>NC_030685.2:13456116-14807366 GCF_000004195.4 Xenopus tropicalis | reverse complement strand
TAGGCCTGGGTGCGGAAATGGGCAGTGGGGTGGGAATAGGTGGGGGCGGAAATCGGGCAGTGGGGTGGGAACTAGGCTGGGTGGGGAAATGGGCAGTGGGGTGGGAACTAGGTGGGGTGGGGAAATGGACAGTGGGGTGGGAACTAGGCTGGGTGGGGGAAATGGGCAGTGGGGTGGGAACTAGGTGGGGCGGGGAAATGGGCAGTGAGGTGGGAACTAGGCTGGGTGGGGAAATGGGCAGTGGGGTGGGAACTAGGTTGGGGCGGGGAAATGGGCCAGTGAGGGGGACTAAGGCTGGGTGGGGAAATGGGCAGTGGGGTGGGAAGGTGGGGCGGGGAAATGGGCAATGAGGTGGGGCGGGAACTAGGTGGGCGGGGAAATGGGCAGTGAGGTGGGAACTGGTGGGAAATGGCATGGGGTGAAAGTGCGATGGTTGACGTGGGAAACTAGGTGGTGGGAAAATGCAGTGGGGTGCGAACTAGGTGGGGCGGGGAAATGGGCAGTGAGGTGGGAACTAGGCTGGGGAAATGGCATGGGAACTAGTGGGGCGGTGGGAGGTAACTAGTGGGCGGAAATATGGGCAGTGGTGGACTAGGTGGGCGGAAATGGGCAGTAGTGGGCGGGGAAATGGGCAGTGGGTGGGAACTAGTGGGCGGGAAATGGGCAGGATGGAACTAGCTGGTGGGGAAATGGGCAGGTGTAGGTGGCGGGAATGGCAGTGGGGAACTAGGTGGGGCGGGCAAATGGCATGATGGAACTAGGCTGGTGGGAAAATGGCAGTGGTGGAACTAGTGGCAATGCAGTGTGGAACTCCTGGGCGGGAAATGGCAGTGAGGTGGAACTAGCTGTGAAATGTCAGGGGTGGAACAGTGGGAGGAAATGGGCAGTGGGGTGGGAACTAGGTGGGGCGGGGAAATGGGCATTGAGGTGGGAACTGGGCGGGGCAGGGAACTAGGTGGGGCGGGGAAATGGGCATTGAGGTGGGAACTGGGCGGGGCAGGGAACTAGGTGGGGCAGGGAAATGGGCAGTGAGGTGGGAACTGGGCGGGGCAGGGAAATGGGCAGTGGGGTAGGATTTAGGCGGGGCAGGGAAATGGGCAGTGGGGTGGGATTTAGGCGGGGCAGGGAAATGGGCAGTGGGGTGGGATTTAGGCGGGGCAGGGAAATGGGCAGTGGGGTGGGATTTAGGTGGGGCAGGGAAATGGGCAGTGGGGTGGGAACTGGGCAGGCAGAGGCATGCCTCTATATAGGCCTCTGCCGTGGTGAGAGTCAGGGAAGGAAGGGATTATGGGTAGTGTTGCCACCCTTAGATTGCCAGTACATTTATAATACTAGCACTGGCCTTATCTGGCAATTTGCTGGCTAGGCTGGTCAAATACTTGCAACCAATGTTCCCTCTGAGCAACTGTTTAAAAAATTTTGAATTTTGTGTGAAAACACATAATTTTGTAAATCACACACCGGTTTTTTAAAGTGCTCACACGGTTTTGCACACACAACCAGGGGCGGAACTAGGGGTAGGCAGAAGAGGCACAATGATGGGGGTGGGGGGGGGGGGGGTGCTAGGCACGTACATCTTCTACCTAACCCTACTCCCCCCACAATGTATTTGTGCATGTGTGCACTCACGAGTGTGGAGGGCTGGCAGCAGGAGGTGGCCAACCAGATTGCCTAGGGTACCTGGTCGGCTTGGCCCACCCCTGAACACAACCAAGAAGAAATTAGAGGGAATACTGGTGGCAGTACCTACCCTACTTACTGATGTGCAATTCAGCCAATCATGGCCCGCCATGTCATAGCCTTGCCCCTGAATATCCCCGGCTCCACACCCGACGTCACCTGCTTTGTCCCCCCATTAGGAGTATCCACGACTAAAAACATTCATTTAAAAATTTGTGCAGTTGCCCATAACAAACTCCAAATACTAAGGAAATGTATTCTTAGAATCACGCACCCCACTCAGTCCCACCCACGCATGAGAATTCGACGCTCGGCCAATTTCGACAATAAATATTCATTTAACACTATTTGTAAGCTGGCAGCAGAGTAATCAGTCCCACCCACTGAGCCGCCACTTGTGCACAGACACATTTATTCATGTGTGATCTTGGAAAGGGTGTTTTAGGCATAAAAATATGTGCAGTATATTATTATTCAGCCACTTTGTGTTCTATGGGAAGAACTGTGGGGGTAACTGTGGGGCTCATTTATAAACAGTGGGCAACTTTGCACCTGGGCAGTAACCAATGGTAACCAATCGGATGATTGCTTTTAATGTTTTACTTTCCTTCCTAGGCCAAGTCACGCATGCAACGAGACCGGGTGGGGGATACAAGAGGGACAAGGGACAGTCACTATTTATTGGGCTGGTGGGGGCTGTTTGGGCCTCTGTGTACCTCAAATGGCAGGGTCTAATTTGTATAAGTCCAGAACTGCATATAACCATATAGGCCAGTGGTTCTCAACCTTCCTAATGCCGCGACCCTTTAATACAGTTCCTCATGTTGTGGTGACCCCCAACCATAAAATTATTCCTAACACCATCAGAAATATGTGTTTTCCCATGGTCTTAGGCGACCCCTGTGAAAGGGTCGTTCGACCCCCAAAGGGGCCCCGACCCACAGGTTGAGAACCGCTGATATAGGCCATGAGGTACAGAGTTGGACTTGGGTGTCTGGGACCCACCAATATTATCCCCTCAGGCCCCCCACCTCAGTCGCAGATATCCCCCCACCAGTCGCAAACTTTTGCTCAGTCCGACCCTGATGGGGTATAACTAGACAGACCCAGGGCATAGCAATGGGGCTGGGATGTTACATTGCAGAAGTAGGTGTGGTCTAGAGAAATGGATGAGGCCAAAATGTATTTGTGGGGGGGGGGGCGTTACCGTCATGCACATATCTTATCACATGCACATGTCTTACTTTGTAGCCTAAAAAAATCTCCCATGATTCCATCCCTGGACTGAACTCTGTGACGTTACACTTGTGTGTAGGCGCCAAGGTCTGGGCTGCAGCATTCAGCACACGCCGCTGCTATTTGCATTCAACACAGGAGGTGTTACCATTGGAGATGGAGAATTAGAACTAAAAAGGCCTCATGTAGTTCCACTTGGGTTACTATGGCAACAGCCTGTAGGCCTAGGGATCAATGTAAGAAGCAGGCCGAATGAGGTTAGAGCAGTGCTGAGGGGATGGGAGACATGTAGCGCCGTGTGAGGGAGAGATGGCAGTGGGGCGGGATGTAGGAATATTACACACAATAAAATCAAGACTCCATATAAAGGGTAATTAAGGAGAGTGAATATTAATTACCACAGTAAATGGGAGCTACAGCAGCCAATCAGCTCTTTGTTTTTAGTACATTCTGCCTGCTTATTGGTTGCTATGGGTTACTAGTCAAGTAGCAAAGTCTGAGGGATTACACCAGCTGCTTCCTGGTCCCTACTGCCAATCAGGTTGCTAAGAGACAGGGTCAGCGTGACTGTCACACCTGACAGACATTTTCTTAAGGTGGCCATACACGGGCCGATAGTAGCTGCCAATATCCCTTAGACTGATTCGCCAGCTTATCGGCCTATGTAGGGGCACTAACAACGGGCCTGCCCGACCCACATCTGGCCTGAAATCGGGCAAATATTGATCGGGCAGGTTCAAAAATTTAGTCGGATAGGGGACTGCATCGGCTTGTTGATTCAGTCCCCGAACTGACTGCACCTATGACCAGCTTCCTAATCCTATCGTTTGGCCCCAGGGCCAAATGGCCGAATTAGCCTGAATTCCCCTGATATCGCCCACCCGTAGTTGGGGATATTGGGAGAAGATTCGCTCCCTTGGTGACCTCGGATCTTAACATGTATGGCCACCTTTACTCTAATGTTTCCCACTTTCCTACCCTCCTCTATGTGTGGAATGTTAGAATGATGTTTCCATGTGTAGTTACTGAGCAAAGTAGTTCATTCTGTATGGCAGCACCGTGGTCAGCATAGGTGAGGAAACCTATTATCATCCCTCTGGTATTGGCCACTGAGCCCAAATCATTCAATTACTCGCAGGAGATAAACAGCATAGTGCCCAGCCTTACCCGACATGCATGAACATATAGGTGAGGAAACGCCACGCTCTGGCACGGTGCCCAGGGTGGTATACAAGGGGGCTCTTCATATATTCCGGGTGGTACGTTTGTAAGACCCACTTGTTCAGTTTGATTCCATAACAGAGGAAAACAATGATCTAGAAAGAAAAAGACACCAGTGAGACACAGGGATCCCAACAAACCCCTTTAAAGGGCGGGGTCAGACTGGGTTGTGCAGGGCCTGCCGGGATGGCTCCGCCCACCTCAGGTCTGCAAGTAGGAAGCCCGTATTTACCATATAGGCACTCGAGGGCCTGTGCCTTGGGCGGCAGCTTTAAGGGGGTGACCTACAGGTGCCTATGTGGTAAAAAATACCCAATAAACTGTAGTACTGTGTTAGCCAGTGTCAAAAATAATAATAAAAAAAACACAAATACAAAAGTATTGTAGAAATGGTACCTATATTGGTACAGGATCAGGGTCTTAGATAAGCAATAATATTCACTGGTGGGTGCA
Source organism: Xenopus tropicalis (assembly GCF_000004195.4). NCBI lineage: Eukaryota > Metazoa > Chordata > Amphibia > Anura > Pipidae > Xenopus > Xenopus tropicalis. The sequence continues at coordinate 14,802,776 of NC_030685.2, read as the reverse complement.
TTTGCACACCCGCTGAGTTTCACTTCTCGTGATATAAGCAGCTTTTACATTGTTAATATAATAAATATGAAACAACAGCACCACCTTCTGTTAAGCTCTGCCGAGTGAGCAGACGAGAGCCATGTGACCTTTTTCTGGTCAGAGCAACATCAAGACTTTCCTCTTCCTGCTAAATTAATTTTCTGACGACTGTGGCCTGTTGGCAGAACTCAACAGCAGGTGGCGCTGTTGTTTCAAATTCATTCTGAAGTATATAGGAAACCCCCTCAAGAATCAGGAACTCGTATGGCGGGTTTGAGCTGGAGCAGCTGAGGGGCTCATGTTTATTTTGGTTAAGTAGGTCGCTATTCTATTGTCAGACTGAGAGTAAAGGTCTTGTTTGACTGATATCATAGGAAATATACTCCTTCCATAGCAGTGTTGCTCTATCCATATGTTGTTGAACTATAACTGCCAGCTAGGGTTGCCACCAATCTTATATTTTATACCGGCTGGCTGGAGGAGGATCATGAAAGGGGGGTGGTCTGTGATGTAAATGGGTGGGGTTATGATGCAAGGGGCAGGGTGCTGTCAAAAGGAGGTGGAGCTATGATGCAACAGACTGGTCCAAGAAGGATTAAGAGAAGAGAAAAATGTAATTCTGAGGGCAGATCGAGGGCTTAAGTGGGCAGGTCAGAAGCTTAATCTAAGGGTATTACAAATTTTAACATTTAAGAGTGATTGGGGCAGGCCCGGTCCGGACTATCAATCTGTGAATTTGGGGAAATGCCAGGGGGGGTGCTGTAAAATGCCATAGACTATTTGTTGGGCCTGTGGGGGGGCTGTATAAATTGGTTGTAAACCCTGCTGCACTGCTCAACCAAACTTTATTCAGTCGTTGCTGGACTACAAATCCCAGAATAATGTAACATATAATGAAGGATGGGGCATGCTGGGAGTTGTAGTCCAGCAACATCAGGGTTGTATTCTTAAAGCAATATTGCACAATAAAAATTTCCCAATTTTTTTCCTCAAATCTCCACAGCCAGCGACTGCTTTAAAATGCAAAAGAATCCTCCAATGAGAATCCCAGCTGATCTGTGTAAATCTGGCTCCCTGTTCCTTGTTCCTGCAATTGGCATTGGAAGCATTAAGCACAGTTTCCAACATTGCAGTGTAATATAATAAAGAAAATTAATGACATTATTATCTTTATTCTCATTGGTGGATTATTTTGCATTTCTAATGAAGTTTTTTGATCAGCAGAATTCTCATTGGTGAATTCTCTTGCATCTCTAATTACGTTTTTCAGCTTTTTATATAGAAAACCAGGGGGTGCCATGGGGCGGCGATATGGTTTGGTTTACCCTTTAATACCCTGTGTACTTGAAATACCAGTTCTGACCTCACTTAGATGGACTGGGATTCGATTGGACACACTTTGTGGGCCTAAGAGCTCAAGTTATTATACCACTTTCTGCCCTACCCCCCGGAATGGCACCCAATTAAGCGATAAGGCAGTTTTTGCAGAGGTAGATTGTTAAAATTATAACAAGGGGCCAAGTGAAATGGGGTGCTCCCTCACCATAGCAACTATCACCAGGCACATCCACTAGTTCTTTCTATTATCATAAGTTAGAGAATTCTGGAAGTTGTAGTTCAGCAAGATGTGTTTGAGCTTTTTTGGTATTTGGTGCTAGAAAAAAACAGGTTCACATGAACAAAGAATATTGGAGGAGCCTCTATGTGGGCCAGGGGTGCTGGAGAGCTGGGAAAAATGTCATTGGCCCATGTTGCTCGGCTACAGCTCCTACCATGATAACCAGATGTAGGAGGTGGGACAGTTATGTCAGTGGTGGGGTGGTAGGATTGGTAGAAATACCGTCTGGGATCAGGAGAGAAGGGGCAGATCAACTAGGGGGCGGGGTTATGATGTAAAATGGGCAGGTTAATGGCCAGGTGGCAACCCTATGGGGCGTTGATGCTGGAGGCTGGTTAGTGAAATTCAAAGGTGGAGTCATGACATCAGGGGCAGGGCTATGACATCACACTACTACAAGTGGGACAATTTTTGTCCACATTTGAAGACAAGTTTTGTACCAGACAGTCTACAGAAAAGCCAGGTTGTCCAGTTCCAAACCAGAGAGGTGGCAACCCTGCCCACTACTCTACCTCTATTAGCCCTAGTCAATGTGGCTGGCACATGTATAATACACATGTATAATATTAACAAATCTATTTTATTGGCCAGTTCTTGACCACTAGCCCATACCTGAGTTAATGTGACAACTGCCATGAAGATAGGCGGTGGGCAGGGCCGGTGTTGGTAGAAGTACCAGCGTCTCTCCATCTCACCCGGCAAAATCTCATAGGCCACATAACGTACAAATCGTTTGTAGATGCCGAGCCCATCTTGATCGAGTAGAACATCTCTTGGGAGGGCACGCTGGCCGCTGGTGATGGCCCTTCTGAAACTGCTGGACCTTTTGCTGCTGATCTGTAGGAAAGAAAAGCAGAAGGACTTTCATTGGACATGGTTCCATTGGACATGGTTCCATTGGACATGGACATGGTTGGCAGAGAGAAGATGAGAACTGGCCTGAGAAGACCATGTGCGACTAAAACACGTTGTGTGCTCCTGTCCTAAGATATGGTGGTTCAGAACTTAGAACTGGACAGAAACATGAAAGAACAAGGCAGAATTAAGGAAGAACAGTGGAAAAAGCGAAACGCGTTGGATGTGTTATATCCAGAAAAGTACGTATTAAAGCCTTTACATACTAGTAACTTTGGTCTTCCAAATTCACAGCAAATCTTTATTTACAAAACCAGACTGATCAGAGCATATTTTTGATTTTTGCTATACAAGGGATCCATTGCCAATGCAGTTAGACCTAGACCCCAAGCATTACACGGGTAAGGTCCTCAGACTGATGTGCCCAATCAGATGCTTACACTACATCCTCTTGATCATTCCCAGCAGGTCAAAAAAACAAACAATTCTCAATTCTGAGTAGAAGGCAAGTGTGCAGATCTTTGCAAAGTTTGACCAATCAAAAGCCAAAGCGGTTTGATTGTTTTGACCAATGACTGAATTACATGGGTATCCCCTGACTGAGGACTGTATCTACCACTCTATATGGTCCTAGCCATATGGACTTATAAGTCTGAACAAGTCCCGGACACAAGTTTTGGCCTCATATACAAGCCAATAACCCACCAATTTCATTGGGAGTGGCATTTCTTAAGTGTAATACCCAACTGCTCGGCATGGACAGGGGACCCTTGGGCCCACTGAAGAACCTGACCTCAAGGACTCACTGCCACTGACCATTCACCCACCCCTCCCCGCTGCTGCTGCCATCTCCAACTGCCACCTCTACAAACCGTCCCTACACATAGCTCCACCATCCTCCTCGGGTGTGCCCTGGGTGGTGGCCCACTGGGATTTCTCCTGGTATTGCAGTGGGATAGTCCAACTCTGCAACTTTGTGCAGTTCTATGAAATCACTGGGGCTCTTGTTTCTATGATGGGGTCTCACACTGATACAACGTAAGATCTGCTATATTCAATAAAGGGCTGTCTCTTTCTCAGGGGGTTCCAGATTGTAAGCTCTCCGACATGAGTAGGTTCCACTCAGAATAAGGTACAAGTTGTAGCCTCCATGTCAGTGTTTTGGTTTTCCTTCAGTTAAATATAATTATAATCTGTTTGGAGCTGAGAGTCTATTTGCCTCTACTCACCAGGTCCACCAGCTGAGAGTAGCAGATTTGTCCCTCCTCATTGCCCTGAGAAAGGGCAAATAACATTTCCAACTTGGCAGGGTCCAGGGGCAGCTCATGATCGTTGACCAGGGCAGCAAATGTTTTTGCGCACACAAAACCTGTATTCTCTGGGTCAAGCTTCGAAGGGAGAAGATAGACATTACTCTACACATAAGTAATACATAACAGCCCCCCCAAACTGTATGCAGATACTGAGTATGGCATCACTTCTGCAACACAGAACTCAGCCTGCAGCCTAGTGCCTTTATATGGGCACAGAACCCCTCAGTGACTTGTAATATCCTTATCATTTACAGTAGGGGGTACATTATCCCTTATAATACATGAGTGATACTCAGAGTTCCCTGTATAACTCAGCCTGCAGCCTTGTGCCTTTATATGGTCACAGAACCCCTCAGTGACTGCTAATATCCTTATCATTTACAGTAGGGGGTACATTATCCCTTATAATACATGAGTGATACTCAGAGTTCCCTGTATAACTCAGCCTGCAGCCTAGTGCCTTTATATGGGCACAGAACCCCTCAGTGACTGCTAATATCCTTATCATTTACAGTAGGGGGTACATTATCCCTTATAATACATGAGTGATACTCAGAGTTCCCTGTATAACTCATCCTGCAGCCTTGTGCCTTTATATGGGCACAGAACCCCTCAGTGACTGCTAATATCCTTATCATTTACAGTAGGGGGTACATTATCCCTTATAATACATGAGTGATACTCAGAGTTCCCTGTATAACTCAGCCTGCAGCCTTGTGCCTTTATATGGGCACAAAACCCCTCAGTGACTGCTAATATCCTTATCATTTACAGTAGGGGGTACATTATCCCTTATAATACATGAGTGATACTCAGAGTTCCCTGTATAACTCAGCCTGCAGCCTAGTGCCTTTATATGGGCACAGAACCCCTCAGTGACTGCTAATATCCTTATCATTTACAGTAGGGGGTACATTATCCCTTATAACACACGAGTGATACTCAGAGTTCCCTGAGCTGTATACATGCTTTGTTGGTAAAGCCAAATAAATAAATCCGGCCACTAGTTGCACTCACTGCTTCTGACTGTGAGACAGAATATATACACTTTGCTATTTCATCTCTTCAGTTCCCTCCCTCACATTACTGTAGTGCTGTAAATACACGGTAACACCCTCCCCTATTCTATATTGTATATGATATCCTCTTAAAAGCCTTCTCTTTCTCTCCACCCACTCATCTTCTTTCACCTTTCCCACTATTAAATACACCAAAAAGACTCAGTTCTTCCCTCTAGTTTGCTCCTTTTAACATTACCACCCACCACCTATCATTCTTACACTCACCATGTATTTTATTCTTGTACTGTGGCACCATCTCTGTATCTCTCCACCTCTTTGTTACACCCTTCCCAGAGGCTACTATCCCCCCGACTGCTACTATAGGCACCTTCTCTCCCTACTATACCTGCTATCCCACAGCCACAGTTCCTTCCCAGAGGCTATTATCCCCCCACTGCTACTATAGGCACCATCTCCTCCCTCTATCCCACAGCCACAGTTCCTTCCCAGAGGCTATTATCCCCCCACTGCTACTATAGGCACCTTCTCTCCCTCTATACCTGCTATCCCACAGCCCCAGTCCCTTCCAGAGGCTATTATCTCCCCACTGCTACTATAAGGCACGCATCCCTCTCTACCTACTATAACCTGCTATCCCACAGCCCCATCCTCCCAGAGGCTATTAATCCCCCAACTGCTACTATAGCACCATCTCTCCTACTGATACCTCCTATCACCTCAGCCCCGCAGTCCTTCCAGAGGCTATTATCCCCCCACTGCTACTATAGGCAACCATCTCTCCCTAACTATACCTGCTATCCCACAGCCACAGTCCCTTCCAAGAGGCTATTATCCCCATGCTACTATGGCACCATCTCTCCCTATATACCTGCTATCCACAGCCCCAGTCCCTTCCCAGAGGCTATTATCCCCCCACTGTTACTATAGGCACCATCTCTCCCTACTATACCTGCTATCCCACAGCCCTCAGTCCCTTCCAGAGGCATTAATCCCCCCATGCTACTATAGCACCATCTCTCCCCTACTATACCTGTTATCCCACAGCCCCAGTCCCTTCCCAGAGGCTATTATGCCCCACTGCTACTAATGGCAGCATCTCTCCCTACTATACCTGCTATCCCACAGCCAGTCCCTTCCCAGAGGCTATTATCCACTGCTACTATAGGTACCATCTCTCCCTACTATACCTGCTATCTCCACAGCCCCAGTCCCTTCCCAGAGGCTATTATCCCCTCACTGCTATACAGGCACCATCCTCTCCCTACTATACCTGTTATCCCACAGCCAGTCCTTCCAGAGGCTATTATCCCCCACTGGCTACTATAGGCACCATCTCTCCCTACTATACCTGCTATCCCACAGCCCAGTCCTTCCCAGAGGCTATTATCCCACTGCTACTATAGTACCATCTCTCCCTACTGATACTGCTAATCCCCAGCCCCAGTCCCTTCCCCAGAGGCTATTATCCCCACTGCTACTATAGGGGCACCATCTCTCCCTACTATACCTGTTATCCACAGCCCCAGTCCTTCCCAGAGGCTATTATCCCCCATTTCGCTACTATAGGCACCATCTCTCCCTACTATACCTGCTATCCCACAGCCACAGTCCCTTCCCAGAGGCTATTATCCCCCCGCTACTTATAGGCACCATCTCTCCCTCTATCCTGCCATCCCACAGCCCCCATCCTTCCCAGAGGCTAATTATCCCCCACTGCTAACTATAGGCCCACCATCTCTCCCACTATACCTGCTATTTCCACAGCCCAGTCCTTCCCAAGGCTATTATCCCCTGCTAATATAGGCACCATCCTCTCCATAACCTATCCCACCCCTTCCCAGAGGCTATTAATCCCCCCACTGCTACTATAGCACCATCTCTCCTACTATACCTGTATCCCACAGCCCCAGTCCTTCCCAGAGGCTATAATCCCCCACTGCTCCTATAGCACCATCTCTCCTACTATACCTGCTATCCCCACAGCCACAGTCCTTCCCAGAGGCTATTATACCCCACTGCTACTATAGGCACCATCTCTCCCCTACTATACTGCTATCCCACAGCCCCAGTCCCTTCCCAGAGGCTATTACCCCCCTGTTACTATAGCACATCTCTCCTACTTATACCTGCTATCCCACAGCCCAGTCCCTTCCCAGAGGCTATTATCCCCCACTGCTACTATAGGCACCATCTCTCCCTACTATACCTGCTATCCCACAGCCCCAGTCCCTTCCCAGAGGCTATTATCCCCCCACTGCTACTATAGGCACCATCTCTCCCTACTATACCTGCTATCCCACAGCCCCAGTCCCTTCCCAGAGGCTATTATCCCCCCACTGCTACTATAGGCACCATCTCTCCCTACTATACCTGCTATCCCACAGCCCCAGTCCCTTCCCAGAGGCTATTATCCCCCAACTGCTACTATAGGCACCATCTCTCCCTACTATAACCTGCTATCCCACAGCCACAGTCCTTCCCAGAGGCTATTATCCCACTGCTACTATAGGCACCATCTCTCCCTTACTATACCTGCTATGCCCACAGCCACAGTCTCTTCCCAGAGGCTATTATCCCCCACTGCTACTAATAGGCACCATCTTCCCTACTATACCTGCTATCCAACAGCCCAGTCCCTTCCCAGAAGGCTATTATTCCCCGCACTGGCTTATATAGGCACCGATCTCTCCCTACTATACCTGTATCCACAGCCACATCCCTTCCCAGAGGCTATTATCCCCCCCACTGCTTACTATAGCCCATCTCTCCCTACTATACTGCTATCCCACAGCCCCAGTCCCTTCCCAGAGGCATTATCCCCCCACTGCTACTATAGGCACCATCTCCTACTATACCTGCTATCCACAGCCCCAGTCCCCTTCCAGAGGCTATTTATCCCCCCACTGTTACTATAGGCACCATCTCTCCCTACTATACCTGCTATCCCCACAGCCCAGTCCCTTCCCAGAGGCTATATTTCCCCCCACTGCTACTATAGGCACCATCTCTCCCTACTATACCTGCTATCCCAGCCCCAAGTCCCTTCCCAGGGCTATTATCCCCCACTGCTACTATAGGCACCATCTCTCCCTACTATACCTGCTATCCCACAGCCCAGTCCTTCCCAGGGCTATTATCCCTGCTACTATAGCACCATCGCTCCGTACTATAACCTGCTATCCCACAGCCCAGTCCCTTCCCAGAGGCTATTATCCCCCACTGTTACTATAGGCACCACTCTCCCTACTATACCTGCTATCCCCACAGCCCCAGTCCCTTCCCAGAGGCTATATACCCCCCACTGCTACTATAGGCACCATCTCTCCCTACTATACCTGTTATCCACAGCCCCAGTCCCTTCCAGAGGCTATTATCCCCCACTGCTACTATAGGCACCATCTCTCCCTACTATACCTGCTATCGCCACAGCCCCAGTCCCTTCCCAGAGGCTATTATCCACTGCTACTATAGGTACGATCTCTCCCTACTATATCTGCTATCCCACAAGCCCCAGTCCTTCCCAGAGGCATATTATCCCCCACTGCTACTATAGGCACCATCTCTCCCTACTAACCTGTTATCCACAGCCCCAGTCCCTTCCCAGAGGCTATTATCCCCCCACTGCTACTATAGGCACCATCTCTCCCTACTATACCTCTATCCCACAGCCAGTCCCTTCCCAGAGGCTATTATCCCACTGCTACTATAGGTACCATCTCTCCCTACTATACCTGCTATCCCACAGCCCCAGTCCCTTCCCAAGAGGCTATTATCCCCCACTGCTACTATAGGCACCATCTCTCCCTAACTAACCTGTTATCCCACAGCCAGTCCCTTCCCAAAGGCTATTACCCCCATTGCTACTATAGGCACCAATCTCTCCCTACTATACCTGCTATCCCACAGCCCAGTCCCTTCCCAGAGGCTATTATCCCCACTGCTAACTATAGGCACCATCTCTCCCTACATACTGCCATCCCACACCCAGTCCTCCAGAGGCATTACCCCCACTGCTAACTATAGGCACAATCTTCCCTACTATACTGCTTTCACAGCCTCCTCCCAGAGGCTATTATCCCACTGCTACTATAGGCACCCTACTATACCTGCTATCCCACAGCCCCAGCCCTCCCAGAGGCATTATCCCCCCACTGCTACTATAGGCACCATCTCTCCCTACTATACCTGCTATCCCACAGCCCCAGTCCCTTCCCAGAGGCTATTATCCCCCCACTGCTACTATAGGCACCATCTCTCCCTACTATACCTGCTATCCCACAGCCCCAGTCCCTTCCCAGAGGCTATTATCCCCCCACTGCTACTATAGGCACCATCTCTCCCTACTATACCTGCTATCCCACAGCCCCAGTCCCTTCCCAGAGGCTATTATCCCCCATTGCTACTATAGGCACCATCTCTCCCTACTATACCTGCGTATCCCACAGCCCCAGTCCCTTCCCAGAGGCTATTATCCCCCCACTGCTACTATAGGCACCATCTCTCCCTACTATACCTGCCATCCCACAGCCCCAGTCCCTTCCCAGAGGCTATTATCCCCCCACTGCTACTATAGGCACCATCTCTCCCTACTATACCTGCTATCCCACAGCCCCAGTCCCTTCCCAGAGGCTATTATCCCACTGCTACTATAGCACCATCTCTCCCTACTATACCTGCTATCCACAGCCCCAGTCCCTTCCAGAGGCTATATCCCCCACTGCTACTATAGGCACCCATCTCTCCCTACTATACCTGCTATCCCACAGCCCCAGTCCCCTTCCCAGAGGCTATTATCCCCCATCTGCTACTAATGGCACCATCTCTCCCTACTATACCTGCTATCCACAGCCCCAGTCCCTTCCCAGAGGCTATTTATCCCCCCACTGCTACTATAGGCACCATCTCTCCCTACTATACCTGCATCCCACAGCCCCAGTCCCTTCCCAGATGGCATTATCCCCCACTCTACTATGGCACCATCTCTCCCTACTAATCCTGCATCCAAGCCCCAGCCCTTCCCAGGAGGCTATTTATCTCCCCCACTGCGTACTATAAGGGCAAACCATCTCTCCTACTATCCTGCTATCCACAGCCCCAGTGCCCTACCCAGAGGCATTATCCCCCCACTGCTACTTATAGGCACCATCTCTCCTACTAATAGCCTGCTATCCCACAGCCCCAGTCCCTTCCCAGAGGCTATTATCCCCCCACTGCTACTATAGGCACCATCTCTCCCTACTATACCTGCTATCCACAGCCCCAGTCCCTTCCCAGAGGCTATTATCCCACTGCTACTATAGGCACCATCTCTCCCTACTATACCTGGCTATCCCACAGCCCCAGTCCCTTCCCAGAGGCTATTATCCCCCACTGCTACTATAGGCACTAATCTCTCCCTTTATTAACTGCTATCCCACAGCCCAGTCCCTTCCCAGAGGCTATTATCCCCTGCTACATAAGGCACCATCTCTCCCTACTATACCTGCTATCCCACAGCCCCAGTCCCTTCCCAGAGGCTATTATCCCCACTGCACTATAGGCACCATCTCTCCCTACTATACCTGTTATCCCACAGCCCCAGTCCCTTCCCAGAGGCTATTATCCACTGCTACTTATAGGCACCATCTCTCCCTACTATACCTGCTATCCCACAGCCCAGTCCCTCCAGAGGCTATTATCCCCCCACTGCTACTATAGGCACCATCTCTCCCTACTATACCTGCTATCCCACAGCCCCAGTCCCTTCCCAGAGGCTATTATCCCCCCACTGCTACTATAGGCACCATCTCTCCCTACTATACCCTGCTATCTCCACAGCCACAGTCCCTTCCCAGAGGCTATTATCCCCCACCTGCTACTATAGGCACCATCTCTCCCTACTATACCTGCTATCCCACAGCCCCATCCTTCCCAGAAGGCTATTATCCCCCCACTGCTACTATAGGCCACCATCTCTCCCTACTATACCTGCTATCCCACGCCCAGTCCCTTCCCAGAGGCTATTATCCCCCACTGCTACTATAGGCACCTCTCTCCCTACTATACCTGCTATCCCACAGCCCCAGTCCCTCCAAGGCTATTATCCCCCACTGCTACTATAGCACCATCTCTCCTACTATACCTGCTATCCACAGCCCCAGTCCCTTCCCAGAGGCTATTATCCCCCCATCTGCTACTATAGGCACCATCTCTCCCTACTATACCTGCTATCCCACGCCCCAGTCCCTTCCCAGAGGCTATTATCCCCACTGCTACTATAGGCACCATCTCTCCCTACTATACCTGCTATCCCACAGCCCCAGTCCCTTCCCAGAGGCTTATTATCCCCCCACTGCTACTATAGGCACCAATCTCTCCCTACTATACCTGCTATCCCACAGCCCCAGTCCCTTCCCAGAGGCTATTATCCCCCCACTGCTACTATAGGCACCATCTCTCCCTACTATACCTGCTATCCCCACAGCCACAGTCCCTTCCCAGAGGCTATTATCCCCCCACTGCTACTATAGGCACCATCTCTCCCTACTATACCTGCTATCCCACAGCCGCAGTCCCTTCCAGAGGCTATTATCCCACTGCTACTATAGGCACCATCTCTCCCTACTATACCTGCTATCCCACAGCCCCAGTCCCTTCCCAGAGGCTATTATCCCCCCACTGCTACTATAGCACCATCTCTCCCTACTATACCTGCTATCCCACAGCCCCAGTCCCTTCCAGAGGCTATTATCCCCCCACTGCTACTATAGGCACCATCTCTCCCTACTATACCTGCTATCCCACAGCCCCAGTCCTTCCCAGAGGCTATTATCCCCCCACTGCTACTATAGGCACCATTCTCTCCCTACTATACCTGCTATCCCACAGCCCCAGTCCCTTCCCAGAGGCTATTATCCCCCCACTGCTACTATAGGCACCATCTCTCCCTACTATACCTGCTATCCACAGCCCCCAGTCCCTTCCCAGAGGCTATTATCCCCCCACTGCTACTATAGGCACCATCTCTCCCTCTATACCTGCTATCCCACAGCCACAGTCCCTTCCCAGAGGCTATATCCCCGCCACTGCTACTATAGGCACCATCTCTCCCTACTATACCTGCTATCCCACAGCCACAGTCCCTTCCCAGAGGCTATTATCCCCCCACTGCTACTATAGGCACCATCTCTCCCTACTATACCTGCTATCCCACAGCCCCAGTCCCTTCCCAGAGGCTATTATCCCCCCACTGCTACTATAGGCACCATCTCTCCCTACTATACCTGCTATCCCACAGCCCCAGTCCCTTCCAGAGGCTATATCCCCACTGCTACTATAGGCACCATCTGCTCCCTACTATACCTGCTATCCCACAGCCACAGTCCCTTCCCAGAGGCTATATCCCCCACTGCTACTATAGGCACCATCTCTCCCTACTATACCTGCTATCCCACAGCCCCAGTCCCTTCCAGAGGCTATTATCCCACTGCTACTACTAGGCACCAATCTCTCCCTACTATACCCTGCTATCCCACAGCCACAGTCCCTTCCCAGAGGCTATTATCCCCCCACTGCTACTATAGGCACCATCTCTCCCTACTATACCTGCTATCCCACAGCCCCAGTCCCTTCCCAGAGGCTATTATCCCCCACTGCTACTATAGGCACCATCTCTCCCTACTATACCTGCTATCCACAGCCCCAGTCCCTTCCCAGAGGCTATTATCCCCCCACTGCTACTATAGGCACCATCTCTCCGCTACTATACCTGCTATCCCACAGCCCCAGTCCCTTCCCAGAGGCTATTATCCCCCCACTGCTACTATAGGCACCATCTCTCCCTACTATACCTGCTATCCCACAGCCACAGTCCCTTCCCAGAGGCTATTATCCCCCACTGCTACTATAGGCACCATCTCTCCCTACTATACCTGCTATCCCACAGCCACAGTCCCTTCCCAGAGGCTATTATCCCACTGCTACTATAGGCACCATCTCTCCCTACTATACCTGCTATCCACAGCCACAGTCCCTTCCCAGAGGCTATTATCCCCCCACTGCTACTATAGGCACCATCTTTCCCTACTATACCTGCTATCCCACAGCCCCAGTCCCTTCCCAGAGGCTATTATCCCCCACTGCTACTATAGGCACCATCTCTCCCTACTATACCTGCTATCCCACAGCCCCAGTCCCTTCCCAGAGGCTATTATCCCCCCACTGCTACTATAGGCACCATCTCTCCCTACTATACCCTGCTATCCCACAGCCCACAGTCCCCTTCCAGAGGCTATTATCCCCCCACTGCTACTATAGGCACCATCTCTCCCTACTATACCTGCTATCCCACAGCCCCAGTCCCTTCCCAGAGGCTATTATCCCCCCACTGCTACTATAGGCACCATCTCTCCTACTATACCTGCTATCCCACAGCCCCAGTCCCTTCCCAGAGGCTATTAATCCCCCCACTGCTACTATAGGCACCATCTCTCCCTACTATACCTGCTATCCCACAGCCCCAGTCCCTTCCGCAGAGGCTATTATCCCCCACTGCTACTATAGGCACCATCTCTCCCTACTATACCTGCTATCCCACAGCCACAGTCCCTTCCCAGAGGCTATTATCCCACTGCTACTATAGGCACCATCTCTCCCTACTATACCTGCTATCCCCACAGCCACCAGTCCCTTCCCAGAGGCTATTATCCCCCCACTGCTACTATAGGCACCCATCTCTCCCTACTATAGCCTGCTATCCCACAGCCCCAGTCCCTTCCCAGAGGCTATTATCCCCACTGCTACTATAGGCACCATCTCTCCCTACTATACCTGCTATCCACAGCCCACAGTCCCTTCCCAGAGGCTATTATCCCCCACTGCTACTATAGGCACCATCCTCTCCCCTACTATACCTGCTATCCCACAGCCCCAGTCCCTTCCCAGAGGCTATTATCCCCCACTGCTACTATAGGCACCATCTCTCCCTAACTATACCTGCTATCCCCACAGCCCCAGTCCCTTCCCAGAGGCTATTATCCCCCCACTGCTACTATAGGGCACCATCTCTCCCTACTATACCTGCTATCCCACAGCCCATCCCTTCCCAGAGGCTATTATCCCCCACTGCTACTATAGGCACCATCTCTCCCTACTATACCTGGCTATCCCACAGCCCCAGTCCCTTCCCAGAGGCTATTATCCCCCCACTGCTACTATAGGCACCATCTCTCCCTACTATACCCTGCTATTCCCCACAGCCCCAGTCCCTTCCCAGAGGCTATTATCCCCCCACTGCTACTATAGGCACCATCTCTCCCTACTATACCTGCTATCCCACAGCCCCAGTCCCTTCCCAGAGGCTATTATCCCCCACTGCTACTATAGGCACCATCTCTCCCTACTATACCCTGCTATCCCACAGCCACAGTCCCTTCCCAGAGGCTATTATCCCCCCACTGCTACTATAGGCACATCTCTCCCTACTATACCTGCTATCCCACAGCCACAGTCCCTTCCCCAGAGGCTATTATCCCCCCACTGCTACTATAGGACACCATCTCTCCCTACTATACCTGCCTATCCCACAGCCACAGTCCCTTCCCAGAGGCTATTATCCCACTGCTACTATAGGCACCCATCTCTCCCTACTATACCTGCTATCCCACAGCCCAGTCCCTTTCCAGAGGCTATTATCCCCCCACTGCTACTTATAGGCACCATCTTTCCCTACTATACCTGCTATCCCACAGCCCCAGTTCCCTTCCCAGAGGCTATTATCCCCCCACTGCTACTATAGGCACCATCTCTCCCTACTATACCTGCTATCCCACAGCCCCAGTCCCTTCCCAGAGGCTATTATCCCCCACTGCTACTATAGGCACCATCTCTCCCTACTATACCTGCTATCCCACAGCCACAGTCCCTTCCCAGAGGCTATTATCCCCCCACTGCTACTATAGGCACCATCTCTCCTACTATACCTGCTATCCCACAGCCACAGTCCCTTCCCAGAGGCTATTATCCCCCACTGCTACTATAGGCCACCATCTCTCCTACTATACCTGCTATCCACAGCCCCAGTCCCTTCCCAGAGGCTTTATCCCCCCACTGCTACTATAGGCACCATCTCTCCCTACTATACCTGCTATCCCACAGCCCCAGTCCCTTCCCAGAGGCTATTATACCCCCACTGCTTACTATAGGCACCATCTCTCCCTACTATACCTTGCTATCCCACAGTCTCAGTCCCTTCCCAGAGGCTATTATACCCCACTGCTACTATAGGCACCATCTCTCCCTACTATACCTGCTATCCCACAGCCCCAGTCCCTTCCCAGAGGCTATTATCCCCCCACTGCTACTATAGGCACCATCTCTCCCTACTATACCTGCTATCCCACAGCCCCAGTCCCTTCCCAGAGGCTATTATCCCCCACTGCTACTATAGGCACCATCTCTCCCTACTATACCTGCTATCCACAGCCCCAGTCCCTTCCCAGAGGCTATTATCCCCCACTGCTACAATAGGCACCATCTCTCCCTACTATACCTGCTATCCCACAGCCACAGTCCCTTCCCAGAGGCTATTATCCCCCCACTGCTACTATAGGCACCATCTCTCCCTACAATACTTCTATCCCACAGCCACAGTCCCTTCCAGAGGCTATATCCCTGCTACTATAGGCACCATCTCTCCCTACTATACCTGCTATCCCACAGCCCAGTCCCTTCCCAGAGGCTATTATCCCCACTGCTACTATAGGCACCATCTCTCCCTACTATACCTGCTATCCCACAGCCCCAGTCCCTTCCCAAGGCTATTATCCCCACTGCTAACTATAGGCACCATCTCTCCCTACTATACCTGCTATCCCACAGCCCCCAGTCCCTTCCCAGAGGCTATTATCCCCCCACTGCTACTATAGGCACCATCTCTCCCTACTATACCTGCTATCCCACAGCCCCAGTCCCTTCCCAGAGGCTATTATCCCCCACTGCTACTATAGGCACCATCTCTCCCTACTATACCTGCTATCCACAGCCCCAGTCCCTTCCCAGAGGCTATTATCCCCCACTGCTACTATAGGCACCATCTCTCCCTACTATACCTGCTATCCCACAGCCCCAGTCCCTTCCCAGAGGCTATTATCCCCCACTGCTACAATAGGCACCATCTCTCCCTACTATACCTGCTATCCCACAGCCCCAGTCCCTTCCAGAGGCTATTATCCCCCCACTGCTACTATAGGCACCATCTCTCCCTACTATACCTGCTATCCCACAGCCACAGTCCCTTCCCAGAGGCTATTATCCCCACTGCTACTATAGGCACCAGCTCTCCCTACTATACCTGCTATCCCACAGCCCAGTCCCTTACCAGAGGCTATTATCCCCCACTGCTACTATAGGCACCATCTCTCCCTACTATACCTGCTATCCAGCAGCCCCAGCCTTCCCAGAGGCTATTATCCCCCCACGCTACTATAGCACCACATCTCTCCCTACTATACTTGCTATCCCACAGCCCCAGTCCCTTCCAGAGGCTATTATTCTCCCCACTGCTACTATAGGCACCATCTCTCCCTACTATACCTGCTATCCCACAGCCCCAGTCCCTCAGAGGCTATTATTCTCCCCACTGCTACTATAGGCACCATCTCTCCCTACTATACCTCTCCACAGCCCCAGTCCCTTCCCAGGGCTATTATCCCCAGCTGCTACTATAGGCACCATCTCTCCCTACTATACCTGCTATCCCACAGCCCCAGTCCCTTCCCAGAGGCTATTATCCCACTGCTACAATAGGCACCATCTCTCCCTACTATACATGTAGCACTGAAGATCTCTCACTCTAATAATATGTCTAATTTTTCCTATATTTCTTTCATTTCATTTTCTCCCCATTATTTCTAAACACACCATCTTCCCCAATCTACCCCTCTCTGTTCCCCCCTTGCCCCCTTACCTGCCCCTGGATCAGTCGCAGCATGGAACTCCTGTCCATATACCCGCAGTCGGGACTTGTGTGAAGGCTGCAGCAGGAATGAGAGATAGGGGGTGTTCCCTGTAGCTGCAGGCAATCCCATGCACACTGCCAGCCTACCCCACTGTGCCTGGGAGAGGGGGCATATTAGGGCGACTGAAGGAAATACCAACAAGGTGGGGGTGGGAGGTGGTACCAGGGGCTGGATATGCAGGTGAAGGCAGGGTGGTTGCAGGAAGAGTCAGGGATGGAGAGAAAATGGTGATGAGTCTGGAGCAGATGGAGCACAGGGGGAGCAGTGGGGGAGCAGGTACAGGAGGTGCAATGCAGGGGATGCGGGGGGCTGGCAGGTAGCTGAGATGGAGCCCAGGGGAGCAGGACTTGGAGAGGGACAGGGGAATATAACACTGGGACTGGGGGTACAGGGGGTGGGAAGGGGGTTAAGGGAGACAAGAAATGCAACAGGAGTTAGATGCTACAGCTCTGGGGTAGGTGAAGGGTAATGGGTGAGGTGGGAGGGCAGGTGATGTAGGGGCAAACAGAGAGGGTGCAGGAAAGGAATAAGGTGAGACAGGGGTGGGACTGGAGAATAAGGGAGGCAGGTAATGGGGCTCAATGGCAGGAGATTAGGGGAGGCAGGTAATGGGGCTCAATGGCAGGAGATTAGGGGAGGCAGGTAATGGGGCTCAATGGCAGGAGATTAGGGGAGGCAGGTAATGGGGCTCAATGGCAGGAGATTACGGGGAGGCAGGTAATGGGGCTCAATGGCAGGAGATTAGGGGAGGCAGGTAATGGGGCTCAATGGCAGGAGATTAGGGGAGGCAGGTAATGGGGCTCAATGGCAGGAGATTAGGGGAGGCAGGTAATGGGGCTCAATGGCAGGAGATTAGGGGAGGCAGGTAATGGGGCTCAATGGCAGGAGATTAGGGGAGGCAGGTAATGGAACAGGCGGAGGGGAGTGATCTGGCAGGTTATGAAGCACAGGGGCAGAATGTTATGGGGCAGCAATAGAACTGGATTATGGGGGGGGCAGGTTATGGAGCACAGGGGTCAGAAGCTGTGGGACAGGCAATAGGATAGGGTATTGGGGGGCAGGCAATAGGATAGGGTATTGGGGGCAGGCAATAGGATAGGGTATTGGGGGCAGGCAATAGGATAGGGTATTGGGGGGCAGGCAATAGGATAGGGTATTGGGGGGCAGGAGAATGGGGGACAGAGGATCTAAGGGAGTGAGTGACGAGCCGGGCAGAAGGAGCAGGGCATCCAGGCAGGGGAGCAGCAGCCCAATCCGCTACACAGAGCCAGTCCCGTCCCTCCCGGCCCCGGGCAGCAGCAGCAGCAGCATCTCCCCCATCAGCCTCCCCCCGCACAGCAGGGACCGCCCGCGAATGCCAATGAGATGGAACGGGGGTGTGGCAGCCGCCAGCCAATCAGCATGGGGGGACTGGGGGGCGTGTCGGGGGCTGGAGATCCAGTTTATCACTAGAGCTGCTGCCTCCCGTTACCTGCCCCTTACACCTTGGCACCTTGTAACGGCACCCTGGCACCTACACCATCTCCCAGCTAGCGCCCTAATCCCTACTAACACCTACTGTCCCTGTACCCCAACTCCCTAGCAGCACCTACTCCTGCCTTGTACCCCAACTCCCTAGCAGCACCTACTCCTGCCTTGCACCCCAACTCCCTAGCAGCACCTACTCCTGCCTTGCACCCCAACTCCCTAGCAGCACCTACTCCTGCCTTGTACCCCAACTCCCTAGCAGCACCTACTCCTGCCTTGTACCCCAACTCCCTAGCAGCACCTACTCCTGCCTTGTACCCCAACTCCCTACAGCAGCACCTACTCCTAGCCTTGTAACCCCAACTCCCTAGCAGCACCTACTCCTGCCTTGTACCCCAACTCCCTAGCAGCACCTACTCCTGCCTTGTACCCCAACTCCCTAGCAGCACCTACTCCTGCCTTGTACCCCAACTCCCTAGCAGCACCTACTCCTGCCTTGTACCCCAACTCCCTAGCAGCACCTACTCCTGCCTTGTACCCCAACTCCCTAGCAGCACCTACTCCTGCCTTGTACCCCAACTCCCTAGCAGCACCTACTCCTGCCTTGTACCCCAACTCCCTAGCAGCACCTACTCCTGCCTTGTACCCCAAACCCTAGCAGCACCTACTCCTGCCTTGTACCCCAACTCCTAGCAGCACCTACTCCTGCCTTGTACCCCAACTCCCTAGCAGCACCTACTCCTGCCTTGCACCCCAACTCCCCTAGCAGCACCCACTCCCATGCCTTGTACCTCCAACTCCCCTAGCAGCACCTACTCCTGCCTTGTACCCCAACTCCTAGCAGCACCTACTCCTGCCTTGTACCCCAACTCCCTAGCAGCACCCTACTCCTGCCTTGCACCCCAACTCCCTAGCAGCACCCACTCCTGCCTTGTACCCCAACTCCCTAGCAGCACCTACTCCTGCCTTGGTACCCCAACTCCCTAGCAGCACCTACTCCTGCCTTGTACCCCAACTCCCTAGCAGCACCTACTCCTGCCTTGTACCCCAACTCCCTAAGCAGCACCTACTCCTGCCTTGCACCCCAACTCCCTAGCAGCACCACTCCTGCCTTGTACCCCAACTCCCTAGCAGCACCTACTCCTGCCTTGTACCCCAACCCCTAGCAGCACCTACTCCTGCTGTACCCCAACTCCCTAGCAGCACCTACTCCTGCCTTGTCCCAACTCCCTAGCAGCACCTACTCCTGCCTTGTACCCCAACTCCCTAGCAGCACCTACTCCTGCCTTGTACCCCAACTCCCTAGCAGCACCCACTCCTGCCTTGTACCCCAACTCCCTAGCAGCACCTACTCCTGCCTTGTACCCAACTCCCTAGCAGCACCTACTCCTGCCTTGTACCCCAACTCCTAGCAGCACCTACTCCTGCCTTGTACCCCCAACTCCCTAGCAGCACTAACTCCTGCCTTGTAGCCGCCCAACTCCCTGCAGCACCTACTCCTGCCTTGTACCCCAACTCCTAGCAGCACCTACTCCGCCTTGTACCCCAACTCCACAGCACCTACTCCTGCCTTGTACCCCAACCTCCAGCAGCAGCCTACTCCTGCCTTGTACCCCACTCCCTAGCAGCACCTACTCCTGCTTTGTACCCCAACTCCCTAGCAGCACCTACTCCTGCCTTGTACCCAACTCCCCCAACTCCTAGCAGTCACCTACTCCTGCCTTGTACCCCAACTCCCTAGCAGCACCTACTCCTGCCTTGTACCCCAACTCCCTAGCAGCACCTACTCCTGCCTTGCACCCCAACTCCCTAGCAGCACCCACTCCTGCCTGTACCCCAACTCCTGGCAGCACCTACTCCTGCCTTGTACCCCAACTCCCTAGCAGCACCTACTCCTGCCTTGTACCCCAACTCCCTAGCAGCACCTACTCCTGCCTTGCACCCCAACTCCCTAGCAGCACCCACTCCTGCCTTGTACCCCAACTCCCTAGCAGCACCTACTCCTGCCTTGTACCCCAGAACTCCCTAGCAGCAACCTACTCCTGCCTTGTACCCCAACTCCCTAGCAGCACCTACTCCTGCCTTGGTCCCCAACTCTAGCAGCAGCCTACTCCTGCCTTGCAACCCCACTCCCTAGCAGCACCCATCTCCTGCCTTGTACCTCCAACTCCCTAAGCAGCACCTCCTGCCTTGTACCTCCAACTCCCTAGCAGCACCTACTCCTGCTTGTACCCCAACTCCCTAGCAGCACCTACTCCTGCCTTGTACCCCAACTCCCTAGCAGCACCTACTCCTGCCTTGTACCCCAACTCCCTAGCAGCACCTACTCCTGCCTTGTACCCCAACTCCCTAAGCAGCACCTACTCCTGCCTTGTACCCCAACTCCCTAGCAGCACCTACTCCTGCCTTGTACCAATGGTAGTAACAGAGCCTTGGATTGGGCAGCTTGGGGCCCCGGAGCCCTGCATAGAGTCTGTATTGGGAATAAGGGCCGACGCGTGAGAATTCCCATACACCCTCAGCGCTCTCCCAGGTACCAGCTGCACATTCCCACTGCCTTTTGTTTCTGTTTCCTTGGCAATGACTGTCTCGCACGAGAGTGCAGGATCTGACTGCTTTTCCCTGGCTATTCATACAGTCACAGACTCATTCTGATTGGGTAACCAACCTGGGCTAGGGATCATGTCCCACCTGTGGCCCTCGGAACTGGGGACAATTACAGTTGGTAGGGGGCACAAATAGAGAGGGAGCGAGCAAGCAGGAGCTGCGGGGGGCAGCAGTGGTGGAGGTGTGGGGGCGGGGTGTTTGCGTTGAAGAATTAATGGAGGGGGGGCAGCTTCAGCTCTTGAATGGGACATAAAATAGGCCCTGGCCAATCAAGTACACAGAGGCCCAAACAGCCCCCCCCCCAGCCCAATAAATAGTGACTGTCTATGGCATCTTACAGCAGCCCCTCTGGCATTTGCCTGAACCCAGAGGCACAAACAGCGCCCCACCAGCCCAATAAATAGTGAGTGTCTATGGCATCTTACAGCAGCCCCTCTGGCATTTGCCGGAACCCACAGATTGCCAGTCCGGGGCTGTGCAGCAGGCAGGATTCTGGGCCAGTCCCAGTACTTCTTGGCCCAGTTTTAATGTTGGAAGTTGTCAGTTGGCCTTAGACCCAGAAGCAGGAGGCCTCACTAGGTGGAGGAGATTGGCAAGGCACTACTAGCTCTTTTGAGATCTGGCTCCTGCTATAGCTCCCTCTAGGGGTGCGAGATAGGATTGGGGCAGTTAGAAGAGCAGACAGAGGCTCCACCCAGGAGGCATCGCCTGTCAGCACAGGGACTCCCCAAGCTGGCAGTTTTGGGATACAGGGACTCCAACAGGAGCAGCACTGGGACCAGGATACCAGAACTCTTGGGTCCCGGTGTCAGTGGGCCCTCCTGCACCATTGTGCCTTCTATCAGTAATTATGGGACAAACAGGGTTGCCCTTTAAGTGCAGATGCAAGAATATCATGATCTGAGTTTGCCTTTATGTTATAACATCTGCCAAACAGATAAAGTTCTCTTTATGAGCAAATAAATGAAAGATGAACGATATCTAACAAGAGGGTCTATTTGCCCTTTCCTGCTGCATCACTAAGTGCAGTTTGTGGGATCCCATTTGCCCTGTAGGGATAACCAATCCGACGGCCGCCCTGTCCCCCAACAGTCTCGCAGGCACCACGTCCATTTGTGCAGTCGCAGCAAGAAGCGTCTCCCTGTATCATCCTCTCCCGGTGTCTTGGCAAACCTGCCCAGCTCTCCGTCACTATAACTCATGGCAGCGGGAGATAATGTTTGTGGCCATTCGCTCCTGGCTCTGTCCGCTCCTTCCATTAGAACGTTATTCTTATCCTCTAAGTGGCCAAGAGAAAAGGAGATTTAACAGACGTCTGGAAAAATTGCAGTGAAAATGCACCTGGTAATGCAAAGAGGCTTGGAGACAGTAGGCCAAAATGGAGACAGTAGGACAAAATGGAGACAATAGGACAAGATGGAGACAGTAGGACAAGATGGAGACAGTAGGACAAGATGGAGACAGTAGGCCAAGATGGAGACAGTAGGGCAAGATGGAGACAGTAGGACAAGATGGAGACAGTAGGACAAGATGGAGACAGTAGGACAAGATGGAGACAGTAGGGCAAGATGAAGACAGTAGGACAAGATGGAGACAGTAGGACAAGATGGAGACAGTAGGGCAAGATGGAGACAGTAGGACAAGATGGAGACAGTAGGACAAGATGGAGACAGTAGGACAAGATGGAGACAGGAGGGCAAGATGGAGACAGTAGGACAAGATGGAGACAGTAGGACAAGATGGAGCACAGTAGGGCAAGATGGAGACAATAGGACAAGATGGAGACAGTAGGGCAAGATGGAGACAGTAGGACAAGATGGAGACAGGAGGACAAAATGGAGACAGTAGGACAAGATGGAGACAACAGGACAAGATGGAGACAGTAGGACAAGATGGAGACAATAGGACAAGATGGAGACAATAGGACAAGATGGAGACAGTAGGACAAGATGGAGACAGTAGGACAAGATGAAGACAGTAGGACAAGATGGAGACAGTGGGGCAAGATAGAGACAATAGGCCAAGATGGAGAAAGTAGGACAAGATGAAGACAGTAGGGCAAGATGTAGACAGTGGGACAAGATGGAGACAGTAGGCAAGATGGAGACAGTAGGGCAAGATGGAGACAGTAGGGCAAGATGGAGACAATAGGACAAGATGGAGACAGTAGGGCAAGATGGAGACAGTAGGGCAAGATGAAGACAGTAGGCCAAGATGGAGACAGCATGGGAGATGGGACAGTAGGACAAGATGAAGACAGTAGGACAAGATGGGACAGTAGGACAAGATGGAGACAGTAGGACAAGATGAAGACAGTAGGACAAGATGGAGACAGTAGGACAAGATGGAGACAGTAGGACAAGATGGAGACAGTAGGACAAGATGGAGACAGTAGGGCAAGATGGAGACAGTATGGCAAGATGGAGACAATAGAACAAGATGGAGACAATGGGACAAGATGGAGACAGTAGGACAAGATGGAGACAGTAGGACAAGATGGAGACAGTAGGACAAGATGGAGACAGTAGGCAAGATGAGACAGTAGGACAAGTGGAGACAGTAGGGACAAGATGGAGACAGTAGGACAGAGTGGAGACAGTAGGGCAAGATGGAGACAGTATGGCAAGATGGAGACAATAGAACAAGATGGAGACAATGGGACAAGATGGAGACAGTAGGGCAAGATGGAGACAGTAGGACAAGATGGAGACAGTGGGGCAAGATGGAGACAACAGGACAAGATGGAGACAGTAGGACAAGATGGAGACAGTAGGACAAGATGGAGACAGTGGGGCAAGATGGAGACAATAGGCCAAGATGGAGAAAGTAGGACACAATGGAGACAGTAGGGCAAGATGTAGACAGTGGGACAAGATGGAGACAGTAGGGCAAGATGGAGACAGTAGGGCAAGATGGAGGCAGTAGGGCAAGATGGAGACAGTAGGACAAGATGGAGACAGTGGGGCAAGATGGAGACAATAGGACAAGATGGAGACAGTAGGACAAGATGGAGACAGTAGGACAAGATAGAGACAATAGGACAAAATGGAGACAGTAGGACAAGATGGAGACAATAGGACAAGATGGAGATGGACAGTAGGGCTAGATAGAGACAGTAGGGCTAGATACAGACAGTAGGGCTAGATACAGACAGTAGGGCTAGATACAGACAGTAGGGCTAGATAGAGACAGTGGGGCTAGATACAGACAGTAGGGCTAGATACAGACAGTAGGGCTAGATAGAGACAGTAGGGCTAGATAGAGACAGTAGGGCTAGATACAGACAGTAGGGCTAGATACAGACAGTAGGGCTAGATACAGACAGTAGGGCTAGATACAGACAGTAGGGCTAGATAGAGACAGTAGGGCTAGATACAGACAGTAGGGCTAGATACAGACAGTAGGGCTAGATACAGACAGTAGGGCTAGATACAGACAGTAGGGCTAGATACAGACAGTAGGGCTAGATACAGACAGTAGGCTAGATACAGACAGTAGGGCTAGATACAGACAGTAGGGCTAGATACAGACAGTAGGGCTAGATACAGACAGTAGGGCTAGATACAGACAGTAGGGCTAGATACAGACAGTAGGGCTAGATACAGACA
Organism: Xenopus tropicalis; assembly: GCF_000004195.4. Classification (NCBI taxonomy): domain Eukaryota; kingdom Metazoa; phylum Chordata; class Amphibia; order Anura; family Pipidae; genus Xenopus; species Xenopus tropicalis. The sequence continues at coordinate 14,778,269 of NC_030685.2, read as the reverse complement.
GTAGGGCTAGATACAGACAGTAGGGCTAGATACAGACAGTAGGGCTAGATACAGACAGTAGGGCTAGATACAGACAGTAGGGCTAGATACAGACAGTAGGGCTAGATACAGACAGTAGGGCTAGATACAGACAGTAGGGCTAGATAGAGACAGTAGGGCTAGATAGAGACAGTAGGGCTAGATACAGACAGTAGGGCTAGATAGAGACAGTAGGGCTAGATACAGACAGTAGGGCTAGATACAGACAGTAGGGCTAGATAGAGACAGTAGGGCTAGATACAGACAGTAGGGCTAGATAATACAGACAGTAGGGCTAGATACAGACAGTAGGGCTAGATACAGACAGTAGGGCTAGATACAGACAGTAGGGCTAGATACAGACAGTAGGGCTAGATACAGACAGTAGGGCTAGATACAGACAGTAGGGCTAGATAGAGACAGTAGGGCTAGATACAGACAGTAGGCTAGATACAGACAGTAGGGCTAGATACAGACAGTAGGGCTAGATACAGACAGTAGGGCTAGATAGAGACAGTAGGGCTAGATACAGACAGTAGGGCTAGATACAGACAGTAGGGCTAGATACAGACAGTAGGGCTAGATACAGACAGTAGGGCTAGATACAGACAGTAGGGCTAGATACAGACAGTAGGGCTAGATAAGACAGTAGGGCTAGATACAGACAGTAGGGCTAGATACAGACAGTAGGGCTAGATACAGACAGTAGGGCTAGATACAGACAGTAGGGCTAGATAGAGACAGTAGGGCTAGATAGAGACAGTAGGGCTAGATACAGACAGTAGGGCTAGATACAGACAGTAGGGCTAGATACAGACAGTAGGGCTAGATACAGACAGTAGGGCTAGATAGAGACAGTAGGGCTAGATACAGACAGTAGGGCTAGATACAGACAGTAGGGCTAGATACAGACAGTAGGGCTAGATACAGACAGTAGGGCTAGATACAGACAGTAGGGCTAGATACAGACAGTAGGGCTAGATACAGACAGTAGGGCTAGATACAGACAGTAGGGCTAGATAGAGACAGTAGGGCTAGATACAGACAGTAGGGCTAGATACAGACAGTAGGGCTAGATACAGACAGTAGGGCTAGATACAGACAGTAGGGCTAGATACAGACAGTAGGGCTAGATACAGACAGTAGGGCTAGATACAGACAGTAGGGCTAGATACAGACAGTAGGGCTAGATACAGACAGTAGGGCTAGATAGAGACAGTAGGGCTAGATACAGACAGTAGGGCTAGATAGAGACAGTAGGGCTAGATACAGACAGTAGGGCTAGATACAGACAGTAGGGCTAGATAGAGACAGTAGGGCTAGATAGAGACAGTAGGGCTAGATACAGACAGTAGGGCTAGATAGAGACAGTAGGGCTAGATACAGACAGTAGGGCTAGATACAGACAGTAGGGCTAGATACAGACAGTAGGGCTAGATACAGACAGTAGGGCTAGATACAGACAGTAGGGCTAGATAGAGACAGTAGGGCTAGATAGAGACAGTAGGGCTAGATAGAGACAGTAGGGCTAGATAGAGACAGTAGGGCTAGATACAGACAGTAGGGCTAGATAGAGACAGTAGGGCTAGATACAGACAGTAGGGCTAGATAGAGACAGTAGGGCTAGATACAGACAGTAGGGCTAGATAGAGACAGTAGGGCTAGATACAGACAGTAGGGCTAGATACAGACAGTAGGGCTAGATAGAGACAGTAGGGCTAGATACAGACAGTAGGGCTAGATAGAGACAGTAGGGCTAGATAGAGACAGTAGGGCTAGATACAGACAGTAGGGCTAGATACAGACAGTAGGGCTAGATACAGACAGTAGGGCTAGATAGAGACAGTAGGGCTAGATACAGACAGTAGGGCTAGATACAGACAGTAGGGCTAGATAGAGACAGTAGGGCTAGATACAGACAGTAGGGCTAGATAGAGACAGTAGGGCTAGATAGAGACAGTAGGGCTAGATACAGACAGTAGGGCTAGATAGAGACAGTAGGGCTAGATACAGACAGTAGGGCTAGATAGAGACAGTAGGGCTAGATAGAGACAGTAGGGCTAGATACAGACAGTAGGGCTAGATACAGACAGTAGGGCTAGATACAGACAGTAGGGCTAGATACAGACAGTAGGGCTAGATACAGACAGTAGGGCTAGATACAGACAGTAGGGCTAGATAGAGACAGTAGGGCTAGATACAGACAGTAGGGCTAGATACAGACAGTAGGGCTAGATACAGACAGTAGGGCTAGATACAGACAGTAGGGCTAGATACAGACAGTAGGGCTAGATACAGACAGTAGGGCTAGATAGAGACAGTAGGGCTAGATACAGACAGTAGGGCTAGATACAGACAGTAGGGCTAGATACAGACAGTAGGGCTAGATACAGACAGTAGGGCTAGATACAGACAGTAGGGCTAGATACAGACAGTAGGGCTAGATACAGACAGTAGGGCTAGATACAGACAGTAGGGCTAGATACAGACAGTAGGGCTAGATACAGACAGTAGGGCTAGATACAGACAGTAGGGCTAGATACAGACAGTAGGGCTAGATACAGACAGTAGGGCTAGATACAGACAGTAGGGCTAGATACAGACAGTAGGGCTAGATAGAGACAGTAGGGCTAGATACAGACAGTAGGGCTAGATAGAGACAGTAGGGCTAGATAGAGACAGTAGGGCTAGATACAGACAGTAGGGCTAGATAGAGACAGTAGGGCTAGATAGAGACAGTAGGGCTAGATACAGACAGTAGGGCTAGATAGAGACAGTAGGGCTAGATACAGACAGTAGGGCTAGATACAGACAGTAGGGCTAGATACAGACAGTAGGGCTAGATAGAGACAGTAGGGCTAGATAGAGAACCAGTAGGGCTAGATAGAGACAGTTTTAAGGGCTAGATACAGACAGTAGGGCTAGATAGAGACAGTAGGGCTAGATACAGACAGTAGGGCTAGATAGAGACAGTAGGGCTAGATACAGACAGTAGGGCTAGATAGAGACAGTAGGGCTAGATACAGACAGTAGGGCTAGATAGAGACAGTAGGGCTAGATACAGACAGTAGGGCTAGATACAGACAGTAGGGCTAGATACAGACAGTAGGGCTAGATAGAGACAGTAGGGCTAGATAGAGACAGTAGGGCTAGATAGAGACAGTAGGGCTAGATACAGACAGTAGGGCTAGATAGAGACAGTAGGGCTAGATACAGACAATAGGGCTAGATAGAGACAGTAGGGCTAGATAGAGACAGTAGGGCTAGATACAGACAGTAGGGCTAGATACAGACAGTAGGGCTAGATACAGACAGTAGGGCTAGATACAGACAGTAGGGCTAGATACAGACAGTAGGGCTAGATACAGACAGTAGGGCTAGATAGAGACAGTAGGGCTAGATACAGACAGTAGGGCTAGATAGAGACAGTAGGGCTAGATACAGACAGTAGGGCTAGATACAGACAGTAGGGCTAGATACAGACAGTAGGGCTAGATACAGACAGTAGGGCTAGATACAGACAGTAGGGCTAGATAGAGACAGTAGGGCTAGATACAGACAGTAGGGCTAGATACAGACAGTAGGGCTAGATACAGACAGTAGGGCTAGATACAGACAGTAGGGCTAGATACAGACAGTAAGGGCTAGATACAGACAGTAGGGCTAGATACAGACAGTAGGGCTAGATACAGACAGTAGGGCTAGATAGAGACAGTAGGGCTAGATACAGACAGTAGGGCTAGATACAGACAGTAGGGCTAGATAGAGACAGTAGGGCTAGATACAGACAGTAGGGCTAGATACAGACAGTAGGGCTAGATACAGACAGTAGGGCTAGATACAGACAGTAGGGCTAGATACAGACAGTAGGGCTAGATACAGACAGTAGGGCTAGATAGAGACAGTAGGGCTAGATACAGACAGTAGGGCTAGATACAGACAGTAGGGCTAGATACAGACAGTAGGGCTAGATACAGACAGTAGGGCTAGATACAGACAGTAGGGCTAGATACAGACAGTAGGGCTAGATACAGACAGTAGGGCTAGATACAGACAGTAGGGCTAGATAGAGACAGTAGGGCTAGATACAGACAGTAGGGCTAGATACAGACAGTAGGGCTAGATACAGACAGTAGGGCTAGATAGAGACAGTAGGGCTAGATACAGACAGTAGGGCTAGATACAGACAGTAGGGCTAGATACAGACAGTAGGGCTAGATACAGACAGTAGGGCTAGATAGAGACAGTAGGGCTAGATAGAGACAGTAGGGCTAGATAGAGACAGTAGGGCTAGATACAGACAGTAGGGCTAGATAGAGACAGTAGGGCTAGATAGAGACAGTAGGGCTAGATACAGACAGTAGGGCTAGATACAGACAGTAGGGCTAGATACAGACAGTAGGGCTAGATACAGACAGTAGGGCCTAGATACAGACAGTAGGGCTAGATACAGACAGTAGGGCTAGATAGAGACAGTAGGGCTAGATACAGACAGTAGGGCTAGATAGAGACAGTAGGGCTAGATACAGACAGTAGGGCTAGATAGAGACAGTAGGGCTAGATAGAGACAGTAGGGCTAGATACAGACAGTAGGGCTAGATACAGACAGTAGGGCTAGATAGAGACAGTAGGGCTAGATAGAGACAGTAGGGCTAGATACAGACAGTAGGGCTAGATACAGACAGTAGGGCTAGATAGAGACAGTAGGGCTAGATAGAGACAGTAGGGCTAGATACAGACAGTAGGGCTAGATACAGACAGTAGGGCTAGATACAGACAGTAGGGCTAGATAGAGACAGTAGGGCTAGATAGAGACAGTAGGGCTAGATACAGACAGTAGGGCTAGATACAGACAGAGGGCTAGATAGAGACAGTAGGGCTAGATAGAGACAGTAGGGCTAGATACAGACAGTAGGGCTAGATACAGACAGTAGGGCTAGATACAGACAGTAGGGCTAGATAGAGACAGTAGGGCTAGATACAGACAGTAGGGCTAGATACAGACAGTAGGGCTAGATACAGACAGTAGGGCTAGATAGAGACAGTAGGGCTAGATACAGACAGTAGGGCTAGATACAGACAGTAGGGCTAGATACAGACAGTAGGGCTAGATACAGACAGTAGGGCTAGATACAGACAGTAGGGCTAGATACAGACAGTAGGGCTAGATACAGACAGTAGGGCTAGATACAGACAGTAGGGCTAGATACAGACAGTAGGGCTAGATACAGACAGTAGGGCTAGATACAGACAGTAGGGCTAGATACAGACAGTAGGGCTAGATACAGACAGTAGGGCTAGATACAGACAGTAGGGCTAGATACAGACAGTAGGGCTAGATACAGACAGTAGGGCTAGATAGAGACAGTAGGGCTAGATACAGACAGTAGGGCTAGATAGAGACAGTAGGGCTAGATAGAGACAGTAGGGCTAGATACAGACAGTAGGGCTAGATACAGACAGTAGGGCTAGATAGAGACAGTAGGGCTAGATACAGACAGTAGGGCTAGATAGAGACAGTAGGGCTAGATAGAGACAGTAGGGCTAGATACAGACAGTAGGGCTAGATACAGACAGTAGGGCTAGATAGAGACAGTAGGGCTAGATACAGACAGTAGGGCTAGATACAGACAGTAGGGCTAGATACAGACAGTAGGGCTAGATACAGACAGTAGGCTAGATACAGACAGTAGGGCTAGATAGAGACAGTAGGGCTAGATACAGACAGTAGGGCTAGATAGAGACAGTAGGGCTAGATAGAGACAGTAGGGCTAGATACAGACAGTAGGGCTAGATACAGACAGTAGGGCTAGATAGAGACAGTAGGGCTAGATACAGACAGTAGGGCTAGATAGAGACAGTAGGGCTAGATAGAGACAGTAGGGCTAGATACAGACAGTAGGGCTAGATACAGACAGTAGGGCTAGATAGAGACAGTAGGGCTAGATACAGACAGTAGGGCTAGATACAGACAGTAGGGCTAGATAGAAGACAGTAGGGCTAGATACAGACAGTAGGGCTAGATACAGACAGTAGGGCTAGATACAGACAGTAGGGCTAGATACAGACAGTAGGGCTAGATACAGACAGTAGGGCTAGATACAGACAGTAGGGCTAGATACAGACAGTAGGGCTAGATACAGACAGTAGGGCTAGATACAGACAGTAGGGCTAGATACGACAGTAGGGCTAGATAGAGACAGTAGGGCTAGATAGAGACAGTAGGGCTAGATAGAGACAGTAGGGCTAGATACAGACAGTAGGGCTAGATACAGACAGTAGGGCTAGATAGAGACAGTAGGGCTAGATACAGACAGTAGGGCTAGATACAGACAGTAGGGCTAGATACAGACAGTAGGGCTAGATACAGACAGTAGGGCTAGATAGAGACAGTAGGGCTAGATAGAGACAGTAGGGCTAGATACAGACAGTAGGGCTAGATACAGACAGTAGGGCTAGATAGAGACAGTAGGGCTAGATACAGACAGTAGGGCTAGATAGAGACAGTAGGGCTAGATACAGACAGTAGGGCTAGATAGAGACAGTAGGGCTAGATACAGACAGTAGGGCTAGATACAGACAGTAGGGCTAGATACAGACAGTAGGGCTAGATACAGACAGTAGGGCTAGATACAGACAGTAGGGCTAGATACAGACAGTAGGGCTAGATAGAGACAGTAGGGCTAGATACAGACAGTAGGGCTAGATAGAGACAGTAGGGCTAGATACAGACAGTAGGGCTAGATACAGACAGTAGGGCTAGATATAGACAGTAGGGCTAGATACAGACAGTAGGGCTAGATAGAGACAGTAGGGCTAGATACAGACAGTAGGGCTAGATACAGACAGTAGGGCTAGATACAGACAGTAGGGCTAGATACAGACAGTAGGGCTAGATACAGACAGTAGGGCTAGATACAGACAGTAGGGCTAGATACAGACAGTAGGGCTAGATACAGACAGTAGGGCTAGATACAGACAGTAGGGCTAGATACAGACAGTAGGGCTAGATACAGACAGTAGGGCTAGATAGAGACAGTAGGGCTAGATAGAGACAGTAGGGCTAGATACAGACAGTAGGGCTAGATACAGACAGTAGGGCTAGATACAGACAGTAGGGCTAGATAGAGACAGTAGGGCTAGATAGAGACAGTAGGGCTAGATACAGACAGTAGGGCTAGATACAGACAGTAGGGCTAGATAGAGACAGTAGGGCTAGATACAGACAGTAGGGCTAGATACAGACAGTAGGGCTAGATACAGACAGTAGGGCTAGATACAGACAGTAGGGCTAGATACAGACAGTAGGGCTAGATAGAGACAGTAGGGCTAGATACAGACAGTAGGGCTAGATAGAGACAGTAGGGCTAGATAGAGACAGTAGGGCTAGATACAGACAGTAGGGCTAGATACAGACAGTAGGGCTAGATAGAGACAGTAGGGCTAGATACAGACAGTAGGGCTAGATAGAGACAGTAGGGCTAGATACAGACAGTAGGGCTAGATACGACAGTAGGGCTAGATAGAGACAGTAGGGCTAGATACAGACAGTAGGGCTAGATACAGACAGTAGGGCTAGATACAGACAGTAGGGCTAGATACAGACAGTAGGGCTAGATACAGACAGTAGGGCTAGATACAGACAGTAGGGCTAGATACAGACAGTAGGGCTAGATACAGAACAGTAGGGCTAGATACAGACAGTAGGGCTAGATACAGACAGTAGGGCTAGATAGAGACAGTAGGGCTAGATAGAGACAGTAGGGCTAGATAGAGACAGTAGGGCTAGATACAGACAGTAGGGCTAGATACAGACAGTAGGGCTAGATAGAGACAGTAGGGCTAGATACAGACAGTAGGGCTAGATACAGACAGTAGGGCTAGATACAGACAGTAGGGCTAGATACAGACAGTAGGGCTAGATAGAGACAGTAGGGCTAGATAGAGACAGTAGGGCTAGATACAGACAGTAGGGCTAGATACAGACAGTAGGGCTAGATAGAGACAGTAGGGCTAGATACAGACAGTAGGGCTAGATAGAGACAGTAGGGCTAGATACAGACAGTAGGGCTAGATAGAGACAGTAGGGCTAGATACAGACAGTAGGGCTAGATACAGACAGTAGGGCTAGATACAGACAGTAGGGCTAGATACAGACAGTAGGGCTAGATACAGACAGTAGGGCTAGATACAGACAGTAGGGCTAGATAGAGACAGTAGGGCTAGATACAGACAGTAGGGCTAGATAGAGACAGTAGGGCTAGATACAGACAGTAGGGCTAGATACAGACAGTAGGGCTAGATATAGACAGTAGGGCTAGATACAGACAGTAGGGCTAGATAGAGACAGTAGGGCTAGATACAGACAGTAGGGCTAGATACAGACAGTAGGGCTAGATACAGACAGTAGGGCTAGATACAGACAGTAGGGCTAGATACAGACAGTAGGGCTAGATACAGACAGTAGGGCTAGATTACAGACAGTAGGGCTAGATACAGACAGTAGGGCTAGATACAGACAGTAGGGCTAGATACAGACAGTAGGGCTAGATACAGACAGTAGGGCTAGATAGAGACAGTAGGGCTAGATAGAGACAGTAGGGCTAGATACAGACAGTAGGGCTAGATACAGACAGTAGGGCTAGATACAGACAGTAGGGCTAGATAGAGACAGTAGGGCTAGATACAGACAGTAGGGCTAGATACAGACAGTAGGGCTAGATACAGACAGTAGGGCTAGATACAGACAGTAGGGCTAGATACAGACAGTAGGGCTAGATACAGACAGTAGGGCTAGATACAGACAGTAGGGCTAGATACAGACAGTAGGGCTAGATACAGACAGTAGGGCTAGATACAGACAGTAGGGCTAGATACAGACAGTAGGGCTAGATACAGACAGTAGGGCTAGATACAGACAGTAGGGCTAGATACAGACAGTAGGGCTAGATACAGACAGTAGGGCTAGATACAGACAGTAGGGCTAGATAGAGACAGTAGAATAAGTTGGAGACAGCAGTGGGAGTGTTTACACTAAGGTAGGAAGGTGACAGCAGGGTAAGGTGGGGCAGTAGGGCTACAGGGTAACAGCAGGGTAATGTGGGGGCAGTAGGGCTACAGGGTAACAGCAGGGTAATGTGGGGCAGTAGGGCTACAGGGTAACAGCAGGGTAAGGTGGGGCAGTAGGGCTACAGGGTAACAGCAGGGTAATGTGGGGGCAGTAGGGCTACAGGGTAACAGCAGGGTAATGTGGGGCAGTAGGGCTACAGGGTAACAGCAGGGTAATGTGGGGGCAGTAGGGCTACAGGGTAACAGCAGGGTAATGTGGGGCAGTAGGGCTACAGGGTAACAGCAGGTAATGTTGGGGGGCAGTAGGGCTACAGGGTAACAGCAGGGTAATGTGGGGCAGTAGGGCTACAGGGTAACAGCAGGGAAATGTGGGGGCAGTAGGGCTAACAGGGTAACAGCAGGGTAATGTGGGGCAGTAGGGCTACAGGGTAACAGCAGGGTAAGGTGGGGCAGTAGGGCTACAGGGTAACAGCAGGGTAATGTGGGGCAGTAGGTCTACAGGGTAACAGCAGGGTAATGTGGGGCAGTAGGGCAGCAGAACTGTGCTGTGGGTGTTTGAAGCTGCAGATAAACAATACCCGAAAAGTCACAAAAAAATCCCAAAAATCTCATTCAAACTCAGTTTTATTAAATCTTTTGAACAATTTTTCTGTTGTCACATGACAGTCAATAGAGTAAAGGGTTAAAAAAAAATCTCATGGTAAAATGACCGAGCGCCTAATGATAGAATGTAGCGGCCATTGTATGAGCCCATACACAGCTCCCGCCCTGTCACCACATTAACGTTTATATGGGGGAATGAATAACGCGGGAGAGGGAGCAGCGAGGCTCTGTGCAGCAGTTCAAACAGAAATATTAAAAGCAAAACTGTACACAAGTGCGGTTTCCATGGTAACTATGTCTGTATCTGTGGCGGTTTTTCTCTTGCAAGTGAAGTATCAGCGAGGCAGCGTGTTTGTCCTTCACAGAGCTGGCGAGCATTGTACTGGCGGGGGCCATTGTCTCATTGGCGGCCTCGTTAGGCACAGGTTAATTGGTGAGAAATGGGAGATGGAATATTCTCCAAAAGCGCTCAGTGTAGGAGCTCGTCCGTCTGTTAGACACAAGGAGGTGTTAGTAGCCTGGAGTATGGCTGGACAAGGATAAAGCGTTACAGGGATACAATGAAAGGGTTAATAATGAAGAGAAGGATCAGGCAGTGGGTAAAAGGATGATGGGATAAGCAATGTAATATAACAATAAGCACTGAGTGAGCCACAAGCATCCACATGAGTCACAGACCAATGGAATAATGGAAAGAAAGTTGTACCAACTGGGAGACGGAATGATAGAAAGTTGTACCGACTGTGAGACGGAATGATAGAAAGTTGTACCGACTGGGAGACGGAATGATAGAAAGTTGTACCAACTGGGAGACGGAATGATAGAAAGTTGTACCGACTGGGAGACGGAATGATAGAAAGTTGTACCGACTGGGAGACGGAATGATAGAAAGTTGTACCGACTGGGAGACGGAATGATAGAAAGTTCGTACCGACTGGGAGACGGAATGATAGAAAGTTGTACCGATGGGAGACGGAATGATAGAAAGTTGTACCGACTGGGAGACGGAATGATAGAAAGTTGTACCGACTGGGAGACGGAATGATAGAAAGTTGTACCGACTGGGAGACGGAATGATAGAAAGTTGTACCGACTGGGAGACGGAATGATAGAAAGTTGTACCGACTGGGAGACGGAATGATAGAAAGTTGTACCGACTGGGAGACGGAATGATAGAAAGTTGTACCGACTGGGAGACGGAATGATAGAAAGTTGTAAACCGACTGTGAGACGGAATGATAGAAAGTTGTACCGACTGGGAGAAGGAATGATAGAAAGTTGTACCGACTGGGAGACGGAATAATAGAAAGTTGTACCGACTGGGAGACGGAATAATAGAAAGTTGTACCGACTGGGAGACGGAATGATAGAAAGTTGTACCGACTGGGAGACGGAATGATAGAAAGTTGTACCGACTGGGAGACGGAATGATAGAAAGTTGTACCGACTGGGAGAGAAAATGATGAAAAAGAAAACTGGACCAACAGGAGATAGAACAATAGAAAGCTGAACCAACTGAATGCAAGAATGATGGAAAGAAAGCAGGGCCAATGTGAGTCGAAATAATGGAATTAACAGTGGATCAACTATGGTATCAATGGAGGAGATGGAATTATAAAAAGTAAGAGCCAATAGGATGATGAGAATTAAAAAAGTAAAATAATAAAATATTATTCACCAACTGTGAGACATAATGATGGAAACGATTGAACCAACCAAATTTTCAACCCATTGGGAGTCAGAATTATGGGAACAAAACTGGAAAACTATGGTTTTAATGGGTATCAATAAAAAAAACTGATGAAAAGTAAGTTGGAGCTCAAAGATGAATTATCAGTCCAATATAATAGTGTGCAGCAGAACCTCCCACAGTTACTTTGTTGCCAAGATGTTTCGCTGAGGACAAGAGGTTGAACACTGACTGGTCAATGGTAAGATATAGGGAGAAGGATGGAATAATATCAACCGAAACCCACCTGCTTCTATTTCCCTCCATTCGCCGGCACCTTCAGGTTGTGTTTCCTGAGAAAGGGAAAGAATGGAGCAGATGTTGGTTCTAGGCTTCTCCATAAAGGTTGGGTTTTCCTGTACATTTGGTGGTGGTTTCCAACCGTTGCTCCTCCACCATTTTCTGCTTCTTTATCCTCCATCAAGTCTACTCTCCTTACTCGACTGTAGCCCCTTTCTCAGCTATTGGGTATACGCATAACGTGTAAAGTCCATCGACCCCCACTCCCCCACTCCCTGCATATAAAGCAGCAGAAGGACCCACACCTTCCCAGGGTGACACCCTATCCATTAGGAAGTACTACTGTCCAATGTTCTTCATTTAATGGGCTATTTATCCATGTTCGGTGGCCAGACTATGATAAAAAGAGGTCTTAAAAAGCCTATGGAAGCCCACCAATGGGATCATCTGAGATTCAAAGCAAGGGATCTCCCAACCAGCACAGAACACGACTCACCTGGATCTCGCTGCTCTCCGTTGGCTTCTTTCTTTATAAACTTTGACTGCCGATTGAATGTGATCCCATCGAATGTCTGATCAATGAATGAGTCCAGATCAGCAATGTCACCTGGTGTATAGAAGAAGATTCCTCGGTTGACACTCACGATGTAGGGTACCCTTTACCTTAAATAAGTTGTATAGTATGGGAGCACAACTTCCAATGTATAGAACTCTCCTTCTCTGTATATACAGATGTTGTATGTCCATCTAAGGACCACCATCAAGGTCTAATATATATTTAATCTTGGTAGGGATAATACCTCATATAGGAAAGTAGAGTTCTATGTTCACAATAACCTCACACAAACGCAATGCAATTGACAGATATCACATATATTTATTATTGAGGCACATACCTTCTTTGCCCCCTGTGATTCCAGATGTGTCACTGGGATTGGACTAGAAAAGAAGGAGAGGGATCAAAAAACGATCTGAAAATACTTCTTATGAACTCATATTTGGATAATGACATCACCCTGGTGACATCACTTTTGCTCAACCCAACATTCCATTTTCCATTGGCCCCTGATATTGTTCATCTCCTGTTCTACTAAGCCCCCAAACAGTTTGTGGTGGTGTTAAGTGTGTGACGCTCTGTTTACTTCTGGATCTGTCTGCCAATTCTGAAGGTGCCCATACACCTTCAGATCCGCTCGCTTGGCGAGGTCACCAAGCGAGCAGATCTTCTCCCAATATCCCCACCTACGGGTGGGCGATATCTGGAGAATCCAGGCTAATTCGATTGTTTGGCCCTGGGGCCAAACGATCGATTTATAACAACGGGCATAGGAAAAGTTTATGCGGTCCCCGATCGCACCTGGTAACACCCTAGCAACAGTAGGGTGGCTGAAGGCCTATGAATCCCAGTGAAAAATGTATTTAACTCATGTGTATTATGGATTGGACCATTTCATATTGCAATGTTCTTAATGTCCATGTTGCACCCCCAGTAGGTCCAGAAGACGCATCGTGATAGACTGCAACGCCATCATTTTTACCTGAGTCATCCAATCACAGATCCCACGACTATATTCTCCTGGCCTCTCCCGCACAACAGGGGTATCGGATGAGCGCCGGCTGCACAGGGACAAAATAAGTCAATGAATGACCCAATGGGGATAGGCCACAAAGCAAATACAGCAGTTGCATGATATAGTGAAGAGATAGCCCCTAGTGGAGGGAACAGGAACTCTCCTTATTTCCCATTATGGGTACTTTTTGTTTAGCTCCAACAACAGGAAGAGTCTATCGGGCAGTAGGACGCCCTACTGACGCTTACAGGGTACACCATGGCATAGAAGTTGCTATTGAAATAGGCCGCACATCTGTTAAATACAACCTTCTCAGTTCCATCATCTTGTCCTGCAAGGCCTGAAGCCACTTCATCCTCTCCATGTTGCAATCTGCAGACTGGAAGTAGAAAGAACGAAACATATCTGTATTAGGTACAAGCCATGGGTACGGGTCATGGATCCAAATGGCAACACATTGGAATTGGCAAAAGGGGGCAACATAGTTGATGATGACGAAAATGATGAGAAAATGATGACATAAAGCACAAAGGTCTGTGACATTCTAGCGACTATTGAACTACTAGGGGCACATCAGACCCATGGTCTTCTAGTTTGACTTTATAGGGCCACTCTAGTAGGGATACCTAGGCTAATACAGTAGGTAGGGCTCTGTAGGATATAAGGAACCTCAGGGAGATGTCCTTGTTGAGAAGACTTCCCATGACTTCTCTTTGTGATTGGTTACTCCCCTAGCACTGGTTACTCCCCTAGGACTGGTTACTGCCCCAGGACTGGTTACTCCCCTAGGACTGGTTACTCCTCTAGGGCTGGTTACTCCCCTAGGACTGGTTACTCCCCCAGGACTGGTTACTCCCCCAGGACTGGTTACTGCCCCAGGACTGGTTACTCCCCCAGGACTGGTTACTCCCCCAGGACTAGTTACTCCCCTAGGACTGGTTACTCCCCAAGGAGTGGTTACTCCCCTATGACTGGTTACTCCCCAAGGACTTTTTACTGCCATAGGACTAGTTACTCCCCCAGGACTGGTTACTCCCCAAGGACTGGTTACTCCCCTAGGACTGGTTACTCCCCCAGGACTGGTTACTCCCCAAGGACTGGTTACTCCCCTAGGACTGGTTACTCCCCTAGGACTGGTTACTCCCCCAGGACTGGTTACTCCCCCAGGACTGGTTACTCCCCTAGGACTGGTTACTCCCCCAGGACTGGTTACTCCCCTAGGACTGGTTACTCCCCTAGGACTGGTTACTCCCCCAGGACTGATTACTCCCCAGGACTGGTTACTCCCCTAGGACTGGTTACTCCCCCAGGACTGGTTACTCCCCAAGGACTGGTTACTCCCCTAGGGCTGGTTACTCCCTAGGACTGGTTACTCCCCAGGACTGGTTACTTCCCCTAGGACTGGTTACCCCAGGACTGGTTACTCCCCCAGGACTGGTTACTCCCCTAGACTGGTTACCCCCTAGGCTGGTTACTACCCTAGGGCTGGTTACTCCCTAGGGCTGGTTACTCCCCCAGGACTGGTTACTCCCCTAGGACTGGTTTACTCCCCAGGACTGGTTATCCCCCAGGACTGGTTACTCCCCTAGGACTGGTTACTCCCCCAGGACTGGTTACTCCCCTAGGACTGGTTATTCCCCCAGGACTGGTTACTCCCCCAGGACTGGTTACTCCCCTAGGACTGGTTACTCCCCCAGGACTGGTTACTCCCCCAGGACTGGTTATTCCCCTAGGGCTGGTTACTTCCCTAGGACTGGTTACTCCCCTATGGCTGGTTACTCCCCCAGGACTGGTTACTCCCCTAGGACTGGTTATTCCCCCAGGACTGGTTACTCCCCCAGGACTGGTTACTCCCCCAGGACTGGTTACTCCCCCAGGGCTGGTTAATCCCCTAGGACTGGTTACTCCCCTAGGACTGGTTACTCCCCTAGGGCTGGTTACTCCCCAAGGACTGGTTACTCCCCTAGAACTGGTTACTCCCATATGACAGGTTACTCACCTAGGACTGCTAAAGGTTCCCATACAAGGGCCGATCTGCTCGCTTGGCGATGTCGCCAAGCGAGCGGATCTTCTCCCGATATCCCCACCTACGGGTGGGCGATATCGGGAGAATCCAAAGTCGATCCGGGGACCACATCAACGAACCGATGCGTTCCCTGATCAGACTAGATTCTTTAATCTGCCCGAACGATATCTGCCCGATTTCAGGCCAGATATCGGTCGGGCAGGCCCGTCGGTAGTGCCCATACACGGGCAGATTAGCTGCAGAATTGTCCAAAGGCCCGGTCTATGGCCCATTCTGGCTACACGTTAAAGAGCAGACAATAGCTGCTCAGACAAGACTACGACTGCAGACAGGGTGGGTTATACAGTTACAGAAGCCTGGGAGAATAAAGCAAATAGAAAATAAAAGGACACTTATCTATCTCTTAATTTAACAAATCCATTGAGAAAATGCAATTCTGAATGTGCAGCGGTTCTTTATAAGGAACGTTTTCCACTGAAGGGATAAGAGATGTTGCACGTGAAGCTGCACCACAAATCACCGACACTATCACCGGGGATCAATTCAAACTGATCTCCAAATCGACCCACGGCCTGAGAGGCAACGATGAGTCTTAGGTTTAGTTAGTATTGAAACGATTGGCTCAGTTTTAACCCTTACAAACCAGACTGGCCAGGGGGGCTGCTGATAATGCCATAGACAATTGGCTGGGGATCCCTGCATAGACGGTCACTATATATTGGGCTGGGAGGGGGGCTCATTATTGGTACACGCTACCAGGTCCAGACTGAGATTCAAAATATGCCCCCATCATGCCCAATAAATAGTGACTGTCTATGCAGTGATCTCAACCAATGACTCGTGAGGAACATGTTGCTACCCAACCCATTGGATGTTGCCCCCAGTGGCCTCAAAGTAGGGGCTTATTTTTGAATTTCTTGCTTGAAGGCAAATTTTAGTTGTATAAGAACAATGAGTACTGCCCAACAGAGCCTCCTTTATGCTGCCAGTCCACATAAGGGCTACCAGTAGCCAATCACAGCCCTTATTCGGCACCTTTTTGCATACTTTTGTTGGAGAGAATTTGTCTCACAGGTAACAAAAACATTGGGGACCCCCGGTTTAGGGCATCTCCGACGTTTGCCAGAATCCACAGATTGCCAGTCCGGGCCTGCGTGCTATACCCCACTGCCACTGGGTGGGTTTATAAACAGTCTACAGGTATAGATTGTAAGCTCTACGGGGTAGGGACCTCCATCCTCTTGTGTCTTTGACTCTTAACTTGCAACTGTGTTAATCTTGGATTTATCTGTATTTATTGTCAGGGTTGGACTGGGGTGTGAAGGGCCCACCGAGGCTCCCGTCCCAAGGGCACTCAGCTGGGTGCGTCCTCTAACCCCCCCCCGTAGGGGCCCCCCTCTCCCCCCTTGCAGGGCCCCCACCCGACGTCCTCCCCCAAGCACATAAATTTGACGCATCAGGGGAGGAGCATTCGGGAGGAGGAGCGCCGGCAAGGGTCAGGTCTGGGCTGCCGGGGACCCCTAGAGCCGGGGCCCACTGGGGTTTTTTACGGTGTCCCGGCGGCCCAGTCTGACCCTGTTTATTGCTATACTGTGTATTTATCTATTATTATCTTAATAACCCCCTGTTTGTATTAATGTATTCTACTGTACAGCGCTGCGTACATAAGTAGCACTTTATAAATAAAGATATACATACATACATATATACAGTGCATACCAGCAATATGACCTTCCCGCTCCTCAGGGTCACTTCTATTGGATAACGATGACCAATGGCATCAGTGGAGTTCAAGCACTGCACCTGTACACGGACACGGAACTGTTATTGACCAATACAATTGTAAGCTCTTTTGGGCAGGGCTCTCTTCCCCTCTTGTATCGGTTATTGATTGCTTTATATGTTACTCCTTGTAGAGTGTAAGCTCTTTTGGGCAGGGCTCTCTTCACCTCTTGTATCGGTTATTGATTGCTTTATATGTTACTCCTTATAGATTGTAAGCTCTTTTGGGCAGGGCTCTCTTCCCCTCTTGTATCGGTTATTGATTGCTTTATATGTTACTCCTTGTAGAGTGTAAGCTCTTTTGGGCAGGGCCCTCTTCACCTCTTGTATCGGTTATTGATTGCTTTATATGTTACTCTGTATGTCCAATGTATGTAACCCACTTATTGTACAGCGCTGCGGAATATGTTGGCGCTTTATAAATAAATGTTAATGTAATGTAATGTAATACAATCGACTACTTGGGCCATAGAAATATCTGTAACTCATTGCATTGGCACGGCTACTTACATCTCGCAGTTCGATTGTGCCCCACAGCTCCCCCTAGAGGAAACAGATGGGAGGTTATTTGAAACGACAATATGATTGGATGGAGGCTGACAGAACAATATGGTTGATTGTCATCTCCAGTCTTCAGGCCTCATTGCACCACCAATGTGTATGTGTATAGGGGGGGGGGGTCCCTGTTGCAAAGCATCATTGTACATTGCTTTTCCTACACCTCCCGCTGTGCTGGATGGGCCCTGTGTATCTTTGTATCAAGTCACGCTCTGGCTCGTTTCATTGCTTGCATTCCCCTGGCTGCTAAAGGATTATAACTCAGCAGGGCTCAGGGAAGTGCCGGCCAGTGGAGGAAGGAATGAAAATCCAATGCAAACTAAAAAAAGACATATATTTCTTGGCAACATGCCTGTAATATACATTGATTTCAGTGGAGGTGGAATTGGCTCTCGGAGATACAATGGCATATTATAGGGACTGCACTTCTCTATTGCAATCCTTACTCCCTACACTAACTAATATCCCAATTATTCTACGGAATTAGGCTTGGATCCCTCACACACTCTTACAGGCCATTATTATCCTTCATTTATACAGAACCAGCGTATTCCAGGGGGCTTGTACCTTAAGGTGCCCATACACGTTGGTGATGTCGCCAAGCGAGCAGATCTTCTCCCGATATTCCCACCTACGGGTGGCGATATCGGGAAAATGTAGGCTAATTAGATCCTTTGGCCCTGGGGCCAAACAATCAAATTATAATGGCGGCAATGGGGCAGTCGGTTCGGGGACCGCATCAACGAGCCAATGTGGTCCCAGATCCGCTAAATCTTGTAACCTGCCCAATCGATATCTGCCCGATTTCAGGCCAGATGTCGGTCGGACAGGCCGTCGTTGCTGCCCCTACACGGGCCGATAAGCTGCCGAATTGGTTAAGGGACCAATATCGGCAGCTACAATCGGCCCGTGTATGGCCACCTTTAGTCCCTACCCCAGTAGAGCTTACAATCTAAGGTTCCTATCTCAGTTGCCCACACACTTGAGCCAATTAGGGTTGGCACCTCTGCCGTTGTCTTTCTCCGGGCAGGGGGTGGACAGTGACATCACAGGGGATGGGTGGGGTAGCCAGTGATGTCACAGGGGGTGGGGCTATGACATGGTGATCATCGATTGGCTGATCGCTGCCTCAAACTCAGTGAGTCCTGCCCAGTATTCCTAATTTGGGCAGTTTTGACCCGGACAGCCCTAACGAAAACCAACCCTAGAGCCAACCCTACCTGTATGCAGCAGAAGGAAACAATACTAAAGAAGAACAAACAGTCTCCCTCTAGACAGGTCCCTGCCTGGAATTGAACCCACAATCCCATCTCTGTCAGGCAGTGATACAACCATAGTCATAGAGTCACGTCTCACCTCTTTCTCATTGTTCCCCCGGAGCTTGTAATAGGACAGCGCTGACCCCTCCAGCACAAAGTTGTAGACTTTCCAATGGAATTTCTGCATGGGCGGGACAAGGAAGAGATATTCCCCTTAGCACTTTCCCTGGGGCCAAATGATCGAATTAGAACGCCAGTAATAGGCGCAGTCGGTTCGGGGACCGCATCAAAGAGCCGATGCGGTCTCTCTTTCCAGCTGTTAATGGAATGGGGGTCACTGACCCCGACAACCGACAACCTGATTCTCAGCAAATGTTTTTATTGCGAATGCTGCTTGTTATTGCTTATCTGTCTATTCAGGCGTGACTTCCAAACTGCTACCTGGTTGCTAAGGGACAGTGGGACCCTAGCAACCAGTTGATATGCCAAACTGTGCAGCAAAAAGTGAAATAATTTATAAAAAGAAGACCAACTGCACTTTGTGTTTGAATATCATTGTGTTACACTGCACTATGAGTGGAGCTGAGCAAAGTGGAGCCTTTCTGCACCCCCCTTCCCCCCAAAAAGCCATAGTGATGTTGATTATCTTTCCATTCCTACTCACCAGGTTCTGACGTCTCTTCTCCAGAATCCCAGAGAGGGACCCCGGGGCCTTGGAACTGCTCTCCATTACTGCAATGTGCCCCCTTGGGTGTCCCCTCTGGGGTCAGGGGGCATCAGACAGCACGGGGGGGGGTAATTGTACGGCTGCGAGGTGCTCCTTACACCAGGAAGCTCACAAACACTGAGAGACAAGTCGGACTTTGCCGTTTTATAGCAGCCATCAAAGGAGCCAAAGTCCGGAGGGATATTCCCATCAGAAATCTTGGAATTTCACACACAGAGCAATTTTGCTTCATTGTTTTGTCTGTGTTTGTTTAAAGGGCAAGTAATAACAAATTATCCATTTCCCTTCTTAGTTACATAGTTACATAGTTACATAGAGTTGAAAAAAGACCATCAAGTTCAACCCATCCAAGTAAACCCAGCACACCCAACCCACACCTACCAATCTATACACTCACATACATAAACTATATATACAACCACTAGTACTAACTGTAGGTATTAGTATCACAATAGCCTTGGATATTCTGATTGATCAAGAACTCATCCAGGCCCCTCTTATAGGCATTAACAGAATCTGCCATTCTGTCACCATACATGGGCCGAGATCTGAACAGTGTATTCAATATGGCCAATCTTACATTTATACCTGGTTGGTCAGAGAAGGCAAACGGCTAATAGCTTAAAATAAATAGTCAGCTCTTCTGTCAAGTTTGCCAAACTAAAGGATCTCTGCAGCTTCTTCGGCCTTTGGCCAACCAACGGGTTCACTCAAGGAGGTCTATGTAAAGCTGGCTAACATGGCTGGCTATGTATGTATATATATCTTTATTTATAAAGTGCTACTTATGTACCCGGCGCTGTACAGTAGAATAGAATAATACAAACAGGGGGTTATTAAGGTAATAATAGATAAATACAAAGTATAGCAATAAATACAAATAAATACAGTTGCAACAAGTTAAGAGTCAAAGACACAAGAGAATGGAGGTCCCTGCCCCGTAGAGCTTACAATCTATATATTGTAGAGCTTTGGGATCATTTATGGCCCCTCAGAATAAAAACACAAGCCCCAACTGGTGGCTTTTTCCATGATTTGGCCACATACCAGGAGATGATTGTAAGCTCTTTTGGGCAGGGCTCTCTTCACCCCTTGTATCGGTTATTGATTGCTTTACTGTATATGTTACTCCTTGTAGATTGTAAGCTCTTTGGGCAGGGCTCTCTTCACCTCCTGTATCGGTTATTGATTGCTTTATATGTTACTCCTTGTAGATTGTAAGCTCTTTTGGGCAGGGCTCTCTTCACCTCCTGTATCGGTTATTGATTGCTTTATATGTTACTCCTTGTAGATTGTAAGCTCTTTTGGGCAGGGTTCTCTTCACCTCTTGTATCGGTTATTGATTGCTTTATATGTTACTCCTTGTAGATTGTAAGCTCTTTTGGGCAGGGCCCTCTTCACCTCTTGTATTGGTTATTGATTGCTTTATATGTTACTCCTTGTAGATTGTAAGCTCTTTTGGGCAGGGCTCTCTTCCCCTCTTGTATTGGTTATTGATTGCTTTATATGTTACTCCTTGTAGATTGTAAGCTCTTTTGGGCAGGGCTCTCTTCCCCTCTTGTATCGGTTATTGATTGCTTTATATGTTACTCCTTGTAGATTGTAAGCTCTTTTGGGCAGGGCTCTCTTCCCCTCTTGTATCGGTTATTGATTGCTTTATATGTTACTCCTTGTAGATTGTAAGCTCTTTTGGGCAGGGCTCTCTTCCCCTCTTGTATCGGTTATTGATTGCTTTATATGTTACTCCTTGTAGATTGTAAGCTCTTTTGGGCAGGGCTCTCTTCCCCTCTTGTATCGGTTATTGATTGCTTTATATGTTACTCCTTGTAGATTGTAAGCTCTTTTGGGCAGGACCCTCTTCCCCTCTTGTATCGGTTATTGATTGCTTTATATGTTACTCCTTGTAGATTGTAAGCTCTTTTGGGCAGGACCCTCTTCCCCTCTTGTATCGGTTACTGATTGCTTTATATGTTACTCCTTGTAGAGTGTAAGCTCTTTTGGGCAGGGCTCTCTTCCCCTCTTGTATCGGTTATTGATTGCTTTATATGTTACTCCTTGTAGATTGTAAGCTCTTTTGGGCAGGACCCTCTTCCCCTCTTGTATCGGTTATTGATTGCTTTATATGTTACTCCTTGTAGATTGTAAGCTCTTTTGGGCAGGGCTCTCTTCCCCTCTTGTATCGGTTATTGATTGCTTTATATGTTACTCCTTGTAGATTGTAAGCTCTTTTGGGCAGGACCCTCTTCCCCTCTTGTATCGGTTATTGATTGCTTTATATGTTACTCCTTGTAGATTGTAAGCTCTTTTGGGCAGGACCCTCTTCCCCTCTTGTATCGGTTATTGATTGCTTTATATGTTACTCCTTGTAGATTGTAAGCTCTTTTGGGCAGGACCCTCTTCCCCTCTTGTATCGGTTACTGATTGCTTTATATGTTACTCCTTGTAGAGTGTAAGCTCTTTTGGGCAGGGCTCTCTTCCCCTCTTGTATCGGTTATTGATTGCTTTATATGTTACTCCTTGTAGATTGTAAGCTCTTTTGGGCAGGGCTCTCTTCTCCTCTTGTATCGGTTATTGATTGCTTTATATGTTACTCTGTATGTCCAATGTATGAAACCCACTTATTGTACAGCGCTGCGGGATATGTTGGCGCTTTATATATAAATGTTAATAATAACAATAATAATAACGATACGGTGAGCCAATAACACAGAAATAATTGACAGTAGATGTATAAATTCTGTATTTCCATGTTGCCCCGGCATTAGGCTCGCCATCTTGTCATGGAACCTTTCTTCCCTAAAAATAAATTTGGAATCAGGTAACGTTCTCCACGGCCGGGCCAGTAAAGGCCAAGTAGCCCTGGCAACTCTATTTGGCACATATATCATGCATGAAAGCAATGCCTCCCAGGACGTTTGTCTCTCGCTTGCTTTGGTCTCGCTTTGTTGGTGCTCAGACACCCAGAACATCTCTCTATTGCAACGTTCCCCGTAGGTTCAAAGTACCATCAGCTGCTCAGAGCTCAAAGTACCAACCAAAATAAGGGGTGTGTGAACCATACTACTTGTGGCAGGGCCCACCACTAAGGTGAAAGGTGGGATAATGATTGGGTCCCCTTGGTGGGGAGGGCTCTGCTAACTTAGTAGTGTGGGGTCACATAATAACTGATGGCAGCCCTGCTAACTGCTCTAGAACTTTGGCCTTGTCTAAACTTCCTGTAGGGGAAAGATTGGGGCAAAGCATGACGATCTTCATTCCCCATGATCTCTGTGCCAAATGATTCAACTTTGCTTGTCAACTTAAGGTCCCCATACACCTCCAGATCCGCTCGCTTGGCGATGTCCCCAAGCGAGTGGATCTTCTCCCGATACCCCCCACCTACGGGTATCAGGAGAATTCAGGTTAATTCGATTATAATGACGGGTATAGGAAAAGTCAGTCCAACTAGATTTTTTAACCTGTCCGATCGAGATCTGGACGATTTCAGGCCAGATATCGGGCAGGCCAGTTGGTAGTGCCCATACACGGGCCAATTAGCTGCCAAATCGGCCTAAGGGACCCATATCGCCAGCTAGAATCGGCCCGTGCTGTGCTAAAGGCACAATCAAGTATATGTGGAGGAAACCCAGCAGAAGGCACCAACAGACAAAGCCACATTGGCTTTCCCCAAGCTCCAAGCTGGAATGAAGCTCCCATAGAACGTCGGATCCTTTAAGACTGACATTTGCAACCCCAAATTTTCTAAGGATCCTTTCTGCAGCATCATGGCTGTTTCCCTGGGGCAGAGAAGGGACAGAGTTAAGGGCAGTCCCACTAAGGATAGACAGGACAGTATTACCTTGAGATCTCCTATGGAAGCTCAGGCTTATAGAGGGGTCTTCTTCTAGGTATATGAATAGGTATATGATGGTTTGCATTGCCGCACTGCAGAAGTGGGGGGCCATGTCTAATTCTGCCCTTGGCACTATCTGCAAGACGTTTTTAGGTGCTCCCTGTGTCCGTGTAGGTTTACTCCAAGTACTCAGAAGATAGGCCATGAAATATGTAAGGCTTTTGGCCACATCCTATTACATCTGGACCAAACCCAAACCATGCATTTGGGAGAGTCCTGAAAACTCCAGGAGGTTCACTATATCTCAGTATGGGTTTCCTCCCACATTCAACCTAGAGGCAGGGTAACTGGCCCTACTGTGTGGTGTGACAGTGATAGGGGGCCTAACAGTGGGAAACAGACTGGGGGGAATGAGGAGCAATGCCTAAATATAGCAACATTATTAACATAAGGGATAATAAACAAATAATTCCACATGTTCCAGAGAATCTTTAATAAAAGGGACAGCTCCTCCCACAGACAGTTGGGAATTGGGAAGAAAGTCTACCAGATGCCCAACGGGATGTGTTACAGGTCAGATATTCTAGATTCTCTTTAGCCAGGCAGCTGAATACCATCTTGTTCTGCCGGTGCCTCTGCCTTCTGTGCCCATTATCATACCTGGCCTTTAGTGGAGCCCAGTGATCCCCAACCAGTGGTTCGTAAGCAACATGTTGCTCCCCAGTCCCTTGGATGTTGCTCCCAGGGGCCTCAAAGTAGGTGCTTATTTTTGAATTTCTGGCTTGAGGGCAAGTTTTGGTTGCATAAAACCCAGTGTAAAGCCAAACAGAGCCTTCTATAGGCTCCCAGGCCACATAGGGGCTACCAAATAGCCAATTATAGCTCTTATTTGCACCCCCAGGAACCATTTCCATGCTTGTGTTGCTCCCCAACACTTATTCCATTTATCCAGGTATAAAAGGTTGGGGGTCCCTGGTGTAGCCCCTTTGGTTAGCTGGGATGTTCCTCTCCAAACAACCAGTTTCCAGTGACTGGAGGCGGGGCCAGCTTCCTAAAGAGATCAGGTTCCTTGCTAGGAAATGAACTGCAATGTAGGACGTTACCCATGCCTCCTGGTAGGGTACAAGCCAGTGGGTAATGAACCATGGACTGATTGTACTTGCCAACCATCTCAGTGATTGCTCTGCTGGTACCGGTAGTCTTTGGCTAGAAACTGCACTGTTGTACCACCAATTAAAGAGATGGCAGGGCTCATATCAGGCATTTCTCCTCAATCCCAGTTACACTGATGACAATGGCCCCCCATTTACTATTAGCCTTAGTGATCCCCAACCAGTGGCTCAGGGGCACCATGTTGCTCCCCAACCCCTTGGATGTTGCTCTCAGTGCCCCCAAACCAGGGAGTTATTTTTGAATTCCTGACTTGGGGGCAAGTTTTGGTTGAATAAAAACAAGATTTCCTACCAAATAAAGCCCCTGTAAGCTGATAGGGTGCATAGAGGCAGCCTAATAGCCAATCACAGCCCTTATTTGGCTCCTCCATGAACTGTTATGGTGTTTGTGTTGCTCCCCAAGGCTTTTTACATTTGACTGTGGCTCCCGAGTAAGAAAGGTTGGGGACCCCTGGCCTAAGCAATGTTGCTTATATTCAGTTAACTGTGGGGCCTAGGAGTTCTCGGTTCTGCTGGGAGTATATATCAGAACAATCAGTACAGCAGGGACTCGGGGGGGGGGGGGGGAGAGCGGCCGACCTTGGCTCGGATGAGGAAGTGCATTGAAGCCTATTGATATGGAACTGAAGAGCCTGGGCAATATTCTCCTTATCTAAACTGTATTAACTGTGATAATGAATGCAAACGAGTTGCTACTTCTAGGACTTCGTCAGTGCTTGGGGAAAAGCTTTTCATTGGCTAAAAATGACATTCCTCTATACCATAACCTTTTATGTTCCTATTCTGCATCACTATTGGAAATGTTATCTATATACTGAATGTATTAGCAGCCATTAGTTTGTTTCACCAAGGTATTGTAACAGGGCTGCCGTCAGGGATATACAGGGGGTGCTGCCATCATGGGGGCTCCTAATAGCAAAAGATGAGATTCACAGGTCACATTAGGGAAGGGGTTTAGGGGTGGGGTTATGTATAACTGGGGTGTGGCCATGGGACATTAGGGGTGTGGACTGTGCTACTTGCAGCACTAAGGTGGGCTAATATTTGGGGTCCCCTTGGAGAGGCCACATGATGCCAGTGTCACTATGCATTGCCACCTGCTGGAGAGATTAGAGAACTGCAGATCCAGGGAAAAAACAAAATGGTTGGTCTTTCTATGAGAGACACAAATAAAGGTGCCCATACACCTTCAGATACGCTCGCTTGGCGATGTCACAATATCGGGAGAATCCAGGCTTATTCGATCGTTTGGCCCCGGGGCCAAATGATCGATAGGTATAGGCAAAGTCGGTCTGGGGGCCGCATTGGCTCTCCGACTAGATTTTTTAACCTGCCCGATCGATATGTGGTCGATTTCAGGCCAGATATCGGTCGGTAGTGCCCATACACGGGCTGATTAGCTGCCAATATGGTCTAAGGGACCGATATCGGCAGCTAGAATCGGCCCGTGTATGGGGACTAACAGCCTTGGGGGTATCACAATACGTAATACACCATCTTCCTCGAATAACACCCACCCTTGCCAAAATCACACGTGGGACACCTTAAAAGTAATTAAAATAGGTCTTTATTCTTTACTGTCGTAAAAACCAAGTAAAATCACGGTCTCCCTTTGCTTTTCCGATGCACTTTTTCTTCCTTTAGTTCATAAATAACGAAAAAAGAAAAAAAGAAATGCGATTGATCTGATAAAAACAGAAAAACCTGGTGTCCAGTCCATCGTTATGACGATACAAAAGCTAAACAGAAACGCACATGATTGATCATGGAGGCTCCGGGGGTCCCAAGGGCACATCTGCCCGTAGCGCCGCTGGTAGGAGAACAGCAGGAACGTGGTGTCCTGCAACAGCGCGAGATGCAGATGGGTCAGCTAGGGGGGCCGCTGGGGCACCAGGAGACTCGAACAGCATCACAATGAGCCGATACGTTGGATAAAATGGAATTGTTAACACTGATGAGAGGATTGAAGTGGTTACCCCCCCCCCCCCCCGCGGCGGCCAAGGCTGGGAGGCTGTTCTATCAGAACCCTCTTATCTGCTCTTGATATAGCAGCACCATATACTGAGTAGGAACTGCCCACAGCCCGGCCAGTGAGAGGGAGTTTTACATGCAGCATATTATTGCACTTTTATGATGGAAGGCCTGATGTGATTGGGCAACCCGATAAGCATTCTTTTCACACAAGAGGTTTGGGGAAACGTTGGTTTAGTGGGAGTCGGGACAAACATACAAAAATCCTCATCTACACACAGACTTCCGCTGCTGTTAATTCACTTTGGTCATATGTGGGGCAGCTCTGCTGGGAGAAGGGGACGAGGCAGATACAAATCGCTGTAGGAAGGTTTCCATCAGTCTCTCGGTGACGCAGAGCAATTACAGGATCTTTTTGAGATGACAGCTGTGGCCCCTTTTTAGTCTTTTAGTAAGAAAGAAATAGGGTTAGAAGAAAACCATGTTCCTGTGAGGGAGCAGAAATGGCGCTTTCTGTGCTCTTCGGCCTCTCACAGTGATTAGCGAGGCAGGAAGGAGAGAGGTGGGGGGGTGTCGGTCGGTTAATAACTGGAGATGCTATTTGCTCCGCAGGAGAGCTTTGTACAGGGTGAATCCCACGACGGCAGCAACGGTAGCGCCCAATGCCACTCGCAACCAGAAGGAGGCAGTGCTGAGCTCTGTGTCATGTAGATGGCTGGGGGGCAGAGGACATATATGAGGAGATATATATATATATATTTATAAATGCCTGTGGGGCAGCAGTTATATTTCAGGTGTAATATTGGGACATTTGGTTAATATATATATTTTTGGTTTGTCCCCGAGGAAGAGCACAGTTGGGTGCTCGAAACGTCGGATCTCTTTCAATAAACCTTTTTTGTTTTTTCATAAAGTCCCTACGTGTGCGGTACTCTGTTTGCTTATTGGTATTTTTTTGACCAGCACCGAGGGCATTTGTTTGCCTGAAGGGTGTGCTCCTCTCTGTTTTTGTATATATATATATATATATATATATATATATATATACATACACATACATACAGGTATATATAGGTGTATATATATATATATTAACCAAATGTCCCAATATTATGTCCCATCGGTGAGCTGCGGGTGCTTTCCCAAAACCCCCTGCCCCGCTGGTACTTACGGAAAGGCGGCGGCAGTGGCGAGCTTGCTGTAGATGGTTCTGTCGGGGGTGCCCTGGCAGGTAAAATGGTAGGGGGGCGGCAGGCGATGCTTGTGACAGAATTCTGCGGGGGAAATTCCGTGCTGCTGTTTCACCTCTCCCTGGTCATACTTACAGCCGACAAACAGGCACGGGGTCTGGCTCTCCATATAGTGCTGCTGTTATAGGGGGGGGGAGAACATTCAGAAGGTAGTGAGAAACCCACCCTAAAGGGGAGGAAAACTGTCTAATAGCTCGGGGGCACTTAACTGGCGACCAGTCCATATGAGCAGATCTTGCTGCCACCTGAATTGTGGAAGCAGATCCCGCCCCCTCTGGTAAGGACCAATCATTTGGCCCATTCGTGGCCCCTATGATAAGTGACAGGTTCCAGTGGAGCAACAAGCAGAACTGGGACCCCCCCCAACCCCTCTCACCTTGTAGATGCTGGCACAGTAGTTGAAGGATTTGGAGTCAGAGACGTCGTACATCAAACAGGCCACGTCGCAGGGAGCGTCAGACGTCTTCAGGAACTCCGTGTCCACGTCCACTTCAAACAGCTGCCAAAAAGCAACAGTATCGTCAGTAAGTCCAATCAATAATAGGGCAGCAAGTCCAATACGCTCCCCCTTTCTAGGGGCTCTGGGTCAATCAGGGTCCCTGCCCTGTACGTTCTGCAGTTTTATTTGCATCCCCATAGGGGGAGATCTCTGCCAATCAGTTTGCTGCAATGAGGACATTTAGGCGCCTGAGGCAGAACGTTACAGCGACACCAATCCCTGGGGGTTCCCATTTAATTAGGTTGATTGGTTTTTGCTGTTAAGTGATTTGCTTCTCCAGACGCTGTATTAAGCGGCCGAGGGGCACAGCGAGTAGGTTTCACATTCGCCTTATTACTATAATAACATGTGTGACTGTGTGGGAGTTGCCATACTGTGTTTTCATAGGAAGGCTGGAAATAGGATGCATGTTTGGTGGAAAAACATAGAAAGAATGGATGCTCGTTGGCCTTTACTAAGCAATAACTTATCAACCAATCATCTGCCAGATATAGGCGCAGCCTTCTGCAACCCAGGGATTAGAACAAACTGTTCCCAAAGCCCATTAACGGGCAGCACAATGTCCTATTAATTAGCCTTGTTCATTTCCAGTAACAATGCGTTCTGTTCAATCGCCCCAGAGCCCTGTCCCATTGCACGGCCCTATAACTCACAATAAGATACTTCTCTTGGCCGCCGACCAGCACTGTATTCACAGAGTAGAACGATGGCGGCTTGTTGCTCTGCTGTTGCTCCTACGGAGAGAGAAGAAATGGGTTTGTGATTGGCACCAGGAATCAGATACAGAGGCCATAGGGGGCAGGGGATAGAGGAAGGAAATGGAAGAAATGGGTCTGTGATTGGCACCAGGAATCAGATATGGAGGCCATAGGGGGCAGGGGATAGAGGAAGGAAATGGAAGAAATGGGTCTGTGATTGGCACCAGGAATCAGATATGGAGGCCATAGGGGGCAGGGGATAGAGGAAGGAAATGGGTCTGTGATTGGCACCAGGAATCAGATATGGAGGCCATAGGGGGCAGGGGATAGAGGAAGGAAATGGGTCTGTGATTGGCACCAGGAATCAGATATGGAGGCCATAGGGGGCAGGGGACAGAGGAAGAAAATGGGTCTGTGATTGGCACCAGGAATCAGATATGGAGGCCATAGGGGGCAGGGGATAGAGGAAGGAAATGGGTTTGTGATTGGCACCAGGAATCAGATATGGAGGCCATAGGGGGCAGGGGATAGAGGAAGGAAATGGGTTTGTGATTGGCACCAGGAATCAGATATGGAGGCCATAGGGGGCAGGGGATAGAGGAAGGAAATGGGTCTGTGATTGGCACCAGGAATCAGATATGGAGGCCATAGGGGGCAGGGGATAGAGGAAGGATATGGTTCTGTGATTGGCAGCAGGAATCAGATATGGAGGCCATAGGGGGCAGGGGATAGAGGAAGGAAATGGGGTTTGTGACTGGCACCAGGAATCTAGATATGGAGGCCATAGGGGGGCAGGGGATAGAGGAAGGAAATGGGTTTGTGATTGGCACCAGGAATCAGATATGGAGGCCATAGGGGGCAGGGGATAGAGGAAGAAATGGGTCTGTGATTGGCACCAGGAATCAGATATGGAGGCCATAGGGGGCAGGGGACAGAGGAAGGAAATGGGTCTGTGATTGGCACCAAGAATCAGATATGGAGGCCATAGGGGGCAGGGGATAGAGGAAGGATATGGTTCTGTGATTGGCACCAAGAATCAGATATGGAGGCCATAGGGGGCAGGGGATAGAGGAAGGATATGGGTCTGTGATTGGCACAGGAATCAGATATGGAGGCCATAGGGGCAGGGAATAGAGGAAGGATATGGTTTTCTGTGATTGCACCAAGAATCAGATATGGAGGCCATAGGGGGCAGGGGATAGAGGAAAGGATATGGTTCTGTGATTGGCACCAGGAATCAGTATGGAGGCCATAGGGGGCAGGGGATAGAGGAAGGAATGGGTCTGTGATTGGCACCAGGAATCAGATATGAGGAGGAAATGGGTCTGTGATTGGCACCAGGAATCAGATATGGAGGCCATGGGGGCAGGGATAGAGGCAAGGAAATGGTTCTGTGATTGGCACCAAGAATCAGATATGGAGGCCATAGGGGGCAGGGGATAGAGGAAGGAAATGGTTCTGTGATTGGCACCAAGAATCAGATATGGAGGCCATAGGGGGCAGGGGATAGAGGAAGGAAATGGGTCTGTGATTGGCACCAGGAATCAGATACGGTGGCCATAGGGGGCAGGGGATAGAGGAAGGATATGGGTCTGTGATTGGCACCAGGAATCAGATATGGAGGGCCATAGGGGGCAGGGGGATAGAGGAAGGAAATGGTCTGTGATTGGGCAACCAGGAATCAGATATGGAGGCCATAGGGGGCAGGGGATAGAGGAAGGAATGGGTCTTGGTGATTGGCACCAGGAATCAGATATGGAGGCCCATAGGGGGCAGGGGATAGAGGAAGGAAATGGGTCTGTGATTGGCACCAGGAATCAGATATGGAGGCCATAGGGGGCAGGGGATAGAGGAAGGATATGGGTCTGTGATTGGCACCAGGAATCAGATATGGAGGCCATAGGGGGCAGGGGATAGAGGAAGGATATGGGTCTGTGATTGGCACCAGGAATCAGATATGGAGGCCATAGGGGGCAGGGGATAGGGGAAGGATATACTAAACAGTAGGAAGGCGTTGCGCTCACCTCTAGACTCTGCCCCAGAAATGCCCGTAGAAAGGCTGACTTGCCCGTCCCACGTGGGCCGATGACTCTGCACAGGAAGACGTTTCTCTGCGTCTGCCCCTTCTCCAAGTCTATGCTCTTCTCCCTCGTCACTATGGCAGGAAAATGATTATCAGCTTGTATCTGTACTGTGCCCGCACTGCTAATATACACCAGGGACATCAGGCCGGGGGGCTGTATATGTACCCCCCCCCCCCCGGCTGTAGAACCAACATTCCCACTTCTCTGCTGATAGATTCTTCCACTAAGAGCCATCTACACCACTAGCTATGACAGCCCCCTGGCAATGAAACGGTTAAGATTCCTCAGCTTGGAAAGCCCCTGTGACTCCTTCTTCACACAGCAATTACATTGGCAGAGAGCTGCCGGCGGGATCTCCCCCCCGAGACGCAGGTCTGTGAGATTAAAGTAGAATAAATATTCCCTAGAATAAAAAAATTATAGCAAATATTCTCTCCTGGCGTAAAGGAAAATACACAGACCCTGATTATATACGCACACTGATTGGAACCAATTACTGTATATGATACGGCTACTGGGAGTGACTACCCCCTACTGTAAATGGTAAGGATATTAGCAGTCACTGAGGGGTTCTGTGCCCATATAAAGGCACAAGGCTGCAGGCTGAGTTATACAGGGAACTCTGAGTATCACTCATGTATTATAAGGGATAATGTACCCCCTACTGTAAATGATAAGGATATTAGCAGTCACTGAGGGGCTCTGTGCCCATATAAAGGCACAAGGCTGCAGGCTGAGTTATACAGGGAACTCTGAGTATCACTCATGTATTATAAGGGATAATGTACCCCCTACTGTAAATGATAAGGATATTAGCAGTCACTGAGGGGTTCTGTGCCCATATAAAGGCACAAGGCTGCAGGCTGAGTTATACAGGGAACTCTGAGTATCACTCATGTATTATAAGGGATAATGTACCCCCTACTGTAAATGATAAGGATATTGTGACCACATAAAGCTTGGGGTGGCACCCATCCGGTTTCCCCCCCAAAAAACGCCTGTATTTCAGTATTGCTGTCCCTACAAATTTACGTGGGGATATGTCACGCCATACGTATATTAATACTGCAAACGACTGCATAGTTACTGGTGCAGTTACTCCAAATCCTTGCAGCCATAAATCTCATTAATGGAGAATATGAGAGTGCTAGCTAAATCAAGCATAAAGCCTGGAAGCCGCAGTAACTGCTGAAATAAGTGGATTTTGTTTAATAAGGCTTCTGCGGAACTCAGGTGCCAGTTCTGATCAGCCCCGTAATGGAGCGATTTGGAACAGCTACTAGGCCCATACGCCTGATAAGATTATCCCTCCATGAAGGTGCCCCAGCCCAGGCTCACTGACAGGGAAACATTCTAGCTTTATAGAAACACAGGAAGCCAATTATATTTACTTTCTAATAGAAAACTGAGCAGACATGAAAAATAACAGTAAAGTCACAATCTGGAAGCTGCCATGTTGCTGCTGTGTAGCTTCGGTTTAGCTCCTCCTATAATAGCACACTGAAACTCCCTTAATGTATTTGGCCTAAGCCATGTCTGACTGAGCGATATATATGGTCAGGCTCATAAGTAACAAATAAAAAAAGGCTTCTATGCAACATAACAGTAAGTACTGAGCTCAGACTATCCCTTAGGAGCTGATGGGTTAATATAAATATAAAGAAAGCTTTGCTACAGGACCGATAACTTGTAGCAACCAATCAGCAGGTTATCATTTACCAGTCAGCCGCCTACAAAATGATTGGTTGCTCTTGGTTACTAAACCTGGGCAAATGTTGTGCTTTTAATTTCGTTACCACATTAAGGTTCTCCTTACTGCTGTACAGATTTATTCCAAGGACACTGCTTTGGGAAAGAACATGGGATATGCTTAACTTTACAGGCTGGTCGGGCACCCTAGGCAAACCAGCCGGCCGGGCACCCATGGCAAACCAGCCGGCCGGGCACCCTAGGCAAACCAGCCGGCCGGGCACCCTAGGCAAACCAGTCGGCCGGGCACCCTAGGCAAACCAGCCGGCCGGGCACCCTAGGCAAACCAGCCGGCCGGGCACCCTAGGCAAACCAGCCGGCCGGGCACCCTAGGCAAACCAGCCAGCCGGGCTCCTGCCATATTACTGCACATGTTCGCTCATGTGCATGTTGGGTGAGGGTGCAGGGGTGCCTTGGGTGACCGTCCAGCTTGGTCGCCTCTGGCCCTAGGCAGGTACCCCTTCTGCTGACCCCTAGTTCCGGCCCTGACAGTTGTAAATCAAAGGGTGCCAGACCAAATTCTGACAATGATGGAAAACTTAAAGTGAGCCTGACATGTCCCGACAACTCCATCCGGGCTGCAAGCAGCGCAGTCAGCTGATAGGTTGGTTTCTTTGTCCCCCGCCCCTCAGAAACCAGCCAGGCACATATCCCTCACCCAAAACCTGCTGCTTGTCCACAGCCAAAAGCATCATATATATATATATATATATATATATATATATATATAGGTATATAAGCACATTACATACCTGTGATGGCGTGCGTCTGGCTCTCCTGCTCACACAGGATAGGGTACCCCAAGTACCCCAGGTGTTCCAGGCAGCGATGGACATCCAGATAAGCCACCAACCTGCCAAATTAGGGATAAAGATATGAAGGAGACGGCACAGCAGTCGCACAACTGTCTCTTTATTGTTACAGCACTGAATGAGTTTATGCAGAATCTGCCTGAGAGAAGAGCCTAAAAAAATCTATACACATGAGTATAAATAGCCACAATCCAATAGGGCTGAGATTTAGGATACTTCTCACCTGAACAGCTTACACTCTAGTAGCCTATACAGAGGTATATACACTGGAAATACACTGGAAATGACTGGCTGAAGTTGCTGGGAGCTGTAATGAAGCAAGAGCTATAGAGGTGTAAATAGGTGATGGTTTAGGGAATGCGGCAAATGAAGCAGTGCCTGGGGGACTCAGCAATAGCGCGGAAGCTGACAGCTGGAGATGAAAAGGGAATGGCTGTGAGGCTTGTTAGAGGCAGGAGCGGCATCCAAACAGCACGCATAAAAAGAATAAGCAATGTAACTCGGAGCCTTGAAGTTATCAGACTGATAGGTACCCCTGGCAGCTAACCTGTATGTGTCCGGGGCACGCAGATATTCTGAGATTGGCACAGGGCTGCGGGAGGGGGCAACTAGTGATCTGAAGGCTGCTGGGAGTTGGAGAGAGAAGGGATGAAAGGAGAGAGGGGGTTGTGCAGCAGTCGGCCCAATGCAAACACAGATAATTCAGTATAACAGTGATTTTTCCATCATGGGTGATGCCAGCTGCATGGGTGGTGCCCGCCCTGTATGCCCTCCCTGCAGGCACCTGGACATGCCAATAAAACTATTCCTAAGAGACAGAGGACACAGTCTGGGGCCCAGGGCATTTAATCACAGGGCAATTTAGCTGTGTTTTTGCTTGTCATTGGCAAGGCTACGGGGTGGGACGTATTAACGCCATTAAATGGGAACCTTTGCGCCGTAAATCAGCCCAGTGGAAAAGCCCCGCTGCTTTAACACTATTAACCTTAGCAACAGAGGCAGAGGGGTCGCTGCGTGACGCAGGGAGGGTTACCATCCATTATTACAATCAGCACGTCTGCTCAGCTCTTGCCTCTCTCCCCCTTCCTTCTCCTCCTCTCCCTCCCATCACCTCTCTCTCCTCATCCCTTGTCTGCTCACTCCCCCTCCCATCTCTGCTGAGAGCTGCAGCATGGAAGCTACTGAGACCAAGCTAAAATGGCAGCTGCTATCTTAAACAAGGGGGAGCTTCTAAGACTCAGGTATGGTAAAGCTTTCTACAGAATAAATACAGCATTCTTGTTTGCACTATTGTGGCTAAGCAGTTGGCAAGAAAATGTCAAAATGCCTTTGCTTCTCCTTTAAAGAAGGAAAGGTAACAACTAAGTAAGCTTTATCAGAAAGGTCTATGTAAATACAGCCATAAGCACTCACAGTCCTCTATCAAAAGAAACAGGATTTCTTGTCTCTGTAATTCCTGTGCCAGAGTCTGCACAGCTCTCTCCTCTCTCCCTCCTCCCCTTAGGAATGTGTGATCTGAGCCAATCAGCAGGAAGCTTCCTGATAGTCTTACAATCTGGGCATGTATAAGGGTCTAGGTGCAGGAGAGTGGCATCATGGGAATTTTGTTTACAGAGCTCAGTGTTTTTTTTTCCTGAGGCTTCTGATCATCTGAATGGGAGAAATATGGGGAGACTTAAGGGCACTATTGAGAGAACTGAGGGTATGCCTGCAGCTTGAGATTAACTCTTTACTAGCCTTTCCTTCTTTAAAGAAAAGCAAATGGGGACTTTGCAGGCACCTCCTTAATAGCCTTAAACAGAAAATGTCCTTCCTGGTAACACTAAAGAGGCCGACTGATTAAGAGACCTGCAGGCTCATTTATTAACATTGGTGCTAAGTTGCACATAGCAACAGCCAGGGAACTGCCTGGCATTTAATGGGTTTATAGGCAAGCAGAGAATGAGGCCCAGCACAATACATTCCTATTACATATTCCTTAATATCAGCACAAGAATAAGGGCATGGGAACAGAGAGAGAAATAGTAGAAGCTTACGTCCACTGGCAGAGGTATCCGTGCAGGGGCAGGTAGCCCCCTTGTGCAGTGCATACGGTGCTGGCTAATTCGGGACCCCACGGGGTGTATGGGAAGACACTGAAGAAACTCTGAAGCTCTGAGGGGCTGAGAGCGCCATCTTCATCCTGAGGAAAGAGGCAGCAATACTATCAGTAAGGAAATTATTATTAACCCATAAGAATATATATGTCAAGTTAAGGATTTAGAAATGAGGTGTTTTCCCATGTACGTCAGACGTCAGACTTCTTGCCTAGTATTGGACATAGCAGGAATCCAGTGAAAGCCTAAAACAGCCGATAACAGATTGAAAGCTTCTAAACTGTGCGGCTGCTCCGTGCTACGAACATTGGGCTGCAATAAGCCACGGGCTCAGGAAGGCAGAGGGCTCATAATCTGGGATTCAGGGGGCCGAGTCCCAAGTAGAATAGAGCCTCTTGAATAAACATTCCATGATCCCTCAAAGCATTTGATTGGCAGTGTCCCTTATAAGACATTTACCCATTTAACCCCCTCTGGTGTTGGCCCTGATGGATGGGCTCAATATACATGATGGGGGGGGGGGCAAGTAAAACAATTAGGACAAATATACAGGCTGTTCTGATAAAATCTTTATGTGTGTGTTAAATCTGATTTTGAGTTGTTGGTGGGTTTTGTTCTGATGAATGATTGAACCAAACAGGATGGAAACATCTGTACAAAGGTTGCACCAAGTCTAGTAACCCATAACAACCAATCAGCTGTAAGCCATGACCAGCCTAGTGCTATCAGACTATAGAATCAGACTATAGTTCTATATGGGTGAGACATGTCAGTATACATAATAAGCTGGTAAAACCCCATCTACAGACATACACCCAAGTGCCTTATCCCTCTGTTTTATAGTAAAGGCCACTAAAACACCATTTTCTGTCTCTCTCTCTTTCTCACCAGATCATGTTTCTCGAATGCCTTCTGCAAGAACTGGTAGCCGAAGTGGTTCAGTTCCGTTGAGGACTCATGAGGAATGCGCAGCCTGCAGGAGGAGGAGAGCATTGCAGTAAGATGGTTAAAGGAAACAGAAGGGGAGAAAAACAGCAGTCACCCAGAATGCCGCTGGAAGAGAGGGCAAAAAGCAGAGCAATTCTCAGATTACAGCCTAAACAGTATTGTCTCTGGGTCACTAGGTCAAGTGGTAATTGCAAGGGGATTACTAATAAGGGGGCTATGGATAGGAACACTGTGCCCTGCCTAAGACACTGTAAGCTGTGCCAAAGTCTTCATAGTAGTTTAATAGGAAAAAGCAAAGGGAAATGAATACTCTCAACACTCAATACTTCCATTAGAGCAGTGTTCCCCAACCAGTGGCTCGTGGGCAACATGTTGCTCCCCAACCCCTTGGATGTTGCTTCCAGTGGCCCCAAAGCAGGTGCTTATTTTAGAATTCCTGACTTGGGGGCAAGTTTTGGTTGCATAAAAACCCAGTATAATGCCATACACAGCCTTCTGTAGGCTGCCAGTCCCCATAGGGTCTATTAAGTTGCTAATTATAGGTCTTATTGCTACCCTGGGAACCTTTTTCATGCTTGTGCTGTTCCCCAACACTCTTTGCATTTAAATTTGGCTCAGGGGTATAAAAAGTTGGGGATCCCTGCATTAGACAAAGAGAAAATAATGAGACATGGCATAGTGAGAGATGGCAACTCAGCCATGCAATAACAAGGTTGGCAGAGGGGGCTCAGTTGTCTGTACTATGTCACTAAATAACAATTGAAGACGTCCAAGAAACGTTGGAGAAGCAAGGATATCCACTTTAAAAAACGACTTTATTCATCCATTAAAAACATCACGCCTGACGCGTTTCTTGGAGTCTTCAATTGTCATTTGGTTTATCTCCCTTAAGTTACTGGTTCGGGGCTCCAAGAACCCTGGACCAAATTTGGAATATGGCGAGTCTTCATTGACTAAAGCTAACATGTTTTGCTGTGGTCTGTGACTTCCGATGCACTAGCGACAGACCCTGGGTCTCTCCTCTCACTCGGTATGAACCTAAACAATTATCTCAGCATTCGTAGCGTTTTTTGTTGTTGTATTGAGTTTAATATGACTACTCAATTCTCTACTTAAATGTAGTTTTTTTTGTACTTTTTGTGTCACTGCCACTTACGGTGGGTAGAGGTAGTCATCTGTCAGTTCCAGTGCATCGTCGTATCCAAAACGTCTTAAGATGGTCCACGTGGTCTCATGGCGGCCTCGCTGGATGAAGAGGGTGTTGAGGAACAGGAAGCCTGTGAGACAGAAAAAAGTCCTAAGGTATTAAATAACATTCCTATGAAAATGTGCCATGTCTGGTTTAAGTGCCCTGCCTCGTATTCCATACCGTTTAGTGTCAGTCCATTATCTCGTACTCCATCTGCTGTGTTCTTCTTAACCACCATCTTCACATCTTCCAGAGCTTGAGGAGCTAATGGGTTCCCAAAGCAGGACTGCTGCCTCCCAGGAAGAGGGGTTGGAAACAATGACACGAATGAGATAGGAGGGACGTAAAGCAAAGTCATTCAAGGAGAGACGGGATAGGGAAAGAAACAGGAAAAAAACAGAGAAAGAGACAGTTAATACAGTTCAGGGAACAGTATTAAAGGGTATCTAAACCCAAAAATGAATTGCCATTGAAAGCTGCTGACCCATAAGCCTTTTAATAGCAATTAATACTGTTTTATGCAGGGTTGGGTAGAAGTGTATTGGGACAAAAATGTATGTGTCAGGCAGGGGTCTGCTAAAACAGATCTGAGCAGGTCTCTACTATAAGTAAAGGTGGCCATACACGGTAAGATCCACTTGTAGGTCAGCAATATCGGCCGAGGGCCAAACAATCAAATTACAACACATCGGTGCTGTCAGATCGGGGGCAGCATTAATGAGCAGATGTGGTCCCCAATCCACCGGAAAATAAAACCTGCCCAATCAAGATCTGGCAGTTTATGGCATTTCTAGGGTTAGGATGGCCTACATTCTACATTCCAGAGCTCAGTTACTGGATTCCGGAAGGTACCTGGAAGAAGTTCAGCTCTTCGTCGCTGAGGATTTGATTGTTGTCCTGCTCAGAGATGGTGAAGATTCGCGTTAAGGCCTTTTTGCACTGTGGCCTAAGCTAGAACAGAAATACTTAATAAGAAGCCATTGAGAACACTAGTTGAATTCCCAAACTCAGGCTTTGTACCCTGTCACTGCTGATGTAGCTTGTGCCCCCCCCGCCAACCGCTGCAACAATAAGGCTGATTAATCAGATTCAATGGCTGCTGCAAAGGTTACCATTTTCCTGTACAATGGCGCTAATGACTGGGTAAACATGGCTGAAGGCACGCTCACAGCTGGCAGCCTGTTTAGTGTATTGTGTGGCGTTGGGCCCCTCATAAATATATATTTGTTACAGTGCAACATGCTGCTAGGCATACAAATTCCCCATAGCCTTACACAGCCAGGGGGCCTGCCAATATCCGGGTGATGAAGCCCTAAATAATAACCTATGCACAATAATAAGAAGAAAACATTTAGTACCCTAATTACAGTAAGGTGATTGTTCCATTTCCACCCGGGCTGAAAGATCAGCAGATGTAAATAAGGTTAAATGTCTAGGAATCCTACTGGGGCCCATTTACTTAAATAGGAGTTATGTTGCACCACTGCAATTACCAATCAGACTGCTTCAAAAAGTAAAAAATAACATTTAGTTGTTAGTAAATGACCCCATTAACCCCCTTTTTTACACCGCTGGCTCCATTCCCTGCCTTCTCACCTGTTTCTCTTCCGGGTCGTACAGCGGGGCTGTGGGGTGCAAGACTGCCTTCTGAGCATAGTAGAAGACCTCGGAAATGTTCTTCAGGTTCTTGGCTGAACACTTGAAAGGAAAACACCCTCTTAATTTAACCTGTTTATGCAGAGCTGCCACTAGAAATCCCCAGGGCTCCATACTATTTAGCAACCAAGCCCTCCCACCCCCAGGGGACCCCAGTTATTAGCCCACCACTGCCTGGGACCTCATTCTGCCAGACCATCAAGCCATATATATCTCAGCAAAGAAGCATCCTGTGATCTGACTGATGCAGGCAGCTGATTACCTCCACACAGGTCTCAATCTCAGAGAACTGGTTCATGATAGGAAGAATGGATTCCATGGAGCTGCCACACTGAAGGTCTGATTTGTTCCCCACTAGGATTATGGGAAGCCTGAGTAAGTGACAGAAGCATGTTATGGGAGGGCATACAGTCAGAGAATACCTTGGTACTCAAACCCCCAGGTGTAATAAAAGGCACTAAGTTTGGTGATGTGCAGTAACCGATAGCAACCAATAAGATATTTGCTTTTAAACAGGTGACCACTAAATGCTACCTACTGACTGGTTGCTATGGGTTACTGCACCTAGGCAACTTAAGTGCATTTTATTACATCACCCCCAAAGAAAGGAATCCCTCATTGTAGAAGACATCCTTACCGGGAGTTCCGTTCCGCGTTGCCATTCACCATGGGAATCCATTTGGAACCGATCTGAGAAGGATAAATAAAAGATGGTGGAACACAGCCAAGCTGATTGCAATTATAGTTTAAACATGGGCATATGAGTGGGCTAAGGTCAATTATTATTGGTTATAAATAAAATGGGCAGGATTTGGACAGGCGGTGGGTATGCTTGGGTGTAAGGGTGAGGTTGGTGCAGATTGGGGGCTTGACAAGCATGCATTAGAGAGGAATATAATTTTTTTTCAATTGTGTGCCTTCTTCTTGGATGGCAGGGACCAGTGGGCAGAATAGTAATACGCAGGAAAGGGAAAGTTGAGGCTGTGACTACAAAATTAATATACAACAAGATGTCCCCTGAACCCATATCAATATAGAGAGAACATTAAGACATTTTGTTCATTAAGCTACCAAGCAATGCCCTTCTCTTCAAGAAAAAACAGGCATTGTTTGTCCATATATTGCAATATATTCAAGGTGGACGACTACATCACAGTCATCCCCGGTCTGGCCAGTCCTATTTGCTTGCTTTCAAGGTTAAAACTCCCAAATGGTTGCCCTTTTTATTGGCTCCACTGGGATCACCTGACTGTAGCTGGGAAGAAATAATGAATGTATTATGAAGCAGTAGAATTCTTAATGAACCAGATGAAGGTGACCGTAGGAATGGCCAGACCGGGGATGACATTGACTTGGTCGGCTTAGTAGGCAGGGCCCAAAGGACAGTTAGGAACTAAGGAATATGGGGTCTCTATATTTTTAATTGCAGCTCTGCACGACACACAACTTATAAATCAAATTCTAGCCCCAAACCAGGCCGATAGCCAGCAAAAAAAGTGCCCCAGTCCTCCCTTTCAGCATGAAAACACTCTAGGTGCAGTCAAAAAGCACTAGTCCACATCACTGCCATGTGTATCTCATTCAAATGATGGGGAGGCTGAATTGGTGTTGTCGGGGGGGCTTCCCAGGTGGCTTATAAAGTGCCAATGGAAAATAACATCATTTATAAACACTAGGCAAATTTCCACCTGGGCAGTTACCCATGGCAACCAATTGGATGTTTGAGTTCATTGTTCAACTTGCAAAGGTCTTAAAAAAGCTAATCACTGATTGGTTACTATGAGTAAAGGTTCCCATACACGGCCGATCCGCTCACTTGGCGATGTTGCGAAGCGAGGGGATCTTCTCCCGATATCCCCACCTACGGGTGGGCGATATCAGGAGAATCCAGGATAATTTGATCGTTTGGCCCTGGGGCCAAACGATCGAATTATAACGACGGGCATAGAAAAAGTCGGTCTGTCCCCGATGCGGTCCCCGATCCGACTAGATTTTCTAACCTGCCCGATCGAGATCTGGCCAATTTCAGGCCGGATATCGGTCGGGCAGGCCCATCGGTAGTCCCCATACACGGGCTGATTAGCTGCCGAATCGGTCTAAGGGACCCATATCAGCAGCTAGAATCGGCCCATGTATGGGGACCTTTACAGGCCAGGTGCAAATTTGCCCAGTATTTATAAATGAGCATCTGTGCTTTTACTGATGGTAAGAAAAACGTGGCTCACTGATTCTGTAACTGGATCTGCTCTGGGTTCTGATATAATCACAAGGAGCTCACCTTTTCAATGGTTTCTAGATCCGTAACATCATATACAACGCACACAACGTTTGCCTGCAGGACGCAAGGAGGAGAAAATGATTATACACGGCCAACAAGGGTGAAACAGCTATTGTTTGGTACACAATGGGCTTGGGAGGCCGAATATAAGACACATGCCCTTTGTAGGAATGCGACTACTGACTAAACATTCCGCCCTTCTAAACCCAGGCCTACGGGTGTCACAGCATTCTCTGAAGCAGCGCTGGTAATAGCAATGTTAGTGACAAATGACAATTGAGACTCACCTTTGCAATCTCTTCCCTGAGTTCATCCTCTGTCTGTTCTACACCTGAAAAGCACAATGGGATAAATGCCTGTGAAGCCAGCTAAACGGATTTAAAGGAGAACTTAAGCCTACAAATGAATATAACAAATAAGCAATCACTGCCCAACCACATTGCGGTCTGAATAGGTGGGCGCTTGCCGTTGTGTGTGCCATAAACTCAGCCATTACTAGGAACTATAACGCCAAGTGAGCACGGTTTTATAGAAAAGAGGTCACGACTGACAATATAATAAGCTTTTATGAGACGCTAGGCAAGACGCAATATGGATTGGAGATACACTTTGCCTAAGATGGATGCTCGACCTTTAACAATATGACCGGTGCCAGTAAATCTGGCTGAGTGGGCAGAGTGTTACTGTACACGGGACTTTTTTATACTGGGCTCTTTGTGTAAAAAGCAATATAGGTAGAAGGATATGAATAGCCACAGCAATCTCTGCCTTTATAGCAAATGTATTAGCATTTATCATTTATGAATGATCTGAAAGCCAAAGATCAATGATACAAAGTTTTGCAGAACAGAATACATTTCCTTTGGAGCAGAGCCCCCCCCCCCCCCCCCCCCCCCCGCAGCAGGTCCAGAATGAGATGCAAAATAGGCCCTAGCATTTCAGTTACACAGAGGCCCAAACAGAACCCCAAAGGGCCACTAGCCACAAAGCAGCCCCTCTGGCATTTGCAGAATCCACAGATTGCCAGTCCAGGCCTGTCTCTCACCCCCATGTACTGGATGGGAAGCGTCTGATTGTAAGATTTGGGGGTTTCTGGATACCCTGTGACTACAGGCCTGGCACAGAGTAGGGGCTTCTGAACCCATGCCATCCCACCCCCCCTCTGATGACATCATAAGTAATGTCACAATGAGGGCAGGAGAGGTTGCAAGATAGGAGGGGCCTGAATGATCAGAACAGTAGAAGGTATTAGATGCACTGGCATCCATGGTACAGGATCTGGTCTGAATCATATGGGGGAAGCATACATTATTGGGACTAGTTTGGCCCATAACCATGACCCTGTAGCTGGGATGTTGCAGCTGTGAACATTCTTTTAAGATGAATAAAGGTGGCTATTCAATGAGCCGATGTGGTCCACGATCCGACTAAATTTTTAAACCTGCCCGATCAAAATCTGCCCAATTTCAGGCCAGATGTTGGTTGGGCAGGCCGTCGTTAGTGCCCATACACAGGCCAATAAGCTGCCGAATCGGTCTAAGGGACCGATATCAGCAGCTAGAATCGACCCGTGTATGGCCACCTTTAGGGCCTGACCAACCTGTGTACTAAAAGACTGAACCTGACACATGGTCCAAACAGGCAGGTATAGCAAACCCTAAATGAAAGTGCTTTAAAGTAATTAAAATATCATAAACTGTTCCCTTGCACTGGTAAAAGTTGCGTGTTTGCTACAAAAACACAACTATAAGCTGCTGTGTAGCCAAGGGGGCATTCAAGCTGGAAAAAAGGAGAAAAGGCACAGGTTCTATAGCAGATAACAGATAAGCTCTGTAGACTATAATGGGGTTTTATCTGTTATCTGCTGAGTAACCTGTGCCTTTTCTCCTTTGAATGGCTGCCCCCATGGCTACACAGCAGCTTTGTTTATATAACCTATAATAGTCTCTCTGGGGCAAACACACTGTTGTACCAGTGCAGGGTAACAGTACATTATACTGTAATTACTTTTATACACTTTCATTTTTGGTGTTCCTGTTACCGCAAAGATTTTGTATACCTGAGTAATCGACGATGTGTGTCGGGATGCGCTCTGGGGTCACGTCAGCAGGAATGGTGATTTCTTCCGCACGAGATGGAACCTAGATAAATGTGAAGAATTTCCATCAGTTATTATTAACCCAATAAAGTCCTGGTAAGGAGAGAAAACACCAAAGCCAACTTGTTTACAGATAGGTCACAAAATATGCATTAAAAGGGGGAGTTCGCTTCACAAAATGTGATTTCTCACAGGACATATCAGCAACAGAGGTATCGAATTATGACAGTTTTAACTTTAGTAAAGCTCACGGAGCATGCTCAGTAGGGGCTGAAACTATTGCTGCTGGGAAATGTATCAAATAATGTATGAATTGTATTGAAATGATTCATTTGAGAAGGTGAACGGGCCCTTTAACACTGTTAGAAACCTGCATTGGGGCTAGTACCCGCAAATCAGTCAGGTTTTTGGCAGAAAGTCCCTGATACAATGACTGTGTGGGCTAAATCCCTAAACAAATCCTGGATTTGGTGCATCCCTAAAGGACATGCTAGGGCTAATTTTAAATACTGGGACGTAAGCCACAGCAACCAATCAGTTTTTTGCTTCTGTTGTTCTACTTGCCACCGACTGAAAAAGCTAATCACTGATTGCTGTGGGCTACCAGCCAGATGCAGATGTGCCCAGTGCTGGTAAATAAGCAAGTGTCATCTTTTCTATGTGGCAATCTTGTAAAAATGAAACATGAATATATTAGTTCCCCTTTAATCTCTAGGGCAGTGGTTTATGGAATAGTAAGGGTACAGGGTTAGTGGGTACACAGTGAACTTACTTCATCGGGGAACTCTTCTCCCACCAGAGCCATAATCAGAGACGTCTTCCCCACCTGGGCTGCAGCACAAGAAAGAAAGAAAGAAGGGTTCAGTGAGGAGTAATACAGAAATATCTGTCACGGAACCAGGCA
Source organism: Xenopus tropicalis (assembly GCF_000004195.4). Taxonomy (NCBI): domain Eukaryota; kingdom Metazoa; phylum Chordata; class Amphibia; order Anura; family Pipidae; genus Xenopus; species Xenopus tropicalis. The sequence continues at coordinate 14,733,451 of NC_030685.2, read as the reverse complement.
ACACGACGGTAACGCCCAGCAGAGCCAGATAGGTACACCTGACATCTGTGGCATTGGTTCAGACTGAGGGTACTGTGCTCATGAACCAATCAGAAAGAAAAGTGGAGTGCAAGTGGATAATTATGGTACCTTCCAACCAGTAATATATATATATATATATATATATATATATATATATATATAAGACAAAAGGCAAAAATACACTTGAAATATGAAAAGATGGCCTACCAAGATCCAAGATAGGGAACTGCTGCAGATAATGCTGAAGGCCTGGTTCATTACTGTTATAGGGCCACTGAACCTATGGGCTGATACAGCAAGTTTCACATAGAAAACAGCCAGATTCATTTTAAGGCTTTAGTTCTCCTTTAAACTCAATGTTTGGTCACTATTCAAAAGAAAGGAAGAGAAGCCTTTGTGTTGCTGCCAGATCTGTTTCCATAAAGAAGGGAATTCACACCTTTCTGCACAATTCTTTTATTTGTAATATGAATCAGTGTGAATGAGTAATATGGGCACCACCCTGCATATTCCTACCCTGTGGCGCACTTACAACTCTACAACATTATTAGGTACTTGGATTCAGACGTCTGCTTTTCAATATGACCTTTGGGGAAAAGTATAGTTTATGCCCCGAAACAGCCAGCGGAATGGCAGATTCCACTTGCAAATACAGGTATGGGATCCCTTATCCGGAAACCTGTTATCCAGAAAACTCAGAATTACGGAAAGGTCGTTCCCCATAGACTCCATTTTAATCAAATAATTCAGTTTTAAAACTGATTTCCTTTTTCTCTGTAGTAATAAAACAGTACCTGTACTTGATCCCAACTAAGATATAATTACCCCTTATTGGGGCAGAACAGCCCTATTGGGTTTATTTAATGGTTAAATGATTCCCTTTTCTCTGTAATAATAAAACAGTACCTGTACTTGATCCCAACTAAGATATAATTACCCCTTATTGGGGGCAGAACAGCCCTATTGGGTTTATTTAATGGTTAAATTATTTCCTTTTTCTCTGTAGTAATAAAACAGTACCTGTACTTGATCCCAACTAAGATATAATTACCCCTTATTGGGGCAGAACAGCCCTATTGGGTTTATTTAATGGTTAAATGATTCCCTTTTCTCTGTAATAATAAAACAGTACCTGTACTTGATCCCAACTAAGATATAATTACCCCTTATTGGGGACAGAACAGCCCTATTGGGTTTATTTAATGGTTAAATGATTCCCTTTTCTCTGTTATAATAAAACAGTACCTGTACTTGATCCCAACAAAGATATAATTACCCGTTATTGGATACAAAACAATCCTATTGGGATTAATTAATGCTTTATTGATTTTTTAGTAGACTTAAGGTATGGAGATCCAAATTACCGAAAGACCCCTTATCGGGAATACCGAGCATTCTGGATAACGGGTCCTATACCTGTATAGAGGAATTAAATATTGTGCACACAAAATGAGCTAAGGCAAAATATGCCTATATGTCTCTATACATCTTGCAGGCTGCCGTCCAGTAAGAACCAGACAGTGATCCGGATGTGTTTATTCTGACGAGCACCTTGAATGTCACAATAATGACTGGGTGACAATCTGAAACCATACTTTTTAATATTAGCAATTTCTGAGTCGTTTCTAATTAGCGCAAAGTAACCCCTGGGACTCTCAACCCAATTAATGGGGGAGATCTGCAACCCATAATGCTTTTACCAGTTGCTTATAAATATAAGGGCTCATTAAACACCAGAAGGGGGGCCCCTGCACTCTGCCCTGATTAGGGGTGAGGTTTGGGCAAGGAAGAGCTGTTTGTGGGGTGGCATGGCCAGCAGTTTTATTTAACAACCATGCCTGTACTAAATGCCAGATGTTAAAGTGATACTGACACCAGAAATTAAATCTTTTTTACTTCTATAATAATATTGTATTTGCATGCTATTTTCATTTTGCCATAAAAGTATTTTAACAATGCTTTCACGTTACCTATATGATCCCCCATGTTTCTCTATGAGGGGGCGGCCATATTTGTGCAGCATTAGGCCGTTAGCATTAGAGGCTATAAGTGACAGGTTGAGAAGGGACAGTCAGGTTTGGGAACAATTACTTACAAAAGCAGCCCTATCTGCCACAAACCATCAACAGGACCTATAGGGAACTTTTAATATACATTAAAAGTATTTTTTTTTTTTAAAAGTGTCAGTATCACCTCAAGTATGGGCAGGGGTCTAAGTATAGAGGAAGCAGTCCATGCAACAGCAGGGGGGCCCAGGGGGTATAGGGGGCCCTGTTGGGCACTATCTGATAAGCAGCTTCATAACTATAAAATATGTTATTCACAACGTTTAGTGGGTTGTAAGGTGATTTGGGACAAGGTTAATAACATGCCAGGAGATGCCCGCACAGAGCTGCCAGGCACAATCCATATACAGGTATTGCACAGTTATGCTTTAGGCACAGCGTGTAGGTAGCGGGAAACAAGGCACTTTGCACCTTGAAAGGCACCAAACCTTTTTTAAAAATTCCAGGCGACTCAGTAGCGAAAACTAGTGAGTGATTAGTTGCAGAGACCGCTATGCTATCCTGTGGCAGAGAAGTCGCTGCCATTAGTCACAGCGACTGACTTAATTAAAAGTTGTGGCGACTAATCGCCCCGTGTGTCTTTGCCCTAAGCTATAGAACAGGCAGAAGTTGTGATTGCTGGAGGGGGGGGGGCAAGAATATACAGAAGGTGCCTGTGGGGCAATGGCCGATGTTACTAATTGGCAAGGAACATACACAGAAAGGGCGGCTGCTACTGTTTTCCAGACAAGAAGGCCGCTCTGCTTATTGGTTATCCATTTATAATGTGTGGGTCAAAGGCCCCGTCACCCAACCTTTGCATTGGGCCCCACTGTGCCATGAACTTATTGTACAGCGCTGCGGAATATGTTGGCGCTTTATAAATAAATGTTAATAATAACAATAATAATCTTGTAGATTGTAAGCTCTTTTGGGCAGGGCTCTCTTCCCCTCTTGTATCGGTTATTGATTGCTTTATATGTTACTCCTTGTAGATTGTAAGCTCTTTTGGGCAGGGCTCTCTTCCCCTCTTGTATCGGTTATTGATTGCTTTATATGTTACTCCTTGTAGAGTGTAAGCTCTTTTGGGCAGGGCCCTCTTCACCTCTTGTATCAGTTATTGATTGCTTTATATGTTACTCCTTGTAGAGTGTAAGCTCTTTAGGGCAGGGCTCTCTTCCCCTCTTGTATCAGTTATTGATTGCTTTATATGTTACTCCTTGTAGATTGTAAGCTCTTTTGGGCAGGGCTCTCTTCCCCTCCTGTATCGGTTATTGATTGCTTTATATGTTACTCCTTGTAGATTGTAAGCTCTTTTGGGCAGGGCTCTCTTCACCTCTTGTATCGGTTATTGATTGCTTTATATGTTACTCCTTGTAGATTGTAAGCTCTTTTGGGCAGGGCTCTCTTCCCCTCTTGTATCGGTTATTGATTGCTTTATATGTTACTCTGTATGTGCAATGTATGGAACCCACTTATTGTACAGCGCTGCGGGATATGTTGGCGCTTTATAAATAAATGTTAATAATAATAATGAACTTGTGGCCCTGACCCAGCAGCCCTTTGGCACTAGCTGGGCTCCCTGCTACTTACCCCACTGTTCCCTGCTGCAGGCTGCAATGACTTCCATACAGACTGCAATTAGCTTTAGCATAGGAATGTTATACTAGTGCCAGTTATAAAGGGCCAGTTCCACATCAAACTAAGGGGATAATGTAATAAGAAACACACATTCCAGCAGCAGAGCAATGCTTTGGGTTGGTTGCTATTGGTTACTAGAACACATTGCACCTGTAAATATTTTACAGTCACTGGCAAATGCCATTCCCGCCCAGCCACATGCACAGGGAGCTGCACACACACAAGCCATATATACTGTATATATATATATATACACACACACAGGTGCATGGATACCGCCCAGAGGTCACACTGACACTGCTCCGTATCTCTATACCGCCCCCCACAGGGGGTGATTCAACCACCCACCAACGGTCACATGATTCCCACTCACCCTCCCCCAGCAGGAGAATCCGCACGTCCCGCTTCATGGCTCCGGTGCCGCCCGGGGACTTCCTTTACCGCCAGTGACAGAATTTCCCCCTACTTCCGGGTTCCCTTGCCTGAAGGGGAACGTCACTTCCGCCACGCTCCCGAGAGCGCGGTTCTGATTGGCTGGAGTTGGGCGGCTTGGGTGTTGCCATGGTGGCAGGGGGCGGAGCTTGCCAAGGGACCTGGGATACAGCACGTATACCTGGCGCTGGCGGTTACAGGTACAGCGGGGTAATGGGGCAGGGATACGTGTGTGAGAGTGTGGGGGAGGCAGAGCCCCCTCTGGTGTGGGGAATAAAGTTCCGCCGGCAACTTGTAGGACAGTATGAGAAAATGGGGGCCCAATGGGATGTTTGAGTCAGATCAGAGGAGATAGTATTTTTTTATTACTTTTTTCCCTACCCTCTACAATCCCTCTCCCCACAAATAAGGAGCTCTGTATAAACAAGTCCCCCCACAGATGCAGCTTTTGAGCTAATTACACAGAGGTTTCCCAGCACTTTTACTGACTACTCCTCCCCAAACATTGCTTTTCCCTTGAGTTGAGTGTGTCTAAATCTACTTTCTGACATATCTATTTCCTGTATGGCTCAGGACTGAAATCCTGTCCTTGCTTTATGGCAGGGATTATTAGATAATGAAATAATAGTAAGCTAAAAGGCTTGTGGTGCTGCTGCTTGGAGTGGCTGATCAACCAATAAGGGTGAAGACACACGGAGCTACTAGTAGCAGCTACTAAAATAGACAATGCTGATCATTTACTGATAATTGTCTCTATGTGTGTTTTAGCAGAGGCAATTCTCAGTATTGTCTATGGCAGGGGATTTTCTGGAGTTTAGTAGCCATGAAAAAGTAGCCGCTACTAGTAGCTCAGTGTGTCTTCACCCTAAGGGTGAAGACACACGGAGCTACTAGTAGCGGCTACTTGTCGTGGCTACAGAAATAGACAATGCTGATCATTTACTGATAATTGTCACTACGTGTGTTTTAGCAGAGGTAATTCTCAGTATTGTCTATGGCAGGGGATTTTCTGGGGTTTAGTAGTTGTGAAAAGTAGCTGCTACTAAGTAGCTCTGTGTGTCTTTGCCCTTCTAAGGAAAATGATTAGGAGGCTTAGCTACATGAAATCATGTGCAGTCTGCAGCACTTCATTGCCTGGCCCACTGGCTGGCTCTTTTCTTTTCAGGGGGTGCCAGCAGGTGAAATGAGGGGCAGGCACATTAGGGGACACATTTAGTAATATAGCAGCGTATGAGAGGCTGTGTGTTGCAGCAGAGAATGAACCTATGGCCTATGTCAGGATTTTAGGGGGCTGTGGGGGCCACATAAGTGATTTAATCAGAAGCATGGTAGCCCTGCTCAGTGGCATAGGGTCTGTAGGACTGAGTTGCCACATATCACAACCTATATATCACATATGCCATTTAAAGTGCTACCGTTCTTCTTAGTGGGAAACGCAGAGAATAGATTCAAGGGCAAACTGACCCACAAACACTTTTATTTAAAAACATCATTACAAAACACAATTAAAAGTAATAAAATAGATTTGGGATTTTTACAGGATTAAAAAAAAACAATGGTTTTCTTTTTACATCATTAAAATAGAAATTTCTGCCGACAGAAGAACCACTCTCACTGTATCTGTGGTCTCATATTCAGGGTTATACTGAATCATCTCATTGGTAGCCTATCCTGTGAAATGATGTACATTAAAGGGCAAGTAAAACTCTGATTTAAGTTAGGCTTGCTTTATGCATATAATGGTTTAGGGCTTACAATCAGCACTCCTATGGCTCTTTTTCCTCCTTTCCAGGTTCCTCCGTTGCTATCCCCCCTGCTCCTTGGAGCAGCATGAGTGTATAATCCTACTGATGCCCCAAGCCTAGGTGTAGCTGGGCATCGGTGCTCCTCTGATCACTATACATGGCTGCTCGCTGGCTGCCCACATTACGAGTCTATGTTGAGGGAACAGTGACCCCTATGAATTCTGAATGTCCCACACCAGCACTTGATTATATGAAGCCGTGAGCAGTAAGTTGCCCGAGGGAGATACTCGGCAGAGATGTACGCCGTCATCGTAGGCTGCAAAATCTTGTTTGGTGCCAGCTGAGGTGTCGATGAGACGCAGGAGTCGCTCTGTAGGGAGAGAGGGTGCAGGTTAGATATAGCGCGTGGCACAGAAGGGCTTTGCAGGGAGGAAGATGGATAAATGAAAGGGGTGGGTCCCCTTCCTTCTAATATGTTATATAATGACTTTAGCAACTGTTATATTGGTCTTCATTTTTCATGGTTTTTATAATTATTTGCCACCTTCTTCTGATTCTTTCCAGCTTTCAAATAGGGGTCACTGACCCCGGAAGCCAAAAAACTATTGCTCTGTGAGGTTACAGTTTTATTGTTATTGTTCCTTTCTATTACCTATCTTTTTATTTAGGCCCTTCTCTATTCATATTCCTGTCTCTCTTTCAAATCACTGCCTGGTTACTAGGTTAAAATTGACCCTGGCAACCAGATAGCTGCTGAACAAAAGGCTAAATAATTCAAAAACCACAAATAAAAAAAATTAAGACCAATTGCAAATTGTCTCACAATTTTATTGTTATTGTTCCTTTTCATTATCTATCTTTTTATTTAGGCCCTCCTCTATTCATATTCCTGTCTCTCTTTCAAATCACTGCCTGGTTACTAGGTTAAAATGGACCCTAGCAACCAGACAGCTGCTGAAATTCCAAACTGGAGAGCTGCTGCCAAAAGGCTAAATAATTCAAAAACCACAAATAAAAAAAATTAAGACCAATTGCAAATTGTCTCACAATTTTATTGTTCCTTTTTATTACCTATCTTTTTATTTAGGCCCTCCTCTATTCATATTCTTGTCTGTCTTTCAAATCACTGGTTGCTAAGTTAAATTGGACCCTAGCAACCAGATAGCAGACAGCTGGAGAGCTGGTGAACAAAAGGCTAAATAATTCAAAAACCATATTAATAAAAAAATTAAGACCAATTGCAAATTATGTCATAATAACATTCTCTACATCACACTACAAGTTAATGTTAAGGTGAAGAACCCCTTTAAGAGCACGAGGATGAGAGAACAAGCCGGACTGGACTCACCATTACTGCCGACGGCTATAAGCGACGCCGCGGGAGACAGGGTAAGAGACGTGGCAAAGTGAGAGAGTGGGATCCTCAGCAGCACCTGATGGGAAGAAGTTGGTTATTTCCAGTTTGTCAGGAGAGGGAAGGGAAAGCAGTGGGTGTGTGGGCCGGGCACATTGCTGCCAGTGTGTGGGCAGGACATATTGCTGCCAGCTGGTGCTGCTCACAGTTATTCATATGAGACATACACACTGGCTGCTTCTCTACAATCACTTGAAGCTGTTACAAGAGAAGTGTAAAACACATCCTGCTGTCAGTAAGCTGCCCCCCCTGTACCCCCCAATCAGATGTACGATAGCACTGTGTCTCCATGTTATCTGCGTGTCCATGTTACAGTAACTGGGGGCACATACCTGCTTCTGGATGAGACTGTAGAATAGAATTTCTTTTTCCACCCCAAATCCCGAATACACCACAGTGCCAGGCTGCCAAGGACAGAATGCTGCCAGGGTGGGCACAGACACATCCAGATCCTGGGTGAGGAAATGAGAAAGCAACAAAGCTCAATCTAAAATCTGCCTAGTTAAATTGATCAGTACAGGTATCCAGTAACTGGCATGAACCACAGCCAATAAACTGAAGGGTATAAGGACGTCATGCCAATGATACAGCCTTTGTGGCGCCATCGCAATCTCACAAGGATAAAGGACCATTGATTATATTATATATATATATATATATCTGGGTTGCCAGATGTAGATAGTGAGTCCAGGAATAAAGATGCTTATTATCAGGAGAAAATGCCTACCTTCTGGCTAGTAGGAGCTGGGAAGCTTAGCCAGTCCAATAGCTCACATTTATCCTTTGACCAATCAGAAGCCCAGATACTGACACGCCTGTCTGTGCTTGCAGCCAACCAAAGTTCTCCATCCGTAGGAAGCCCAGTCAGCTTTAAGGGTAAGAAAAAAAAAAATATCTAGACACTCTATTAACTGCAGAGTTTGTGATTAAAATAAAAGGTTCAGTTTTCTCTACCATCATGTAGGGACTATCTCACAATATTATATTTATTAACTTTCAAGGCAGACCAGCACACCACATTTCTTAAAAATGTAAGTTAAGTCAAAAAGCAACTTAAACCCAACTGGCCATTCAACCCCCTTGGTGCCAGTTGGTTTCAAGTTGCTTTTTGACTTAAATTGAAGTTTTCAATACCAAATAGGCAGTATGACTAGAAATTGCAACAACTGTATGAATAAATAGTAACATGTGTAAGTACAAATTGTATCAGTTATTATAGTACTGGGATTTTAGATTTCAGGTAGACTGTGTCCCTGCCGCTTCTGGAAACAAAGAAAGCAGTAAATATACTGTTGGATGTATTTTTGAATGAACTAGACACCTATAAGATATACTTTACTCCATAGCGACACCTGTTGGTGAGAAAAAACATTTTTTTATGCATGCTAATGTATTAAGAGCCTGCACAGTTTGCTTTATTTGGGTTGTTATGACATCATTTTGGTGCCTTTTTGGAGGGTATACAATATGTAACACTATCACTAGCACTTTTACCTTTGATAAAGGCCCCAAAGTGGGCCGAAACGTTGGATGCACAAGTGATGTTTCAAGTTGACACAAAACGCAGTGTGCTGTTCTGCCTTGGAAGTTTGTATATCTAATACTGACCAAGCACCCACAAGTATATACACGGTAACAGTGGTGACACTTTTGGACCATATATTAGGGATGCACCGACTATTTTGGGATTTGGCCAAACCCCAAGTCCAGGGAAAGATGAAAGATTCAGCCAAACAGAATTTGTATATCAAATTAGGACAAGGAAGGGTACAAGAGAACCACGTGTGGCAAAAATATTTCAACTTCCATGTTTATGTGGCAAAAAGTCACACGATGATTCGAAAATCGAAATTCGAATCTTGCTGAAAGGCTGAATCCCGTACTGACTCCTGGATTTGGTGCATCCCTACTCTATATATAGCAAGACAATGAGCCGCACACACAGGGACTTTTTTAGAAAACAAAAAAATATTTAACGAAAAAGATCCGGGATCTTTTTCATTAAATATTTTTTTGTTTTCTAACAAAGTCCCTGTGTGTGCGGCTCATTGTCTTGCTATACACATGGTTCTTGCAAGCGCCCGGGGCATTTGATTATTATTAGGGTGTGCTCTGTTCTTTTCTGTGTATATATATATATATATATATAGGTCTTCAGACTGGTTACTGGCTACTGCTACTGAGCATGTGCAGTGCCACGGACACACAAAAGATGGTCTAACCAGACCCAAGATGGGGAGCTGCCGAGGACAAGCCCAGGTATGTTCAGCTGAATATCTCACCTTCCTGCCGGTGCACTCAATCGTGGTGATGGGTGATCCCTTGTGGTCACTTAAGACTCGAATGGTCATTCCTGTACGTGGGCTGGTAATGGCCATCTGCCCATCCTTTCCACCAGTCAGAAGAACGTCGCCTAGAATGAAAAACAGTCCGTCCATGTACAGAAGCAAATCCTTAGCAGCGTCTGGGCGCCGGGACACAAGTCAGAGTGCGTTACTGACCAGAAGTGGAGTACGCGATGGAGGTTACTGCACACGGATGAGGATGTATTTTCATTTCCATCTCGGTTTTGGAGACGCTGAATATTCTGATGGTGCCGTCGCTGTAGCCCGCGGCAATTCTCTGATCTTCTGTGGACGGGCCAGACTTGGGTTGGGGGCTCCAGGCTAGACATAAGCAGCTCTGAGGGGGAGAAACAAAAAGTTAAAGGGGGACTTTCCCAACCCTAAGTGGTTAAAAGTTTTTTTTTATTGGAGGAGACACAGTTACCTGGTTGAGAACTTGGAACTGAAGGAGCAACTCACAGCTTTGCAGGGACCAGATCCGTAAGCTGCCATCCTCCCCACATGTGGCACAGTGGCTCTCACCGTGAGCAACCGCCAGATCCATCACCTGCTCAGGGCGAGAATTGAGTAAATGTATAGTATATTTATATATTTTAGGCACGTGAGATCTTCCCATGACATATTCTCTTCCCTTTTACCTTGTTCCTATGGCCGCTGATCAGTCGGATGCTAGTATTCTCCACCCAGTTAATGTACCAGAGTGTACCAGCCGTGGTGCCCACAATTCCCATCTCCAAGGCATCATCAAACGTGGCACTAACAATGGCGCCGTCCAGTGTCATCTCGTGCTCCATAAGGACAGACGTAGAGCTAAATGGAAGGTTGGTATTCTTTCAGCAGTTATTTGAATACAGGAGGTTTCCTATATTAATATCCCCTTTATTTAAAGGGACAGTGACACTTTTGTCTAGTGATGTGTGGGTCTACAAAATCCAGTCCGCACTGGACCCTAACCCACCCCCTCCCAACCTGGTAAGCCTTCATTATTAATATACCCACACCCGACACTGCCATCTTTGATGTCCCCAGAGAGGGTGAGACAAGCAGGCATAAGTATATAAATAAGATGGCGGCAGGCAGCCACTTACGTTGCCGGTGGGGTGGGCTATGGGCAGAGTTTGGCCCGCCACCAGCCCTGCCAAATATTTTATTATTTGATAATATTTTATTAGTGATAAGATACTCTGTGCTAACCTCACACTTTAACTTAAGGGGTTATGTAATAAAAGGTACTACGTTTGCCCAGGAGCAGAACCCATAGCAACCAATCAGCAGACATGATTCACTGGTCACTTGTTTAAAAGCAAGCATTTTATTGGTTGCTATGGATTACTGCTCCTGGGCAAACTTTGTACTTTTTATAAAATATAGGGGTTAATGACTTAGTTCCTCTGTGTTATGTCCAGAGTTAACTGTGCTGTCAGTCAGCCTATTGGGAGTTACGCCTAATGCAACATAAACTCCAAACACACAGGGGAGAGGGAGTGAGTTGGTAAGCCACATGTTACATTGAGGTGGGCTTCATAGAGATTAGCACGGTGGAAAGAGTCACTATCCCTTTAAGGGGCAAATGGAGAACAAATAATAAGTGTAAATATTGAACATAAAAATAGAAAACATTCCAATATGCCTGTACCTGGCGCCGGAGCCTTTTTCTCTCAGTTCCTGCACAGCAGCCACACACCACAGCCGGATCCTGCGCGTATTACTCCCAGTCAGTAACCTGTTCCCTCTGCACAGCAGAATCCCTTCCATAAAGAACAGAAGCAGTTAAAGGAATGCCCAGGGAATGCCTACATCTAACATCTTCAGCTCTGAGCACTTACCTATCTCCCCCTGGTCGGCTTCCCACGTCAGGAAGCACCGGTGAGTCTGACAGTCCCACACACACACTTGTCCTGTGCTGCAGCCGCTGTACAGCAGGGACGTGGAGTTATATGTGATGGAGGTCAGCTCTGCTGCTGTACCAACCTCTTCTGGAACCGCCACTCTGTACACCTGGTGATGGAGACACAAATGGATGCGTAAGAACATGTGTTTGTCTCCTAGTGATTTCCTTGCTGTGTTCTCTGGGCTACTGTGCTGCTCCACTGACTCTTCTATTATGCTTGGAGCTTCTAGAACCTACACTAGAGGTTCTAGAACCCACACTAGAGGTTCTAGAACATGCTATGTTGGTATTTGGCTCAAACCTTTATCTGCGTGTCAGTCCCTTGAGTCTCTATCCTCCAGAAGCTGACAGCCCCAGGGCCCGCGCTTGCAAAGTCATCGAAGTGTGCAGGGTTGAAGGTGACTGCGTGCACTGGCTGGAAGAGGCGACTGGTGGCCAAGAGCTCATAGCCCTTTGTACTCCACAGGGCAAGGTTGCCATCTCTGTAGTCACCTGCCAAGTAATAGAACAGTCAGCATTAAATAATGACAGTAAAAATGATATAAAAATATACCGCAGCCCTATGGTAGTCTAAAAGCTGCAGTTCCCACCCAGACTCACCGATACTGACAAAGAGACGGTCATCTCGGGAGTAGCTCATTGCCTGCACCTCTGTGCGGTGGTGCGTCAGTATCTTCATGCAGGAGCCATCTTGGGTGTCCCAGATACGGATCTGACACAAGGATGAACCATCCCCTGATCCTGAAGCTGAAGCCAAGACCTGTGGGACGGAAGAGAAAAAAAGTGCAACACACAGGAGTTATAGAGAGTTAATTTGCCAATGAGTAGATGTCTAATTTTTATTACCACATGGCATGTACTCACTAGGGCATCATTGGTGAGAGCCAAGGTGGAGATTTCCTCAGGGTGCCCCAGCCAGTGTCGCTGGGATCCAGAGTGCAGGTCCTCCACCACAATTACACAGCCGCAAGTGTACGAGAAGAACCCTGGGATACAAACAGATCCTAACTAACGTTTATGTACACTTGACAGCTGAGAAGTTATGTGCATGGCTGCCTAGGGCTCATTCTCTAACTATTAATCTGCATGAGGAGAATCCAAGCAGGGCAGTCCTAAGGGTAAAGACACACGGAGCTACTAGTAGCAGCTATTTGTCACAGTTACAGAAACAGACAGTACTGATCATTTACTGATAATTGTCTCTACAATTATTTTAGCAGAGACAACTCTCAGTATTGTCTATGGCAGGGCATTGCCTGGCTTTTAGTAGCCGTGACAAGTAGCTGCTATTAAGTAGCTCTGTGTGTCTTCACCCTAAGGGGTTGAGGGGCCCTGGACAAGCTAACCAGTGTAGAGCCCCATACTGATGGTGGAGTCAATAAGTGGGTGATTTTACAATCAGCGTGGGGGGCCCCCCACACTGCAGGGCTCAGGGCAGCTATCACTAATTTGACCCCCTAAATCAGCTCTGTCCACAGGTCTCTCTAAAGTGACCATATGTAATAAACATCAAATCAGGCTACTGGCAATTTGTATATTCTGACAAAAGCCTTAGGCTGCTGCAAGATGCCATAGACAGTCTCTTTTTATTGGGCCTGTGTGGGAGCTATTTGGGCCTCAGTGTACTTACAGTACCACAGCCTGTTTTAAATCTTGGTCCGGACATGTTGGAGAGTAGCTACATGGGAAAGAACCCATACGTTCCAGTATAGAGAAAGAGATTTGTGCTGCTCCCAGGAAGGGAACCCATATATCCCAGTGTAGGGAGAGACTGAGGGGCACTTACATGGCTGGGCTACATAGACTTGGCTAACTATACTCCCTGGCCTGTAGCACTGACCTACCCAAAATCTATTTGTTCACAGTCCCACAGAGAATTGTACCTGTGTCTGGGTTCCACGCCATGTTGGCTCGGCCATTGCCATTGTACCCAATCAGTGCTCTCAGAGTCAGCATCTCCTGCCCCTCAGGGGGATGGCACATTCCCTGTATGGTCAAATAATATCAACAGCATTACTAACAGAAAGCAAATGGCCACTAAAATATAAATAGACACTGCAGGCAGAGGTGCAAGGGCAATAGTGTGTGGTATGTCTGGCATGAAGGCAGATGTTTGCTGGTGGCAGAAGTGGCATTGGAGGGGTGGCACGCAGATTATACAGATTGTTACCTTGGCTAAACAGGAAGCCTTAAAGCGAGTGTGGAAATGTGTGTATGAATCAGGACGTGGTGGCTCATGGGTTGACTTAACCATACCTATTATGAAAGGAAAGGGTTAATTAATACTTATTAATGATTATAGTTTTATTGGCAAGTCCAAAAAGGACAAATATAAGGGGCCATATGGGGGCAAAACAAGATGGCACCCAGCACACTCTTTTTGGAACATACACGTGTTACTGTGGTTATGTGACTTCGACTCACCTTCCCTTAGGCTGCTACTGTTGCTTTTAGAGCCCGTGAGTAGTTTGGCCCTGTTGGGCTGACACTCAATGATGACCACTGAAGACTGTTCATCACTTTCCACTAGATTGTCTCTAGTGTCTGGAACCAGCGTCCTTTCCTGCTCGTCTCTGTTCCCTTCCTCTTCCTGCCCATCATCAGACTCTGAGAAGAGATCTGGGGGAGAGAGAAAATGAGTAAACATACAAAGAATAGAGCTGCTTGTCTCGCAGGTAAGTAAGGAGCACAAGGTTAAGAGTTTTGGTGCAAGATCCCCATAATCATAATTTTACTCCATCTCTTCATTTCTTCCTAATTTCTGCTCTACCCCAACAGGGATCATTTGAGGGGTCTTAAACCCCCAAAAATAATTCAAGTTACTTGGTTTTATTCTGTGAAAATGCTGCAAATTTCACCTGGGTGGTCCATACCCTGTACGGGGCTGATGTCTAACCGCGGAGGGGAGGAAATGCAAGGTCGGGGGGCTGTACCCCGTGGCATCCCAGAAGAGATGAATGTAGAATCCCTCCGGTGCTCAGAGCTAGGATCTAGTGCTATAAAAAAACAAAAGGGTTAAATGTCCTGTTACCGGAGTCCTCCTGTAATACCTACTAAAGAGTATCAGACTTACCGGCACTGGAGTGCAGTGCAAATGGAAGCGCTGGTACACAGCTAAAATAAAAAGAAATATATACACACTGTGATTTTTTTTTATATCATTTTAATTTGTAAAAGAGTTGATGTTAAATTAAGCAAAAGAACAAATCTCTGGTTCTGCTCACAGGATGAAACAAAGCTTACTCTGTCTTTGTAAACTCAGGATCAGGGGCTGCCAAGAAATCCCATATGAAAACAGCATCGCCGGCACTGATGACCGATTGCTGGTCTGGAGAGAAATCCACCTGCTGTACAGCTTCAGAGTGACCGATAAACACCTGGGGGTAAGAAGCTTAGTCAAAAGGGAAGGTGTGGGGAAAGGCAGACAGAAATAACATCAGGCAGAAGTTAAACTGAGTGGCATAAAGGCTTCCTGCTCCTTCCCTTGTAAGCCATCATCAGAATGTTCTAGTCCAGCCTACTGCTTGAGCAAAGGCTTTCTGCTCCTTCCCTTATAAGCCATCATCAGAATGTTCTAGCCCAGCCTACTGCTTGAGCAAAGGCTTTCTGCTCCTTCCCTTATAAGCCATCATCAGAATGTTCTAGCCCAGCCTACTGCTTGAGCAAAGGCTTCCTGCTCCTTCCCTTGTAAGCCATCATCAGAATGTTCTAGCCCAGCCTACTGCTTGAGCAAAGGCTTCCTGCTCCTTCCCTTGTAAGCCATCATCAGAATGTTCTAGCCCAGCCTACTGCTTGAGCAAAGGCTTTCTGCTCCTTCCCTTGTAAGCCATCATCAGAATGTTCTAGCCCAGCCTACTGCTTGAGCAAAGGCTTCCTGCTCCTTCCCTTGTAAGCCATCATCAGAATGTTCTAGTCCAGCCTACTGCTTGAGCAAAGGCTTTCTGCTCCTTCCCTTGTAAGCCATCATCAGAATGTTCTAGTCCAGCCTACTGCTGATGTTCCACCTATTGACTATCCCCCAATAAGCGCCCAGTAGAGTGTTATAGGTTGCCAAACAAGCAGATCTTTGCCTGATATGGGCACCTGCATTTTGGGCCAAAGTGGGCTGATCCAACAATTATCGCATTATAATGGGGAACACATGTTGGCTTCAAACCTGCCCAATAGATGGCCAATTTTCAATCGGATATCTACTGGGAAGGCCCCATACACAGGCAGATAATCAGCTGACTCCATTGGGGTGAATCAGCAGCCTAAGTATACCTTTGTATGGGCAGCTTTATACTTCTTGTCTTTCCACTGAAAACGTCCATCAGATTTTGCTAGAATGGCCCTCTGTGCGAGTCTTCATGGGACCCAAGATAAAAAAATGGCAGCCGAATATGGGCTATGACCAACTACCCCACACACATGTATGTATTATATAGAAACCATTTTACCTATAGGATGTATGTACAGGAGGACAAAAAGAAAAGGGTAACAAAGAGCAAGGCCATGAACAAAAATGTAAGAAATAAAATCTAAAAGAAATACCTGAGGTCGGACAGTCCCTGGTTGCCGCTGATCCCATACTTTGAGGAGCCTGTCCCCTGCCGTAAGCATGTACCGGGTATCCATGCTCACCGCTAGAGAGGAGCAGCACTGCTTGTGTACCTGGGTCACCTGGGGAAGGACAGAGAATGCTGTGAGCTATATGGTCTAGAACAACAGGGGTCACTTGGATCCCACAAGAGCTTGATTGCACATTTGCACCTACTTCTCTTGTAAGACGTCCAGTCTTTGGGTCCAGCCATAAGATCTTGTTGCCGGAGGTGCTCACCAGAAGGTGGTGGGGCTTGAGAGGGCTGAAGGCCAGGCCCAGAGCACAGTCCAGAGTAGTACTATCTAAATCCAGGATGCTCACATCAACGCGTAGGAGCTGAGGGTATGTCAAAGTAAGATTAGAGGGTGTGACTGGGGCAGAGATTATGAAGAGAGATGAGTTGATGGGGACAGAGGGATATGGAGGAAGATTTGGCAAAGATTCAGCCTTTTTCAGCCAAATCCAAGTGTCTGGCCGAACATGAACGAAAGTAAAAAAAAATTGCAAATTAGAATTCAGATTTAGTTCAGTATTTGGCTGAATCTTTAATGAAGGATTTGGGGTTTGGCCAAACCCCAAAATAATGGATTCGGTGCATCCCTAATTATTTGGCAGTTATATAACCGCAGGTAGCGGTAACGGCTTGGCTGGGAATACTGCTTAAGCACCCCATCTAGTTACCATTTCCAAGTAATATGGATGCTGGCCTACCTCATCTAATGACCGGGCATCCATCACGGTTACTGTGTATTCTGTAGGACCCACAAAGGCAAGGAGACGGCCATCACTGCTCAAAGACAGAGCCATAGGGCCCCTCTCAGAGTCCTTGCATACCACATTGCCTGTCAATAAGATCAAACTTAATTCAGCTCTATTGCACCAAGGAGAATAGAAAGCCCACCCAACTAATCTGCCAAGCAGACTCACCTAGTACCCGCAGGACATGCTGCTCCTTGTGCCCAATGCTGTACAGTGCCACGGAGCCAAGAGAGCAGCAGCTGTACATGAGGCTACCATCAGGAGAAAAGAGCAGGCCTGTGATTGCACCTCGATGCTGCCTGTACACAATAACACAAGCCAGAAAACATATAACAAATTCTTAAAATGAAGAAAAAAAATAATTATTTTTCATATGTGGGTAAGTGTGGCCTTACTTATGCTCCGCCTGCAGAGCTGTAGCTGTGATGTCGAAGAACCTGATGGTGCCGCTGCTGAAACCACAGGCAAAGGCCTGTCGAACGGGGTGGAAGGTCACAGCACAGGGGGTCTCTTCTTCTGCTGTGAAGTCATATAGCTGCAGGAGAGAGGAGGAGAGGCTACCAATGTGTAATGGCATTGATTTATACAACTGTGTGATATTAAGTTAATGGGTGGGTGCCAAAGCCCAGCTGCTTTTTGTCATGTAACTGTACCTGCTGCAGAGTGCCAGTATCCCAGATCCGGATGGTATTGTCACTAGACACTGTGACGAGTTGTGGGTGGGTGGGGTGACAGGAGAAAGAGAGCAGCGTATCTGTGTGGGAGCGCATTAGCGTGTTGTAGCCGCGAGAAGGCACATCCAGGACCCCCAGCTCCCCGCTTGAGGTACAGGACAGGACGCGCAGACCTTCTGGGCTAATAGCCACACAGCTCACAGGTCCTTCATGTTCTAGACATAAAGAGCATTATCAGATATGTTACTTTGGCTCAAATCTATAGAAGCAACATATTAATCTTGTTAATATACTTTTAAAATGAAAAAAATCAATACATACCAGCTTCCAGGAAGACCCCAGAAAAATCCAATGGCCACAGACGCAAATAGCCATCTTCTGTGCCCGTGGCACAGAATGTTGCAGAAACACTGAGGCTGTTGATAGCAATGCCAGGACCTGAACAGGAAAAAAATTCAAAGAAATATTTAGACCTCTAATTGTGAAGACAATGGCATTAATGAAAAGAAATTGATCAGTTAAATGGCCAGACTTCAGTACTGAAGGTGAAATCAGAGTCTGGGGTTTTCAGTCAATGGGATGACAATCAGGTGTGAGTGGGAGACCCTGTTTTATTTAAAGAACGGGGATCCAGCTAAGCCTGATCACACATACAACACATTTGTGGATATATATATTATGGCTCGAACAAAGGAGTCTGAGGACCACAGAAAAGGAGTTGTTGATGCCCATAAAGCTTGGAAAGGTTACAAGACTATCTCTAAAGAGTTTGGACTCCACCAATCAACAGTCAGACAGATTGTGTACAAATGGAGGAAATTCAAGACTGTTGTTACCCTACCCAGAAGTGGTCGATTGGCAAATGCAAGGCGTCTAATAGTCAGAGAGGTTACAAAGGAACCCACATTGGCCAATGTTGATTTTCACGAGTCCACCATAAGGAGAACAATGAACAGCATTGGTGTGTATGGCAGGGGAGCAAGGAGAAAGTCACTGCTCTCCCCCAAAAATACTGCTGGCCATCTACAGTTTGCTAAAGATCATGTGGACAAACAAGGAGGAGACTGGAAGAATGTTTTGTGGACGGATGAAGCCAAAACAGAACTTTTCAGCTTAAATTAGAAGCTTTACAGTTGGAGAAAGAAAAACCTTATCCCATCTGTGAAACATGGTCGTGGGGGTGTTCTGGTTTGGGCCTGTTTTGATGCATCTGAGCCTGGACATCTTGCTATCACTGATGGAACAAAAAATTCTGAACTACAGCAGAGAATTCTAAAGGATAATGTCAAGACATTATCATCCTAAACACAAGTTGTTCCAAAGAATGGGTAAAGAAGAATAAAAGTGAAAGTTTCGGAAAGGCCAAGTCAAAGTCCTGACCTTAATCCAACTGAAATGTTGTGGAACGACCTAAAGCGAGTGGTTAAATTTGAGGAAACCCATGAACATCCATGAGCTGAAGCTGCTCTGTATGGGGGAATGGGCTAAATTTCCTTCATATCGATGTGCAGAACTCATCAAGTTACCGCAAAAATGTAGTTGCAAGGGGGTCACACCAAATACTGAGAGCCCCATTGGCTTACTTTTGCCACACACAGATATGTTATTGGATCAGTTTTTTTCAATAAATACATGACCAAATATAATCATTTTTGTTTCATTTGTTTAACTAGGTTTTCTTCATCTACTTTTAGAAATATAGAACATTTTAAAGGGTTCACAAACTTTCAAGCACCATTGTAGACATTACAGAGATCTCATTCTCACCTGAAGAGAAAGTCTGTTTGTCCCGACGCTCACTGTGCTGCTGCTGACCTGGCTGGACCCGCCTCACGTTGCGCAGAACAACATTCTTATAGTCTATTTCCAGTATGTGGCCACTACGGCTGCTCACATACCTAGAGGAAGACAGGTTAGATTGGTGACGGAATGCCAAAGACCATAAGAATGGAAAGGAGAGGAAAGAGGTGAGCTAAGAAGTAATAAGTTCCTTTTTAAATGGTCAGTAAAAAATGAAACAGTGTCAGTGTGAATGGGTAGTTGCTCTGGCTCACATGCTCATACTTACAGGGTCCTGTCCTCGGCTTCCTTCTCAGGCCTATGCCCAGCCTCAAAAGCCAAATCGCTAAACTCCAGCATATGGTATTCGCCCAAATTCACTGGACAGGAACGCAAAGTCCCACCGCGTACCCGCCAGAGGCGCACGTTATCCTTCCCACATGAGACCATCCTGTAATGAGAAAGGCTTTGCATTAAGACAGATTTAAGCGTAATGGCACACAAAGCAATTTCAAGCAATTTATTTACTGGGCATTTGGAAGCACCCCTACATTTCTGGAAAGGCAAATCATTGCTTATTTATGTGTACTGGGTCCATAATTCCCATTCATGAATCAAGGCAAGATTTCTAGCATTTGTTTCCCTTCCAATATGCCTTGGAGACAGAATGCCCAAAATTGTCCTTAACTGGGTTCCCCTTTGTTTTGTTCTTTGGCCACTGTTAAACACCAACCATTACAGACTCATACACAAAATATTCTCACCGCGTGTCATCAAAGAAAGCAATTTTCATGGTCTGGATGTCAATGTCTGTGTGAGCTTTAGCCAACACTGCGACCTCCCCACTCCGGCTCGCCTGAGACGTATTCCATACAACCACCATCTGCAAGGCCAACCCAACATTAAAGCTATGGAGACACTCATTGAAAACAGAGGGATTAGCAACTGGGCAAATACTGTGACAGGAAGACGATATAATGTAGCAGTACTCACTGTTTTTCCATGGCCGTCTTTCCCAACGCCGCATAAAACAGTTCCGCTGTGTGAGAAACTGTGAAACACATATTTATGTGAGTATATTTAACGCATTGAAACTGGAGATAGACCATAATTAGAGGTGGCCAGATATCAATCATGCTTTTAAATGCAACGATCTACAACTAACATTCAGTCTGAAATTGTAGGATAAAGCCCTAAAAATAACAAATGGGAGGAAGTTCTGAATATGAAATAGTTGGCAGACACCAATCGTACGAACGTGATGTCCCAGAAATGCACTGTAGGTCCCCAAGGATATCGTCAGGTACACAATACATGCTCAGATTTTATTGTTATCCAACTGAAATTTTCTAACCTGTCCGACCAACTAAACGACTGATCGCCATGGTATGAAAATTATTGGTAATTATGGGGAATCCGAGTTTAGTACGATTATATAAGTGCAAGTTAAACCAATCCCATAACTGAGCCATGTTACAGTGTTAGAGATGAAGATTATATTAGTGCTTGCCCCAGGCACCCGGGACACACATCTCTGTGTTCTTAGAACCCACCTGAGGTATGAGACGGAGTGAACATGAGTTTTGAACATGGCGAGACAGCTGCCTTTCTGGAAGTGCCAGAGTCGCACCATGCTGAGGGAACCTGTCTGTGCCGACGCCAGCAGAGTGCAGCTGCCATTAAAGGCCAGAGCCGAGACCTACAGTAAAAACAGACAAATTAAGACATGGCCTATCCTCTTGAGTTGTCTTCTATGTAGGTTAACCACAGCCTTCCTTCATAGCCATAAACACAACCCACATAGACTCCCAGCATTAACGTAAACATTCCAATATCTTCCATAGCTGAATTGTATTTATGTTACTTACCTTGTCAGTATGACCCAACAAAAATCTTTGTTCTCCTGTCTTCACTTCGAGAACCACTATAATGGCATGGCATGGATACACCACAGAGCAGCCAGTATGAGTCCAGAGCGCCTTTAACATAGGAAAGTAATTGGTTTAAACAAGAGAACACTCATGTGACTGAGGGCATATTAGAATCAGTACAGGACTGACAAGTGCTAGATGCCACTTGCAGTGAGGAAGTGGTGTTTAGAACAGATATTATTCTATCATAGTATATAGAAGAGGGTTCTGTGCCGATTAAAGGAGGCTGTACAGCAGCATGGCAGCTTTTGGATTTGGTACTTGGAAAGCAGCATCACAGGCACAAAAGGCTGTATTGGCACAGTTATGCCAATGGCCAAGGGTGCTTAACTGAGTCACTGAAACAATACCACCACTAGTGTGCTTTACATACCACTTGCGTGTGTGCATGTTTGTGTGAAGGGATAACTTACAAAGCACTCTGTGCATCCACCAAAACCAATAATTCTCCTGAGATTGAAAATTGGGTCAGGAAGAAGTTTCTACGATACAAAGAGCAGAATTAGAGAACAAGGTTCTACAAGGATCAGTTTGTGGTTCTTTTGCAGAATCATCTGAAGAGCCCACAGGCTGGTGATTCCGGCTATTGAACTTACTCACCTTGCACTCGGGGGGCACTGACAAAGTCTCTGGTCTGTCCACTTTAGTACAAATCACCTAGAATGAAATCGTACAGATGTATGAGAGTTGAGTGCAATTTGCAGCCTTGACCTCACCCCCCTGCTGTTGCTGAACTCGCAGGAGAAGGGTTTGGGGATTCTGGGAATTTAAGTTTGACAGTCTGAGAGCCACAGACGGACATCTCTGTTTCGTTTAAGAATCTAGACGCAGTCACCTACCTGTTCAGAGTCAGATTTGTGCCTATGGATTGAGAGCTTGTTTGTCTTGTGTGCGTAAACATGAACTCCTCCATCTTGTTCCACACCTCTGCTGCGGTCCTCCAAATCTCTTGCCTCCTCTGCCCTCGCGCTTACAGAGACAGGCCGTTCAGGAACAGATTCTACCCGTAACAGACTTCTATGGGGCATCTTTCAGAAAGAACAACGCAATCTATATGAGGAACTCTTTATATTTGCATTTTACCCTTTCCTATTCAGATATGTCATGTGACATTCAAGTAGCATGAAAGTTAATACAGCAATGTAAGTATCACTTTAAATGGCCATATCCTTACCGGTCTGGGGGTGGTTATCTGCTGGATTAGAGACACTCTGTCCTGTACAGGTTTGCTAATAGTAACAGAACGGGGACGTTCCCGAGCGGGGCTGCGAGACATGGGGGCACCTAGAACATGAACACAGGGAACTCATTTGCTTTCAGTCAGGCATCGGAGGCAGGGATTAAGACCATCAACAAGAAGTGAGTGAAAGACCTTCCACAAGAAGCCAACAGACGTTTGTTACTTACCAGGGGCCGTCACCATAGACTGGCCCTTCTGTATGGAGTCGTAGGGCAGTTTGGAGCTATCAGAGGGGAACCTGAAGAAACAAGTTATTCCAAAGGGTCAGTCTATAATAAAGTACATTTACCCTTACTTAATATGTTACACGCGTGATCATCTCTGCTGCCTTACCACCTTCAGCATTTGCTTACTCACATAATAAAGTCATATAGGTCATGCCACTTCTCGCCCTTGGGAACAGGGAATGACATCTCGCGAGGCATAGGAGAAATGCCATCAGGGAGGGTCTTTGCATGTCGTGCCTCCATGAAGTTCACTTCTAACATGTAGAAGACAAATGTGACCCATGAGTAAGCATGCTACATTGAGTAATGAGTTGGTATTTCTCAGCTCAGCCTCGTGCACTTGCTATTACATATAATGGCGGGTATGATAAAGCGTATACCTGGGTTGAAGAGCAGGTCGCTGGTCATTAAGTTCCTCACAAGCAGGTTAGAGCAGAGCTTGGCACTCCTCAGGTGGCTGTACCTACGGCTTAGGTACAGAGACAGAATGTACTGGACATCCAATAGGAGACAGGTCCAGCGGGAGCCTGAGGGGGCAGGGCCTACCATTCCTGACATGGAGGAAGGCACAGAGACAGTGCCATATTAGTGTGTGTATAGAGCCAAGGCCTTGCTGTACATTCTCAAAACTCTTCATAGTTTCAGCAAACACTTAAATAGGGTTCCCTCAGTATAATATGTTTATTTTATGTGCCCTTTAAACAGAAGCCAGCAGCACACTCACAAACCGTTCCTCCTCCTTAGTGCACTGCACACTCACCTTGCCGCGCCCCCTGCGCTGTGCTGTCGTACACCGACCCCTTTATTGCTCCGCATACAAATGGGAACTGCAGCCATGTTGCTGTGGACTTGAACTCTTTAAATAGATTGGAGAAGGAGATCCTGACGGTCTGACCATCCTGAAAAGGCAGAGGCACAAGTACAATAACTGTAATGAAATTGTAGGAAGGAGGTGGCCGGCCTGTAACTTAAGGCACTCACTGGGGATCCCAGATGCTAACACCTCCCTGCTGGCACTCTTCTTCTGTAATA
The DNA here is from genome assembly GCF_000004195.4 of Xenopus tropicalis. Lineage (NCBI taxonomy): Eukaryota > Metazoa > Chordata > Amphibia > Anura > Pipidae > Xenopus > Xenopus tropicalis. Next base: position 14,709,693 of record NC_030685.2, on the reverse strand, counting down.
ATCCACTGGGACTGTTAGCCTTTTCTTACCTGAAGGTGGTGCCATCTTGGCAGAGTTCTGACTGGCTGCATTAGCCCCCGCCATCATGGGGTAGCCAGTTGGCACTGTAGCAACACTTCCCAACCCTTATTTATGCTTTTGGGTACCAGTTTGACCGCCCTTACCTCTGCGCTCACATCTATATGCACCACAAAGTGTTTCCCGGGCAGAGGCTTGAACAAGATGTAGAGATAGCGCCCGGTCAGACCCAGGGACTGAGAGCTGGTTTTTGGCAGTTGGATGTAGTTTCCGGCTGGAATGGAGCCGCGGATTCTGTACACTGTACATTTAAGGGTCTTGTCCTGTAAAGTAGAACATAGAGAGATTAGACTACATACAGTGGGTAGTGCCAGTCAGCTCAAATTAGTTCAAAGGGGAAAAGAACCAAGGGAATGTTAAACTACCTCCAACCCCTCATATGAACGAGGGCAAGGAAGCAAAGGTAGAAGAAACAAGGGATGGGTGGGGAGAAAGTGGCTATTGCAGGGTCACAAAAGGACAGAAAGGTACATGTTTTTACCATGACGCTGGTCACATCCCCCTCCTTGCTGGATTTCTTCCATTCTTCCAACCGCAAGTGCTTGAAGACATTTACAAATGGGTGCTGCCAGACTGAGGGACAGAGCGAGACCGACATGACTTACTTTGTGTTACAGCCAAGTTCTTAAATGCTGATCCTGAGGTCACCCATACACTAAGGTAGCCCCTTATACACTAAGGTAGTCACCCATACACTAAGGTAGTCACCCATACACTAACATAGTCACCCATACACTAGTCACCCATACACTAACGCAGCCACCCATACACTGGAGCTCACTACATGCAACCCAAGTGCTGATACTTTCTCACACCCCTTGGCTACCAGAGCTGCCCTTATTGTATTTACACAGCTGAACAGTAGATCCCAGAAGCCTACTGTTGGCTATTCTCCGTCACTTTGCTTAGCCTAAAATTGCTCATCTTTTAGCATATTTACAGTAGGAACTGCCAGTAAATGACCCTCTACTGACACATGGCTCAGTACAGCTGCTTTGCTTTAATGGCAGTAGCAGAGAATTCTAACACTGACCACTGTCGTCCTCCAGCCATGATGCATATTGGCAGCTGACAACCCCCTGCACTGACCCCCATGTTGTCTTATGTCCCCCACACTGCTATCTGTCCCTCAGTAATCTGTGCCCCTGCACTGACTCCCTATTAGCACCTGTTCCACAGCTGTGACCCCATATTTACTCTGCACTGGCAGCTATTTCCCAGCACTGACCCTCACTTATCATCTGTCCCCCCAGAACCAACTCAATATTGCCATCTGTCCCCCAGCAATGAACCCTTATTGCAATTTGTGCCCCTACACTGACTGCCATATTGGCATCTGTTCCCCACCACCAATGCCCTTATTGTCATCTGTCCTCCATGCTCCAGTATCAGCTGTGCCCCAGCCCAGCGCCCTGTATTGCCAGCTGTGCCCCAGCCCAGCGCCCTGTATTGCCAGCTGTGCCCCAGCCCAGAGCCCTGTATTGCCAGCTGCGCCCTGTATTGCCAGCTGCGCCCCAGCCCAGAGCCCTGTATTGCCAGCTGCGCCCCAGCCCAGAGCCCTGTATTGCCAGCTGTGCCCCAGCCCAGAGCCCTGTATTGCCAGCTGTGCCCCAGCCCAGAGCCCTGTATTGCCAGCTGCGCCCCAGCCCAGAGCCCTGTATTGCCAGCTGCGCCCCAGCCCAGAGCCCTGTATTGCCAGCTGCGCCCCAGCCCATAGCCCTGTATTGCCAGCTGTGCCCCAGCCCAGAGCCCTGTACTGCCAGCTGTGCCCAGAACTTACCCATGTACTGCCAGCTGTGCCCAGAACGTACCCCTGTACTGCCAGCTGTGCCCAGAACTTACCCATGTACTGCCAGCTGTGCCCAGAACGTACCCCTGTACTGCCAGCTGTGCCCAGAACGTACCCCTGTACTGCCAGCTGTGCCCAGCACTTACCCCTGTACTGCCAGCTGTGCCCAGAACGTACCCCTGTACTGCCAGCTGTGCCCAGCACTTACCCCTGTACTGCCAGTTGTGCCCAAAACTTACCCCTGTACTGCCAGCTGTGCTCAAAACTTACCCCTGTACTGCCAGCTGTGCCCAAAACTTACCCCTGTACTGCCAGCTGTGCCCAGCACTTACCCCTGTACTGCCAGCTGTGCCCAGCACTTACCCCTGTACTGCCAGCTGTGCCCAGCACTTACCCCTGTACTGCCAGCTGTGCCCAGCACTTACCCCTGTACTGCCAGCTGTGCCCAGAACTTACCCCTGTACTGCCAGCTGTGCCCAGAACTTACCCCTGTACTGCCAGCTGTGCCCAGCACTTACCCCTGTACTGCCAGCTGTGCCCAGCACTTACCCCTGTACTGCCAGCTGTGCCCAGCACTTACCCCTGTACTGCCAGCTGTGCCCAGCACTTACCCCTGTACTGCCAGCTGTGCCCAGAACGTACCCCTGTACTGCCAGCTGTGCCCAGAACTTACCCCTGTACTGCCAGCTGTGCCCAGAACTTACCCCTGTACTGCCAGCTGTGCCCAGCACTTACCCCTGTACTGCCAGCTGTGCCCAGCACTTACCCCTGTACTGCCAGCTGTGCCCAGCACTTACCCCTGTACTGCCAGCTGTGCCCAGCACTTACCCCTGTACTGCCAGCTGTGCCCAGCACTTACCCCTGTACTGCCAGCTGTGCCCAGCACTTACCCCTGTACTGCCAGCTGTGCCCAGCACTTACCCCTGTACTGCCAGCTGTGCCCAGAACGTACCCCTTTACTGACAGGGGGGCTCCCCGCTGCCTTCAAAACAGCCAGTAGTTCCCAGGTGTCCCTCCCCAGCTAGCCCCCTCAGTAGCCCCCTCAGTAGCCCCGTCAGTAGCCCAGTCAGTAGCCCGCAACTCCCCCAGCCCCGCTGCCCGTACCTCCAGCCATTCCTGCCAGCTCTGCACTCCCGCCGCTACCAACTGAATCTTATTCCTCTGTCGTCACTCAGCTGCGCCCTAGCAACCGTCTCCTGCGCGTCTCATCCGCCCCTGGTAACCGGCGCCTAGTAATGACGTCAGAGATTGTCCGCCGCATGTTCGGAGCGGCTAATTGGAATCAGAGTTCCCTGCCTTTGGGCAATGGACTTTTGTCTTTACAGAGACTTTTAAATCAATTTGAAATGTGATTTTATTTTGTGATTTTGCTGTTTTTAACTTTTTGTTACAGTATCAGTAGCCATGGAGTTGCTAGGGTCCCTGACATTAACAACCAGGCTTTGCATAATGGGCAGAGCAGTTTACAAGAGAGACCTGTGTATAAAAAAAGAAACATTTTGTTTGCAAATGGAATATTTTAGTAACACCTGGCCTGTCTATGCCCAGTTATATATTGGGACTATTTCCAGTAACCCCCACCCAATGCAGCGCTAGCCCGCCTCAGGGGAGGATATGAAATAAGTTCGTTTTCATGATTAAAAAGAAACCTTAAGGTTTATCTGTGACACAGTTTCTTGTTTTTCTAGTTGCCGGGGTCAGAGTCCCTCGTACAAAATATCATTATGGAGCGAGGAAAGGTAAAGAGAAAATGCAGGTATGGAAAAGACCAGTTGCAAATTGTATTAGCAAATAAATCCATCAGTTACTTACAATGTGAAGTTTCCCTTTAGAAAGACAATACTGGTTTCTTAGTGGAGTTGCCACAGTTTGTTACTGGCCCAGGAAATAATGATGTTTGATGGCAAAAAGCTGGGAGGCAAAGGGTTGGCAGAAATACAAAGACTATGATAGATTTCAGAGAACAGTGCCCAGAGTAGAGGGGATTTTCAGGCACCACCATTTTATTTGTTGATGTGCTGGCATTGGGCCACCGGTCCCACTCATTGTGGCTCACAGATTGCTGTAACATGAAAACATGGCAGAGATGGCTGTATTTGGGGGAATGGCAGAGGTGGCTGTATTTGGGGGAATGGCAGAGGTGGCTGTATTTGGGGGAATGGCAGAGACGGCTGTATTTGGGGGAATGGCAGAGATGGCTGTATTTGGGGGAATGGCAGAGATGGCTGTATTTGGGGGAATGGCAGAGGTGGCTGTATTTGGGGGAATGGCAGAGGTGGCTGTATTTGGGGGAATGGCAGAGGTGGCTGTATTTGGGGGAATGGCAGAGATGGCTGTATTTGGGGGAATGGCAGAGATGGCTGTATTTGGGGGAATGGCAGAGATGGCTGTATTTGGGGGGAATGGCAGAGACGGCTGTATTTGGGGGAATGGCAGAGACGGCTGTATTTGGGGGAATGGCAGAGATGGCTGTATTTGGGGGAATGGCAGAGATGGCTGTATTTGGGGGAATGGCAGAGATGGCTGTATTTGGGGGAATGGCAGAGATGGCTGTATTTGGGGGAATGGCAGAGATGGCTGTATTTGGGGGAATGGCAGAGGTGGCTGTATTTGGGGGAATGGCAGAGATGGCTGTATTTGGGGGAATGGCAGAGATGGCTGTATTTGGGGAATGGCAGAGATAGCTGTATTTGGGGGAATGGCAGAGATGGCTGTATTTGGGGGAATGGCAGAGATGGCTGTATTTGGGGGAATGGCAGAGATGGCTGTAACAGGAAAACATGGCAGAGATGGCTGTATTTGGGGGAATGGCAGAGATGGCTGTATTTGGGGGAATGGCAGAGATGGCTGTAACAGGAAAACATGGCAGAGGTGGCTGTATTTGGGGGAATGGCAGAGATGGCTGTATTTGGGGGAATGGCAGAGATGGCTGTATTTGGGGGAATGGCAGAGGTGGCTGTATTTGGGGGAATGGCAGAGATGGCTGTATTTGGGGGAATGGCAGAGATGGCTGTATTTGGGGGAATGGCAGAGATAGCTGTATTTGGGGGCAATGGCAGAGATGGCTGTATTTGGGGGAATGGCAGAGGTGGCTGTATTTGGGGGAATGGCAGAGGACGGCTGTATTTGGGGGAATGGCAGAGATGGCTGTATTTGGGGGAATGGCAGAGATGGCTGTATTTGGGGGAATGGCAGAGATGGCTGTATTTGGGGGAATGGCAGAGATGGCTGTATTTGGGGGAATGGCAGAGGTGGCTGTATTTGGGGGAATGGCAGAGATGGCTGTATTTGGGGGAATGGCAGAGATGGCTGTATTTGGGGGAATGGCAGAGATAGCTGTATTTGGGGGAATGGCAGAGATGGCTGTATTTGGGGGAATGGCAGAGATGGCTGTAACAGGAAAACATGGCAGAGGTGGCTGTATTTGGGGGAATGGCAGAGATGGCTGTATTTGGGGGAATGGCAGAGGTGGCTGTATTTGGGGGAATGGCAGAGGTGGCTGTATTTGGGGGAATGGCAGAGACGGCTGTATTTGGGGGAATGGCAGAGATGGCTGTAACAGGAAAACATGGCAGAGGTGGCTGTATTTGGGGGAATGGCAGAGATGGCTGTATTTGGGGGAATGGCAGAGATGGCTGTATTTGGGGGAATGGCAGAGATGGCTGTATTTGGGGGAATGGCAGAGATGGCTGTATTTGGGGGAATGGCAGAGATGGCTGTATTTGGGGGAATGGCAGAGGTGGCTGTATTTGGGGGAATGGCAGAGATGGCTGTAACAGGAAAACATGGCAGAGGTGGCTGTATTTGGGGGAATGGCAGAGATGGCTGTATTTGGGGGAATGGCAGAGATGGCTGTATTTGGGGGAATGGCAGAGATGGCTGTATTTGGGGGAATGGCAGAGATGGCTGTATTTGGGGGAATGGCAGAGGTGGCTGTATTTGGGGGAATGGCAGAGGTGGCTGTATTTGGGGGAATGGCAGAGATGGCTGTATTTGGGGGAATGGCAGAGATGGCTGTAACAGGAAAACATGGCAGAGGTGGCTGTATTTGGGGGAATGGCAGAGATGGCTGTATTTGGGGGAATGGCAGAGATGGCTGTATTTGGGGGAATGGCAGAGATGGCTGTATTTGGGGGAATGGCAGAGATGGCTGTATTTGGGGGAATGGCAGAGGTGGCTGTATTTGGGGAATGGCAGAGATGGCTGTAACAGGAAAACATGGCAGAGGTGGCTGTATTTGGGGGAATGGCAGAGGTGGCTGTATTTGGGGAAATGGTAGAGGTGGCTGTATTTGGGGGAATGGCAGAGATGGCTGTATTTGGGGGAATGGCAGAGGTGGCTGTATTTGGGGAAATGGTAGAGGTGGCTGTATTTGGGGGAATGGCAGAGATGGCTGTATTTGGGGGAATGGCAGAGACGGCTGTATTTGGGGGAATGGCAGAGATGGTTGTATTTGGGGTAATGGCAGAGGTGGCTGTATTTGGGGGAATGGCAGAGGCGGCTGTATTTGGGGAAATGGTAGAGGTGGCTGTATTTGGGGGAATGGCAGAGATGGCTGTATTTGGGGGAATGGCAGAGATGGCTGTATTTGGGGGAATGGCAGAGATGGCTGTATTTGGGGGAATGGCAGAGGTGGCTGTATTTGGGGGAATGGCAGATGTGGCTGTATTTGGGGGAATGGCAGAGATGGCTGTATTTGGGGGAATGGCAGAGATGGCTGTATTTGGGGGAATGGCAGATGTGGCTGTATTTGGGGGAATGGCAGAGGCGGCTGTATTTGGGGGAATGGCAGAGATGGCTGTATTTGGGGGAATGGCAGAGATGGCTGTATTTGGGGGAATGGCAGAGATAGCTGTATTTGGGGGAATGGCAGAGATGGCTGTATTTGGGGGAATGGCAGAGATGGCTGTATTTGGGGGAATGGCAGAGACGGCTGTATTTGGGGGAATGGCAGAGATGGCTGTATTTGGGGGAATGGCAGAGACGGCTGTATTTGGGGGAATGGCAGAGATGGCTGTATTTGGGGGAATGGCAGAGATGGCTGTAACAGGAAAACATGGCAGAGGTGGCTGTATTTGGGGGAATGGCAGAGATGGCTGTATTTGGGGGAATGGCAGAGATGGCTGTATTTGGGGGAATGGCAGAGATGGCTGTAACAGGAAAACATGGCAGAGGTGGCTGTATTTGGGGGAATGGCAGAGATGGCTGTATTTGGGGGAATGGCAGAGGTGGCTGTATTTGGGGGAATGGCAGAGGTGGCTGTATTTGGGGGAATGGCAGAGATGGCTGTATTTGGGGGAATGGCAGAGATGGCTGTAACAGGAAAACATGGCAGAGGTGGCTGTATTTGGGGGAATGGCAGAGGCGGCTGTATTTGGGGGAATGGCAGAGGCGGCTGTATTTGGGGGAATGGCAGAGATGGCTGTATTTGGGGGAATGGCAGAGATGGCTGTAACAGGAAAACATGGCAGAGGTGGCTGTATTTGGGGGAATGGCAGAGATGGCTGTATTTGGGGGAATGGCAGAGATAGCTGTATTTGGGGGAATGGCAGAGATGGCTGTATTTGGGGGAATGGCAGAGATGGCTGTAACAGGAAAACATGGCAGAGGTGGCTGTATTTGGGGGAATGGCAGAGATGGCTGTATTTGGGGGAATGGCAGAGGCGGCTGTATTTGGGGGAATGGCAGAGGTGGCTGTATTTGGGGGAATGGCAGAGATGGCTGTATTTGGGGGAATGGCAGAGGTGGCTGTATTTGGGGAAATGGTAGAGGTGGCTGTATTTGGGGGAATGGCAGAGACGGCTGTATTTGGGGGAATGGCAGAGACGGCTGTATTTGGGGGAATGGCAGAGATGGTTGTATTTGGGGTAATGGCAGAGGTGGCTGTATTTGGGGTAATGGCAGAGATGGCTGTATTTGGGGGAATGGCAGAGATGGCTGTATTTGGGGGAATGGCAGAGATGGCTGTATTTGGGGGAATGGCAGAGGTGGCTGTATTTGGGGGAATGGCAGAGATGGCTGTATTTGGGGGAATGGCAGAGATGGCTGTATTTGGGGGAATGGCAGAGATGGCTGTAACAGGAAAACATGGCAGAGGTGGCTGTATTTGGGGGAATGGCAGAGATGGCTGTATTTGGGGGAATGGTAGAGGTGGCTGTATTTGGGGGAATGGCAGAGATGGCTGTATTTGGGGGAATGGCAGAGATGGCTGTATTTGGGGGAATGGCAGAGGTGGCTGTATTTGGGGGAATGGCAGAGGTGGCTGTATTTGGGGGAATGGCAGAGACGGCTGTATTTGGGGGAATGGCAGAGATGGCTGTATTTGGGGGAATGGCAGAGATGGCTGTATTTGGGGGAATGGCAGAGACGGCTGTATTTGGGGGAATGGCAGAGATGGCTGTATTTGGGGGAATGGCAGAGATGGCTGTATTTGGGGGAATGGCAGAGATGGCTGTATTTGGGGGAATGGCAGAGGTGGCTGTATTTGGGGGAATGGCAGAGATGGCTGTATTTGGGGGAATGGCAGAGATGGCTGTATTTGGGGGAATGGCAGAGATAGCTGTATTTGGGGGAATGGCAGAGATGGCTGTATTTGGGGGAATGGCAGAGATGGCTGTAACAGGAAAACATGGCAGAGGTGGCTGTATTTGGGGGAATGGCAGAGATGGCTGTATTTGGGGGAATGGCAGAGATGGCTGTATTTGGGGGAATGGCAGAGATGGCTGTAACAGGAAAACATGGCAGAGGTGGCTGTATTTGGGGGAATGGCAGAGATGGCTGTATTTGGGGGAATGGCAGAGGTGGCTGTATTTGGGGGAATGGCAGAGATGGCTGTATTTGGGGGAATGGCAGAGACGGCTGTATTTGGGGGAATGGCAGAGATGGCTGTATTTGGGGGAATGGCAGAGATGGCTGTATTTGGGGGAATGGCAGAGGTGGCTGTATTTGGGGGAATGGCAGAGATGGCTGTATTTGGGGGAATGGCAGAGATGGCTGTATTTGGGGGAATGGCAGAGATGGCTGTATTTGGGGGAATGGCAGAGGTGGCTGTATTTGGGGGAATGGCAGAGATGGCTGTATTTGGGGGAATGGCAGAGATGGCTGTATTTGGGGGAATGGCAGAGATGGCTGTATTTGGGGGAATGGCAGAGATGGCTGTATTTGGGGGAATGGCAGAGATGGCTGTAACAGGAAAACATGGCAGAGGTGGCTGTATTTGGGGGAATGGCAGAGATGGCTGTATTTGGGGGAATGGCAGAGGTGGCTGTATTTGGGGGAATGGCAGAGGTGGCTGTATTTGGGGGAATGGCAGAGACGGCTGTATTTGGGGGAATGGCAGAGACGGCTGTATTTGGGGGAATGGCAGAGATGGCTGTATTTGGGGGAATGGTAGAGGTGGCTGTATTTGGGGGAATGGCAGAGATGGCTGTATTTGGGGGAATGGCAGAGGTGGCTGTATTTGGGGAAATGGTAGAGGTGGCTGTATTTGGGGGAATGGCAGAGATGGCTGTATTTGGGGGAATGGCAGAGGTGGCTGTATTTGGGGGAATGGCAGAGACGGCTGTATTTGGGGGAATGGCAGAGGTGGCTGTATTTGGGGGAATGGCAGAGATGGCTGTATTTGGGGGAATGGCAGAGGTGGCTGTATTTGGGGGAATGGCAGAGACGGTTGTATTTGGGGTAATGGCAGAGGTGGCTGTATTTGGGGGAATGGCAGAGATGGCTGTAACAGGAAAACATGGCAGAGGCGGCTGTATTTGGGGGAATGGCAGAGGCGGCTGTATTTGGGGGAATGGCAGACGTGGCTGTATTTGGGGGAATGGCAGAGGTGGCTGTATTTGGGGGAATGGCAGAGGCGGCTGTATTTGGGGGAATGGCAGAGGCGGCTGTATTTGGGGGAATGGCAGAGGCGGCTGTATTTGGGGGAATGGCAGAGATGGCTGTATTTGGGGGAATGGCAGAGATGGCTGTATGTGGGGGAATGGCAGAGGTGGCTGTATTTGGGGGAATGGCAGAGACGGCTGTATTTGGGGGAATGGCAGAGATGGCTGTATTTGGGGGAATGGCAGAGATGGCTGTATTTGGGGGAATGGCAGAGGTGGCTGTATTTTGGGGAATGGCAGAGATGGCTGTATTTGGGGGAATGGCAGAGGTGGCTGTATTTGGGGGAATGGCAGAGGTGGCTGTATTTGGGGAAATGGTAGAGGTGGCTGTATTTGGGGGAATGGCAGAGATGGCTGTATTTGGGGGAATGGCAGAGATGGCTGTATTTGGGGGAATGGCAGAGACGGCTGTATTTGGGGTAATGGCAGAGGTGGCTGTATTTGGGGGAATGGCAGAGACGGCTGTATTTGGGGGAATGGCAGAGACGGCTGTATTTGGGGTAATGGCAGAGACGGCTGTATTTGGGGTAATGGCAGAGACGGCTGTATTTGGGGGAATGGCAGAGACGGCTGTATTTGGGGGAATGGCAGAGACGGCTGTATTTGGGGGAATGGCAGAGACGGCTGTATTTGGGGGAATGGCAGAGACGGCTGTATTTGGGGGAATGGCAGAGACGGCTGTATTTGGGGGAATGGCAGAGACGGCTGTATTTGGGGGAATGGCAGAGACGGCTGTATTTGGGGGAATGGCAGAGACGGCTGTATTTGGGGGAATGGCAGAGACGGCTGTATTTGGGGGAATGGCAGAGACGGCTGTATTTGGGGGAATGGCAGAGGCGGCTGTATTTGGGGGAATGGCAGAGGCGGCTGTATTTGGGGGAATGGCAGAGGCGGCTGTATTTGGGGGAATGGCAGAGACGGCTGTATTTGGGGGAATGGCAGAGACGGCTGTATTTGGGGGAATGGCAGAGACGGCTGTATTTGGGGGAATGGCAGAGACGGCTGTATTTGGGGGAATGGCAGAGACGGCTGTATTTGGGGGAATGGCAGACATGGCTGTATTTGGGGGAATGGCAGAGATGGCTGTATTTGGGGGAATGGCAGAGACGGCTGTATTTGGGGGAATGGCAGAGACGGCTGTATTGACGGCTGTATTTGGGGAATGGCAGAGGCGGCTGTATTTGGGGGAATGGCAGAGGCGGCTGTATTTGGGGGAATGGCAGAGGCGGCTGTATTTGGGGGAATGGCAGAGGCGGCTGTATTTGGGGGAATGGCAGAGGCGGCTGTATTTGGGGGAATGGCAGAGGCGGCTGTATTTGGGGGAATGGCAGAGGCGGCTGTATTTGGGGGAATGGCAGAGGCGGCTGTATTTGGGGGAATGGCAGAGGCGGCTGTATTTGGGGGAATGGCAGAGGCGGTTGTATTTGGGGGAAATGCAGAGGCGGCTGTATTTGGGGGAATGGCAGAGGCGGCTGTATTTGGGGGAATGGCAGAGGCGGCTGTATTTGGGGGAATGGCAGAGGCGGCTGTATTTGGGGGAATGGCAGAGGCGGCTGTATTTGGGGGAATGGCAGAGGCGGCTGTATTTGGGGGAATGGCAGAGGTGGCTGTACTGGAGGTGGAGAATGAGAACGATGACTGATTGGGGGGGGGGGGCATAATATAATAATATATTGCTATACAGGAGCAAAAGGGGCAGAGATATTAAACTGAGGGGGGTCCAGTCCCAGACTGGGATACAAAATAGGCCCTGGCATTTCAAGCACACAGAGGCCCAAACACCTCCCCACCAGCAAATGTGATTGTATTACATATATTAAAGAGGTAGTGCAGGCATTGCTTCATATCAGAGCAGAAGAAAACAAGTGTGCTTTTTCCTTTATTTTATTACATTCGCTTTCCTCTGTGGCCACACGATGGCAGCAAATCCCTCCTGAGTCCTGCCCAGCTGCTGCTGGATACCCATTGGCTAAAGCTGGCCTTACATGTTGAGGTTTTAGTTTGTCTTTACACCAAACGGATATTGATTATGGCACGAAAATTGTCAGGACGATAATTCAAAACCCACACAAGGTCCGAAAATCATATGAAAGCCAGTTTAATTATGAACACAAAACTACTCAGGCCCATTGTTCTGATGGATCATTCATGTTTCAAGGTCAGGGGTACTAGCGTACAGAAGACCCCACAAATACAGCGGATGGGGGAAAGGGGGCTGGAAAGGGCCTGCGCACTGCATCCTCCTCCCTACTTCATTGGATACCAATGCTGGGGTTGGGGGATTGCAATGTAATGGGGGCCCCAAATCCTTATTTTTGTATGGCTTTAACAGCACAGCAAGCCAAGGTCTTATGTCTAAGGAAGCCCAGGGGCTTATAGTGGCCCAGGCATGATTAATGGTGCAGCAACTTGGGGGGGGTGGGGTTGTGGCAAAGCAAAGAAATATAACAAGGAATAAAGGAGGGGGATAAGTAATCTCAGGGCAGATAGGAGCATGGAGATAACTGTGATTAATGGGGACAGTGAGAATGGGGACAGCAATCCCAGTGGATAAACAATGACAGCAGATATTTTTGCTTCCACTGATACCAATGTGTGTGGGGTGGGGGGCAGATATGGGCACGGCACAAAAGGGTCAAAGGGTTACAGAAGGTCTTAATGAATGAAACAAATAATATATTGACCAATAAGAGGAGGTGTTTTGGGCCAACAAACTCATGGCTGCAGACAGAACACCCAGTTGGTTGCACTGGATGCATGGGATATATAAACTCTCACTTTGTGCTATACTGGCCAATCAGAACAGACCATTCATTATAGGGACATTGAGCCTGGGATGAAAGGAACATTAATACATTAATAAAGTGCTTTGAGATGTAATGGATCTTATACTGATCCTGTTTAGACCATCCAAAGCCCATATATCCATAGGGCCGGACTGTGAAAGAGTGCAATGAGCTGTAAGGCAGACCTATTATAGTGAATATTGACAGTGGGCATTGGCATTGGCACAGTGGGTTGATATTCACCATCAGCCCATCGCTGGGATACTCAGATCTCACTTTTTTCCCCTCTTACTCTTTTTACGTTTTGGTTGCATCAATAAACAATAAGCCCCATAAGCTATGCAGTGTGGAAAATGCAATTGCAGATGCAAGTTGGCATTTTTCTTTACCCATAATGCAATGCCCCTCCCCCAGGGCCACTCCTGCCATAAGGTGAGATCCTTGCCTCTGGCGGCAGTGAGTGCCCAGTTACCAGGGGCGGCAAAAAGCCGAATTTAAGAGCTGAATTTCCGGTATCATTGTGCTCTCTACACTAGTGAACTGGTCCCCCCTGGACCAGTTAAGCACAGGGGGGCCTCAGCTGCCTTGAGTAGCTTAGCGACAGAAATGCCCCTGGTTGCAAGCAACGGAGCAGAAGAGAGGGGGCAGCAGCCCCAGAATTGCCACTGCCTCCCCCATAATTCCAGTGTAATTGTGGCTGCAAAGGCAGAGAAGTAATTGATATCAAAAGGACACTTACATGTAGGGTTGGCCACTTTCCCTATTCCAAAAGCTCTTAGTACAAGTTGCCCCAGGGACTGGTCCGGCTTCAGATGGAGTTTTTGCCTTCCTCTGGATCAACTAGCAGTTAGGCAGGTTATATATAGGCATTATGGTTGAACATGATGGACGTAGGTCTTTTTTTCAACCCAACTTACTATGTTACTATGTAAAATCTGGGCTGCGGTGATGTCACAGGGTGGGGTGTTGACATCACAGGGAGGTGACATCACAGGGGGAGGTGCTATGATGTGCAATGGCAATTCGCTGATCTCCTCGTCAGTCTAGGAGGGTCCTGCCCAGTTTTCCTAATTTGGAAATCTAGACAGGTATCTTTGACTCGGACAGCCCTCCTGAAAACTGGGCTCTCTGGGCCAAAACCGGACGGGTGCAACCCTAGGACTTTTTTAGCCGCCTATTAACGCAGGCTACTATGGGAACCTTGGAGCACCCACTACAGGTGCACTCGGGCACATTTCAGAATGGGAGGCAGGATGGACGCAATGGCGCCAAGGGCAACTACGTGGGAGGGCAGGGAGCAGCTTGGGGCGCAAGTACCTTAAGGAACGGGGTCAATTCACGTACACAAGCCCTTGTTTGTAAAATCATAACTATCTCATGTTCAGAATAATATTTCAAAGGAGCGGGACCTCAAAGAGGAATCACATTTCCCCCAACTTAACTAATGTCTCTATGGGTTGGTGGGAGGAGCAAACAATTTGGAGATATTTCCTAATCTTGCTAGGCTATGGTGATGCCCAACAGCCTATTTCTGTGTTCCAACAGACCAAATAAAGGCCAAATTTACTCAATTAGTAAACTGAGGCCGACATTTGAAGACATTTGCCTTGATACACAATGACCGAAATGACTGTAAGGGTTGGTTTATCTGTTATCTGAAGGCAAAGCCCATCATGGCTCTCCTAATGTTCATCTAATGACGGCCGTGCTCCTGTGCTTAATGGCTTGTGTAATTCATTGCCGCTCTCCTTAAGTGCTGACATATTGGCACTATTGATTCATTTGCCAGGAAAATCAATAAGAGAAGGGGAAGATGGGAAAGTGGGGGGGGGGGGCAATAACTCAGGTTTGGGATTCTTGAAAAGTTTCTGGGCAACCAGGATAACCCAGGCAGACTCCCGTGACCTCCCGCAGGATGGGCTGATAAGGGAGGGAGCCGGGGATGCTTTGCACAGAGCAGATGCTTGGACATATGGCTTGTGTCATTGCACCGCCGGGGTAGGATGGGGACCAGCCACACCACACCTTTATTATTGTCTATCATCCAGTCCGGCAATGGCAATGACTTTCTAAGCCACCGTATGTAACATACCAAGGGGAAGAATAGGGAGAAAAGTAATAAATTCATATTCTGTTTATGTGAATTAATAGGCTGGGGCAACAAATGGTGACTTTCCCATGCCTATTACTCCCCTATTGGCTGTAAGTGGTTAATACCCCCCAGTTGAGCATTTGATGTGCCAACCACTCTAACAGCGCTGTCGTCAGGGGGTGCAAATAGGGGGAATTGCCCTGGGACCAACATATAGGGAAACAACGTAGATAATAAGGGTGGGGAGAGCAGGTACAGTAGGGCAAAATGGCGACAATAGCACAAGAACAATGTCTGTATGTATTATAAAGTGCCACAAGGGTACACAGCGCTGTACAATCTTACAATATACAGAATTACACACAGGGAGGACAAGTGTTATAATAAACACAATAAATAAGTATAAATACACAGGGAGTAAGTGCCATGTGGTATGAGACACAGTAGGAAGGAGGTCCCTGCCCCGTAGAGCTTACAATCTAAGTGGTTGGGTAACATACAGGCACAAACTGGAAGGTAAGAGTGCACTAGGTATGGTCCCTGCCCCATAGAGCTTACAATCTAAGTGGTTGGGTAACATACAGGCACAAACTGGAAGGTAAGAGTGCACCAGGTATGGGCATTTGCCCTTAAGCGCAGGACTGGGCAAAATAATGTTTTAGTGCTCCAGAACAATGGGGCAGTCAGACTTACCATATCCCTCCTATTGTGCTATATAAACCCGTTACAAGCCAGAAAGGGTTCTAGCATGTCATAATGACAATGGCTGTGTAACAAGCCAAAAAGGGCCATTAATAGCCTTCTCAGTGGCAGGGACATCTTGCTTAGGTTTTCTAAACCTGAAATGAGAGCAGCAAAGGCAACACCCATTATAGGAAAATCTGAGGTTCCAGTTGCCCTTTAACATCACTGTCCATGGTCCTGAACAGAAAGCCGTTTTGGAACCCCTCATCTTTGCCCCGGCTAAATCCCACCATGAGAGTCAGTTCTTCTCTCAGTCGCTGTCTGCTAATTATTCCTGTTATGGGCAAAACCCAGCTATGGTTGAAATCAATGGGTTTAGGTATGAGCCGCTCTGAGTGCTTTGTTATAAAGGCAACCATAAAGCATGACAGAACTGCTGCAATGGGAGAGAGAGGCATCACTACTTGCAAAGACTTCCCTTTGTTTCCTGTTTACACTTCCCAAGCTTAATTCATAAGGGAAGGGAAATAGTATTCTTAATTGTTATCATTATGTCTATAAATAAGGTACTAACCTAAACCCCCCCCCCCCATCTCAAATGGTACTGTCCTGCACCTCATTTCTCCTGCAAATTATTGGGGAAATTTCCTACAAATGAATAGAAATAATGTAAGAAGTACGACATTCACTTTCTTTGGTATCCCCAGCTCCGTCAAATAAGGATATTGTAAATACTTTCACTTGCTTCTTTCCAGTCATCAGGAGCGAGTTCTGGAATGTGGTGAGACCCATCCCGCCCCCATCCCGCCAATCCAACTGCTTTGGTCCTGTTAGCATCAGATTATGAGAAATATTAGATGCCACATGCGCTGGGGTCAGAGAACCTCCTCCACATTCTATAACAAGACTGGTGATGGAAGCACATTGGCTTTGCAAAGGAAGTCTCAGCTGTAGAAATGTATATGAAGGGAACTGTGGCTCCCAGATATTTAATGCTCAAGATAGACTTCAACTTGCTCATCTAATATCCTTATCATTTACAGTAGGGGGTACATTATCCCTTATAATACATGAGTGATACTCAGAGTTCCCTGTATAACTCAGCCTGCAGCCTTGTGCCTTTATATGGTCACAGAACCCCTCAGTGACTGCTAATATCCTTATCATTTACAGTAGGGGGTACATTATCCCTTATAATACATGAGTGATACTCAGAGTTCCCTGTATAACTCAGCCTGCAGCCTTGTGCCTTTATATGGGCACAGAACCCCTCAGTGACTGCTAATATCCTTATCATTTACAGTAGGGGGTACATTATCCCTTATAATACATGAGTGATACTCAGAGTTCCCTGTATAACTCAGCCTGCAGCCTTGTGCCTTTATATGGGCACAGAACCCCTCAGTGACTGCTAATATCCTTATCATTTACAGTAGGGGGTACATTATCCCTTATAATAATCCCCTTAGTACAGGGGAATCCCTATGCTGCCATAGTTTTATGGTATCTCTCTGTACAGGCTATGAGCAAACTTAGGGGGCTGTTCCTGCTGAATTGTGCTTAGTACAGGGGAATCCCTATGCTGCCATAGTTTTATGGTATCTCTCTGTACAGGCTATGAGCAAACTTAGGGGGCTGTTCCTGCTGAATTGTGCTTAGTACAGGGGAATCCCTATGCTGCCATAGTTTTATGGTATCTCTCTGTACAGGCTACGAGCAAACTTAGGGGGCTGTTCCTGCTGAATTGTGCTTAGTACAGGGGAATCCCTATGTGCCATAGTTTTATGGTATCTCTCTGTACAGGCTATGAGCAAACGTAGGGGGCTGTTCCTGCTGAATTGTGCTTAGTACAGGGGAATCCCTATGTGCCATAGTTTTATGGAACTTAGAGGTTCATTCTTGCTTTTACTGACACCGGGCAGTGCATCGGGTTTAGGCAGCTGTTTCATGATGAACTATAGCTGAAAGCAGTGTCTCTGACATACCATTACATGTGCATCTATCTATCTATCTACCTACCTACCTATCTGTCTGTCTGTCTGTCTATCTATCTATCTATCTACCTACCTACCTACCTGTCTGTCTGTCTGTCTGTCTATCTATCTATCTATCTATCTATCTATCAATCATCTATCTACCTACCTACCTATCTGTCTGTCTGTCTGTCTATCTATCTATCTATCTATCAATCAATCATCTATCTATCAATCATCTATCTATCTATCTATCTATCTATCTACCTGTCTGTCTGTCTGTCTATCTATCAATCATCTATCTATCTATCTATCTATCAATCATCTATCTACCTACCTACCTATCTGTCTGTCTGTCTGTCTATCTATCTATCTATCTATCTATCTATCTATCAATCAATCATCTATCTATCAATCATCTATCTATCTATCTATCTATCTACCTGTCTGTCTGTCTGTCTGTCTATCTATCAATCATCTATCTACCTACCTACCTACCTATCTGTCTGTCTGTCTGTCTATCTATCTATCTATCTATCTATCTATCTATCTATCTATCAATCAATCATCTATCTATCTATCTATCAATCATCTATCTATCTATCTATCTATCTATCTATCTATCAATCATCTATCTACCTACCTACCTATCTGTCTGTCTGTCTGTCTGTCTATCTATCTATCAATCATCTATCTACCTACCTACCTATCTGTCTGTCTGTCTATCTATCTATCAATCATCTATCTATCTATCTATCAATCATCTATCTATCTATCTACCTGTCTGTCTGTCTATCTATCAATCATCTATCTATCTATCTACCTACCTACCTATCTGTCTGTCTGTCTATCTATCTATCTATCTATCTATCAATCATCTATCTATCTATCTATCTATCTATCTATCAATCATCTATCTATCTATCTACCTACCTACCTGTCTGTCTGTCTGTCTATCCATCTATCTATCTATCTATCTATCTATCTATCTATCTATCTATCTATCTATGCCACACACCTATTAATAGCATTGGTATCAAAGACTATTTTTACTGGCTGGAGGCTACTTGCCAGTTGACATATGTGTTTAATATGAAAAAACAATAGTTGAGGCTTTAAATAATAAAATTATAATTCAATTGAATTTTGAATGTATTTATTTACTTATTTTTCCCAACGCGTTTCACGCCGCGCCGCCCCCCCCCCCCCCCCAAGGCTTTCATGCCGCCCCGGCTCGCAGCCCAGTTTATATTCTTTTCCGCATCGCTAGCCAATTGTCTGTACCAATATTGACTGTTTGTTAAGCATTATGTGCTCTAAAAGATGCCTACTCCAGAAGTCAAAATAGCATGAAATGTAATTTTCCAGCTATTTGTCAGGGCAGGTTTAAGCATGAGATGGGGCAGCTGATAAGGGGGCTAAGTACAAGTGTTGCGGGCGCTTCAGCATCTGGGCCGGGCACTTAATAGCTGGATTTGCAGTTGCGCCACTTGACTATCCCCTGGCAGGGGCACCATTAAGTCACAGCTCCCCATCCGCTCCCATTTACTGGCTTTCCCTTGGGCTTTTGGTTGCCGGGCGCTAAAGCAAATTCAGCCTCTGTTTGCCCAGTCTCCTGTTACAATCCCACTATCAAATATTTGTCAACTCGCAGCTCCAACCTTCCCTATAAATACTTTATCTCAGGTAGAACGGCCAGGTACATAGGGGCACAGCCAGCACTCAGGTAAGCCTATTCTATTGCCAACACTATATATATATATCATTTATATTACATTATGTCTATATATATATTTATATATCATTTATATTACATTATGTCTATATATATATTTATATTTCATTTATATTACATTATGTCTATATATATTTATGTTTCATTTATATTACATGATGTATATATATTTATATATATATCTATATATATATATATTTTTTTTTTTTTGAATAATACATGATGTATATATATAGCCAATTCTAAAATACATGTATCTATGATTTTATAAATTGTAACGTTTATTTAATTTTTTACGTTTTTTTTTTATTATTTAAAAATCATATATAAAATTTAAAAACAAAAAATATATATATACAGGTATGGGATCCCTTATCTGGAAACCCGATATCCAGAAAGCTCCGAATTACGGAAAGCCCATACACCCCATTTTAATCAAATAATTCAGATTTTTAAAATTGATTTCCTTTTTCTCTGTAAAAAATAAAATCCCAACTAAGATATAATTAATGTTTATTGGATGCAAAACCATCCTATTGGGTTCAATTGGTGTTTTAGTGATTAATTAGCAGACTTAAGGAGATCCAAATTACGGAAAGATCCCTTATCCGGAATACCCTTGGTCCTGAGCATTCTGGATAACAGGTCCTATGCCTGTATATATAAAGAAATATATTTTATTTAAATAAACAACAGGGTCAAACCTGGTGGGCTCAGGCCCTATTGGACCCCTGGCGGCCCAGACCCTATCCCTGTTGCCGCCAATGTATTCCCCATTTGGATGTCGGGGGCCAATGCTGGGGGTTGGGGGGGCACGGTGGAGCCCCCTGCAGGGGGTGCAGGTGAAGCAACCAGCCCCGGTGGGCCCTGCACCCCCCAGTCCAACCCTGCATAACAGTTATAGGGTTTATTATAGGGAAACTAGTGATCCAGAAAGCCCCCAATTACATCAAAGCAATTTCCTATAGAGACCAATGGAAAAAAAAAAATATTTTGGACTCATTTTTTTTCAAGTTTTTTGTAAACTTAAGCCATGGGTATCCCATTTACAGAAAGATCCCTTATTAGGAAAAAAAAAAATCATGTCCCAATGTATTATGTATATAGTATAATGATATTATTATGTATGATCATTTATCTTGAAAAAAATATTATATAGGTGATTTTTGTAATGTAAATATAATAGTTCCACAGCCTCTAGGTCTAGAAAGAGTTAAAGATCATGTGTAATCGAATTTCATTTTTAAATGTATTTATAATTGATATTTATGACATTATTAACAATATTCCCACTTTGATTGAAAAACCCTAGGATAAATTCTCCTTTTTTTTCCAGATCAGTTGGTATCTCTACCCTTGATATTGAATTTCAACAATGTAAAATCTATGTAAAAAGGAAAAGAATTAAATCTAATCATTTCCAATTCTGCAGATAAGATTTTCCTTGTATGAATTTTTTTTTAGTTTTATTTAGTTTCATCTTTAATTTGAATTCCGACCCTTGATTCGATTTATATTTGTATTTTTCATAGTTTTTGTAGTGTTTAATCATAAATTAGAAATCACAGTCACAACAAACAAGTGAATATTTGGGAAACCCTGAATTCCCTGTGTATTTAGCCCACAATAAGCCCCAGCTTTAGCCAATGGGACAAATTCAGTTCTGAGACAAAAACCTACCTGGCAATTTTTACTCCAAACTACAGAGGAGTTTTCACAAATCAAAACGTTACGTTTTCTCAGTGACTTGAATTTGGCCCAAGGTTTTCAAAATCTTTGTCCCTTAAGAAACAAATTGTGGGTTATTAAATAATAAAGCTGAATTCTTTTAAGAAATATTAGTCTCACTAGAATGTATTAACCCATTCCAATTTTCTAAAAAAATGTTTCACCTTAGATTTGCCACCTCAGACCATTATATACTACTAATACTTATATACTTATATACTATTAATACTTATATACTTATATACTATTAATACTTATATACTTATATACTATTAATACTTATATACTTATATACTATTAATACTTATATACTTATATACTATTAATACTTATATACTTATATACTATTAATACTTATATACTTATATACTATTAATACTTATATACTTCTAATACTTATATACTTATATACTATTAATACTTATATACTTATATACTACTAATACTTATATACTTATATACTATTAATACTTATATACTTATATACTATTAATACTTATATACTTATATACTACTAATACTTATATACTTATATACTATTAATACTTATATACTTATATACTATTAATACTTATATACTTATATACTATTAATACTTATATACTTATATACTATTAATACTTATATACTTATATACTATTAATACTTATATACTTCTAATACTTATATACTTATATACTATTAATACTTATATACTTATATACTACTAATACTTATATACTTATATACTATTAATACTTATATACTTATATACTATTAATACTTATATACTTATATACTACTAATACTTATATACTTATATACTATTAATACTTATATACTTATATACTACTAATACTTATATACTTATATACTACTAATACTTATATACTTATATACTATTAATACTTATATACTTATATACTATTAATACTTATATACTTCTAATACTTATATACTTATATACTATTAATACTTATATACTTATATACTACTAATACTTATATACTTATATACTATTAATACTTATATACTTATATACTACTAATACTTATATACTTATATACTATTAATACTTATATACTTATATACTATTAATACTTATATACTTATATACTACTAATACTTATATACTATTAATACTTATATACTTATATACTATTAATACTTATATACTTATATACTACTAATACTTATATACTTATATACTATTAATACTTATATACTTATATACTACTAATACTTATATACTTATATACTATTAATACTTATATACTTATATACTATTAATACTTATATACTTATATACTACTAATACTTATATACTTATATACTATTAATACTTATATACTTATATACTACTAATACTTATATACTTATATACTATTAATACTTATATACTTATATACTATTAATACTTATATACTTCTAATACTTATATACTTATATACTGCTAATACTTATATACTTTTGCCATTATATACTTATATACTGCTAATAGTTATATAGTTATGCCATTATATACTAATATACTACTAATTATACTTATATACTTTTACCATTATATACTAATATACCTCTAATTATACTTATATACTACTAATACTTATAAACTTATGCCATTATATACTGATATACTGCTAATAGTTATATAGTTATGCCATTATATACTGATATACTACTAATAGTTATATAGTTATGCCATTATATACTGATATACTACTAATAGTTATATAGTTATGCCATTATATACTGATATACTGCTAATAGTTATATAGTTATGCCATTATATACTGATATACTACTAATAGTTATATAGTTATGCCATTATATACTGATATACTACTAATAGTTATATAGTTATGCCATTATAGACAAATCCCAGAGTACAACGCCTGGCAGGCAGAAATGGCACTTATTCTATTCTGCCCATATAATAGATTTACCAATGGGTCTGAGTCTATAAGATTCTGGGCAGAATTCAATCAAAATGATTTTTGAATTATTCCCTATACACACGGGCAGATGGTCAACTGGTCAAAACTGTCTGGTCAGATTTTGTTGCAAGTCAAAAATTAATTCTTTTTTTGTTGCAAAATTTGGATCTAATCAAACCAAATTATATTGAGGTTATTATAATAGTAACAGGCAGATTCCATTCTATGGATCCATTGAGATGTAAAGTACCCAGGACCCCCCCACATACACACAGTGGGGCCAGTGAGAGAAGCAACTGCCAGCACCGACTGCCGTTAGGAATCTTGTCTATGAATCTGTGCCATACGGTTCTACTTTTAATGATAAAATGCTACTAACAACTTTCAATGATCTTTCTATTTTATGCACTGCTTGTTCTGACTCTTGAAAGTTGCTTAGAAATGAATTTTCTTTAAAAAATGTAAATCCTATACAGACTCTGTAAGTTAAACTTCATGATTAATGTGGATGAGAGTCAGAATCCCGTGGCTCAGTGGGAGAGAGTGCAGCTAAGCAAACAGCGTTAGGGGGCACCCATGGGGCTATTCATCACTCCGATGTCTTTCCCTGAAACAATATTATCAGCTTGTCCTGGGGGGGCGGAGCTTTGTGTATTGCGGGGGGGGGGGGGGGGGGTTGTGCAGATGAGGTGGGGGTGCATCCTGCAGGGGGCACCCTAATACTGTTTGTGGCTACTATTCCTCTCTCCCATTAACCCACCACAGCCCAGCCCTGCTTTGTTAGCGTTTAGTAGTCACAGTTGCAAAGTTCCAATATATATTTTGGGCTGGGTTTATAAAACAAACATTAATACCATAAATTTGCAGATTCTTAGCAGGAATTTTCTGTTGGGACAACCTGTAGGCAACTGGAGGAGGTTAGAACCAGACAGTAGGCAACTGGGGGAGGTTAGAACCAGACAGTAGGCAACTGGGGGAGGTTAGAACCAGACAGTAGGCAACTGGGGAGGTTAGAAACAGACAGTAGGCAACTGGGGGAGGTTAGAACCAGACAGTAGGCAACTGGAGGAGGTTAGAACCAGACAGTAGGCAACTGGGGGAGGTTAGAACCAGACAGTAGGCAACTGGGGGAGGTTAGAACCAGACAGTAGGCAACTGGAGGAGGTTAGAACCAGACAGTAGGCAACTGGGGGAGGTTAGAACCAGACAGTAGGCAACTGGAGGAGGTTAGAACCAGACAGTAGGCAACTGGGGGAGGTTAGAACCAGACAGTAGGCAACTGGGGGAGGTTAGAACCAGACAGTAGGCAACTGGGGGAGGTTAGAACCAGACAGTAGGCAACTGGGGGAGGTTAGAACCAGACAGTAGGCAACTGGGGGAGGTTAGAACCAGACAGTAGGCAACTGGGGAGGTTAGAAGCAGACAGTAGGCACCTGGGGAGGTTAGAACCAGACAGTAGGCACCTGGGGAGGTTAGAACCAGGCAGTAGGCAACTGGGGGAGGTTAGAACCAGACAGTAGGCAACTGGGGAGGTTAGAACCAGACAGTAGGCAACTGGGGAGGTTAGAACCAGACTGTAGGCACCTGGGGAGGTTAGAACCAGGCAGTAGGCAACTGGGGAGGTTAGAACCAGACAGTAGGCAACTGGGGGAGGTTAGAACCAGACAGTAGGCAACTGGGGAGGTTAGAACCAGACAGTAGGCAACTGGGGGAGGTTAGAAACAACCTGTAGGCAACTGGGGGAGGTTAGAAACAACCTGTAGGCAACTGGGGAGGTTAGAAACAACCTGTAGGCAACTGGGGGAGGTTAGAAAGAACCTGTAGGCAACTGGGGGAGGTTAGAAACAACCTGTAGGCAACTGGGGGAGGTTAGAAAGAACCTGTAGGCAACTGGGGGAGGTTAGAAACAACCTGTAGGCAACTGGGGGAGGTTAGAAACAACCTGTAGGCAACTGGGGGAGGTTAGAACCAGACAGTAGGCAACTGGGGGAGGTTAGAACCAGACAGTAGGCAACTGGGGGAGGTTAGAACCCGACAGTAGGTAACTAAGGGGTAGAGACAAGCTTTAGGCCACCAGGCAGGGTAAGAAAACCTTAAGAAATGGGGGGAGGTTAGAACCAGCCAATAGGTTGCTAAGCAGGATTAGGGACAACCTGTAGGCCACTGGGAGAGATTAGAACCAGTCAGTAGATCAATAAGCAGGGGTAGAAAAAACCTGTAGGCTACTAGGAAGGGTTAGAAAATCTGTAGGCAACTGTGGGTGGTTAGAAGCAGACAGTCACTAAGGAGGGCTAGAGAGAACCTGTTGGTAACAGTAGTAGGTTAGATCCAGCCACTTGGTCCCTAAGAAAGGTTAGAGACAGCCTGTTGCTAATTGGGGAAAACCAATTAAAACCAGACAGTAGAGCAATAAGCAGGGGTAGAAACAGCCCATAGGGTAGAAGGACGGGTTAGAAAACCTGTGGTTAGAACTGACCTGTAGGACACCAGGCAGGGTTAGATATAACATGTAGGCCACTGAGCAGCAATAAAAACTGCCTGTAGGGAGCAGGGTAAGGTTAGATCCAACGTGTCTGCCCCTGTATGAGCACAGGAACAACCTGCAGCCAATCAAAACATTAGAAAAAGTACAAGAAGACAGCCAATAAAAAGCTACAAAAATTCATCGAACTTGCTTTTTCTGCCTTTTTGCACCTAAAATGATCATCAATTTCTCCCTTTCTGTTACAGTTTTGGAGCAATGGCCACTGGTGTGATCCGGAACGTATCCGAGTTCAAGTTCCCGCCACCTTTCCACATCCCCTTTCTACACCCGCCGCTGCAAGATCACATGGACTTTCAGGAATCCTCTGAGGAGGAGGAGGAGGAGGAAGAAGAAGAGTTGTTACTGGAGGACGAGGAGATGGAGGATGAGGTGGAAGAGTTGAACCTGGGGACCCCCATGCCGAGCATCAACACCAGCACCCAACGAGCCCGGGACCTCAATACGGAAATGACACTGCAGCTATTGAAGTTTTCCGAGCTCATAAGCTCCGACATCCAACGATACTTCGGCCCAAAGACGAAGGAAGAAGACCCAGATTCGTGCAACATTTATGAGGACCACTGTGCCCCCCAGCTCTCTGGGCAGGAGGAGTACTACCGAGACCTCTTAAAGATGGCACAGGATGCAAATTACGACAGGGAGGATTTATTTAACCCCCTCACTCCTCCAGGAGACATTGACCAGAATATGTTAAAGTCCATTTGCACCAAAGAAGATCCTAAAAAACTAGGACCCCTGATGGAGTTGTTTGACTTTGGCCTCCGCAAGTTCACCAGGAAGAAGGTAGCAGGGGGCAGAGAGGGCCGGCAGCAAAGACTATGTAGGAAATACGCTCATATAGTCCCCATGACCAGGAGAATCCTGCCCATGTCCTTCTGGGAGGAGCCTACGCCCGCTCCAGCCTGTATACTGAACACTAACACCCCCGACTTTAGTGACCTCCTGGAGAACTGGAGCTCCGACGCACACAGCGAACTGCACGGAACCACCAGGGACCTGATCAGTGAGTTCAGCAGATGAACTAGAACATTCTCTTTCAGACCAATCAGCTGTGGCGGTTCCTCTGGAAATGAACTTGTAGTGAATGGTATAAGAATATTTGCAAGTGGTCTCCTGTTAGCTGGTCGCTAGGATCCAGCTTACCCTAGCAACCAGGCCATGCTATGGAAACTAGTGATGAGCGAATCTGTCATTTTGCTTCGCCATAAACTTCGTGAAACACCGAAAAATTTGCGAATTGCATTTGTCGCCAATTTTTTTATCGTCCGCGTCTTTTTTGTTGCCTGCATCTCTTTTTGTCGCCCGCGATTTTCTTTACGCGATCGCGGGCCTTTTCTTTATGCGACTATGCCCTTTTTTTAACGCGTCCGCGCACTTTTTGTACGCAATCTTGCCCTTTTTTTTACGCGACCACGCCCTTTTCTTTACGCGACCGCGCCCTTTTCTTTACGTGTCCACGCATTTTTTTTAGACAATCGTGCCCTTTTTGGACACGGCCACGCCCTTTTTTACGCGAATGTGCCC
This sequence comes from Xenopus tropicalis, assembly GCF_000004195.4. Taxonomy (NCBI): domain Eukaryota; kingdom Metazoa; phylum Chordata; class Amphibia; order Anura; family Pipidae; genus Xenopus; species Xenopus tropicalis. The sequence goes on along the minus strand of NC_030685.2, from coordinate 14,682,960 downwards.
TTTTTTACGCGACTGCGCCCTTTTTTTACGTGACTGCGCCCTTTTTCTACGCAACCGTGCCCTTTTTACGCGACTGCGCCCTTTTTTTCACGCAACAGCGCCCTTTTTTTACGCAACAGCGCCCTTTTTTTACGCGACTGCGCCCTTTTTTTCACACAACAGCGCCCTTTTTTTACACGACTGTGCCCTTTTGACGCGACCGCACCCTTTTTTTAATGCGACTGTGCCCTTTTTTGCCGCCACCGTGCCCAATTTGACGCGCAACAATAAAAAAATTCCGCGCAATTAATTTTTCCCCAAGAAATTTTTACGGAAGTTTCACGAAACAATTCGCCAATGCCGAAATGCGGAAATTCGCTGTGAATCCATGCCTGGCAAAAAAAATCGCTCATCACTAATGGAAACCGATAGAAAGTCGTAGGTGGGGAGGTACAGCAGGTTTAATCTTCTGGTCTCTTGGGTTGAAAAGAAAAGGTATAAAACACACAATAGTGTTTGATGGGCAAAGCTGGGTTTATTATAAATGACATTTGCGTATGCCCATAAAGCACAGGCTCCGCCCACTCATACCAGGTGCCCGGTGGTATCCCTGCAGGCAAATCACACGTAGACATGAGCAACATGTTATAGAGTAGAATGTCCCACCTCGTTGGCCTATGATTTCAATCAACCTGACCCCTCTGGGGGGGGGGGGGGGGCAGCCTGGAGATCGTTAGAAATGTAAGTGCTAAGAAGATTAAGAACAAACCTAAACTGCCCTTTACTCAAATAGAATGGAACTTATTTTAGGGGTGTAACTGTATAAAAAAAAATTGGGCCCCCCACAAGTTCCGCCCACCATGTATGCTCCGCCCACCTCCCCCCAACTTTGCACTCGGATGCCAGCAGAGACAGCCCAAGAAGGGAAAGTAGGGCCAAACTATACATCAGACCCCCACTCCAGCCAACTGTAGGGACCCTCCTGTCTCTGTGGTCTTTGCCCCCAGTTTAACCAATGAAGGAAAAGTATTATTTTTACTGCCCATCCTAAAGGAGTATCTATGGTTTTACACAACTTGCCAAGCTGAGTAGTTATGGTGCATAAACACTGGCAACGCTTGGCCGGGGGTGAAAAACATAAATCAACCAATCAGCAGCTCCAAGACATAACTGCTACCCACCTATAATAATAATAATAGTAAAATTGTCTTTAGATGGAGGGGGGCGGGGGGGGGGATAGTTGCCCCCTTGACAGTTATATTCTGTGCTTCATGTAAATAGATTTGTTGCTGGTTATATTTCTGCAGAATTAATAAATTCATATTTTGTACTTTTGTTTGTCCAAGTATCTTTATATTTAAGAAATATTTCGACGTGAGGGCCTTCTAAAATGAAATGGCATTGGATGAGTGTTTGTCCATGAAACATGGGGAAGAAAGCCTAACACATGTATGGGACCTGTCATCCAGATCCCCCGATAGGGGATGGCCGTCTTCTATAGACTCCCTTATAATTAAATAATTCAAATGAATTCCAATGATTCCCTTTTCTCTGTAATAATAAAACAGTACCTGTACTTGATCCCAACTAAGATATAATTACCCCTTATTGGGGCAGAACAGCCCTATTGGGTTTATTTAATGGTTAAATGATTCCCTTTTCTCTGTAATAATAAAACAGTACCTGTACTTGATCCCAACTAAGATATAATTACCCCTTATTGGGGGCAGAACAGCCCTATTGGGTTTATTTAATGGTTAAATGATTCCCTTTTCTCTGTAATAATAAAACAGTACCTGTACTTGATCCCAACTAAGATATAATTACCCCTTATTGGGGGCAGAACAGCCCTATTGGGTTTATTTAATGGTTAAATGATTCCCTTTTCTCTGTAATAATAAAACAGTACCTGTACTTGATCCCAACTAAGATATAATTACCCCTTATTGGGGGCAGAACAGCCCTATTGGGTTTATTTAATGGTTAAATGATTCCCTTTTCTCTGTAATAATAAAACAGTACCTGTACTTGATCCCAACTAAGATATAATTACCCCTTATTGGGGCAGAACAGCCCTATTGGGTTTATTTAATGGTTAAATGATTCCCTTTTCTCTGTAATAATAAAACAGTACCTGTACTTGATCCCAACTAAGATATAATTACCCCTTATTGGGGACAGAACAGCCCTATTGGGTTTATTTAATGGATAAATGATTCCCTTTTCTCTGTAATAATAAAACATTACCTGTACTTGATCCCAACTAAGATATAATTACCCCTTATTGGGGGCAGAACAGCCCTATTGGGTTTATTTAATGTTTGAATGATTTTTAGCAGACTTAAGGTACGGAAAGATCCCTTATTTGGAAAACCCCAGGTCCCAAGCATTTTGGATAACAGGTCCCATACCTGTATAGATAATGTTGCACTATAGGCATAGGGTGCACTCTCTGGACTTACTGTGCTGGGCCCAAGGTGGGACAAAGTAGGTCCCTCCCAGCTCTCTGATATATGAATGCAGTAGGGCTCTCGGGCTCCCCCCACCCTGTTATTGGTCTGACATTACCCAACACTGGGACCCCACACATTGATTCCTGATTTTTACTGAGAGTATTGGATCAATGTTGGACCAATGGCATAGTTCAATGTAACAAAGGGGCGTTCCCATATATAAGGGAGATCTGCGGTTGGCTGAGATTCTCTGTTCCTCCAGGGGGCAGCACTGCTAGAGGATAACGGCAGCTGCCTATGTGCTCTTCCCACTGATTCCAACAAAAGCGACCATCATTCCAGGGACTTCTGAGGAGGAAACTTCAACAAGAAGCAGCGGCAGGGCTGGCCTTAGGCCAATAGGGCCCCGAACCAATATGGGCACTGCACTAGCGGGAATCAGCACATAAACCTGCCCAGCCCGCCCCCCCCGATAACGCTGCTATGGGTTCTGGGATATTAAACACAACGTGGGCCCTGCACTAGTGGGAAAAAGCACATAAACCTGCCCAGCCCCCGCCCCCGCCCCCCCCCCCCCCCCCCCCCCCGATAATGCTGCTATGGGTTCTGGGATATTAAACACAATGTGGGCCCTGCACTAGCGGGAATAAGCACATAAACCTGCCCAGCCCCCCCCCCCCCGATAATGCTGCTATGGGTTCTGGGATATTAAACACAATGTGGGCCCTGCACTAGCGGGAATCAGCACATAAACCTGCCCAGCCCCCCCCCCCCCATAATGCTGCTATGGGTTCTGGGACATTAAACACAATGTGGGCACTGCATTACTGCTACCCCAGGGTCTCTCACTGTCTGTCACTGTGTAGAGTGCGCTTGGGGGGCCAATAATCACACTGTATATAGGTGTGCCAGTGCCTAGGGCTTGGGGGCCACTTTGTGCCATGGAATGTTGGGGGCCAAAGGAGCAATAGAAAGAGAGGTGAAAAGGCGGGGTTACAAAATTAGTCACATGGAAAGAGGCAGGGGCTATTTGCCCACCCAACCCTGGAACCTTCAGTAGGGGGCCCCGCCAAAATCATCCCAATCAGACCCTACAGTTTATAAGATCAGCCCTGAGCAGCGGCTCCCCTTAGTTCTGCCCCCCCCCCCCCCCGCACCAATAAAAGGGAGGAAAAAGCTTAGGGCGCATCATCGGGCGAATAGGGATGATCAATGGCTCTCCTTTCCCACAGACAATGACTTGGGACCAGGGATGCACCAAATCCTGGATTCGGTTCGGGATTCGGGCCGAATCCAGGCTTTTTTGGAAGAATTCGGAAAGGAGAAATTCTTTTTTAACCCCTTCCAATTCGGGCAAATCCCTCAAGATGGGTTCGGGGGTCCGGCCGAACCCAAAAAAGTGGGTGCATCCCTACTTGGGACACAAATGCACTTTCATGTTCTCGAGTGATACCTTCCTAGGGGCACAAGGATCTGCTTTTGTACATTTCTGGGCACAATCCAGTCAATTTGCAATTGGTCCTCGTTTTTTTCTTTTTATTATCATTTTATTTTTTGGCAAACGCCCTTTTTCTGGCAAACAGTGCCATTAATCGGGCAGCCTTAAAAATCCCCGCCCAGGGACAGTTCTACCAGGATGGTGAATAACGAAATAGAACTTATTTACACGGCAACAGCTTTAAATATAAAATTCACTATTATTAAAAAAAGAAAAGAAGAGGGGAAACGAAGTTCAGGAAGAGAAAAATACACTGGCCCATAATTCAGTGCAAAAACTACTTTTCTTTTATACAGAAAATATTAAAAAAAACAATCTTGGATTTTAAGTTTCAGAACCCCAATGACGACGTGGGCAGGGCGTTGCCATTGGTTGTTTGGCCAGTTGATTGGACGATTGATTGTAACGTCATCAACCAATCAGAATGCGGCAAGTCTGGATTAGTCCATATTCTTGCCAAAGCAAAGCAGAGTTCCTGACGTGCAGAAGGAGCTTCCCGGTCAGGCAGAAGAGTCGATGCAGTACCAGCTGATCATAGTTGGGGTTCAATGGAGAATTGTATACTAACTCCTTCCCTAACAGAGCAATAAGCAGCACACTACTCTGGGGAAGGAAAGGTCCATTAGCAATATTGGCACCCCTTTGTTTCTGGAAACAAAATCCCAGACAACCTTGCTCTGTACGGAAGCTCTGTGTCGGGCAGTGCAGTACGTTCCCATTCCAAGGAAAACACACAGAAAAGGTAGGGCAATATCACGTCTGGGCCAGATCCAGCTCTTCCAGGCCGTTCTTACCTATCCGATACCGAGCAAGATCTTTTCTCGTTACCAGACCTACGACCTGAAAGAGAAGAGAATGACGTCGGTCTTGCAAAACATCCCAATGCCCCACGTTGGGTCACTAAACCTAGAGCTGGATAACAACAAGCAGAGCAATAGTAGATTGTAAGCTCTTTTGGGCAGGGCTCTCTTCCCCTCTTGTATCGGTTACTGATTGCTTTATATGTTACTCTGTATGTCCAATGTATGGAACCCACTTATTGTACAGCGCTGCGGGATATGTTGGCGCTTTATAAATAAATGTTAATAATAATAATAATAATAGCCTTAACTATAGTACTTGCTGGTTCAGCCTATCACTGTGAGTCTTGCTAGCTAGCTGAAATAGAATATTGGCCAAGGAGCCCTACAAAGTGATAGTAAACAGTATTGTAAATAAAATATCATGATTGACGCAGGGTATTCCTCTGCCCCTACCCAAGCAAGGCAGAGGAGTAAGAAGGTACAACAGGAATAGTTATGCTTATGTCCTTACTCGGTTATGATTGTCCACCACGACGAGGTGCCGCAGGCCAAGGGCACGGAACAGCTTGAACACTCGCGGGAGGGAGGCATCCTGTAATGAATGATAAAGGGGAATGTATGTGAAACAACACAGCAGCTACAGAAATCCTTATCTACGTTACGCAGTGATACACTATAGGCCACTTCTCTATGATTAGCAATCTCCTGTAAGAACAGTTTGTGTATGTGCAGTTGTGTTGTTCAGTGGCGACATCTATTGCCCACTAACGGTACAGCATGCCGGCCCAGAATAGCTTATAGTTAGTACTGTATATTGTAGGCATTGGCAGATTCAGAGGAATCCCAGCTCTTTCTGCAGGATTCAGAATAGGCAGGAACCTAAATGTGCATTCTGTGCACTTATCTGGATTATTACTTTCACATCCTATGTATAAGATTCAGCATAGAAAAACAGGTAGACTAAACCTAAAGTGGGATACAGGGTAAGATCTGCAAATGATTTGTCCACTGACCCCCCAACCTACAGATAATAATGGGGGCTTAGGGAAACGCCTCAAAATCGGGAACACATCAAAGTGCCAATGTGGTCCTTGTTTAACACATTTTCTAACCCACCTGAAGAACATTTGGCCTATTTTCAGTCTGGGTTGGACTGGGCCAGCGAGACATCGGGAAAAAACGGGCCCTGCCAAACCAGACATGGGATCTACCTCCCCCATTCGTTCCTAGCAGGCCCGGATTTGTGGAGAGGCCACAAAGGCCCGGGCCTAGGGTGGCAGAAACCTGGGGGTGGCATGCCGCCCCACCGCACCAAAATCTAAAAAGTTTTGTACCCATACAGAGCAATGGGGGGGGACTTCTCCCCACTGCTCCGTATGCAAGTTTGGCCCACTGCGCATGCGCGCGCAACCCCCCCCTGTATCGTGCACGCATGTGCACTCCGGGGGGGAGGGGGGCGTGCGACCAGGCGTGGCCTCGGGGCGGCCAATTTGGAAATCCGGCCCTGGTTCCTAGGCAATGAGCTAGGGGTGCTCAGTTCAAGGGTGTTGCCGGTGGTCCCTGTACACCCCAGTCCGACCTTGCTTTCAGTCAGACTTTGTTCTGGTAGCACTTCTGGAAACCCACATGCACTGGCCAATAAACCGCTGATCAAGCCAAGTCTGCCAATTGGTTGGCTACATAAAGGATCTGAATAAATAAATGTCATTGCAAGGATATGACCACGCACCTGGGGTACCGTGTATGGCGTGGGGTTCATGAACTCCGTGAGATCCATCTGGCACTCCCTCTCATCCTGAGACACGTGGATCGACTGGATGGGTGGAAATCGTGGGTAGGCATCCCTGAAGTCTTTCAGCTTTAGCCGTCTCTGTACCAGGCTCAGATTTTCTCTCTCCACAAACACCTGCACGGGGGGGAGGAGTAAAAGCTTTAGTAGGCGGGGCCTGGGCTGCCCTACTGGCCGAGCATGGCCTGGATTCAACCATAAAAACATCTGTATTAAAGACCACACCAAGTCAGCGTTACGGTTCTGTACCTTGTGCTTGAGAAGAACAATCAGCTGTGACCTTAGGATCATCCCACACAGCCGAGATGGCTAGAGAAGAGGCAGAAATAGAAAGTGGTTAAGCAGAGACAAATATACCATTTGTTCTATATTTAATGTGCTTCTATTTATGTCCACTAGCACCATGTCATTTACTGTGGTATCTCAATGTGCTCCATACTGGTGACAACCCCAAGGCCTGGGCACAGCTGCCGTACATCCTCCATTCCTGCCACCACCAGTCAGCCAATCACGGACATTCAGCAGAGAAGCACTGGGCCACACAGAACTCTGGGCTAATCTTACCCGGCTGCTGTCCACTGTATTTTCAACCACCGGGAACCCGTTGTGATTGGAGGATGTGTCACTGAGTATGTCCACGATGACGCCGACCTTTTCTCTCCTCCTCAGCCAAACAACAGGGGTGCTCATTACTTCCCTGCAATCAATAAGATTGATAATAAGGCTTTAAAAACACATAACCCCATTACACTTGTGTTCATCCAGTGGTTCCTAGCACACAAATCTGACTCTCTTTCATCCATTCCTGGGGTTCCTTTGAACCAGGGCTCAATGGGTCTCCAAGCTGCTTAGGGTATGTCATTGGTGTGACCTTTAATACAGTAAAATGTCATTCCAGAACACTATCAGCCACCATGTCATATACTAATTAAGATACTAATTACAAACAGCCAGACCGCTGGAGATAAACAATGTGCAGGGTTTAGATTTATCGATCATTTTGTCTTGAAAAAGTAAAAAAAAAAAATCCCACTAGAGGGCAGCGTTCCCTTACAGGTGAAGAACTGCTCCCCTGATATTTGTATCCCTAAACCTGATTAGCACACACCACATTTCAGATTTAACGTGCAGCCTACTGGATCTCTGTGTTGCCCCCCACCCTCCTGTGATAACTGCACATTTGGAACCCCCACCTCTCACCCAATACAGTGCATAGTCTGGAGAAGGCACTCACCTAGCAGTCAGAGAGTGGGACGTCACAGGGGCTTCCCAGTGAAGGAACGGGACACTCTGTAGCTTGATATGGAGGTCATAGAGGCCCTGAAACAAATATAATTAGACAAACATAGGCACGGGGGGTTTTCTTTCCCTTTAAAAGGCCTGTGTGGTCCTACCCTTACAGCATTCCTACTGGAGATCTTTTTAATACAGGGTGACTGTACATGCCTTGCTGTGCTTTTTTTTACAATAGAGTAGTGGGAAAAACTGGGGGACAAACAGGGACAGTTACCCCTAAAGTGGCACCGCTCAAAGTGGCACCGCTATCTGTGTTTCTGATAAAGGCACAGTAAAGGATTTAAGGTGAAAGTGAAGCTGAGCAAACACTGGTGGAAATGGCAAATGTTTTGCGCGACGCCTTATGATTAATATGCAGGAGCCATCTGTCGCAGGAGGTAGGCATCTGTCAGCCCAAGCTGTCACCCACTAGCCGTGTAGCTGGACCTGGGTGCTGCATGGCAGCAGTGCTTCCTACTGTGCCAGCCTATTATCACGTCTAGACAAAGAAGTGGGTCCAGCCTTGATCGCTAGTTCCATTCCCCATTAACCTTTGCATGCTGGTTCCCATAGATGAAATTGCACCATTCTGCTGAAAGCAACATGGCAGATCTTATAAACGTAAATACAGAGACAGCAGGAACGTTTGGTGGATTTGGAGAGGAGGGAATCGGTACCAGCGGGCCCATCCCCTCTTACCTCGACAAAATAATCCCCGACAAGCTTGGCTGTGATCAGGACGAGCATGATGGGAAAACCGTAGGTGACGTTTCCAGTGGCTTCCACCATGATGACGGTGAGACTTAAAGTCATCCTGACGATGCCACCTACGGAGAAGAGAAACAACAGATCGGCCTGGTTTAAAAACAAAATGGAGGCATGAAGAGTGTCGCAGTTTAGGGGTATCATGTGATCAATTCAAAGGGAGGAAAAAAAACCAAAACAAATGCCCAATTTGCCACCCTCTGTCTAGTGCTGATTGGACAGTGCTATAGGTTGGGTCGTTATAGGGAAACATCTTCCAGTCCTCCTATAAAATGCATGTTCTGTACATTTTACAAAATGAATTCTCTTAATGGGGCTCCTTCTGGAGTCAGGGGGCCAGAGCCCAGGCAAGAAAACATACTCCTGAACCAGCCCTGGAGAGGGTGCAGTGTAAAGGTCCCCATACACGGGCCGATTCCCGTAGGTGGGGGATATCGGGAGAAGGGTGTATGGGCACCTTAAGTGTTAATATAACGGGATGAGCCTCCCTTCTAATGCTGCTTACCAGGCTTAGCTGCTAATAAAACAGCCTTGTGGGGGCGATAGCTGCCATATGGCAAAGCTCACTGGGTAAAGGAACAACAAACACGGGTTGGCTCTGCTCTGCTGGCTGCAGAAATAAACAGCGCTGTAGAAAAAGCTAAAATGATCCCAGGGGAGACTGTTAATTAGTGGAGACAGTCCATTTGCCCATATGTTTATATCCTTACCCAGCTGGGCTGCTGCTCCCATCAGCGCGTACTTCCCTGGGTCGGCCCATGACTGTGAAGCACACAAGGCAAAATCATTAAAGGGCCAGTAAAGCCAAAATGGGGAAAAAAATCTTACATACAGATGAATGGATTCCTCTGATGCTTCAGCCGAGCTGCTGTATAGCAATAATATTGGAGCACATTATTATTTGTAGATTAAAGGACAAAACAGCTGTAAAACTGTTTTTTGTGAGCAGTTTTGCAATTTACAAGCATCCTTTTTCTTCTAGTTATAACAATATTAGCAGTTTTACACCGCAAATATAATGAATTTGAAACAACAGTGCCACCTGCTGTTCATCTTGGCTTACTACTATGCTGCCAGGACACCAGTACAGATACTTACCACTCCATTAGGAACAATTGTTAATAGAATGCCGAAGAGCCTGCCCCAGGCAGCCCCAAGAAGCAGGGAAGGGATAAACACGCCGGCGGACACAGTCAGCCCGTAGGTCCAGCAGGCCAGAAAGAAATACAGGATTGTGAACACGCCCAGTGTCTGAGGGTTGAAAGACCCTGTGTGAAAGACAAGAATATTATTTTCCCCTCCTGTGGAACAATCAACATCCATCAAGGCAGTTCTGACCATATTGACAATAGTTCCAACTAGTGGAGACTAACGGAATTACACACTGACCTGGTGGATCATGAAAGAGGCGGCGGACGCTTTTCTCCGGGGTGGTGAAGAATGCAGAGGCCATGGCGTTGTATTCTCCGTCTGCGCAGAAGAGCTAGAGAAAGCAGAAGGTATGAATATTTTAGACTACATCGCTCGGCCCCTTATAGGAACCATCAGATCTGATTGGCCGCTGCTCAGCACTGTACTAGGGGCAGGTACAGGACTCTAGCAGTAATTTAGAGCCAACAACAATGGCCTTGGAGATACTGGTGGAAGCAAGGAGCAGCCACAACCTCCATGGCGCCACCACCCTCAGATGCTGGCTTTGCCCAAAGTGGTCCATTTCTCCAACAAGGGGTGCCACCACCCTCAGATGCTGGCTTTGCCCAAACTGGTCCGTTTCTCCACCAAGGGGCAGAAACAAGCACTGTGATTGTTTTTATTGGTTACCTGCAAAGGATAATCCGTATCATCCTGTCTCAGTGGCTGGCAGTCGGTGGAATAGTAAATCGTGACAAAGGCCACCGTCGCCGTCACGGCTGCCACCAGCATGGCTTCTATCACTTGAAGGAAGCGGCGGTGGATATACCTGGGGAAAGACGTAATACATCAGTAGGGGTCTAGAGTATGAAGCCCACTTTGGTCTATCCAGTTTTTGGCAGCATAGAGCATTCTGGGAATATTAATTTTTCAACAGCAGTTGAGTATCATATGGGAGAGACACAGTTTAGGGAGGTTACATGCTTCTTCAGGGGTGGCAAACATGGCGGGCATGGGCATCCCTCAGGTTTATTAATGACCAAGATCTAGCTTAGAGGCTGGGCAGGCACTGAGGTGTAGTATGTGCCAGGGAACCCAGTAGGAATCTAGAGCACAAAACCCAGTTTGGTCTATCCAGTTTTTGGCAGTAGAGACCATTCTGGAAATATTAGTTTACCCTAATTAAATCAGGATGGCGCAGTCTGGGAATTGTTTGGATTTCTGATGGAATCCATTTGTCAGAAAAACAAAAAAAAAAACCACAGGAATCCTGGGGGAGGCAATTTAGAACATTCCACCAAAAGGAAATTGCTCACGTTGGCACAAGAGTGGAAATGCCCAGGAGGATGATAGATTTGCCACCTTTCCGGCATGAAACGGATTCTAGATCAGTCACCCCAATTAAACCCCTTTATTCTTTGAAAATTCCTTTTCTTGGTTATTATTACAGACACTGTTTATACCAGGATTCAGTGAGAAGGAGACATAATAGGAACCATTATGCAATCGCCTAGGGGGTAAGAGAGGAAGCAGAGGTCCGGGTTCCAGGCTAATGCATAACGCAGGGTTCTGGCAGTAGCACAGACAGACAGACGGGGGGGGGGTTATGGACATTGCAGAGCCATCACATAAACACGACTAACTGCAGGGCTGATTGATTCTGCAGAACTGGGTTGCAAAAAGTGTCTGACTGTACCTGATTCTGAAGGTGGTGAGGCAGTGGTTTAAGGCGTTGAACAAAGCTCCCAGCATGCCCCCTGTACCCCAACAGGAAACAGAAATGGAACAAAATAAGTTATAATAATAATAATAATAATAATAATAATATAATAATAATAATAATAATACAAGAGAAGCACAGAGACACACAGGCAGGCACCAATGCATAAGTGGCACGCCTACCAAGGGTGCAGGGAGTTGGAGACCATCAGTTTCAATTTACCTGGCCAAGCTGCACTATTTCTCTTATACACATAATAAAAACAGCAGGGAAAATATGAACCCCAGCACCCCCACAGCAATTCCGTTTGGTCACCCCCCCCCCCCCACAGGGAGGCCCTCCTCTTCTTCAGCACGAGAGTTGAGCAGCCATGTTTTTCTAACCCAAGTATCCACGGAAACAGTACCGGACCCGCCATTTCCCAGGGGGATACCAGGAAGGCTAGAAAAAAAGATGGCGGTTCTGCCAAGCATTGGGACTTTTTTTTATATTGAAACTGGGACCCCCACTGGCTCTTTTCTGCCATATAATGAAGTCATTAGCCATGCAGCCAATCAGCATAGTCTTATAAACGACCAGGCCCCTATGAGCAATGTGCCGGCCCAAATCTAACACAGGTTGCTTACCTACTGCTCCCATAAACATGAAGATCGGAAGCTCAAAGTACTGATAGCTGTTCTCCTGTGAGGAAAGACATAGTTTTTACGTAGGCGCTAGGTGCAGTTACCCATAGCAACCAATCAGCAACTAGTTAAGAGCAGTCTACTACAAGTTAGTTAACACTTACGTCGGTGTCAAAGCGGCCGAAGTTGATCAAGCCAGGGTTGGAGAGGTCGCCGGGCTTCTGGTTGTAGATGCTCAGGAAAAAATTCAGGGTGAAGGTGGAGATCATGGAGGCGAAAAACTACAAGAAAGGAAAGCAGTTATCAGTGGGGAGAATGAGAGGAAAACACTAGGGGGCAGCACTAGCTACACCACTTGGATTATGTGATTGTAGGGAAGAAGCAGCCGCTTACATTATTCTTGCCAGCTACGGACAACTGCTCAGAGCAACCACCAGTCACTAGAAAGCTCCATTTAAAGGGCAAGTGGTGTCTCTACATGTTTGCCAAGGAAATTGGCAAAAAAAAAAAGATTTAATTCCCTAACAAGGAGCAGTATGGCAGCTCCTGCTTACACGTATAACTACAGATAAACAGGTAAATGAGGCTCCTGAAGCAGAAAAGAACAGTAGTATTTATCACAGCGCTTACAATTCACTATAGATCGTCTACCAGGTTTAGCCCCTTCTCCCCAGGCAGCACATTCCCCAGCCTCCTGCCTGCCCCTTTACTGACAGGACAAGTCACGCAATTGCCAGCCCGTAGAACAGCAATAGCCATTGTGGTTTTGGGCAGACACCATCATTTATTCACTCTGTGCTACTTAAACTGCTCTCTCTGGCCGCGGCCAATGGAGCACGGAGCAATAAAATAGCATTTATGGGCCCAAAACCAACAGAGGGTTTAAATTACATTTCCTGCCTCTTTAAGCTGTGTTTTCACTGGTTTTAATATTATCTGTAAATGTAATTTCTAGTGACAGCAGAAACTGTCTGGCTGGTTATATTCTCCGCACTGCTGGTTCTGACTGCTGAAGCAATGTAGCAGAAGCCAGCTGAGACCTGGAGGAGAGCTGAGGGTTTAAACTCATAAAAAGCCAAGGAACTATAAATGGTTTAGTAAATGGAAAGTATGCCGCCGTCACCTGTCACTCAGAAATGTGACAGTCAGTGACACAACAAACAGGAGAGAGTCTGGTACTTGCACTTACTACATGTTACACAACATGGGGCTCATTTGGCAACAAAGGGGCTAAATAGCGCGAGTGCAGGCTACAGTTTTATTGTTACTTTTTATTGCTTATTTTTCTATTCAGTACCTCTCCTATTCCAGTCTCTCATTTAAACCACTCCCTGGTTGCTAAGGTCATTTGGACACTAGCAACCAGATAGCGGCTGAAATTCCAAACTGAAAAGCCGCTGAACAAAAAGTTAAATCATTAACCCAGTAGTGCCCCTGGGTTAGAATGTAAGCATCAAGCCACTCTCGTGACCCTGACCAGTCACATTATCCCCCTTATCATCAGGCTGCATCACCAAGTTGCATCTTTGCCCTTTGTGTTACACACTGGGATCACTGTGTTAGGACAAAATGGCCCCCTGGCTATTACTTTTGCCTGAATGGAGGCCCCTCAGAGAGCTTTGCTACAGGGAGGCCAATAAACATCACAAGATCAGTTGGCCTGAACAGCCCCAGCTGTATTTGATTCTCTTCCAATTTCATGGGATTAGCTAAGGATTCTGGGAACAGCTATTCAGCAGTAAAGTTAATGAACCCTGATGTATCATGCTGGGGGGTACAAAACCGGTTTGTAATACATGAGTGATACTCAGAGTTCCCTGTGTAACTCAGCCTGCAGCCTTGTGCCTTTATATGGGCACAGAACCCCTCAGTGACTGCTAATATCCTTATCATTTACAGTAGGGGGTACATTATCCCTTATAATACATGAGTGATACTCAGAGTTCCCTGTATAACTCAGCCTGCAGCCTTGTGCCTTTATATGGGCACAGAACCCCTCAGTGACTGCTAATATCCTCAATATTATACATTAGGGAATTAACCCCTTAAAACTGGCCTTCAGACTGGGAGCCCCCTGCAGTGTTATTGGCACCCTAAGGGGGCAAGTAAGGGGGCACAGTAATGCGATTACTAGGGTAGGAATCTTTCAGCAAAAAGACCTCAAGCAGGAAACAAACATGCTATTGGGTTGGCCCTTCAGGAAATATCACTTTGTGACCACATTAAATACATTACTCCACCCAGTACCAGCAAAGCAGTCACCTAGTTGCCTCCATTAGAGGACTTGAGTAACCCAGAAGTCATACACAGGGTTAAAATGGTAAATGCCAGGATGCCACTATGGTACCAGTATAAATGTAACCCTGGCACCACATGTCAGAGGAATGGCTCTACTACTTACTATCCTCCATGTCAGCAGCTGATTCCAGAATGAGGCTCCCTCTTCTAAGCTGAAAAGCACTCCCCCTGCAGGCAAAGAACCGAACAGCAAATTAGTCTAGCCTGGGTATGTGGCAAACTAGCAACAGGAAATACCTGTAACTATGCCAGTGACATGCCCGGGGCACAAGCAACATTAAATGAGAAATTATAGCTTCATTCTACCTTCATGTAACACATGTGAACAGTACTATGTATTGGGGTACTAAATACAGAGGGCAAAGGTGCCCTGGGTACCCCTGGAACTATAGCAGGGTGACTGTTACCCCAATGTTTCTATATATCTGTAACCTTGTTATGGGCTAAGGGGGCCCAGCCTGAAGGCCAGTTAGGGGGGGATTTGGGGTGAGTGCTTATTTGTGCCCTGGGTACCCCTGGAACTATAGCAGGGTGACTGTTACCCCAATGTTTCTATATATCTGTAACCTTGTTATGGGCTAAGGGGGCCCAGCCTGAAGGCCAGTTAGGGGGAGATTTGGGGTGAGTGCTTATTTGTGCCCTGGGTACCCCTGGAACTATAGCAGGGTGACTGTTACCCCAATGTTTCTATATATCTGTAACCTTGTTATGGGCTAAGGGGGCCCAGCCTGAAGGCCAGTTAGGGGGGGATTTGGGGTGAGTGCTTATTTGTGCCCTGGGTACCCCTGGAACTATAGCAGGGTGACTGTTAACCTAATGTTTCTATATATCTGTAACCTTGTTATGGGCTAAGGGGGCCCAGCCTGAAGGCCAGTTAGGGGGGGATTTGGGGTGAGTGCTTATTTGTGCCCTGGGTACCCCTGGAACTATAGCAGGGTGACTGTTAACCTAATGTTTCTATATATCTGTAACCTTGTTATGGGCTAAGGGGGCCCAGCCTGAAGGCCAGTTAGGGGGGGATTTGGGGTGAGTGCTTATTTGTGCCCTGGGTACCCCTGGAACTATAGCAGGGTGACTGTTACCCCAATGTTTCTATATATCTGTAACCTTGTTATGGGCTAAGGGGGCCCAGCCTGAAGGCCAGTTAGGGGGGGATTTGGGGTGAGTGCTTATTTGTGCCCTGGGTACCCCTGGAACTATAGCAGGGTGACTGTTACCCCAATGTTTCTATATATCTGTAACCTTGTTATGGGCTAAGGGGGCCCAGCCTGAAGGCCAGTTAGGGGGGATTTGGGGTGAGTGCTTATTTGTGCCCTGGGTACCCCTGGAACTATAGCGGGGTGACTGTTACCCCAATGTTTCTATATATCTGTAACCTTGTTATGGGCTAAGGGGGCCCAGCCTGAAGGCCAGTTAGGGGGAGATTTGGGGTGAGTGCTTATTTGTGCCCTGGGTACCCCTGGAACTATAGCAGGGTGACTGTTACCCCAATGTTTCTATATAACTGTAACCTTGTTATGGGCTAAGGGGGCCCAGCCTGAAGGCCAGTTAGGGGGAGATTTGGGGTGAGTGCTTATTTGTGCCCTGGGTACCCCTGGAACTATAGCAGGGTGACTGTTACCTCAATGTTTCTATATATCTGTAACCTTGTTATGGGCTAAGGGGGCCCAGCCTGTAGGCCAGTTAGGGGGGGATTTGGGGTGAATGCTTATTTGAGCCCTGGGTACCCCTGGAACTATAGCAGGGTGACTGTTACCCCAAAATACTTTGTGCAGCAAATACTGGTTCTGTGCTTTCCCTTTCTTTAACAAAGCAAATCTTTTGCTGCCTGTGAAATGTTATTTTATCCTTAAAAATGAAGTTTATGAATACAAGAGTTGAAAAACATTTACCGACGGGGGCGCCAAACGCCGCAGAGACCCCGGCCGCAGCTCCCGCTGACACAAAGTCTCTCTTTTCCGTGTCTCTGCGAAAGTATTCAAAGATCTGCAAAGAGGAATACAAGTCATTCAGAGCCCAGCTCATGAGGCTCCCAGATTGCAAGCGCTGAAATACGATACGGCTTCTAAGCACGGGGCAGAGACGGTAACTTCCTAACACATGGCCACAGATTGATTTAACAGCAGATTTACACAGTCTCAGGCACACAAACTGCAAGTGTTCCCAGGGCGAAAAACCACTACTTCAGTACCATGGATTTCTGCTTACAGACATACGCTAACTGAATTCCCAGTCTTTAAAGGGAAAGTATACCCCAACATTACCCAGTAGTTCATTTATCATGGTCTACTGAGCACACAGAACTTTTGTTAAAGGGTGGCTGTTTTTTTTTTGACCACTAGAAGTGCTGTTGCATAACCGATAGCAAATAATGCCTCTGTTTATTCAAGCAGCTTCCTGTTCTGCAGAACAGGAAGTGAAGCGTGCAAAGGCAATTGCATTATGTGATATTAGTCTTAAGAATACAGTCCAGTGACCTCTGCACTGACCTTAAAATCCTTCTTCAGGGAGGTCGATCTTCCTTGTGAAATGCCGGCTGCGACCACAGCGCCCGAGTGAATCATAGGACCTTCCTAAATTCAGAGAAAGCAAAAGTGAGGGCCATTTTGTTTCTAAGCTTGGGACAAGTTGGCCCTAAATGGGACAGAATCAGTAAAAGGGCAGTAGAGTGTCCAGTTTTTAACTCCAGGTTGCAATTGTGTAAATGACAGACCCCCTACATCTTTTAAAAAGAATAATCACAGGCTTTTTGTCATCAAATCATAACCTGGAGATTGGCTGGAACGGAGACAAGCCCAAAAAGGGACTCTGAGGAGGGGCCAATAGTAAAGTGATGTTCAGCCTGATGCTGATTAGGGGCTAGAAAGGGTAAGTAATCATGAAAACAAGCTACACACACATATAGTTTAGTTGCAGGAAAGGTGGCTGGGATAAACACTGCAGGAAAGGATTATAAGGGACCCTGCAAGGATGGAAATAACAGGAGCACTAAAGGAACAAACCCAGGTACTCACCTTTCCAACTGCCAGCCCACCGGATACGGATAATATGACCCCAACAACTTTTACCATTAATGTCTGCAAAACAAAGGAAGCCAATATATAAATAAAGGGTAATAATAATCACAATATCAGAATGTTACCCTGAAAGAGAATGAGGTTCCTGGACCCAAGCACAGGCCTGTAATATATACTATGCTACGTATTGGGCCTGTGGGTGGCTGTTTGGCCCGGTGTCCCAGCTATATCTGCAGAATAGATTCTGTGGGTCTATAATACATATTTGCAGATATACATATGGGTAAAGGCTGCCATGCCGAACACCTCTTCTATGTTTCACATTTTAGGCATCAATACAATAGCACACTCTGTTCTGGCCACTAGATGGTGCTGTTCTAATGTCCAAAAAGTCTCCCCTTATGCTTGTTAGCCTTCAAAAATACAAAGAATGAACATTCCGTGTTTGGCTTAAACGGAATATAATAAGTATTATAGCAACTGGAACTACATTTTTTTTATTTCATAATGAATAACTAAGAGCCATCTAAATGAGCAAACTTTAGATCTGCACATTAGATGAAAGCCAGTAAACCTTGAGCTTATTAAAGGGGAACTACAGCCCAAATCCATTTTTGGAAAAATGAAAGCATTTTTTTTTTTTTTAAAGTTCACCTTCATTTTAGTGCAGGAAAAACTCAGACCATCCCTTAAATGTAAGAGTACAAAAGACTGTATTTACCAGTCTATGTATTTACCATAGTTTGGGCTTATATCCCTGAGATGTGCATGGTTAGCACTTACTGTGACTCGCACTGTACATGAGGGTAGTTAAGGAATAAATGAAATGTATGCTGGTACCTTGAGTCTTACAACATGTGGGATCTTGACTCCATTTAAAAAACACTTGATCTGAGGAATGCCACTGCCGGCTGCCACAGGCTAAAAGGTAAAACAGGGAAAAGTAAACAATTGCCATGTTATAATATTATACAGGTATGGGATCCCTTATCCGGAAACCCATAATCCAGAAAGCTCAGAATTACGGAAAGTCTCCCGTAGACTCCATTTTAATCAAATAATTCAGAATTTTAAAACCGATTTCCTTTTTCTCTGTAGTAATAAAACAGTAACTTGTAATTGATCCCAACTAAGATATAATTACCCCTTATTGGGCCAGAACAGCCCTATTGGGTTTATTTAATGGTTAAATGATTCCCTTTTCTCTGTGGTAATAATAAAACAGTACCTGTACTTGATCCCAACTAAGATATAATTACCCCTTATTGGGGGCAAAACAGCCCTATTGGGTTTATTTAATGTTTAAATGATTCCCTTTTCTCTGTAATAATAAAACAGTACCTTGTAATTGATCCCAACTAAGATATAATTACCCCTTATTGGGGGCAGAACAGCCCTATTGGGTTTATTTAATGGTTAAATGATTCCCTTTTCTCTGTAATAATAAAACAGTACCTGTACTTGATCCCAACTAAGATATAATTACCCCTTATTGGGGGCAGAACAGTCCTATTGGGTTTATTTTATGGTTAAATGATTCCCTTTTCTCTGTAATAATAAAACAGTACCTGTACTTGATCCCAACTAAGATATAATTACCCCTTATTGGGGCAGAACAGCCCTATTGGGTTTATTTCATGGTTAAATGATTCCCTTTTCTCTGTAATAATAAAACAGTACCTGTACTTGATCCCAACTAATATATAAATAATCCTTATTGGGGGCAGAACAGTCCTATTGGGTTTAATTAATGTTTTATTGATTTTTTTAGTAGACTTAAGGTATGGGGATCCAAATTACGGAAAGACTCCTTATCCGGAATATTCTTGGTCCCCAGCATTATATCTATCTATATCTATCTATCTATCTATATAGTGTAACTGATATCTATCTATCTATCTATATAGTGTAACTGATATCTATCTATATCTATATAGTAACTGATATCTATCTATATCTATATAGTAACTGATATCTATCTATATCTATATAGTAACTGATATCTATCTATATCTATATAGTAACTGATATCTATCTATATCTATCTATATCTATCTATATATATCTATCTATATCTATATATATATATATCTCTATATCTATATATATATATCTCTATATCTATATATATATCTCTATATCTATATATATATGCTTACAGAGGGGTCTGAATGGGACTAGGCAAGAACAAGAGCAGAACTTACTTCTATGAAGGCGACGATGAGAGAGCCAACCATGACAAAGGCACAGTTTAAGGCTGCCCATAGCAGCAGCGAGAAGGACAGGCCTCCTTTCTCGGTGAATTTGTCGATGTCTTGGTGGATTTATGTTAAGGTAACAAGGGCAAAATGAAAAGGCACCAGTATAATTTATGTGCTGTCTGGCCCCCTCGTCTCTGGAACCGGGTGGGTTCAGCATTGATATTTACTACAGTATTTACTGCACTTTCTCACATTACAAACCCCTAGCGTATAATGGCCCTGTAAGCAGGCAACACATTTTATAGGGTTGTAAAGGTCCCGGTCACTGCCCCACTCCCCCCATAAAAGGTAATATCTATTTGAAAACATATAGCTACAGTTTACATGCGTCAGTAACCCAAATGGGCCCCCTATTCTTATCTCCCACCAGAAGCAGCCATAGGAAAAAAAGGGGGGGGGGGGTTTAAACAGAAAACCTGCATCCAATTATAAATTTCCTGCCTTTGATGTAAGTGGGAATGTCATATTTTTTTATTTAATAGCAGGACATTATTCTACAGACACAGTAAAGGGATGCAGTGCTGTGTTCGGAAGAAATGTGGCTCACCGA
Source organism: Xenopus tropicalis (assembly GCF_000004195.4). Classification (NCBI taxonomy): domain Eukaryota; kingdom Metazoa; phylum Chordata; class Amphibia; order Anura; family Pipidae; genus Xenopus; species Xenopus tropicalis. The sequence continues at coordinate 14,662,798 of NC_030685.2, read as the reverse complement.
AAACGTAAATAGCTGTGGATTTAAGATCAAACCTGTATGGCGCACCGGTAGTAGTAAATGAAAGTAAAGGCAAAGTAGCCGTCAATGGGAAGGATACTGTCTTTGATCACTTGGTACTTGACCCCAGCCAGTTTCTCTACCATGATGTCTATGAAGCAGGCGATGAGTCCGGTGAAAATTCCGATCATGCCGCATATGACCCAGCGGGTTACCTCCACCGTTCGGAATGCCTGGAATAAACCCAAGAAACATGTGTTCAATTTATGATATTAAATCTCAGACCCCCCAGTAATGGCTCCACAGATTGCACAAGAACCATGTTTATGCCAAATAGGCAGAAAGGACGTATATAGGGCTCGAGTGGGCTCCATAACATAAACTGTCTCATACATAAGCCCCACATGCTTCTCATTAACCTCCTTCTGTGCTGCCTGTGCTCTCAGATTTATGCTCTTTTCACGTCAAGCTCATCTGATGAAGGCAGGAGGTAGAGAAGGGGGGGTCCTGCCAGACACAGCCAAAGCTCGTACTTACAGCATGGTTTATCCTGCGTTCTTCCTCCATAAATAGCTGGTTTTCACTGTTGTCATAGTCCAAACTCTGGAAAACAGAAAAATAAAGACTGCAGCAAATGATTACAAGCTACCCCCTAAAGCCGTGCCGCAGCTCCTCTTATTGCTGATCTGATCGTTTGGGTGCTCAGCCTGCAGGCCAATTGCTCGGACCACCATAGTGGCCAGCAAGCTTTAGGGCACTTCACGTTAGCTAATGAGCCCTTAGGGGTGTGTTTACTAAGATTGGAGATAAATATCTCCGGTGATAATGCCCATAGCAACCAATCAGCAATAAGTTTTGAACAGTCACCAACAAGTTAGAAGTCAAAGCAAAGACCTAATTGGTTGCTACAGGCAACATCACCGGTGATATTTATCTCCATTGTCTTAAAATGGGCAAGCTCAAGTTAAAGAATAAATGCATTTTGACTCATTTTGTGCTTTCCTTAAGGCAAAGTCCAACCCCTTGTAGTGCATTTGCGGCATTATAGATTAGAAATGCATCACTGGACGCTTCCAAGCAATAACGGTCTGACCTGCAAGTGCACCAGAAGGGTCCAGGAGTAACTCTACAAATGCATGAAGGGCAATTCCCATGTTTCCCCCGGTCACCAGTTGAACTAGACACTGCATGAAATGCGTGAGGCCGAGGTCATGCTTTAAAATGTTACCACACCCACATGTAGATGTAATCCAATCAGATTCTTATTACTGATCACTATAGAAATGGATGCGCAGCTAAGAGACTTACCTCATATTTGAGGGACAAGAGGTTCTCATTGTGGGGGATTTCTTTCGTAAACGTGGTGGAAAGTTCAGTTTCTTCCTAAACCAGGAGAAATTAGATTATTCGCGTGTTTAGCTGAATATAATAAAATGGCAGGATTCCTGGTATCAAATTAATGTCAGCACGTTACACCACCCCCAGCCCAATCCAAATGCTTTCAAGTTTTATTTAGAAGCACTGAATAAAACTCTGCTGCATTTAATTAAAAGGACCACAATGCCGTGGCCAATCAGACAATTTCTGTATGGAAGTGCAACCGCCAATGTGTCCCCCCCCAGGTTCCACTCACCAGCTCTTGGTTTTCATCAGTAAGATCCACTGTGCTTAGTTGGCCAATGCGGTAGAGTTTTGGACTTGAATACTGCTGGGGGGAAACAAACAGGAAATTCATATCATTAGAAAATTGTATTTTTATCCTTATATAAGACTCCCGTGGGGTTTCCACAGCGCTTGATAATAAATATTTGCACATATATATCCGTTTCTGTATCAGGGGTCAGGGGTTCTGGAAGGGCCCACACACACAGACACATCAGGTCAAACAGGAGGATCTTTTCATGATTTGGCCACTTTAGTCTAGACCATTTCTGTCCGACTGCTATCAGAGACTAGTTAAAGTAATACTAATACACAGGCCCCGCCCCTTCCAGAATGTCCACAACTATAGCCCGGCTCCCCCATACCAGCCTTCCTAAGCATCCTTCCCTTTTAGAATAGAGGGGCAAGCTAGAATAGATATAAACGGGGGCAGCTGTGTTTTACTATTCGTTTATTCAAAAGGGGAGTGAGCAAAATGCTTTCAGGGTATCTTTGCAGCAATGCCTTTATTCAAGGAAGTCTTCCTGTCTGATGGCTTTCACTGCAGGCTCCACCTAGTGGCATAAAGCAGATCTACAAGTAAAACAAATACACTAATAAAAGGAATAATCAGAACGGAGACACTGTGATGGGAATGATGTATTATCTCTGTAGAACATGTCGGCGCCATATAAATGAAGGGTAGCAAGGCCGTGGGACAGTAACAGTTCTTCAGGCTACAGTATCACTCAGTGGTTATTTTGGACAGACTGAAGAGATTCTATGGCTGACCCAGCTGAGGTTACAAAAGGGTAGTTTCTAAGGGGAAGTCAAACCCATGCGTTCCTCTCAGAACTGTATATGACACAATACTTGGAAAAAGTAGTATTTATAGCTCAGCGCTGAGCTATATTCCCTGCCTTATTATTCATATTCCATCAGAGCCAAAATACAGGATTTCCAAAATGTCTAAAGCCAGAGGCATGCTCATTCACTCCTGCTTTGTGGCTCTGAGTGATAATGCACGGGCAAATTCTAAACTGAGTGGGGTACGGCCCAATTTGCCCCATGTGCCATTATCCTTATGACAAAGAACTAGAGACTAACAGGTGGATTCCCCTTCCCTCAGTACTAGGTCACTTATACAGTACCGGAACTAGACACCAATGGGCCCTCCACTTCCTTTGGAACAATATGCCGATCCCTACTGATATCAGGAGTGGCTTCCTGCCATGGCCACTGAAGGGCCCCATGGGGTGGCAAACCTGGGTGCAGTAGCACACTCTGGCCCTGGTCCCCCAGTGGTTATGCTAGTGCACATCTATCTTTCCTTTGTTGCAATGATGATGGGCAAACTATAAAGGTCCCCATACACGAGATCGCCAAGCGAGCGGATCTTCACCCGATATCCCCACCTACGGGTGGGCAATATCGGGGAGCGTGTAGGTTAATTCGATCGTTTGGCTCCAATGGGTGCCAATATATTGGCGGCAATGGGGCAGTTGGTTCTGGGGCCGCATCAACGTGCTGATGCGGTCCCCGATCCGACAATCTTTTAACCTGGCCGATCGATATCTGGCCAATTTCAGGCCAGATATCGGTCGGCCAGGCCCCTTGTTTCTGCCCCTACACGGGCCGATAAGCTGCCAAATCGCTCCAAGGAACTGATATCGGCAGCTACAATCGGCCCGTGTATGGGGACCTTAAGCCTTTAGAGGTCCCTGAACTCTAACAGTCAGCACCCAACAGCCTTGGGCTGATGGAAATTGGGGAATAAAGGGAACATATCCCCACCCACAAACTTAATTTAAAACTGTTTGGTGTGCTCTTTTGAGCACCGTTGTAATTTACATTCATTGCTATTTTTCTTTTGGCTTTCGTCGGCACTGCTTCCTTCTCCAGACAGAAGAACAAGGGGCACTTTTGTGACTCAATTATAATATTAGCAATGTTGAACTGCTAATATCATGAGAATGAAAAGAAGAGCATTCTCTTCTTTTCATTCTGGTGGTGGTAATACGTCCTGGGGGGGGGGCAGTACCCCTAGTCCCAAAGCAGAAAGCAGAGCTCTGAGGTGCCCGACCACACACAGCTGGAAGGGAGAGAGCAAACTGCTCAGAGCTGGTTCTTTGTTTTTCATTTAGAGCAGCAGAACCGGATGAGCTGTAAGGGAGGATTCTGCTGAACACGGCTTGGTGCCTGCGGCCTTGACTCTGTGCCAGTCCAGATAATCTGCATCGGCAAATGCTCCAGTGCTTCCACTATAAACACAGGCCAAATTGCCCAATTACACATTTAAACGCTGTAAATAAGAGTCAGTCGCCGTGCCGAGGGCAGTCTGCCCTGCAGCCAGGCATAGTGAGCCATCGTTAATACAGCCAGTCCTATATGCAGGGTCCATTTATGGTCTGTCATCTGACCAGGGATGCTTTACCTTTACCAGGGCAGGGTGGCCCCTTATCTACCAACTGGAGACAACAGGTCAAAGCAGGAAGAAACTGGCCATAGGCCCATATTGTTCCAATTATGCTGGAGAATGTGTATTTATCATTGTAGGAAAAAAACTGTACATCCAGATCAGGTGCTAAACATAAAAATGTCTTGGAAAACTGACATAAATGGAAAGCAGAACTTCAACTCAGGCACCCAGGAATGGTTTGGAGAATCTATGCATCCCCCTAGCAGCGTTTATGTTCCATGCACTCGGGACAGACTGAATTATAGAAAACAGCAATGTTCCATGCGTATAGATACCAACCTCATGCTAACCTATATAAAGGGGGTAGAAATCCTTACAGAAAAAAAAAATTTGTATTACTGCATAGGGACTTTGTGCCATACACAGGGAGCTGTCCCGGGCACTGACTGGGAACTGCAGTCTGGCAGTTGCTGCACAGACAGTGGGTCTAGGTGCCCAAAAGCAGCTGCACAATGCCATAATACTTATATAGATAGGCAGGTAAAGAAGACTTAAGTTCGCCATACATCTTCTCCCAATATCCCCACCTAAGGGTGGGCGATATCGGGCTAATTCAGTCATTTGGCCCAACGATAAGCTGCCGAATCTGTCTTAGGGGGCCGCATCAATGAGCCGATGTGGTCTCTGATCCGACTGATTTTCAAACCTGCCCGATTGAGACCTGGCCGATTTAAGGTCAGATGTGGGTTGGGCAGGCCCATAATTAGTGCCCATACACAGGCTGAATCGGTCTAAGGGACCAATATCGGCAGCTAGAATCGGCCCGTGTATGGGCACCTTTTATCAAACACTGGGAAACTTAAAAGGGAATTAACTTTTTGTATGTTAGAAAGCCCCCATTTATTTGATCCAAAATGGTGCTAAAACAATGGCTACCAATAAGGAATAACCATGCAGCCAATATGCTGCTGGGATAGTTTGGACACACAGTGCCTTTATATGCAGCCTATTGGGCAAACGTAAGTTTGTAGGGCACAAATGGTACCAATAATAATGCTGAGTCTGTAGCTGCTGCACAGTTATACTGCTTAATATGGATATGGGGGCTTGCTACATACATAGGCATTGAATATCCCACTGGTCTGCAAGTGGAACACACTTAAATGTTGACCACCCTGCATGAGCTACAAATGGGGCAAAATCCGGACCTTGATGAACTGTAAAAGAATGAAACAGCACCTGAGGGGTTAAAGCAAGCCTTGGTATGTACTAACACAGGCACAGGGTAATTGCACTAACCCCAGCGTGTACATTGCCCCGAGTGTGAGCAAACAGATTGGGAAGCGCAAATACAGTCAATACTCACTTCTCTAATTAGTGGGGGGGCTGTTTGAGTCCTTGGGAAAATGGGGCCTTTACATTGTCCCAGATCACATGACCCTGGAATCTGACTTTATTGGCATAAGGAACCAGCCCTGGTCAATGGTTATATAGTTATGTGTAATTGCAGGATCTCGTGGGCCATTTCTAATCTCTGCCCTGCTGGTTCTGACTCCTGAAACAATGCAGCAGAAACCAGCTAATGAAATGACCTCTGCTACTTCGTTTCAAGAGTCAAACCAAGAAAGGGGTAAATAAATAGCAATTGCATTTACCAATAACTTTAAAACCAGTAACAAAAAAAAGTAATGAATATACGCTGGTTTGTTTTCTTAGTATTATATTTTATTTCGTTAGGCAAAGGGAAGTTTTTGGGTAGAGTTCCCCTTTAAACCAATACACGGGTCAAGGCTGAGACATGATAAGGCCAGATCTAAAGAAGAAAGTAGCACTACATCATCTCCGTAGTCGCAATCCCTACATACCAAGGGAAGATAACATTTTAGGGAACCTTTACAGAAGCAACAATTGGCTGTTCTTTTTCAGAAATACATTTTTTTTGCAAGAGGGTGGAGTTAGAATTAAATGCTTAAAATTAACCATTTCCTGTAGGCCAGTGCAACAGACAAGCAGGCTACCAGACTGTACCAGGAATTGTGCAATTTGGGAAAAACCCATGTGCAGTAAATGTCACTTTGCACCAGCGCAGATGTACCAGCAAACAGAAGACAATCACTACACAGGGTAATTAAAGGGGATGTATACCCCAAAATACAATTTCCTATAAACAGAAAGGGGGCAGAGAAAACAAAAAGGGGGGGGCAGGAGAATAGAAAGGGGGGCCACGAGAACAGAAAGGGGGGCCACGAGAACAGAAAGGGGGGCCCGAGAACAGAAAGGGGGGCCCGAGAACAGAAAGGGGGGCCCGAGAACAGAAAGGGGGGCCCGAGAACAGAAAGGGGGGCCCGAGAACAGAAAGGGGGGCCCGAGAACAGAAAGGGGGGCCCGAGAACAGAAAGGGGGGCCCGAGAACAGAAAGGGGGGCACGAGAACGTGAGTATATAACACTATTTTTACATTTATAACATTATTTGTCAAGCACTGATTGACTAAAGAGCAGGATGGATGCCAGATCTCCATGGCAACTGCTGTGGCCTGCCCTATGCTAGTATTAAATACGCTGACACACCCGCAGGGCTGCCGCCGTGCCCCAATGCGGAAGCAGGGAAGAGACAGCACAGAAGTGGCACAGAATACCATCATGCCTTCATATAAATAACAACATCTGTGATCCTGCTGCTGCTGGGAACTACAACTCCCAGACTATGACAGCAGCATTCAGCTACAGGGGAATGCTGGGAAATGTAGTTTGCAAGAGCCAGGGCAAAGCTAGTGGCACCTCTGCTAAATTTAAACAACATTTATTGACCCTCTTGGCCTAACTTCAATTACATGATTATAGTTTTTATTCAACTAACCGAAACGGGGAGTAACTGCAACTCCCAGAATCCTCTGCCAGCCTGGGCCTGGGAACTACAGCTAAACAGCCTTCTTAATTATGTTGTAGAGAGAGAGTCACCGTGTACCTACCCCAGGCTTGCAATATAACAAATACACATTAGTTTATATTCTCTGCACTGCTGGTGCCGACTTCTGAAACAATGTAGCAGAAGCCAGCTAATTACCAGACCCGTAACACTGTATAATTCTGGTGCATGTAAAGGAACGGACATGCGGAGGCCACAAGTGAGAAGTAAATGATAAGGAAGTTTGGTGCATATGTGAGAGTTTGTGAAATGAGAACACGAGCCGTGTATCAGCCTCCGACCGCTGTGCCGTTATCTCTCGGGCACGTTTCTCAATTATTAGCTGCAATATGATAAAGGGGAATATTCCTGCGAGTGCAGGCAGAGTGCTCAGTCGCAGCCGACAGCAGAGGGTGTCAGACATTTTGGGTTTGAAAACCCTCCCAATTAGTCCAACATTAGTCCCCCTTGTAACTGAATACTGTAGGGTTTCACTGTGCTGTGGCCCCAGCAATAAGGGGGTTCAACATGTCTTTGCCCAGAACCCACAGAAGCTCTAGCTTAGGGGGGGGTTACTTACACATTTCCTCATCACTAACATATGAACACATGGGGAAGGGATTAGGATGTAGGCTGTTGGGGGTAATGTAGCTTTCTGCCCCACCATGATACACCTATTAGGCTAGCGCCATGCTTCCCTCCCACACGCCCATACGGTAGCTCCTCAGCAAACTCCACATACCAACCCTCCATTAGCCCCTTCAGGCCTACATCCTCCTAACCCCCCCACCCCCCCTCGAAGCTACATTACCCCCAACCCCCTACATCCTTATCCTTTCCCCAACACTTGCCCCCTCATTCCCCTACCTTTCCCTCTCACTTGCCCCTCCATTAGCACCACCAGACTAGCGCCTTATCCTTCCCCCTCCATTCCCACCCCAATAAGCCTTCCTATGTCTCCCACCATTCCCCCTAACAGCCTAGCCCCCTCATACAGGTATGGGATCTTTTATCCAGAAACCCATTATCCAGAAAGCTCAGAATTACAGAAAGCCCGCTCACAGACTCAATTTTAATCAAATAATTTAGATTTTCAAATTGATTGCCTTTTTCTCTGTAATAATAAAACAGTTCTTTGTACTTGATCCCAACTAAGATATAATTACCCCTTATTGGGGGCAGAACAGCCCTATTGGGTTTATTTCATGGTTAAATGATTCCCTTTTCTCTGTAATAATAAAACAGCACCTGTACTTGATCCCAACTAAGATATAATTACCCCTTATTGGGGGCAGAACAGTCCTATTGGGTTTATTTAATGGTTAAATGATTCCCTTTTCTCTGTAATAATAAAACAGTACCTTGTAATTGATCCCAACTAAGATATAATTACCCCTTATTGGGGGCAGAACAGCCCTATTGGGTTTATTTAATGGTTAAATGATTCCCTTTTCTCTGTAATAATAAAACAGTACCTGTACTTGATCCCAACTAAGATATAATTCATGCTTATTGGAGGCAAAACAAACTTACTGGGTTTAATTAGTGTTTTAGTGATTAATTAGTTGAAGATCCAAATTACGGAAAGACCCCTAATCCGGAATACCCCTGCTCCTGCGCATTCTGGATAAGGGGACCTATACCTGTAGTTCCCTTGTTTCTCATGCTGCCCCCATTAGCCCACCTGAGACTAATTCCTTCCCATTCGCACCCCCATGCCCCCCAACCCTGTGCCGGCCCCTCTCAGACACACCTCCCCTCCCTGTGCTGTCACCTGTCTGAGCGGCTGCGCCCCGGCAGAGCTGGTCCCATTGAGTAGTGGGGTACTCTCCCCGTCCTCCTCAAGCTGCTCCCGTCCCGACCAGGAGACCTTCTTAGCCACATTAGCCATGGCAGGCAAGCGGGGACCTAACGTGCAGCTCACTCAGTTCTTCCTCTCAGCTGCCCCCAGGGTCATGTGATCTCTCACTCTCTCAGCAATCCGCTCTGTCCACCTGGGGTTCTGCCTCTACGGTCATGTGACCTCTCTCCCAGCTCGGCTCTCATGTGAACGGAGCGTAGTGCCAGCTACGGGGTCCTGCGAGGCTCAAACGTAGGCAGCGCATTGCTTCACGGGAATTGTAGTTTCTGCCTGACTTTTGTACATTGAGGTAAGAACTAATTCTTTCCTATCAGCAAAGTTTGCTGAGTTTGTTTGAGTTAACGTTTAGTTTAGTAACTTTTAGCATGAGAGTAATATTCAGAGACAGTTTGCAACTGGTTTTCATTTTTTATTATTTGTAGTTGTTTAATTACTTCAATTTTGGTTCAGCGGCTCTCCAGTTTGCTGAAACAGCAGCTACCTGATTGCTAGGGTCCAAATTACCTTAGCAACCAGGGAGTGGTTTGAATGAGAGATGGTATATAAATAGAAGAGGGGCTGAATAGAAAAATAAGTACTATAAATTAACCGTAATAATAAAAATATAGCCTCACAGAGCAGTAGTTTTCTGGCCGCTGGGGTCAGTGACCCCCAATTGAAAGCTGTATGGAGTTGGAAGAAGACAGCAAATAATTCAAAAGCTATAAAAAAAATAAAATAATGAATACTAAGGTAAAAGTTGCTTAGAATTGGCTATTCCATAACATACTAATAGTTTTAAGGTGAACTTCCCCTTTAAACTAAAGGTGAACCTTATTTTTCACTGGCCCTTTTGAATATTCTACATTTTCCTCATTCCTGCTTTGTGTTGTATAGAAATACCACTTTACAGAATAATAGGACTGATTTACTATATTTTTTAACTACAAAAAGTACAAACAGTGCCTTTATTTGCTGTTACATTTACGCACGACGTAGAGAACTGAACATAATAAATGTATATTGGAAAGTTAAATTTTCTTCCAGCAAAACTATATGTTTGTTATTATGTGGGAGGAATTCCCCCTCCTTGTGGGATCTGCAGTATTTCCAGTGCAGTCAGTCTTTCATACAGTTCCACCAAGAGCTCGTTGTGGCCATTGAGTAACTCAGACAGTGTGGCCACTTTGCGGGCAAGTTTGTGAAGGTCCATTTTGTCCAGTTTGCTTCCCGCACATTGGGTTTTACACGCCGTGTTCCTGTCCGGCCTTTGGCCCTCTGGGCACGTGGTGTTGGTTTGGTTTAAATGGAGCGGCATGGGATTTGCAGTCTTGCACAACTGGGTTCCATTGGCAGAACCAGGCTGGGGACTCCGCTCTGTGCTCTCCTCCTTCCCCTGAATCCTGGCTACTTGTTGCTCAATGATCTCCATCCTAGGGGGCAAGTGGTCACTGAGTTCTGACACCTTCTGTCCCACTTCTGAAAGGCAGATGGGAATAAATGAGCAATGGACTGGATTATGCAGTTGCAGTTATTTTCTTAGAGAGGTAAACAGATTTTTCCACCAGCTTTTTCCATGTGGCCTGATAAATTCCAGCTGCCTCATAGTCCAGTCATGGCTGATCTCTGGCTATATAAAACCTTCCCCTTCCTCTTAACCATCAGCACTATTACATTTTTGGAGAGTTACATGGATTTGCACCCCCTTTCTTTTCTGGTCACTCTTGTCCTATGGCCTGAACTCATAATTACATTAGATCCACCCTAAAGGCTCTTAGGGCTCTGTTGAATTTGCTTTAAATGGAGGGGCATTAACTGGTGGAGTATAAAAGGGTATGGCAAAGACACACCCTAATGCAGGGATCCCCAACCTTTTAGACCAGTGAGCTACATTCAAATGGAAAAAGTGTTGGGGAGCAACACAAGCATGGAATGAGTTCCTGGGGGTGCAAATAAGAGCTATAATTGGCTATTTGGTAGCCCCTATGGGGACTGGCAGCCTATAGAAGGCTCTGTTTGGCTTTACACTGGGTTTTATGCAACCAAAACTTTCCTAACTAAAAATTTAAAAATGGGCAGCTACTTTGAGGCCATTGGGAGAAACATCCAAGGGGTTGGGGAGCATGTAACTCATGAACTCATGAACCACTGGTTGGGGATCATTGCCCTAATGGATGTTTTTTCCAAGTTGCCTGTGCCTGTTGCTGTCCTGGCTCTAGCCCCTGCTTATTTTACATCCTTTCCAACCTGTTCCCAAAGGCCTTCTGGGTTCCTGCTTGCTTTTGCCTAAAGGACTCCCTGTTAGATTAATTCCCCGGTTCATGTGGATTTCCCACTATTCATAGGATCATCTTTGCCATGTGTTCAGCCACCTTTTATCTGTTGATTAAATAAAAAAATACCCAGTTTATGGTGTGAATGACTCTACCTGGTGAATAGAAAGTCCTATATCTGGTGGTTGGCTAAGACTTCCTAGACTCAGCAGCATCAACAAGCATTCCCAGACTCATATGCCATTGCCGTGTGTATAAGCACATAAGCAAACAATGAGCCTAGCAAAGCTGAGGAGGCATATTGCTGCTTGGATGTAGGTACAACTAAGTCAAACAAAGCGGCAATAACTTATTTAGGTGCAATGGAGGAAATGGATAGAAATGCTTCCTCCAATTTCCTGTATGATATATTAATATTATTATTATTAATAATAGTGCCAACACTACATAAAGTACCTTGGAGAGAAGCAGAAGTTCTTCTAATGATCCTCTTTGTTCTCCTAAACATCTCGTTTTGTTCTTGTTTAACATTCCTCAAGTGAAGCCACATTTCAACCAAACCAAGGTGAAGTCTGGGGACTGCCTGTAATAGGGGGGGGGAAGAAATTAGCATCATGAGAAGATTCTGAAGGTTGTGGTTGTACAGGTATAGGACCCGTTATCCAGAATGCTTGGGACCAAGGGTATTCCAAATAAGGGGTCTTTCTGTAATTTGGATCTCCTACCTTAAGTCTACTAAAGAATTAATAAAACATTAATAAAACCCAATAGGATTGTTTTGCATCCAATAAGGGGTAATTATATCTTAGTTGGGATCAAGTACAGGTACTGTTTTATTATTACAGAGAAAAGGGAATCATTTAACCATTAAATAAACCTAATAGGGCTGTTCTGCCCCCAATAAGGGGTAATTATATCTTAGTTGGGATCAAGTACAGGTACTGTTTTATTATTACAGAGAAAAGGGAATCATTTAACCATTAAATAAACCCAATAGGGCTGTTCTGCCCCAATAAGGGGTAATTATATCTTAGTTGGGATCAAGTACAGGTACTGTTTTATTATTACAGAGAAAAGGGAATCATTTAACCATTAAATAAACTCAATAGGACTGTTCAGCCCCCAATAAGGGGTAATTATATCTTAGTTGGGATCAAGTACAAGGTACTGTTTTATTATTACAGAGAAAAAGGAAATCAGTTTTAAAATTCTGAATTATTTGATAAAAATGGAGTCTATGGGAGATGGTCTTTCTGTAATTTCGGAGCTTTCTGGATAATGGGTTTCCGGATAAGGGATCCCATACCTGTATAAGAAGGACAAGCAAAATGGCTGACATAATAGAAAAGGCTGGATTGTAAGGGGTATATTTAAAGAGAATGTTGGGGACGATTGTACAATAGAGTGCATGGAATTACCATGGATGTCTGCCAACTAATAACCTAGGCCCCTGCTAACCAAGTAGTGTTGGGCCCCATAATTTCTAAAGGCAGCTCTGCCTGATAGCAACACTGACTGTGCAAATTTATACAAGAAAAACTGTCAATCACTAGAGTGGGTGTGGTTCCATGTTCTTGCCAAGAAAGTTGTGAGTTGAACTACCAATCAGAGATGCATCTCATCAAGTGAACACAATTCCTTTGCAAGTTTTCTATAGGCTCTTAACATTCCAGTTAGCCAAGTGTATTTTTGAGTATTTAGTATAAATATCTCAAGATTTCACAGTGCAAGAAGGAATGAACAAAGAATTCACTGTTGAGAGAGTGAGAAGTGTGGAAGTTGTTTATACAGGGGAATTCTAATCTGTGGGTTTAATTGAAATTGTCTAGAAAATCCTAGTTTATCCGTCAGTTATTTATGGTTTTGTTTTGGGCGCTTGGTATCCGGCTACGTGATCAGCCTATGGGAAATGTACTATGATCTAAATTATAATTTGGGTGGAAAGAAAAATTAATTAATAGAATTAATAATTCCTTTCAAGCAGAGAATTCAGGTGACCGGTCCCAAACATATTTAATTGCTAACATGTCACTTTGGAAAAAATCCAAAACAATCAAATTGATCACTGACCTGGTAAGAAGATAACTGACAAATTCAGGTTACATAAGAAAAGAATAGAAAGGCAATTACTGGAAAAAAGGGGATAAAAGGGTTAAAGAAGATCTAATGCAAATTATATATGTTATCAATGTCCCCATTGTACTAAAAATAAATTCTAAGATAAATTGCTCCATTACCAGTGTAAATATATCTATAGCTTCAACTAGCAATTGTACACAATGGTGTTTGCTGCTATAGGAAGCCTATAATGATAAACCTGCTTATATATAACCATGCAAAGTAGCCAATAAAATCTCTTCTATTCCACAAACACAAAAATAATGCCCCAAAAAATCACCCCTCTCCCACCTGTTTGACCCCATCGGGGTGCCACCCTGGGAAGGTGGGCTTGTCCATCTGCTCAAGTGCCTTTTCCACCTCCTTTCTGATGTCTTGGTCCGTTAGATCTTTATTTAGCGGCGTCCTGATGAACCTTCCAGAAGACAAGGCACGTGGGAGACAAAGTGACACGCCAAAGAGAATGCCAACCAAATTCTTCCACGGGCACATTATTGTGCAAGTCAAAGACACTGCTGTGGTTTTTCCCTGACAGCCTGCACCCTACATACTTGGCGCCTGATGGACGAGTAACTTGAACCAATCAAAAGGTTTGCGAGCAGCCTGCTAATATTAGCTGATTTATGGCTTTCTTCACTGTGGGAGATCCTCTCTGGTTGAAACAGTAAAAGTTGACTGTGGTAGGGAAGGCTATAGGGCAAACATACCACAAAACCAATGTTGCTTACAAAGTCCCAAGAGCTGGCCTGTCCATAAATTTAATTTAATTTCCCCATGGGAATAATAGTAAAGATTTATTTTAGGCTTTAGCAGAACCCAGCACGCTTACATTTATTCATCTCCTGGGGGTTATTAATCTTGACACATGGCTGGGTTCAGTAGTTGGGGCCCACTGTTGATATATAAAGTAGGACTGTCCGACTTATGGTGCTTCAGTTGTCATTAAAATACAACTCCCATCACCCAGAAACTGACAGTTGCACTCCTACAACAAATAAAGGTTGTTGTTTACATCTTGCCCTACTGTCAAAATCTAGTCCTAATGGTGTCATCTTTCTCTACAGCATTTGTGGCCAGACTTTTCCCATCGGTGATCGACCAATGACTCCTCCCCCAAGCATACGTACGCATTCACGGCGCACTTCCGCATCGCCCGGCCTCGTCGCGGTCCACCACAAATCTACGGGGGATAGACTGGTGGACCACGATCGACGTCTTGGCCACCCGTGCTCTACAGTATTCACCTTGTGCTACAGTCTACATCTTATAGTGGCCATACATGTTGCAATCCACTTGTTTGGCGAGGTCGCTAAACAAATCTTCTGTCTTCTATTGTTTGGCCCTGCAACCACATCAATGAGCCAATGTGAGTGATCCACAGTCCGATTGGAAAATTAAACCTGCCCAATTGAGATCTGGCCAATTTTAAGCCAGATGTTGGTCGGGGAGGCCAGTCGGGGGTGCCCATAAACGAGCAGATCGGTTTGAGGGACCCAAATCGGCAGCCCGTGTATGACCACCTTTACCCTACTGTTGTCATCTCACCTTTCCGTTGCCATCTTCCACTACTTTCTCCAACTTTTTGGACTTTTGCAATCTTGCCCTACTGTCCCCATTGCCTTATTATATTTATGTTGAGCTACTGTCCTACATATTGTCCTTTGTCTTACCATACTGTTACCATTTGTCTGAGTGTCTCCAATACTGCCACAGTACTGTCCAATATTTCCCTTATGCCACCATCTTGCCCTTTTGTTGTCATCTTGTCCAACTGTCTCTCTCTTCCTCTAACATCTCTGTCTGACCCTACTGTTGCAATTTTGTCCCACTTTCATCTTTCCTTAGTGTCACCATCTTGCTCTACTATCACCATTATGTCCAGCTGTCTCCATCTTTCCTTAACATCCCCATCTTTCTCTACTGTCACCATTATGTCCAGCTGTTTCCATCTTTCCTTAACGTCCCCATCTTGCCCTACTGTTGCCATTTTGTCAAACTGTCTCCATCTTTCCCTGATGTCACCATCTTGTCCTTCTTTCACCATCTTGCTGAGCTTTAGCCATCATTCCCTAATGTCACCATCTTTCCCCACTGTCTCTATCCCCACACTCTTCCTACCTACAACAGCTGAAACCCACTAAGTACAGGGTTCTTGGCAGTGCCTCTATTTGGGCAACCAAAGTGGCAGCTATGGTGGCTTATTTGGGCAACCAAAGACAGCTATGGTGGCTTATAATTTTCTAGAGCAGATAGACAGAGCTACCCCATCTTTGGCTATAGCTGTTTATCTCAATTATCCAACAGTAAAGTACAAGTCCCCCGACAGGATCATATTTAGCCAAGTTCTGCAGTGCTTGCTTTGCCTTCTCCCAAGGGCACATTGAGTAATGTCTCCTCTCCAGCTACACACGAGAGAACAAAGCAAGGACTGTGCCAAAGGCAAAGCAACAAGGGAATTACTGTGCTTCACCGATGAACCAGATGTGCATGGGAAGAGTCTGTTGCAATTGGTTTGTTAAATAAAAAAACTTTTGCTGTAGATCTTTTTGAAGATTTGAAGCATGTTTCTGTAATGAAAAACTGGGCACTCTCATCGCTATGGATTGTGGGTAAGAAGACATTGCCCCCACGCTAAATGTATTAGTTCACAACAAACTAACGAGAACAGCAATCAGTGCAGCCCCTGATATATCAAATGATCTAGTATCCTTATGCCAGAACCAATGAGACGAAAGGTCTGCTTGATTTCTTTTGTGTTGTGGATCTACCAGAATAACAATCATTGTGCACTAGAAAACAGACGCATATACAATTTACAAGGTAATTAATACGCTGCACAATAAAATATTATAATATATAGGTTTACTTGAGCCACAGTATAATGGTACATGATGGTACATTTGTTAACCGCATAGACTACTGTCCCTTTTATTGTTAAAACCATATTGAAGTCTTAATAAGCCCAACAAGGGATTATATAATGTGTGGGGTGCTCTACCAGCCTGGGCATAGAGAGGGTGAAGACCCAAGACTTCATTATGTTATTGTGTGGTTTTGATTATTTTGCTATAAATTATGTAGGGTAAGCACCTAGAGTGGCACAGAGCACTCTGAGCATGTGCAGTGCCAGTGACTCCAGTAAGTCCCATCATTTTTAATTTGCCTAAAATGCTTTAGGGCCCCACAGACATAAGATAAGGTAAAGACGTCATTAACTCTAACTGTGTAATGTACCAATCAGGCCTGCCTGTTTTGGCTTCATTTACTGGCCAGAATTCCAGAGAGAGAGAGAGAGAATCTTGTATATCACTGACTAAAGTAAATGTAAATAAAGGCTTACACATACAGTTATTTTAGACAGGCACTTCAGTGAGTTATTTCATTTGTAAATATGACAGAAAGCAGTTAGAAAGCAATGGCTGATATTGGTGAGTCGATCCTAGTGTAGGTGATGTCCATCTCTTGAAGTGATGGCTCCTTGCTGAATGTATTGCTACCAGCATTATGATTGGTAGTTTATGGTACATATTGAATTGTATATAATACACACAAGTTCTGGCTCTCACAGTGTTCCGAGCCATGGAACGCCCAATGTTCTGCCCAGGTACATAGTTACATACAGTATTCCAAGCAGGTACAGCTTACTTTTTGCACGGATCCATGGAGTGATGGTTCATCTCCCAATGTGAAGATGGTGCCTCTCGGCAAGCCTTTCCCAATGACTATACCAGAGACCTCACCTGGTGTTAAAGCACGGTTCCACATTGCAAAACCGGCCAGGTTTCCCACAAATGCTTCTGAGCTGTCAAAACCGCCACCCAAGGTATCTTGCTCCTGTCCAAGAACCAGCGACCCTCCTGGAGGGATCTCATAGCCCTTCTGAAATCTGGAGCCGGTAGACGCCAACCTTCGGTCAACGTAAAACCAGTATTTGCCCTGGATGGCAGACCAGATAAAGCAGGTGTGATGCCAGTTGCCATCCAGAAAAGGAACCACGGGCAACTCCCGGTACACGGGATCCCCTATGACAAAGTGAAGGGCGTCATAGGCGGCTCCATTCCTGCCATGAAGCACCAACTTGTTATCATTCTCTTCTGTTGCATAGGAAAGTATGGTACCCAGGTAATTGGCATCGGTCCTTACCCAACTGCAGATGGACAGCTCATGAAGTCCATGTCTTAGGCCTTTGCTGAAGGTGACAAAGTTTTCAGTGGAAGCATTGGGGAACACCAACATGGAGTCCACGTTACATACTGAAAAAAAGGTGAGAAAATTCCTATTATCAGTAGGCTGGAAGAACTCCAAGCACATGAAGAACCTACCTCTACAGGGTTGGACTGGGGGTGAAGGGCCCGCCGGGTCCCCCAACCCCGCACCCCCTGCAGGGGCCCCCCTTATCCCCCTCGCAGGGCCCCCCACCTGACGTCCTCCCCTGAGTGTGTACATTTAACGCATCAGGGGAGGAGTGGTCAGGCAGGGGGAGCGCCGGCAAGGGTCGGGTCTGGGCCGCTGGGGCCCACTAGAGCCGAGGCCCCCCTGGGATTTTTCCCGGTGTCCCGGCAAGCCCAGTCTGACCCTGTACCTCTACGTAAATATGTTTTACCAACATTTGACCTTCTTAGGGACTGAAGTTCTTTATTCAGATTGGGTGCTAGTGTCTCTTTAAAGGGGTGGTTCACCTTTGAGTTAACTTTTTGTATGTTATAAAATGGCCAACTCTAAGCAACTTTTCAGCTGGTCTCCGTGATTTATTTTTTGATAGTTTTTAAATTATTTTTCTTCTGACTCTTTTCAGCTTTCAAACGGGGGTCACTGACCCCGGCAGCCAAAAATTATTGCTCTGTGAGGCTCCAGTTTTATTGTTATTGTTACTTTGTATTACTTATTTTTCTATTCAGGCCCTCTCCTATTCATATACCAGTCTCTCATTCAAAGCACTCCCTGGTTGCTAAGGTAATTTGGACCCTAGCAACCAGATAGCTGCTGAAACTGCAAACTGGGGAGCTGCTGAACAAAAATTATAATTATTAAAAAAAACTATTCTCAGAATCTCTACGTCAAACAAAAAGCTGCACTCCTTCTTCTAAAAAAGACCTTTATTCCATTAAATATAAAAACATGTGGCTACTGTGAAGCAAACAGCCTGGAGATTCCTGTATCATCGGCAAAGTCACCCAAATGTGGCCCAGACCGTCCCCTCGCCCCGAGCTCTCTGTAACTGCATTACAAGCATTGCTGGATACATTGTCATTCCCATTCATGGGCCTCAAAGGGACAGTATATTGTAGCACCAAGAAAGATCAGTTTAGGACCCATATACACACTAATCACTTATTTCATTGCTGGTTTCCTGCATAAGGTTGCCCCCTGTCCGGTCGGGCAGCCAGATTTCCAGAATCACTGTCCGGGTCAGGACTAGCTGAGATTGATGCATCGATCAGCCAATCAGTGATCGTCATGCCATAGCCTCACCCCTGTGATGCCACCATCCCCGCCCCCTGTAAGGTCTCCGCCCCCCTGCCCAGAGAAAGTAGCTGGGAAAGGTGGCAACCCTATACCTGCAACTAGTTCTCCAGTATTTTTTTATTCTTTCCCCTCTTCTTATTAATATCCATGCAAGGCTGGTTGGGTGTTGTACAGCTAGCATTATGTCAGAATGGTCTCAACCAAAAACTAGTAGCAAAGTACAGTGTCGGACTGGGATGCCAGGGGCCCACCAGAAAACCCTAGAACATGGGCCCACTCTCCTATTTTTCATCCACTTTGTATTCTATATTTCCCTAGTTTTTATCTTTACATACTATTCTTCTATATATTTAATTGCTTGTTCCCATAGAAAAATAAGTAATGACTATGAATTAGGCCAAATGGCTAGAAGCAGGAGGGCCCACCAGTGTCGGACTGGAGGGTAAAGGGCCCACCGGGGCTCCCGTCACAGGGGCCCTGCAGGTGACATAGGCGAGGTGCATCCCCTAACACTCCCCCCCTGCAGGGGCCCCCCTAACCCCCCTCGCAGGGCCCCCACCAGACGTCCTCCTCCGAGCGCAAAAATTTGACGTGTCAGGAGAGGAGCGGTCAGGAGGGGGAGCGCCGGCAAGGGTCGGGTCTGGGCCACGTGTCCCGGTGGCCCAGTCCGAACTTGGGGCCCACCAGGAATTTTTCTGGTATCCCCTCGCCCCGAGCCAGTCCGACACTGCCAAAGTATGTCTGATCTGGACACATGAAGACCCATTAAACTTACTTGTGCCAGGTTTCTTGGTTTGCTGCTCCTTAGTGCTCAGCACAGTAGTGCTCTGTTCCTTGGACTCTCTTGGGGTCTCTGTTACTGCTGATGGGGGCCTACTTCCTTGTACCTCTGGGCTTTCTCTCTCCGGCATGCCCGTCACGCCTTCATACTCTTTATCCTCTGCTAACCTCATGTTTTTGGTCACATAATCAGGTTCTTCCTTCTCTGGCAAGCTTGGATTAGTTGGCCTATAATCATGTTGTTCCTCCTCTGTCAAGCTTGGATTAGTTGGCCTGTAGTCATGTTGTTCCTCCTCTGGCAAGCTTGGATTAGTTGGCCTGTAGTCATGTTGTTCCTCCTCTGGCCATCGCTTGTTCTTTGTCACATAATCAAACTCTTCCTCTGTTGTTCCTACATTCTTTGTTACAATTCCATGTTGTTCATCCTTTGGCAACCTTACGTTCTCTGTCACATAATCTTGCTCTTCTGGCAACCTCTTTGAGATGTTCCCCTGAGGTTCTCCCACTGGGAAGCTTATGTTCTTAGCTCCATGTTGCTCTGCCATAGACGCCATCATCATTTTGGACGGGATAAGCAATTGTTGCTCTTCATGAATCCTCTTCATTTGGTTGTGCTTGGACTGAAGCTTTGCCATTCGGTGTTGGGCAGTTATAGGATTTGGATTAATCCCTGGAGGTCCTGGAATGTTCTTATCAGGAGTCCGGTTCAGGTCTTGCTTTGCGGTCAGACCACTTGGTGGCAAAATCTCATTTTGCATCATGACTTTGAATTTCTCCTCCAGCGCAGTTATTTTGCTTCCCTGTCTTTGAATGGAATCCTGAAATATATCCAGGGATTTTTGCAGTGCTTTCTTGTCCATAACTAGCTGGACAATCAGCCTTTTCTGACTGGCCATTGCTGAGGTCAAGTTTGAGATGACGGCATCATTTGCCTTCTTATCTTTCATCTCCTGTTTGTTTCTCTGAGTCAGGGACTCCTCTAGGGAGGAGATCTTTAGTTCAAGCTTCTTTGTTTTCCTTTGGAGTTTCTTCAGCCAGAATTTCACCCCATCGATTTCCCTCTGATTGACTTCATTGGTTGAATTAAGGGCCTCTGTAATGGACCTCTGCTGGTCGATTAAGTCTTGGAAGCGGGCATCTATATTGTACGAGAGGTTGTAATTTTCTGCTATGCCCTGAAGACGTTGAAGTGTTATCTCTTGGAACCGGCGAAACTGGAGGATAAAAACATAAAGAACTTAGCGCCTATATAGGATTACTGTATGTAGTAAGTGTTCTAGAACTGAGAAGCACATGTTACATATGTGACCATGTGATGTTCACTGGGTGGGGAGCACAGCATGTTCACTGGGTGGGGAAACCATACTGACTCTTATAGACACAGGGTGAATGTAGTGTTTGGGGAGGAGTTAAATGCATTTCCTTTACAGACTCCTTCATAGAGTCTCAGTTCCATGGAATTTCATCTTGCCCTAGTGTCACCATCTTGTACTACTGCCTCCATCTTGTACTACTGCCTCCATCTTGCTCTACTGTCACCATCTTGTACTACTGCCTCCATCTTGTACTACTGTCACCATCTTGCCCTACTGCCTCCATCTTGTACTACTGCCTCAATCTTGCCCTACTGTCACCATCTTGTACTACTGCCTCCATCTAGCTCTACTGTCACCATCTTGTACTACTGCCTCCATCTTGCTCTACTGTCACCATCTTGTACTACTGCCACCATGTTGCTCTACTGTCACCATCTTGTACTACTGCATCCATCTTGCTCTACTGTCACCATCTTGTACTACTGCCTCCATCTAGCTCTACTGTCACCATCTTGTACTACTGCCTCCATCTAGCTCTACTGTCACCATCTTGTACTACTGCCTCCATCTAGCTCTACTGTCACCATCTTGTACTACTGCCTCCATCTAGCTCTACTGTCACCATCTTGTACTACTGCCTCCATCTAGCTCTACTGTCACCATCTTGTACTACTGCCTCCATCTTGCCCTACTGTCATCATCTTGTACTACTGCCTCCATCTTGCCCTACTGTCACCATTTTGTACTACTGCCTCAATCTTGCCCTACTGTCACCATCTTGTACTACTGTCGCTATCCTAGCCTACTGTCTACATCTTGCCCTAATGTCGCTATCCCAGCCTACTGTCTACATCTTGCCCTACTGTCTCCATCTTGCTCTATTGTCACCATCTTGCCCTACAGTCACTATCTTTTACTACTGCCTTCATCTTGCCCTACTGTCTCAATCCTTGCTTTATGATGCTTTCTTGCTCTATAGCTTACATCTTGCTCTGCTATGTCCATCTTGCTGTACTGTCTTTATTTTGCCCTTATGTCTCCCTCTTTCACTACTGTCTCTACCTTGCCCTACTTTCACCACCATCTTTTACTGTCACCATCTTGCACTACTGTCTCCATTCTACTCTACGGTTTCCATTGAGCCCTACAGTCGCCATCTTCACAGGTAACAATGACAAGGAAATTGATTAATGCTGGGAAGGCTGCTGGGGTTTAATTCCTATTTGCCCAAATATGTCTACCTGTTCTGCCCTCAGATATTATAAGTTTAGTATCAGTAGTGAAGAATAGCATAAGATGTGACAGGAAATATAATAAAACTGGAAAGGTTTGTTTCAGTTCTTTCAACCCATAGCAACCATGCAGCAGGTAGGATTTATTAGTCTACTCTTTGAAATAAAACACAAATCTCATTGGCTTCTATGTGTTTTGCACCATAATTCGACTTTGAGGTTTTTTTTAGAGCAAAAAAACTTGAATTGTAAAAAAAGAAAAACCTCGAACCTTGCTAAATCTACCCCTAATAGAAATCAGATGGTGCAGTATTTAAATGAATGGCATGGCTCCAATTTTGAAGCTATTTTAAATCTTAGTGGAGAGTAACCAGAAGAGCAATTTAATACTGGTATCCTGTGATCCAGCTTGGGATCTACTGGGAGACCAGGATCTACCTCTTGTGCACCCACAACCTTCTAGCATTTCACTGAACACCCAGCATAAACATTCAGAACGTAACCCACCTGTTCCTCTAGCCTGCGGAAGCGCTCGAAAAACGGTTTTCTCTGCTCCAGAACCCGGGTCTGTTCTAGGAGGACACCCTGGAGACATAAAGCAGTCAGGACCATTATCCGGAACATGGTGGTTTTTAAGGGAAGTTTCTGGCTTGGAGGAAACAGTAGGACCAAGAGGCGTCACTGAATCAGTAGGACCAAGAGACGTCACTGGAACAGTAGGACCAAGAGGTGTCACTGAATCAGTAGGACCAAGAGGCGTCACTGGAACAGTAGGACCAAGAGGCGTCACTGGAACAGTAGGACCAAGAGGCGTCACTGAATCAGTAGGACCAAGAGGCGTCACTGGAACAGTAGGACCAAGAGGCGTCACTGGAACAGTAGGACCAAGAGGCGTCACTGAATCAGTAGGACCAAGAGGCGTCACTGGAACAGTAGGACCAAGAGGCGTCACTGGAACAGTAGGACCAAGAGGTGTCACTGGAACAGTAGGACCAAGAGGCGTCACTGAATCAGTAGGACCAAGAGGCGTCACTGGAACAGTAGGACCAAGAGGCGTCACTGGAACAGTAGGACCAAGAGGCGTCACTGAATCAGTAGGACCAAGAGGCGTCACTGAATCAGTAGGACCAAGAGGTGTCACTGAATCAGTAGGACCAAGAGGCGTCACTGGAACAGTAGGACCAAGGCACTTGGCTCAGCACATGGTGCGGCTGCTGTTCCTCCAGCTTCTTGCTGTATATAATTCAGGGTTTTAGATTCTCAGTTTTAATTCAACGTCTCCAGTTTCCTTCTTTCATTATTTTCCAGGGTCAACTTAAGATCTTCATTCCACCTTCAACAGAACATTCTGTCTCCTTAGATACCTTTCTAATAATTGTCCACCTTTCCGTTGCTGATATCCTAATAACTTACTGTCCCCTCCCAATTAGCAGAGCTGCCTACTTCCCTTCAGCTCCCCGGCCCATCTGATTCCTGACTCGCTCTCTCTCCACTCCCCCACCCCAAGTAGTCGATGGTTTGGTCCACAAATAGATGAGTTCTGCAGACTCCTGGAGTATTCTTGAGGAGCCAATTTTAGCTGCAAGAAAAATATCCTGCTTGGGAGGCTCCAGTAAAAAATGATATTTGTGGGACACTCTGTCATTCCAACTTTCCCATTTTAACTCTTCTGTGTCCAATTGGTGTTGGTTACAGCCCTGCCGCTAATTCCCAGCATTGCTCTAGCAGCTCCAGCTTTATTTGACTCCGATATAGAGTAAAAATTCACAGAACCATGTTTGTAAGTAAGGTATACATACCATCTATATTGTAGCTGACTGTAAATGCTCTATGAGAGCAATTGTAGCTACAGGTGCTGTGTTTACTGAGGCTGGAAAAGCCAAGACAAGTGTTGAGACTGAGTTATTGCTTAGTGAGCTTTATGTCTTTATAAAGTAGGTAATATATTAGTAATGTTCCTGGATCCAGTTGCCCTAATAGTGACTGGGGCATGTTAGTAAAACAGGCTGTCATTGGGCCAGTTGGTTCTGGTGTCAGATAAATACATTTTCTTATATTGGGCCAGATTCAGTTTAATGAGAAAACTCAAGGACAAGTAATTCGATTCCATTTCTTCCCCAATAGAATTTAATAGAGTTTTCACGTGATAAACACGGAGATAAGTTTTTCTGAATTGCATCTCAAATTGAATCTCGTCCATAGGTTTTCATGTCGCTAAAACTTTTTGTCACTGAATTGAATCTGACCCATCATGATCGGACTGGGCCGCCGGGACACTGAACTATGCCGGTGCTCCCTTCCGACACGTTAAGCTTATTCGGGGTGGACGATGGGTGGGGGACCCTGTGGGGGTTAAGGGAGGCTCAGCGGGGGGCCCTGCGGAGGGTAAGGGAGACTCAGCGGGGGCCCTGCGGGGGGTAAGGGAGGCTCAGCGGGGGCCCTGCGGGGGGTAAGGGAGGCTCAGCGGGGGCCCTGCGGGGGTAAGGGAGGCTCAGCGGGGGCCCTGCGGGGGGTAAGGGAGGCTCAGCGGGGGCCCTGCGGGGGGTAAGGGAGGCTCAGCGGGGGCCCTGCGGGGGGTAAGGGAGGCTCAGCGGGGGCCCTGCGGGGGGTAAGGGAGGCTCAGCGGGGGCCCTGTGGGGGGTAAGGGAGGCTCTGCGGGGGCCCTGCGGGGGGGTAAGGGAGGCTCTGCGGGGGCCCTGCGGGGGTAAGGGAGGCTCAGCGGGGGCCCTGCAGGGGGGGTAAGGGAGACTCAGCGGGGGCCCTGCGGGGGTAAGGGAGGCTCAGCGGGGGCCCTGCGGGGGGTAAGGGAGGCTCAGCGGGGGCCCTGCGGGGGGGTAAGGGAGGCTCAGCGGGGGCCCTGCGGGGGGTAAGGGAGGCTCTGCGGGGGCCCTGTGGGGGGTAAGGGAGGCTCAGCGGGGGCCCTGCAGGGGGGGTAAGGGAGACTCAGCGGGGGCCCTGCGGGGGGGTAAGGGAGGCTCAGCGGGGCCCTGGGGGGGATAAGGGAGGCTCAGCGGGGAGTAAGGGAGGCTCAGCGGGACTCCGCGGGGGGTAAGGGAGGCTCAGCGGGGGTAAGGGAGGCTCAGTGGGTGGTACGGCCATGCAGGGGGCACCACGGCCATGCAGGGGGCACCTGCAGGAAGCCCCGTTGGGCCCTGCACCCCTCAGTCCAACCCTGTGACCCACTGAATAAATAAAAAAGAACCAACTGTCCCAAAAAGTTACACTTTTCCTTGAGTGATTTCCAACTATATTTATATATATATATATACACTAACCCGCATTATATTATATATGGGTAAAGTCCAAGTAAACCTTTTATTCCGGCTTGAGTATGTTTGGCTTAGAGACATTCTGTGAAGGCCAACGGTACCAAAACAAAGCTATAATGCGAGTATGGACGCTGTCCTGTTGAAGTTAGGAGCCTAGAACCCCCTACACGTAGCACCCTAGGGGAAAGCAGCCAGTCCCCAAATAGGACAAACATGCGTCATGAATTTGTACGAGCTTGTTACTGTGATTTATCTCAGCACCTTTAGCGCCAACGTATGCCCTCTGCGAGTCTAGACTCCTCCTGTAAAACCAGCGGGGTGGGGGGTAATAAAACCACAAACACTTTCTCTTCATCTGTTACCATAAATCAATTTATTCTTTTTCTTTTAAGAGCAAAAAAATAAATATATTAAATTTTATAAACAAAAGAAAAACACCATCTGAAGAAAATAAAGTTCATCTATTAATAGAGAATCAGTTACAGAGTCCTTCTGGTTGAGCATAGGATAGGCCCAGATGGCAAAGCCAGGTTGGACTGGGAATTTGCCCCACTAGGGCCCATCCTTTTAGGTGACAGCCTGGTTAGTGCTTTCGTTACACTGGCCCTGCTAATTAGTTACCTATGTTGCAACAGTGACACCCAGTGGTCATTCCAGGGTATTTCTCATCTGAAATGCTAGTGGCAAGTAGTCACCAGAGGTAGAAAGCCAACACACAAGAACGTTACAGACAGGTTGAGATTAACCAGATAAAGAGCAGCTTCATCCGAACGATGTAATAGTAATCTGAGTGACACACAGGATGACCAATCAGGGAGCAGCTTGAGGGCTCAGTAGTCCTACAGGAGCTATTATCTATGTACATATGTGCCTGCTGGTATAACTGAGTGTAGTGGGCATCCTATGGTGGTTATATAAGCCCTTTCAATATAAATGCTGTATGGCTCTCACAGCCCTGTAAGTTCTGACCCATATAAAGAACGGACCTGCAGAGCTGCTGTCATTGGAAATAAAGTGCACCTTGTTGTGACAAATACAGAGAGAGTTGTGCTGTTATCTAGTACAGTATTTAGAAAAAAGCCCTTTAAAAACATAAAGAAGAGTGGTCCGACAGAACACGGCCGCAGCCAGTCAGGCAGACAATACAGCCCTGTAGTATCGTATTTGTAGTGTCTATAAGGTACGAGCAGCAGATACAAACAGTAAGTAGCACCCTACTACCCCTAATAGAGCTTGTGCTTTTACTACAGCCTCCCTATAAAGTGCATGCACGGTCACACTATACCCAGTGGGAATAGTTTAACAATAGACAGTACTGAACAAGACTGTAAGCTCCTTGGGAGAGAGATATCCCTGTGTATGCCAGAAAGCTTTTTAATTGTTACCTGTTACCAAGGTAAATCCCTATATATATATATATATATATAAAGGGGTTATTCACCTTTAAGTTAATTTAGTCTTTAAGTTCAATTAGTCTTCATTTTTTTTATCTTTTATCGTTTTTGAATTATTTGCCTTCTTCTTCTGCCTCTTTCCAGCTTTAAAATGGGGGTCACTGACCCTGGCAGCCAAAAACCATTGCTCTGTGAGGCTACAATTTTATTGCTATTGCTGATTTTTATTACTCTACTATTCGTATTCCAGTCACTCTCTCAAACCACTCCTTGGTTACTAAGGTAAATTGGTCCATAGCAACCAGATAACTGCTGAAATTCCAAACGGGAGAGCTGCAGAACAAAAAGTAAAATAATTAAAAAACTGCCAATAATAAAAAATGAAGACCAAAATCAAACTGTATCCAAATAGCACTCTGTGTATCATACTAAACATTACCTCAAAGGCGAACAACCTCTTTATACGCATAATATCCTGCAGACTTTGGTTTCTACAATCAATCTCCACGTACATTATGTGCCCTGACCTATAGGAATCCCATGTATTATGCAGGTAGAGGCTCAGTGTATAGAAATGCATCAAGTGCCCTTGTTTGTTTGTGTTCTTATCGGTGTCCTCAGCTGAGGGACTGTACATTCCATATGCCTTGTCCTTGGGAAATAAAATGGAGGGAATGCCTATTCTGTGCATTTGGGCAAATGCCAGAGGGGCTGCTAGCCATAGACACGCATTAGTTATTGGGCCTGTGGGGGGCTGTTTTAGGCGCCTCTATTGAGATCCAGTCTGGGCCTGGGTATACGTAGAACATAGAATTAGTCTCCTTAATGTACTAAAAAGGCATATTAGCACCCAGAAGCGCATCCCTTATTGCTAGCACATTCAATGGAAGAGGAGGAGGGGGCACCATTGGTATAATACAATACTTGTGCCAACATGTCTGTTGTGCCATGTTAACCCCATTATAAGGCTCATCACCAACACTGGGGGTGGCAGAAGCTCTAAACCCTGCGATGTAGCCATGAAAATGATTGGCTGGGAAACCCCAACAGCCATTGGCAGGCTGCAGTGAGATCAGTGAGTTACTAGCGAGCACTGGGGGTAGCGGGACCCCCTAGAACACAGAGAGGCATCCTAGTCTACATTCAGGTCAGTACTGGGACTAAAGTGGTTCAGGGCCGAGTACCCCGACTGCTAGTGGCATAGGTCGCCTCAGTAGCCACCTGTAGCCGGGCAATTGTTGTGTTTACGCTGGTTTGTGTAGCCTTTTCCTCACCAGAGAGGGGAGCCACCTCAGTTAGGGTGAGCCACCCACCAACTGCATCATTGCAATGGGGAGTTAATAGATGACCCCTTTGTAGGCGTATGATACAAACACCCATAGCCTGGAGCACCCCTATTTGATATTAAAGGTTTATAATAAAAGCTAACCTAAGAGTATATTGAAGCATACACAAATATATATCATATAGAGAATTATTAGCAGCAGAGCACCATTGGTTAGTGCAGCCAAGCTGCCTCTTACAGACACTCAGCTTTCAGCTTGTGGGCTGCTCTCCTACCCTGGTCAGGAAACCGGACCTGGTCCCGACAGACTGCTCCTGCTCAGCCAGCTAAAAATACTGCCTGGATTTCATAACGGAAATGCGGAAACGTGAATGAACGGCCCAGAAAACGTGCAGTCTGGCATTAGGAAAGAGGTTAGGTTCTCCTTAGGCTTTAAGCAAATGCACTAATGACTACATTCTCTAGAAGGATGTAGGGATCGTAGGTATGTAGGTATCAGACCAACACTAGTGCCTGCCCCAGGTCAGAGAGAGCAGGATAGGTCATGGGGTTCTAGATCGACATGTTCCGGCCCTTGCAGGCAACACCGCTACAGAAAAGCTGTTGATAGTTGTAGTTCTGTGGCAGCCGGAGAGCCAAGGCGTCCTACAGAGGCTTGAGCATGCACAGATATATATCATTATAAGGGGCTTCAAGGAGAAGGAAAGGTAAAATGACTGCCAAGATGTTAGCCCCCCCAAGTGATTGTACCTTTCCTTCTCCTTTAAATGAGCATTGGGGCCCTAGAGGTACGTGCCACCCAATAAATAAGGCAGTGCAGTGAGGTGCATTGTGATGTCTAGTCACTTGAGAAATAAACAGTGGCGTAAGCCCTGTCATGTGACCAGCCCCCCCATCCCATCCTGTAGGTTAATTATCAGTGAAGCCCACCCAACAGTGCGACTCACCTCAGTCCATACAGGGAACCTCTACAAGAGGCGTTAGAAAGGTTCTACAAGACATTCTCATATAAGGGGGTCTCCTATTGAATTCTAATTGTTCAGTACATTTCTGAGGTGGAAGAAAAATTCCATACACTTCTTTGGTTAAAGTGTTTATCTGGCTTTGTCCTGCACGGAGACGCCAAGGGTAGCCCCCCACTCAGATGCTCTGTTCCAATCCTGTTGGAAAGCAGCTTCGTTGGCGCTGGTTCTTCAGTCCCAGTAACACTAGACGCTCTTTTGTGCCATGAAGTGAGACAAGATGGCCGCCAGGGACCTTGTCATCTACAGTGAAAATAAGGCCAGCCATGAGCATATGGTCCATTAAACTAGGGGTGCCGACCCCCCAAATAAGTGTTTGTTATCTGGAGATGAGGGAGCTGCTGTGAGACTTGCTCGAGGTGTTGGTTACTCCGCTGAGCTGAGAGAAGCCGCTACAGGACTCCAGGCTGGACATGGAACCCCTAAGGAAACCAATGGAAGAAGGTGTTAGAGAACACAGAATATAGTAGGGAGGGAATGCCAGTATGGGAGGAGGCTATGCTACTATGGGAGGAGACTATGTCACTATGGGAGGAGGCTATGCCACTATGGGAGGAGGCTATGTCACTATGGGAGGAGGCTATGTCACTATGGGAGGAGGCTATGCCACTATGGGAGGAGGCTATGCTACTATGGGACGAGGCTATGTCACTATGGGACGAGGCTATGTCACTATGGGAGGAGGCTATGTCACTATGGGAGGAGGCTATGTCACTATGGGAGGAGGCTATGCCACTATGGGAGGAGGCTATGCTACTATGGGAGGAGGCTATGTCACTATGGGAGGAGGCTATGTCACTATGGAAGGATATGCCACCCCTACTGAGGCCCCTGATAAAAGTGAAACTATTATGCCCAACCCACCTGAAATCTTCGGAGGCCAGAACCTCAAAGTAATACATAAGTTTGCACTTGTGGCTTGAGCCCTGCAGAGACGCCAATACATCGTCGACCCGAGCCATACTGGAGCCAGAGGCAGAACTGTGCATCTTCCACTGCAGGATGTAGATCCCAGGCCAGCGAGTGACGTGTGAGCCCTGGTACAAGGACAGACATTGGGGTAAGGCCACACTGATTACTGCCTATATCATGAACACAGGAGTCTGGGATCCGCTGCCTACAAACCTGAATGCTTTCCCCTTCTCTGCACACTAAAGGGGCCTGAACTCTGCTGTAATCGACACCCAGGGTCCAGCTCTTGTCAATCAGCTGCACGTTGCTGGACGGGGCGTTACCGGCCGCTAGGGCCAACTCCCTCTGCCGCGTATCTGGGGCTCGCTTGGAGTGAAAGAGGCTGAAAATAACATCTCCACGCAGGATGTCAAAGTCCCATGTGATCACCGACTCCTCCTCCAGGATCTCAACAATGATCTGCAACACAAGAATACGGTGCTTCATTTATAGGTGCAATAATCAGAGGGAGGATTTTATCCAATCAGTGTGCGGTCTGTAACTGCTGCAGAGAGTGAATGTCATGGCAAAGTAAGGAGGGCAGTGAATGGAAATAAATAAATACAGGAAGGATGGAGAGGTATAACTGGGGTGATTAAATTAGAGAGTGGAGTCCTGTACCTCTGATTGTAGAGGAGGCTGTAGAGTGGAGGCCGAGGCCAGCAGGGAAGGGGGTAGGTTTGACAGGTATGGTGGAAGTAGTAAAGCAGGGTATGGGGGTATGAGAATTGATGGAAAGGTACAATGAATGTATCAGTAACCACAGATAATCAGGGCCGGGTGAATATCCATCTTACTGGTTGGCATAATAATCTAAATGAGCCATTTATAGGCGACTGTAATGTACTGGTGCAGTTCCGTACCTCGTGGGGCGCTCCTTTCCACACACAGGATGACTGGTAAATCGTCTCTGTCCAGAGCCGTATGTGATCCGACATTTCTGCGTCCTCGTCAGACTGGTACAGCGACTTGGGGACAAGTCCTCCCTCGGGAATGTTACACTGGGGAACACGATAAGGTTTCATTAGGGGCTGGTAGGGTTATGGGAGATTCTAAGGGGAAGTAAAACTAGACGCTCACGTTGATGGGGATTTGGTTGGGCGCTTCAGATAAGCTCTGCGGGTTTGGTGGCCACCATTTCATTAGGTTTGCCAGCAAGCTCATCAGTAGGCATATCAGAAGCTACTGAGAATAAAGGGTAATCTTACCACACACTCTCCCCCAAGGAAATCCGGGACGATCTCTTTGTCCACATAGTCTGCGATGCCCCCTGGCCCCTGGTAGTTGTTGCCGCTGTATATAAGGAATTTCTGCCTGGAGTTCTCGTTAATGAATGGACTGACCTAAAACAGAAAATCCAGGAATGATGACTTCCTGTTGCTACGTGGACTGGGGCTGAGAAACCTGGGCCCAGGCATGGAATGGTTTGTCTTCTATTTCTGTCACTTACCAGGGTCCAGAGAACAGGGAACACGCGTGGGGCCCGTACAATCAGCAGCCTCCCTAAGGTTTCTGGGTAATTAGCCTCCACAACCTCTATAATCCTGAGCAAGGCTTTTACTCCAGGCCTCCAGAGATGCCTCATGTTGAGACCTTCAAGATCCACCAGGCAGGTCCATGACCTGAGGAGAAGACCAAAGAGCCATGTTAGATA
This sequence comes from Xenopus tropicalis, assembly GCF_000004195.4. Classification (NCBI taxonomy): domain Eukaryota; kingdom Metazoa; phylum Chordata; class Amphibia; order Anura; family Pipidae; genus Xenopus; species Xenopus tropicalis. The sequence goes on along the minus strand of NC_030685.2, from coordinate 14,631,235 downwards.
ATTCTGCCATCCGTATCCACTTACAGCCCCATAAGCACAGAAATGGAACGAACCAGATGGGGCGGCCAAACTGACGAGTGTTCTCCTCACAGCGTTTCTGTCCTTCTTCATTAATGGATAGAACCTGAAACATAGAGATAATGCAGTGGGTTAAGGCTTAGACTGGGTGGTGCAAAATGCCCTATTGCATTTTCATGTTCTATTAAGGGGAAAATAAAAATGCCTCTGGGTACATGGAGGAGGTGTACAACGAGGAGATGGAAGAACACCTTTGGCATGATGGGAAATCAGCCATGCCGCACACTTACATGCCGCAGGATGGCTTCCTCCCCGAGCGCTTTCACCAAGCCCTTTGTGTCCACCTGTCCCAAGCGCAAAATATACAGTGGGCGTCCATCTAAAAGGAAAAGAACAAAGAGTTAAGCCTGTGCCCAGGTATGATCCGTGATCTGCATCAGTGTTCCCCAACCAGTGGCTCGTGAGTAACATGTTGCTCCCCAATCCCTTGGATGTTGCTCCCAAGGGCCTCAAATTTGAATTTCTGGCTTGGGGGCAAGTTTTGGTTGCATAAAACCCAGTTTAAAGCCAAACAGAGCTTTCTATAGGCTGCCAGTCCACATAGGGGCTGCCAAATAGCCAATTATAGCTCTTATTTGCACCCCCAGGAACTTTTTCCATGCATGTATTGCTCCCCAACACTTTTTCCATTTGAGCATGTATAAAAGGTTGGGGATCCCTGATCTACATGATAGCAAGTCAGCTTCATGGTTCAGTCTGTTCCGCCCCCTTTTGTGAACTGCGTTGTGCCTATTGATGAACCCTGGAGCCACCGCTGCCGCCAGTGCCACTCTTGTACACCTCCTGCGCCCACTGCACCCACCAAGGAAGATGCTGGCCCTTTATGGGTTTCACCCCTGAGGACAAACATGTTAGTAATAAAGTGAAGCTCCCCTATAAGTGACCTACCCTTGTCGTGGTAATGCCAACCCCCGGCATAGTACTCCTCTAGTACACGGGGCGGCTGCCAGGTCTGGAGGATGTAATCCACTTGGTGCTGCTTGCGCCAGGAAAGGGACTGACACAGCATCTCTCTGGCCTTCTCCATGTTGAAATCGCGAGCCCGCAGGAAGCGCAGGATGTGCTCGTCTTTTGGGATCTAGATGGCGAAGGAGACAGGGGAAACACATTAAGGACAAGTTAACGAGTCACTAAATAAATAGGCAAACGATCATTGGGAAGCTGTCGTTGGAATGATATCCTGACTAAAAAAGTCTGAATAAAGGGGGCCATACACTATAAGATTGTCCAAAGGTGGCAGATTTAAACTGCTAATTTGGGTCCTTCAGACCAATTTGGTAGTTTATCTGCCCGTGTATGGGCACCCCTGATGGGCTTACTCAACCAATACCTGGCCTAAAATTGGCCAGATATTGACTAAGCAGGTTTGACAGGGCAGGTTTGATTTTCCCACCAGTCCTATTGCCGTCATTGTAATTGGATTGTTCGGCCTCCGGGCCAAATGGTTGGATTACTCTGATATTGCCCAATTTGGGTGGGCATATTAGTGGAAACATCTGCTTGTTTGGCAAGGTCCCCAATTCCAATCGAATCATTGTGATCGAATTGCAATGAAGGGAATAGGATCCATCGGAGCGAGGAGCCTACGCGGTCTCTGATCTGGAGGGTAGGCCCGTCGGGGGTGCCCAAACATGGGCAGATAAGCTGCCGAATTGGTCTGATGGACCCAAATCAGCCCATGTATGGGCTGAACTTAGCAGCTGGGCAGATCTGGGCACCCCGAGTCTTTAGTGGGTTGACTTAACAGTCTTGCTGCTTTATCGTTGCTTTTGCTTTAATGCCTGCCCTCCCGCAATGCTGCAGAAGCCATTGTTGGCCAATACCCTTCACCGCATCAAACACAAATCATGCACCCTACCCAGATTCATACACTATTAACACCATCAAAAGACAAGAGCAACCGGCACAAGCAGACCCTTTTGAATAAAGTTTGGTGAGTGAACCCCCCCACCATAGGGCCCAACCACACAATCTTACGTATTATTTAGGGGGTTATGTAATAAAAGGCACTAAGTTTGACCAGAAGTCCAGTAACTCATAGCAACCAACCAGCAGGTAGCATTTACTGGTCCCCTGTTTAATATCAATTATTTTATTGGTTGCTATTGGTTACTGCTCCTGGGCAAACTTAGTGCCCTTTATTACATTTGGGGGTTAGTGTATTCCTGATACTTAGCAAACTGTTATGCTCACGTCCGTGTCAAACCAGCTGAATTCCATACTGTACCATACGGAAACTGTGCCAGCAGAAGTTTGCCCCCTAGTCCGACCCCCTGTCCCCTAAACCCCCAACAGGGTCTGCTGAATGGCCACTGCTTGCAAGCAATAGTCCCAATATCTTGTATTTACCCCAAATATAACCTCAGAAAACAAGCATTTTCCCCAAATCTCTCCTAAGTGGCCTTCAGGCTGACCCCCTCCCCCCCCCCCCATAGGGAGGGGAGCCTCGCAGTTTGGGAACCATGTATAGTAATATTGGGGTTGAAAGGCATTGTTCCCTATGTACAGGGACAAGAACAGCCTATTGCACTGGTAAATGGCAGCCAGGGAGCCACATTAGCACTTGTGTTGTTATTCTACTTGGCTCTGTGTTATTGGTTATGGTCACGCCAGGTTGTACATCCCAGTTAGACAGAATGGCAAACGGACTCAGTTACTGAGAAGGTTAGGAGTGAGAATAGAGAGAGAGACAGACAGAGAGACAGATAGAGACAGACAGAGAGAGGAACGTGAAAACAGAGCAAAAACCAAACACGCTTCAAACCATTTTGTACCTTTTCTGGCTTCCATTCTCCGGCCTCTGACTACAGGAGAGAAATAAAATTTGGGATCTTAATGTCTGAGCCACAGATCCCACCCCCGACAGCACAACTAGTCACATGGCAAAGGGGTGGTGCTTTTCTGCTTACTTCACTCAGACTGTACCACTGCTTGTCGGGGACGGCCAATCTCCCCCTTACAGTGCAGAAAGCCATAATGGCAGCGGCTAGGAGAACAGAAAAGCACCAATGGGAGCGGCTAGAAGCGCACGTCGTCGGTACTGCACAGCCACAGCCAAAAATTGCTGCCTTGCTATACTGAACTACACTTCCCACTCAATTCCACCAATCACCATTGGCAAAGAATTCTGGGAGATGTAGTTCACTAAAGAGCCTGGTGATGCATCTGTATTTAATGGTGGGGAAAAATGGAAGGCATCTTGCTCCCATCATGAATCGCATAACATGGAGGTGGGGGGGGGTCAAGGAAGCCTTTAAGGAAGCAACAGAAATAAAAATAATGAAAGAGATGGGGGTTATCGTTGCCTTGAGCTTTTAAGGTTGGCTGGACATTCACAGAGGACTTTTATTTCCAAATAAATTTGGGAATTGTGAATGAGTCGAGTGCTGTGCCAGTTGGGCAGAAAAGCCAAATCCCCTAAGCCCGATTATAGGGTCCATCCTCATAGAGATGCCAAGCCCCCCTGAAAAGCCTGTGGTGCCACAGTGCAGTGCAGCAGCATGGGAGCTGTAAGAGAGGCGGCCATCTTACCTTGCCTTTGTGCGTCTCTTGCAGCCACTGGCGCAGGTGGATAAGGGCGCTCTCCTGCATTGGCGTAAGCTGCCCGAGGTAGCGTTCTATGTAGTCGGCTTCTAGTTTATCAGCTACAAGTGAGGGGGGAGAGGGGAATGAGAATTTAACCCTTTGGCTTTCATAACAAAGAGTATGTCTGTTGGCCATTATTGAATAATGGGGACCTACTGTCAGGAGTGGATGGCTCTGCGGCCAAGCTGTGGCTCCCCGCGTCTGCTTTACATGGTCCCTGAGAGGCTGTTTGCTCGGCCTGGTTGCTGCGGGTAATACCACTTCTGAAGGCCTGCAGGGGGTGCCAGCCAGCTGGGACCCCGGGTGTCCATTTGGGAAGGTGGGTGATGCCTTGGGATATGAGCTCGTTCAAGTAAAATTCGATGACTTCCTTACCCTGAGAAAAAGAGCAGGAAGCAGACAGGTTAATCTTTCTTGGTACGCAGAGCCAATGGCATTATGTGCCTGTGATCTATGGCGGATAGTGTGAGACTGGCCAATAGTGTGAGACTGGCCAATAGTGTGAGACTGGCCAATAGTGTGAGACCGGCCAATAGTGTGAGACCGGCCAATAGCGTGAGAGTGGCCTATAGTGTGAAACCGGCCAATAGTGTGAGAGTGGCCTATAGTGTGAAACCGGCCAATAGTGTGAGAGTGGCCTATAGCGTGAGACCAGCCAATAGCCCGAGACTGGCCAATAGTGTGAGAGTGGCCTATAGTGTGAGACCAGCCAATAGCCTGAGACCAGCCAATAATGTGAGAGTGGCCTATAGTGTGAGACCAGCCAATAGCCTGAGACCAGCCAATAGCCTGAGACCAGCCAATAGTGTGAGAGTGGCCTATAGCGTGAGAACAGCCAATAATGTGAGAGTGCCCTTTAGTGTGAGACCAGCCAATAGCCTGAGACCAGCCAATAATGTGAGAGTGGCCTATAGTGCGAGACCAGCCAATAGTCTGAGAACGGCCGATAGTGTGAGAGTGGCCTATAGTGTGAGACCAGCCAATAGTGTGAGATTGGCCAATAGTTTGAGACCACCCAATAGTTAGAGACTGGCCAATAGTGTGAGACTGCCCAATAACCTGAGACCGGCCAATAACTGTTGTCATTGGCCCGCATCAGTCTTGAAACCTAGCAGCACCCCAAGCTCACCCTCTTGATGTTGGCGGTGTACTGCTTCATTGCGATCTTCTCCACCGTGCTCTCAAAGCCAAAGAACGACTTGATGTCCAGAGACGCAGTCTGCTCGAAGCATGTCCATTCCTCATTTTCTGGGTGAACCTGGGGCAAAGCACAGAACACTGCCAATGGGGAAATCGACTGCTGAATTTGCCACTAATGAAAAGTTCAGTTGATTGGCTGCTATGATAGATACCCTGGCAACCAATCACTCTGCTCTGCAAGGGGCAAATCTCCATGGCCACCATTAGATTAGTATAACAATGCCAACCCTGTGTGCCCAGATGGAAATGCCCACATACTACTCTACTGGTCTAGAAATTCCCACTCTGGCCACAAGAGGGCACCACATTGCAACTGATATCGGGTACAGTCAAATATTACTGTAACATATTACTGTACATACAGTAAAGGGCATACAGGCAGCATTAGTTGTCTCTATGTAACCCATTGGCCACCGGCAGTTTGCATTATTCTACACCCACTGCTGATTGGTTGCTATGGGTTACTGCACTGAGGCCAGTGTAAATTAGCCCCAGTGCGTCTGCTCTGTGCAGCTTAGGGGTATATTATCAGTATCAGTGATGTTGCTCATAGCAGCCAATCAGATGCTATTTAAATCTAATTGCTGATTGGTTGCCCTGGGTAACATCACCAGTAATGCTTTACTCCACTTCAGCATGATTAATATACCCCTTAGTGTATCATGGAGGATCGGTGGTGCTTGCGTAACTGCAGCACCCACGCGCGTCACGGCCTGCCGAGGGCACAAGGGCAGCGGCGAGGGTGTCGGCTTTCCGGTGTAAGGTAACCGGAGCTCTGCTTTTGTTTACTGCCCATAGAACATCTAACAGCTGCGCAGAAAAAGGGATCATGTACCCCACGCACAATACACGGCGACACAGACCCAGCGCGTCAGGGAGCCAGGGAAACCTGCCAGGACTCCAATTTGCTAAATGACTTTAAAAGTCATCGCATTAAATATTGAGTTAGAGCAAGGGCCGCCTACACTCCCAGGCACCCCCTCTCTGCCAGCTCTTATTTATCATAGGGTGAAAACAGAACAAACCCTATCCTATAAATAGGCCCCAAAACGTTCCATACTGGAGAATAGAGAACTCGGGGGGGGGGGGGGGAGGGGGTCCCATTTGGTGAACTTTATTTTCACTATTTGATAGATATGCCTCCGGATGTGACTGGAACGCTGTGATCCAGCCTATAATTTGGGGCCAGGGCTCTTTAAGGGGTGGTTCAACTTTCTGTAAACTTTTCAATTGGTCTTTGACCAGCTAAAGCTCTGTGAGGCTACAATTTCACTGTCACTGTTTTTATTACTTAACTTTCTATCTAGGCCCTCCTCTACTCATATTCCTGTCTCACTTTCAAACCGCTGCCTGGTTGCTACGTTAAGTTGGACCCTAGCAACCAGATAGCTGCTGAAATTCCAAACTGGAGAGCTGCTGAAGAAAATGGAAAAAAGGATGACCAACTGCAAACTGACTGAGAATAGCACTCTCATTAGACTAAAGGTCCCCATACACGGGCCAATTGTAGCTGCCGATATTGGTCCCTTAGACAGATTTGGCAGCTAATCGGCCCGTGTATGGGCACTAACGACGGGCCTTCCTGACCGATATCTGGCCTGAAATTGGCCAGATCTTGATTGGGCAGATAAGACAATCTAATCGGTCCGGGGAACCGCATGAATGAGCCAATGCGGTTCCCCAGACCGACATTTTTCTTTTCCTATACCCCCTGGGGCCAAACGGTGGAATTAGCCTGGATTCTCCCGATATCATACCCGTAGGTGGGGGGGTATCAGGAGAAGATCCGCTCGCTTGGCGACATCGCCAAGTGAGCGGATCTGAAGTTGTATGGGCACCTTAAGAGTTCATTCAAAAGTGAACTACCCCTTTAAATGAAACTCTGATGACAGGAGAGGCATTAAAGCCAGGAAAAGAAAATGCCCCAAATACAGTCACACTCAGGGTCCTACCTTCTAATGGGGCTAAGGGCGGAAAATCTGTACAGTTTGCCGTGTTTTCCCATGATGCAATGTTGTATGCGTGTGTATGTGTTAGTCTAGTTACTTACTGAGTAACTGCAGGTCTCGTTCACTAACACACGGCTGGAGAAGGTCTCGTTGTGAGCCTCGATCAGCAGCGTCCGATCTTTCCAGTTCACAGTGTTCTTCTGAATGAAGTAGACAAATTCGACCCCCGCGATCTGCAATGATAATAAGCCCCTCCTTTTAGTAACAGCTTATAGATAAGTAATATATGCTTCATTGTGTGGGTTAGGAATATTAGATATTAGCACAAGGCTGCAGGCCGAGTTATACAGGGAACTCTGAGTATCACTCATGTATTATAAGGGATAATGTACCCCCTACTGTAAATGATAAGGATATTAGCAGTCACTGAGGGGTTCTGTGCCCATATAAAGGCACAAGGCTGCAGGCTGAGTTATACAGGGAACTCTGAGTATCACTCATGTATTATAAGGGATAATGTACCCCCTACTGTAAATGATAAGGATATTAGCAGTCACTGAGGGGTTCTGTGCCCATATAAAGGCACAAGGCTGCAGGCTGAGTTATACAGGGAACTCTGAGTATCACTCATGTATTATAAGGGATAATGTACCCCCTACTGTAAATGATAAGGATATTAGCAGTCACTGAGGGGTTCTGTGCCCATATAAAGGCACAAGGCTGCAGGCTGAGTTATACAGGGAACTCTGAGTATCACTCATGTATTATAAGGGATAATGTACCCCCTACTGTAAATGATAAGGATATTAGCAGTCACTGAGGGGTTCTGTGCCCATATAAAGGCACAAGGCTGCAGGCTGAGTTATACAGGGAACTCTGAGTATCACTCATGTATTATAAGGGATAATGTACCCCCTACTGTAAATGATAAGGATATTAGCAGTCACTGAGGGGCTCTGTGCCCATATAAAGGCACAAGGCTGCAGGCTGAGATATACAGGGAACTCTGAGTATCACTCATGTATTATAAGGGATAATGTACCCCCTACTGTAAATGATAAGGATATTAGCAGTCACTGAGGGGTTCTGTGACCATATAAAGGCACAAGGCTGCAGGCTGAGATATACAGGGAACTCTGAGTATCACTCATGTATTATAAGGGATAATGTACCCCCTACTGTAAATGATAAGGATATTAGCAGTCACTGAGGGGTTCTGTGACCATATAAAGGCACAAGGCTGCAGGCTGAGTTACATATATAGATACGGTATATACATATTAGCAGTTATGTTACTAAATTCGTCCAGTAGTTGAGATTCTCACCACTAGATGGCACTACGCTCAAATGTGTAAAAGCAATATAGACTGTATGGAGCTGACAATGCAAAGTGCAATCTGCTGCAGAAGAACCATTAGGGCAAATGATTTCTATATGGCACTGCACAGCAGTGCATGCTGGGGCTGCAGAGAGCGGCACATTACAGGCAAATGGGTTTATGACGGGCCAAGGCAGGACTGCACACTGGTGCTGAATGGAGCACTGTCCAAGGTGCTGACCTGCGAGGAGTGAGGGGGGCATATAGTTTATCAGATAAGGAGCTTCCATTGTTACAAGGGAAACAGACTAATTTTCACCTTAGCTCTAACTTTAGCTAATGTAAGCTGTAGAGGAAGAAGTAGTAATCTCCGCTGCATGCTGGCTAATGCGCGTAGCTTGTCGGGAAAAATAGGGGAGCTGCAGGCTATTGCATGTATTGAAAATTATGACTTAATTGGTATCACTGAGACCTGGTGGGATGAAAAATGCGACTGGGCAGTGAATTTAAATGGGTATACACTTTTTAGGAGGGACAGAGGGATTAAAAAGGGTGGAGGGGTTTGTCTTTATGTAAAGTCAGATTTAAAGCCATGTAATAAAGACATTACCAATGAAAACGTTGAATCTCTTTGGGTAGAAATTTCAGTAGGGCTGAAGGTCACAAAGAAAATGATCATTGGTGTATGCTATAAACCACCCCGTATAGATGAGGGGGATGAGGCCCAGCTACTTTTGCAAATGGAGGAGGCTTCAAAATTGGGTCAAGTTGTTATTATGGGGGACTTTAATTATCCGGACATTGACTGGAGTAATGGGGTGGCTAAGTCAGAAAAAGCTAGTAGGTTTGTAAATATGCTAAATGACAACTTTTTATTTCAGGTGGTTCAAGAACCTACTCGGAATGAGTCTATTTTGGACCTGGTAATATCTAATAATACTGAACTTATCTCTAACATTTGTGTGGGTGAGCATTTGGGGAACAGTGATCACAACATGGTCTCCTTTGAGATAATGCTGCAGAGACAGCTCTATAAGGGAGTAACTAAAACGCTCAATTTTAGACGTGCAGACTTTGCCAGTTTAAGGGCATCTCTGCAATGTGTCAACTGGGAAAGGCTTTTCATGGGGTTAGACACAGAAGGAAAATGGAACATCTTTAAAACATTGCTTTGCAGGTATACACAACAGTATATTCCCCTTGTAAGCAAGGAGAGGCATCGCAAAGCAAAACCCTTATGGCTGAATAAAAGAGTTAAGGTCGAGGTTGGTAATAAAAAACGTGCTTTTAAAGCATTCAAGTTAGCTGGGACAGCGGAAACCTTCATCAGGTACAAGGAAGCAAATAAAGCATGCAAAAAAGCTATCAGGCAAGCTAAAATAGAGATGGAAAGGGATATTGCAGCTAGGAGTAAAAAGAATCCAAAATTATTTTTTAATTATGTGAATAGTAAAAAAATGAAGCAAGAAGGGGTGGGAACTTTATTATCACGGGGGGTACGTTGGTTGATGAGAACGGGGAAAAAGCTGAAATTTTGAACTCTTATTTTTCATCTGTCTATACATCTGAGGAGCCAGATAATGAAGGCTTCCCTTTTAATATGCCCAGTTCTAGTAATTTAGCTACTGGCGCATGGGTCACTCAGGAGGAAATTCAAAAGAGACTTGAACATGTAAAGGTAAACAAAGGTCCAGGACCGGATGGGATTCATCCCAGGGTATTAAATGAGCTGAGCGCTGTGATTGCCAAACCTCTTCACTTAATTTTTCAGGATTCATTGAGGTTTGGCATGGTGCCGAGAGACTGGCGGATTGCTAATGTGGTGCCGTTATTTAAAAAGGGATCTCGTTCTCAGCCTGAAAACTATAGGCCTGTTAGTCTGACATCAGTAGTAGGAAAGCTTCTGGAAGGGGTAATAAGGGATAGGATAGTTGAATACATTGCAGTTCACAATACTATTAGTTTGTGCCAGCATGGTTTTATGCGTAACAGATCTTGCCAGACTAATTTAGTTGCCTTTTATGAGGAGGTGAGCAGGAACCTTGATGCTGGAATGGCAGTTGATGTCATCTACTTAGATTTTGCTAAAGCGTTTGATACAGTACCGCACAGAAGGTTAATGATCAAATTGAGGAATATTGGCCTAGAACATAATATTTGTAATTGGATAGAAAACTGGCTGAAGGATAGAGTACAAAGAGTGGTGGTAAATGGAACATTTTCTAATTGGACCAGTGTGGTTAGTGGAGTACCGCAGGGGTCAGTCCTTGGGCCTTTGCTTTTTAACTTGTTTATTAGTGACCTGGAGGTGGGCATAGAGAGTACTGTTTCTATTTTTGCTGATGACACTAAATTGTGCAAAACTATAAGTTCCATGCAGGATGCTGCCGCTTTGCAGAGCGATTTGACAAAATTAGATAACTGGGCAGCAAACTGGAAAATGAGGTTCAATGTTGACAAGTGCAAAGTTATGCACTTTGGTAGGAATAATATAAACGCAAACTATCTACTGAATGGTAGTGTGTTGGGGGCATCCTTAATGGAGAAGGATCTAGGGGTTTTTGTAGATCACAAGTTGTCTAATTCCAGGCAGTGTCATTCTGTGGCTACTACAGCAAATAAAGTGCTGTCTTGTATAAAAAAGGGCATTGACTCAAGGGATGAGAACATATAGGTCCCTGGTAAGGCCTCACCTTGAGTATGCAGTGCAGTTTTGGGCTCCAGTCCTTAAGAAGGATATTAATGAGCTGGAGAGAGTGCAGAGACGTGCAACTAAACTGGTAAAGGGGATGGAAGATTTAAACTATGAGGTGAGACTGTCGAGGTTGGGGTTGTTTTCTCTGGAAAAGAGGCGCTTGCGAGGGGACATGATTACTCTGTACAAGTACATTAGATGGGATTATAGGCAGTTGGGGGATGTTCTTTTTTCCCATAAAAACAATCAGCGCACCAGAGGCCCCCCCTATAGATTAGAGGAACAGAGCTTCCATTTGAAGCAGCGTAGGTGGTTTTTCACGGTGAGGGCAGTGAGGTTGGGGAATGCCCTTCCTAGTGATGGGGTAATGGCAGACTCTGTTAATGCCTATAAGAGGGGCCTGGATGAGTTTTTGAACAAGCAGAATATCCAAGGCTATTGTGATACTAATATCTACAGTTAGTATTACTGGTTGTATATATATAGTTTATGTATGTGAGTGTATAGATTGGTTAGTATAGGTTGTGTGCTGGGTTTACTCGGATGGGTTGAACTTGATGGACAATGGTCTTTTTTCAACCCTATGTAACTATGTAACTATCTCAAAAGCCGACACTCATCATGTTAAAGGAACAGCAACACCAAAAAAATTAACGTGTTTTAAAGTAATTAAAATATAATGTACGGTTGCCCTGCACTGGTACAGCTGGGGTGTTTGCTACAGAAACCCTACTATAGTTTATACAAATACCCCGCTGTGTAGCCCCGGGGGCAGCCATTCCTGCACTGGTACAGCTGGGGTGTTTGCTACAGAAACCCTACTATAGTTTATATAAATACCCTGCTGTGTAGCCCCGGGGGCAGCCGTTCCTGCACCGGTACAGCTGGTGTGTTTGCTACAGAAACCCTACTATAGTTTATATAAATACCCCGCTGTGTAGCCCCGGGGGCAGCCATTCCTGCACCGGTACAGCTGGGGTGTTTGCTACAGAAACCCTACTATAGTTTATATAAATATCCCGCTGTGTAGCCCCGGGGGCAGCCATTCCTGCACCGGTACAGCTGGGGTGTTTGCTACAGAAACCCTACTATAGTTTATATAAATATCCCGCTGTGTAGCCCCGGGGGCAGCCATTCCTGCACTGGTACAGCTGGGGTGTTTGCTACAGAAACCCTACTATAGTTTATATAAATACCCCGCTGTGTAGCCCCGGGGGCAGCCATTCCTGCACCGGTACAGCTGGGGTGTTTGCTACAGAAACCCTACTATAGTTTATATATATACCCTGCTGTGTAGCCCCGGGGGCAGCCATTCCTGCACTGGTACAGCTGGGGTGTTTGCTACAGAAACCCTACTATAGTTTATATAAATACCCCGCTGTGTAGCCCCGGGGGCAGCCATTCCTGCACCGGTACAGCTGGGGTGTTTGCTACAGAAACCCTACTATAGTTTATATAAATACCCTGCTGTGTAGCCCCGGGGGCAGCCATTCCTGCACTGGTACAGCTGGGGTGTTTGCTACACAGCGGGGTATTTATATAAACTATAGTAGGGTTTCTGTAGCAAACACCCCAGCTGTACCAGTGCAGGAATGGCTGCCCCCGGGGCTACACAGCGGGGTATTTATATAAACTATAGTAGGGTTTCTGTAGCAAACACCCCAGCTGTACCAGTGCAGGAATGGCTGCCCCCGGGGCTACACAGCGGGGTATTTATATAAACTATAATAGTCTCTCTGAGGCAAACACACCAGTTGTACCAGTGCAGGGCAACAGTACATTATATTGTAATTACTGTTGTTGTGTTACTGTTCCTTTAATGAATTAAATGGCTATTTTGCAAACAGGTGCAAGGTTTGCTCCAGAACTGGTAAGGCTGATGCCACACCAGGCGTAGGGCTGATTTTTTCGGCAAGCGGAAAAACGCTTGCCGAAAAAATCAGCCCTACGTCGCGTGTGGCATCAGCCTTACCCAGAGCAGCCAATCAGCTGTTTGCTTTTACATAGCCAGCTGCAAAATGCTACCTGCTGATTGGCTGCTCTGGGTTACTAGACCTAGTGCAAATGTTGTGCCTGTTTTCAGTGCTGTCTGTTATCACTGTGCCCCTCTACAGTCCATGAAAAACTGTCAATCAAAGAAGGGTTATGACACGTCAGAAGGCAAATAAAGGGGAGGGTGCAAATAAAGGGGTTCTTCACCTTTACAATAACTTTTAGTATGATATAGAGAATGCTATTCTGAGACAATTTGCATTTGGTCTTTATTTTGTATTATTTGCGGTTTCTAAATGATTTCGCTTTTTTTTCAGCAGCTCTCCAGTTTGGAATTTCAGCAGCTATCTGGTTGCTAGGGTCCACTTTAACCTAGTAACTAGGCAGTGATTTTGAAAGAAAGGCAGGAATGTGAAAGGTAAATAATAAAAAGTAACAATAACAATACAATTGTAGCCTCACAGGACAATAGATTTTTGGCTTCTGGGGTCAGTGACCCCTTTTTGAAAGCTGGAGAGAGTCAGAAGAGAAAGGCAAATAATTCAAAAACTATACAAAATAAGACCAATTGAAAAGTTGCTAAGAATAGGCCTTTCTATAACAAACTAAAAGTTAACCTGAAGGTGAACCACCCATTTTTAATCAATGCCACACAGAACAGGGAAAAACCCCAATACATTGTGGAGGACCCCAAGACCACCACCGGGGGCGCAACAAACCCACTTTTTTCAGGAGTCGCGGCGCGTCCACGTTGAGTTTGCAGCTGCGTTCCACCACGTGAAGTGCCCCGTCCTCGCTCTTGTGCTCCTGCAGGATGTCGCTGCCCAGGAACACCGGGATCTGGGGGCAGGTGGGGAAGCGCTTCTCGTAGGCCTGCAAAATAAAGCACGCGGTTGGTCAGCTTGGGCGCTTACCTACAACTCCCACAATCCTCCAGGGGCCACTGGAGCTGCCATAAACCTTTGCCTTTGCAGTGGCCCTAGAAAATAGGGTTCTATTGGGCCTATGGGTATGAGTGTAACACAGGGAAGTACAATTACTAGTAAATAGCAGGGTGTGGCAGAGATTAAAGGAAAACTATTCCCCACAATCAATGTAGGTCTCTATAACAATATACTGCATAAACCCTGCTTCATCCCTGCCTGGGATCATAGGAGTCACAGTGCACACAAACAAGCCAAGGCACACATACATGCTAGGCCCCATCAGCCAATGAATGGACAGAGTTCTGCCTGTTGCTCCCACACTACTTCCTGTTACAGTTAGAGCTGCATCACTTCCTGTCATCTGATCTCTGAGGGAACACACAGCCCATCACAAAATGGCGGCTCAAGGGAAAGGATGTAAAAGGGCAATATTTACTGTTATATTCCAGTTTGGCCAGATTCTTTAATAGGTCACATAACATAACATTGGTTAAGCATTCAGGGGGTATAGTTTTCCTTTAAAGGGCCGGCGTCCTGAGAAATCTTTCACACTGCCCCCCCCCCCCCCATGGAGGGTTCCTACAGAACATGTATCACAGCTAAGCAGCTTGTGCTATAATCTGATTTGCGCTGTGTCGCTCTATAAATATAAACAGCCCCGAGAGCGCGGCGAGTGTGGCCCCCGGATAGCGAGAGGGATGGCTTTTATCGCAGCCCCACAGCTTCCTGCCTGCTGGCTATTTCAGTCCCGCCATTTCTCCCTGCATAATGGCAGAAAATGCCTCGCTAAGCAACTTTCCAACATATGTTCATTAATAATTCTCGGTGCTTTTAAAGTAAATGTCATTGAAAGCGGTGTCTGGCTGGCTGCTTCTGGTCTCTGCACTGCTGCTTCTGACTCCTGAAGCAATTGCTGATTAACGCAGACTGTTCTGAGCAACTAGAGTCAAAACTGGAGAACAAAAAGGAATAAACAAAATTGGGCCTTTCCCTTTAAAAATAATGCCCCATATTTAATATACGCTGTGTTATATGAACTGCACACCTGTCCCGCACTGCGGCGTACCCCACGGGGAGGGAGTGACTTTGGAGTCACATTTACAGTGGCAACGGCACACAGTAAGGAGATACAGTCACATTCTGCACTCTATTCCTCTTTATAACAAAAGCTCAATGGGCTGCATAGAGTTAATATACTTACCCTACACATACAGCGGGGGTACATTATACCCTATACAACATACAGCGGGGGTACATTATACCCTATACAACATACAGCGGGGGTACATTATACCCTATACAACATACAGGGGGGTACATTATACCCTATACAACATACAGCGAGGGTACATTATACCCTATACAACATACAGCGAGGGTACATTATACCCTATACAACATACAGCGAGGGTACATTATACCCTATACAACATACAGCGAGGGTACATTGTACCCTATAGAACATACAGTGGGGGTACATTATACCCTATACAACATACAGCAAGGGTACATTATACCCTATACAACATACAGGGGGGGGGGGTACATTATACCCTATACAACATACAGCAGGGGTACATTATACCCTATACAACATACAGGGGGGGTACATTATACCCTATACAACATACAGGGGGGGTACATTATACCCTATACAACATACAGCGAGGGTACATTATACCCTATAGAACATACAGTGGGGGTACATTATACCCTATACAACATACAGGGGGCGTACATTATACCCTATACAACATACAGCAGGGGTACATTATACCCTATACAACATACGGGGGGGTACATTATACCCTATACAACATACAGCGGGGGTACATTATACCCTATACAACATACAGCGGGGGTACATTATACCCTATACAACATACGGGGGTACATTATACCCTATACAACATACAGGGGGGGTACATTATACCCTATACAACATACAGGGGGGTACATTATACCCTATACAACATACAGCGGGGGTACATTATACCCTATACAATATACAGGGGGGGTACATTATACCCTATACAACATACAGCAGGGGTACATTATACCCTATACAACATACAGGGGGGGTACATTATACCCTATACAACATACAGGGGGGGGTACATTATACCCTATACAACATACAGGGGGGGTACATTATACCCTATATAACATACAGGGGGGGTACATTATACCCTATACAACATACAGCGGGGGGTACATTATACCCTATACAACATACAGCGGGGGTACATTATACCCTATACAACATACAGGGGGGGTACATTATACCCTATACAACATACAGGGGGGTACATTATACCCTATACAACATACAGCAGGGGTACATTATACCCTATACAACATACAGCAGGGGTACATTATGCCCTATACAACATACAGCGGGGGTACATTATACCCTATACAACATACAGCGGGGGTACATTATACCCTATACAACATACAGCAGGGGTACATTATACCCTATACAACATACAGCGAGGGTACATTATACCCTATACAACATACAGCAGGGGTACATTATACCCTATACAACATACAGCGAGGGTACATTATACCCTATACAACATACAGCGAGGGTACATTATACCCTATACAACATACAGGGGGGGTACATTATACCCTATACAACATACAGCCAGGGTACATTATACCCTATACAACATACAGGGGGGGTACATTATACCCTATACAACATACAGGGGGGTACATTATACCCTATACAACATACAGCGAGGGTACATTATACCCTATACAACATACAGGGGGGTACATTATACCCTATACAACATACAGCGAGGGTACATTATACCCTATACAACATACAGCGAGGGTACATTATACCCTATACAACATACAGCGAGGGTACATTATACCCTATACAACATACAGCGAGGGTACATTATACCCTATACAACATACAGCGAGGGTACATTATACCCTATACAACATACAGCGAGGGTACATTATACCCTATAGAACATACAGTGGGGGTACATTATACCCTATACAACATACAGCGAGGGTACATTATACCCTATACAACATACAGGGGGGGGGTACATTATACCCTATACAACATACAGCAGGGGTACATTATACCCTGTAGAACATACAGCGAGGGTACATTATACCCTATAGAACATACAGTGGGGGGGGGGTACATTATACCCTATACAACATACAGGGGGGGTACATTATACCCTATACAACATACAGGGGGGGGGGGTACATTATACCCTATACAACATACAGGGGGGGGGGTACATTATACCCTATACAACATACAGCAGGGGTACATTATACCCTATAGAACATACAGTGGGGGGGGGGTACATTATACCCTATACAACATACAGGGGGGGGTACATTATACCCTATACAACATACAGCAGGGGTACATTATACCCTATACAACATACGGGGGGGGGGGGTACATTATACCCTATACAACATACAGCAGGGGTACATTATACCCTATACAACATACAGGGGGGGTACATTATACCCTATACAACATACAGCAGGGGTACATTATACCCTATACAACATACAGCAGGGGTACATTATACCCTATACAACATACAGGGGGGGTACATTATACCCTATACAACATACAGCAGGGGTACATTATACCCTATACAACATACAGGGGGGGGTACATTATACCCTATACAACATACAGCAGGGGTACATTATACCCTATACAACATACAGCAGGGGTACATTATACCCTATACAACATACAGCAGGGGTACATTATACCCTATACAACATACAGCAGGGGTACATTATACCCTATACAACATACAGCAGGGGTACATTATACCCTATACAACATACAGCAGGGGTACATTATACCCTATACAACATACAGCAGGGGTACATTATACCCTATACAACATACAGCAGGGGTACATTATACCCTATACAACATACAGCAGGGGTACATTATACCCTATACAACATACAGGGGGGGTACATTATACCCTATACAACATACAGGGGGGTACATTATACCCTATACAACATACAGGGGGGTACATTATACCCTATACAACATACAGGGGGGTACATTATACCCTATACAACATACAGGGGGGGTACATTATACCCTATACAACATACAGGGGGGTACATTATACCCTATACAACATACAGGGGGGTACATTATACCCTATACAACATACAGGGGGGGTACATTATACCCTATACAACATACAGCAGGGGTACATTATACCCTATACAACATACAGGGGGGTACATTATACCCTATACAACATACAGGGGGGTACATTATACCCTATACAACATACAGGGGGGTACATTATACCCTATACAACATACAGCAGGGGTACATTATACCCTATACAACATACAGCGGGGGTACATTATACCCTATACAACATACAGGGGGGGTACATTATACCCTATACAACATACAGGGGGGTACATTATACCCTATACAACATACAGCAGGGGTACATTATACCCTATACAACATACAGCAGGGGTACATTATACCCTATACAACATACAGCAGGGGTACATTATACCCTATACAACATACAGCGAGGGTACATTATACCCTATACAACATACAGGGGGGGGGGTACATTATACCCTATACAACATACAGGGGGGGTACATTATACCCTATACAACATACAGCAGGGGTACATTATACCCTATACAACATACAGCGAGGGTACATTATACCCTATACAACATACAGGGGGGGGTACATTATACCCTATACAACATACAGCAGGGGTACATTATACCCTATACAACATACAGGGGGGTACATTATACCCTATACAACATACAGCAGGGGTACATTATACCCTATACAACATACAGCGAGGGTACATTATACCCTATACAACATACAGCGAGGGTACATTATACCCTATACAACATACAGCGAGGGTACATTATACCCTATACAACATACAGCGAGGGTACATTATACCCTATAGAACATACAGTGGGGGGTACATTATACCCTATACAACATACAGCGAGGGTACATTATACCCTATACAACATACAGGGGGGGGGGGGTACATTATACCCTATACAACATACAGCAGGGGTACATTATACCCTGTAGAACATACAGCGAGGGTACATTATACCCTATAGAACATACAGTGGGGGGGGGGTACATTATACCCTATACAACATACAGGGGGGTACATTATACCCTATACAACATACAGGGGGGGGGTACATTATACCCTATACAACATACAGGGGGGGGGGGTACATTATACCCTATACAACATACAGCAGGGGTACATTATACCCTATAGAACATACAGTGGGGGGGGGGGTACATTATACCCTATACAACATACAGGGGGGGGTACATTATACCCTATACAACATACAGCAGGGTACATTATACCCTATACAACATACGGGGGGGGGGGTACATTATACCCTATACAACATACAGCAGGGGTACATTATACCCTATACAACATACAGGGGGGGTACATTATACCCTATACAACATACAGCAGGGGTACATTATACCCTATACAACATACAGCAGGGGTACATTATACCCTATACAACATACAGGGGGGGTACATTATACCCTATACAACATACAGCAGGGGTACATTATACCCTATACAACATACAGGGGGGGGGTACATTATACCCTATACAACATACAGCAGGGGTACATTATACCCTATACAAGGACATATACAAGCAGGGGTACATTATACCCTATACAACATACAGCAGGGGTACATTATACCCTATACAACATACAGCAGGGGTACATTATACCCTATACAACATACAGCAGGGGTACATTATACCCTATACAACATACAGCAGGGGTACATTATACCCTATACAACATACAGCAGGGGTACATTATACCCTATACAACATACAGCAGGGGTACATTATACCCTATACAACATACAGCAGGGGTACATTATACCCTATACAACATACAGGGGGGGTACATTATACCCTATACAACATACAGGGGGGGTACATTATACCCTATACAACATACAGGGGGGTACATTATACCCTATACAACATACAGGGGGGTACATTATACCCTATACAACATACAGGGGGGGTACATTATACCCTATACAACATACAGGGGGGTACATTATACCCTATACAACATACAGGGGGGTACATTATACCCTATACAACATACAGGGGGGTACATTATACCCTATACAACATACAGCAGGGGTACATTATACCCTATACAACATACAGGGGGGTACATTATACCCTATACAACATACAGGGGGGTACATTATACCCTATACAACATACAGGGGGGTACATTATACCCTATACAACATACAGCAGGGGTACATTATACCCTATACAACATACAGCGGGGGTACATTATACCCTATACAACATACAGGGGGGTACATTATACCCTATACAACATACAGGGGGGTACATTATACCCTATACAACATACAGCAGGGGTACATTATACCCTATACAACATACAGCAGGGGTACATTATACCCTATACAACATACAGCGAGGGTTACATTATACCCTATACAACATACAGGGGGGGGGGGGGTACATTATACCCTATACAACATACAGGGGGGGTACATTATACCCTATACAACATACAGCAGGGGTACATTATACCCTATACAACATACAGCGAGGGTACATTATACCCTATACAACATACAGGGGGGGTACATTATACCCTATACAACATACAGGGGGGGTACATTATACCCTATACAACATACAGGGGGGTACATTATACCCTATACAACATACAGCAGGGGTACATTATACCCTATACAACATACAGTGAGGGTACATTATACCCTATACAACATACAGGGGGGGGTACATTATACCCTATACAACATACAGGGGGGTACATTATACCCTATACAACATACAGCGGAGGTACATTATACCCTATACAACATACAGGGGGGGTACATTATACCCTATACAACATACAGGGGGGGTACATTATACCCTATACAACATACAGGGGGGTACATTATACCCTATACAACATACAGCAGGGTACATTATACCCTATACAACATACAGCAGGGGTACATTATACCCTATACAACATACAGCGAGGGTACATTATACCCTATACAACATACAGGGGGGGGGGTACATTATACCCTATACAACATACAGGGGGGGGGTACATTATACCCTTTACAACATACAGCAGGGGTACATTATACCCTATACAACATACAGCGAGGGTACATTATACCCTATACAACATACAGGGGGGGGGGTACATTATACCCTATACAACATACAGCAGGGGTACATTATACCCTATACAACATACAGGGGGGGTACATTATACCCTATACAACATACAGCAGGGGTACATTATACCCTATACAACATACAGTGAGGGTACATTATACCCTATACAACATACAGGGGGGGGGTACATTATACCCTATACAACATACAGGGGGGTACATTATACCCTATACAACATACAGCGGAGGTACATTATACCCTATACAACATACAGGGGGGTACATTATACCCTATACAACATACAGGGGGGGTACATTATACCCTATACAACATACAGGGGGGTACATTATACCCTATACAACATACAGCAGGGTACATTATACCCTATACAACATACAGCAGGGGTACATTATACCCTATACAACATACAGCGAGGGTACATTATACCCTATACAACATACAGGGGGGGGGGGTACATTATACCCTATACAACATACAGGGGGGGGTACATTATACCCTTTACAACATACAGCAGGGGTACATTATACCCTATACAACATACAGCGAGGGTACATTATACCCTATACAACATACAGGGGGGGGTACATTATACCCTATACAACATACAGCAGGGGTACATTATACCCTATACAACATACAGGGGGGGTACATTATACCCTATACAACATACAGCAGGGGTACATTATACCCTATACAACATACAGTGAGGGTACATTATACCCTATACAACATACAGGGGGGGGGGTACATTATACCCTATACAACATACAGGGGGGTACATTATACCCTATACAACATACAGCAGGGTACATTATACCCTATACAACATACAGCAGGGGTACATTATACCCTATACAACATACAGCGAGGGTACATTATACCCTATACAACATACAGGGGGGGGGGTACATTATACCCTATACAACATACAGGGGGGGGGGGTACATTATACCCTTTACAACATACAGCAGGGGTACATTATACCCTATACAACATACAGCGAGGGTACATTATACCCTATACAACATACAGGGGGGGGGGGTACATTATACCCTATACAACATACAGCAGGGGTACATTATACCCTATACAACATACAGGGGGGTACATTATACCCTATACAACATACAGCAGGGGTACATTATACCCTATACAACATACAGTGAGGGTACATTATACCCTATACAACATACAGGGGGGGGGGGTACATTATACCCTATACAACATACAGGGGGGTACATTATACCCTATACAACATACAGCGGAGGTACATTATACCCTATACAACATACAGGGGGGGTACATTATACCCTATACAACATACAGGGGGGGTACATTATACCCTATACAACATACAGGGGGGTACATTATACCTATACAACATACAGCAGGGTACATTATACCCTATACAACATACAGCAGGGGTACATTATACCCTATACAACATACAGCGAGGTACATTATACCCTATACAACATACAGGGGGGGGGGGTACATTATACCCTATACAACATACAGGGGGGGGGTACATTATACCCTTTACAACATACAGCAGGGGTACATTATACCCTATACAACATACAGCGAGGGTACATTATACCCTATACAACATACAGGGGGGGGGTACATTATACCCTATACAACATACAGCAGGGGTACATTATACCCTATACAACATACAGGGGGTACATTATACCCTATACAACATACAGCAGGGGTACATTATACCCTATACAACATACAGTGAGGGTACATTATACCCTATACAACATACAGGGGGGGGGTACATTATACCCTATACAACATACAGGGGGTACATTATACCCTATACAACATACAGCGGAGGTACATTATACCCTATACAACATACAGGGGGGTACATTATACCCTATACAACATACAGGGGGTACATTATACCCTATACAACATACAGCAGGGTACATTATACCCTATACAACATACAGCAGGGGTACATTATACCCTATACAACATACAGCGAGGGTACATTATACCCTATACAACATACAGGGGGGGGGTACATTATACCCTATACAACATACAGGGGGGGGGTACATTATACCCTTTACAACATACAGCAGGGGTACATTATACCCTATACAACATACAGCGAGGGTACATTATACCCTATACAACATACAGGGGGGGGGGTACATTATACCCTATACAACATACAGCAGGGGTACATTATACCCTATACAACATACAGGGGGGTACATTATACCCTATACAACATACAGCAGGGGTACATTATACCCTATACAACATACAGCAGGGGTACATTATACCCTATACAACATACAGCGAGGGTACATTATACCCTATACAACATACAGGGGGGGGTACATTATACCCTATACAACATACAGCGGGGGTACATTATACCCTATACAACATACAGGGGGGGTACATTATACCCTATACAACATAGAGCGGGGGTACATTATACCCTATACAACATACAGTGGGGGTACATTATACCCTATAGAACATACAGGGGGGGTACATTATACCCTATACAACATACAGCAGGGGTACATTATACCCTATACAACATACAGCAGGAGTACATTATACCCTATACAACATATACAAGGGGTATATTGTCCCCTATACAGCATACATAATGTGTACATAATCCCATATACCAATGGCCAAGCTGAAAGTTTTAATTTAAAGGACAAGTGGGGTTGACATATAACAAACTCCAGAGGGGCCCATGATTGGCCATGCCTAATGTACAGTCTGTGCCTACTCGCTATTGGGTGACTGGCTTCCCACAGGTACTTATTTACCTAACATTGTGGGGAAATGAGCCCTTATTTACAATTCCTATCAGTCAGTTGTGTGCCCCAAGCAAGAGCAATTAGCTCCCAAGATCACGCTCCTTTCTCCAAGGTGCCTTCCACTCAGTACAAAAGTGCCGCACAACAAACACACTTAGGCCTCATTCACCCCCGGGGCGGGGGGGGTCAGGGTCAGCCATAGAGCGCACACCTCTCTCCAGCATATTAAAGGGGAACTCTGCCCAATGATAATAAAACAGTACCTGTACTTGATCCCAACTAAGATATAATTACCCCTTATTGGGGGCAGAACAGCCCTATTGGGTTTATTTCATGGTTAAATGATTCCCTTTTCTCTGTAATAATAAAACAGTACCTGTACTTGATCCCAACTAAAATATAATTACCCCTTATTGGGGGCAGAACAGCCCTATTGGGTTTATTTCATGGTTAAATGATTCCCTTTTCTCTGTAATAATAAAACAGTACCTGTACTTGATCCCAACTAAGATATAGTCACCCCTTATTGGGGGCAGAACAGCCCTATTGGGTTTATTTAATGGTTAAATGATTCCTTTTTCTCTGTAATAATAAAACAGTACCTGTACTTGATCCCAACTAAGATATAATTACCCCTTATTGGGGGCAGAACAGCCCTATTGGGTTTATTTAATGGTTAAATGATTCCCTTTTCTCTGTAATAATAAATCAGTACCTGTACTTGATCCCAACTAAGATATAATTACCCCTTATTGGGGGCAGAACAGTCCTATTGGGTTTATTTAATGGTTAAATGATTCCCTTTTCTCTGTAATAATAAATCAGTACCTGTACTTGATCCCAACTAAGATATAATTACCCCTTATTGGGGGCAGAACAGCCCTATTGGGTTTATTTCATGGTTAAATGATTCCCTTTTCTCTGTAATAACAAAACAGTACCTGTACTTGATCCCAACTAAGATATAATTACCCCTTATTGGGGCAGAACAGCCCTATTGGGTTTATTTAATGGTTAAATGATTCCCTTTTCTCTGTAATAATAAAACAGTACCTGTACTTGATCCCAACTAAGATATAATTACCCCTTATTGGGGGCAGAACAGCCCTATTGGGTTTATTTAATGGTTAAATGATTCCCTTTTCTCTGTAATAATAAAACAGTACCTGTACTTGATCCCAACTAAGATATAATTACCCCTTATTGGGGGCAGAACAGCCCTATTGGGTTTATTTAATGGTTAAATGATTCCCTTTTCTCTGTAATAATAAAACAGTACCTGTACTTGATCCCAACTAAGATATAATTACCCCTTATTGGGGGCAGAACAGCCCTATTGGGTTTATTTCATGGTTAAATGATTCCCTTTTCTCTGTAATAATAAAACAGTACCTGTACTTGATCCCAACTAAGATATAATTACCCCTTATTGGGGGCAGAACAATCCTGTTGGGTTTAATAAATGTTTTATTGATTTTTTTAGTAGACTTAAGGTATGGAGAAACAAATTATGGAAAGACCCCTTATCCGAAATACTCTTGGACCCGAGCATTCTGGATAATGGGTCCTATACCTGTATACAGGAATGGAACTATTCAATGGTTTTGCTTTTTAATTCCCACAAAGCCGGGTGGAGTTCCCCTTTACAGTAGCGCGCCCAGGGCTTGTTCATATAGACATATTTGACTTAAGACCAAAAAAAAAAAAAGCTCCATAAAGCACGGCTGTCACTTTCTGTCTCTCGTACAGTCTGTTTCCCCCTGGAGCATAAATAAAATGCTTCCTGCACAAACACTAAATGCAGGCTTTAAAGGGGAACTACTCCGCCATAACCTTCACATGTTTTATATGTTTTGATGCAGTGTGGGATTTGGTTTCCTCTGCCGAGCTTACCTGTCTTACCTTAATCCATCTAATTAAACCCATTAACAAAATAAGGGCAATGGAATAAAATGCGGAGGAGTGCGCCTTCTAAAGGTTCCTGCCTATACTGACCTTGTCAGAGTCCCGAAAAACTTGTTTTTCCCCCAGCACCTAATAACCAGGAGACCTTCATTCCTAAAGTACAGAGTCACACTGAGCTTTGTAGGTGGCGTAGGCATTTGTAGACATCACTCATGTATTATAAGGGATAATGTACCCCCTACTGTAAATTATAAGGATATTAGCAGTCACTGAGGGGTTCTGTGCCCATATAAAGGCACAAGGCTGCAGGCTGAGTTATACAGGGAACTCTGAGTATCACTCATGTATTATAAGGGATAATGTACCCCCTACTGTAAATGATAAGGATATTAGCAGTCACTGAGGGGTTCTGTGCCCATATAAAGGCACAAGGCTGCAGGCTGAGTTATACAAGGAACTCTGAGTATCACTCATGTATTATAAGGGATAATGTACCCCCTACTGTAAATGATAAGGATATTAGCAGTCACTGAGGGGTTCTGTGACCATATAAAGGCACAAGGCTGCAGGCTGAGTTATACAGGGAACTCTGGGTATCACTCATGTATTATAAGGGATAATGTACCCCCTACTGTAAATGATAAGGATATTAGCAGTCACTGAGGGGCTCTGTGCCCATATAAAGGCACAAGGCTGCAGGCTGAGTTATACAGGGAACTCTGAGTATCACTCATGTATTATAAGGGATAATGTACCCCCTACTGTAAATGATAAGGATATTAGCAGTCACTGAGGGGTTCTGTGCCCATATAAAGGCACAAGGCTGCAGGCTGAGTTATACAGGGAACTCTGAGTATCACTCATGTATTATAAGGGATAATGTACCCCCTACTGTAAATGATAAGGATATTAGCAGTCACTGAGGGGCTCTGTGACAATATAAAGGCACAAGACTGCAGGCTAAACCTACGGATTTCCGCCTTGTTCATATTCTATACCTGATCCTTCCTATCTGCCCCATCCTACGTACTATGTGACCTTGCAGCTCTGAATGTGCTATAAGTGGAAGAGGCGCCCTGGGGGGGCTCTGTTTTGGGCATGGAATGTGGCGCAGGCAGAATTCTAGGGAAGGATCAGTCTGTGCCGGCCCCACAGCAGCTCAGAGCAGAACTAGGCAGCCTTAGGCACGGGACCATTGCACAAGCTTCACTCCAGAATTCTCAGTGTCTTGCACATGGCGCGGTGCTGCTAAACACCAGCTGTAGGTAGGAAGGGTGGGGTTATAGTAGGAATATTATATTAAGGCAGATAAATACAGTGCCAATTCCATGTATAGTACCCCAGAACACACGGCAGATAAATACAGTGCCAATACCATGTATAATACCCCAGAACACACGGCAGATAAATACAGCGCCAATTCCATGTATAATACCCCAGAACACACGGCAGATAAATACAGTGCCAATACCATGTATAATACCCCAGAACACACGGCAGATAAATACAGTGCCAATTCCATGTATAATACCCCAGAACACACGGCAGATAAATACAGCGCCAATTCCATGTATAATACCCCAGAACACACGGCAGATAAATACAGTGCCAATACCATGTATAATACCCCAGAACACACGGCAGATAAATACAGTGCCAATCCCATGTATAATACC
This sequence comes from Xenopus tropicalis, assembly GCF_000004195.4. NCBI lineage: Eukaryota > Metazoa > Chordata > Amphibia > Anura > Pipidae > Xenopus > Xenopus tropicalis. Next base: position 14,603,790 of record NC_030685.2, on the reverse strand, counting down.
CCAGAACACACGGCAGATAAATACAGTGCCAATTCCATGTATAATACCCCAGAACACACGGCAGATAAATACAGTGCCAATTCCATGTATAATACCCCAGAACACACGGCAGATAAATACAGTGCCAATTCCATGTATAATACCCCAGAACCCACAGCAGATAAATACAGTGCCAATTCCATGTATAATACCCCAGAACACAAGGCAGATAAATACAGTGCCTATTCCATGTATAATACCCCAGAACACAAGGCAGATAAATACAGTGCCAATTCCACGTATAATACCCCAGAACACACGGCAGATAAATACAGTGCCAATTCCACGTATAATACCCCAGAACACACGGCAGATAAATACAGTGCCAATTCCATGTATAATACCCCAGAACACACGGCAGATAAATACAGTGCCAATTCCATGTATAATACCCCAGAAGACACGGCAGATAAATACAGTGCCAATTCCATGTATAATACCCCAGAAGACACGGCAGATAAATACAATGCCAATTCCATGTATAATACCCCAGAAGACACGGCAGATAAATACAGTGCCAATTCCATGTATAATACCCCAGAACACAAGGCAGATAAATACAGTGCCAATTCCATGTATAATACCCCAGAACACACGGCAGATAAATACAGTGCCAATTCCATGTATAATACCCCAGAACACAAGGCAGATAAATACAGTGCCAATTCCATGTATAATACCCCAGAACACACGGCAGATAAATACAGTGCCAATTCCATGTATAATACCCCAGAACACACGGCAGATAAATACAGTGCCAATTCCATGTATAATACCCCAGAACACAAGGCAGATAAATACAGTGCCAATTCCATGTATAATACCCCAGAACACACGGCAGATAAATACAGTGCCAATTCCATGTATAATACCCCAGAACACAAGGCAGATAAATACAGTGCCAATTCCATGTATAATACCCCAGAACACACGGCAGATAAATACAGTGCCAATTCCATGTATAATACCCCAGAACACACAGCAGGATAAATACAGTGCCAATTCCATGTATAATACCCCAGAACACACAGCAGGATAAATACAGTGCCAATTCCATGTATAATACCCCAGAACACACGGCAGATAAATACAGTGCCAATTCCATGTATAATACCCCAGAACACACGGCAGATAAATACAGTGCCAATTCCATGTATAATACCCCAGAACACACGGCAGATAAATACAGTGCCAATTCCATGTATAATACCCCAGAACACAAGGCAGATAAATACAGTGCCAATTCCATGTATAATACCCCAGAACACACGTATAATACCCCAGAACTTTCTCACAAGTTTCTAGGCACACCACTTAGCATGCTGGGAAGAAAACACATTTCCAAGGTAATTTCAATGACATAATATAAAAGTGGGTCAGACAATAGGCAGGGACCATCTGAATTCAACTGCAGTCATTTATCATTGCGAGAATGAGGACATGGGCACATAGAGGGCAATGCGGTATATTCTCTGTACATCAGCCTATATACTAGGCAAGGCTGGGGCTAATAAATAAATGAAAACTGCATGTAAATAAAATTAGCTAAATGCTATTGCTTCGAGAAGCTCATAAAAGGGAACTTTTTTTTTCACTGGGATGGAAGAAAATAAATTTTTCCATTTATAAATACAAAGAAATGGGGTGCCCTACACTAATGTGCTGGGGGGGCTCTTCTTAGATCTACTCTCTGCACGCTATTATGGAAAGTGACGCCACTACTCTCTGCACGCTATTATGGAAAGTGACACCACTACTCCCTGCACGCTATTATGGAAAGTGACGTCACTACTCCCTGCACGCTATTATGGAAAGTGACGTCACTACTCCCTGCACGCTATTATGGAAAGTGACGTCACTACTCCCTGCACGCTATTATGGAAAGTGACGTCACTACTCCCTGCACGCTATTATGGAAAGTGACAACACTACTCCCTGCACGCTATTATGGAAAGTGACGTCACTACTCCCTGAAAGTGACGCCACTACTCCCTGCACGCTATTATGGAAAGTGACGCCACTACTCCCTGCACGCTATTATGGAAAGTGACACCACTACTCCCTGCACGCTATTATGGAAAGTGACGTCACTACTCCCTGCACGCTATTATGGAAAGTGACGTCACTACTCCCTGCACGCTATTATGGAAAGTGACGTCACTACTCCCTGCACGCTATTATGGAAAGTGACGTCACTACTCCCTGCACGCTATTATGGAAAGTAACGTCACTACTCCCTGCACGCTATTATGGAAAGTGACGTCACTACTCTCTGCACGCTATTATGGAAAGTGACAACACTACTCCCTGCACGCTATTATGGAAAGTGACACCACTACTCCCTGAAAGTGACGCCACTACTCCCTGCACGCTATTATGGAAAGTGACGCCACTACTCCCTGCACGCTATTATGGAAAGTGACACCACTACTCCCTGCACGCTATTATGGAAAGTGACGTCACTACTCCCTGCACGCTATTATGGAAAGTGACGTCACTACTCCCTGCACGCTATTATGGAAAGTGACGACACTACTCCCTGCACGCTATTATGGAAAGTGACGTCACTACTCCCTGCACGCTATTATGGAAAGTGACAACACTACTCCCTGCACGCTATTATGGAAAGTGACGTCACTACTCCCTGAAAGTGACGCCACTACTCCTTGCACGCTATTATGGAAAGTGACGCCACTACTCCCTGCACGCTATTATGGAAAGTGACACCACTACTCCCTGCACGCTATTATGGAAAGTGAAGTCACTACTCCCTGCACGCTATTATGGAAAGTGACGTCACTACTCCCTGCACGCTATTATGGAAAGTGACGCCACTACTCCCTGCACGCTATTATGGAAAGTGACACCACTACTCCCTGCACACTATTACGGAAAGTGACGTCACTACTCCCTGAAAGTGACACCACTACTCCCTGCACGCTATTATGGAAAGTGACGTCACTACTCCCTGCACGCTATTATGGAAAGTGACGCCACTACTCCCTGCACGCTACTATGGAAAGTGACGCCACTACTCCCTGCACGCTACTATGGAAAGTGACGCCACTACTCCCTGCACGCTATTATGGAAAGTGACGCCACTACTCCCTGCACGCTACTATGGAAAGTGACGCCACTACTCCCTGAAAGTGACGCCACTACTCCCTGCACGCTATTATGGAAAGTGACGCCACTACTCCCTGCACGCTATTATGGAAAGTGACGTCACTACTTCCTGCACGCTATTATGGAAAGTGACGTCACTACTCCCTGCACGCTATTATGGAAAGTGACGCCACTACTCCCTGAAAGTGACGCCACTACTCCCTGCACGCTATTATGGAAAGTGACACCACTACTCCCTGCACACTATTACGGAAAGTGACGTCACTACTCCCTGAAAGTGACACCACTACTCCCTGCACGCTATTATGGAAAGTGACGTCACTACTCCCTGCACGCTATTATGGAAAGTGACGCCACTACTCCCTGCACGCTATTATGGAAAGTGACGTCACTACTCCCTGCACGCTATTATGGAAAGTGACGTCACTACTCCCTGCATGCTATTATGGAAAGTGACGTCACTACACCCTGCACGCTATTATGGAAAGTGACGTCACTACTCCCTGCACGCTATTATGGAAAGTGACGTCACTACTCCCTGCACGCTATTATGGAAAGTGACGTCACAATGCGCAGGCAACAAAGCAATGATGGGCAGCGAATTGTTATGTTTGTGGAAACTCCAACAATCGTTTCATTCAGATGAAATTTTAGATGCAGAGACTCCCGACACAACAAAGGACACACTGGCAATGTATGCAAAACTGCTAAATATAGCAAGGGGAAGTTAACCTCCTAGTGCCAGGATTCCCTTTCACTGTGTAGATAACAGGGATGTTGTTAGAGAGTATGAAAATACTTTCACCTGCCAGCCACTCGGATTGGCATCTACTATCTGCCCTGTGTAGGAATAAACGATACATCGCTGGGGTTTGCCAGCTATACAGGGAACTCTGAGTATCACTCATGTGTTATAAGGGGTAATGTACCCCCTACTGTAAATGATAAGGATATTAGCAGTCACTGAGGGGTTCTGTGCCCATATAAAGGCACAAGGCTGCAGGCTGAGTTATACAGGGAACTCTGGGTATCACTCATGTATTATAAGGGATAATGTACCCCCTACTGTAAATGATAAGGATATTAGCAGTCACTGAGGGGTTCTGTGCCCATATAAAGGCACAAGGCTGCAGGCTGAGTTATACAGGGAACTCTGAGTATCACTCATGTATTATAAGGGATAATGTACCCCCTACTGTAAATGATAAGGATATTAGCAGTCACTGAGGGGTTCTGTGCCCATATAAAGGCACAAGGCTGCAGGCTGAGTTATACAGGGAACTCTGAGTATCACTCATGTGTTATAAGGGATAATGTACCCCCTACTGTAAATGATAAGGATATTAGCAGTCACTGAGGGGTTCTGTGCCCATATAAAGGCACAAGGCTGCAGGCTGAGTTATACAGGGAACTCTGAGTATCACTCATGTATTATAAGGGATAATGTACCCCCTACTGTAAATGATAAGGATATTAGAAGTCGCTGAGGGGTTCTGTGCCCATATAAAGGCACAAGGCTGCAGGCTGAGTTATACAGGGAACTCTGGGTATCACTCATGTATTATAAGGGATAATGTACCCCCTACTGTAAATGATAAGGATATTAGCAGTCACTGAGGGGTTCTGTGTCCATATAAAGGCACAAGGCTGCAGGCTGAGTTATACAGGGAACTCTGAGTATCACTCATGTATTATAAGGGATAATGTACCCCCTACTGTAAATGATAAGGATATTAGCAGTCACTGGGGGGTCTGGCAAATCACAAAGCCCCTAGCTCAGGAGCCCCCGGCTGCCATGGCACGTAGGTGAATGATAATAGCATGGGAATGTGGGGTGGGAGCTTGCCATGATGATAATCAATGGGGCCAACACAAAGCTAAAGTTATTTTTACCCCAATGAGCGTGACGCACAGAACACAGGATATAATCATATAACATTACCTTTAGTGCTTGAGTGAATAAGGCCCTGATTAGCCCTACCTTTCATTCATACAATATAATGCAGAGGTGTGTGTGGGAGGTACCACTTAAAAAATAGGGGTCCCTAAACCTCTGGCAGAGGCAAAGCCGTGCAATCTGCCCATAGGAACACACTCCCAGAGCAACGGCACAGGCATTAACTCTGCTCATTCCTGCCCTATCGGCTTCTCCATCTCTCCGGCGGCACGTAGTGGTGCAAGGAATGTGCTTTGCACTCACTCACCCCCAGTCTGTAGAATCCAAGCGCAGGAATTCCATAGGCAATATGATATGGGAGCTGGGGAGGGGGCACTTAGGCAGAGGGACAGAGAGAGGGATTCCAGCAGGTCAGGGGCACTCCAAGTCCTTCATTCTCTCCCCACAGGGCAATAGGGCAACTATTTATACTGAGCCAATGCCCCCACTGGGGCCTTTAGTAATGAAATGCAGTATGGAGTCTATGGAGTAAGAGTGCTTTTGTGCCTCCCCCTGTCTAAGAGTGCTGTCTAATGCAGGTAGCGCTCTATTTAAAGTGCCAGTGACGCTTTCTGCACTCGCGGCCATTCTGCAAGAGCCGAAACAAAGTGCAAAGTGACCAACTGCAGCCTTTCTCCAGCACTTTGCCCACTGTTCTGCTTCGTAAATGAGCCCTAAATATCTTTAATTAGCCCCCTAAACACAGGAGCAGAGCTAGCTTTTGCTACATTGCTTCAAGAGTCTGAACCAGCAGAGCAGAAAGCAGGGTCGGACTGGCCCGCCGGGACACTGGGAAAAATCCCAGTGGGCCCCGGCAGCCCAGAAATGTACGAGCTCGGGGGAGGACGTTGGGTGGGGGGCCCCTGCGGGGGGGAGGGGGGAGCGGGCCCCTGGGGCGGGAGCCCCGTTGGGCCCTTCACCCCCCAGTCCGACCCTGGCAGAAAGAGACAGACAAATACTGCTTTTGGTGGTTTATAAATAACTGAAAGATTAAAATAATAGACAAATACGCATTATTCCCTACATATTTTCACCCAAAGCTGCTGACTTTATTTGCTCCTTAGCAGCAATGTCACATGGGGCAGTAATTTCCCATAATGCAAGTGAAGTGGCAAGAGGTTAATGATATCGGATGTGACAGCAGTGCAGTCCCCACGGGCCCCGGAGAGAAAAGGCAGAGCGACTCATGGGATCTTTGTGCAGAGCAAGGAAAGAATTCTCATTGGTTGCCATGGGTTACTGCCCAGGTGCAGTGGGCAGTAACATGGGTAGGGACCTTCCCTGCCCAACACTGACCAATAGAGGAGGTGGGGCCAAACCACAGGCTTTGTACATAGAACAGCATCACAAAGTGTGTCCTGACACCGGATTGGGCACGCTGTATTGGGCACGCTGTATTGGGCACACTGGATTGGGCACGCCAACTGGAGGCAGACAGTATTATTCATTGTAACCTTATATGTGTCACTGACGTCAGAGAATGGTGAATATTCATTTCACTATCATAAAGGTGATGGCCAACTGGCCGCTACAAGCTGCTGCTGCTGAACTGTAATGCTCAGCATCCCCCCAACTGACTCCAATCCCCCCCAGTGCTGAGAGTGCAATTCACCTGCAGGCTGAACACTGCTGCTGTATAAGTGTGACTGTGTGGCACAAATTCCCATAGTGTAACCGCTCTCCCATAGCTCTCTCAAAGCGCTCTCCCATAGCTCTCTGTTAGCTCTTCGTTAGCTCTCCCATAGCTCTCTCATAGTGTTCTCCCATAGCTCTCCGTTAGCTCTCCAATAGCTCTCTCATAGTGCTCTCCCATAGCTCTCCGTTAGCTCTCCAATAGCTCTCTCATAGTGCTCTCCCATAGCTCTCCGTTAGCTCTCCAATAGCTCTCTCATAGTGCTCTCTCATAGTGCTCTCCCATAGCTCTCTCATAGTGCTCTCCCATAGCTCTCTCATAGTGCTCTCCCATAGCTCTCCATTAGCTCTCTCATAGCGCTCTCCCATAGCTCTCTCATAGTGCTCTCCCATAGCTCTCCGTTAGCTCTCCCATAGCTCTCTCATAGCTCTCTCACAGTACTCTCCCATAGCTCTCTGTTAGCTCTCCCATAGCTCTCTCATAGTGCTCTCCCATAGCTCTGTCATAGTGCTCTCCCATAGCTCTCTCATAGTGCTCTCCCATAGCTCTCTCATAGTGCTCTCCCATAGCTCTCTGTTAGCTCTCCCATAGCTCTCTGTTAGCTCTCCCATAGCACTCTCATAGCTCTCCCATAGCTGTCCGTTAGCTCTCCAATAGCTCTCTCATAGTGCTCTCCCATAGCTCTCCCGTAGTTCTCCCATAGCTCTCCCGTAGTTCTCCCATAGCTCTCTCATAGCTCTCCCATAGCTCTCTTATAGTGCTCTCCCATAGCTCTCTCATAGTGCTCTCCCATAGCTCTCCCGTAGTTCTCCCATAGCTCTCCCGTAGTTCTCCCATAGCTCTCTCATAGCTCTCCCATAGCTCTCTCATAGTGCTCTCCCATAGCTCTCCCGTAGTTCTCCCATAGCTCTCTCATAGTGCTCTCCCATAGCTCTCTCATAGTGCTCTCCCATAGCTCTCCCGTAGTTCTCCCATAGCTCTCCCGTAGTTCTCCCATAGCTCTCCCGTAGTTCTCCCATAGCTCTCTCATAGTTCTCCCATAGCTCTCTCATAGCTCTCCCATAGCTCTCTCATTGTGCTCTCCCATAGCTCTCTCATAGCTCTCCATTAGCTATAACTGCAGCTTTACATTGCACTCGGCTGAATGTGGCTTTGTGGCACATGTTACAATAAGATTACTTGCCCTTTAGCCCTAGACACGAGTAGCCCAAAGTTGCCCCCTACTGCTGCTTGTGGCATGATCCAGCGGAGCCAATGTTTACAGGATTCCCATCAGTCCTGTACATCTCCAGGGACACCTTTAAGTTACGTTTAGTATGTTATAGAATGGGCAATTCTAAGCAACTTTTCAATTGGTCTTCATTATTTTTTTTTATATACAGTTTTTGAATTATTTGTCTTCTTCTTTTGACTCTTCCCAACTTTCAAATGTGGGTCACTAATCCCGGCAGTCAAAACAAAACCCCATTGCTCAGTGAAGCTGTCATTTTATTGTTATTGTTACCTTTTACTTTCTATTTATTTCCTTTCCTATAAATAGATCAGACTCTCCTTCCAACCACTGCCTGGTCGCTAAGGTAATTTGAACCATAGCAACCAGATAATGGCTAAAATTCCAAACTGGAGAGCTGCTGAACAAAAAGTGAAATAATGAATAAAACATAAATTATAGAAAAAGAAGACCAATGGCAATTTGCCTCAGAATATTACTCTCTACATTATACTAAAAGTTAACTCAAAGGTGAAAAACCCCATTTAATCATGGCAGTCAAATGCTCCCAACTGTGCCAGAAAAGCCTTAAACTCTGCAGAACCAGTCATACCAAACTAATAAATAAAGGTATAACCCCAAAGGAGATGGGCATTTGGGGGGGATCATAAGGGGCAAATATAAACGATCAAAAAGTACACTTGAGGATTTATCAAAGGTCGAGATTTCCTTATACTAAATAAAGGACCATTCGATATACAGGTATGGGACCTGTTATCCAGAATGCTCAGGAACTGGTATCCAGATAAGGGATCTTTCCGTAATTTGGATCTCCATACTTTAAATCTACTAGAAAATCTTTTAAACATAATTAAACCCAATAGGAATGTTTTGCCTCCAATAAGGACTAGTTATATCAAGGTACTAGTTATAGGCCATCTCCCATCTTCATTTTAAACAAATAATTCTAATTTTTAGAAATTATTTCCTTTTTCTCTGTAATAATAAAACCGTACCTGTACTTGATCCCAACTAAGATATAATTACCCCTTATTGGGGCAGAACAGCCCTATTGGGTTTATTTCATGGTTAAATGATTCCCTTGTCTCTGTAATAATAAAACAGTACCTGTACTTGATCCCAACTAAGATATAATTACCCCTTATTGGGGCAGAACAGCCCTATTGGGTTTATTTCATGGTTAAATGATTCCCTTTTCTCTGTAATAATAAAACAGTACCTGTACTTGATCCCAACTAAGATATAATTACCCCTTATTGGGGGCAGAACAGCCCTATTGGGTTTATTTAATGGTTAAATGATTCCCTTTTCTCTGTAATAATAAAACAGTACCTGTACTTGATCCCAACTAAGATATAATTACCCCTTATTGGGGGCAGAACAGCCCTATTGGGTTTATTTAATGGTTAAATGATTCCCTTTTCTCTGTAATAATAAAACAGTACCTGTACTTGATCCCAACTAAGATATAATTACCCCTTATTGGGGCAGAACAGCCCTATTGAGTTTATTTCATGGTTAAATGATTCCCTTTTCTCTGTAATAATAAAACAGTACCTGTACTTGATCCCAACTAAGATATAATTACCCCTTATTGGGGGCAAAACACTCCTATTGGGTTTATTTCATGGTTAAATAACCCTGGTCCCGAGCATTCTGGATAACAGATCCCGTACCTGTACTGTTTTATTACTACAGAGAAAAAGGAAATAGTTTAAAAATAAAATGAATTATTTGATTAAAGTGGGGTCTATGGGAAACGGCCTTCCCGTTATTCGGAGCTTTCTGGATAACGGGTTTCCGGATAACAGATCCCATACCTGTAGTTCAAATTCAACTCAAATTGATAAACAAGCCCATTGGTGCTACAAACTGACCCTGCGTGTATGTACATATACAAGGAATATACAGGGAATCAATTCAACACACAATATGGACTTTTTTTGTTGCACAAATAGGGGACGTTTAACCTGGGACCCTCCAACTGCAACTTTGCCCAGTGTTGCAGCGGAGCAGTTAGGGGCAGTTTGCCCTTTCCAGGAATAAAGCAACCCCCCCCTGTGGGTAAGTAAGTAATATTATTGGTACTCACCGCCATGACCAACTCAAAGGGGTACTTGTAGACCCGCACCGGCGACTGGTACTTCTGCACCATCTCTTCTCAGCGGCTGTGACTGTGAAGAGAAAAGAGCGACGGTCATGAGTCAGGCACCTTCTGGCACTCCGGCACACACATACCTCAGATAGCACCGACTGCTCCTTAATCCTTGCAGCAGCAGCAGCAGGGGGAGGAGGTGCCCTGTCAGGCACTGGGGATTTGGGATGCAAAACCAGTTCAACTGGGAGACCAGAGAAAGTATTTTGGCTGCGTGTGTATAATATGACACTGTGACACGGCAGCTACAGGGACGAGGGTACGGTGGCAGCAAAGCCCCATTCTGTGCTCAAGTAAATCCATTACTATAGGTGGGGGGGGGGCAACTCTTATACTGAGCAGGGTCAGACTGGACCACTAGGGCAGATATAATGCCTTCCCCTGCTGGCTGTCACTTCCAGAGCAACCCACCAAAAATTATATACTGGGTTGACTTGTCCTTTAAACACAGTGGAAGCCCCCTGGCTTCCACTGTGTTTAAAGGACAAGTCAACCCAGAATATAATTTTTGCTTAATAAAAGAAAGCAAAATTCAAAGCAACTTACATTCATTACATATTTGTAATGGTTATTTGTATATATAATTGCTATTAGAAGCAGCGTTGGGCAGTCCTTTTCTATTCCCTGCCCTGGGGGCTCCGGGGTATGAAACAATGTAACACAAGCCTGACAGACCTGACTCGCTGGGGGAGACTGAGCTTTGCAACATTGTTTAAAAAGAACCACCCAGGACTTCATATTGGAAAGTTGTTTAGAATGATGTTTTCTTTTATTAGGCAAAAATGTATTTTGGAAAGAGGCTACGTGCAAGGGAAGGCCTTTATATTTGGCAGTATCGACATCTAAAGCTGGGCATATACCTTGCCCAACCAGCAGATCTTTGCCCGACATGTTGGGCCAATGGGAGAATGAATGAATCAATGAACCAATGCAGTTGGCCAATGGGATTGACAGATAGATCAGGCAGATATCTGCCCATTTTTTGGGGGGACCCTATACGTGGCCAATAAGCGACTTGGTCAGAATGGGTACCTTTTATTGGCCTGTGTATGGCTACCCTAAGATCCTATAGTGAGTAGGTGCGCAGGGAGAAGCGCCCGTGCACAGAGCAGGCAGTCACCAGAATGCAGTTCTTCCTACTGGCTGCTGCCTACAGCTGGATCCCGCTGGTCTGGGGACAAAGCGAAGGAAAAAGAACAATTGCCTTCTATGAGGGTGTGACGTGCACAGATCAGATTGTGACAGGGCAGACAGCATGTAGCCAATAATGTGGCCTTTATTTCTTCTGGGCCGGCTCATATTCCCTACTTCCTGGGCTGCTTTCAAACTGACTGGCTTCTAATGGCTGTAATATGCTCTGTCCCACACCTACCCCCCAAAGGGAACTAAATAAAAAATAATTTTATCATTCCTGCTGAATGGGATCCCTATGCTGCCATAGTTTTATGGTTTCTCTCTGTACAGGCTATGAGCAAACTTAGTGGGCTGTTCCTGCTGAATTGTGCTTAGTACAGGGGAATCCCTATGCTGCCATAATTTTATGGTTTCTCTCTGTACAGGCTATGAGCAAACTTAGGGGGCTGTTCCTGCTGAATTGTGCTTAGTACAGGGGATCCCTATGCTGCCATAGTTTTATGGTTTCTCTCTGTACAGGCTATGAGCAAACTTAGTGGGCTGTTCCTGCTGAATTGTGCTTAGTACAGGGGAATCCCTATGCTGCCATAATTTTATGGTTTCTCTCTGTACAGGCTATGAGAAAACTTAGGGGGCTGTTCCTGCTGAATTGTGCTTAGTACAGGGGAATCACTATGTGCCATAGTTTTATGGTATCTCTCTGTACAGGCTATGAGCAAACTTAGTGGGCTGTTCCTGCTGAATTGTGCTTAGTACAGGGGAATCCCTATGCTGCCATAATTTTATGGTTTCTCTCTGTACAGGCTATGAGAAAACTTAGGGGGCTGTTCCTGCTGAATTGTGCTTAGTACAGGGGAATCCCTATGCTGCCATAATTTTATGGTATCTCTCTGTACAGGCTATGAGCAAACTTAGGGGCTGTTCCTGCTGAATTGTGCTTAGTACAGCAGAATACCCATGTTGGTTCATTTTTGAATATTTGTGAGCGCACAAGGTTAGTAAATAAGCCAGTTGGTGCAGGCCACACATGGAGCGATTTATTTAAGGAATGAATGAGCCACAAATCCACCACTTATTGTATAAGCCTCTAATCCAAGTCTTACCGATAGGGCAGCCAAAGAAAGCAAAAGTGAGCTCTTTTTTGAGGGATTTGTGCTGCTAATGCAGAAAGACCGCTGGCCGGGGTTATGTAACGGCAGGGCCCAAGCGACACGGTATTAGCAGGTCTATTTCTGGTGCGGTTCAGCTTTTTTTAGCAGAGATAAATACTGAGAGGGAAAAAGCATCACCTATTTTTATGCAGAGTATATTTTCATTAATTCCCCTTTAAATAGCAGGAGAGCATAGGCGGCTGCTTGCCCTGGGCATTTCCTACTTGTACCCGAGGGTGAGCCCTTATGGGGGGCAAATCAATGGCAATTACACTCACGAATAACTGTAAAACCAGTGAAAACGTGCAATGAATGTATATCGGGAAGTTGCTTAGAATTATCTATTAAAGGGTTTACTTCCCCTTTAATACCAAGCCTATGTCGGACCTGATTGCAGTACTAGAATGCCTTTATAATTTTCTTCCTAGGAAAATAAAATGCCGGCTCCAGCTCCCTACAGGCTGTCGCCCCCCGTGGGAACAGCTTTATTTATGGGCCACACATAATAGGGGAACTTCAACTCCCTGCCCTGGGGGTTAAACCTACGTCATGCCCTTTCCTGGCTGCAGATGCCCCTGGGCACTAATCAGGTTACATCAAGCTTTATCTGAAAGCCTCATTTGGGATATGAAAACAAACACCTCTTGTGGAACATGTACAATAAATATACATAAGGAATCCATAACCTTTACGGTGACAGTGGCCACCTCTGTCAAGTGTCTTAAAGGGGCGGGACACCCAAACACAATATGTTTTAAATTACAACAGATTTTATAGAAATGTGTTCAACATTTGTCTTACTTACCGTTCTCTGCACTGCTGGTTCTGACTACATGTACCACCGAAACAATGCAGCCTTGCCAGTTTTCCTCCAGCCAAGACTACAATTCCCACGATGCCTTGCACACTCCTGTCATTAGGGGTCATTTACCAAAATCCTCTGCTGCAAGTGTAAGGGCTCTGACTACTGTAATGCTGCAATGGTACATGCAGTCTGAACCCGCAGTGCAGAGCATAGCCGAGGACAGAGAAGTACTCAGGGTCGGATTGGGCTGCCGGGACACCGGGAAAAAACCCTTGCCGGCGCTCCACCGGCCGATGTTTTTCCTCCCCTGACGCTTTAAACTAACGCACTCAGGGGAGGACGTCCAGCTGGGGGTTAGGGAGGGTTACCAGGGGGGGCCTGCGGGGGATTACAGGGTGCAGTGGGGGCCCCTAGGGGATGTGGCCGGCAGGGGCACCTGTAGGGCCCCTGGGGCAGCAGCCCCTGCACCCCCAGTCCGACCCTGGAAGTACTGACCACCCAAACACAATTATACCTTACCCAAATGCTGCTGAACTGCAGCTCCCATCATACTACCAACATATAAGTGTAGCCTAGCAACATAAGGTTTGTATTCTTAAAGCAACAGTGCTTGATAAATTCCAGGATTGTGCTATGTTGAAAGCCCGGCAAGCTGCAACAGGCACACCCCAGCTCTGTGCTATGTGCGGCATTTAATCTGCCATTCCTTCTCTAACAGGGGGGGGCCCACGTGGGACTGTTTAACAAACAACAAGGGCCCCTCTGCGTCCGTGTCCCGTAACACTTTGGGGTCTTTGTGTTGGAAGCGACGGGCAGTGGGAGGGCTGGCATGAGTGGCGGCAGGGAATGGGCACAAAGGAGTAGTTGATACAGAGACAACCGATCATTGTTTTGGGCACGTTGGACCAGCGAGGGGTTGGCAGGACATTACCCTGACAGATTCCGCCGCGCACGGGCGCAGTATCATCTGCTCGGAGATCGCTCAAGCCGGTTGCACGCAGCCTGACAGCAGGACGGAACAGCATGTTTCCTACTCACTGCCGGGCTGATCCGGAACATTGCTGGGTAGGGAACTTAGCTGTTCCCCCCGCATACCCACGTATCATGTTATCTTACATAACTTACACATGGGGGGGTCATTTACTATGTGCAAGGCAGGGTCGCAGAAGTAACAACCAATCAGATTTTACTTTCATCAGTCTTAAGGCGGCCATACAGGTTGCCAAATCTAAAGGCGGGCGATATTGGGCTAATTCAATGGTTTGGCCCTAGGGGCACAGGCACCGTCGGACTGAGGAGCCCTTTCGGTCCCCGATCCGACGGGATAAACAAAATTGCCTGGTCAAGATCTGCCCAATTTTAGGCCAGATATCAGTCGGGTAGGCCCGTCAGGGGGTGCCCATACAGGGGAAGATAAGCTGCCCAAATCGGACCTAAAATCGGCAGCCAGGGTAGGACTGTGGGGTGCAGGGCCCACCGGGGCTGCCGCCGGCCGAGTCCCCCGCACCCCGTAGCCCCCCCCACACCCCCTGCTAAGCCTCCCTAACCCCCCGCAGGGGCCCCCACTCGACGTCCTCCCCTGAGCACGCATAAGTTTAATGCGTCAAGGGTCGGGTCTAAGGCACCGCGGCCCACCGGGTTTTTTCCCAGTGTCCCGGCGGCCCAGTCCAACCCTGTCGGCAGCAGAAATCTACCTATGCATGGCCCCCTTTAAAGGAGACATATCCTATAAAAATTATAAATGTACCAATGAATTATACCCCTCTAGATATAGAAGGATTGTGCTTAAAAAAGTTGTGTTTCTGACTGATTTATTGAGAAATTCGCCCAAACCCTACTAGCCCCGCCCATCCGTTCCACTTCCTGCTGGCTGAATTCTCTGGATGAGCTGGGGAGCCGGCGGCCCTCCGTACCCTGCACTGTAGGATAGGAACCAATCAGCAGCTAGGCTGACCTGATAGGGAACTGAAGCCTGTCTTTGCTTGTGTGAGTGCAGGGCTGTGATTGGCTCTCCCCCTCCTACTGTGCTTCTGGCAGGGACCGTTAGGACACACCCACTCTCCATTTCAAACTTGGGCAGAGAAGTGAGAGGATCTATAGGGAGCTCCAATAAAGGGGCCATTGTTACAGATAGGGTTAATGTTTAGCCCAAAGGGAAACCAGCACCGGATATGATTCATAATTGCCTACAGGGTTAGGGGTTTCCCATTTATCCAATATTTCTCCTTTAAGGTGGCCACAAAGGGCTAATCCGTACAGTACTCCGACTGGCTGAAGGGATGGACTTGCCTTCATTACTGCAGCTAACCAATCATAGCTCAAGACTGGCTGCTTGTGGTTACTGCTAACGAGTCAATCTACTCCCATTTTGTGACTTTTCCCTGTCTCGGACCTCTGAAACAATTATTATTCTTGCAGACCAATGAGTCAAGTCACTAAACTGCTGTAACAAATGGCCCAGAGTAACCAATTAGCTTTGAGCAACAGCCTTAAGCTTAATGAAGGCAATATTCTGATTGGTTGCTATGTGGTTGTCGGTTATTGTTATTTATACAGCACCATCATTTCCCACAGTGTTTGGCAGTGGTGTAACTACCATACAGCAGTCACTGCGGTCGGTCGGAGGGGGGACCAGGGGTTCCAGACTGTGTGCTCTATGAAGATTAACCATTTCTATCCTAATTGCCTGACATCTCTGGAATGCTACCCCCCCCCCCCCCCCCCCGTCTCCTTTTCTGTCATCAGCCCCTTCCTAACACCATTCCTTACAATAAAGGTGGCCAGCCAGGCATGGAAACAGCACCTTCACTAATGCAATGATGCCATTTTTTTACCCATGATGCAGTGTTCTCCCCCACCTTCCTTTTGGGGAAATTGTTTCCCCACGCCTGCATTTGTGAGTGACCCTTAAAAGGGGAGGTTCACCTTTTAGTTAACTTTTAGTTCATTATAGAATGCCCTATTCCTAGCAACTTTGCAATTGGTCTTAATTATTTATTCTTTATAGTTTTTAAATTATTTGCCTTCCTCTTCTGCCTATTTCCAGCTTTCAAATGGGGGTCACTGACCCCGGCAGCCAAAACCTATTGCTCTGTGAGGCTACAATGTTATTATTATTACTTTTTATTGATTATCTTTCCGTTCGGGCTTATCATATTCATATTCCAACTGGTGGCTTGTTGCTATGGTAAATAAGACTCTAGCAACCAGTTAGCTGAGGCAATTTCAAACTGGAGATCTGCTGAATGAAAATCTAAATCACTAAAGAATCCATATAAAGTAAAAAAAATGAAGACCAGTTGCAAATTGTCTCAGAATATCAATGTCTCTATGATACTAAAATGTAATTTAAAGCTGAACCACCCCTTTAATTATCTCAAAGGGGCAACAAACAGGCAGAGGGGGTGAAGGTCTTGGACTTAAGTCACACTTAAAGTACCAAGCCCTTAAGGGTTAAAAGCAGAATCCTACCGGGCCAGCATTCCGATGTGTTTGGAGTTTTGGCAGCTATCTGTTTGCTAGGGTCCTAATTACCTTAGTAACCAGGATGTGGTTTGAATGGACTGGTTTATAAATAGGAGAGGGCCTGGATAGATAAATAAGTTTTACAAAGTAACAATAACAATAAAACTGTAGCCTCACGGAGCAATCGTTTTTTTTTTAGGTGCTGGGGTCAGTGACCCCCATTTGAAAACTGGAGAGGGAAGAAAAAGGCAAACAATTAAAAAAACTATCAAAAATAAGTAATGAAGACCAATTAAGAAGCTGCTTAGAATTGGCCATTATATAACATAGTCAAATGAAAGGTGAAAAACCCCTTTAATTGCTAATCAGCCATGCAGGCTGTGGCTTCAATATGTGGCCGATATTAAAGGGTTGAGGTGGCAACTCAATATCTGCACATTTGCACAGCACGAACCATAGAGCTAAAGCAGTGAAAGAGACGCCATAGAGGCGCAGATGGGTACCTGATGGCAGCCGGTGTCCTGCTTCCTGGTGGCAAATCGCTTAGGTGACCAATGTCCCCAGGGGCTACGAGCGGAGCAGTTTCACACCTAAAGGCGCTTCAGGGATTAAGGAGCAGAAGGTGAGTATTGAGCGACATACGACAAAACTACGCAACTGCACAGTTCCCTGGGCCATTATCTTATGTAACGTAACACCTCCGCACGTCATTAGGCTGTAGTATATATATATATATATATCAGCAGCAATGTGCAACCCGACTTCCCAGGGGATGCTGGGAAACTAAAGTGAGCTAGGCTGGATATGTAAAATATGGGCAATGGCACAAGGAGAGACTAGCACTGATTTGCAAGTCAAAACCCCCCGCAATCACCATGCAGGCCGTGAAGAGACTCACATTCTCACTGATGCCCAACATGAGGTGACTTTGGCCACTGGCCCAATGCCATATTTACAGAGACAGAAATCCTTTTTGTGCTCCAGATGTTCCATAACTCCCAGAATCCTGCCATTAGCTCAGTTGCAGGGATGATGGTCGCTGCGCAACAGAAGGTTACCTACCCCCATATTAAACATACATTAGCAATAGTTAAAGGGGAACTTGACTCTGCAACTGTCAGTATCATTCTAAGCAACTTTCTAATAAACATTCATTGCATGTTTTCATTGGTTTTAAATGTAGTTGCTGCTGAAAGCAGTACTGGCTGTTTATATTCTCTGCACTGCTGTTTCTGACCCCTGAAACTATGTAACCAAAGCCAGCTCAATAACAGACCTGGAGAAGAACTGCATTCTGCTGTTTCATGAGTCAGAACCAGGAGAGAGTGCATGGAACAGAGAGGGATGAACGAATTCTGATGTGAGTGCAAGCACTGTAGCCAAAAGTCACATCCACTGGTTGCCGATTGGCCACTCACATGCACACCTTCCGACTCACACACTCATGCCGACTCACACAAAGAAAGAAATAGGGAGAGAGAGATGATAGATAACAGACAGATAGATAGATAGATAGATATAGATAGACAGACTGATTGATGATTGACTGATTGTTGATAGATTGCTAATATATAGATGATAGATAGATAGATAGATAGATAGATAGATAGATAGATGATGGGCAAAAAGATAGATGATAGCTAGATAGTCAGATGATAGATAGATAGATAAATGATAGATAGAAATGATAATTAACTAGCTAGATAGATGATATATAGACAAAGATAGATAGATAGATAGATAGATGATAAATTGATAGTCAGATGATAGACAGACAGATAGATAGATGGGCAGAAAGATAGATGATAGACAGATAGCCAGATGATAGATAGATAGATAGATAGAAATGATAAATAACTAGCTAGATAGATGATAGATAGACAAAGATAGATAGATGATAAATTGATAGTCAGATGATAGATAGATAGATAGATAGATGATAAATTGATAGTCAGATGATAGATAGATAGATAGATAGATAGATGATAGATAGATAGATAGATAGATAGATAGATAGATAGATAGATGATAGATAGACAAAGATAGATGATAGATAGATGATAAATTGATAGTCAGATGATAGATAGATAGATAGATAGATAGATAGATAGATAGATAGATAGATAGACAGGTAACAGAATAGATAACATCCCAAATGGCTGAACATTATGTAAGACAGAAAGACAATATAATGATTAGAGATAGGTAGGTATAAATAAGAAGAGAGAGAGATAACTAGATAAAATAGATAGATGATAGATAGATAGATAGATAGATAGATAGAATAAGGAGAGAGATAAAAGATAGATAAACAGATATAGGATATAGAGAGATAATAAATAGATAGATTGATAGAATAGAGACAGACAGATAATATATGATGATAGAGAGACAAGATAGATAGACAGATAGATGGATGCGGGATGTGGGAGAGCAGAAGGCTGCCCATTAGTAGAATGGCTAGGAAGTGGGCACATATGGGCAGGACTGCTCAGTAATGTGGCTGTAATATCCCAGCAGCGGAGCCAAGAAGACAGCTTGCGGTTAAGGATATCGACCCGGCACAAATCTGCTTACTTGTAAATCCTGCGGAAAGATCTCTCTCCCTCGGCAAATTCCTCTCCTTTGTTGTATGGGGGGGGGATACTGAGATCCTGCAAGTGAAGAGAGAGACACAAGAATGACTTTGGGGGACAAGGGGTCCGGATGAGAGTGTGCAGGGAGTCCCACATGCGGATAGAAGTGGGCCAGGCTGGGAGAGAGAGGTCCGAGACAGAGTGTGAAACCCAATGCCGTAACGTGAGCCGGCCCCACCGATACCTGTGCTGACGGAGGAAGGGTGAGCTCCTGTTTCCTGGCGCTACCGGCGCTCTCTCAGCATGACTCTCACTCTCCCATTATGTAAGTGCACGTTGGGCATCAGCGCCCAGTAGGTGACAGGGGCACGTGGGTGCCGGACTGTGCGCGTATACATAGGGTTGGCTGCACGCCTCTATAGACCAGCTGTGGGGCATATTTACCTGTGTGTGCCCATCACCCTCTGCCCATCATTGGTGGCACAGGGTTGTTTTCCAATCACCATAGAGGGTGGGTTGGGCACAGGTAGTAAAGTTCTTCACAAACTGGGTCTGGGTTGGGCCCAGGTTATGAAAGGATGGCTTAGACAAACTGCCCCCCTGCACATTACTACGGGGCACGCCAAGGGTTGCCAGGGACTTTAGGACTTGCAGGTTCACAACTGCCATCATGACAGCTCTCCAACTGTCCCCCCACTCATGAGAGCTCTCTAACTGCACTCAACTCATAAGAGCTCTCCAACTGCACTCAACTCATGAGAGCTCTCTAACTGCACCCAACTCATGAGAGCTCTCTAACTGCACCCAACTCATGACAGCTCTCCAACTGTCCCCCCACTCATGAGAGCTTTCCACCTGCACCCAACTCATGAGAGCTCTCCAACTGTCCCCCCACTCATGAGAGCTCTCTAACTGCACCAACTCATGACAGCTCTCCAACTGTCCCCCCACTCATGAGAGCTTTCCACCTGCACCCAACTCATGACAGCTCTCCAATTGTCCCCCCACTCATGAGAGCTCTCTAACTGCACCCAACTCATGACAGCTCTCCAACTGTCCCCCCACTCATGAGAGCTTTCCACCTGCACCCAACTCCTGAGAGCTCTCCAACTGTCCCCCCACTCATGAGAGCTCTCCAACTGCACCCAACTCATGAGAGCTCTCTAACTGCACCCAACTCATGACAGCTCTCCAACTGTCCCCCCACTCATGACAGCTTTCCAACTGCACCCAACTCATGAGAGCTCTCCAACTGCACCCAACTCATGACAGCACTCCAACTGTACCCCCCCACTCATGACAGCTCTCCAACTGCCCCCCACTCACGAGAGCTCTCCAACTTCAACCAACTCATGAAAGCTCTCCAACTGTACTAACGAGAGCTCTCCAGTTGCACCCTACTAATAAGAGCTCTCCAGTTGTACCCTACTAAGAGCTCTTCCGTTGCACCCCACTAATAAGAACTCTCCAGTTGCACCCCACTAATGAGAGCTCTCCAGTTGCACCCTACTAATAAGAGCTCTCCAGCTGCACCCCACAAATGAGAGCTCTCCAGTTGCACCCCACTAAGAGCTCTCCAGTTGCACCCCACTAATGAGAGCTCTCCAGTTGCACCCCACTAATGAGAGCTCTCCAGTTGCACCCCACTAATAAGAGCTCTCCAGTTGCACCCCACTAATGAGAGCTCTCTAACTGCACCCAACTCATGACAGCTCTCCAACTGTCCCCCCACTCATGAGAGCTTTCCACCTGCACCCAACTCCTGAGAGCTCTCCAACTGTCCCCCCACTCATGAGAGCTCTCCAACTGCACCCAACTCATGAGAGCTCTCTAACTGCACCCAACTCATGACAGCTCTCCAACTGTCCCCCCACTCATGACAGCTTTCCAACTGCACCCAACTCATGAGAGCTCTCCAACTGCACCCAACTCATGACAGCACTCCAACTGTACCCCCCCACTCATGACAGCTCTCCAACTGCCCCCCACTCACGAGAGCTCTCCAACTTCAACCAACTCATGAAAGCTCTCCAACTGTACTAACGAGAGCTCTCCAGTTGCACCCTACTAATAAGAGCTCTCCAGTTGTACCCTACTAAGAGCTCTTCCGTTGCACCCCACTAATAAGAACTCTCCAGTTGCACCCCACTAATGAGAGCTCTCCAGTTGCACCCTACTAATAAGAGCTCTCCAGCTGCACCCCACAAATGAGAGCTCTCCAGTTGCACCCCACTAAGAGCTCTCCAGTTGCACCCCACTAATGAGAGCTCTCCAGTTGCACCCCACTAATGAGAGCTCTCCAGTTGCACCCCACTAATAAGAGCTCTCCAGTTGCACCCCACTAATGAGAGCTCTCTAACTGCACCCAACTCATGACAGCTCTCCAACTGTCCCCCCACTCATGAGAGCTTTCCACCTGCACCCAACTCCTGAGAGCTCTCCAACTGTCCCCCCACTCATGAGAGCTCTCCAACTGCACCCAACTCATGAGAGCTCTCTAACTGCACCCAACTCATGACAGCTCTCCAACTGTCCCCCCACTCATGACAGCTTTCCAACTGCACCCAACTCATGAGAGCTCTCCAACTGCACCCAACTCATGACAGCACTCCAACTGTACCCCCCCACTCATGACAGCTCTCCAACTGCCCCCCACTCACGAGAGCTCTCCAACTTCAACCAACTCATGAAAGCTCTCCAACTGTACTAACGAGAGCTCTCCAGTTGCACCCTACTAATAAGAGCTCTCCAGTTGTACCCTACTAAGAGCTCTTCAGTTGCACCCAACTAATAAGAACTCTCCAGTTGCACCCCACTAATGAGAGCTCTCCAGTTGCACCCTACTAATAAGAGCTCTCCAGCTGCACCCCACAAATGAGAGCTCTCCAGTTGCACCCCACTAATAAGAGCTCTCCAGTTGCACCCCACTAATGAGAGCTCTCCAGTTGCACCCCACTAATAAGAGCTCTCCAGTTGTACCCTACTAACAGCTCTCCAGTTGCACCCCACTTATAAGAGCTCTCCAGTTGCACCCCACTAAAAAGAGATCTCCAGTTGCACCCCACTAATAAGAGCTCTCCAGTTGCACCCCACTAATAAGAGCTCTCCAGTTGCACCCCACTAATAAGAGCTCTCCAGTTGCCCCCCACTAATAAGAACTCTCCAGTTGCACCCCACTAATAGAAGCTCTCGGAACGCTAATATCCTCTCCATGCAGAACCTGATCCCAAGCTTCTCCCCCCCCTGCCCTTCAGAAGTAATTAAGCCGAACGTCGGGTTTAGCTCACTTTATCCCTCCGTATCTCTTTTCACGGCTAATCTTTTCATCAGGCATTTCAGCCGATCCTTGCACAAGGACGTCACCGCCAGGAGAAAAGAGCGAGTAGCAAGAAATTAGAAATCAGCGTCGTTATATGACAGAAAAACGCAAATTAATTTTCTTGTTTATTGTCCTGAAGAGAATGATTAATCAGACGATCCACTCACATATCCTGCAATTGTTACGGCAGAGCTGCTATATACGTGCGCTCAGGGGCTCATTCACTAACAGGCCCCCTTTACTCACTCAGACCCCAATGAAGGGCAAAAGGTTCTAAGTCTTTCTGCTTTTCTTGGGGGTGTGGGGGGCATATTAGGGGTGAGGTTGGGGCTCTAAACAAATAGAGAAATCCTGGAATTAGCTGGAAACATTCCTAATGAGAGTACTGTGCCACTGTACCTACGTGAATACTGGGGAGTGTGTGCCACTGTACCTGCGCGAATACTGGGGAGTGTGTGCCACTGTACCTGCGCGAATACTGGGGAGTGTGTGCCAATATGAGTGCAGGAATACTGGGGAGTGTGTGCCAATGTGAGTGCAGGAATACTGGGGAGTGTGTGCCAATGTGAGTGAAGGAATACTGGGGAGTGTGTGCCAATGTGAGTGCAGGAATACTGGGGAGTGTGTGCCACTGTGAGTGCAGGAATACTGGGGAGTGTGTGCCAATGTGAGTGCAGGAATACTGGGGAGTGTGTGCCACTGTGAGTGCAGGAATACTGGGGAGTGTGTGCCAATGTGAGTGCAGGAATACTGGGGAATGTGTGCCAATGTGAGTGCAGGAATACTGGCACTGGGTGTGCCAATGTGAGTGCAGGAATACTGGGGAATGTTTGCCAATGTGAGTGCAGGAATACTGGGGAGTGTGTGCCAATGTGAGTGCAGGAATACTGGGGAGTGTGTGCCAATGTGAGTGCAGGA
Source organism: Xenopus tropicalis (assembly GCF_000004195.4). Lineage (NCBI taxonomy): Eukaryota > Metazoa > Chordata > Amphibia > Anura > Pipidae > Xenopus > Xenopus tropicalis. The sequence goes on along the minus strand of NC_030685.2, from coordinate 14,580,302 downwards.
ATACTGGGGAGTGTGTGCCAATATGAGTGCAGGAATACTGGGGAGTGTGTGCCAATGTGAGTGCAGGAATACTGGGGAGTGTGTGCCAATGTGAGTGCAGGAATACTGGGGAGTGTGTGCCAATGTGAGTGCAGGAATACTGGGGAGTGTGTGCCAATGTGAGTGCAGGAATACTGGGAGTGTGTGCCAATGTGAGTGCAGGAATACTGGGGAGTGTGTGCCAATGTGAGTGCAGGAATACTGGGGAGTGTGTGCCATGTGAGTGCAGGAATACTGGGAGTGTGTGCCACTGTGAGTGCAGGAATACTGCGGAGTGTGTGCCAATGTGAGTGCAGGAATACTGGGGAATGTGTGCCAATGTGAGTGCAGGAATACTGGCACTGGGTGTGCCAATGTGAGTGCAGGAATACTGGGGAATGTGTGCCAATGTGAGTGCAGGAATACTGGGGAGTGTGTGCCAATGTGAGTGCAGGAATACTGGGGAGTGTGTGCCAATGTGAGTGCAGGAATACTGGGGAGTGTGTGCCAATGTGAGTGCAGGAATACTGGGGAGTGTGTGCCAATGTGAGTGCAGGAATACTGGGGAGTGTGTGCCAATATGAGTGCAGGAATACTGGGGAATGTTTGCCAATGTGAGTGCAGGAATACTGGGGAGTGTGTGCCAATGTGAGTGCAGGAATACTGGGGAGTGTGTGCCAATGTGAGTGCAGGAATACTGGGGAGTGTGTGCCAATATGAGTGCAGGAATACTGGGGAGTGTGTGCCAATGTGAGTGCAGGAATACTGGGGAGTGTGTGCCAATGTGAGTGCAGGAATACTGGGGAGTGTGTGCCAATGTGAGTGCAGGAATACTGGGGAGTGTGTGCCAATGTGAGTGCAGGAATACTGGGGAGTGTGTGCCACTGTGAGTGCAGGAATACTGCGGAGTGTGTGCCAATGTGAGTGCAGGAATACTGGGGAATGTGTGCCAATGTGAGTGCAGGAATACTGGCACTGGGTGTGCCAATGTGAGTGCAGGAATACTGGGGAATGTGTGCCAATGTGAGTGCAGGAATACTGGGGAGTGTGTGCCAATGTGAGTGCAGGAATACTGGGGAGTGTGTGCCAATGTGAGTGCAGGAATACAGGGGAGTGTGTGCCAATGTGAGTGCAGGAATACTGGGTAGTGTGTGCCAATGTGAGTGCAGGAATACTGGGTAGTGTGTGCCAATGTGAGTGGGGAGTGTGTGCCACTGTGAGTGCAGGAATACTGGGGAGTGTGTGCCAATGTGAGTGCAGGAATACTGGGGAGTGTGTGCCAATGTGAGTGCAGGAATACTGGGGAGTGTGTGCCACTGTGAGTGCAGGAATACTGGGGAGTGTGTGTCAATGTGAGTGCAGGAATACTGGGGAGTGTGTGCCAATGTGAGTGCAGGAATACTGGGGAGTGTGTGCCAATGTGAGTGCAGGAATACTGGGGAGTGTGTGCCAATGTGAGTGCAGGAATACTGGGGAGTGTGTGCCAATGTGAGGGCAGGAATACTGGGGAGTGTGTGCCAATGTGAGGGCAGGAATACTGGGGAGTGTGTGCCAATGTGAGAGTACAAGAGTGTGTGCCAATGTGAGTGTGAGAGTACAAGAGTGTGTGCCAATGTGAGTGTGAGAGTACAAGAGTGTGTGCCAATGTGAGTGTGAGAGTACAAGAGTATGTGCGAATGTGAGTGTGAGAGTACAAGAGTGTGTGCCAATGTGAGTGTGAGAGTACAAGAGTATGTGCGAATGTGAGTGTGAGAGTACAAGAGTGTGTGCCAATGTGAGTGTGAGAGTACAAGAGTGTGTGCCAATGTGAGTGTGAGAGTACAAGAGTATGTGCGAATGTGAGTGTGAGAGTACAAGAGTGTGTGCCAATGTGAGTGTGAGAGTACAAGAGTGTGTGCCAATGTGAGTGTGAGAGTACAAGAGTGTGTGCCAATGTGAGAGTACAAAAGTGTGTGCCAATGTGAGTGTGAGAGTACAAGAGGCCAAATACTGAGAGCAGAAGTGGTAAATGACAAATACTAATTGGCTGTTCATTCTGGGTTTAGTTGCCCTTAACACGATCTCATTTCAATACAGGGGAGACGCCCCCTGCAGGGTATAAGGTGGGATGATTTCTTTGACTCAATAAATGCTATTTTCAGGATTATATCATGCATTTCTCATACTATTCATGGGCTTATTATCCCACCCCCAGTATCGCTGAAAGCTCCTTCATTTAAGTGCAACATAAAAGTCCTTTCTCAGGCTCATTGTGCGCTGCCTAATTAGCCGTTTGGCATATGCCAGCATCACAATGAAACTGGTACCCACTCACTCACCCCACGGGGGGGCACCTGGATAGAGCTGCCGATGCCTGTAATTCCATATTATTACTAAATACTAATCCCAACAGCTATAACAGCTGCACAGGATTCCTGACACAGAGGTACCTTTGCTTTGGCCCATTTGCTTTGGTAAATTGTGTGCCAACTGCAGCACACCCTAACCTGCCCTCTGCCAACCCAGACCCAACATGACCCCTCCACGCTCTAATAATTCTTCGACCAACCCGCTCCCATCTGCGCATTAACTGGCCAATGCCAGTCCTGTCGTGGCGTTAGGGCAGAAGAAGGCAGATCAGCATTTTCTCCACAGGCGCAATGGTGGAGAAAATGCCTTGTGTGACATGGCCCCTAGATCAGCTGATGCTGATCCTCCTGTAGATAAAAGCTAAATGGGCACGTGGAGAGTATGTTGCAGAAAGCGTAGGCAGAAGTTTATAACCTGAATATTACAAAAATACTGTTTATAAAGAAAAATTTAAAAAAACAGGAGCTGCCTGGATTCAAACTCACACTTTGGCATAGCCATAGCAGTGAGTTTGAATCTAGGCAGGTTCATGAAGTTTTTTTATTCACTGTTTTTCACTTTTATTAAATATTAATGATCTAGAATTGTAAAGGGGATCAAAACCCTGTTGCATTTCACTGCTCAACCATACTTAACTCAGTTGCTGCTCGACTACAAATCCCAGCATACTTTGTTATGTTATGTAGGGTTTAAGCATGCCTCCACTATACTCCACCAACATCAGGGTTGTATTCCATAAGCAACATTGGTCAATAACACAGCTCCCTAGGGCCCACAGCTGCATTGAAATGCAAAATATTCCACCAATGAGAATCCCAGCTGATCTGACAATATACTCCTTTCCATCTCGGTGACAGAACCACACAGATCCAGAGAGTCGTACTGAGTGTGGGGGATTTATGCACAGCCCATTAACCCTTTTAGCGCTAATGAAGATATAGGGGGCCCAATGGGACATTTGGTAAGGCAAGCAGTATGGCAGATCCCACTTGCATGCACAAATGTAGTAAAAGAAGGAATAAAGGGGACATGTAGAACACACTTAGCACAATGAGTAAATTTTAACCGTTTCTTGTGCTTATTTAACCCAACTGCATTTTCCCATGGTGCTGATATTTCTGCTCACCTCTTGCTCAGCTCTGATGCTTAGTATCCGCAGCTCTCCAAGACGAGTCAGCCATTTTTTCTTCTTCTATTTTCTTCTAATTTGGCCCCAACAGAGCTTATACTCATGGCTTCCTATGTCCTGTTAATGCCCATGGCGTGGTACCTACAGATATAATACCACGGCTCATGAATAAAAGTCACGGATTCAGTAAGGATTCCTCCCCCACATAGTACTGCTCTGCTATTAGACTGATACCCACTGGTAATAAAAAATGTATTACCAGTACCATAGACTGTTACTCCTGAGCGTACTGCCTTTTACTTCTACAAATGTATTACCAGTACCATAGACTGTTACTCCTGAGCGTACTGCCTGTTACTTCTACAAATGTATTACCAGTACCATAGACTGTTACTCCTGAGCGTACTGCTTGTTACTTCTACAAATGTATTACCAGTACCATAGACTGTTACTCCTGAGCGTACTGCCTTTTACTTCTACAAATGTATTACCAGTACCATAGACTGTTACTCCTGAGCGTACTGCCTGATACTTCTACAAATGTATTACCAGTACCATAGACTGTTACTCCTGAGCATACTGCTTGTTACTTCTACAAATGTATTACCAGTACCATAGACTGTTACTCCTGAGCGTACTGCCTTTTACTTCTACAAATGTATTACCAGTACCATAGACTGTTACTCCTGAGCATACTGCCTTTTACTTCTACAAATGTATTACCAGTACCATAGACTGTTACTCCTGAGCGTACTGCTTGTTACTTCTACAAATGTATTACCAGTACCATAGACTGTTACTCCTGAGCGTACTGCCTTTTACTTCTACAAATGTATTACCAGTACCATAGACTGTTACTCCTGAGCGTACTGCCTGATACTTCTACAAATGTATTACCAGTACCATAGATTGTTACTCCTGAGCATACTGCTTGTTACTTCTACAAATGTATTACCAGTACCATAGACTGTTACTCCTGAGCGTACTGCTTGTTACTTCTACAAATGTATTACCAGTACCATAGACTGTTACTCCTGAGCGTACTGCTTGTTACTTTTATAATTGTATTACCAGTACCATAGACTGTTATTCCTGTGAGTGTATTGCAAGTAACATACTCAGACTGTTACACCTGTGAGTTTTTACTAGTAACATACTCAGACTGTTAAACCTGTGGTTACTAGTAACATACTCAGACTGTTACACCTGCGAATGTATTACCAGTAATGTACTCATGCTGTTACTCCTGAGTATATTACCAGTAGCATACTCCTGTGTGTGTATTACTCCTGTGAGTGTATTACTAGTAACATACTCAGACTGTTACTCCTGTGAGTGTATTACTAGTAACATACTCAGACTGTTACACCTGTGAGTGTATTACCAGTACCATACTCAGACTGTTACACCTGTGAGTGTATTATTAATAATGTTCTCAGACTGTTACACCTGTGAGTGTATTTCCATTAACATACTCAGACTGTTACACCTGTGAGTGCGTTACTAGTAACATACTCAGAGTGTTACTCCTGTGAGTGTATTACCAGTAACATACTCAGACTGTTACTCCTCTGAGTTTATCACTAGTAACATACTCAGACTGTTACACCTGTGAGTGTATTACCAGTAACATACTCAGACTGTTACTCCTGTGAGTGTATTACTAGTAACATACTCAGGGCCTGATTCACAAAAGTGTGATAAAAATGATCGCACTTTTTTGCGTTAAAAAATGCAAAATAATTTGCGCGCGATTCACCATAGTATTACCGCGTGCGAAAAATCAGCATTTTCGCATGGGTTATTTCTCGCACTAGTTTTACCGCATGTGTTAATTTCCGCGCTGAAAAGAATACGATCGCATGATTCACTATAACTTTTGCGCGCTAAATATCGCATTCGGCTATGCGAAAATTAACACCTACTACAGGCAGGCGAAAAATTATACAAAAGTACAGTAAATGATTTTTTGCAATAAAATATGGACTTACAGTGTTATTTATTCAAGTCTGTGTTTCCCCTAGAGTGACGCAGCCGCCAGTTTGCAGCGAAATGGTCATTTTTAATACAGTAATTTTCTGCAAGTATTGGCGTGTATGGCTAACATGGCGTGCGTTCATTTATATATATATATATTTGGCTACAAGTGATAAAATGTTTCGCCAGGCATGGATTCGCAGCAAATTTTTGGACGTGCGTTGAATTTTTTCCGCAAAACAATCCGCCAATGGCAAAACGCATGAAAAAATTAGCCACGCAAAAATTCACCGCACATACAACAATTGATACAAGCGTCAAAAAATAATAGTCACGGGTAACAATTTTTTTGCCCGCACAACATTTTTGCCGTTTCGTGGATCTTTCGAAAGATTTGCTAATTTTTCACTAAAGAAACCAGAACACATTTGTTCATCACTAGTGGCTACTATTTATAAGCATCTACTATTTATATGCTACCATTTATATGCTACTATTTATATGATACCATTTATATGCTACCATTTATATGATACCATTTATATGTGGCTAATATTTATATACACCATTTATATGCTACCATTTATATGTGGCTAATATTTATATACACCATTTATATGCTACTATTTATATGATACCATTTATATGATACCATTTATATGATACCATTTATATGTGGCTAATATTTATATACACCATTTATATGCTACCATTTATATGTGGCTAATATTTATATACACCATTTATATGCTACCATTTATATGTGGCTAATATTTATATACACCATTTATATGCTACCATTTATATGTGGCTAATATTTATATACACCATTTATATGCTACCATTTATATGCTACCATTTATATGCTACCATTTATATGTGGCTAATATTTATATACACCATTTATATGCTACCATTTATATGTGGCTAATATTTATATACACCATTTATATGCTACTATTTATATGCTACCATTTATATGTGGCTAATATTTATATACACCATTTATATGCTACCATTTATATGTGGCTAATATTTATATACACCATTTATATGCGGCGACAATTTTTCGACACTATTTCTAAGCTACCATTCATATGCGGCGACTATTCGCGGGCGTAATTTAGCACAAGTACCAGCAAATACCGCATTGAAATAGTCTTCGCGAGTTAAATAACGCATGCAATATCGCGCGTAAAAAAGCGCGAGTATGCTTATAGTGAATCGTGCGAAAAATCGCCAAAATTAAGCCGCGGTAAAAATTTTAGTGCACAATAAAAATAGCGCACGTTTTATCGCCCTTTAGTGAATCAGGCCCTCAGACTGTTACAGGTTGATTCTAACTACTAATACCTTAGCTACTGTCGGGCAGCCACTCCGATTGTTACTCAACATTACTCCCTTGAGTACTATAGGTCAGCCCCCTGTTAATGTGGCACCCGAGTACTATAGTTACTCCCCTGAGTCCTGTCAGGCAGCCATTCAGACTGTAACTCACTGTTACTCCCCTGAGTCCTGTCAGGCAGCCATTCAGACTGTAACTCACTGTTACTCCCCTGAGTCCTGTCAGGCAGCCCTTCAGACTGTTACTCACTGTTACTCCCCTGAGTCCTGTCAGGCAGCCATTCAGACTGTTACTCACTGATACTCCCCTGAGTCCTGTCAGGCAGCCCTTCAGACTGTTACTCACTGTTACTCCCCTGAGTCCTGTCAGGCAGCCATTCGGACTGTTACTCACTGTTACTCCCCTGATTCCTGTCAGGCAGCCATTCGGACTGTTACTCACTGTTACCCCCCTGAGTCCTGTCAGGCAGCCATTCGGACTGTTACTCACTGATACTCCCCTGAGTCCTGTCAGGCAGCCCTTCAGACTGTTACTCACTGTTACTCCCCTGAGTCCTGTCAGGCAGCCATTCGGACTGTTACTCCCCTGATTCCTGTCAGGCAGCCATTCGGACTGTTACTCACTGATACTCTCCTGAGTCCTGTCAGGCAGCCATTCGGACTGTTACTCACTGTTACTCCCCTGAGTCCTGTCAGGCAGCCATTCGGACTGTTACTCACTGATACTCCCCTGAGTCCTGTCAGGCAGCCATTCGGACTGTTACTCACTGATACTCCCCTGAGTCCTGTCAGGCAGCCATTCGGACTGTTACTCACTGATACTCCCCTGAGTCCTGTCAGGCAGCCATTCGGACTGTTACTCACTGTTACTCCCCTGAGTCCTGTCAGGCAGCCATTCGGACTGTTACTCACTGATACTCCCCTGAGTCCTGTCAGGCAGCCATTCGGACTGTTACTCACTGATACTCCCCTGAGTCCTGTCAGGCAGCCATTCGGACTGTTACTCACTGATACTCCCCTGAGTCCTGTCAGGCAGCCATTCGGACTGTTACTCACTGTTACTCCCCTGAGTCCTGTCAGGCAGCCATTCGGACTGTTACTCACTGATACTCCCCTGAGTCCTGTCAGGCAGCCATTCATATTTCTGCACACAGTTACCCATTATGATACCCATGAGAGTTCGCTCCCCAGCAATGTCGCTGCCCTGTGAGCCCAGGCTGCACTGACCTGTCTCCGTGCTGTGACTGTCACTCCCTGCCGCCTGTCACCATTCTTTACTCCGCGATCCCCTCCGCTGCCCTCCCGGCTCCCTCTCTCCTTTCCCTCAAAGTGACACAATCCCCAGCCTGTGGCCCCGCCCCCAGCACGCTGCTTCTCTCAAACCACACCTTCTTTCTTTAACGACTGAACTAGTAAGCCACGCCCATTATTGCCTCAAAGCCTTGAAGTAGCTGCACATACAGCACAACATCCGCCCACACTTCCCTAACCAATGAGCTTGCAAGCCCTGCCCCATAGGAATATTATGTTGTAAGCGGATAACCTATCTGTGCCACCTGTCTCCCTCCCAGCGCTACCTTAGCTGTCAACTCCGCTCCCTTGCAAGCGCCGCCCCTCTCCCAGAATGGTATCGCCCAAATCCCTTTCTATAAAAGGAGGCGTTGACGCGGACAGACGCAAACTCGCTGCTTGAGGAGGGAGAAGTCAGCGATTTAATAGTGTCTCTGTGCGTTTGGCTGCAGAATTACATGTATATTATTTATGAATGTGACTTACTTTATTAATTTATTAGCTGGGTATAGTGAGCTGTCCCTTCCCAGCCAAGCTCCAGGTGGGCACAGTCCCAGTGAGGGGACATTTACAGCACATTGCCCCCCCCCCACCTCAGGAGCTGCACAACATCTGGGGGGCAATATGTCACCCCATGTGCCACCCATTGACACACTGTGTGTGTATATCTTGCATTCTCTCCTAAATATCAGTCATCACTAAAACCTGATTCCTTATATAGTCCATGATTTAGAATAAAGGGTGGGGGGGCTGCTTTACTTACAAAAATACTTAGTTTTCTATTTACAGAAACTTTTGCTTCTACTTCATAAATCCTCTTCTAACTACTTGTACTGTTACGTTCTGTTCTTACTACTTGTACTGTTACGTTCTGTTCTTACTACTTGTACTGTTACGTTCTGTTCTTACTACTTGTACTGTTACGTTCTGTTCTTACTACTTGTACTGTTACGTTCTGTTCTTACTACTTGTACTGTTACGTTCTGTTCTTACTACTTGTACTGTTACCTTCTGTTCTTACTACTTGTACTGTTACCTTCTGTTCTTACTACTTGTACTGTTACCTTCTGTTCTTACTACTTGTACTGTTACCTTCTGTTCTTACTACTTGTACTGTTACGTTCTGTTCTTACTACTTGTACTGTTACGTTCTGTTCTTACTACTTGTACTGTTACGTTCTGTTCTTACTACTTGTACTGTTACGTTCTGTTCTTACTACTTGTACTGTTACCTTCTGTTCTTACTACTTGTACTGTTACCTTCTGTTCTTACTACTTGTACTGTTACCTTCTGTTCTTACTACTTGTACTGTTACGTTCTGTTCTTACTACTTGTACTGTTATGTTCTGTTCTTACTACTTGTACTGTTACGTTCTGTTCTTACTACTTGTACTGTTACGTTCTGTTCTTACTACTTGTACTGTTACCGTGTGTTCTTACTACTTGTACTGTTACGTTCTGTTCTTACTACTTGTACTGTAACCTTGTGTTCTTACTACTTGTACTGTTACCTTCTGTTCTTACTACTTTACTAATTCCCTGTTCTCACTCCTTGTACTATTTATGTCATGCATGTTCTTACTACTTGTACTATTCACTTCCTATTATTACTCCCTGTTTGTTCTTTCTACTTGTACTTTTTACTTCCTTTTCTTACTATCTGACTGTTCGTACTATTTGCACTACTTCCTGTTCTGTTTATTCTAGTAAATTTCTGTTTTACTGTCTGTTTTACTTATTTTCTGTCTTCTTACTGTCTGTTTTACTTATTTTCTGTCTTCTTACTGTCTGTTTTACTTATTTTCTGTCTTCTTACTGTCTGTTCTACTTACTTTCTGTCTTCTTACTGTCTGTTCTACTTATTTTGTGTCTTCTTACTGTCTGTTTTACTTACTTTCTGTCTTCTTACTGTCTGTTCTACTTATTTTGTGTCTTCTTACTGTCTGTTCTACTTACTTTGTGTCTTCTTACTATCTGTTCTACTTACTTTGTGTCTTCTTACTATCTGTTTTACTTATTTTGTGTCTTCTTACTGTCTGTTCTACTTACTTTCTGTCTTTTTTCTGTCTGTTTTACTTTCTTCCTGTTTTCTTACTGTCTGTTCTACTTACTTCCTGTCTTCTTACTGTCTGTTCTACTTACTTTCTGTCTTCTTACTGTCTATTCTACTTACTTTCTGTCTTCTTACTGTCTGTTCTACTTACTTTCTGTCTTTTTTCTGTCTATATTCTACTTACTTTCTGTTTTCTTACTGTCTGTTCTACTTACTTCCTGTCTTCTTACGGTCTGTTCTACTTACTTTCTGTTTTCTTACTGTCTGTTCTACTTACTTCCTGTCGTCTTTCTGTCTGTACTACTTACTTCCTGTTCTTACTGTCTGTTCTACTTACTTCCTGTTCTAGCTTCCTGTTCTACCTCCGTACTTCTACTTGCTACCTGTTCTAAGGCCACAGTCCAGTCTTGGGTTTATGAGAAACTCACCTTTAACAGGGTGTGCACACAAAGGTGTCACAAAATGCAAAGTGCAAAAACCAAATTCAAGTGCTAAAAACTAAATGGTGCAAGATTGCACCCCTTACTGCTCATACACAGAGCACTGTTATAAGAGCAGGGCATGATAAAACATGGGCATCATATTTATATTCCCTTTAAACAGAATGAGAAAGTTTAGCCAAATAAGAGCAAGCGGTAACAAAACCGCAGTACCATGCAGAATCTGTTAAGGGTCTGACTCCGGGTCCAGTAATGAAGAAGTGAGATCCAGAGACTCAGCGGAGGCTGCCAGGGACCGAGAGCTGGGGAAGAGTCCAAAGGTACCAGGGAAGGGGGGGGTCGTGCCCTGGAACAAAGTTGTCGGCACAGCATTTGTTAAGCCCGTGATCACTATGGGATGCAGCGCCAGCAGTTTTAGCCGGTGAATCAGGGCATTCAGGCCTGGGATGCTTAATGGCATCATGTGGCTCCCAGATAAAAGAGAAAAAAAGCTCCTTTTGGTGTTTATGAAGATAACGCCTTTTCCATTGATTTTCCACTCTGTTACCTAGGCGCTGCTCTGGCTTAAAGGGATGCCATTAATGGAAGCATTTAAGCCCCCTATTTAATCTCTCTTAACCGATGCTCCTCGCTGTCCCTCTGACAAACTGCAAGCAGGTAGATTAAAGGGGCACCGGGGGGAGGGAAGGGATCAATAGGGCACTGATAATGAATTCTGCAATGCCCCAAAGGATCTTTAATATTTGTAGCTGCTCCAGGCGTGAACAATTTGCTGCTGCACTTTTCTTAAGGGGACATTTATCATCAGGACAGCAGACAGTGGGGCACATTTATTAACGCAAAATGGCATTCACCAGTTGATGCAGCAATTGGGTTAATGCCTATCGCTATGTCATCGCTCTGCTCCTGTGATGTCACTGTCCCTGCCCAGTGACATCACGGCCCACCCCCCTGCCTGGAGATAACGGTGGGGAAAGGTGCCTACCAGGGTTGCCAGGTTAGAGGTTTTCCCGCCAAATTGGGCTACTAGTTCCCAAAGTACAGACCCACCAAGGTACAGTTTTGGGCTATTTTTTTGGAGCCTTTGCGGGTTTGTAGTTTGGAAACTAGCCAAAGTATTTTTCCGCTAGTGTGCCTGTTCCACTGCATGCTGGGTAATGTAGTTTGTATCTAACAATTAGCCTATAGCTAGGATTAATATAAAACTACAATACCAAGCATGCAATTGGACAGTATAGACAGAGGCTCCATTTTGTATTACTTTTTGCTCTTTCAGGCTCAACTTGTCTGTTCTACAACCAGCTCCCTGCTCTATAGGGTGTGTGATTGTACCATTACTTTCTACTGGGATGTGGGGCAGTTCTGCAGTTGATCCTTAGGCTATAACTCTCAGGATATCTTGGGGTTGCTGAGAGTTGTAGTTCAATGCACCCATATGTATATCATGTCTGGGGTTAATGCAACATTCTGAATCTATTTCTGTAGTGACTTCCCAGTTGGACTGGGCACAGAGGGGATTATCAGCCGTCCCAGTAACTGGAGAGGGGGCACAGGGTACGGGTAGTGATTATACTCTTTAAAAAGGCAGGTTTTCCCATATATACTTTTATTTTTTTAGAATTTTTTTTCATTGCGCATATTAAGCTATTTTTGGGCTACATTCAAACTGTCTTTTGGCTAGTTTTGGGCTGGTTTTAGAACTGACTTTGGCTGGTTTGGAAAAATAAATCTGGCAGCCCTGGTGCCTACCCTAACATGCATACAGGGGAGCTCAAGCATTAGCAGCTGCCTTAAGAAGGAGTAACTTTTACAAACAAGCCCGGAACTAGGAGAAGGAAGAAAAGCCAAGAGCCTAGGGTACAATGGCCGGGGTCCCCATTCCTCCCCCCCCCAAAACAATAGCGTTAAATACCCTGCTCCTTCTGCCCAATTATCATGGGAAACGGGAGCAGGTTGTGTGGGTCCACGCAAGCGATCACTGGGATTACTGCCTGGGTTCCCTTAGCGGGTTACAAATCAAAGGTTGCATGTGTTGCACTGGGTCAGCGGGCCGCTGGGTTATCAGCCCCAGTGGGCTTCATACAACCCCCCAGTCCAACCTCTGACTCACTTGTGGCAGGAGAATTGGACCAATAATGGCGCATGGTGGAAGCAATGTCATTCCAACATATTAGTACTTCATGTGCATTGTGAGTAAAAAAAAAAGATTTGTGCCCCAGGGGCCCTTCCACACCCCCAAGCGGCCCCCAATGCATGACCAAATCCGCCCCTCCTGAGTGTACATACCTCATACTTACCTTGCTGCAATCGAAGGAGTGAGGTCAGCAAGGGAGCGTCAATACTTCCTGGCAGGTCTGGGTCACCGGGGCCCACCGGATTTTTTCCCGGTGTCCCGCCGGCACAGTCTGACCCTGCCTATTTTCAATGCCAGTCAAGGCCTGTCGGCGCCCTTGATTTTTTGTAGCCCTGACACCTCCCCAATGACTCTAATTGCTTACCTCTTACCCCAGGATGGGACTCCTCTGCTCTCTTTCCTGCCTACTTTAGTGACTCTATCTTTCCCTATTCTTGAAACTTACCCTTTGGGTCTCAGAGAACAATAGTTTTTTGGCTGCCGGGGTCAGTGACCCCCATTTGAAAGCTGGAAAGAGTCGGAAGAGAAAGGCAAAAAATTCAAAAAAACTATAAAAAATAAAAATGAAGACTAATTGAAAAGTTGCTAAGGACAGGCCATTCTATAACCTCCCCTTTAATAGCTTAGTTTATTCATACTGGTGTCAGACTGGGACATCAATATCAGCATTGGGAGAAGAATGGCATTTGCAGGCAAGGTATTTATGTTGCATTTTTTTTATTTAAGGAACAGATGGAATTGGTGTATTTCAAGGTTTCCATACGGAGACAGTGTTACCGGCGGTTATCATATGTGCCGCATTACCAAACAGGGTTCCGCCTCCTGCGTGCTTCTATCACTGCTGCTGCAGAACTACAAACCCCAGAATTCTCCTTGACTAGGAGTTTGTACCTGTGAAACCAGGACCTGATTAAAAAAAATAAAGGCTGTTCAACTTGGAGCCCCCCGGGGTTTTTTAAAGCTCCCCCCAGAGGACTATTAGGAAGTTGCCAGATCTGCCTGTTTAAGGTGCAATTATTTGCTAAGAATTCAGAAAATTGTCTCTGATTTACTGGGAATATGGGTTCATCATAACTAGGCAAATATCCCCCCCCAATAAATCAAGCACATGGTCTGGCCATTAGTTGACTTAACCATGAGACAAGATGGCTTCCTAGATGGAGACAGAGTTGGACTGGTATCAGAGGGTCTCTGGGTGGGCCAGTCCAAGAACAATTCCCATCAGGACTTTCTTAATTTCACCAAAGGTTAATGGCTGGCAAACTTATTTTGTCAAGCTCCTCCCCCCCCTGCTTTTAAACCCAACATTTGGCCAGGTCCAGAGCATTCAGACATAGTTCCAAGAATATCTAAGTTATTGAAAAAAGTGTTCAACCCAAATCTTGCTCTAACTGACCTCTAATATGGGTATGGAGGACAATCTCACATAACAAATGGGCCAATTCCCAAATCTTTCTTTAACTGTCCTTCAGGCTCGCCCCACCCACAACCAGGGCTTTGAACCCACCATCAGTCACCATCAGTAATTATGGTGCCCAACAATACTATGTTATCAGGGGCCCAATTATTATGCCACCATCTACCTGGGCCTCCTGGGTGGTAAAAAGTAAAATGGGGGTCCCAATGAAAGAAAAAAGCCCCTTTCATGCACAGTTATTCCCTAACCACACCCACATTGTATCAAATCTCCTCCCATTCTCCACCCAAGCCCCGCCCTCTCCACAACACATGAATTGTGTTTCTACATCCACATAGCCCTCTGATGGTGACCCTGCCCCTAAGGGAACCAGCCTCCCAGATATTCTGTGTTGGCCCCTAGGAGGCCCCGTTCGACAGTGGTAGAAGGAAACCCTCCAGGTTCTGCAGATATCTGTTGTTTCTTTGAATCAGTCAGAGTTTGGACTTGCATAACGGAACCCTCTTGCAACCGTGAGGGTCCTTTTGGCAGCAAAGCTTTAAGTTCACTTTAGTATCATTGTATTTTCATAATAAATAATGAGCCTTGATTGTATCCAGGCCGGCACAATTATAAAAAAAAAACACAAAATTTGCTTTAAAGTCCAGAGGACTAAATAACAGTCATATTTTTGGGGGGCAGATCTCTTCATTTGCTCCTCTATTCTGGCTCTGGAAACAGTCACACACAACATCGGCCCCTATTCATGTCTATAATCCATGGTGAATGTTGCCTCCCTCATCAGGAGTCTATAGACCTCCCCCTCGCCATAGGCCTAGTCCATTCATATATATACATATACACACAGCAGGGCTACTGTGTTACTATTCTGTGGGCTTGTCCTCGGGTTCTTTGGTTGCACATAGTAAATCTTCTCCACTTCCGCTCAGGTCCCGTACTAGAGTCGGAGTTGGTGGTGAAGGCCAAACCATGTTCTGGCTGGACGCTCTGCAAAATGAAACGTAGCTGTGAATGCCTAAATCTAAACCCATTGAATTTATATGCGGCAATGTAACAAGGGTGGTCTCTGGGGAAGCACCAACAGAAGCCCTTGGTCTTTCAGTAGAACATCTGGGAAATAGAGTTGGTCACTGTGCTGTCTCCTGATGGTAAGTTGTTTTTTATTAGTGCCTGTTTTTTAAATAGGGAGGCTGTTCTGTGTTGGGGCAGGATGCCACCCACACCCATTCTACCAAAAACATACCCCCCCAGACATGCCAGTATAATCACTACAGAAAATGGAATAACAAGCATGTTATCCCCAGGTATGCCAGTATAATCACTACAGAAAATGGTATAACAAGCATGTTATCCCCAGGTATGCCAGTATAATCACTACAGAAAATGGTATAACAAGCATGTTATCCCCAGGTATGCCAGTATAATCACTAAATAAAATAACAGACAAGCATATGAACCCCCAGACATGCCAGTATAATTACTACAGAAAATGGATAATGAGCATGTTATCCCCAGACATGCCAGTATAATTAGTATAGAAAATGGATAACGAGCATGTTATCCCCAGATATGCCATTATAATTACTATAGAAAATGGATAACGAGCATGTCATCCCCAGACATGCCAGTAAAATTACTATAGAAAATGGATAACAAGCATGTTATCCCCAGGCATGTTAGTATAATCACTAAATAAAATAAATAACAAGCATATTAACCCCCAGACGTACCAGTATAATTACTAAATAAAATAGATTACAAGAATTTTAACCCCAGGCATGCCAGAATAATTACTATAGAAAATGGATAATGGGCATGTTATCCCCAGGCATGCCAGTATAATCATCAAATAAAATAAATAACAAGCATATTAACCCCCAGACGTACCAGTATAATTACTAAATAAAATAGATTACAAGTATTTTAACCCCAGGCATGCCAGAATAATTACTATAGAAAATGGATAACGAGCATGTTATCCCCAGGCATGCCAGAATAATCATCAAATAAAATAAATAACAAGCATATTAACCCCCAGACGTACCAGTATAATTACTAAATAAACTAGATTACAAGCATATTAACCCCAGACATGCCAGATGTCAATAGCGTCTACCTATCACTGTTCAAATGGGGCAGATTTTTACCCGTAAATTCCACACTGAACTCTAATTAATACCAGGTTACAAGTGACAAACCAATGTTTTATGCCTTTACTTCAGTGGAGTAATGTTAATGAGTGAAACCAAGGGCGCACCCCTTACCCCAGTGAGTAGGCCGATCTGTTGTACCTTTGGAAATCAGTACCTGGGTACGGACAAGCTGCAAAAACACAATGAAACCAGTTTTATAGATTATAATACAGTGGCTTTTGGGACTTTTTTGGTTCAACATTTGGTCAGGGCCCCTGGTGTCTCATAAAAGGGTTACATTGATAAACATTGTAGTAACTGTCTCTTAAAGAGGTGGTTCACCTTTGGATTCATTTTTTTAGTATGTTATAGAATGGCCTATATATAGCAGCTTTTCAATTGGTCTTCATTTTTTTATTTTATATAGTTTTTTTAAATGATTTGCCTTCTTCTTCTGACTCTCTTCAGCTTTCAAATAGGGGTCACCGACCCCGGCAGCCAAAAAACTATTGCTTTGTAAAACTACAATTTTATTGTTATTGTTACTTTTTATTCTTTATCTTTCTATTTAGACCCTCCCCTATTCCTATTCCTGCCTTTCTTTCAAATCACTGCCTGGTTGCTAGGTTATATTAGACCCTAGTAACCAGATAGCTGCTGAAATTCCAAACTGGAGAGCTGCTGAACAAAAAACTAAAAATAATACAAAATAAAGACCAATTGCAAATCGTCTCACAATAGCATTTTTCTATATCATACTAAAAATTATTGTAAAGGTGAAGAACCCCTTGAATCCTTAAATGGTTCGGCCTAAAATCTCCCATCTCCTTAGCTGGGCTTTCAAGTGTATCTAGGGGAGCAACCACTGCTCCAGGTCGAGGGGGGGGGGGTGGTCATGACTGATTTGCCATGCCAATATATAAATAAAATAATTATCCTTTCTCAGTTTGGGGTGGGGGAGAAGATATTTCTCTGTGACCCAGATACTATATGTTATCATATTACAGAATGTGCATTGGGATAAATATCCTACAGGGGAAGCAAACTGGCTGCAGATTGTGCTGAGGAGCCTGGGGACCGACCCGTCCTCTACTGCTTTGCATTGTAGGAGGAAAACACTGCGAATAGCATTTCTGGGCTGCTGACGGCTGCATTTTTCTGCTCTCTAGGTGCCAAAGAGAAAAGAAGTCCATTTTTTTCCCTTATAAATTGCAGTTGTTCTGATTTTAATAGTAACCAATCAAAAAAATTGCATTTTGTTGCCTGCATTTGATTGGTTGCTATGGGTTACAAGACTGGAAACAACACTGCAGCTGCTATGATATGACCCTGGTATATCCTTGCAGTGAAAAGGCCTATGAAAAGGACAAGCAGAAGAGGAATGGGGGGGGGGGGTGGTGGAAGGGACTCACCAAAGCAGGATTCTAGAATGTCCGTGACTTCTGTGACCAGTGACTCTGCAGAGGGGACTGAAACATTTACGTCACTCTCGCTGTCTCGACTGCGGCTCCTGATTAAAATATGAAATTTGCTTGTCACCAAGGCAACGTGGTGGGGAAACAGAGGCATATATTTGAACATTATGGTCCCCCCAGGAGAGGGAAAGTAATGGGTGTAGGAAAGGGCAGGAAGCTTATGATACCATATGATGGTGCTTTCCCTTCTCCCACGGGTATGTAAACTCTCAAAACCAATTTATGCTCAGAGCATGTCTGCAAGTTGCATTTTTTTTTCTAGTTTTCAAGATATTAGTAGTTTTTAAACTGCTCATAGAATGATTTTGAAACAACAGCACCACCTACTGGATATTATTATTATTATTTATTTATAAAGCGCCAACATATCCCGCAGCGCTGTACAATAAGTGGGTTTCATACATTGGACATACAGAGTAACATATAAAGCAACCAATAACCGATACAAGAGGTGAAGAGAGGCCTGCCCAAAAGAGCTTACAATCTACAAGGAGTAACATATAAAGCAATCAGTAACCGATACAGGAGGGGAAGAGAGACCTGCCCAAAAGAGCTTACAATCTACAAGGAGTAATAAATAAAGCAATCAATAACCGATACAAGAGGTGAAGAGAGCCCTGCCCAAAAGAAGAGTAATTTGTTCCTATTCAGCTGCAATGACCAGCAGGTGGCGCCAATGTTTCAAAATTCACATTATTAGCAGCGTAAAAACTGCTAATATCTTGAAACCAGAGCTTAGAATAAAGTTTGCCTAACCATAATGACTAAGAGATTATTATCCGATAAGAATAATGTGCATAGGTTTGATAAGAGGATGATAGATGATAAAAAAAGCTTTTTAGTATGTTATCGAATGGCCTATTCTTAGCAGCTTTTCAGTTGGTCTTCATTTTGTATAGTTTTTTAATTATTTGCCTTCTTTTTTTTTTACAATTGCTTTGCAAAACTACAATTTGATTGTTATTGTTACTTTTTATTATTCAGCAGGCCCTACCCTATTCATATTCCTGCCTTTCTTTCAAATCGCTGCCTGGTTGCTAGGTTAAATTGGACCCTAGCAACGAGATAGCTGCTTAAATTCCAAACTGGAGAACTGCTGAATAAAATGCGAAATCAAAGACCAATTGCAAATTGTCTCAGAATAGCATTCTCTATATCATACTAAAAGTTATTGTAAAGGTAAAAATGGGAGAGTAAATACAAAGGTTAGTGAATCCTATGGTGAAGCAGTGGGAATACAGGGGGGGGAGGCAAATGAAAAGGAGGGGGAAAAAGTAGATAAAGGATTAGAACAGAAGGAGTGGAAAGAATGAGAGTGGGGAGCTGAGTGCCATAGAGCTACTCATACTTTGCACCTGCAATTATAGATTTTAGCATTAAAAAATAAAACAATACAATATAATACAATATACTAGTTATATATACTATATAGTTGCCCTGCACTGGTACAACTGGTGTGTTTGCCTTTAGAAAGACTTCTATAGTATTTTTACTGTGAATGGAAACTCCTAGCACTTATGCCATACTCCAGCCCTGTTTGGGTTTAAGCTTTGCAAAGCATTGTGTGCACTTGCGCTACTATAATATGAATACAGTGCTACTCAGTCTGTCTGTGCCAGGGGGCTCTGAGGTTCCGCTAATGGCTAATCTATTGTAAATTAGGCTTTATTGCATTTCTTATACAGTAAAGAGTGTAAACTATTACATGCACAGGCCTTTCATACTCACAATACCTGCTGTCATAAAAAGACTCTGGTGGAACGGTATAATCTCATTACAGCCACTAGGTGGTGCTAATGGGAAACTGAAGGCAGGAGAGTGCAAAGGAAGGGAGAGGCACATATGTGACCCATTATCTATAGACCTATTATCCAGAAACCTCTGAAACAAGGGAATTCCATTTTCCATAAAGTTACGCTTAATCACCATCCTGATGAAAATATCCCTTGCCTTATTGTACGCGAAAGGAAGGCGCTTCATACCTTTTTCCCTCGCTAAACTGAAGCGACGTGCTTAATATATTCTGGATTTTCTGTAGGAGAAGAAAGAGGGACAAACAATCAGTATAGAACTGCCCAAGTCTTATCGGCTCCCATTCTGTAATAGCAAAACCACAACACTGCTTTCCCGACTACTGATCCCCCATTCAACAGTCTGTTAATATCATCATCATCATAACAAAGTGTAGATGCTCCTAATGCCTACAGGCCTTTTGTCTTCATGGATTTAGTAGCACCATGTGATACGTTCAAACAGAATTATGGGTAAGTAATGGGACTTCAATCTAAGCATGCTTTGCCTTTACTGCTGCAGCCCTATGGCATGCTGGGAAATTGCACACTGCTTAGCACTCAGTTGATAAATGGGCCCCACGGTGTGATGGAGAAGGCTATTATGTTAGGTGTCTAGGGAGGAAAATAGTCTGAGGTTCCATGTTTACCTGGACAAAATTAAGCAGCTTCTTGTTGGAAACTTCCAACTGCCTGCGAGACAATTCGGACTTGCGCAGCTGACAGTCGGACAGAGATAGTCGTCGGTTGAGATCCAGTCCCTAAATGGCAATAAACTGGGTTAAAATGAATGTTGTTCTCTGCCTACTCTGAGGCCACATCTTGAAATGTATTGCTAATATAATATTTTATGGCAATACTGTAGGGCAGTGGTTCCCAAACTGTGACTGGCCACCCCTAGAGAGACCCACAGAAGTTGCCATGGTTGGTCCATTTTGAGGACAGAGTTGCCACCCAGCTGGTAAATCACTTAATGACCAGGACTCAACGCCCTGACATGCCTATTCCCCCATCCCTTCTCCCTGACCCACTGAAAGTTACCACCAACACTCCCTATACACAGGCCAGTATAACTAGAGGCATATAGGTGGCAACCGTATCTGAGGACCAATTATAATGAGACTTGGGAACAATGCCAATTTTCTGCCCCTTATACTTACTGAGGACCAATTTGAAGTTTAGGTTTAAGGTGGAACCTTTATGTGGCTTAGATATTCTTGGCTGAATTGCTGTCTTAAGCTAGAAGGGGCCCCTGACCAAATAATGAACCTCAAAGAGGGGCTTTAACCAAGAAAAGTCAGAATTACATTTCCCCAGGGCGCTAATATCCTGCAACAGGACTGGGGTCGGACTGGGTCTCCTAGGGCCCACCAGAGAACTTGACTCCTCTCTCCTAGCAGTTACATACAGACAGTACCAAATTCTATATGTGTAATCCAACAATCTAGAGCTGTCACCTCAGGGACCTCTAACGACAGCTTCTTCTTCCCCGCCATTTGGCCTTTCAGTTCTGAGATCTCAGCTTCCAGGAGGTGGATCACTTCTTCGTAGTCGTGCTCTGCGCTGTGAGCCTCACGCTGGGCCAGCTCTGCAACCTGTAGCTTGCTCTGTAGGCATCGGTTCTCCGATAAAAGCCCCAGCACCTTCTGCATGGGGGGAAGCACCTTGGTTAGTAGCATTCACACAAATACTCTTTATTATTGGCTGCAATTCCATCCCAACTATCCCATATGTCTCAGGTAAGGGAGTTATAAAACCCAAACGGATGTTCATGTCCCTAAAACCTACAGTATGTAGATCCAGTAGCTGAGAGGAGTCGGAAAAGGAGGTATAAGTAACAGCACTCACTTGGTTCAGTCTCTGCAGTTCATCTTCCGTCGCTCTCTTGCTGTTTTCTGCCTCTCTAAGCAAAACCTGAGATGGAACCATCCGATAGAGTCAGTAAGCTTCATCATTTTAGGCCCCAATACTAAAACACATGAACCCTGTTTCCCTGCACCCCCAAATACACAGTAAAGCAGTTTGTCCTTGTGTGTCGGCCTGGTCTGACGATGGCCCAACTCAAGCTAATGATTGCAGAATGATGCCTACGTGCCCCACTCTCGCTCCTCATCAATACAGCACTCCCTAACACCGGCAGTGGTGTAGTTATGGGGGCGGCCATAGGGAGCACAGAGACCTGCAGCAACTGGTTAAAGCAGGAAGACAGTGTGCAAAGTGCAGAAAAATGGTTGATTGAATTTCGTGCACTTTAGACTCTGTCTTTCTGTTCGTAAAATACCCTTCCAGTTGGTTCTGTGATCTATTCTCCACTAAGATTGGCACTTTTTTTTCTTCCCTAATACTGGCCTTTTGGTTGGAGGTGGGCTGTGATGTCATTTGGGGGTGGGGCAGTGATGTAGGGGTGGGAAAATGAATGGGCTGGGTGTGAAAAGGGGATATAGGGGTGAAAAAATGGGTGGACTGGGTGGGGAAATAGGTGGAACAGAGATGGGCCTGTGGGTTGAAGGGGTGATTGGCAGTGGAGAGGGTCAGGGAAGGGAGGGATTTATAGGGCATTACTAATTTTCCACAAAATTTACCAGTAAATTTGTAAACACAAGTGCCGGCCCTAGCTGGCGATTTTCTGGCTAGGCTTGTCAAATACCAGCAAGGTAGCAATCTTATACTGTAATGATATTTACATTCCAAAGGGACAACCGGCAGCACTAAAAGCCCTAAACACTAAAAGGTTGAGAGGTTTGTACAGTAGTGTAACTAGAGACTAATATTTGCACAAGTGCCCCCCTTAAACTTCCTGTAAGCCCAACTGGAGGGGCAGGCCCTGATGAAGTAGCACCCCCAATATTACTGGCCACAGAGTTTGCAGTACTATATAGCAGATATATAGCAGATATACTAACTGGGGTCCTTCTGCTGGTTAGTGTTGGGAGTAGCAATAAAGGCTAAAAAGCATTTTGTTTCCCATTCTTTCGTTACTATTCACCTTTAACCTTCTAACCTCCTGTCTGAGATCAGTCACCTCCTCCTGTAGTTGTTCCAGTTCCAAACTCTCAGAGAACCTTGGAAGTTCTATCTCCTGCAAGACAAGAGCAATGGTCAAAACTAGTGGTTTCCATGATGTAGAGATACCCCTTAGGGCAGTGATTCCCAGACTTTGGAGTTGGCCCTCCCTCGAGGAGCTTGGAACAGAGGAAGGGCTTATCCTGAAGGCCAGTTAGGGGTGAGAATGGAGGACAATGGACACTTGCTCTCCTAGATACACTTGACAGCCTAGTTTGAAGGTCAGTTAAGGTGAACTTTTTGGTCCTAGATATTATTAGAACTATACTGAATGGCTGAAATACCAATATTTTCATATATCTTTATTTATTTAATTGGCTAAGGGCGCCCTGACCAAAGATGACCTTCAAGGAAGGATTTGGCAAAAATGCCGGACCTTCATGTGGGGCTTGAACTGAGAAACTGCTCTATGGGATTCCAAGAGCAATGGTTTGAGGCTTGAAGGCCAGGTAGGGAGTATGCATTTGCCTATATACTCCTACAAAACCAGCCTGAAGCTCAATAATTCTGAGATTTATGGTGGACACATACTGCTGATATTTATATGTTTGGCAATGTTTCATGCAAGGTCACTAAGCATTAACTGACTGCATGTTCTAGAACCTATAGTTCTAACCTTAGGTTACATCTGCAATGGAGGTTTTGTTGCTGCAACAATGGAACACAACTGCACTGTGTGAAGCCCTAACCTAAATATTGGCGCATCCTCTCTATGTTTTTACAGTGATAGGCAGGGTGGTCCCTTGGATCTACCAGTGTTCCTTCTACTGCCATAAGCACCACCCACCTTGGTGACAGGCGATTGAAATGCAGAGGTGTCAAGTAAATTGGCCACTTGGTAATGTGTGAAGAGCAGGGAACTATAATCTAGGCCGGCCTCCTCCAGTTCTTCCTGTAGGCCTTCTCGCATGGCACGTAGAATATCTGCAGAGACACGTCGAGGGCAGGAGAAACTCAACATATGACTACGTGGTACATATGGTAGAAAACAGATAAAGCCACTTGTACAGTTTTGGACTATAGATGTAGAAACAAGGTCTGCCCCAGTGTAGGGAGACATTAGATCTTTTCTTCTAGGGTCAAAATCTACTTTCTGGTTGCTCACCGCCATAAGCCACAGTCCCCTGACAGTCTGTTATCAGCCCTTGGTGAACCTCTTTTCTTTTCTCCTCAGAAACATCCAGACCAAGGAACTGCAAAATCTGAAAATCGAGGTAAAACAATAAAATATGTGGTAAACAGGTAAGTGCAATTAGCAATTCACCATCTTAGAAGTCCATACTAGCTGGCTTGTAGTGTATGGATAATGTAAGCAAATATCTGATTGGTTGCTATGGATCCATGCCATCTCATGAACCATGCAGTCACCCAAGCATGCTAGCCATCACACAGACCTTAATGGAGACACTGAACTCCTAAAGGCTCTAGAACAGGAGTTTTCAAACTACTTTTACAAGCAGCTCTATTACAAGCAGCTGAACTACAGCTCTTCTACTGACTTCCTTGTCTGGCGTGAAGTTCCACCCCTTTTACTTCTGAGCCCTCCTTCTCTCTCTGACTATAAAGACCTCAAAGAGGTGCCTACCAGCATGTCTGCTTAATTTTAATTCAAGGTGAGCCAATGAGTATGCCCAGCAGGCACCTCTTTGAGGTCTTCATAGTCAGAGAGAGAAGAAGGGCTCACAAGTAAAAGAGGCGGAGCTTCACGCTAGAAAAGGAAGTCAGTAAAAGGGCTGCAGTTCAGCTGCTTGTAATAGAGAAGCAAAATAAATCCGCATGCAGGGAGCCAGGCATGTTATTCTGGGGGTTATTTATCTATGGATAAGTAAGCCTTTTTATATTAGGGGATTTCAAAATAAAAGGCTTACTTATCCATAGAGAAAAGAAGGCATTAAAGGAGTCGTTCACCTATAAATTAACTTTAAGTGATGATTCTGAGAATTCTGAGACAATTTGCAATTAGCTCTTTGTTCAGCAGCTCTCCAATTTGGAATTTCAGCAGCTATCTGGTTGTTAGGGTCTTGCTTATCTTAGCAACCAGGCAGTGGTTTGAAATAGAGACTGGGTTATGAATAGAATGGGGCCTTAATAGAAAGATAAAGAATACAACATAACAATAATACATTTGTAAGCGCACAGATCAGTAGTTTCTTAGCTGCCGGGGTCAGTGACCCCCTTTTGAAAGGCGGAAAGAAGTAGAAGATGGAGGCAAAAAATTCAGTAGAAAAAAATAATACAGACTAATTGCAAAGTTGCTAGGAATAGGACATTCTATAACATATTAAATGTAAACAACCCCTTGAATGGCCCGGCCATAAGTGTTCATCCCAAATCCCACGCCACCCCTAAGTTGGCCAACTCCATAGTACTGGAACCTCTGTTCTAGAGAAAGCAGTATATTAGATATGATTTACCAGTTCTACTTTCTCCTCTTTCAGCCGAACATGGGGATCTAAAGAGACCTTCTGCTTATTGCCAGCGTATGCCCTTTGGTTGGGCGGTGACACCGGAGCTGGAAGACAGGACATGGAACTCAGACAGGATTTCCACCTAACTCAGTAAGACATCTTCTCCAATGAAAGATAAATATTGTGGAAGAATCTCCATAAATATACCACAAATTACAGCTTTATGTTCCTAATGGGAAAAATGGGAATATCTGTCCTTTTCTTTTTGCCCCCCCTACTCTTCTAGACAGTAGATTGAACCCCAAACCATCATAGGGGTTGACAGAGGTTATGAAAACTCTCTAGGCTGTTAGCTTTACAAAATAAATATCTTGCACCCAAACATTTACCTTGTCAAACAGTGAGTTATTCCGACATTCCAGCATTATTTCTCTCTACATTATTTGGTTAATAACCAAAATACTCATCTACTCTCCTCTGTGCCTCAAGAAAAGGCTGTCATTGACAAACACCCCTACTCAGCCAGTCATTAACAGGGTGCTCTCCTCAACCTGCCAAGATGTATAAACCGGAAAAGAATCACTTGTGTTGAGCTGTTCAGTCCAGGGATAGTAAAGGCTGGATGTAGGCTGAAAATTAAGTTAGTGATGAAAGTCTTATGATGTTGCTCTGCTTGGAAAATTAGGTTGGTGAGCAGAGAAGAGTCATCTGACATTTCTCTGGTCAGTTCTAATCAGAGCAACATCACAAGACTTTCTGAAATGAGCAGCAGGTGGTGCTGTTGGTTGAAATTATGTTTAAATAGTAAAAATTGCTACTATCTTAATAAACTAGAAAAATAGTTATAAATTGCAAAGATGCTCAGGGGAGCACTCTGAGAAATGTTATATTTATTCTTCTACTCACAAAAGGTGAGCTTGTGATTTTTAGTGCTCTAGAGAAGCCACCTTCTCAAAGTGTTTTCCTGGAGCTCTGAAAACAGTAGTTAGGAGTAACATTACATTGGTGGACTCAGAATGAGCCTTTTTGGATTGGCTAAGCCATAACCACTTCCACCTACCTGCTGTAAAATGATTGGACGACTACTTGTATAATTTACCACTGTGCCCAAAAAGCTTTACTTTCTAATACACTGTAAGTACATTCATTGTTATATTAATAACTTGCTTGCTGTGTTACTGTACGGGAGGATTCTCCGGCTAGTCTCAATACTTACCCGAGACTGTGAGCTCAGGGGGACAGATGTCAGGGGACGGAGAAAGCATGTGGTTTTCGTTTCGACACTGGAACCATATAAAGAGTATGTAACGTTAACATACATGTGTATATATACTGTATATAGATATATCTATATATATATATTCTCATGGTAGGGGCTGTCTTTAGTGATGAGCAAATTTTTTCGCCAGGCATGGATTCGCAGCGAATTTCTGCATTTCGCCATTGGTGAATTGTTTTGCAAAACTTCACTGAAAATTCGCTGCAGAAAAATACGGTGCGCAGAATTTTTTCACGCGTCCAATTGGTCGCATCAAAAAAGGCACAGTTGCGTCAAAATTGGCCGTGGTCATGTCAAATAAAGGCACGGACGCAAAAGAAAAAGGCACGGTCGTGTCCAAAAAGTGCGGGCGACAAAAAAAAAAATAGACGCGGGTGACAAAAAAATAGACGTGGGCAACAAAAAATAGACGTGGCCGACAAAAAAATTGCGCGACAAATCCGTTTTGCAAATTTTTTGCCGTTTCACTAATTTTCTTGCAGTTTCGCAAATTTTATAGCGATGTGAAACAGGACAGATTCGCTCATCACTAGCTGTCTCTCCTGTTGCTCATGTGACTTCCTTCCTGGAAGAATAGCATCATTCTAGTCTTGCTTTGTGGCTGGGATTCTGGATAAGGAATTAGGGCAATTGTGTCACGAAACTCTAGGACCGATAGGTTTATTTATAGGGCCACCATCATATACCAACCCCTGTTTACCCAGGATGCTCCCCCTTTTGCACTTTGCACTTCACTTGCCATATACACATACCTCTGGAGACCTGACATGGACTTTCAGTCGACAGGAAGGCAGGCCATTTCCCAGAATCCTCTGCGGCGATGACATAGCGCTGTTGGCTCCAGAAAGCCCAGGAAGATGGGTGGCAGCCGGAATGAATGAAACTTCAGTGAAGCTGCCTTGCCTTTAAAAGACAGGGGTATTAGCATCAGGATTCTCGGTACAGACCTTGCATTTGGCAATAAGAGATTTATTGTGGCTGTACCATGAGAAGGTTCTATTTGCTTTAAATGTTTGCTACATTGAGTGCAGTGTTTCTTTTAACCACACTAAAAAGGCCAGTTATTTAATTAGCATTGGGTACCAAACTCAACCTATGCCATTTTAGAAGCCTGCAGACTGTTCCTTCCCATAGATGAAAGCACAAGGCTATTAGATTCTTCCATGCTGGCAAATAGTTAAACCACGCACATAGTGAGTGGTAAGAACATAAGTCCCCCCTCAGACTCTCCTCAGATAAAAGTGAATTCTCCTCTATGTGTTTTCATACTCATTCTATTATTTTGGAAACCCTTCTTAATAGTAGGCCTGATACTGGTTGAACAAGTGGCCATTCCTATGGTAATCAGTATAGTGGGGGTCATTTATCAAACACATTGTTCTACTTGCAGATGGCTGAAAAAAGTCAATCACTGATTGGTTGTTATGGGTTCCTGCCCATGGGCAAATTTGCCCAGTGTTGATAAATGATCCCCACAAGTATTTTCTTTTGCTAAACTGGAGGTCTTATTTCAAAGGCTTCTCCATAGAGTTGGGCCTTCTGGATTATGTTTAATGTTTCTTTCTCTCTTCCTCTCCTACACAGGTTCCATCAAGATCACACAAGATCCGGATCAGCTTGATATCAAGAGTTCTTTGGGTGACACTTGCCTTTAGGGTTAAACTCAAACAGCATTCAGAGTTCTGACTAATACGACCCACCTGAATCTGGATCTGGCTAAAACACGTTTGGCTTCTTCATTGGTGACTCCAACCAGTGTCTCTCGATTGATTGAAACCAGTTGGTCCCCAGCTCGGAGACGTCCATCCTAACAAAAGAACACACACAGGACATTGACATATCTTCCTTAATATAATCCTGCCATTATAGGGGTGGCATTGGCATGAAACCCTAAAATAATTTACCAAATGGTAACTGATCAGTGTCAGAATGGGACCCCAGGGGCCCACCAGAAAACCTTGGACCCTAGGCCGCTTTCCAAACTATTTTTCCTCCTTTCCTCACTCAACCTCTTTATTCCCCTAGTCTCTTTTATTTACAGCATCTATTCTTCCATCTATTTCTCCTCTTCCTTCCCATTCAGAAATAGGAAATGACCATGAAACAGGCCAAATGGTCAGGAGCAGGAGGGCCCACTGACCTCTGGGCCCACTGGAAGTTTTCCTGGTATCCTGGTGGGCCAGTCCAACACTGTAACTGATGGTTGATGGGCTAGGATAGGCTAGTTGGGTTGTTGTATCTTTCTTTGTCCTCTAACACTTTCTCCAGGTTCCCTACTCTAGTTTGTATCCATGGCCATATCCTGTACAAGATGGACCATCAAGGATTGTGGGGCGGAAAGGGAAAAGCTGGGACAGCAATGGAAATTCTAAAAAAATCATGGACTTGAGGTTGAAATTTAGGTACAACTTAGATGAAATCTCCAACATGAACAGCAATAACATTCCATCAAGTGTTGCCAGAAACATTTTAGAGCTCTCTAAATAGGAGGCCCTAACTAGTGCATAGCAGTAAACATTCCCACTTCAGTGCCCCAATGTCACGTGGATGAAGGATTTCCCACACCGGGGCACACTTGTTGGCTGAAACTTACCCTGGAACAGTCTCCATCCACAAGCACCTCTTGCACATACACCATTGGTCCTTCTGGTCGGTTGGAGCCTCCGCTGATGACCAGTCCCAGGCCTGTAGATTTAGCTACAGAAATATTCTGCATCCCTGAGTCACTAGGGAACGAGAACATTACAATACAGCAGCTTATTACTGGGCTTAATCATTGCCACCCCTAGGAATTAGTATCAGGTATAGGTTGCCCCAGGCCTATAAACGCTATCAACCAATCAGATGTTTGCTTTCATCAGTCACACATATTTACTAGTAGATGCTAACTGTTGGAAATATGTTGTTCAGTACCTCATTGTTGAGTGTGGGGAGAGGCTGGAACTGCCAGTGAACTGCCCATGAGAGCTGCCTGGACTGAGTAGCAACGGGCTTTGGGAACGGGAGGAAGATTCCGAGGAAGTGCTCTCCAGATATCTGCCTGTAAAGAGAGAGAGAAAAAAAATCAGCTTTGCTAGGGTCTTAAAAACCTAAATTTAAAAAAAATTATATATTTATATATGTCTATTGGTGAATTACTGCCATACTCACTTCCCTGCATAATGGGGGAGCTTCTAGCAGAGCTGGTGTCACTGTGAGAGCTGCCATACTTCTCCATTAGCTCAGAGAATTCCTTCCTGCAACGCAGTATCACCTCTACCGTTAGTGATTCCATACAATGCTATTGGGACAACTTACTGTATATTATTATTATTATGATGTTTCAGTTTATTTGTGTCTCCTCCCAGGAGCGATACAGTAAAAACCAGGAACATAACCAGGGCGCCATCATAAACCAACCCATACCACTTAGTAGGGCTCTCAGCTCCAGGGGCATGGGTTATTAGACCTGGGCTCCATGAGCAGTGGGCCCTGCCACCTTAGTAGAATGGGGCCCAAATGAAAAATAAAATGCCTACTGCCTTCTGGCCACACCCCTGATTCACCCTGACCACACCCAAAAGACACCCACAATCTGATTGCTATACACCCACTCCACCCACAAGCCCTTCCACTTTTATGGTCTGCAAATCAACTATTCATGTTTCTTGGAGCCCCCCCATTGCCACAGGGTTTCCTTGATTGCAACCCCCAACAAACCCCAACTATCTACAGATATTCTGTATAACTATCGGGTCTCTGGAGTGTAATTATCTATTGAGGTCCCTATTGCACCCTTTGATTGGCTGTTAATGCTCTCAATATTCTCTTTAATTCTAAAGCCATAGGGGCCCATTCATTAAACCACGTTTTTTTGTGTGGTGAAAATCACAATATGCAAAAATTTCGGAGTAACCACCATAAATTCTGATGTTTGAAAATGTCATGAAAATTCTTTTATCGGTCGTACGAAAATATTGTGGTTGCGTTTCGAAAGTCGCCAATTTTTCTGATTCGAACGTTCGTAAACAGCGGCAAAACCTTTCTGGCTTTGAAACCTTCAATGTATGATTTTGGAAGCCTTTCATAGGGCTCAATGGCACTCTGCAGCTCCAACCCGGCCCAAGGAAAGTCTCCCATAGGGCTCAATGGCACTCTGCAGCTCCAACCCGGCCCAAGGAAAGCCTCCCATAGGGCTCAATGGCACTCTGCAGCTCCAACCTGGCCCAAGGAAAGTCTCCCATAGGGCTCAATGGCACTCTGCAGCTCCAACCCGGCCCAAGGAAAGTCTCCCATAGGGCTCAATGGCACTCTGCAGCTCCAACCCGGCCCAAGGAAAGTCTCCCATAGGGCTCAATGGCACTCTGCAGCTCCAACCCGGCCCAAGGAAAGTCTCCCATAGGGCTCAATGGCACCCTGCAGCTCCAACCCGGCCCAAGGAAAGTCTCCCATAGGGCTCAATGGCACTCTGCAGCTCCAACCCGGCCCAAGGAAAGTCTCCCATAGGGCTCAATGGCACTCTGCAGCTCCAACCCGGCCCAAGGAAAGTCTCCCATAGGGCTCAATGGCACTCTGCAGCTCCAACCCGGCCCAAGGAAAGTCTCCCATAGGGCTCAATGGCACTCTGCAGCTCCAACCCGGCCCAAGGAAAGTCTCCCATAGTGCTCAATGGCACTCTGCAGCTCCAACCTGGCCCAAGGAAAGTCTCCCATAGGGCTCAATGGCACTCTGCAGCTCCAACCCGGCCCAAGGAAAGTCTCCCATAGGGCTCAATGGCACTCTGCAGCTCCAACCCGGCCCAAGGAAAGTCTCCCATAGGGCTCAATGGCACTCTGTGAGCTCCAACCCGGCCCAAGGAAAGCCTCCCATAGGGCTCAATGGCACACTGCAGCTCCAACCTGGCCCAAGGAAAGCCTCCCATAGGGCTCAATGGCACTCTGCAGCTCCAACCCGGCCCAAGGAAAGTCTCCCATAGTGCTCAATGGCACTCTGCAGCTCCAACCTGGCCCAAGGAAAGTCTCCCATAGGGCTCAATGGCACTCTGCAGCTCCAACCCGGCCCAAGGAAAGTCTCCCATAGGGCTCAATGGCACTCTGCAGCTCCAACCCGGCCCAAGGAAAGTCTCCCATAGGGCTCAATGGCACTCTGCAGCTCCAACCCGGCCCAAGGAAAGCCTCCCATAGGGCTCAATGGCACACTGCAGCTCCAACCTGGCCCAAGGAAAGCCTCCCATAGGGCTCAATGGCACACTGCAGCTCCAACCCGGCCCAAGGAAAGTCTCCCATAGGGCTCAATGGCACTCTGCAGCTCCAACCTGGCCCAAGGAAAGTCTCCCATAGGGCTCAATGGCACTCTGCAGCTCCAACCCGGCCCAAGGAAAGTCTCCCATAGGGCTCAATGGCACTCTGCAACTCCAACCCGGCCCAAGGAAAGTCTCCCATAGGGCTCAATGGCACTCTGCAACTCCAACCTGGCCCAAGGAAAGTCTCCCATAGGGCTCAATGGCACTCTGCAGCTCCAACCCGGCCCAAGGAAAGTCTCCCATAGGGCTCAATGGCACTCTGCAGCTCCAACCCGGCCCAAGGAAAGTCTCCCATAGGGCTCAATGGCACTCTGCAGCTCCAACCCGGCCCAAGGAAAGTCTCCCATAGGGCTCAATGGCACTCTGCAGATCCAACCCGGCCCAAGGAAAGTCTCCCATAGGGCTCAATGGCACTCTGCAGCTCCAACCCGGCCCAAGGAAAGTCTCCCATAGGGCTCAATGGCACTCTGCAGCTCCAACCCGGCCCAAGGAAAGTCTCCCATAGGGCTCAATGGCACTCTGCAGCTCCAACCCGACCCAAGGAAAATCTCCCATAGGGCTCAATGGCACTCTGCAGCTCCAACCCGGCCCAAGGAAAGTCTCCCATAGGGCTCAATGGCACCCTGCAGCTCCAACCCGGCCCAAGGAAAGTCTCCCATAGGGCTCAATGGCACTCTGCAGCTCCAACCCGGCCCAAGGAAAGTCTCCCATAGGGCTCAATGGCACTCTGCAGATCCAACCTGGCCAAAATATAGTCACGGTACCGAAGCTTGAATGAATTGCGAAACGGTCGTGGTCTTTACGAAAAATATGACGTTTTCGTGAAAGTTAATGAAAACCATGAAAAATTTAACGAAATTATTGTGGACATCAGGGTCGGACTGGGCCGCCGGGACACCAGGAAAAATCCTGGTGGGCCCCAGTGGCCCAGTCCGACTTATGCCGGCGCTCCCCCTTCTGACTGTTCCTCCCAACGCGTTCAATTTATACACGCTCGGGGAGGACGTCAGGTGGGGGCCCTGCGGGGGGGGTAGGGGCCCCTGGGGGGGGTAGGGGACACGGCTGGCTCGGGCACCTGCAGGGCCCCTGGGGCGGGAGCCCCGGTGGGCCCTGCACCCCCCAGTCCGACCCTGGTGGACATTACGAAAAGTTCTAGAAGTTAGAAAAAAATACAAACTAAATCGTGGTTTAATGAATGGGCCCCTTAGTAGCCAATCAAATGATGAATTTATACTCAGTCTACGATTGGCTACAACCAGCGTTAAGTTTACCAACAAGAGTTATGCTCATTGGCTATCTGGTTATATATAGCAGCCTCATTCCCCACAAAGCTTCAACTGCCTGCCAGTAACTTGCCCTTAAATAGCAACTGAGATATCTCATCAATAGGAGAAGCTGCTAAAGGAGTTACTAATTATTACCCTCGTTATTAAGCATGAACGCCCCCATGCCGCTAAATCATTTAGTCACAACAATATTTAGATCATTGGCTCCGGCTCAGTCAGCAGAAGGCGCTGAAGGCGGCCGATAGACACACAAAGCAGATTATGTGATATGAACTTGAACCGGATTTAGCGCTAATGAAATTTCTTAAGTCATCCTGAAAAAAGATATGTATTATAGAGAGCATTATCCCCCAAGGGGGGGGGGGGGGGGGGGGGGGGAATTTACTAAAAGAAAAACATGTTGTGTGCTCTTTATTCAGCAAGAAATGATACTTTATACAACGATCCTACATCTTAGTATTTGTTTTGTATAGCGAGAAGCATTTCACTTGCCCTGATGATGCCACTGGGGGACAAAGGGGTTTAAACCATTCTGGGGCTCCCCTGGCTACTAAGGCCACTATGTTTGCAAAGCAGATGGCGATGGAGCCTGGTGGAATAGTCCTTATTCAATACAGGGCCACTTTCCCTTGTAAAGTTGAGAGGTAGAAGGAACTGATCCTATTTATTGTCATAAAGATTAAAGGGGTGGTTCTCCTTTTAGTTAACTTTCAGTATGTTGTACAATGACAAAATCTAAGCAACTTTCCAATTGGTCTTAATTATTTATTTTTTATAGTTTTTGAATTATTTGCCTTCCTCTTCTGCCTTTTTCCAGCTTTCAAATGGGGGTCACTGACCCCGGCAGCCAAAAACTATTGCTCTGTGAGGCTCCAGTTTTATTGTTATTGTTACTTTTTATTACTTATTTTTGTATTCAGGTCTTCTCCTATTTATATTCCTGTCTTTCATTATAACCACTCCCTGGCTGCAGTGTCGGACTGGCCTACCAGGATACCAGGAAAACTCCTGGTGGGCCCAGGTGTCAGTGGGCCTTGGTCCGGTTGGCCCCTGGGGACTCCGTCCGACACTGCCTGGTTGCTAAGGTACTCTGGACCTTACCAACCAGGTAGCTGCTGAAATTGCACACTGGGGAACTGCTAAACAAAAAGTGAAATAATTAAAAAAAAAAAAACCAACAAAGAATAAAAAATAAAGACCAATTGCAAATTGTTTTAGAATATTTGTCATACTAACAGGGCCGTAACTAGGGGTAGGCAGAAGAGGCACCTGCCTAGGGCTCAAGAGTGGGTGGGCGCCAGGCAGGTACCTCTTCTTTCACATACTCCTATTTCTGTGCCCTTTACCCCCACCACACACCCCCCTCCAGAGGCTTCCTCAACCCCCCCCACCTGTGTGTGCGAGCGTAAATGTGTGCGCTTCTGCATTCACATGCACCCACGGGAGAGGTGCGAGCCAAGTGGGCTGGGTTGCCTAGGGCCCAGCACTGATGCTAAAAGTTGACTCCAATGTGAACAACCCCTTTAACTGAGGTCCTTATACAGAAATAGATAGACCCCTCATCTGAAAGAACTCCAGACAGGGGTGTAAAATTGTATTCCCAGGCCCTAAGTATACCACTGCTCCCCCCATGGGGTACAGTTGGGCAAGGGGATCAAAAGCCTTTCTGGCCCCCCTTGCAATTATTGAGTCTGCCCATCCTGCAGTTACTCCGCTGACCCCAGTTCCAAAGCATACTCTGTAGCTGATCCCTATACCCACCCTGAGCAGCCTGACTAGATCCTACTGCCCAACCAAGGGTTTGTGCCAAGGCAGTTACTCTGTAGCTGATCCCTATACCCACCCTGAGCAGCCTGACTAGATCCTACTGCCCAACCAAGGGTTTGTGCCAAGGCAGTTACTCTGTAGCAGATCCCTATACCCACCCTGAGCAGCCTGACTAGATCCTACTGCCCAACCAAGGGTTTGTGCCAAGGCAGCTACTCTGTAGCTGATCCCTATACCCACCCTGAGCAGCCTGACTAGATCCTACTGCCCAACCAAGGGTTTGTGCCAAGGCAGCTACTCTGTAGCTGATCCCATACCTATACCCACCCTGAGCAGCCTGACTAGATCCTACTGCCCAACCAAGGGTTTGTGCCAAGGCAGCTACTCTGTAGCAGATCCCTATACCCACCCTGAGCAGTCTGACT
This sequence comes from Xenopus tropicalis, assembly GCF_000004195.4. Lineage (NCBI taxonomy): Eukaryota > Metazoa > Chordata > Amphibia > Anura > Pipidae > Xenopus > Xenopus tropicalis. The sequence goes on along the minus strand of NC_030685.2, from coordinate 14,545,244 downwards.
AGATCCTACTGCCCAACCAAGCGTTTGTGCCAAGGCAGTTACTCTGTAGCTGATCCCTATACCCACCCTGAGCAGCCTGACTAGATCCTACTGCCCAACCAAGCGTTTGTGCCAAGGCAGTTACTCTGTAGCTGATCCCTATACCCACCCTGAGCAGCCTGACTAGATCCCACTGCCCAACCAAAGGTTTGTGCCAAGGCAGAAATGTGCCTTCAGATTTTCCCTGGACCTCCAGTTTCTTCCTCTGATAACTCTGCATGTTCTGCTGGTGACCTAGATGGGGCTCGGAACGTATACCAGCGGAGTAACCAGCGGAGTAAGTTCTCATTATGGGGGAATGGCTGTCCGTGTGTACTCAGCATTCCAGGCCTCCTTCACCAACATGATAAATTCTAAAACTGGCACATTCCTCCATAGTTGTTCACTTGGGCGCCCCCCTCTCTGATCCCTTTCACTTGGATAAAAATAAAACCCAGAGATATTTTTGGGCCATTAGAATCGCACAGCAAATCTGTCAGCAGTTTGGCAGCAGCAGAGCCGATTACTCCCCAGGGGGTTAGTCTGTAGGATAATAAAGGCCTTCCTGCTTGATCCCATTTTATGCCCTACAGATAATTCATGCCTTTCTGTTTGGCCTTAATATCAGAGAACCACAAACCAGTCATATACTAAGTGGTATAGTATATGTGCAAATGGGCAAAAAAAATATAATTAAAATGGAAATGGTAAATGTATAAACATTATTTGAGTGACCTACTCACCGTGCCTCATCGTCCCTGGCAATCAGTAGTCGCATGTAGCTTGAGGCAGAGGCCGTTCTTAGAATGTCAACTGCTCTATGGAAGGAAAGAAAGATACGTTGATACCCCCGTCTGAAACCTTGGAATATCTCTGTATCTGTCTATCTGCATGTCTCTATCTGTCTATCTGTCTATCTGTATTTCTCCACTCCAGATACTGTCACTTCAGCCGCTTTTGTTGTAACTTATCATTTATTATTGCATAATTTCTGGAGGGATTACATCATAACATAGTAAGTTAGGTTGAAAAAAGACACATGTCCATCATGTTCAACCATAATGCCTATATATAACCTGCCTAACTGCTAGTTGATCCAGAGGAAGGCAAAAAACCCCATCTGAAGCCTTTCTAATTTGCCTTCCTGACTCCAAGATGGCAATTGGACCGGTCCCTGGGGCAACTTGTACTAAGAGCTATCATTATGGGGGTATGGCTGTCCAAGTGTACAAGGCATTCCAGGCAAAGCACTCCAATCCTTTATTTATTTGCATGGGAAGCTTGTGTTCCAGAGCAGTACCCATTTTGACAGACAGGAAGTACCTGTCTTGGGGAGCTGGCATTTTGTTCCCCAAGAGGGCAGCGACTGGGTGCCCCTGTGTCATGTGACTTAGGCCCTGAGCTCTAACCCCAGCTCCTACAGTAAGGAGATACATCCCTGTCCCAGGATCTGCTGTTACTTACCTCTCACTGGATACTCCCAGCAAACTGTCTCCATTTACTTCAAGGATCTGATCTCCAGCCTGAAGCCGCCCTGAAATGAAAATATCCATACAATAAATGTACTTCATCATGGAGATGGGGTGGCCACAAGAAGGAGACTTTGTACTCAGTATGTACGAGAATATCATCACTCACCGTCAGAATAAGCTATTCCACCGGGGAGAATTCGTTTAACATAAACCCCATATTCCTCTCTGCTGAGCTCCCGTACCCCTCCAATCACTTTAATCCCTGAAACAGGAAACACAATTAATATATACATGTATAACTAACAAGAGGCATGAATATGTAAAATATATCCTTATAAATGGTGGATATAACAAGTATCCAAATATCAAACAACTGACCTGCAGCCTTGTGCCTTAATATACACTCAAAACCCATCAGTGACTTCTAATATCCTTATAATTTACACTAGGGGGCTACGTTATCCCTTATAATACATGAGTGATACTCAGAGTTCCCTGTATAACTCAGCCTGCAGCCTTGTGCCTTTATATGGGCACAGAACCCCTCAGTGACTGCTAATATCCTTATCATTTACAGTAGGGGGTACATTATGCCTTATAATACATGAGTGATACTCAGAGTTCCCTGTATAACTCAGCCTGCAGCCTTGTGCCTTTATATGGGTACAGAACCCCTCAGTGACTGCTAATATCCTTATCATTTACAGTAGGGGGTACATTATCCCTTATAATACATGAGTGATACTCAGAGTTCCCTGTATAACTCAGCCTGCAGCCTTCTGCCTTTATATGGGCACAGAACCCCTCAGTGACTGCTAATATCCTTATCATTTACAGTAGGGGGTACATTATCCCTTATAATACATGAGTGATACTCAGAGTTCCCTGTATAACTCAGCCTGCAGCCTTGTGCCTTTATATGGGCACAGAACCCCTCAGTGACTTCTAATATCCTTATCATTTACAGTAGGGGGTACATTATCCCTGTCCTGTATAACTCAGTACAGCTAAGGATTGTGGGAGGCACAGCTGAGCTACCATTTGGCTCCGTGTATGGGACTCACGGATTACGGTTATTTTATTTCCCTTAATACATGCCTATTCGATCTATAACATTTCCTGTGTGCACTTCCCATCAGATTAAGCGATTATGTCAAATATAAAATTCCCCCCCAAACACCAATTTCCTCTTTGCCTTTCTAGGTTGTTTTTATATAATGGGTTTTTATATAGATTTATAGACTCTGATCCTATTTTCTCCTTCATCCGGCGGCGTGCCTGTATATCCCAGCGCTGGTGTAATTGCAGTAATGGTTTCATATTTCCACAACCATTCAGCAAATCCCTTCATCCACGGGGCCACAAATCCTGTCTGATTACTGGAGGGGGATGAGTACTGAATAAGGGCCTGGTGTTTCAGCCTCGCCGGCCGTCACTGTAGTGCCCAACGAATGTCTAACGAAATGTAGCTTTTCTTTTCATTCTTATTTATATTATACATTTTATAATTTATTAGCATGGGGGTCCAGTTATGGTTGCTGAACAGAGGATCAGAACAGGTGACGTTGGGGGCAGAGCAGATGACGTCACAGCAAGTAGCCATGACATTTAGGGGCAGGGCAATGACATCAGGGGGCGGGGCAGTGACATCAGGAGGCAGGGCAATGACACCAGGGGGCGGGGCAATGACATTAGGAGGCGGGACATTGCCATCAGGAGGCAGGGCAATGGCATCAGGGGGCAGGGCAATGGCATCAGGGGGCAGGGCAATGACATCATGAGGCAGGGCAATGGCATCAGGGGGCAGGGCAATGCCATCAGGAGGCAGGGCAATGACATCAGGGGGCGGGGCAATGACATCAGGAGGCAGGACAATGCCATCAGGAGGCAGGGCAATGGCATCAGGGGGCAGGGCAATGGCATCGGGGGGCAGGGCAATGGCATCAGGGGGCACGGCAATGACATCATGAGGCAGGGCAATGACATATAAAGGGACAGGGAACTTTTTACAGTGATGATAATGGCTTCTGCAATGGGATAGGCTGTGATGTAAATAGGAGTTATGATGTCAAGGGGATGGATTTCGCCATCAAAGGGCTGATCTGTGACATTAAGGGGCAGGGTCATGATATCATGACCCTATATCATGTAGACAGGTTTTGAGAACATGTGTAAAAAAAAAAATGGACAGGTGGCAACCCTAGGCCCAATGATTTCTCCTGCTAGACCTCCCTTACAAATAGGTGATGTGGACACTTACTGCAGTCCCCTTTGTAGGGAGTAGGGCTGGACATACACAGGCCAGTATAATAGATGGTGTGGCCCCAAATGCTTATATCAGCTCAATTGGCCCCAGCACTTGGTACCCTGGTAGTGTGGCTAATAATCTGCCAATGAGAGTATAGGAGCTCTGTTGTAAAAGGTATCTCAGTCAGTGGTTCTCAACCTCCCTAATGCCGCGACCCTTTAATACAGTTCCTCATGTTGTGGTGACCCCCAACCATAAAATGATTCCTAAGGCCATCGGAAATGGTCCAATGGTCTTAGACGACCCCTGTGAAAGGGTCATTTGACCCCCAAAGGGGTCCCGACCCACAGGTTAAGAACCGCTGATCTAAGTGGACTTCAGCCAGACTTCAGGGGTCTGGGGGCCGCAATCATTTTTAATGGCCAGGCCAGTAAAATACCGGCGAGGTGGCAACCCTGAGGGCACTGTGCTCACACACAAACCAAGGGCACGCACACATGCTAGGCTGCATCACCAAATGAATGGGAATTCTTCCCTGTCAGGTGATCTGTAAGAGACACACTGGTCCTGACAAAATGGCGGCTCAAGGTAAGACATGTTAACAAGCAAAATAGGTCATTTATTTCATGTTTAAACATTCCCTTTTCTCTGTAATAATAAAACAGTACCTGTACTTGATCCCAACTAAGATATAATTACCCCTTATTGGGGCAGAACAGCCCTATTGGGTTTATTTCATGGTTAAATGATTCCCTTTTCTCTGTAATAATAAAACAGTACCTGTACTTGATCCCAACTAAGATATAATTACCCCTTATTGGGGGCAGAACAGCCCTATTGGGTTTATTTAATGGTTAAATGATTCCCTTTTCTCTGTAATAATAAAACAGTACCTGTACTTGATCCCAACTAAGATATAATTACCCCTTATTGGGGCAGAACAGCCCTATTGGGTTTATTTCATGGTTAAATGATTCCCTTTTCTCTGTAATAATAAAACAGTACCTGTACTTGATCCCAACTAAGATATAATTACCCCTTATTGGGGCAGAACAGCCCTATTGGGTTTATTTCATGGTTAAATGATTCCCTTTTCTCTGTAATAATAAAACAGTACCTGTACTTGATCCCAACTAAGATATAATTACCCCTTATTGGGGCAGAACAGCCCTATTGGGTTTATTTAATGGTTAAATGATTCCCTTTTCTCTGTAATAATAAAACAGTACCTGTACTTGATCCCAACTAAGATATAATTACCCCTTATTGGGGGCAGAACAGCCCTATTGGGTTTATTTAATGGTTAAATGATTCCCTTTTCTCTGTAATAATAAAACAGTACCTGTACTTGATCCCAACTAAGATATAATTACCCCTTATTGGGGGCAGAACAGCCCTATTGGGTTTATTTCATGGTTAAATGATTCCCTTTTCTCTGTAATAATAAAACAGTACCTTGTACTTGTACTGTACCTGTACAATTTTATTTTTCGGGTAATATCCCTCTTAAGGTACAAATAAAAAAGATTCATCTCTCTAGGATGCTATTATTGACATTCAGCTGCGACTGTATATGTACAGAGAGAGTTTGTATAGGACAAGCCAGTTATTACACCGGTGGGATGGGACAGATAATCCTATTTATTTATTAAAGATCAACTGGGACACGCTGTACTGCGACTCCCTAGAATAATACCGGCCAGTGCAGAGGGGGAGAGGTATAAAGCAATCAGCATTAGGAGGATTAAATTAATGTATAACACATTAAGTCCCTCCCCTGGGCCAGCTGGCAACAGGATGAGAGGAACATGGGCCTTAGGGCATTGGTACATGGAGTATACTCTGTGTGTCTGGCCCACACATCTCCAATTGGTACATCTGTCTGTCTTGCAGTAAACTTTCCACTTGTCTCTGCCCCTATATATTAGGTACCTACCTAGTGCTACCAACCCCTATTTCTGTAGGGAAATGAGAGCAGGGCAGGCAGTAACCCTACCAACACTTTCCCCTGTGTTTGCCCCTATATATTAGGTACCTACCTAGTGCTACCAACCCCTAATACTTTTAATGCAGAGAATAGCAAATAGTGGCGGGTTATGGGGGATTGTAGGGTGAATGGGGGCTGCAGGCATGTACATATATGAAACATCAAGCTTATTGGCTGATATCATTCTGTATCCAATTAATTATAATTAACTGCTAATACTTCACCCAATCCATTGACACAGTCGTTGAACTCCATGCAGTACACGGTGCGGTCAATCCCGTAAGGGCCCATTAGTGTCCTGCAACAATAACAATAAAATAACAATTATCCTATACTAGTCTGTTCATCTCATAACATGCAAAGCATTGTGGGAATTAGAAAGTTTTGGGGGTAACTGGGCTTCTGTTCCATTGTTTCAATAGTGTGAAAGCCTTGGAGTGTCCATGTACCAACCCCGGCTCACTGTCGACTGCAGGCAGCAATGTATACATGAGACGTGCAGGCCGCGGCTCTCCATTCCGGAGCTGTGCCTAGGGGCAATTACTGTGGGGCAGGTTGCTAGGTGTACTTCAAAAATGAGATCACTATCCTACAGTTCCAGCCTCTTTACGTGCAGCCATTTTGCCATACTAAACACGCTATCCCACAACTGCAGCCTCCTCCCTGGTATCTTGCCTTGCTATACACCAAACACTGACACTGCCCCACAGTTATACCCCCTAATGTCAGGTGATTAACCCTCACTCTACATGGTGTGCCACATGGTGCCACTTTCAATGGCAGGAACTGGCATCCCTGTGTGTATAACATGGTGCCACCCTGTATGGTAGGTTTGGGCATCCCTGTGTATATAACAAGGTGCCACTTTTAATGGCAGGAACTGGCATCCCTGCATATATAACATGGTGCCACCCTGTATGGTAGGTTTGGGCATCCCTGTGTGTATAACATGGTGCCACCCTGTATGGTAGGTTTGGGCATCCCTGTGTATATAACAAGGTGCCACCCTGTATGGTAGGTTTGGGCATCCCTGTCTGTATAACATGGTGCCACCCTGTATGGTAGGTTTGGGCATCCCTGTGTGTATAACATGGTGCCACCCTGTATGGTAGGTTTGGGCATCCCTGTGTGTATAACATGGTGCCACCCTGTATGGTAGGTTTGGGCATCCCTCTGTATATAACATGGTGCCACCCTGTATGGTAGGTTTGGGCATCCCTGTGTGTATAACATGGTGCCACCCTGTATGGTAGGTTTGGACATCCCTCTGTGTATAACATGGTGCCACCCTGTATGGTAGGTTTGGGCATCCCTGTGTGTATAACATGGTGCCACCCTGTATGGTAGGTTTGGGCATCCCTGTGTGTATAACATGGTGCCACCCTGTATGGTAGGTTTGGGCATCCCTGTCTATATAACATGGTGCCACCCTGTATGGTAGGTTTGGGCATCCCTGTGTGTATAACATGGTGCCACCCTGTATGGTAGGTTTGGGCATCCCTGTCTATATAACATGGTGCCACCCTGTATGGTAGGTTTGGGCATCCCTGTGTATATAACAAGGTGCCACCCTGTATGGTAGGTTTGGGCATCCCTGTGTATATAACAAGGTGCCACCCTGTATGGTAGGTTTGGGCATCCCTGTGTGTATAACATGGTGCCACCCTGTATGGTAGGTTTGGGCATCCCTGTGTATATAACAAGGTGCCACCCTGTATGGTAGGTTTGGGCATCCCTGTGTATTTAACATGGTGCCACCCTGTATGGTAGGTTTGGGCATCCCTGTGTGTATAACATGGTGCCACCCTGTATGGTAGGTTTGGGCATCCCTGTCTATATAACATGGTGCCACCCTGTATGGTAGGTTTGGGCATCCCTGTGTATATAACAAGGTGCCACCCTGTATGGTAGGTTTGGGCATCCCTGTGTATATAACAAGGTGCCACCCTGTATGGTAGGTTTGGGCATCCCTGTGTGTATAACATGGTGCCACCCTGTATGGTAGGTTTGGGCATCCCTGTGTATATAACAAGGTGCCACCCTGTATGGTAGGTTTGGGCATCCCTGTGTATTTAACATGGTGCCACCCTGTATGGTAGGTTTGGGCATCCCTGTGTGTATAACATGGTGCCACCCTGTATGGTAGGTTTGGGCATCCCTGTCTATATAACATGGTGCCACCCTGTATGGTAGGTTTGGGCATCCCTGTGTATATAACAAGGTGCCACCCTGTATGGTAGGTTTGGGCATCCCTGTGTATATAACAAGGTGCCACCCTGTATGGTAGGTTTGGGCATCCCTGTGTGTATAACATGGTGCCACCCTGTATGGTAGGTTTGGGCATCCCTGTGTATATAACAAGGTGCCACCCTGTATGGTAGGTTTGGGCATCCCTGTGTGTATAACATGGTGCCACCCTGTATGGTAGGTTTGGGCATCCCTGTGTATATAACATGGTGCCACCCTGTATGGTAGGTTTGGGCATCCCTGTGTATATAACATGGTGCCACCCTGTATGGTAGGTTTGGGCATCCCTGTCTATATAACAAGGTGCCACCCTGTATGGTAGGTTTGGGCATCCCTGTCTATATAACAAGGTGCCACCCTGTATGGCAGGCATAGGTGCCCCGTGCATAAGGTTTGTGTATGTTCAGCTCCCATGTGAAACACAAGCTTATATATTCCCCATATCTCCCCCCGCCCTGTAAATGGATTGTGCGGCCTTCCATAACATGAAACAGCTTGGGGGGAGATTAATAAGCGGCTCCATTCATGTCAGGAACATATTCATCTTCTGTGATGGGAGATGACAAAATAATAACATCTCTTGTTCCAAAGGGTAAGTAATCCTTACATAATATAGTCACAAAAAGGAGGCACGGAGAGCTTAATTACTCATGCAAGGATATTGTCCAATAGGACTCATTTGTATAATCTTCCTCTTATCTAACATAGGGGGGTCTTGGTGCAATTTTGGTTGGCAGTCATAGTGCTGTTAAAGGGTAAGTTGCTTCAAAAATATGTTTAATGCCTCCTGGTCCAGACATATGCGCATCATCAGGGATCTGGGAGGAGCCAAGAGTATACAGAGAAGGCAGGATTCTGATAGGATATTAAGTGGGCAAGATGGGGAAGATCTGAATCAGCAGTGTTGTCTTAAGATGTTGCTAGACGACTACTACTACTACTACTACTACTGCTACTACTACTACTACTACTACTACTACTGCTACTACTACTACTACTACTACTACTACTACTGCTACTACTACTACTACTACTACTACTACTACTACTACTGCTACTACTACTGCCACTACTACTACTACTACTACTACTACTACTACTACTGCTACTACTACTGCCACTACTACTACTACTACTACTGCTGCTACTACTACTACTACTACTACTACTACTGCTACTACTACTGCTGCTACTACTACTGCTACTACTACTTCTACTGCTACTACTGCTACTACTACTGCTGCTGCTTATAACACGCTTTCATTCTTGATAGTATGGAGAATGCTGGGATCTGTAGTCCAGCAACATCTACGTAAAAATCACGTATTTATAAAACCCGGTTTTAGCTTTAAAACAAATGGCGCCACTTCCTACGCCGAGTGTTCTTTCCACTGTCCCACTGTCCCACTGTCTCACTGTCCCACTGTCTTACTGTCCCACTGTCCCACTGTCCCACTGTCTCACTGTCCCACTGTCTCACTGTCTCACTGTCCCACTGTCCCACTGTCTCACTGTCCCACTGTCCCACTGTCCCACTGTCCCACTGTCTCACTGTCCCACTGTCTCACTGTCCCACTGTCTCACTGTCCCACTGTCTCACTGTCCCACTGTCCCACTGTCTCACTGTCCCACTGTCCCACTGTCCCACTGTCTCACTGTCCCACTGTCCCACTGTCTCACTGTCCCACTGTCCCACTGTCCCCAGTGGGTCAGGCCAGGTCATGTGGTAATAACGACACAATTGTAGGCGTAAATCTGCCATTAATCTGCACACCTTCATAAATCGGCAGATTAGCCCTTTGTTAGGGATTATATCTGGGATCGCCATGCACAACAGCAATTCACGCGTAATGGGACTTTGTACGTTTTGCACTGTTTTGGCGCTTAGTGCCCCAATGTAAGAAAAGGGGGGAGCAGGCTGGATTCTCATTGGAGGATCCTCTGGCATCAGTCAGGCCACTGGCCCTGGGTGGCTTGGTAATTAATTGCATCAAGCTGCAGCCATTGCTTATATGACGGAGCATGCTGGGAGTTGTAGTGCATTTGGGAAGATCAACGCTGCTAGAGAAGCTTTAACCCTTACTTAATGGAGCATTCTGGGAGCTGTAGTCCAGCAACATTTTGGTGGAAGTTTTATATCCCCCTTTATAGGAATCTCTGTAATCCTCCAAATGCAGGGAATTCACCCCAAAAAGAGCATAGAATGCTATAAAGGAGCGATGGAATGGAATGGATATAATCTGTGAGCAGGAGAGGAAGCCGGAACAGATGTGGTCCCTGGCTGCCCCCTCGCCCTCTCCCTTCCTGGCAAATCCCAAACCAATGCCCCCCCCTGACCTATTTACCCATGAGCCCCTGCGAGCCCCTCACCTGCTGATCAGCACGGCCCCTTTGCAGAACACAGAGACAGAAGGCATCTTCCCAACTCCCGGCCACATCGGCGCAGCTAGAGCATCAAGTGAGGAAGAGGAGGCAAGGGACTGGGCTTGTACCAAAGAGGTCATGTGATGCCCATTACATTTCTACCAATGGCAGCCGAGGGGACTGAAGGACTTGTCAAATTTGTTTTTCTTTATCCGTCTCCAAGCCATGTCAGCAGCTACGCAGCCACCGGGGGCTAAAGGGAGCCGTCAGCCTCCGGGGAATCTGTCTCTGCTATGGATGAACCCCTGAGGCCAGCAGCATGGCCCCCCAATCTAAGGGACTGACCCCTTTATTAAATAAAAGATAAATATGTATACATTCAATACATATTTTCAATATTTTTAAAGGCCATGTCAACCCCAAAAATAATTTTTTGCCCAATAAAAGAAAACTTTATTCCAAGCAACTTTCCAATGTGATTTTATTGGTGCTTTAAAAGTTATTTATAACTGTAATTGCTACTGAAAGCAGCATTTGCTGAACGCTGGGTGTTACTTTTTAAACAATGTTGCAAAGCTCAGTCTCCTCCAGCGAGTCAGGTCTGTCAGGCTGCTGCCTTGTGTTCCATTGTTTCATACCCCGGAGCCCCCAGGGCAGGGAATAGAAAAGGACAAACACTGTTTCTAATAGCAATTATACATACAAATAAGTAAAAACCATTGCAAATTTGTAATGAATGTATATTGCAAAGTTGCTTAGAATTATGTTTTCTTTTATTAGGCAAAAAATTATATTTTGGGTGCCACAGCCATGTGACCTGTGCGCTGATAAACTTCAGTCTCACTTTACTGCTGCGCTGCATGTTGGAGTGATATCCCTCCTTCTCAGCAGAACAATGGGAAGGGAGCAAGATAGCAGCTCCCAGTAGGTATCAGAATAGCACTCAGTAGTAAGAAATCCAAGTCCGGCTTGGGACTCCTCCAGTTACATGGGAGTAGGAGAAACAATAGGTTAGCTGAAAGCAGTTCTAATGTGTAGCGCTGGCTGAAAGCTCAGACTCAGGCACAATGCACTGAGATGGCGCCTACACACCAATATTACAGCTACAAATACATTTGTTGGTACAAGAATACAATTTTAAATGGCAGAGAATTGTACTAACTGTTGCCATGTTGCCCTGCTATCCCACCAGTCCTACCCACAGGCAACAGTCTTAAATATAGTGCATTACTTAGCTTCTCCTACTTACATCTGCTCCTTTGTTTGGTACCCTAGTTTGTGGGGTCCCATCACCCCTGGTACCCACACCACCAAATATAAACCAGCTGTACCTGTCCATTATTTAGGAAGTGCTTACTCTAACAATGCAGCAGTCCTGCCCTGCTTTATGGCAGAGATTCTAAATGAGTTACCTGTATAACTCACCCTGCAGCCTTGTGCCTTTATATGGGCACAGAACCCCTCAGTGACTGCTAATATCCTTATCATTTACAGTAGGGGGTACATTATCCCTTATAATACATGAGTGATACTCAGAGTTCCCTGTATAACTCAGCCTGCAGCCTTGTGCCTTTATATGGGCACAGAACCCCTCAGTGACTGCTAATATCCTTATCATTTACAGTAGGGGGTACATTATCCCTTATAATACATGAGTGATACTCAGAGTTCCCTGTATAACTCAGCCTGCAGCCTTGGGCCTTTATATGGGCACAGAACCCCTCAGTGACTTCTAATATCCTTATCATTTACAGTAGGGGGTACATTATCCCTTATAATACATGAGTGATACTCAGAGTTCCCTGTATAACTCAGCCTGCAGCCTTGTGCCTTTATATGGGCACAGAACCCCTCAGTGACTGCTAATATCCTTATCATTTACAGTAGGGGGTACATTATCCCTTATAATACATGAGTGATACTCAGAGTTCCCTGTATAACTCAGCCTGCAGCCTTGTGCCTTTATATGGGCACAGAACCCCTCAGTGACTTCTAATATCCTTATCATTTACAGTAGGGGGTACATTATCCCTTATAATACATGAGTGATACTCAGAGTTCCCTGTATAACTCAGCCTGCAGCCTTGTGCCTTTATATGGGCACAGAACCCCTCAGTGACTGCTAATATCCTTACCATTTACAGTAGGGGGTACATTATCCCTTATAATACATGAGTGATACTCAGAGTTCCCTGTATAACTCAGCCTGCAGCCTTGTGCCTTTATATGGTCACAGAACCCCTCAGTGACTGCTAATATCCTTATCATTTACAGTAGGGGGTACATTATCCCTTATAATACATGAGTGATACTCAGAGTTCCCTGTATAACTCAGCCTGCAGCCTTGTGCCTTTATATGGGCACAGAACCCCTCAGGCACTTCTATTATCCTTATAACTTACAGTAGGGGGTACATTATTCTCTAAATAGAATACTCACACAACAACAGCACTTACGCTAGCCTACAAGATAAGAAGCACTCCTTAGCCTATTTTTGTCTCACATCCTCGACTTTCCACCAAAAGACTGGCAGAGGCCCAGTTTGTAGGAAATGAAAGAGCTTTCCTGAAGAGAAATCAGATAAGATGGGATAAGGTGCCATGACCGTTGATAAGGGTCAACATCAACGTCACTGGCGCTGACAGTTATCCATATGATTTCGGGCAGAGCTTATTAAAAAGTCAGCAAGTAGTCAAGAAACCTTCTTCCTTCCTGATCCCTTCCTTCCTGCGTCCTGATCTGCACCGTAATGTCCCGCCTACTCCATCTCTGGAAATAGATTGCTGATACCTGCCGGTGTGACTCAGTGGCCAAAATCCAGGCATGACACTCCTTCAACAGTCACTCAGCAATGAGTAGGCAGCAAAAGCTCAGGAACAATGAGAGAACCAAGGGGAACCTTAGGAACCAGAAAAAACCCATGTGGGAATCATAGTCTAGGTTGAAGGCAGGGTTGGCTTCTGCCACAAACAAAGGGAACGGCTAGTTGCCACCCTAGAGGGTCAGGAGAGGAAGAGGATGTGCCATAGATCATCAGTTGAAGCCACAACAAGATACTGTGGGTCCATGATCAAAAGGGGCAAGATTAGATCCATGCCATCTCCAGAATGTTAGAATGAATGCCTTCACATTGCATACTTTCTTTAAAGTCTTATCTCTACACCCCCAGGAAAAGCCAACTTCTCCAGAGGAACTAATGAAGTAGGTATAACCAACACTCCAACGAACCAGATGACCTCAGATTGGACCACTCTTGGTTTTGAAGACCCTCCTGTTGTAGAGGACCGTGGCTAGTCTAACATTATTCTGTGATGGCCAAAAGTGAAGGAATTGGTGAAACTGCCATGTTCCTTGAAGTGGGAATCTACGTTGGGTGCTCGGTAGCTTGGTATGTCAAGTTTTATGGAAGAAAAACCAGAGGTAATTACTGATTGGCTGCTATGCACTACGGTCCTGGTTCCCTGCTACGATACCCTTGTATCTTCATGTAGGTATGGTTAGTTTCACCTGTTGTTGTCTTGTCCCAGGTGCTCTGTGTTAACAATCAACCTAGGCTCCTGGGTGTGTGGCTATTCCGTGTATTTGGTTCCGATCCTTGCCTGTATTCTGACTTCCAGTGAACTCCACCTGGACTGACCCCCTCGCCTGTTTAACTTCTTTTCTGGATCCTGTACCGCGCTACCGTTCTGGCTTTGACCTGTCCTGCCTGACTCTGACCCCGGTTCTAGTAAGCTCCTTCAGTTCTCTTCAAATGATCTGGTTCCCTTGCTCACCCAGAACCTTTGCCCTGACCTGGCGGCACCCGAGTAGCGGAGGGTTCCACTCGAAGCGAAAGGCGCCTGTTATCGGCAGAAGTGTGAGCTGTGACCAGGACCTTGGCAATTGTTCTGGGTTTTCCTGCCATCTTAGAACCAATATGGCCTTCACACAAAACCAGGCCCATGCAGCAGTAACACCCGAGGGCCACAGGTCAAATTTATGCAAACTCCTCCATCTCGGGTGTGGGCTAAACAGAGAGATATTGGCCAAATGGAACCACCCACACAGATGGAAAGTACAGAGGAGGCTGTGAACCCCCTTCACTTCTACATCTGCTGATGTCCCACTCGCCCACTTAGAAAAGGGCTTTGGCAACTTTAGTCCACAGTCCCGACAGACCTTTCTGATACCATAGGATGCCGGGCCAGTCTTCTGTAACCACCGCCCCTAGGTAGGACCCAGAACCACGCAGTATTGCTCGATCAAGCCACATAATCACTTTAATGGAAACAATATGGCAGCTCCCACTCAAGAAACAAACTGCAGATGAACCTAGGACCAATGCTATGAAGCCCCCCATGTGTATGTGCATTATCCTAGTGCCCACCGGTATCATGCAGAGTAATGCAGATTGGCAGATCCCCTCGCAGTCCCTCAATGCAGTTACATTAGCACATCTAGTAAAGGATTAGCCCGGCCCTGTACGAACCCATTCTCTGCCTCTATCCCCTCTAAGCCGTCTCTCTCTCTTTCTCTCTTTGGCATAAATAAAACACAGGCAGCACTAATCTTTTCTTGAAAAGTGATTATCCCAAGCGTCATGCCCCCCACATCTATGGGTCAGGCACAGGTTAGTGTTTGGTATGGGTTTCAAATAGGGACGGCTGTCCTAGGACCCCAGAGCACTAGCTATAGGTAAAAAGCCCAATAAGCTCAAATTTGAGAGTACAGGCAACACAGCATGCCCTATAGTAGTACAGATAGGGGACATTTTCATTGGAAGCTGTTGAACCCAAGAATTGCTGGAAAAGAGATGTTGATGGAATTCATTTCATTAGGGAGAGTCCTGTAGTGGGTCAGTTTCCCGCAAGAAAAATGGGTACCCTACCCTGAGCGGTGCAGGCAGGATTTCCACATGTGGGTCTTATCTGTATTTCTTATTTTACATTATATTCTCTATATCAGTGTTTTTCAACCTTTTTTGGGCAAAGGCACACTTGTTTCATGAAAAAAATCACGAGGCACACCACCATTAGAAAATGTTAAAAAATTTAACTCTGTGCCCAGCAGCAGTGCCCCCCTAGTACATTGGTGCCAAGAGCAGTGCCCCCCTAGTACATTGGTGCCAGCAGCAGTGCCCCCCTAGTACATTGGTGCCAAGAGCAGTGCCCCCCTAGTACATTGGTGCCAGCAGCAGTGCCCCCCTAGTACATTGGTGCCAAGAGCAGTGCCCCCCTAGTACATTGGTGCCAAGAGCAGTGCCCCCCTAGTACACTGGTGCCCAGCAGCAGTGCCCCCCTAGTACATTGGTGCCAAGAGCAGTGCCCCCCTAGTACATTGGTGCCAAGAGCAGTGCCCCCCTAGTACACTGGTGCCCAGCAGCAGTGCCCCCCTAGTACATTGGTGCCAAGAGCAGTGCCCCCCTAGTACACTGGTGCCCAGCAGCAGTGCCCCCCTAGTACACTGGTGCCCAGCAGCAGTGCCCCCCTAGTACATTGGTGCCAAGAGCAGTGCCCCCCTAGTACACTGGTGCCCAGCAGCAGTGCCCCCCTAGTACATTGGTGCCAAGAGCAGTGCCCCCCTAGTACATTGGTGCCCAGCAGCAGTGCCCCCCTAGTACATTGGTGCCCAGCAGCAGTGCCCCCCTAGTACATTGGTGCCCAGCAGCAGTGCCCCCCTAGTACATTGGTGCCAAGAGCAGTGCCCCCCTAGTACATTGGTGCCCAGCAGCCCTTCCTGTTTAAATGTGGTCAGCGGGTCATGGGAGAAGGCAGTAGCGGGTCTAGTAGTGGGTCCAAGCGGTTAGAAATGTGGATAGGGTTGGACTGGGCCGCTGGGACACCAGGAAAAATCCTTGTGGGTCCTGACTCTAGTGGGCCCCGGTGGGCGAGACCCTTGCCGGCGATCCCCCTGCTCCTCCCCTGACACGTTAAATTATGCACGCTCGGGGGAGGACGTAAGGTGGGGGGCCCTGCGAGGAGGATCAGGGGGGCCCCTGTGGGGGGGGGGGAATTAGGGGACTCAGCTGAAGGGGAACCTGCAGGGCCGCGGTGGGCCCTTCACCCCCCAGTCTGACCCTGAATGTGGGTTGCGTACAGGGCCGCCATCAGGGGGGCACAGGGGGTACAGCCGTCCCGGGCCCGGACGATCTTAACTTTAAAAGGGGGCCCAGCGCTGCTATAGTTTTCTTAGCTCGGGCCCCCTTTAATCTGTTCCGGGCCCTGTCATTGGTGGTCAGCGGGCGATCCTATTGGTCGCGCCCCGTGCGTACATGCACGTCAGTACGCACGGGGCGCAACCTTATAAAAGGGCCTGGCGTCGTTCGGCACTCAGAAGTGCAGTGCTGTCGGGAACGAAGGACCTCGCCAAGGAGCCGTCACCGGAGGATTGTGCTGTGCTGGCTACCAATGTACTAGGGGGGTTTGCTGGCTACCAATGTACTAGGGGGGTTTGCTGGCTACCAATGTACTAGGGGGGGCACTGCTGGCTACCAATGTACTAGGGGGGTTTGCTGGCTACCAATGTACTAGAGGGGTTTGCTGGCTACCAATGTATTAGGGGGGGCCCTGCTGGCTACCAATGTACTAGGGGGGCCCTGCTGGCTACCAATGTACTAGGGGGGCACTGCTGGCTACCAATGTACTAGGGGGGCACTGCTGGCTACCAATATACTAGGGGGGGCACTGCTGGCTACCAATGTACTAGGGGGGGCACTGCTGGCTACCAATGTACTGGGGGGGCCCTGCTGGCTACCAATGTACTGGGGGGGCCCTGCTGGCTACCAATGTACTGGGGGGGCCCTGCTGGCTACCAATGTACTAGGGGGGTTTGCTGGCTACCAATGTATTAGGGGGGGCCCTGCTGGCTACCAATGTACTAGGGGGGGTTTGCTGGCTACCAATGTACTGGGGGGGCACTGCTGGCTACCAATGTACTAGGGGGGCCCTGCTGGCTACCAATGTACTAGGGGGGGCACTGCTGGCTACCAATGTACTAGGGGGGGCACTGCTGGCTACCAATGTACTAGGGGGGGCACTGCTGGCTACCAATGTACTAGGGGGGCACTGCTGGCTACCAATGTACTAGGGGGGCACTGCTGGCTACCAATGTACTAGGGGGGGCACTGCTGGCTACCAATGTACTAGGGGGGCACTGCTGGCTACCAATGTACTAGGGGGGCACTGCTGGCTACCAATGTACTAGGGGGGGCACTGCTGGCTACCAATGTACTAGGGGGGCACTGCTGGCTACCAATGTACTAGGGGGGGCCCTGCTGGCTACCAATGTACTGGGGGGGCCCTGCTGGCTACCAATGTACTAGGGGGGGCCCTGCTGGCTACCAATGTACTAGGGGGGGCCCTGCTGGCTACCAATGTACTGGGGGGGCCCTGCTGGCTACCAATGTACTAGGGGGGGCCCTGCTGGCTACCAATGTACTAGGGGGGGCCCTGCTGGCTACCAATGTCTGATATCTGTGAGTCCTTTGTATTTGTGGGAGGGGGGCCCAGAAATTTTTTTTTGTGAGGGGCCCTGTGATTTCTGATGGCGGCCCTGGTTGCGTATCTAGGTGGGGTTTTAAAAATTGGTTCTGCCCAGGAGCCTACCATTAGAAAGGTAAAGGGGCTTAATTACTCCTACCTGCCATCTGGATCCAAAGGTAGAAGAGAGGGGAGATGGACTGAAGGACAGTGATAGATTTTCCCAGATTTGGGAATAAATAAACCCCTTGGAACTCAGTCCTGTAACGGAGCATTCAAGGAACTGTCAGAATCTGAGTCTTGACAGGAGAAGAGCTGGCTTCTGCTGCATAGTTTCAGAACGGAGTCGGAGCCAGAACCAACAGATTACAAAGGGTTCATGTTTACAAAGAACTTTAAAACCACTGGAAATTGTGAATTAATATAAGTATTAAAGGGAAACTAAAGCCAGAAGACACTTTAAATTCTCTGCCTCCAAGGCATCTGCAAAAGGCCCAGGCTGAAGGTACCCAGAAAGGACAATGGGCAAGTTAGGGGGCTATGGCTTACATGGCATATACTGAGGACCTTTGGCACTAAAAGTTGCCCTTTAATAATATATTGCTGCCTGCAAATCTCTGGATGTGGGTTGTGTTTATATTCCCAGTGAGCAGGGAAACGCATGGAGCGAGTGTGCGGCACCCACCCAGCAAACTGCCAAACTAGTTATCCATAAGGCTTTAGCCAGTGACAGCTGCTGGAGATGACAGTTCTCCCCAAATGACCCCTTCTCCTCCCTCCCAGCATCTCATTTGGGCTCAGTCATCGGCAGATTATGGATGGAAGAGTTGGAATTGAAAGAATAAGTAGCAAAAGACCCCAGACATTATTCCTTTGCTTTGACAAGTCAGTTATTTGTATCAAAGAGCTGTAAACTGG
Source organism: Xenopus tropicalis (assembly GCF_000004195.4). Taxonomy (NCBI): domain Eukaryota; kingdom Metazoa; phylum Chordata; class Amphibia; order Anura; family Pipidae; genus Xenopus; species Xenopus tropicalis. The sequence continues at coordinate 14,526,533 of NC_030685.2, read as the reverse complement.
GTTTCTATCTGTTACCTAATGAAATATTTTATCTGTTGCTTAAACACCCCCTCCCATTCTCAGTGGCTTTAATGGAGCTATAGTTAATGCAGGGGTTCCTAAACTATAGGGTTGGCCAGTCTTGAGGGGCACAAAGCACTGGTTGATGGGTTAGAGTAGCTTAAAGTACAATTAGAGCTTATTTGCCCTTTCTTCTACTTCTGGAACTCTAGCACGATGGCTAATGTTTCCATATATACTTCTTTCCAGAAGTATCTGCCCATCCAGCATCTTGTTGCCCAACCAATGTCTTAGAGTTAGGAGAGTTATTTACCTGCAATATATATTGTGTGATTTGATTCAGGAGGTGCAATTCGGCACGCTTACTAACAGGGCTAGGAATAACTAGCCATGGAGCCAAGTGATACAAGTAATGGGTATCTTACCTATGCTTAGCCTGGGATGATGGGACATGACTTATTGGCAACGGTGCAGCCTTTAGATTTGTATTGTGGAACTGCCCCAGTTGCCAGGAGGGAGAATGTAGAAGAGTACAGTAGGTATAGATGGGCAAGATAGTATCAGTAAGGAAAGATAATGAAATTAGGGAAAATTGTCAACAGTTGGGCAAGATGGTAATGGTATGTCAACATTGTAACAGTAGGGACAGATGGAGACAGTAGCAAGATGGTGGTAATAGGGCAATATGTTAAAAAATAGGGCAAATTTGCAGCAGTATAGCAAGATGGTGACAATAGGACTATAATGTAACAATATGGAAAGATGGTGACAGCAGGGCAGGATGGTAACAATAGGGAGAGATTGGAACAGCAGGGCAAGATGGTGGAAGTAGGGCAAAATGGTGACAATAGGGCAAAAGTGTAACAATAGAGAAAGATGGTGACAGCAAGGCTAGTTGGTAACAATAGGAAAAGATGGTTACAATAAAGCAAGATGGTGCAAATTGGAAGCAGTAGGGCAAGATGATGAAGTGGGAAAAGATGGTGGTAGTGGAGCAAGATAGTAATAATAGGGAAAAGAGGAGACAGCAGGGCAAGATAGTGGCAGCAGGGCATGTAGGGAAAGTAGGGCAAGATGGAGGTAGTAGGGCAAGATGGAACTAGTAGGGAAAGAAGGAGTCCACAGGGAGTGATCAGGGTAAAATGGTGGCAGTATGGCAAGATAGTGATAGTAGGATAAGATGGCAACAGTAGGGAAGGATGGAGACAGCAGGGCAAGATGGTTACAGTAGGACAAGATAGTGATAATAGGGCAAGATGGTAACAGTAGGGCAAGATGATTACGGTAGGGCAAGGTGGAGACCAACAGTAGGGCAAGATGATTACGGTAGGGCAAGGTGGAGACCAACAGTAGGGCAAGATGATTACGGTAGGGCAAGGTGGAGACCAACAGTAGGGCAAGATGATTACGGTAGGGCAAGGTGGAGACCAACAGTAGGGCAAGATGATTACGGTAGGGCAAGGTGGAGACCAACAGTAGGGCAAGATGATTACGGTAGGGGCAAGGTGGAGACCAACAGTAGGGCAAGATGATTACGGTAGGGCAAGGTGGAGACCAACAGTAGGGCAAGATGATTACGGTAGGGCAAGGTGGAGACCAACAGTAGGGCAAGATGATTACGGTAGGGCAAGGTGGAGACCAACAGTAGGGCAAGATGATTACGGTAGGGCAAGATGGAGACCAACAGTAGGGCAAGATGGCAACAGTGAGGAAAGATGTACCACAGAACAAGCTGGTGATAGACAACATAACAACAGTAGAATATGATAGAGATAAAATGGAAAAATTAGGCCAACAGTTGGGCTGGATAGCAACACACTTTTGTATTTGTGTCACCCCAACCTTCAGCCCCTCAGTAACACATTAATGTTTATTTCAGACAGACAGAGTGAGTGAGGATCCCAGCAGGCAAAACCAGAATCGGATATTTCTGTGCGAGTGGAGATATGTTCGGATCAGTAACTCATCTGTAGCCGTGCCAGTATAAATTACAGCTTCCACTACTATGGGCTTGTTTGCTTTGTGTTTAAATTTGTTAACAGTCTCAATCACTTTATTTTGTGCCTAATAAGTATATACAGTATATATATATAGGGCATGGAGGAGCACTCGCCAAACAAAAACACAGCCTGGGTGCAGGTAAAATTTAATCTTCCCTATGGAAAACAACAATTCTGGTTCACAAAACAGTTTTGTTGTTTTCCCTGAGGAAGATCAGGATGGAGTGATAGAAACGTTGGTACTTTTTTGTTGCTATATATATGAATAAGGCCACAATATAAAAAAATTGTACATCAGGGGACGTCGGCTAAGATGGAACTACAGGCCCCATAAAAGTGAAGGTTTAAACATCTCTCGATCTCACTGTCTGACCAAACCAGGGCCGATCATTAGCTCAGAAACAGCTGTCAAAATGTCTGATCCGCTCTTTGACGTGTCTCTGTTCCGACAGGGAGATGCCTGAATCTTACTCTACTGTTGGGCCTCGTGACCTGCTTTGCTCATCCCTTCTAGAAAACAAAGGGCCTCCATGGAGAGGTTGCTTGACCTTTAATAAACACTAAATTTTGAGGGAAAGCCATAAACCCTAAACCAAATGGATCTAGAACATGTGGGTTCTCAGTGGAACAGTGGATACAGTCATGCCAACCAAGGGAAGCATGGACGAAAACACATAATGGTAAATGTTTGTGATAGGAAGGCTTAGCAAGAACCATGGCTACGGGGCGCCCAGTGACAGAGATAGAAGTTAGCATGTGTCTGTGCTGTGGGCACTGGATGGCCTGAATGTTACAGAACATTATCTCCTCCACGCTGATGTGCCTGTGTGTCTATATAGAATCTGATGTCTAACTCAAGTAACACCCCCCGTGCCCTGTAGGTCTGATATATATATCAGCAACTTTAAATACAGTGCCAATTCCATGTATAATACCCCAGAACACACGGCAGATAAATACAGTGCCAATTCCATGTGTAATAATACCCCAGAACACACGGCAGATAAATACAGTGCCAATTCCATGTATAATACCCCAGAACACACGGCAGATAAATACAGTGCCAATTCCATGTATAATACCCCAGAACACACGGCAGATAAATACAGTGCCAATTCCATGTATAATACCCCAGAACACACGGCAGATAAATACAGTGCCAGTTCCATGTATAATACCCCAGAACTCACGGCAGATAAATACAGTGCCAATTCCATGTATAATACCCCAGAACCCACAGCAGGATAAATACAGTGCCAATTCAATGTATAATACCCCAGAACACACGGCAGATAAATACAGTGCCAATTCAATGTATAATACCCCAGAACCCACAGCAGGATAAATACAGTGCCAATTCAATGTATAATACCCCAGAACACACGGCAGATAAATACAGTGCCAATTCCATGTATAATACCCCAGAACACACGGCAGATAAATACAGTGCCAATTCCATGTATAATACCCCAGAACACACGGCAGATAAATACAGTGCCAATTCCATGTATAATACCCCAGAACCCACAGCAGGATAAATACAGTGCCAATTCCATGTATAATACCCCAGAACACACTGCAGATAAATACAGTGCCAATTCCATGTATAATACCCCAGAACAAACGGCAGATAAATACAGTGCCAATTCCATGTATAATACCCCAGAACTCACGGCAGATAAATACAGTGCCAATTCCATGTATAATACCCCAGAACTCACGGCAGATAAATACAGTGCCAATTCCATGTATAATACCCCAGAACACACGGCAGATAAATACAGTGCCAATTCCATGTATAATACCCCAGAACACAAGGCAGATAAATACAGTGCCAATTCCATGTATAATACCCCAGAACTCACGGCAGATAAATACAGTGCCAATTCCATGTATAATACCCCAGAACACACGGCAGATAAATACAGTGCCAATTCCATGTATAATACCCCAGAACACACGGCAGATAAATACAGTGCCAATTCCATGTATAATACCCCAGAACACAAGGCAGATAAATACAGTGCCAATTCCATGTATAATACCCCAGAACACACGGCAGATAAATACAGTGCCAATTCCATGTATAATACCCCAGAACACACGGCAGATAAATACAGTGCCAATTTCATGTATAATACCCCAGAACCCACAGCAGGATAAATACAGTGCCAATTCCATGTATAATACCCCAGAACACACTGCAGATAAATACAGTGCCAATTCCATGTATAATACCCCAGAACAAACGGCAGATAAATACAGTGCCAATTCCATGTATAATACCCCAGAACACAAGGCAGATAATACAGTGCCAATTCCATGTATATACCCCAGAACACACGGCAGATAATACAGTGCCAATTCCATGTATAAAACCCCAGAACACACGGCAGATAAATACAGTGCCAATTCCATGTATAATACCCCAGAACACACGGCAGATAAATACAGTGCCAATTCCATGTATAATACCCCAGAACACACGGCAGATAAATACAGTGCCAATTCCATGTATAATACCCCAGAACACAAGGCAGATAAATACAGTGCCAATTCCATGTATAATACCCCAGAACACACGGCAGATAAATACAGTGCCAATTCCATGTATAATACCCCAGCACACACGGCAGATAAATACAGTGCCAATTCCATGTATAATACCCCAGAACACAAGGCAGATAAATACAGTGCCAATTCCATGTATAATACCCCAGAACACACGGCAGATAAATACAGTGCCATTCCATGTATAATACCCCAGAACACAAGGCAGATAAATACAGTGCCAATTCCATGTATAATACCCCAGAACACACGGCAGATAAATACAGTGCCAATTCCATGTATAATACCCCAGAACACACGGCAGATAAATACAGTGCCAATTCCATGTATAATACCCCAGAACACACGGCAGATAAATACAGTGCCAATTCCATGTATAATACCCCAGAACACACGGCAGATAAATACAGTGCCAATTCCATGTATAATACCCCAGAACACAAGGCAGATAAATACAGTGCCAATTCCATGTATAATACCCCAGAACACACGGCAGATAAATACAGTGCCAATTCCATGTATAATACCCCAGAACACAAGGCAGATAAATACAGTGCCAATTCCATGTATAATACCCCAGAACACACGGCAGATAAATACAGTGCCAATTCCATGTATAATACCCCAGAACACAAGGCAGATAAATACAGTGCCAATTCCATGTATAATACCCCAGAACACACGGCAGATAAATACAGTGCCAATTCCATGTATAATACCCCAGAACACACGGCAGATAAATACAGTGCCAATTCCATGTATAATACCCCAGAACACAAGGCAGATAAATACAGTGCCAATTCCATGTATAATACCCCAGAACACACGGCAGATAAATACAGTGCCAATTCCATGTATAATACCCCAGAACACAAGGCAGATAAATACAGTGCCAATTCCATGTATAATACCCCAGAACACACGGCAGATAAATACAGTGCCAATTCCATGTATAATACCCCAGAACACAAGGCAGATAAATACAGTGCCAATTCCATGTATAATACCCCAGAACACACGGCAGATAAATACAGTGCCAATTCCATGTATAATACCCCAGAACACAAGGCAGATAAATACAGTGCCAATTCCATGTATAATACCCCAGAACACACGGCAGATAAATACAGTGCCAATTCCATGTATAATACCCCAGAACACACGGCAGATAAATACAGTGCCAATTCCATGTATAATACCCCAGAACACAAGGCAGATAAATACAGTGCCAATTCCATGTATAATACCCCAGAACACACGGCAGATAAATACAGTGCCAATTCCATGTATAATACCCCAGAACACAAGGCAGATAAATACAGCGCCAATTCCATGTATAATACCCAAGAACACACGGCAGATAAATACAGCGCCAATTCCATGTATAATACCCCAGAACACACGGCAGATAAATACAGTGCCAATTCCATGTATAATACCCCAGAACACACGGCAGATAAATACAGTGCCAATTCCATGTATAATACCCCAGAACACACGGCAGATAATACAGTGCCAATTCCATGTATAATACCCCAGAACACAAGGCAGATAAATACAGTGCCAATTCCATGTATAATACCCCAGAACACACGGCAGATAAATACAGTGCCAATTCCATGTATAATACCCCAGAACACACGGCAGATAAATACAGTGCCAATTTCATGTATAATACCCCAGAACACACGGCAGATAAATACAGTGCCAATTTCATGTATAATACCCCAGAACCCACAGCAGGATAAATACAGTGCCAATTCCATGTATAATACCCCAGAACACACTGCAGATAAATACAGTGCCAATTCCATGTATAATACCCCAGAACAAACGGCAGATAAATACAGTGCCAATTCCATGTATAATACCCCAGAACACAAGGCAGATAAATACAGTGCCAATTCCATGTATAATACCCAGAACACACGGCAGATAAATACAGTGCCAATTCCATGTATAAACCCCAGAACACACGGCAGATAAATACAGTGCCAATTCCATGTATAATACCCCAGAACACACGGCAGATAAATACAGTGCCAATTCCATGTATAATACCCCAGAACACACGGCAGATAAATACAGTGCCCAATTCCATGTATAATACCCCAGAACACACGGCAGATAAATACAGTGCCAATTCCATGTATAATACCCAGAACACAAGGCAGATAAATACAGTGCCAATTCCATGTATAATACCCCAGAACACACGGCAGATAAATACAGTGCCAATTCCATGTATAATACCCCAGCACACACGGCAGATAAATACAGTGCCAATTCCATGTATATACCCCAGAACACAAGGCAGATAAATACAGTGCCAATTCCATGTATAATACCCCAGAACACACGGCAGATAAATACAGTGCCAATTCCATGTATAATACCCCAGAACACAAGGCAGATAAATACAGTGCCAATTCCATGTATAATACCCCAGAACACACGGCAGATAAATACAGTGCCAATTCCATGTATAATACCCCAGAACACACGGCAGATAAATACAGTGCCAATTCCATGTATAATACCCCAGAACACACGGCAGATAAATACAGTGCCAATTCCATGTATAATACCCCAGAACACACGGCAGATAAATACAGTGCCAATTCCATGTATATACCCCAGAACAAAGGCAGATAAATACAGTGCCAATTCCATGTATAATACCCCAGAACACACGGCAGATAAATACAGTGCCAATTCCATGTATAATACCCAGAACACACGGCAGATAAATACAGTGCCAATTCCATGTATAATACCCCAGAACACAAGGCAGATAAATACAGTGCCAATTCCCATGTATAATACCCCAGAACACACGGCAGATAAATACAGTGCCAATTCCATGTATAATACCCCAGAACACAAGGCAGATAAATACAGCGCCAATTCCATGTATAATACCCAAGAACACACGGCAGATAAATACAGCGCCAATTCCATGTATAATACCCCAGAAACACCGGCAGATAAATACAGTGCCAATTCCATGTATAATACCCCAGAACACACGGCAGATAAATACAGTGCCAATTCCATGTATAATACCCCAGAACACAAGGCAGATAAATACAGCGCCAATTCCCATGTATAATACCCCAGAACACACGGCAGATAAATACAGTGCCAATTCCATGTATAATACCCCAGAACACACGGCAGATAAATACAGTGCCAATTCCATGTATAATACCCCAGAACACAAGGCAGATAAATACAGCGCCAATTCCATGTATAATACCCCCAGAACACACGGCAGATAAATACAGTGCCAATTCCATGTATAATACCCCAGAACACACGGCAGATAAATACAGTGCCAATTCCATGTATAATACCCCAGAACACACGGCAGATAAATACAGTGCCAATTCCATGTATAATACCCCAGAACACACGGCAGATAAATACAGTGCCAATTCCATGTATAATACCCCAGAACACATGGCAGATAAAATACAGTGCCAATTCCGTGTATAATACCCCAGAACACAAGGCAGATAAATACAGTGCCAATTCCATGTATAATACCCCAGAACACACGGCAGATAAATACAGTGCCAATTCCATGTATAATACCCCAGAACACAAGGCAGATAAATACAGCGCCAATTCCATGTATAATACCCCAGAACACACGGCAGATAAATACAGCGCCAATTCCATGTATAATACCCCAGAACACACGGCAGATAAATACAGTGCCAATTCCATGTATAATACCCCAGAACACACGGCAGATAAATACAGTGCCAATTCCATGTATAATACCCCAGAACACACGGCAGATAAATACAGTGCCAATTCCATGTATAATACCCAAGAACACACGGCAGATAAATACAGCGCCAATTCCATGTATAATACCCCAGATCACATGGCAGATAAATACAGTGCCAATTCCATGTGTAATAATACCCCAGAACACACGGCAGATAAATACAGCGCCAATTCCATGTATAATACCCCAGAACACACGGCAGATAAATACAGCGCCAATTCCATGTATAATACCCCAGAACACAAGGCAGATAAATACAGTGCCAATTCCATGTATAATACCCCAGAACACACGGCAGATAAATACAGCGCCAATTCCATGTATAATACCCCAGAACACACGGCAGATAAATACAGTGCCAATTCCATGTATAATACCCCAGAACACATGGCTGATAAATACAGTGCCAATTCCATGTGTAATATCCAGGATAAAATGAAAAAACAGCAGCACTCCGGAAATGTTGTAGAAAAAAGTGACTTTACTCAAGTGCACACAGCAACGTTTTGGGCATAAACCAGCCCTTTATCAAGCCTTGATAAAGGGCTGGTTTATGCCCGAAACGTTGCTGTGTGCACTTGAGTAAAGTCACTTTTTTCTACAACATTTCCGGAGTGCTGCTGTTTTTTCATTTTATCCTGGATATTGTTTTACCCTGGCTGAGGGTTCAGCTTGCACCTGGGGCTACAATTAGCTGGTTTGTCCATTGTGTAGCACACCTTAATCAATTCCATGTGTAATAATACCCCAGAACACACGGCAGATAAATACAGTGCCAATTCCATGTATAATACCCCAGATCACACGGCAGATAAATACAGTGCCAATTCCATGTGTAATAATACCCCAGAACACACGGCAGATAAATACAGTGCCAATTCCATGTATAATACCCCAGATCACATGGCAGATAAATACAGTGCCAATTCCATGTGTAATAATACCCCAGAACACACGGCAGATAAATACAGTGCCAATTCCATGTGTAATAATACCCCAGAACACACGGCAGATAAATACAGTGCCAATTCCATGTATAATACCCCAGAACACACGGCAGATAAATACAGTGCCAATTCCATGTATAATACCCCAGAACACACGGAAGATAAATACAGTGCCAATTCAATGTATAATACCACAGAACATATGGCAGATAAATACAGTGCCAATTCCATGTATAATACCCCAGAACACATGGCAGATAAATACAGTGCCAATTCCATGTATAATACACAACATATAGCGGTATAATTCAGTGGTGTTCAGTGGTGGATACCTAGATGGGGCAAAGATCAGCTTGTTTGCCTCCCCCCAATCTGTGCATGGCCGGTGAGAGTTGCATAGTCTTTGGGTCAGTGGGCTGGGCCCATTACAGCGCTGTGTGTTCCTGGGGCCTAATGCAGAAACATTCTGTGTATCTCAGCATGAATCCCTAAGGCAAAGGTCAATGCCAAGGGAGCGCTGTGCATCGCTGTGAACCCGAAGAGACCGTTTTACCTAGAGATGGACTTGAGCTGAACTTCAAGAGGCCAAATCTTTAGCCGCTAATCGGATTGATGCTGATTACTGGTGCTGCCTCATGGGAAGGGGGATCCAGACAAAACATGTTGTCCCACAAAGCTCAAACAATGTGAAGTTAATTGGCAAGTCAGGGGTTAGAGAATCAGTGCAGGCCAAGGAAAGTACATGGCAAAATCCCAGGGCTCACCTTAGGCACCATTTATACATTTTGTAACACACAAACACAATATTCATGCACTAAATTTTGTGATGGTAAAATTGTGATCACTCCAGGTCACAAAATGAAATAAAAAATTAAGTCAAACAAACAAAATACGTTTTGTTACAAAAATAATTTTGTCAGCACAAAACAAACAATCTCCGCCAGGTTTTTTTGCTCTGTATCCCCTCATCCCCAATGAATACATTGCTGCCTGGGTTCAGCAGTGCTATATTTATAAGGGGCAGGCAGGGGGAGCTACATAAGCACCCTATCAGTTACAGGGTGCCAGCGAGATCAGTAATAATTGGCCCCTCCTTTACGCCATCCTTTGATAATGAAGAATATAATAATTTGGTGACCACAAAAAAATCATTTTATTAACAAAAGCATGTATTTCTGCTGTGGAAAATGCATTCCCTGTTACACAATGCCCTATAGACCCCATTGCCCCTATACAAACGCTCACAAGGGAGCTGCCATAATGCTTTTCCGTGGCTGAGATTAATCTGAGAATTCATTCTGGCACCATGAGAACAATTAAGGCAGCTCTGGCACATATAAATAAAGATAAATATTCAAGAACTTTAGGCTTGTTGTGCAGATGGAACATTACCGGGAAAATAACTGCTTAGAAGTAGGGTACATATAAGGGCCATGTAATAAACAAAGGTCTAGTAACCCATAGAAACCAATAAGATGTTTGCTTTCAAATGGCAGACCAGTGCATGCTGCCTACTAATTGGTTAATATAGATTACTACACCTGGAACCAATTTTGCACAATTACATCACCCCCCCCAATGGAAACAACTGAAGTACAGGTATTGGACCACTTATCCGGAAACCCCTTATCCAGAAATTTCTGAATTATGGAAAGGCCATCTCCCATAGACTCCATTTTAATAAAATAATTCACATTTTTAAAAATGATTTCCTTTTTCTCTGTAATAATAAAACAGTACCTGTACTTGATCCCAACTAAGATATAATTACCCCTTATTGGGGGCAGAACAGCCCTATTGGGTTTATTTAATGGTTAAATGATTCCCTTTTCTCTGTAATAATAAAACAGTACCTTGTACTTGATCCCAACTAAGATATAATTACCCCTTATTGGGGGCAGAACAGCCCTATTGGGTTTATTTAATGGTTAAATGATTCCCTTTTCTCTGTAATAATAAAACAGTACCTGTACTTGATCCCAACTAAGATATAATTACCCCTTATTGGGGCAGAACAGCCCTATTGGGTTTATTTCATGGTTAAATATTCCCTTTTCTCTGTAATAATAAAACAGTACCTGTACTTGATCCCAACTAAGATATAATTACCCCTTATTGGGGGCAGAACAGCCCTATTGGGTTTATTTCATGGTTAAATATTCCCTTTTCTCTGTAATAATAAAACAGTACCTGTACTTGATCCCAACTAAGATATAATTACCCCTTATTGGGGGCAGAACAGCCCTATTGGGTTTATTTAATGGTTAAATGATTCCCTTTTCTCTGTAATAATAAAACAGTACCTGTACTTGATCCCAACTAAGATATAATTACCCCTTATTGGGGGCAGAACAGCCCTATTGGGTTTATTTCATGGTTAAATGATTCCCTTTTCTCTGTAATAATAAAACAGTACCTGTACTTGATCCCAACTAAGATATAATTACCCCTTATTGGGGCAGAACAGCCCTATTGGGTTTATTTAATGGTTAAATGATTCCCTTTTCTCTGTAATAATAAAACAGTACCTGTACTTGATCCCAACTAAGATATAATTACCCCTTATTGGAGCCAAAACCATTCTATTGGGTTTATTTAATGTTTAAATTATTTTTTTAGTAGACTTAAGGCAGGAGATCCAAATTACGGCAAGACCCCTTATACGGAAAACCCCAGGTCCCGAGCATTTCGGATTATGGGTCCCATACCTGTACCACTATCTACATCAGATTTCCCCAAGCTGGCCCTCCTATAGGGACAAAAGCAGCCCTTGGGCAGCTCCAGCCTGACAGCCATTCAGGTGAATTTCTTGAGCTGCTATTATAACTACGGGGCTACTGTAATATAATGGGCAAAGTTTGCAACAGGTCTAGTAACTCATAGCAACCAGTCAGTGGGCAGCATGTAGTGGCCAACTGCTTCAAAGTAAGCATCTGCTTGGTTGCTATGGTTGCAGCAGCCTTGACAACTTTTTGCTAGGTAGTGGAATAAGATTCTTATATTGGATGGGCTCGGCACAACCTCGGCTCGGCCACAACAACCTCCTCCTCCTCCCGGTGTGCTCTAATCACATAGTAACTCCGCACTCATTCACGCTTTCCCTGGCAAACACTCATTGCCCTCTGCTTGCCGCTGGCAGGTAACACATGGACAGGGCAATTGCACAGCAACAAGTCACTGCTGCGCCAAAAAACCCAAAAAGTGCATTCTCACCCCTTTTGGACCAAACGGGCCACCTTTGTTGAGTCATGTAGGGGGGAGGGGAAGACTTTAATGAGCATAATGCTCCTGGTATTGCTAAGGGGTTTCTATAAGCCCAGCCATTGCCCCAGTCAGGCTGGTACATGCCATGCATAGAGGTGCCAACAGTCCAGCCATTGGTGCCAGAGTTATAGACAGATATGGAATAAGAGGGCAGAAAGGTGGCAACCCTCAGTGTACAGTGATGCCACTCACCAGTATATAAGGGACAGTCCGTCGAATCTCTCCAGCTCCTTCCCAGAAGGTCTGAGATAGGACATTTCATCAGAGACCCTCCAGTGACTCCGTCCCCCTCCTCCGAGGCTCCCCGGCAAAGCCTGGCAGGGTGAATTAGAACAGCCACTCCATGCCGCTCTCTGTCTGTGCCTCCTCAAAGCCCTATCATCGCAGCTCTCCCTTCGCTAATCACCCAGGATTTCAGCCGCAGACAGTCAGGCCTAATCGCATCTCTGCATATGACTTTAACACCCCCCACCCTCTAGCTCCCTTGTCCCTCCCTGGGCCAGATGGCTCTCTTTTGTCTTCCTGCTCTTCCTTGGCAACTGGTGGGCCCTATAGGAATGCCTACCTGCGGCCCCCGCCCTGCTCATGAGATACACCAGCCCCAGCAACTTTTCCCAGCTATTGGGTTTAGTTATTTTTAATCTCTTCCATCCATTTCACTTGCTTTCATTTGGACTTCTCTTTCCTCCCTTCTTGTTTCATTCTGCCATTTGTTTTCCTATTTCCTTCGTTTGTAACAAGGTCCCATCACTGATTCTTCCTGTGTATTCTCACATTCTGTTTTAATTCTTGCACCTTTCCTTCCCTCGCTGCTTTCCTTTTATCTTTATTTCTATATTTCTGTTCTCCATGACATATTTCTCTCTTGTCTGCCTTCCTTTCCCTTCCATCCTTCCTTTCCTTCCTTCCACTCTCACCCTTCCTTCCTTCCTTTCCTTCCTTCCACTCTCACCCTTCCTTCCTTCCACTCTCACCCTTCCTTCCTTCCACTCTCACCCTTCCTTCCTTCCTTTCCTTCCTTCTACTCTCGCCCTTCCTTCCTTCCACTCTCACCCTTCCTTCCTTCCTTCCACTCTCACCCTTCCTTCCTTCCACTCTCACCCTTCCTTCCTTCCACTCTCACCCTTCCTTCCACTCTAACCCTTCCTTCCTTTCCTTCCTTCCACTCTCACCCTTCCTTCCTTTCCTATCTTCCTTCCTTCCTTCCGCTCTCACCTTCCTTCCTTCCACTCTCACCTGCCTGCCATCCTTACTTCCTTCCTTACTTCCTTCCTTCCTTCCTTCCTTCCTTCCACTCTCACCTTCCTTCCTTCCTTCCACTCTCACCTACATTCCTTCCTTCCTTCCATTCTCACCCTTCCTTCCTTCCTTCCACTCTCACCTACATTCCTTCCTTCCTTCCACTCTCACCCTTCCTTACTTCCTTCCTTCCTTCCACTCTCCACCCTTCCTTCCTTCCACTCTCACCCTTCCTTCCTTCCACTCTCACCCTTCCTTCCTTCCACTCTCACCCTTCCTTCCTTCCACTCTCACCCTTCCTTCCTTCCACTCTCACCCTTCCTTACTTCCTTCCTTCCTTCCACTCTCACCCTTCCTTCCTTCCACTCTCACCCTTCCTTCCTTTCTCACCCTTCCTTCCTTCCACTCTCACCCTTCCTTCCTTCCACTCTCACCCTTCCTTCCTTCCACTCTCACCCTTCCTTCCTTCTACTCTCGCCCTTCCTTCCTTCCACTCTCGCCCTTCCTTCCTTCCACTCTCACCCTTCCTTCCTTCCACTCTCACCCTTCCTTCCTTTCCTTCCTTCCACTCTCACCCTTCCTTCCTTTCCTATCTTCCTTCCTTCCTTCCGCTCTCACCTTCCTTCCTTCCACTCTCACCTGCCTGCCATCCTTACTTCCTTCCTTACTTACTTCCTTCCTTCCTTCCTTCCACTCTCACCTTCCTTCCTTCCTTCCACTCTCACCTACATTCCTTCCTTCCTTCCATTCTCACCCTTCCTTCCTTCCTTCCACTCTCACCTACATTCCTTCCTTCCTTCCACTCTCACCCTTCCTTCCTTTCCTTCCTTCCACTCTCACCCTTCCTTCCTTTCCTATCTTCCTTCCTTCCTTCCGCTCTCACCTTCCTTCCTTCCACTCTCACCTGCCTGCCATCCTTACTTCCTTCCTTACTTACTTCCTTCCTTCCTTCCTTCCACTCTCACCTTCCTTCCTTCCTTCCACTCTCACCTACATTCCTTCCTTCCTTCCATTCTCACCCTTCCTTCCTTCCTTCCACTCTCACCTACATTCCTTCCTTCCTTCCACTCTCACCCTTCCTTCCACTCTCACCCTTCCTTCCTTTCCTATCTTCCTTCCTTCCTTCCGCTCTCACCTTCCTTCCTTCCACTCTCACCTGCCTGCCATCCTTACTTCCTTCCTTACTTACTTCCTTCCTTCCTTCCTTCCACTCTCACCTTCCTTCCTTCCTTCCACTCTCACCTACATTCCTTCCTTCCTTCCATTCTCACCCTTCCTTCCTTCCTTCCACTCTCACCTACATTCCTTCCTTCCTTCCACTCTCACCCTTCCTTACTTCCTTCCTTCCTTCCACTCTCACCCTTCCTTCCTTCCACTCTCACCCTTCCTTCCTTCCACTCTCACCCTTCCTTCCTTCCACTCTCACCCTTCCTTCCTTCCACTCTCACCCTTCCTTCCTTCCACTCTCACCCTTCCTTCCTTCCACTCTAACCCTTCCTTCCTTTCCTTCCTTCCACTCTCACCCTTCCTTCCTTTCCTATCTTCCTTCCTTCCTTCCGCTCTCACCTTCCTTCCTTCCACTCTCACCTGCCTGCCATCCTTCCTTCCTTCCTTCCTTCCTTCCTTCCTTCCTTCCTTCCTTCCTTCCTTCCTTCCTTCCTTCCACTCTCACCTACATTCCTTCCTTCCTTCCATTCTCACCCTTCCTTCCTTCCACTCTCACCTACATTCCTTCCTTCCTTCCACTCTCACCCTTCCTTACTTCCTTCCTTCCTTCCACTCTCACCCTTCCTTACTTCCTTCCTTCCTTCCACTCTCACCCTTCCTTACTTCCTTCCTTCCTTCCACTCTAACCCTTCCTTCCTTTCCTTCCTTCCACTCTCACCTTCCTTCCTTCCTTCCTTCCACTCTCACCTACATTCCTTCCTTCCTTCCATTCTCACCCTTCCTTCCTTCCTTCCACTCTCACCTACATTCCTTCCTTCCTTCCACTCTCACCCTTCCTTACTTCCTTCCTTCCTTCCACTCTCACCCTTCCTTACTTCCTTCCTTCCACTCTCACTCTTCCTTCCTTCCTTCCACTCTCACCTTCCTTCCTTCCACTCTTACCCTTCCTTCCTTCCTCATATGCTGCCAGTTTCAAGTGACATTTACCTATAAACCACTAATGTACAAACTGCATAATCTGCTACCTATAATCATAGTTTCTGGTACAAAGTTAAAGAATTGTTAATATTATTTTAAAATGTTGTTCGTATAATAGTGTAGCTATCAGGTACAAACTAAGCCCAAACAGCCCCCCAGCCCAATAAATAGTGAGTGTCTATGGAACCTTACAGCAGCCCCTCTGGTATTTGCTGGAACCCACAGATTGCCAGTCTGATTGCCAGGACAGAACAGATTGCTAGAACTGTGAGAAAACTGTTATGAAACATGGGACTCTATTATGTAACATCAAATCCAAGGGACAACAAGATTATAGGGAAATATAGTTCCTCTATTAAATTGTCCCCTAAAATTATAAAAGCAATTACAATACTAATTCTGTATATATCTGCTGCCCCCCACTGGTGGGAAACGGACTCGCACAGGTTTAGTTCTGAGGTTTTCGTACTTTTGCAGCTCAAGCCCCTCCTGATTGTCCAGCCATTGTTCAGGGCCCTCTTAGTTCATAACATGGTTATAGATATATTGGTGGATCAGTGATTTAACCATAGTTATGGGAATATCTAGGACATCAGAAAAATTTTCATCCCAAATTTTACTCTAATGTTAACTTCAAGTTGAACATTCAGATCTATCCAGAAGAACAAAGAGGCATTCTCATTTGTCACCCTAAGAGGTCTTCAAATGGAGCCCCTCTAGCCCTGCCCCAATTGCCCTTTGAGCAGAGCCCAGTTTGGGAACTTCTAGAATTCTAGATTCTAGACTATTTATTACTTGGTGGAAATAGACAGGCTGCCTAACTGGTTCCTAAAAGGAAGAAGTGGATCCAACAGCAGATCTCGAGCTGGTCCCCTACTGATAGGGTTGCTACTGGCATGGTCGCTAACAATGATTCTTGGTGCTAATGTTATTAATGAAAGTTTTAAAAAAAATAGGAAGGCCAATTTTTTTTTTGGAAAAGGTGGCAACCCTGCCATTTAATCACAACAGTAGATGTTACCCAATTTTCCAGTGGCAGATACTGATGGGAGAAGTTATCGGCATCTCCTGCTATTGGCCCTTTGGCCACAGATACCGTGTCCCATGCCAAGTCTCTCTTCTACAGTGCTGCAATTGTTCCAAGATAAATAGAGATGTTATTAGTATTGTGTCCTTGTCCAGAGTCAGACTGGCCTACCAGGTGAGAGTACCGCGTGATCTCTCCCATCCCATCTCTACCATCGTTGGCCCCAGCCTAGGAGAATTCCCATCAGCTCATCATTATTTCCACAAAACCATTTTCATATAAATATACTTATTTAGCAGTATGTGCCATTGGGTAATCCTAAATAGAAAACTGCCATTTCAAGAATTAAGGGCCGCCCCCTTGGATCATAGGATTCACAGTGCACACAAACAAGCCAAGGCACACATACATGCTAGGCCCCATCAGCCAATGAATGGACAGAGTTCTGCCTTTTGCTCCCACACTACTTCCTGTTACAGTTAGAGCTGCATTATTTCCTGTCAGCTGATCTCTGAGGGGGCACGCAGCCCATCACAAAATGGCGGCTCAAGGGAAAGGATGTAAAAGGGCAATATTTACTGATATATATATTCCAGTTTGGGGAGATTCTTTAATAGGCCACTTAATATGATATAAACTGTTAGTTAAGCATTCATTCTGGGGGTATAGTTTTTCTTTAATTACTGTGGGAATGTTCTATGCAATTAGGTTCTCTGGGGGGCACTAGGAGACCCACTCCTAAACTGTCATTTCACTGACAGGACCACCAGTATCCTGGAATCCTCAGTCGGACTCAGGGATGCGGCTCTCTTCTTCCATAGCCCATTACACAGGTAACACTATGGAGGGTCTAAGGGCATAATATGCATGGAGGACTCTGATTGGAGAAGCCTCTTCCTGAGTATTATTGATAGAGGCTTTTCATGCTTGCCATTAACCCACTGTATGCCGATCGTTAGTTACCTGATCTGTAGAGCAACAGGAACCAGACGTATTTAGGATCAATATAAAGCTGAGACATTTATTAATCTGTATAAATGTATGTCTGGCCGTCAGGTACGGGTAATCTCTGGGAGTCTTCTTCATATCTACATTGGCTTCCCTGGGATAATAGGACTTAATTCTCTATACTGCCCTCATTTCAAACGCTGGGCCTCGCTGCCAGACTGCTAGACACGCACTCCATTGTGTTCCGTTCTAAGTGCATTAATGTATTAATCTTGTCTGATGCAGAACAAATTTACTTTATTGCTGAGATCATTGTGAAGCTCAGTCCCTTATGTTCTAACGATTCCCCGTTCCTTTGCCATCTAGTAATGAATGTCTGAGGGCACCCCAGTTCATGGTTAAGTCTAACGGTCAGGCAGCTGGGATAAAGAGAGCGCACAACTGGGGATTAAAGTGAGAGACCATTTGCACAAGCCCCCCAACTACCCCCCCTGGAATTCAGTTTTCCTCCAGTACTTACCCAAGGACAGAGCTCTGATTCTCGGGCTTCCTAGTCCTGGGCTGTTCCCTTTCCCATAGCCAGGTGGCTGGGCAGGGTTTATACAGGGTCGGACTGGGGGTGCAGGGCCCACCGGGGCTCCCAACTTTATTCTTCAGACTGGACTCCCAGAAGTATCTTGTAACAATTAATGGAATGCTCCCTAAATCTCACAGTGATAGTCCTTCAGCCTGGACAGTATCTAGTAGAACTTTAATGGGGTTCCATCAGGCTGGGCTTCCAGGAGTACCTCATTTACAATTAATGGAATGCTACCTAAATCTTACCCTGACAGACCCTCAGGCTGGGCTTCCAGGAGCATTTAATAGATCAGTGCCGTCCAACTTCACCCACCACTCATGTGTGAAAAAAGTTATTATTATGTCATATTATTAATTACCCTTAAATCCATATGCCTTCTCCTCCAGACAGTGTAGGGCAGGCAGAGTATGCCACGCACAGACAGAATAAAGCAGGGTAGGCAAACTATGGCTCACATAGGCAGTGTAAGGCAGGCAGAGTATGGCACACACAGGTAGCACAGGGCAGGCAGAGTATGGCACACACAGGCAGCATAGGGCAGGCAGAGTATGGCACACCCAGGCAGCGTAGGGCAGGCAGAGTATGGCACACACAGGCAGGGTAGGGCAGGCAGAGTATGGCACACACAGGCAGGGTAGGGCAGGCAGAGTATGGCACACACAGGCAGGGTAGGGCAGGCAGAGTATGGCACACACAGGCAGGGTAGGGCAGGCAGAGTATGGCACACACAGGCAGGGTAGGGCAGGCAGAGTATGGCACACACAGGCAGGGTAGGGCAGGCAGAGTATGGCACAAACAGGCAGGATAGGACAGGCAGAGTATGGCACACACAGGTAGCACAGGGCAGGCAGAGTATGGCACACACAGGCAGGACAGGACAGGCAGAGTATGGCATACAGGCAGGGTAGGGCAGGCAGAGTATGGCACACACAGGCAGGGTAGGGCAGGCAGAGTATGGCATACAGGCAGGGTAGGGCATGCAGAGTATGGCACACACAGGAAGGGTAGGGCAGGCAGAGTATGGCACACACAGGCAGGGTAGGGCAGGCAGAGTATGGGGCCTACAAGTGGGAACAATGCAGGGCCTTACAGGTGTGAGCTATTTCCTGTTGGACATCCCTTTAGTAGAACATTAATGTATGTATGTATGTATATCTTTATTTATAAAGCGCTACTTATGTACGCAGCGCTGTACAGTAGAATTCATTAATACAGACAGGGGGGTTAAAGATAATGGATAAATACAAAGTACAACAATAAATACAAATAAATACAAGGTACAGTTGCAATAAGAGTCAGAAACACAAGATGAAGGAGGTCCCTGCCCCGTAGAGCTTACAATCTATATATATCTAATGTAGTTCTCCCCATATATCATCCTGATTGTCCCTCAAACTGGGCTTTCAGGAGTATCTAGTGGAATAGTAATGGAATTCTCCCCATATTTCACCTTGATTGTCCTTCAGATTGGAACCCCCCGGCCAATGCTCAAAGCCCCCTAGCCCCACAGCGACTGCCCTCTTGTGCAAACCAATGGGCACACTAACCAAGATCCCTAATTTAGTCTTTCTCTCCAGAAAAGAACAGCATCAATAAAGTTTTAAGCATCCCAGGCTGAAACACACTACCCCTAATCCCTATCCTACTATATATAATGTCACTGGGAGCAGATGTTACAGATAATCCCACGTGACGTCAGTGCAAGGGCAGTGCAAGGGCATGGCTGCTCCCCAAGGTCTCTTGGTACCGTTCCCTCCAGACACAACAAAAGCTCCATGCTGCAGCTCCGGCATTAGGCTGGATACCAAGCAAGGCCTCATTAATGTCCAGCCGCCGCTGACTGCAGGATATTCCTGTGCTCTTACGTAAAGGAACATGTAATGAACTTAAAGCGAGGAGACTCTTAAGGACCTTAATATATATACAGCTTAGTGGAAAGAAGAGACAGCGAAGGAAATATGATCTAAACAACATTAATACCCTTAAGGAACAATTTACCCTGTATAAAAGTAGAGAGTAGTTTATCCACAATATAAAAATATTATTATTATTATTTATTTATAAAGCGCCAACATATCCCGCAGCGCTGTACAATAAGTGGGTTTCATACATTGGACATACAGAGTAACATATAAAGCAATCAATAACCGATACAAGAGGGGAAGAGAGCCCTGCCCAAAAGAGCTTACAATCTACAAGGAGTAACATATAAAGCAATCAATAACCGATACAAGAGGGGAAGAGAGCCCTGCCCAAAAGAGCTTACACTCTACAAGGAGTAACATATAAAGCAATCAATAACCGATACAGGAGGGGAAGAGAGCCCTGCCCAAAAGAGCTTACACTCTACAAGGAGTAACATATAAAGCAATCAATAACCGATACAAGAGGGGAAGAGAGCCCTGCCCAAAAGAGCTTACAATCTACAAGGAGTAACATATAAAGCAATCAATAACCGATACAAGAGGGTAAGAGACCCCTGCCCAAAAGAGCTTACAATCTACAAATAGAGACATTTAATGATTTTTTTTTACATGCAGTGAGTTCTATTCATGCTGTGTATGGTTTGTCCCGATGTTAAACCAACTAATTGTAGGAGTAGGATACAGCAGATGAATTCACAGTTACATTATAACCATCTATATAAAGATCTCCCCCTTATCTGGAAGCCTGAGACACAGGCGGAAGCTGGGAGGGGGGAAGGGGGTTGTTTTTGCAGATTTCATTACCTCTTTTTAGACTTGTTCTCCTGATTAATGGGGGAGGGTGGAGTTACATAGCAAGGGTAAAAAAACCAAAACAATGAAATTAGTGCATTGAAATAACAAACATTAAAAAAAATTAAATGAAAAGAATACGAATGCTCTTTTGGGCAGGGCTCTCATCACCTCTATCGGTCTCTTCCAACTATCGGTTATTGGTTGCTTTATATGTTACGCTGTATGTCTCCTTGTAGATTGTAAGCTCTTTTGGGCAGGGCCCTCTTCACCTCTTGTATCGGTTATTGATTGCTTTATATGTTACTCTGTATGTCCAATGTATGTAACCCACTTATTGTACAGCGCTGCGGGATATGTTGGCGCTTTATAAAGAAATGTTAATAATAATAAAAATAATAATAGACAGATTACATGCTCAAGTAGTGTCAAACACTCATGTTGTTCCACTTTTCCCCACCAGATGGCAGTAAGGATCCAGTAACCAAATCCTGACACGCCTGTATTTTCTACATTGAAGACACTATAGCAGGTAATGGAATGTGAGTGCCCAGAGCTGATCCAACAGGTGAGTGTGATCTACACCCAGACACTCCCCCAGTCTGCATAAACCCCACCCACTTTCTACTTATTGGGTCCATGGTTCCGGACTATCCCTTTTAGATCAGGATCATAGGGAAGAATGGCGTGGCGGGAAATATAGAGACATTCCAACTCCTGTAGGTGCAGAGGGGAGGCGGAGCCATGAGGGGTGTGGCTGTCTGAAGTGGTACAGTCTATAGGATTATATTCTGCACTAATACTATGGCCTTGTTATTATTCCTCTTTAGTGAAAACACTGACACCATGTATTATTTGTACTAACTAGGCAGGGGCATAACTACGGGGGGCGCAGGGGGTGCAATTACACCAGGGCATACCTACCAACATGCGGATATTTTTTGACCACCCCATTTATGTGGCCACACCCCCTAAATGCCACTCCCATATTACAAAATGTGGTGGGTTATGTAAAGTTTGAACACATTTCTGGGGCTTTTGTTTTATGTGTTATTACAGTTTCGCTAATGAAGGTGAAATTGCCCTTTAAGCTGCGAGTCTCAGTTCCCCCAAGAGACCTGTTTAGCTTATTAATTACAATTGTATCTAAGTGCAGGGGTTGCCTGTTACATATTCTGGGCTCTCTGCCAAAAGCTACTTATCTAATTAAGTTTGAGACATTTTGTATCTTTTTGGTGTTCAGGGCAGGAGATGAAAGGGAACAAGGGACTTTTCAGTATAAAATTGGGACTGTCCCATGAAAATCGGGACAGTTAGGACAGGGGTACTCAAACTACGGCCCATGGGCCGGATCCGGCCCCCCAGGGTAATTTACCCAGCCCCCTGCTGCGTCCTCACTCCTGGCAGCGGAGAGAGAGAACTGGGAGGGGGGAGCTTGGAAGACAGACGGAGTGGGGGGGGGAGCTGGAAAAGGTAGGACTCAGCGGGCAGCCGTAGGGTGGACGGACAGAGCGCGGGGTGCTGGAAGAGAATGCAGGAGCGAGACATAGTTTGGTGGGGGAGGGGGTGGTGGTCCGGCCCCCCAACAGTCTGAGGGGCCATTGAACTGAAGATTGAGGACCCCTGAGTTAGGAGGTATGTACCAGGGCTTGCGCCCCCTAGTGAGGGGCCCTGTTGCACATCATGCACCATGGCCCAAGAGCTTCTAGTAACATTACTGTAACTGGGCAACCACATTGGCAAGGGACCCTCCCCATACACTCACACTGGCAGAGCTGAGAAGAGTATATTAGAATATGGGAATATAAGATCATTCCACAATCCATGGTCACTAGGCCAAGCCCCCTGGTGGCAATGTGGATTATAACCCAATAGAATGGCTATGGGCAGCCATAAGCTTGTGGCTGGGCAACCAGAGAGACAATGGCAGCTTGTACAAGGCTGAAACTGAGCCAGTGACATGTTTATAGAAGCTAAGGAATATAAAGGACATGGAAAATAATACATTTATCTCACTTTATTTCCATTAGATAAATGCAAATGGGAACCAACATGTGCCGATTAAAGGGAAATATATTGGGGCCCAGTGGTTACCGACACATATTGCTCTAGTACATAATCCTCGGTGCTGTGTATTACACCTTGAATAAAAAGCTAAATACGCCCTGCCACTTGGACACCATGAACTTTCCCATCCTAATAGATCCCATTTAACCCGGCTGGGTGACTCAGGCCGCCCTATTATCCGCTGTAATTGCCTGCTCATAAACATTCGGGTAAATATAGATCCATATTCATCTTCTTATTCAAGTTAAAGGGCCTCCAAAATAGATTCTGACTTAATCATGATGTAAACGATACCTGGCAGCGATGTTGTAATTATGGGAGTCTTTCTCTTTAGAGTATGCTTGTGAGATTAAAGGCAAAGCTAAGGGAGTAACGGGGTCCCCATAGACTTGTGGGAGTAATGTCTCTCTCTTTAGAGTATGCTTGTGAGATTAAAGGCAAAGCTAAGGGAGTAATGGGGTCCCCATAGACTTGTGGGAGTAATGTCTCTCTCTCTTTAGAGTATGTTTGTGTGATTAAAGGCAAAGCTAAGGGAGTAATGGGGTCCCCATAGACTTGTGGGAGTAATGTCTCTCTCTCTTTAGAGTATGCTTGTGTGATTAAAGGCAAAGCTAAGGGAGTAACGGGGTCCCCATAGACTTGTGGGAGTAATGTCTCTCTCTTTAGAGTATGCTTGTGAGATTAAAGGCAAAGCTAAGGGAGTAATGGGGTCCCCATAGACTTGTGGGAGTAATGTCTCTCTCTCTTTAGAGTATGTTTGTGTGATTAAAGGCAAAGCTAAGGGAGTAATGGGGTCCCCATAGACTTGTGGGAGTAATGTCTCTCTCTCTTTAGAGTATGTTTGTGTGATAAAAGGCAAAGCTAAGGGAGTAACGGGGTCCCAATTGACTTGTGTATAGCATTCATGGCCGCCACCATAATTATGGGCCCCTAATCTACTAAGTTAGTAGGGCCGTCTCCTCACTGGGCCACAATTATTAGCCCAATGGTCACCTGGGTGTTGGGTTTAGTGTTAACCCTTCACTGGGCCCAGTCAACAAGTAAATTGGGGCCACAAAGAAAAACAAAAAGTCTCCTACTGTATGCCACAGTTATGCTCAAATAATGCCCATGGTTCCCACCCAAGCTCCACCCCCCCACAAGTCCCACCCCTTTATGTGACCTAAAATCACCATTTTCAATCACTGGGCCCTCTCTGCCACAGGGCTCTAGACTGCAGTACCAACCCCCCCCCCTGTGCTCCCCCTGGTGGCAGCCCCTTCACTATACAGAAGGGATCCCCTAATTAGCTGCACCACTAGCCAATAAGCCCCCTATATATCACTTAACAGACCCTCCCATAGATTCTGCCCCTACTTTCTTACTTTCCATAGTCTCTAGGGATCATTGCCCCCCCCCCCCACAAAATCTTCCCTTCTCCTAGGGCTGCTTCCTCGCTCCTCTCCCATCCCTGTCCTTATTGAATTCTTCAAATTCTTCTTTTATCCTCCTTCATGTCTTTAATTCTTCCCTTGTATTTGGTCTCTATCCAAATCTCTACAAACACGCCCTATACTTACACCATATAAGCTATTTAATATTTTTTTCCTTTAGTCTTGGAATTTACAGTCCCAGCCAGCAGGCCGGCGCCATTTTGTGAACCCTGTTATTAAGGCAAAGCTTTGTATCCCCCCAAAATCTTATCCATTTGCCATCTAGATAATATCTAGGAAGTGCTGAATGGAAAGATAAAGTAATTCCTAATAAATATCTGAGCTGTCATCATATATTGCCTGCCCCGCCTCTATGCCGCAGGCATAGAGGCGGGGCAGGCAATATATGATTGACAGCTCAGATTTTAAAATACATTAATAACAGGTATGGGTGATTTCATTAAAAAAAAAAATTGGGTTTTCATTTTTAAATTACTTTTATTATACAGCTTTTTATTTGTGGGGGACAGGTCCCCTTTAGGCAAATTTTAGTTTTTGCAAAGAGCCGGAGTGCAAAGGTTTGTGTACACCACAAAGGTGACTATTGTTATTGTGACTTCCCCCCGGCAGTCCCTCATTCCATTTAAAGACAGTGTTTAATGTGTTTGCATGGGGCTGCTGTATGCAGGGGTTTGTACACAAGCTCTATACACACCACCGAGGCATTAAAGACTTGACTAGGAGGCTTTTCATATACAGGTATGGGACCTGTTACCCAGAATGCTCGTCTATTATTACAGAGAAAAGGGAATCATTTAACCATGAAATAAACCCAATAGGGCTGTTCTGCCCCCAATAAGGGGTAATTATATCTTAGTTGGGATCAAGTACAGGTACTGTTTTATTATTACAGAGAAAAGGGAATCATTTAACCATTAAATAAACCCAATAGGGCTGTTCTGCCCCCAATAAGGGGTAATTATATCTTAGTTGGGATCAAGTACACGTACTGTTTTATTATTACAGAGAAAAGGGAATCATTTAACCATTAAATAAACCCAATAGGGCTGTTCTGCCCCAATAAGGGGTAATTATATCTTAGTTGGGATCAAGTACAGGTACTGTTTTATTATTACAGAGAAAAGGGAATCATTTAACCATTAAATAAACCCAATAGGGCTGTTCTGCCCCAATAAGGGGTAATTATATCTTAGTTGGGATCAAGTACAGGTACTGTTTTATTATTACAGAGAAAAGGGAAACCATTTTAAAAAATGTGATTTATTTGATTAAAATGGAGTCTATGGGAGATGGCCTTTCTGTAATTTGGAACTTTCTGGATAATCAGTTTCCGGATAAGGGGTCAAATACCTGTACAGATGGAATGAAAGAGCATTCATTAGGCGAATGTAGAAAGAGGCGGCCGTAGAGCGTATGAGGAAAGAAAAGGCTTTGCAATAAATGTTCTTGGTGTATAACATTCTAGGGGTAATTTACTGTGACCCCAGGCAGAAGTGCAAGAGAACTAAGGGGCGCACCCCTGCCTGGAGTGTGAATCCCCGAGGTGCAGTACCGGGCCCACTTGCAAGTTGTGGGACAGGCAGGGACCTAAATGCGCCCCCCCCCTTCCTACCATTTGTGAATACAGCTTTGCCCATGGCAGGCAGCACTGTATTCATGGGGGCAGCAATTCATTTAAACTGGAAGGCAGTTTGTAAATACCCCCCCCCCTATTTTGTTTGGCCTTTGCATGGCATGTCTCTGACAGTAGGGGGAGCACGTGGCCTTTCCTAGTGCTCTCCATATATGTGGCCCTTTTATTAGTAAATGACAGCTAGCCACTGTCCGACGTAGACCTTTGGGCCCTCTGTCCAGTGATTGGATAGTATATAAATACATATAAATATACTGTGCCCGGTATATGTACCTGAATAGGGTTTATTAGTCTCTCTATTCCTAAACCCTGTGTGCCCCTTGCCCCTTTAGGGTGCCAACCTGGGTGCCCTATAGAATAGCGAGACAGGGATCCTATCACTTTGAAGGCCCTGTTCCCCACACTGCCGGCTCCTCTGGTTTCGGTAGAGAATTAGGCAGAGAGACACACCCCAGGGAGAGGATACAGAGGTCCCCATACCACAGAGCTGGATGAACTGGTTTCGGAATGGGAGGAACTGGTTTTGAAGTGTTTGTTACCCCTCCCTCCCCTTGGGACCTGGCTGCGCTTCCCTTCAGGTGCTTTACTCTGCCAAAAAAATGTATCTTTCTGTATTGCTCCAAGTACAAACGTATGGGATTCAGATAGGCCCTGGCATTTCAAATACCCTACTGGGCTGCTTGATACGGCAATAAATCTGAATAAAGAACCCTGGGTGCCCAATGAAATCTGTCCAATACAGATGCAAGGGCACCCTCTGGGGTTAGCACCCATGTTCCGCCCACTTTTGGGCAGTAAAAGCAGCACCCATGCAATACCCCAGTGATGCCATAGCTATAATATTTCATAAATGGGCAAATTGAATACATTATGTTTTTGATTGTGAAAGTTCTAATATCTTGATTGGCCGCGCAGTGGTTGGGCCCCAATAAATATTCTTACGCTATGGGGTGCTACAACTGGTTCTAGCTCTGCCCACTATGTGCCCACTCCCACACAGAATGGCTAGGGCAATCGGCACACCCTAGTGAGTTTTTCCTAATAATACAGAGTGGGGGCATCACAGCTGGAAAGGTGGTGATACTATGGCATCGCGGCCAGTTGGTCATTTCATCTGTAAGGTTGTATCTGGGGGTTGGGGCGTGTTTGAGCAGACGGGAAGCAGCAGTGTTATTAGCTGTGGGGACCATTTTGTTGGTGCGCCCTCGACCTCCAAGCATTTCATAACACACTGTGGCCCCCCAAACATTTCATAACACTGTGGCCCCCCAAGCATTTCATAACACACTGTGGCCCCCCAAACATTTCATTACACACTGTGGCCCCCCAAACATTTCATTACACACTGTGGCCCCCCAAACATTTCATAACACACTGTGGCCCCCCAAACATTTCATAACACACTGTGGCCCCCCAAACATTTCATAACACACTGTGGCCCCCCAAACATTTCATAACACACTGTGGCCCCCCAAACATTTCATTACACACTGTGGCCCCCCAAGCATTTCATAACACACTGTGGCCCCCCAAACATTTCATTACACACTGTGGCCCCCCAAACATTTCATAACACTGTGGCCCCCCAAGCATTTCATAACACACTGTGGCCCCCCAAACATTTCATAACACTGTGGCCCCCCAAGCATTTCATAACACACTGTGGCCCCCCAAACATTTCATTACACACTGTGGCCCCCCAAACATTTCATTACACACTGTGGCCCCCCAAACATTTCATAACACACTGTGGCCCCCCAAACATTTCATAACACACTGTGGCCCCCCAAACATTTCATAACACACTGTGGCCCCCCAAACATTTCATAACACACTGTGGCCCCCCAAACATTTCATTACACACTGTGGCCCCCCAAGCATTTCATAACACACTGTGGCCCCCCAAACATTTCATTACACACTGTGGCCCCCCAAACATTTCATAACACTGTGGCCCCCCAAACATTTCATAACACTGTGGCCCCCATGCATTTCATAACAAACTGCGGCCCCCCAAACATTTCATTACACACTGTGGGCCCCAAGCATTTAATAACTCACTGTGGCCCCCCAAGCATTTAATAACACACCATGGCCCCCCCAAACATTTTATTACACACTGTGGCCCCCATGCATTTAATAACACACTGTGGCCCCCAAGCATTTAATAACACACCATGGCCCCCCAAACATTTCATTACATACTGTGGCCCCCCAAAACATTTCATTACATACTGTGGCCCCCAAGCATTTAATAACACTGTGGCACCCCAAACATATCATTAAACACTGTGGCCCCCATGCATTTCATAACATTGTGGCCCCCCAAACATTTCATTAAACACTGTGGCCCCCATGCATTTCATAACAAACTGTGCCCCCCAAGCATTTAATAACACTGTGGCACCCCAAACATTTCATTACATACTGTGGCCCCCAAGCATTTAATAACACTGCGGCCCCCCAAACATTTCATTAAACACTGTGGCCCCCATGCATTCCATAACAAACTGTGGCCCCCCAAACATTTAATAACAGACTGTGGCATTTTATGACATGCTATGGCCCACAAATATTGGTAAAATGTCCACCACCTAGGGTTACAGCAAAGTGGGACAAAGGGGGTGGAGCCATGATGTTGGGGGCGGGTCAGTGACATTGGGGGCAGGGCCATGAAATCAAGCAGAAAGGCGGTTATGCTGTGGGTGGGCCCGTGATGTTGCACTCCTGTGATTGGATGGGGTTTTGTTTGGCTTTTACAACCCTAAAAACAAGACAGGAGGTTTTGATCTCAAAACTGGACAGGTGGCAACCTTACCCCCAACCCAAGCCCCGCCCACACTTTATCATTAGTGATCCATCAGGCTTGTTGTGGAAGTGTAAATATCTGTTACTAACAGGGTATATTTCCCCTTTAACAAGGGCTCCCATATCTAAACTAACTGCAGAATTTGCCAGTTCAACCCTTTGTACCGTGTCCCCTCCCTCCATCTCTTATTAATTATCCTGAGCCCTCTCCTTGCTGGAGGCTGTGGGACTTCCTTGGGCCCCGGCCAGGCCCATTCAGCCCATTCTGTGACTCCTTACCGGAGGGGACACAATGTTCATAAAGCCACACATTTGGAATGGAGATGCTGCATTTGCTAATTAAAGGGGATATAAACCCAAATAGGAACATGTTGCTTATTGAAAGCAAAAAAGTGACTTTCCAATAGGCATTAAATAATACTATTGCTTGGTTCTGACTCTTGAAACAATATAGCAGCTTCTGCTACAGATAATATAGGATAACGTTGGGTCTCATAGGAGAGAATGGTGTTTATGGAAGGCAGATTGGGCAGGGCTGAGCCATAATATCTTTCAGCTGTGGATCTGTTTGTGCAGCGGGGAGCTCAAACATCCAGCTCTTTCCCTAATTACATTGGATCACCCTGTTTTTCCACTGGAATCCCATTAACATCCATCCAAGTTATTCCGAGCCCCGCCCATTCCTCCCTCTGATCCAAAGCCCATAAACACTTCACATGAAAATAGTACAAAAGTATTAGGCCGAGCTGAAGGGTAAACAACTTACACACTTACAGCCCTGTTTCTGGGCCCCGTCGATGTTGCTGAACTACAGCTCCCAGCATTCCTCATTGTGAAATCAAAGGGCGACGCATTAATGCGGTTCTATATGGGCTTGGAAGGAGCAAATCTGCCCCAGAGCAATAAGCGACCCACGGCAACCAATCAGCAATTAGCTTTAGGTAGAACAATGAAAGCAATTCTCTCACTGGTTAATACACCAGGGCAAATGTGCTCAGTGATAGTAGAATCTTTTAGTAATTAGATGATGTAGAGCCACATAATAATACATTACAATTAATACATGTGCTGTGGGGAAGGGAGTAATTAAATGCACAAATGTGCGGGGCCCCTTCCTAGGGATGTTGCACCCCTGTTATTATTCCTCGTATTTATACTTTCCATTCCCAACTGATTCATAACAATAGAACCACTAATATTACTATATTCCTCCCACTGAATCTGCTTCCAATTTAGCCCCTTTGTCGACTTCAGATTAAAGTCAGATGCTGGGAAATGTTTGCCTGTTTTAGGCGCTTACTAACGTTGTAATCATTTCTGTATAGTAGTACTGTGTTCTGTACAGGCTATGAGCAAACTTAGGGGGCTGTTCCTGCTGAATTGTGCTTAGTACAGGGGAATCCCTATGTGCCATAGTTTTATGGTATCTTTCTGTACAGACTATGAGCAAACTTAGGGGGCTGTTCCTGCTGAATTGTGCTTAGTACAGGGGAATCCCTATGTGCCATAGTTTTATGGTATCTCTCTGTACAGGCTATGAGCAAACTTAGGGGGCTGTTCCTGCTGAATTGTCCTTAGTACAGGGGAATCCCTATGTGCCATAGTTTTATGGTATCTCTCTGTACAGGCTATGAGCAAACTTAGGGGGCTGTTCCTGCTGAATTGTGCTTAGTACAGGGGAATCCCTATGTGCCATAGTTTTATGGTATCTCTCTGTACAGGCTATGAGCAAACTTAGGGGGCTGTTCCTGCTGAATTGTCCTTAGTACAGGGGAATCCCTATGTGCCATAGTTTTATGGTATCTCTCTGTACAGGCTATGAGCAAACTTAGGGGGCTGTTCCTGCAGAATTGTGCTTAGTACAGGGGAATACCTAAGCTAGAATGAAGCCAAGTCACAAGCAAATATTATTTGCTTGTGACATGCTAGTCCAGGGGTGGGCAAACTTTTGGGCTCACGGGCCACATTTACTCACCCCCGGGCCGGACCGGGCCAGGGCGGGCCCCCTTCTCTCTTTAATTCCGGCACGCCAATGACACCAAGTCTCGCGTGATGAGACTTGGCGTCGTCGTCGGGCCGGATTAAAAAGGCAAAAGGGCCGGATGTGGCCCGCGGGCCGTAGTTTGCCCACCCCTGTGCTAGTCACTGTTTATATACGAGTGATAAGATATCACGCCGGGCAGGTAGAAGCGATATAAGGGGAAGTTTATTTAAAAAAAGTAAAAAAAAAAAAGTTAGTAAAGAAACCAGAACCAACTGTATTGCAGTTTGTATATAAATCTGTCATCTGCATTTAGGCAGCCGGCAACCCATAGCAACCAATCAGCAATTAGCTTTGAACAGCCAGCTGTAGGTAGCTGGGAACAAAGAGAGCTAAGCAGAGGCACAACAAGCTAAACCACTGAACTGATAAAAGCCAAATATTATACAGAGTCAGTTCTTCCCACAGCAATAAATACTGTAATGTAAATGGAAGAATAAAAACAATAAAATGATGACATTTGTACCTTCAGCGCTGAGCTGTATCCGTGTGCCTGAGCCACTCGCGGGCGGTGCGCATTCCTGCGGGAGACGTGTATTTGCCTTGTGACTCAGCCCAAAACACGGCGACTGTCACCCACCCAAGAGGGCACAGTTGGTGTTGCCACCTGAAAGGGTGGGGTGTTATTAATCTCATATTAGAAAGGAATTCCAGCAAGTGAGATGCGCAGTCATTTAGTGAGAAGAGAGGTCACCCCGGCCAATATTGCTCTTAATACTGTGTCATGGTATCTCTCTGTACAGGCTATGGGCAAACTTAGGGGGCTGTTCCTGCAGAATTGTGCTTAGTACAGGGGAATCCCTAAGCTGCCATAGTTTTATGGTATCTCTCTGTACAGGCTATGGGCAAACTTAGGGGGCTGTTCCTGCTGAATTGTGCTTAGTACAGGGGAATCCCTATGCTGCCATAGTTTTATGGTATCTCTCTGTACAGGCTATGAGCAAACTTAGGGGGCTGTTCCTGCTGAATTGTGCTTAGTACAGGGGAATCCCTATGCTGCCATAGTTTTATGGTATCTCTCTGTACAGGCTATGAGCAAACTTAGGGCTCTGGCACACGGGGGAGATTAGTTGCCCACGATTAACTCCCTGTTCGCGGGCGACTAATCTCCCCCGTGTGCCAGAGCCCTTAGGGGGCTGTTCCTGCTGAATTGTGCTTAGTACAGGGGAATCCCTATGTGCCATGGTTTTATGGTATCTCTATGTACAGGCTATGAGCAAACTTAGGGGGCTGTTCCTGCTGAATTGTGCTTAGTACAGGGGAATCCCTATGTGCCATAGTTTTATGGTATCTCTCTGTACAGGCTATGAGCAAACTTAGGGGGCTGTTCCTGCTGAATTGTGCTTAGTACAGGGGAATCCCTATGTGCCATAGTTTTATGGTATCTCTCTGTACAGGCTATGAGCAAACTTAGGGGGCTGTTCCTGCTGAATTGTGCTTAGTACAGGGGAATCCCTATGTGCCATAGTTTTATGGTATCTCTCTGTACAGGCTATGGGCAAACTTAGGGGGCTGTTCCTGCTGAATTGTGCTTAGTACAGGGGAATCCCTATGTGCCATAGTTTTATGGTATCTCTCTGTACAGGCTATGAGCAAACTTAGGGGGCTGTTCCTGCTGAATTGTGCTTAGTACAGGGGAATCCCTATGTGCCATAGTTTTATGGTATCTCTCTGTACAGGCTATGGGCAAACTTAGGGGGCTGTTCCTGCTGAATTGTGCTTAGTACAGGGGATCCCTATGCTGCCATAGTTTTATGGTATCTCTCTGTACAGGCTATGAGCAAACTTAGGGGGCTGTTCCTGCTGAATTGTGCTTAGTACAGGGGAGTCCCTATGCTAGAATGCAGCCAAGTCACAAGCATATACAGTGACACAGTTGAGATAAGAGAGACATACAGTAACATTGGGGGAAGAATATATAGAAGGGGAGAATGTAATATACAGAGATAGAGAGTGATATAGTGACAGAGGGATATACAGCGCAAGGGTGGGGGGTATGATATACATTGTGAGGGTGGGGGGTATGATACACTTTGTGAGGGTGGGGGGTATGATATACAGCGCAAGGGTGGGGGGTATGATACACTTTGTGAGGGTGGGGGGTATGATATACAGCGCAAGGGTGGGGGGTATGATATACATTGTGAGGGTGGGGGGTATGATACACTTTGTGAGGGTGGGGGCTATGATACACTTTGTGAGGGTGGGGGGTATGATATACATTGTGAGGGTGGGGGGTATGATATACATTGTGAGGGTGGGGGGTATGATATACAGCACGAGGGTGGGGAACATACAGTACCAAACTGGGACACTGGGGGTGTAATTTACAGTGACAAAGTAGTGTTAGGGACATACAGAGACATAGCCGGGGAGGATACAGAGTAGGGGGTACTGCAAGTGGCAGTGGGGTCAGTGCCGTTCCATTGGTAGCTCTTTGCTGCTGGAAGCTCTGGGCACATTACTGGCACACCCCATATAACTGCCCCTGCCCCACCCTGGGAACTCTCCCCCCGCAGCCCCCTGTATGTACTTGGCAGTGCCAGCGCTGTTACTGGGGAGCCGGCTGTACAGCCCACACACTGGCCCTTCCATTGTTGGCTTTGGCAGGATTCCCCTATGGCACATCCCTGCACATAAACACTGGCACTGCCCCTACTCCCACAGCCCCCCAGGAACCCCCCCTGTCATTATCAGGCATGTAAGGGTACTATATACACTATACAGTCATTCTCATTGTAACTACGCTAATCCTTAGTCTTCTGGCAGAACATTCCTGGCCACTGGCCCCCAATACGTATAACCATTCCCAGGGCCCCTCTCCAGCCAAAACTCTAAATGTCAGAACCCTCAGATATTCCACGTACATTATAAAGATGCACTGTATGTAGGACAAGCCCTGAGTCCTTCTCTCTAGCAGTTGGAATGCAGTCTGCCCTCTCTGGCTACATTCTGAACTCACTAGGGGCAAGGTAAGAGCCCCGGGGCAAGAGTCAGGGCAGAACTGCAGGTCGGAAGGCTACAATGGTACATCTGTATCTATATACTACTGTCCTTGGAGCTATGTACTAATCCATAGGGATGCTCCTGGGGGGTGCAAGGATCCTGACCCTTTGGCATAGGCAGAGGGTGAATTTTGTGTTTGGGGGGCTAATCAAAGATTAGGGTGGGAGTTATGTATAAAGGAAGCCCAGCTTGTGTTCTAACACTTTTCCCAGCATTCCCCACATTATTTCCCATCATGCATTCGTTGTGTTTAAGAGGTTGTGCAGTACCCGGTAAAAATCTCAAATAGTCCGATACTATACATGGTCATGGCACAGCTGGAATGCATGGAAGACTGGGCATTTAATGGGAGGAGTGGGATGTCCTACCTGTGAATTCAATGGGGGGATTGGGATGTCCTACCTGTGCATTCAATGGGGGGATTGGGATGTCCTACCTGTGAATTCAATGGGGGGATTGGGATGTCCTACCTGTGCATTCAATGGGGGGATTGGGATGTCCTACCTGTGCATTCAATGGGGGGATTGGGATGTCCTACCTGTGCATTCAATGGGGGGATTGGGATGTCCTACCTGTGCATTCAATGGGGGGATTGGGATGTCCTACCTGTGCATTCAATGGGGAGATTGGGATGTCCTACCTGTGCATTCAATGAGAGGAGTGGGGTGTCCTTTCTGGGCAATTAATGGGAGAATTGGGATTTCCCATCTGGGCATTCAGTGGGAGGACTGGGATGTCCTGTCTGGGCATTTAATGGAAGGATTGGGATGTCCTATCTGGGCATTTAATGGGAGGATCAGGATATCCTATCTGGGCATTTAATGGGAGCATTAGGATGTCCTATCTGGGCATCCAATGGGAGGATTGGGATGTCCTACATGTGCATTCAATGGGGAAATTGGGGTGTCCTCTCTGGGCATTCAATGGGAGAATAGGGATATACTATCTGGGCATTCAATGGGAGGATTGGGATATCCCATCTGGGCATTCAATGAGAGGATTGAGATGTCCTATCTCGGCATTCATTTGGAGGATCAGGATGTCCTATCTGGGCATTCAATGGGAGAATAGGGATATACTATCTGGGCATTCAATGGGAGGATTGGGATATCCCATCTGGGCATTCAATGAGAGGATTGAGATGTCCTATCTCGGCATTCATTTGGAGGATCAGGATGTCCTATCTGGGCATTCAGTGGGAGGATCTGGATATCAGTGCCCTAAGACATAAACAATGCTTTCCTAGAGCCAGATGTCAACCAAAACATTGTGCCATTTATATCAAAGTCATCTAACCTGGTTGCCTGCCTGATTAGATGACATTTCATGCAGTTCCCCCATTTGAACTGAATTATTGCAGCTCAAGGGAAGAATTCCCAGCCCTTACCCCCCTGGGCTAAACACATTTTCTCAGATGTGCACATAAATACCAGAAGGTACATGAACTGTACCTTCCAGTTCTCTAGAAAAACTAAAGCAGGTAATTCCAGAATGTTATTTTGTGTAGCCCGTGCATAGATCTAATGCCTTAATATGAAAAAGGCCCCATAGAGTCAAAGAGGTTCTACTTTCAAGGTGTTGCTACACAAGTTGCCCAACAAAGAACCTGGCAACGTGTTGCTTACTTTCCTCTTTCCCCCCTTTTGACTTTTCTATGTCAGCTCCATCTCTCTTCTTTGATTCTCCCTTACATTCTTCTCTTCATCTCTCTTCTCTTCATAGCTTGCCACCTTCTGTGATCATTTTCCCATCTCATCTCGTCTCACATTAGTCTTTTTTCCCTTCTTTCCTCTACTTCCAGTTTCTTCATGCCCCTTTCTCTCATAATCATGGCTACTGACCACATTCTTTATTCACTTTATTGCCACTCCTTATCTTCCAAGTGGAAACCTCAAGAGGACCATCAAATGAAGCCCTACCTTCTGATAAACCAAACCTTGGAGTCAGGCC
Source organism: Xenopus tropicalis (assembly GCF_000004195.4). Classification (NCBI taxonomy): domain Eukaryota; kingdom Metazoa; phylum Chordata; class Amphibia; order Anura; family Pipidae; genus Xenopus; species Xenopus tropicalis. The sequence continues at coordinate 14,490,358 of NC_030685.2, read as the reverse complement.
ACATTTATGGGTCTTACAAACTTTTGAGAAGATCAGTGGGGACCTGCAGCTCATTTTTGCAGTGCCTTCACCTCAAGTGGGTTGGTTGGTCATGGTATATATACTGTAGTTCTATTCACATGGAACAAATGACCTACACAGGTTATAGTGGCTTATGGTGTTTATTTGACAAGATATCAAACATAATACAAGAACACAGTGTATTATTCAAACAGGTAAACTCCCAGCCTGCTTTGGACACTCTCCAGATGTCTATGGGTTGGCCAGCAGGCACCGGGGCACTCTATAATGTAGTCATTCATTTTTCTTCTCAGCTCAGTTTCCTTAAACATCTCTCAGGCAATGTAACAGTCATTTTTCCATTATGGGCTCAGAGGGAATGTTCCTGAGAAACCTTTATCCCTGAAGAGTTGGCCCATAGCCCAGTATTGAACTAGTCCCTGTCACTTGAGTTCTCCCTCTCTATTTTTCTCCCTCCTCCTGTTCCCACTTTTCCCTTCTGGTCACAACGCAGGCTTCTCTTGAGATGTTGTATGCCCTTTCATTACTCGCTGGAGAGAATTACCTAGAAATTCTTTGGAATGTGGAAATACAATGCCTGTAATCCCTTGGGGAAGCCTTGATCCCTCTTAGCTGTTACATGTAGAACAATACCCACTAGCAGCAGTCCCATTTATCGATATCTAGCCGTAGCTCTCTCTAAGTTCTGCTGACAAGTAACTCCCCAACGATTCATGGAATTTACACGACTGCACAAGAATGTGGCGTTTCCTCTTTTCACTCCTGTTTGTATGTTCTAGAACAGGTTACTCTCACACTCTCGTTCTTAAGCAACCTGCTTGCATAGGCAGTAGACACCTCGGCACGCCTGGAATTTACTCAGCCCTGTTCTCAAAGAGTTTGACATTTCTCAAGTCAGCAGTGTGCTGTGCCATAAGGTCACCTTTAATGTGACAAATTGCCCCCCCCAACTTTTTATAATTTATAGGGGCAAGGGTGCTCCCTAGTTCTTAAGCAAAATCTTGCTCTGTAGGTAGCACCTTAGTGCCCTCACCCAAAGCAGTCCCAGTCACTGATATTCTAAAGGTGGCCATACACAGGCCGATTCTAGCTGCCGATATGGGTCCCTTAGACCGATTTGGCAGCTAATCCGCCCGTGTATGCAGTGTCGGACTGGCCCACAGGGATACCAGGAAAACTCCCGGGGGGCCCAGGTGTCAGTGGGCCCGCCTGTTTCAAGACATTTGGCCTAATTCATAGTCATTACTTATTTTTCTATGGGAACAAAGCAACTAAATATATAGAAGAATAGATTATAGTATGTAAAGATAAAAAAAATAGAAAAATATAGAGACTGAGTAAGAAGTGGATGAAAAAGAGTTTAGAGAGTGGGCCCATGGTCTATGGTTTTCTGGTGGGCCCCTGGCATCCCAGTCCGACACTACATGTATAGGGACTACCAACGGGCCTGCCCGACCGATATCTGGCCTGAAATCACCCAGATATCGATCGGGCAGGTTAAAAAATCTAGTCGGATTGGGGACCGCATCGGCTCGTTGATGCTGTCCCCGAACCGACTTTGCCTATACCTGTCATTATAATTCAGTCGTTTGGCCCCAGGGCCAAAAACGATCGAATTAGCCTACACGTTCCCCGATATCGCCCACCCGTAGGTGGGGATATCGGGTGAAGAGCCGTTCGCTTGGCAACCTCGCCAAGCGAGCGAATTTGTAATTGGTTTTCATTTTGTATTTTTTGTGGTTTTTCAGTTATTAGGCTATTTTTGAAGCAGCTCTCCAGTTTGGAATTGCAGCAGCTATCTGGTTGCCAGGGTCTTGTGTAGCAACTATGCAGTGGATTACATGGGGGAGCGGAATATGATTAGGGAAGGAGCTGAATATAAGTAGAAGGAATAGAAAGTAACAATAACAATAAAACTGTAAGCTCACAAAGCAAAAGGTTTCTCAGTGTCAGTGACCCCCCAATTGAAACTGGAATGATGTACAAGACGAAGGCAAATAATTCAAAAACTATAAAAAAATAAATAATGAAGACCAATTGCTAAGTTGCTAGGAATAGGGCATTCTATAACATACTGTAAGTTAACCTAAAGGTAAACCACCCGTTTTTCAAACAGTTTAACATACCATACAAAAATTATTAGATAAGCCAAATAAGATACCCATATCATGGTCATGCGGGGCCCCCTCAGAAGATTTTTTTGTAGGGGGCCCCCCTGTGACCAAGTTTTGCTGCTGCTGTCTATGCAGAGCAGGGGTCCCCAAACCTTTTCTAAACATGAGTCACATTCAAATGTAAAGTTCTGGGGAGCCACACAAGCATGGATGTTCCTAAGGGATGCCAAATATGGGCTGTGATTGGCTACTCTGTAGGCCCATGTGGACTTTCATATAGAGGCTCTGGCTGGCAGTAAATGTAAAATGAGCTTTGCTTTGAAGCCACTTGGAGCAACATCAAAGGGGGTGGTGAGTTGTACTTATGCCACTTCTTAGGGTAGAGGTTCCTGCCCCCCCCCCGTGAGAGATGTTTAACGTATAGTGGGGGGAGGGGATGAGGCCAAAAGTAATGATTGGCCAGTAATCATCTAGATTTCTATAAATCATCCCTCCCTTCCCTCTTGGTGTCCCTATGCAGTCAATTGGCATCTTCCACTCAAAAGGCCAAATGTTGCATGGGCCTCAGTGTCGGACTGGCCCCCCAGGATACCAGGAAAACTCCCGGTGGGCCCAGGTGTCAGTGGGCCCTCCTGCTCCTGACTATTTGGCCTGTTTCATGGTCATTCCCTATTTCTGAATGGGAAGGAAGAGCAGAAATAGATGGAAGAATAGATGCTAGCATGTAAATAAAAGAGACTAGGAGAATAAAGTGGTTGGGTGAGGAAAAATAGTTGGAAAGCCGGCCTAGCGTTTAAGGTGTTCTGGTGGGCCCCTGGGTTCCCAGTCCAACACTACTGGGCCTCCTAAGGCTCACTGGGTTACCTGACACCCAGGGCTCACCCTCACAGCATTTTAATATAGACAGTATCAGGGTTTAACTGGCCCACTCAAATACCACAAAAAATCCCAGTGGGTCCTGATCCTGTTGGGCCCTGCTGCTGCCTGCAACTTCAGGAGGAGTCAAAGAAAATTAAAGATGGCCGTGCGTTCTATTGTGTGTTTTAATTTTCCCCGGTGCCCTAACTCGGGCGCCCTAATATGACACTAGATGGTACCAAAGTTTTTAAAGCAAAAGCCTGGGTGAGCTTTAGCCTGTAGGATAAACCCATGTAAATGGGATTTTCTTGGAGCTCTTTGGGATTAGTTCCCACAATTCCTTGTGTTTATTTGTATACGTATGAGGTGGTCTCCTCAACCCTTTTGATTTATCACACTCCTGGCTCTACCTAAGCTGATCAGAAAACCCTGCATTACACTGATTAACCCCCTGTGTGTAGTTGGGAATTGCTTTATAAACCCAGGGGCCTATAGGATAAACCCCCATGAATTTTATTTTTTGGAGCTCTTTGGGATTAGTTCCCATAATTCCTTGTGTTTAATGACATTGGCTGCACATTCAGACAAGCACCATGGGATTGAAAGTCCCTTCAGCCCAAGGTTTGGTGCAGTTCGGGCAGTTTTGAGGCAGTTTTATTACCCCTGTTTGACTCCAACTTGCGGGTCTCTAATTATCGTGGGGTTGTTGCTGGACGGGTCTGGATGCCCCACTAGCAGGTGTTAAAAATGGCTTTTTTTTTCTCTGTAATTGCTACTGGGCCACTGTGACATTGTAAAGCTGCAGCCTGTCCCACATACACAGACAATATACGTCAGCAACACAGATATTTGGGATGTTTGGGCGGTTTCTCATGTCCATTCATATGTGATATTTGCTTTTAACCAAACAGCCAAACGTAAATGTATTTGCCCCACTTACCCCTGCTTTGAGCCAGAAGCTAGTGTATTTACCACAGGGGGGGTCTGTAGGCTGCTTGCTGCTTTATTACCCCTTATTACCTTATTAAATAGGCCTAAAGATGGAACTTTTGGGGACAGAAAAGTAAGGCCTTAACCCCAAAGGGGGCATTAGAATCCAAAATCTGTATTAAGCTATAAGCAATGTCAGTAAGGTTGTGCCCCCCTTGGGAGCCCCAAAAAGACTTTTAATGGGGTCATCCACCTTTTAGTTAACTTTTATTACAGGTATGGGACCCATTATCCAGAATGCTCGGGACCTGAGGTTTTCCAGATGAGGGATCTCCTACTTAAAGTCTGCTAAAAACATTATTTAAACAGTAATTAAACCCAATAGGACTGTTCTGCCCCCAATAAGGGGTAATTATATCTTAGTTGGGATCAAGTACAGGTACTGTTTTATTATTACAGAGAAAAGGGAATCATTTAACCATGAAATAAACCCAATAGGGCTGTTCTGCCCCCAATAAGGGGTAATTATATCTTAGTTGGGATCAAGTACAGGTACTGTTTTATTATTACAGAGAAAAGGGAATCATTTAGCCATGAAATAAACCCAATAGGGCTGTTCTGCCCCCAATAAGGGGTAATTATATCTTAGTTGGGATCAAGTACAGGTACTGTTTTATTATTACAGAGAAAAGGGAATCATTTAACCATTAAATAAACCCAATAGGGCTGTTCTGCCCCCAATAAGGATTATTTATATCTTAGTTGGGATCAAGTACAGGTACTGTTTTATTATTACAGAGAAAAGGGAATCATTTAACCATGAAATAAACCCAATAGGGCTGTTCTGCCCCAATAAGGGGTAATTATATCTTAGTTGGGATCAAGTACAGGTACTGTTTTATTATTACAGAGAAAAGGGAATCATTTAACCATGAAATAAACCCAATAGGGCTGTTCTGCCCCCAATAAGGGGTAATTATATCTTAGTTGGGATCAAGTACAGGTACTGTTTTATTATTACAGAGAAAAGGGAATCATTTTTAAAATGTGAATTATTTGATTAAAATAGAGTCTATGGGAGACGGCTTTTCTGTAATTCTGCTCTTCATTTTTTATTATTTGTAGTTTTTTTAATTATTTCAGTTTTTGTTTGGCAGCTCTCTCAGCAGCTATTTGGTTGCCGGGATCCAAAGTACCTTAGCAACCAGGGAGTGGTTTCAATGAAAGCCTGATATATGAATCGGAGAGGGACTGAATAGAAAAATAAGTAACAATAACAATAAAACTGGAGCCTCACAGAGCAATTGTTTTTTTGGCTCAGGGGTCAGTGACCCCCATTTGAAAGCTGCAAAGAGTTGGAAGAAGAAGGAAAATAATTCAAAATCTTTGAAAAACAATTAACGAAGACTAATTGAAAAGATGATTAGAACTGGCCTTTCTATAACATACTAACAGTTAACTTAAAGGTGTACAACCCCTTTAAACCCTCCCCACACATTACAGAACAGGCAGGAGTAGAAGTTTATGGAACGGCAATGGTCCCCCCCCTCAATTTGCTTCTTTGCAAAAGAAAAAACAATTTAGCGCCCTTTATTCCTAAAGAAAACTGCCAATGCACACAAATTACTTGTTTGGCTTCATTGTTGGCTGGAAGGGGGCGGAAAATGTTTTTGTCACTTTTAAGTCTGTCATTAATTTTCACTTTGAAGTGGAGCAGAGTAGGCGGCTGTATGGGTAGGTTTTTCTTCCGGCCAGTAAATATTTTACTTATAAAGAAATGAATCCTCTTCCACAGCTTCTCCATATTCAGATAGTGTTAGGCTGTCTCTGTAGTCATTTCTATATAATATCTGCTGTATCTCATATAAAGTCACCAAAATATTAAGTCATATAGAGGTTTATCCATGTCCTTATTCTCCTTTGCCAAAATGCCACTCACCGTGCCCTTTTGTTTGTGCCACTCACCGTGCCCTTTTGTTTGTGCCACTCACCGTGCCCTTTTGTTTGTGCCACTCACCGTGCCCTTTTGTTTGTGCCACTCACGTGCCCTTTTGTTTGTGCCACTCACCATGCCCTTTTGTTTGTGCCACTCACCGTGCCCTTTTGTTTGTGCCACTCACCGTGCCCTTTTGTTTGTACCACTCACCGTGCCCTTTTGTTGGCCAAGGTACATCTGTGGTTACTCATTCTGTTTGTGCCACTCACCGTGCCCTTTTGTTTGTGCCACTCACCGTGCCCTTTTGTTGGCCAAGGTACATCTGTGGTTACTCATTCTGTTTGTGCCACTCACCGTGCCCTTTTGTTGGCCAAGGTACATCTGTGGTTACTCATTCTGTTTGTGCCACTCACCGTGCCCTTTTGTTTGTGCCACTCAACGTGCCCTTTTGTTTGTGCCACTCACCGTGCCCTTTTGTTTGTGCCACTCACCGTGCCCTTTTGTTTGTGCCACTCACCGTGCCCTTTTGTTTGTGCCACTCACCGTGCCCTTTTGTTTGTGCCACTCACCGTGCCCTTTTGTTTGTACCACTCACCGTGCCCTTTTGTTGGCCAAGGTACATCTGTGGTTACTCATTCTGTTTGTGCCACTCACCGTGCCCTTTTGTTTGTACCACTCACCGTGCCCTTTTGTTGGCCAAGGTACATCTGTGGTTACTCATTGTGTTTGTGCCACTCACCGTGCCCTTTTGTTTTCCAAGGTACATCTGTGGTTACTCATTCTGTTTGTGCCACTCACCGTGCCCTTTTGTTTGTGCCACTCACCGTGCCCTTTTGTTTGTGCCACTCACCGTGCCCTTTTGTTGGCCAAGGTACATCTGTGGTTACTCATTCTGTTTGTGCCACTCACCGTGCCCTTTTGTTGGCCAAGGTACATCTGTGGTTACTCATTCTGTTTGTGCCACTCACCATGCTAGTTGCCCAAGGTATGTCTTAGGTTACTCATTCTGTACCATGCCCCCTGATTGGCCAAGGTACAAATGCAGTTACTTGTTCTATATATATATATATATATATACTACACACTTTGCCCTCTGGTTGGCCAATGTACGTTTGTGGCTACTCATTCAGTATGTGTTATTCACCATGCCTTCTGACTGGCCAAGGTATATCCGTGGATACTCATTCAGTATGTACCACTCTATAGGTTATTCTGCAGATACAACTCAACTTGCCCTCCATTGCTACTCATTCTGTATATATATCTCAAGTTGTTCTTTGTCTGGCCAGGGCACATCTATAGTTACTGTATGGGCCACGTAACTTGTCCTCTGTCTGGTTATGGTACATCTGTGGCTAATCTTTCTATATGTACCACCCACCATGCCCTGGTTGATCTAGGTATATTTATGGTTACTCATTCTGTACCATATGTACTACTCAACTTGTCCTCTGTCTGGCCACAGTACATCTGTGGTTACTCTTTCTGTAGGTACCATTCATTTTCTATAGGACAGAGTACATCTGTGGTTACTTTTACAAGCAAGAACTGCCCTAAAAGCAATGAGTGACCATTGAGCCAAGTCCACAGAGAGTCTAAGGCACAAAACCAAGTTTGCCAAGTTTGGAGATATAACATGGCATCTTTTTATAGTTCCAGGTAGGGGAGATAAAGATGAATAAAGGACCAATGGGAAGAAAAGACGAGGATACGTATGAACCAAATAAGTATATCATCATTGTAAGCCTTGCATGTTGGATCAAACAGAAGAGACATCTCCCTGGAAGAAGCTGGAAAACACAGCAGGGCCAAGAGTAGAGGGACAATATTAATGGAACACCTAAGCCTCCTTGGATCAGTTAAACCTCATCATGATGTTGTATAATGGCCCCATAACGTCAGGGCTGATTGGCCTGCGGTGTAGATTCCCTTGTGAATGCCAAGCGCCCTGCTCAGTGTTAAACTGTCCCTGGCAAAGGGTGAAACTGGGTAAAATGCTGAAACATAAGCAAGGGCTCAGGGGAAGCTTTCTGAGGAACATCTCTTCTAGAGTAAAAACAAATATACATCTCTGTATCTCTTGGCCCAAGGAATTCTGGGAATATCTGTAAATATAAGCTTTATCTCCATAGCGTATTGTCTACTAAGGCTGATAAACGTTTCCCTACACTGATCTGTACTCACTGCTTCTCTAGGTATTGGTTAATAACTCATTGTTTAATTAGATTAATTAAATATGTGTCTGCTACATGCTCGCAGCTCCTTCTTCAAGAGAGAAAGCAGAAGCCTGGCTTGTAGTAATGGAAATAAACCAGTGCCATCTAGCAATAAATACAATATTAAGCTCTATAAATGTAATATAAACAGTTTTATAAGTAAAGGCTACTTGCAGGGGAGTTGATATTGTGGAGCTACATGTGCAGGGGGAGTTGATATTGTGGAGCCACATGTGCAGGGGGAGTTGATATTGTGGAGCCACATGTGCAGGGGGAGTTGATATTGTGGAGCTACATGTGCAGGGGGAGTGGATATTGTGGAGCCACATGTGCAGGGGGAGTTGATATTGTGGAGCCACATGTGCAGGGGAGTTGATATTGTGGAGCCACATGTGCAGGGGGAGTTGATATTGTGGAGCTACATGTGCAGGAGGAGTTGATATTGTGGAGCCACATGTGCAGGGGGAGTTGATATTGTGGAGCTACATGTGCAGGGGGAGTTGATATTGTGGAGCTACATGTGCAGGGGGAGTTTATATTTTGGAGCCACATGTGCAGGGGGAGTTGATATTGTGGAGCCACATGTGCAGGGGGAGTTGATATGGTGGAGCTACATGTGCAGGGGGAGTTGATATTGTGGAGCCACATGTGCAGGGGGAGTTGATATTGTGGAGCACATGTGCAGGGGGAGTTGATATTGTGGAGCCACATGTGCAGGAGGAGTTGATATTGTGGAGCCACATGTGCAGGAGGAGTTGATATTGTGGAGCCACATGTGCAGGAGGAGTTGATATTGTGGAGCCACATGTGCAGGAGGAGTTGATATTGTGGAGCCACATGTGCAGGGGGAGTTGATATTGTGGAGCTACATGTGCAGGGGGAGTTTATATTTTGGAGCCACATGTGCAGGGGGAGTTGATATTGTGGAGCTACATGTGCAGGGGGAGTGGATATTGTGGAGCCACATGTGCAGGGGGAGTTGATATTGTGGAGCCACATGTGCAGGGGGAGTTGATATTGTGGAGCCACATGTGCAGGGGAGTGGATATTGTGGAGCCACATGTGCAGGGGGAGTTGATATTGTGGAGCCACATGTGCAGGGGGAGTTTATATTTTGGAGCCACATGTGCAGGGGGAGTTGATATTGTGGAGCTACATGTGCAGGAGGAGTTGATATTGTGGAGCCACATGTGCAGGGGGAGTTGATATTGTGGAGCTACATGTGCAGGAGGAGTTGATATTGTGGAGCCACATGTGCAGGGGGAGTTGATATTGTGGAGCTACATGTGCAGGGGGAGTTGATATTGTGGAGCTACATGTGCAGGGGGAGTTTATATTTTGGAGCCACATGTGCAGGGGGAGTTGATATTGTGGAGCCACATGTGCAGGGGGAGTTGATATTGTGGAGCCACATGTGCAGGGGAGTGGATATTGTGGAGCTACATGTGCAGGGGGAGTTGATATTGTGGAGCTACATGTGCAGGGGGAGTTGATATTGTGGAGCTACATGTGCAGGGGGAGTTGATATTGTGGAGCCACATGTGCAGGGGGAGTTGATATTGTGGAGCCACATGTGCAGGGGGAGTTGATATTGTGGAGCCACATGTGCAGGGGGAGTTGATATTGTGGAGCCACATGTGCAGGGGGAGTTGATATTGTGGAGCCACATGTGCAGGGGGAGTTGATATTGTGGAGCCACATGTGCAGGGGGAGTTGATATTGTGGAGCCACATGTGCAGGGGGAGTTGATATTGTGGAGCCACATGTGCAGGGGGAGTTGATATTGTGACAGTGTTTTTGAAATAGATGTTGGGGGAAATTTCCATTTCTTCAAAATGAACATAAATAAGTGTTGGGATAAAAGTAAATGTACTAAGTTTACAATGAGGCAGAAGAGTCAGGAACTCCATTCCTCCATTCCAAAACTGAGGACCAAGCGCAAGGCTGTTACTGACTGTAGGAGTAAGGAATTTCGGTAGATCCGTGTCAGGGTACTGGTGGGATCAGCTGAATGAATAATAGGGATTAAATAACATGAATCCATTAACAGTAAGGGGGTCTATAGTGGGATGAGACATATAGGCCAATATCTGTACCAATCTGAGCACGCTTACCCACAAGGCAGGCATGGTCTGGGGGAAAAGGCACCCAGTACTGTAATATTCAGGCTTTCTGGGTGCTTACAGATTTGTGGGTTCTCATTTACAAATTAAGGGGCAGGGAGAAACGTGCAAAAAATAATTGCCCTTTGCGACTAATTTTTGTCATTTGTTCCCAATCCCTTGTTTGTAAATGAAGCCCTCAGCCCTGAAACACTTGTTTTAAGTAATACAATACTGAATGGAAAGGGCCATATGAGACATTTACTGGGCACACTAAGGGGCACAAAAGCGCCTGTGTCCTCGCTCTGATCCTATAGGTCTGGTGGGGGCAAGGCAAGGGCGTGCTAATTTGCATGTGTGAATAATGTGGCAGTTAGGGGGCAGGCAGGGGGTGGGGGGCACCTACGTGAGTCCCCTTGCTGACCCCTAAGGAATACAATTGAGTCCTGCAGTAATTCAGAACGCTTGTGCCCATATTGTTCAGTGCCCACACAGGCAGTTCTTGGTCTCCCTAATGGAAAGGATAAACGTGCTTCTACCCATGAATATGGCACAACTACCCCCGTCTGATAAACCTCATCCACAAATTCCTGCCATGCAAGTGGTCTAGCGGCTTCCTGTCCCTAATCATGGGAGTGGAATCATTCAATTAGCACAATATACTGTATATTAACGAGCTTTGGTAATCATTAATAGATGGTTTCATGGGATATTTGCATAATTAGATTCCTATTTTTGCATTTCATGCCACACCCTGCTGCCCACGTTTACTGCACCTTTAGTCCCTGAGAAATGGGCGCAGCCTGCTGATTGGTTGCTATGGGGGTTACTAGGGAAATTCTCATCTGAAAAAAGGACACTTTTAAAAAGCGGGTGGTTCCCTTTTACTTTAACTTTTAATGTGTTATTTATTGGTTATGTCGTTTTTGTATTATTTGCCTTCCTTTTCTGCCTCTTTGCAGCTATCTAATGGGGGTCACTGACCCCTGAGCCAAAAAACCATTGCTCTGTGAGGCTCCAGTTTAATTATTATTGTTACTTTATATTACTTATTTTTCTATTCAGCCCCTCTCCTATTCATATATCTGTCTTTCATTCAAACCACTCCCTGGTTGCTAAGGTAATTTGGATCCCAGCAACCAAATAGCTGCTGAGAGAGCTGCCAAACAAAAACTGAAATAATTAAAAAAACTACAAATAATGAAAAATGAAGACCAATTGCAAATTGCCTGTGCTGACGCCACTGAGCCTCTATATATTTCTGTATACATGTTATTATACATATAACCAGGGGAACTGTGCCATGGTTTCTGCCGTTTGCACCCTGTATTCTGGCCGTGCCCCCCAATCCATGCAGACAGGAGAAGTGCCCCCTGTTTACACGCCAGGCTGGTGTGAGAAGTTTAGGCATTTTTGGGCTGTCAGATGCAGCCCCTCCTGCGCTTGTGGTATGCACCCCTCCCACCGCTCACTAGCCAGCCTGGAGCTGTCACTGGATGCCCCACCTGCTGTTGCACGCCTCTGGGCCTTAACCCCTTCCCTGCCGCACTGCAGGCTCTGAGCTAGCCCAGGACAGGGGTGTAGGATATAAACCCTATGCCAGGCATGACTCCTGCCCAAAGCTAAGGCGGCATTGCCCCCCTTGTGTTGCTAATAATGCACTTTCCCTGCTCACGTACAGAGGCCGTCAGTGCAGTTCTGCCTGTCCCTTTAAGTCTGCCATAGGTACAGTGTGTGTTTACCTGCCCACCTGTCATATGCCCCTCCCACGTCCTGCACAGCGCTGAGCACCCAGCCCCTCCAGGCCCTGCCCCTCTCCTACCTGTACAGCCAGATTTGCAGACAACACTGAGTACCTGCTACTTCCAAACTCTCAGCACCTACAGGCACCCACAGGTGTCCCACCACAGCACAGGTGGCACCTTGCAGGACCCAGCGGCACCCTACTGCACCCGGGGACACTATATAGGACCTGATATCTGCAGACCCTACAGAACCTCCAGTTCCGAGAAAGCCATCCAGAACCCAGAAGAACCAACACTACCCACCCCGACAAGCACCAACCCAGCGGCAGAACCATGAGTTCCTTGTTTAAGAAACGGAACAAATATAGTCCCAATCAGCAACCACCCAAAGTGTGAGTATGTCACCCTGGGGCACCCAGCTGGCAATGCCCCCTCACTCTGACATAGCTTCCTATGGATATAGATTGCAAGCTCTTGGACCACTTGTCAAATGCCCAAAAAAGAGGGAAAGCGTTTATTCAGTCTTGTCTGGCAGCCGGGCATTGCGCCTTTCCTAGTACCAGGGGCGGCTGTTGTATTGGCGAAGTCCCACATTGCTGCCATTGCCCTTCCCTTGGCACCTGTGCCCATTTCCCTTCATGCCAATGGAAAGCTGCAGCAGTAACAGGCATTTAGTTGGCGTCTATACCTTTAAAACAGGCAGCAGGCAGTCAGGGCTACAATCACTAATCCATGTCATTTTATGGCAGAAAGGGTACTGGGCTCCTCTGCCCATGTAAACATGGGATTTGTTTGTTTTTAGCCTGTATATGTACATTTTATTGGATTGCCAGCTACACGCCCTCTCTAAATACACTTTTTGTCACATTAATGAGACCAGCCAGGCCGTGTACACAAGGGTACAACACTCTCAATGGAACTTCATTAACATCTGTAAGTGCAGTATCTGTCTGGGGGTTTCTGTTCTCTGCACTGCTGGTTGCGACTCCTGTGTAGGAGCAGTTATGAATACTATGGAGAGGGAATTGGTTGTTTATTTATGGGATTATTCTCCCACACTCAGCCCTGTACATTGTAACGAGGCTGGGAATCCATAATGAGAGTGATGAGCCCTAAGACAATTATCCTATTGTGATCTATAGGGATTCTAGTTGTGTGTGTGTGAGGCTAATCCCATTGTTATGTGCTAAATGCCCGCACATTGCTAAACATACCCCGGGACTCTCTAATGGCCACTAAGTGCATTCCACAGGGGGCCACAGAGGAAAGATTGCACTTTAGTATTTAATTTTAAATCCAAAAAATGTGCCAACTGGGTCCTGCCTTACTCGTATGCCCATGGGTGGGAGCTGCCATAGAGTATTGTAGCATCTTATTGAGAGCCTAGAACATTCCTTCCCTGCACACAAGTGGGGAAATGTTTTTCCACATTTCTGCATAGGGGGGAAAGCTAATATAAAGTGCTGCAGGATATAAATAAAGGATAATAATAATAATAATATAAGCACAGAGCGCTGCTTTGTATACCTGTGTATACGTATGGGTGGGGGCTGCCAAGATAGTAGCTTATTGCATACATACGTTGGGTTAAAGCTGCCATATTGTTTCAGTACGAGGGTATAGCTAATTGTTTGCACTGTACATTCCTTCTCTGTCTATAAGAACTTATACATAAGTGGAAGCTGCTTCAATGGTTCATGGTAGACAGCCATAGAACAGCGCCATCTACTGGTCATACATAAATGATAGTATTCTGTCCTGTAATATTGATTGAAAGCCCAGTTGCTAACCATGATACCACTGATATAGAAGCAGATATATACCCAGCAGTTATATACCCAGAGGCCCCTGTCAAGCAGAGACATTTCCCTGCACAACGCGTTTCTCCCATGAAAGGTGCAGAGGGTTTGGCCCTACAGGACTCACACTTGGGTGTGTTACACACACACTGGGATGTGTGAAAAGGACACTAGACCGCGATTGAGCTGGGTGTGTACCTGTGATTTAAAGCTGGACAGCTGCAAAGGGAAACTCGCCCTTTCATTTGTTTTCTCAGTGATTATTTCTGTAGCAGGTTCGATAGAATAGAATGGGGCCAAACTGTCACCTTGGACTCAGAGGGGGTTTAGAACCCACTTAAAAAATACTTGAGTCCTTGTTTATTTGCACTTTCCAAATTCCAAGGGATCTTTGGCTCAGGTTTCCAAAGAGATTAGAAAAATCTCCTAACCTTGCCTCATTCCATTGTACCCAGCGTGTTTGTTTGGAAAGACCCAAAACGACAATAGATTTGTGGCTGACGGGGTCAGTGACCCCCCAATCACCAGGCTGAATAAACTGCAAACTGCAATGGGGCAGTAGAAAAATCCGAATAAGTAAAAAAACTATGAAAAAACAAAGACCATTTGCTAAGAATAGGACATAACAACAATAAAAGTTACATTAAAGGGGAACTACACCTTTAATATAATATAAACTATCATTAGTTGAGCTGTTTAGAGCTTTGCCGAGGGCAGAAACATGGCTGGAAAGATATTTCTGTATATATACTCTCGTCTTGCTCGTTCCATGTGGGAGGCAAGAACATTCTTTTGAGTGGAGGTTGCTCGCTGATTGTCGGCTTTCCCCTAATTGTGAACAAATCCCTTGTTTCCCCGCACCACGGCCATCGGAATAGATCACAGACTCACGTGTTTATCTGTATCCTAAACTACTTTTCCTGCTATAATCCGCCCTGTGTTTGAATTTATTTATACTTGGGCGGAACCGAAAGAGATTAAAATAAATCTTTGCAAACCCGCAGAACTTTGTAAATGAGCTCTGATGCATAATTCCACCCCCCCTTACTATTCAAACCTTATTATTCTACGGAAGTATTTCTAGATTTAAGTACTTCCGGAACTGATTCTATATTACAGGGCTGCCACTTGAGCGTTTGTGAAGCTATCATAGTTTTCTGCATCCATATTTGTTTTATGAAACGCTGCCCTGTTGTACTGACTACCTGGCATTGTGCAGCTCTACAGTGACTGGATAGAATTATCTGGACAATGTATAATTTAGCCAGGGCATATGAGATTAAGGACTATGCAGTGTTGGGCTAGGGAGCCTAGGGCCCACCAGGAACCCTTGAACCACAGGGCCCCTCCTTTCTTCACTTACCTACTTTGACCTACTGTTGTCCTACTCTCATCTATCTTTCCATATCCATATCCTTTTCTTTGTTCTCATAGAGAAATGGGGAATGACCATGGTATAGTCCAGCGTTTTTCAACCACTGTTGCCTGGTGTGCCGTAGGCAGGGCACCAATGTACTAGGGGGGCACTGCTCTTGGCACCAATGTACTAGGGGGGCACTGCTGCTGGGCACCAATGTACTAGGGGGGCACTGCTCTTGGCACCAATGTACTAGGGGGCACTGCTGCTGGGCACCAGTGTACTAGGGGGGCACTGCTCTTGGCACCAATGTACTAGGGGGGCACTGCTGCTGGGCACCAATGTACTAGGGGGGCACTGCTGCTGGGCACAGAGTTAAATTTTTTAACATTTTCTAATGGTGGTGTGCCTTGTGATTTTTTTCATGAAACAAGTGTGCCTTTGCCCAAAAAAGGTTGAAAAACACTGGTATAGTCATAAAAGGCCAAAGGATTGGATGGGAAGGAGGACTTGGGCTCACCTGGAGTCTTTCTTCTATTTTGGTAGGCTAGTCAACACTGGGAATGTAAGAAGATGATTTAGATGCTTTCCTCTCTTCTCATCTATCGTCTTCATCTATCCTTCTGTGCCTAGATCTCCTCTTTGTTCTATACAGAGATGGCTAATGGGTATGGTATAGTCATACAAGTCATACTCTCATCTATCCTTCCATACCTAGATCTCTTCTTGTTCTATACAGAGATGGCTAATGGGTATGGTATAGTCATACAAGTCATACTCTCATCTATCCTTCCATACCTAGATCTCTTCTTGTTCCATACAGAGATGGCTAATGGGTATGGTATAGTCATACAAGTCATTCTCTCATCTATCCTTCCATATCCATATCTCCTCTTTGTTCTCAAAGCAAAACGGAGAATGGCCATGGTATAGTCATACAAGTCATACTCTCATCTATCCTTCCATATCCATATCTCCTCTTTGTTCTCATTGAGAAATGGGAAATAGCTATGGTATAGTCATACAAGGCATACTCTCATCTATCCTTCCATACCTAGATCTCTTCTTGTTCTATACAGAGATGGCTAATGGCCATGGTATAGTCATACAAGGCATACTCTCATCTATCCTTCCATACCTAGATCTCTTCTTGTTCTATACAGAAATGGCTAATGGCCATGGTATAGTCATACAAGTCATACTCTCATCTATCCTTCCATACCTAGATCTCTTCTTGTTCTATACAGAAATGGCTAATGGCCATGGTATAGTCATACAAGTCATACTCTCATCTATCCTTCCATATCCATATCCTCCTCTTTGTTCTCAAAGCGAAATGGGGAATGGCCATGGTATAGTCATACAAGTCATACTCTCATCTATCCTTCCATACCTAGATCTCTTCTTGTTCTATACAGAGATGGCTAATGGCCATGGTATAGTCATACAAGGCATACTCTCATCTATCCTTCCATACCTAGATCTCTTCTTGTTCTATACAGAAATGGCTAATGGCCATGGTATAGTCATACAAGTCATACTCTCATCTATCCTTCCATATCCATATCCTCCTCTTTGTTCTCAAAGCGAAACGGGGAATGGCCATGGTATAGTCATACAAGTCATACTCTCATCTATCCTTCCATATCCATATCTCCTCTTTGTTCTCATAGAGAAACAGGGAATGGCCCTGGTAAATTCATACAAGGCCAAAGGATTGGAAGGGAAAGAGGACCTGGGTCAACCTGGAGTTTTCCTGGTGTCGTGGTGGATCAATCCACACTAGGAATATAAGAAGTCTAATGATTTAGAAGCTTCCAGTCTTGCATTTAACATGACCAACAGCTATCATATATTGTGTAAACCAATTAGAATCCAGAATGCTATCAAGAGGACCACGTGGGTCTATTGAGGTCTTTCACCTTTGATGTCTGGTTACATATAAAGTATGGTGTGGTTTCCCCCTTTAATTGATCAATGAAATGGCCTGTGTGTATGTGAGATTTCATACTTCAGATGCTCCAACACTATAAGGCAGAGATTTACCAGACCTATGCCCCAGTTTGGTGCCAAGTGCCCAAAACATGCTCGTTATTTATCTAAAGCATTGTTGGCTGCATTCCTCCCCATGGCTTAGTTCCCAGTGAGAACGCCTCCTGTCCCTGTCCTAGAAAAACGATCTTTTGTCTGGGAAACAATGGCCAGTGTGCCAGAGCCAGCCACAAGTTTGTTTTCATAACTAGAGCGGGATTACAGCATTTACTCTGGTAGGGTGAGGATGTGACAGTTGTTATGAAGGCAACAGACTTCGGGTGAAGAGGAAGGACAGGATTGGTGTTCTGGTTAGTTTACCTTTCTTTGGCTTGTATAAACTGCTTACAACCTTCTTGTTGACTTGGTTTAAGTGCTGGTCTGTCATTTATTGATGTTGTGGACTGTTAAAGACCATCATGTTGGGTTACTATAGCCTGCTGTGCCTCAAAATGCATATACCAAGATAATGTCCTTGTTCTTTGGGTTGAATTTGAACCCTATATGTAGTTTAGTAATACTGACATGTCTATTGAGAGGGACACCCTGTGTTGTAGGGGCTACTTTGTGTGACGTTATCATTCCAGTGTCTACTGCCTTAAACATTAAGGTGGCCATATATGGTCCATCATTGGCTTCTGACTCTAGAGTGTATAGGTCCAAAATGATGACCTGCCTATCAAGTAGATTGGAAAGTCCCATTGGGTGATGATCCCATTGGGCCATTGATGCAGTCATCTCATCTCATAGACCACTATTATAATCCAGTTGTTGACCCTTGGGCAAAACCATTGGATCAGCTTAGTTTGCCCCACCAGTTGGGTAACTGAACCAGACAAAGATTCACATGTTTGGTGGCCTCAGAATGACAGAATTGGGCTGCCACCATGTAACTTTGATGCATTACCTTGAAAGAAAATTGATAGTTCTACATTAATAACACAGAGTAATGGAAAGAACCAATCACTGTTTGTAAATAGCCCTTGCTTGCTTTGATCTACTGGTCACCACCTCAAGAACTTTTGGTACATTTTCTTCTACTTTTGGAGACCCCTGTTGTATATAGGACATCCATCCATAGGACATCCATGAACTATTTTAACTGGCTGAGTGCAGTCTTAATAACTTCAACCTCAACTTTCAGAATGGTCTAATGCTCACCTAACGTTCTTAAGGGACGTCCGACAAGTAAGGTAAACCATACTCTTTCTAGAAGAGATTAAAAAGATAAGGAACTTGGAGAACATTGACTAGTAATGGTACCATGTTTGCTTGCAGTTCACGGCCACCCAGACATCAACCAAGTCATATAGTGGGACCTTTTATAGGCTATATGGCAACTGGTGCATATTTCAGGGCCAGGAACAAGCTCTTTCAGTGCAATCTAGGTGTCTAGAAAAGAAAGCCAGGATGGTCACAGTTTGTATACATAGTAACATAGTAAGTTAGGTTGAAAAAAGACATACGTCCATCACATTCAACCATAATGCCTATATATAACCTGCCTAACTGCTAGTTGATCCAGAGGAAGGCAAAAACCCCATCTGAAGCCTCTCTAATTTGCCCCAGAGGGGAAAAAATGGTATAGGGCCAACAGTCTTCTTAGATGTAATCATCTAATTTATCAGTTTGTAGATGGATTAAATGGGTCGTTCAATTGGCCATGAGAAAAACTAGGAGAACTAGGAAAGAACATGGTGGCCTAGTTGAGATGCTCATAGATACTGGTTGGTCAAGGCTAGTAGCTACCATTCTGAGTGGGCAAAGTAGATAGGAGCCTATTGGCTTTACTGAGAGAAGGATGACTCTCTAAGGAGACAGGCAAGTGAGCGTCTCTCTGTGTTGATAATAATAAGACATGACATACGACTCTTGAGTGACAGGAGGAGCCGAGAGAGCATTGCATAGATACACGCTGATAACCCAAGGGTGTGAGAGGCACAAGTTCCAGGCTGTCAGGGAAGGGGTGTAACCGAGATACAGTTTCAATGGAGAGACAACGGGGTGGGTAAGGTGTCACTCTGGTGTGTGTGTGTATTGAAAGTCCCAACATCCTTGAGGGATCGGCACCGTGTTGCTCAAAGTATTGTTTGGGTGGGAATGGGAATTTGCTCTGAACTGAGTGACCATAAACTCAGGTTACATAGTAAGCTAGAAATTCTTTCATAGGTCCAAAAGTACCTGGGACAGAAGAGACCTAGAGTTGCACCTTAACTGGCCTTCAGGCTGGGCCCCTCGCCTATTGCTTGAGACCCTCATAGAGAGACCCTGCTCCGGATGGTGTTGCTTTATAGCATTAGGGTGCAGGGAGTTATTATGCACATAAAGAGCTACCATTATAACTAAGTCTATGCTGATTATAGAAATAAAGGGGAAGTTAATTGTACAATGATCTCATTAAGCCTTATGGTCAGCGAGACCCTAGCAACCACATCCCGGATAAAGTACAAACAGGAGAGCTGCAAAAAATGTTCATATGGAGCAGTGGACGTGCTGTTTGTTTCCTGTTGTTCCACAATAATCCCTTTGCCAATGGGCACGGCCCAATCAGGAATGGATATAAATATTCCAGTTTCGGTGCAGTGCGAGTAACTGCCCTATGTGCATCAGGTCTGTGCGGGGAGGTTTGCGTAATCGTATAGCCATTAAACCCCATTAGCATCTTCCTTTGTCTAACACAATGGCAGTCACACCTATTCCGGTGACTAATGTGCCAACTATGATTGGGCGACTGGGATTTTAGTGTTGTTTCACTTTAAATTCCATATTGATTGATTACTCGCCTTATACTATAGTTAGCCAGTTTGTTTGTTACCGAGTAGCTAATTACTAATAGGTAATGATGGGAGTATTAATGATGAATATATATGGAGGGATGTTTATCCCCTATTGTCCCTTTAGCCAGGGCTTTCCTGGAGGATTCAGTGCATTGTCTGGTGGGATATTAATGAAGATATTTTTGTCTAAAATGCATTAAAAAAATGGCGGCACAGATGGGGGGGGACTAACAGTGCCTACTGGGACGATGTTTGACTCTCTATGAGCCTTTTAGATGGCGGCTAGTGATGGGCGAAATGATGAAAAACTTGCGAAACGGGGAAAATGTCACGCGTAAAAAGATTTGTCGCCTGTGACTATTCTTTTGACACCCGCAATACATTTTTTGACGCGCGACTATTATTTTGACGCCGCAATTATTTATTTTGATGCTGCGACTATTTATTTTGAGTCCGCGACTATTTGTTTTGACTCTGGGACTATTGTTTGATGCTGCAACTATTCTTTGACGCCTCGACTATTCTTTGATGCCTGCGACTATTCTTTTGGCACGCCACTATTAGTTTTGATGCAATTTCGGACATGCGGCAAATTTTTTCTCGAAAAACAAACCACCAATCGCAAAACGCGGAAATTCGCTGCGAATCCATGCCTGACTAAACATTTTGCCCATCACTAATGGCGGCTCCTTTTCGAAACATTTTTCCTAGAGCTCAGTACTTTGCTTTCTGCTCTAGGGAAATAAATGGCAAATACAGCCTCCTTTTATATCAGAGTAATATAAGTTTCCCTTTGAATAGAAGCCTGAAAGGAAATCTCATATCAAATTACTGCAAGAACTGGGTCACCTATTATTAGACACACGCAGAATTACTGACATTGGATGTCTCTATGGGTCGGGATCCATTCTACTGTCATTTATCATTCAGTAGGGTCCAAACGTTAGCCCCATATAGAGATATAATCTATGTACAGAGGTATAGATATATATATATATAGGGGAGAAGTTGTTGATAAAGCTCTTGCCCAACTACATGGCTGCTCATTCCTATATGTAAGAGTGGGGTTGGGGAGAGGTCAGACCACTGATAACATCTATGATTGCTAGCCATATGCCCCAGGAGTCACACCACACACTCCCCCTGCCCAAGGCAAACTCGTTTTACTCAGGAAAGTCCAGTTTGCATGATGGATACAGGGACAGGTAAACATGTCTCCAAACAATGATCATCATTGGCCCTAAGTGAACCAATCAGATATATTAACCTTGATTAACTTGTTGTTGAGGAAAGCTAATCTTGTATTGGAGGCTGTTACCCATATGTCTGATCTGAGAGAAAGGTAGTATTTAGGGAATAGCTTCTTCCCCTATATAGTTATAAAGAATATATATAGTTCCCCTATATTTAATGGTGCCACCACCAAGAGTCAGACTGGGGTCATGTGTTTCACTGTGGAAAGCACACATGGCCATCTTTAATGGCCTGGGGAAGGAAGGCAGGTTGGCCCGGTTGGCCAGTTGGTGCCTGCCACTACCCATTGGCTGGAAATGTAGCCATATACTGCAAGGCCATGATGGTAGATATTCTTGTTCCAGCTCTAAAACTGCTTGGCATCCATCTATGGCTTCTCCTAGATAAGGACCCTGGGTTGGTCTATGTATGGCCAATACAAAGGTGGCAACATTTAAACTGGCCAGGCCTGAACTGGAAATCTGTAGACTCTTCCAGCTGCTGTAACATGCCATAGACAAGTGATCCCCAAGCAGTGACTCGGGGCCAACATGTTGCTCCCCAACCCCTTGGGTGTTGCTCCCAGTGGCCTCAAAACTTGTGCTCCTTTTTGAATTTCTGACTTGGAGGTAAGTTTTGGAGGCAAGTTTTGGAGGCATAAATACCATGTATACTGCCAAACAGAGCCTTGTGTAGTCTGCCAGTCCACATGGGACTTCCTGGTAACCAATCACAACCCTTATTGGTCACCTCCTAGAAACTTTTTTCATGCTTTCGTTGCTCCTCACCTTTTTTTATATTCCAGTGTTGCTCACTGGTAAAAAAGGTTGGGACCTCTGCCATAGCCGGTCACTGTTTATTGCTCCTTAGTTGGGCGATTTGGGCCTTTGTGTAGCTGAAATGCCAGTCTGGACCTGAACCTTGCCATAACATAGTAAGTTGGGTTGAAAAAAGACATACGTCCATCACGTTCAACCATAATCATATACCATATGTGGAAAGTTCAAATCATGTCGCCAAACGAGTGGATCTTCTCCCGATATACCCACCCAAGGGTGGGCGATATCGGGAGAATCCAGGCTAATTAGATCAAATTATAACGACGGGTATAGGCAAAGTCGGTCCGGGGGCCGCATCAACGAGCCGATGTGGTCCACGATTTGACTAGATTTATTAACCTGCCCGATCGTATCTAGCCAATTTCAGGCCAGATATCGGTCGGGCAGGCCCATCGGTAGTGCCCATACACGGGCTGATTAGCTGCTGAATCGGTCTAAGGGACCAAGGGGGCCGAGTTACGGTATAAATACTGATCTAGTTATGACGACTTTGGGCAGTGGCCAGTTCAAATAAGCTGCCTGGAAAGATGTTGCCCACAGGTCTTGATGTGGTATATAGATTATTTGGACCAGTACATAGGTCAGTAGGCTGCCAGATTGATGAAGAATGGTAGAGTTTCCCAGTCTCCCCAGGCCAAGTAACATTGCTCCCATTCCGCCTCCTGTAGCTAGTTTGCTATTGGGGGCAGTGACATTAGGTAGGACCACCCTGGGCAACGTAGGTTGAAGTCTTCACAGTTGAGATGTGCAATGGTAATACGGTCCAGCAGCTTTAGGTGGATCCATGGACTTCATTACAGGATATACTGTATATATATATCAAATAAAATACCCCAACAGAAGTCATCTCGTTCTTCTCTTTATCAGGTCTATAGGCACAGAAATTAGGTGATGAAGTACACAAATACAAAAATAACTTGGAATGTAGAGATTGTGAGCAGGAACCCTCCCAGGAGACTCTCAACCTTCACATTCCCAGTTATTTTTATCCTCACTATGTTCTCCCTTGAAGAAGAGAAGGTGATCATTCCAATTGGGTTAGCAAGTTGTCCGTCCTCCAGAGCAAGTAAAACACTATCAACAGTCTTGGGTTCAATAATCTCCCAAGGGAGGGGGGGGGGGGCAAGTGTAATATCAGCCGCAATGTTTACACCGGGTCTAACAGCCAACCAGCAGGCTTCCTATAAACCAGCCTGAAAAGAAACAAACTGATTGGTTGCTGTGGGTTTCCAGACCTGGAGCCAATTCTTCTTCTTTTCAAAGTGGTAATTGCAACACCTACACCTTGGGTGGGGCTCACAATAACACAAGGAGTGCAATGATAAAAATAGAGAAATGTTTAAGGTCTGTTTAGGTGGGGTGGGAGATCACTTTTAATAAGGATTCGGGGTGAATGGCACTGCCCATAGGGTATCTAAAAACGAAAATTTTCTTAAGGGCAATGGCACAGACAGGGGTTTAATTGCATTGCCCCTAATGTCACTATGCACTGTAATTACATTAATTTTCTGCTGTGTTTTGCCCTGTTTGAGTCAAATATACCCCCCCCCCATTGTTTCTGTGCCCCAGCGAGGAGCCTCAGGGGAAGATCACAGGTCCAGCTCCGGTCACTGCATAATGCGGCAGACAAGGAGAGGTACTATTGCCCTCCCTGGTTTGCCTTTGAGTAGTTTTACAGATATTTCATGTAAGAAATATTTCCTGACGTTACTCTGGAACCTGCTCCCCTAAGGGGACAGTGTGTGCCGGGCTATCTATCACTCCCCCCTCCGCATTACACAGTATAGAGGGTTCCTGCCCCGACTTGCACAGTATGAAGTGTTAACACCTTCCTGGTCGGTATTTGATGGGGGGCTTATTGGCTGAGTACCTTATTGGTCGGTCAACAACCAAACAAGGCCTGGTTGCTGGCCTACGGTAATCTAATGGTATACATTGCACTGGTTAAACTACAATGTGCATGTAACAATCTATGATTATATCTGACAGGGGCTCTATATTGTCTTTGTATTGATACAATGTGCATTTAACAATCTGTGATTATTTTTCTAGAACTACGGGATTATGTTTGTTCTGTTGAAGAAAATACAATGTACGATAACCAGTGCGTGTATGGTGGGAGATGAGGGGACCGATATCAGTAAAAACTTTGGATAACGGTTTCCGTCTCATCGATTGGGCAGGACTGAAAATTTTGATAGGTGCCTTTGACGGTGCCCAAATATCATAATATTAATACTGAATCATCAGGTAGGAGTAAAGAATTCCATTGTATTTAGTTTGTAGAAACAATAGGAACTCTACCTCCTTCTGCCGATTCAGCCCTGAGCGTAGATTTTGCTTGGGCGCCTTCAATGGCGTCCAATCAAAATCTTTTAACCTGGCCGATCGACGCATCGACCAATATCCGCAGCCTTTTGCGATATCGGGTGCCTCGTCGAGCCGCCATACACACACTGAATATCGTATGAAATTAGGTTTTGTATAATAACATCGGTGCGTGTATGGCCAGCGTCCCACTGAAAGATTAGTCGGAATCTCTCCGAAATGCCTTTCCACCAGCAACAAAGGGAATCCCGGTGGAAAGGCCTACACGTTGCTTCGGCTTTCCGAAATCATGCAATGTTGCTTGCAGGAGGTTGCCCGGATCACTATGTGGAAAGCCATAGTGGTGTGTAGGCCTTTCCACCGGCATTTTGGAGAGTTTAGTAGCCCACGGTAGCAGAGGTTTATCTCTCAGTGGGACATTAGCCTTAATGTTAGTAGAGTGGACCAGTGGTTGTGGGAAAGATCATAACTGTAGCCTGTATGTAGGAGGATTACAAGGGCCCCCTGACACATTAGCCAATATTACTATATCATTATGACTGTAAATAAGTTCCCTTTCCATCCGACCTACACTTCCCACTGTGACCGCTCCCCAGGCCCCTGCCAAATACAATCCAACCATGTCTATATCCGGCCCATTGTTACCTGTGAGAAACAAGCCTTGATATGATAATGTGGTTAGAGAAGGTTGGTGTGGTTATCCTGCCCCTCGCGGTGCCATACAGTGCTGCCGCTGTGGGACACAATGGCCTTGTTTGCTAGTGGATACAAACGCGTGATTCTTCCAAGGAATTCCTGTGAAGCTTCCCTAGTTCCGCACCATTTCAGTTATTAAAAAGTAACTGCCATAGAATCACCGAGCCATAAAATGGCCAAACATGCCCCGACTTGGGCAGGTGGTTTCTGATTTTGACTGTATTGCCTGGGCAGGGATTGGGTCTGGGTTGGCAAGACCCTCCAGGGCCGAGGCCCTCCGGGGTTTTTTCCTGTTATACTACTGGCCCAGTCGGAATCTGAGTACAATCAGTTATACGTCACCTAATATGGTATTTGCCCTTTTGGCTCCCAGACGGAACAGTCCCATACAGTACCTGGTTGGTTGGTTAGTCAGTCTATGGCCATCTTAAGACCAATGTGATGATAGTCATTCGGAATATTTTAATGGATCCTTCTGACATTCTAACAAATGCCTGGTTGCTAGGGAAAATAAACTTGAATGGAAACTGCAGGAAGAAAAATGAATTTCAAGCAAAGATAGAAAATGAAGCCCAACTGCAACATTAAAAAGACTGTTATTTCCTATCTAAAGGTTAATGGGAAGGTGAATGCCCCCCTGTAGGTAGGTAAAGCCAAACCAAGATAATGGCTGGAGGGCAGAGCAGGGAGTATTTGTTAAATAAAAGGCTGCGTAGGAGTTTACACAGGGTTTGAAAAAATAAACTTCATTAATTCTTGCATGATCGTTCCATTGCCGACACCTTGCAGAACTAGCCAATCCGGTGTGCAGGCTCTGAATTATGGATGAAATGTGTAGTCGCTCTTGCTCTTTTGTTTCTGATATTCCCCTGTACTAAGCACAATTCAGCAGGAACAGCCCCCTAAGTTTGCTCATAGCCTGTACAGAGAGATACCATAAAACTATGGCAGCATAGGGATTCCCCTGTACTAAGCATAATTCAGCAGGAACAGCCCCCTAAGTTTGCTCATAGCCTGTACAGAGAGATACCATAAAACTATGGCAGCATAGGGATTCCCCTGTACTAAGCTCAATTCAGCAGGAACAGCCCCCTAAGTTTGCTCATAGCCTGTACAGAGAGATACCATAAAACTATGGCAGCATAGGGATTCCCCTGTACTAAGCTCAATTCAGCAGGAACAGCCCCCTAAGTTTGCTCATAGCCTGTACAGAGAGATACCATAAAACTATGGCACATAGGGATTCCCCTGTACTAAGCACAATTCAGCAGGAACAGCCCCCTAAGTTTGCTCATAGCCTGTACAGAGAGATACCATAAAACTATGGCACATAGGGATTCCCCTGTACTAAGCACAATTCAGCAGGAACAGCCCCCTAAGTTTGCTCATAGCCTGTACAGAGAGATACCATAAAACTATGGCACATAGGGATTCCCCTGTACTAAGCACAATTCAGCAGGAACAGCCCCCTAAGTTTGCCCATAGCCTGTACAGAGAGATACCATAAAACTATGGCACATAGGGATTCCCCTGTACTAAGCACAATTCAGCAGGAACAGCCCCCTAAGTTTGCTCATAGCCTGTACAGAGAGATACCATAAAACTATGGCAGCATAGGGATTCCCCTGTACTAAGCACAATTCAGCAGGAACAGCCCCCTAAGTTTGCTCATTGTAGTAAAACATAAGGCTACAGTAATCATTTAGTCTTACAGGTTTCTATGGATTTGGGGTATTTGGCTTCAATGAGCAACGCAAGTTCCTTTCTTTCATTTCTGAAAACCAGTCTGACAGGTTTAATACTGAAGAGGGCAAACCCAAGATATGCTGTTATGATGATACATTAGTCTTATTTAGATTTATAATTACATATCGGCCATTCTCAGTGACTAAAAAAAAAAGGAGAACAAATATTAAAGTAAAATTTTATAAGTAATTATCTAATATATAAAGTTCAATGACACAGGCTGAGTTATACAGGGAACTCTGAATATTACTCATGTATTATAAGGGATAATGTACCCCCTACTGTAAATGATAAGGATATTAGAAGTCACTGAGGGGTTCTGTGCCCATATAAAGGCACAAGGCTGCAGGCTGAGTTATACAGGGAACTCTGAGTATCACTCATGTATTATAAGGGATAATGTACCCCCTACTGTAAATGATAAGGATATTAGCAGTTACTGAGGGGTTCTGTGCCCATATAAAGGCACAAGGCTGCAGGCTGAGTTATACAGGGAACTCTGAGTATCACTCATGTATTATAAGGGATACTGTACCCCCTACTGTAAATGATAAGGATATTAGAAGTCACTGAGGGGTTCTGTGCCCATATAAAGGCACAAGGCTGCAGGCTGAGTTATACAGGGAACTCTGAGTATCACTCATGTATTATAAGGGATAATGTACCCCCTACTGTAAATGATAAGGATATTAGCAGTCACTGAGGGGTTCTGTGCCCATATAAAGGCACAAGGCTGCAGGCTGAGTTATACAGGGAACTCTGAGTATCACTCATGTATTATAAGGGATAATGTACCCCCTACTGTAAATGATAAGGATATTAGCAGTCACTGAGGGGTTCTGTGCCCATATAAAGGCTGCAGGCTGAGTTATACAGGGAACTCTGCGTATCACTCGTATTATAAGGGATAATGTACCCCCTACTGTAAATGATAAGGATATTAGAAGTCACTGAGGGGTTCTGTGCCCATATAAAGGCACAAGGCTGCAGGCTATAGATAATGTGTAATAATGCACAAGTTGAAAATAAACTGGGCTGCGCTACAACGTAGGTGTGAGGCAATGGGTCAGTGTGTTCTTGCCCTGACGTCAGCGCCATCAGACAGACGGGCAGGGTGTCAGATTTGACAGTCTCTTCAATACAGCTGAATGGCTGAAAGGCGCTCATTGTGAGAGGTCTCTTGGGCTTTACAAACACTGTGGTTTCTCTATAAAGAAGGTGCACACAGGTCCCTCCCTTTATCACAATACGAGGGATTCTCTTCCCATAATACCCCAATACAAAGAGCTATTCTACCCAAACACACACAGGCTTACTGCGAAGTGTTATTCCTGGATAAATAGGCGCATTGGCTCACTAGGCCGCGGTCCCTACCCAAGGGCAGCCCATTGCTGGGAATAAGGGTGCGGCTCTGTAATAAGCCGGCAGGATTGGGGATTCACTATCCGTATTGTAACTACACATGTAGGGGGGCAGCATTCATTCTAGGGGCGGGGGGGGGGGTTGATTTATTTACTGTCTACTAATTGCTGAAAGGTGACGCTATGGTGCAGCTCAAATATTTGAAATGATTTCAGCAAGCAGGCTGCAACCTGCACTGAACTGGAGAGCAGCACTGCTGCCCGGGGGAGGCTTACAGCATGGCCAGTACTGCAGAGCTTCTAACTATGGTTACCCAGCATGCTGGGCCACTAGGGGTCAGGGTCGGACTAGGGTGTGCAAGGTCCAGTGGGGCTGCTAAACCCTCACCAGGGTCAGACTAGGGTGTGCAAGGTCCAATGGGGCTGCTAAACCCTCACCAGGGTCGGACTGGGGTGTGCAAGGTCCAGTGGGGCTGCTAAACCCTCACCAGGGTCGGACTGGGGTGTGCAAGGTCCAGTGGGGCTGCTAAACCCTCACCAGGGTCGGACTAGGGTGTGCAAGGTCCAATGGGGCTGCTAAACCCTCACCAGGGTCGGACTGGGGTGTGCAAGGTCCAGTGGGGCTGCTAAACCCTCACCAGGGTCGGACTAGGGTGTGCAAGGTCCAATGGGGCTGCTAAACCCTCACCAGGGTTGGACTGGGGTGTGCAAGGTCCAATGGGGCTGCTAAACCCTCACCAGGGTCGGACTGGGGTGTGCAAGGTCCAATGGGGCTGCTAAACCCTCACCAGGGTCAGACTGGGGTGTGCAAGGTCCAGTGGGGCTGCTAAACCCTCACCAGGGTCGGACTGGGGTGTGCAAGGTCCAATGGGGCTGCTAAACCCTCACCAGGGTCAGACTGGGGTGTGCAAGGTCCAGTGGGGCTGCTAAACCCTCACCAGGGTCGGACTAGGGTGTGCAAGGTCCAATGGGGCTGCTAAACCCTCACCACAGTCGGACTGGGGTGTGCAAGGTCCAATGGGGCTGCTAAACCCTCACCACAGTCGGACTGGGGTATGCAAGGTCCAGTGGGGCTGCTAAACCCTCACCACAGTCGGACTGGGGTATGCAAGGTCCAGTGGGGCTGCTAAACCCTCACCAGGGTCAGACTAGGGTGTGCAAGGTCCAATGGGGCTGCTAAACCCTCACCAGGGTCAGACTGGGGTGTGCAAGGTCCAATGGGGCTGCTAAACCCTCACCAGGGTCAGACTAGGGTGTGCAAGGTCCAATGGGGCTGCTAAACCCTCACCAGGGTCAGACTAGGGTGTGCAAGGTCCAATGGGGCTGCTAAACCCTCACCACAGTCGGACTGGGGTGAGCAAGGTCCAATGGGGCTGCTAAACCCTCACCAGGGTCGGACTTGGGTGTGCAAGGTCCAATGGGGCTGCTAAACCCTCACCAGGGTCGGACTTGGGTGTGCAAGGTCCAATGGGGCTGCTAAACCCTCACCAGGGTCGGACTGGGGTGTGCAAGGTCCAGTGGGGCTGCTAAACCCTCACCAGGGTCGGACTGGGGTGTGAGAGGCCCAGTGGGGCTGCTACCTCAGGGGTCACCACACCCCCTCAGGGACCCCCGACTGCCCACACACCCAACCTAAAATTCACCCATCACTACTCCAGGGGGATGTAGCAGCCCCGTTGGGTCTGGCACATCCCAGAAGTACCTGTAACATGGCTGCATAGAAATAAGTTCAGCCTGCAGCATGCATCTAAATGAATTGGATGTTGATTGAATATATGGCCGGTATTAGGGGTGAGGTGGCAACCCTAGCTAGTGGGCTGGCACCCCTACCTGCCCTAATAAATATTTGCTATAATACCCTAGGAGTGGCACTATAGCCCCAGCCTGCCTGGGAATAGGCCATAGCTCTTTGGGGGGGGGGGGGACGTGTAAAGGTTACAATTTTGTCCCCTGACTCATGTGAATGCTTAGTGAGCTGACTCACTACCCTGCGCCCATTGTTATAGTCTCCTCTTGTACATGTGCCGGGGTTATTATGGGCTGGAATACACAGCCTGCAGCTGCCAGCGACTCCTGTTTTGAAATGGAACGGCCCAGGACAAGATAACATTGCAGAGGCATCTCTATACACCCTGCCTTTATAAATAAAAAAAATAATAATAATTGCCCCCCACCAGGGCCCCAGTGCATGTAAATCCTTTCATTTATTAATATGTGCCCCCCCCCTGTTTGTGTCCGGGTGTGGGGGGCCCTCTGCTCACTGCATCCACCCTTGTTTGTCACAGTGAAGTGGGTGTGGCTTCCTATGAAATGGCCTCCGTGCAGGTTACTGTGCGGGGGGGTCTGGTAACAACAGAAACCTGCTTGTTACTGTGCCCTCCAGCTGTAACAGCCTGGGGAATAGTGTAAATTCTTCAGCTCAGTGGAGAGATTTGAGAGATGAGAAACAAAATATTCATTAAATTTCATCCCCCCTCCCCCCCACAGACAGAGATAATATTTAATATACAGGACGCTCACATTACAGGTCTTTACATGTGCAGGAATGGAGTTGCAGCTAAAGGCGCATCATGCTCGTCTCATATCTACAGGTAGTAACATGGGCAACCAATTAAATGTGTGTTTGCAACATTCTGTTTGCATTAAACGGATCAAAGCAGAAATCTGATTGGTTGCACGGGCAGGGAGTTACAGAACTGCGGGGAATCATGGAAGGAAGGCAGCAAACCCCCTCTCACAAGGGAAAATATATTTCATTTAATTATATCTAATTTGCTAATGTGATTTCCTGTTTAAAGGGGAAATTGCCCTAGTTGTTGTTCCTTTGTAACTCCCGATGGCTGTTGTTGGTTTTCTTTAGAAATATATTTAGTAGAACGCTGTGGAATTATCTGGGTTGTGCCATGGCAGCCTCCTGACTGTGCCCCAGTTGGCCCAGAGCGACTGCTGGCGTCCATCTTGTTTCTTATCAGGCCTATAGGAATGCAATGTGATTGCTCTATCTTGATTGGCTCACGTATTGGATCCTCAGGGGCCCAGTACATGTTTTTTTTCTCTCAAGTAACATTTTTCACTCATGAGTAATAGGGAAAGAGTGCAAATGTCTTGTTTCTTCCCCAAAGCCAGGAGTGCTCGGAATTGGGAAACGTCTAGATAAATATTTGCCAATTGGAAGCTACATGGTTAATGCCCGGGGGGGGGGGGGCCAGATCTGGCTCCTATAATAAACAGAGCAGATGTGGATATTAAAAACAATGCCAGTTGGGCAGGATAACAGTGAGCAGTGGAGTCTGGGCCCCAAAAGCAATTTAATCAACACAAACCTGTTTTTAGGGGAAAAATATAAGGAAAGGTAAAATGTCTTTAAAGGGGAACACCACCCAAAAAGTGTTTCTTGCATAATAAAGGCCAATGTAACCCTAAACAACACCCCAGGAGACTGGCAGATTGTGTGTGAGAGGGGACAGTGTACTTGGCATGTACCATCTTAAAAGGCAGTGTCTTCCAGATGCACAGCTGTGTTCCAGGAAAGTATATGACAGCTGGGGATGATGGGAATTGTAGTCAGCTATAGTTTAAGAACTGTTCACTGTCATGGCTACTTTATGTCATAGTTACAGCCTCTTTCTCTTACCATCGTGCCTTACTATACACACCACCCACAGCCTCCTCCCCTATATCTCCCAACATTGCACACCAGCAGTCTGCCCAAATACCCCAATTACACCTTAGTACACTGCTGTGACACTGTGACAGAATGCTCTGTTATACAGATAGCTAGAATCTCAGCCATAAAGCAGGGCAGGACTGCTGCTTACAATGGGGATCAGATAGGATCTGTGCCACTGTGACAGAATGCTCTGTTATACACATAGCTAGAATCTCAGCCATAAAGCAGGGCAGGACTGCTGCTTACAATGGGGATCAGATAGGATCTGTGCCACTGTGACAGAATGCTCTGTTATACAGATAGCTAGAATCTCAGCCATAAAGCAGGGCAGGACTGCTGCTTACAATGGGGGGGATCAGATAGGATCTGTGCCACTGTGACAGAATGCTCTGTTATACAGATAGCTAGAATCTCAGCCATAAAGCAGGGCAGGACTGCTGCTTACAATGGGGGGGTCAGATAGGATCTGTGCCACTGTGACAGAATGCTCTGTTATACAGATAGCTAGAATCTCAGCCATAAAGCAGGGCAGGACTGCTGCTTCCAATCAGATAGGAGAAAGAAAGGGAAATTAACAAGTTAAGTACACTTCTTTTAGGGGTAAAATGGAAATGCCCCTAGGGGAAGCAGAAGGTACCAACACAGTGGTTATTCATAACATGTGTAACCCTTTAATTGCCAGCATATTTGAAAGGTACCTGGCCCATCAGTGTGTGCAAGGAGAAGGGCAGATAGGCAAGGGGTAGGGATAGTTAGGGGGCAATGGAGGGCCCCTCGTGTGCTATTCCCGCTGTGCCAATGCCCTGGGCTATACACATAACATTGGGAGAGTAACACAAAAGCCTGCGGTGAGTCACTGGCTAATGAGCTGGCTGCTTGCCCCTCCATGCTTGGCTCTGGCACACCGCTCAGTGCTGGAAGGCTGCCAGGCCAGGGGTGGGAAGCTGAGGGGTGGGAGAAAAAAAAGCAAGAGTGCACTGCTAGCGAAGGGATCAATATGCTGTGCCTGTCTGACATTCACTCTGTGCTCTCCCCCAGCAACTCCAACAAGGAGCTGTCAGAGCTGATCGAGAGGCTGCAGAAGAATGCCGACCAAGTGGAACGCTACGTGGTGGACACAGACACCAAACTGCAGGAGGTACTGGCACCCCTTAATTCTGGAGGGGATGGGTGGGGGGGGGGGGGTATCACTGCAGGTGACTCCTATATACACACATAGGCACACACTCATACACACTGCCATACAGGCACATACACCGTACTTGCTTATTCTCAGGAGAAAGTCCTGTTCTGCAGAACTGTAACTTACACCTGGCTTCCTGTTGCACGGCTGCAAACACAGAGGGACCCTGACAGAGGGGTGGGGGGTATCACTTCTTAACTGCAGGTGGCTCCTATATACACAAAGGCACACACTCATACACACTGCCATACAGGCACATACACAGTTGCTTATTCTCAGGAGAAAGTCCTGTTCTGCAGAACTGTAACTTATACCTGGACTCCTGTTGCACGGCTGCAAACACAGAAAGGACCCTGACAGAGGGGTGGGGGGAAACATGGTGGCGTGTTTAGATCTGCTGGTTGCAAACCCCAGTTTACAAAATCTCCAGTTTTACACGAGCAAAACAAATTTA
Organism: Xenopus tropicalis; assembly: GCF_000004195.4. Classification (NCBI taxonomy): domain Eukaryota; kingdom Metazoa; phylum Chordata; class Amphibia; order Anura; family Pipidae; genus Xenopus; species Xenopus tropicalis. The sequence goes on along the minus strand of NC_030685.2, from coordinate 14,456,962 downwards.
GAAAAAAATAAAGACCAACTGCAAATTGCCATTTGTGTACGATTGACATTATACGTAAACGTTAAAGTGAAGGTGACGGGTCCCTTAGGAAGGGAATGTGTAACAGTAGTGCAGCCCCCATGCCCAGTCCTGGCTCATTATCACTGATGCCCTGGCAGGGGCAGTTTCTTGGGCAGATGGCAGGGTTATGTATATGGGCAGTTGGTTCAGTAAGCTTGTGGGTTAGAATCAATAAGGGTACTCTGTGGGCAGCCTAATGCTTTCAGACTAATGCACATTTATAGTGCTGATCATTATACTAGGAGATCTGTATAGGAAATATATAGGAAAAAGGGCAGGGGGCACAGGGGGCACAGTGTTGCCTTTACTTGCACTAATGGGTGCAGGGCAATACATTCTATGCTTAGTTATTAATTATTCAGCCTGCAGCTCTCCATCTGCTATTATACTACAATTCCCAGCATCCCCATAAGCAAAGGCTACACAGCCAGGATTTTCCCAGCATGCAGTGTTTTCTGTCCCAGAATGCCACAGGTGTGCGTGGTAAACAAACAAGATGCTCCTCCGCATTCTACTTTTTCTATTGTATCAAAGATCTATGGGGGTCATTTAATAAACATGGCAACGTTTGCTCCAGTTCTGGTAACCCATAGCGACCAGTCGACAACAGGTTGCACTGACGGGTCTGCTGTTTGGAAGCAAAGTGCGGCTGCCATTGGTTACTTACCCTGCAGCCCCTTTTGTGCTGCAAATACTGTTGTGTCAATGCATTATATATATATGGAAGTAAAGGGACACCTGTGCCTATAGTGTAATGTTTGCCCCCCTGCCCATATGGCGCCAGACCCTGACCTCTCATAGCCCGGCCCTCACATGTCACATACCTGAAATCTCTAGCTTTTCCCAGAATGCAACTGTTCAGCATAAGGGAGACATGATATGTCCCAAGATGCACCTGTTCCACCTCATCACCCCTTGTGACCTTCCCAGCAACAACTGGTCTCCTGTCAGATGGTATCGCTCCTCCCAGCATGCATCTGGGCTACCAACCATCTTACTTTTCAGTGATAAATAAAACCCAATGGAGACACTGACCATGAAGTAAACATTTGCCTACAAGATGGCCATGTCACCCCTCAGCTCTCCAAACAGATGCCCCAGTGAGAACCCTGCCTACAGAACTACGTCAGCCATCTTGCTGAATCTAGCATAGTGCTGTTTAGCTGTTCAGTGCAAAACCAAAACAAAAGAGTATTTACATGGAACCTGTCAGTATTTCCATGGAATCCCCCCAAAGGTTGCCTCCTCCTTCCAGCAGGAGTTGAATCAAAGCCCTGGACATTTTAGGCCACACCCGGAACCGCCCCAACCATGCCCCTCTTGCATACCACTTGCCTGCCGTGCTAAAGGGGTAGTAAACCCAGCTATAACACTGTCCGACTGCGCCCCCCTAGTTTTGCTATAGAAGTTGCCAAAAAACATAACTATAGATGCTGGGAGACTCACCAATGAGAATTCTACCAACTAAAAATCTCATTATAAAATGAAAAAGAATCCACTTTAAGAATACAACCCTGATGTTGCTGGACTACAGCTCCCAGCATGCCTCAACCTTCATTATAGGTTACATTATTCTGGGATTTGCAGTCCAGCAAGAACTGAGTAAAACGGGTTGAACAGCGATGTGCAACAGGGTTTACATTCCCTTTACGTATGCCCTGGACAGGTGGGGGGGTCTCCAAACCAGGATAGTAGTAAACTAGGGCTTTACCAAACACAGTATAGACACAAGGGGCCATTTACCTTAACCCAAGTGCAAGAGCACTAAGGGGAGCAAAAACGCATTAAAAAGTGGAGTGAAGCATTACCGGTGATGTTGCCCAGGGCAACCAATCAGCAATAAGATTTCAACAGAAAACCAAAGCAAAGCATTGGCTGCTATGAGCAACATCACCGGTGATGTTTTACTCCACTTTTTACACAGCATGATAAATATACCCCATGTGTCTGGGGCTCCATTGCGTTCTGCCCCTCTTGGCATGCTTGAATGACGTTCAGGTTAGGGGGCTGAAGGGGGAACCCTTAGTGTCTCCCCATACCCACCCTTTATGAATATAGTGCTGCTGAATGCAGGCTTTGGACAACATACTGTCTTATAAGCAGGTCCAGACTGGGATACAAAATAGGCCCTGGCATTCCAAGTACCCAGAGGCCCAAACAGCCCCCACAGGCCCAATAAATAGTGAGTGTCTATGGCATCTTACAGCAGCCCCTCTGGCATTTGCCTGAACCCAGAGGCACAAACAGCGCCCCCCCCCCCCCCCCCACCAGCCCAATAAATAGTGACTGTCTATGGCATCTTACAGCAGCCCCTCTGGCATTTGCCTGAACCCACAGATTGCCAGTCTGGGCCTGGGTCCTGGCATTCCAAGTACACAGAGGCCCAAAAAGCCCCCCCACCCCACCCCAATAAATAGTGAGTGTCTATGGCATCTTACAGCAGCCCCTCTGGCATTTGCCAGAACCCAGAGATTGCCAGTCCGGGCCTGCTTATAAATCAAAGAAAATTAACCAAAATGACACAGGACACTATTGGAAACAGCATTGCCATATCTTGGGTTTTTGGGTAACATATCCCGTATGTACATTTTGGAATTGCATGTTTCTGTGTATGAGTGCAGACACACACACGTCCTTGTACGTGGGAATAACCGACACTGTTTGGCTTTTGCTCAGGACGTGGATAAGCTTCTTGCCTCCAGACCACTAAGCTACAGGGACTACACCGGCGACACCATTAAGGAATCCGAGAGACTCGTGGTGGTACTGGAGACGGACGCAGTGCAGGCACGCCAGCTCAGTCACCCGCAGGCCGACATGATTAGCGAGGAGTGAGTACCCAGCATGCTTTGTACTCCCATTACTTCCCCATCTGGGACATCCAGAGGCAGCATTATACCCCCCCCCCCCCCCAGCAGCCTTCCAAGGCATCTATGTTTCTATGCTGCTGTTTTTGTCTCCATGGGCTAATAATATGGACTAGAGAGCTGAGAGGAGACCTACCAAATTCCAAATACAAAAATAGTATCTGTAAAGATAGCCTGGCCTGTGACAGGTGCTCCCGCTGAGCTGACATGCTGTCATATTCTGTCATGTGTGAAGGGCTGCCATTAACCTCCCTCCCTCCCGAGGTCAGCTTCTTTCATCTAAGTCACATGTTGCCATGCATTTCATAGATTAAAGGGCCGACGGGACACATAGATACTACGGAGCTGGCAACATGGGTTAAAAAGAAAATGGCTTTATTTTCCATCTCCAGTAAGGAGATAGTTAAAGGGGAATGCCACCCAAACACATTTTTTGCATAATGAAAGAAATAATGAGTTTCCCATTTGGGTGATTCCCTGGTGTGTCATTAAAGGAGAACTAAAGCCTAACTAAGGGTGAAGACACACAGAGCTACTTAGTAGCAGCTACTTGTCACGGCTACTAAACACCAGAAAATCCCCTGCCATAGACAATACTGAGAATTGCCTCTGCTAAAACACACGTAGGGACAATTATCAGTAAATGATCAGCATTGTCTGTTTTTGTAGCCATGACAAGTAGTTGCTACTAGAAGCTCTGTGTGTCTTCACCCTAAAGAATTAGGCTAGAGATATTGTTCATTATGATATGGGCTTCTGTACCAGCCCAAGGCAACCCCATCCCTTTAGCAGGTTAGATCTGTGCCCCCAAAGATGCCCCAGTGGGCCCCCATATTCTTTCCTGCAGTCTGTGCTGCTGTCACTTACCTGAGCTTAGGGACCAACTCATAATATACATAAAATATAAATGTCACGATATAAAGCTGATAAGTAAATAATACAGATTATTACGGGCAGCTCTGAAACCATCAGCATCATAAATTAATAATCAGCCCTGTAGCATCACCATCTATGGTGATGCTACAGACAAACCTCATTTTCTGCTTTATATTTTGTGACGGCCCCTAAGTCGCTATGAGCCCACTGAGCATGTGAGTGTTACAGACACTTCTAACAGAGTCCAATATGATGACCCCATTACAAATCTGAAGGCCTGGATCATAACTACTATAGAGATGTTGAAACTTTAGGCTGGTGCAATAAGTTCAATATATAAAATATGGCATTTCTAGCCATATTCATTTTTAGGGTTTAGTTCCCCTTTAAAATTCATAGCTCCAAATCAGCGATTGATTATAACGTTTTAATGATATTACTTTAATATAACATGGAATGGTTTTAGCTACAGTTATCTGAATTAGCAATTCTAGGGAGCCTGGATCCTTCCGTCCAATGCTTGTTGAGTCTTCTCAGGTTCCACCAAAGATACGGGCAATACTGTATCATCCTATAGCATTCTAAGATAAGGAATATTTCTTATATTTACCTGCTTTACAGCATTCGCCAACTAAAGGAACGCATTCAGATCCAGAAGAAGAAGCATGACCAGATTTATAACCAAAAGATACCGGTGGGAGAAGTTCCAAGAGTCGACTGGGGCAAACTGATTGATACTAAGATGGTAGGTGGCATCTCCTTACACGATGTGCCGGGGGTGGGGGGGGGGCTGATGCAGATGTCAGGAAGGAATACAGTGTTTTTCTTCCTTTGCAGGATCAGCTGAATAACCAGGGGTTTGCCACAGATTTGCCCAACCTGGAGAAACAGATTGAAGAGCACAACATCTTCAACAATGAGGTCAAGGCCATTGGGGATCAAGTCAACAAGAACAGTGACAAGGTGAGTATTAACCTGGCCCTTACATCTAAACACTTTACCTCTTGTACTCGCCCATAGTATATATATATAGTTATCTGTAAAACTATATCTGTTATCTATTAAATAAAATCATCTTGTAAATTGACCCCTGGAGCCCTTAACGATTAGAAGTAATGGCCTGAGAACCCATGGTTGGATGCCACCTGGAGAACCTCTTATATAATTCTAGTGCAGATGAGTGGTTTTGGTGGTAGTCCAGCAAGATTTTGGGTGAAGACGCAACATTACCCATCCTTGCAGACTGGCCAAACATGCCCATGGTTACATAGCCACAATTAATGGCTAGCCCATCACAGAGTGTTACATAACACTACCTACCAGTGATATCCTGAGGGCATCCTGTGCCCTACTGTTAGATTTTTTTTCCCAGTACATTAAGAAGGCAACATCCAATCACAGTCTCTGGGTCTGGCCTTAACGTAATCAGTGTTGGACTGTCCCACCAGGATACAAGGTGTCAGTTGGCCCTCCTGTTTCTAACCACTGGCTTAATTAATGGTCAGTCCCTATTTTTCACAGAGGCGTAGTAATTGGAAGAATAAAGCATAGTATGTAAAGGAAAGAGACCATGAGAAAAAGGAGGTTAAGTGAGAAAAGGGGGAGATATAGTTTTGAGAGTTCTATGGACTAAGATTTTCTGGTGGGCCCCTGCATCTTAACATACTTAACATTTAATCCGGTCCTCTATGCATGCAAGAAAAGGACTTTCTCTGAATGTGAACCTTCTCTGATTAATCATGTCCTTCAGATTGTTTCATGGCCCCATTCTAGACATAATAGGTTCTCCCTGAAATACATTTTGCTATCTCCTTTTATCTCCTTCTGAGAGCAGTCTCCATGTTTGCTGGCTGATTCCCTTGGTTTTTTTTTTTCGCAGTCTTTGTAGTTACTGAATGAATCTCTTCTAATGGTACCAATCTGTATGTGCTCTGCATGTGTTTCATTACGTTTCTTTTTCTTGATTAATAAAATATGTTTTGAATATGGTCCTAATGTGACTCAGCTGCTCATTTGTGGTCAATTTTCATTTCAGGAATATATCAGCGGTCTGCAGGTGAAATACCAGAAGCTTGCAGTAAGAAATGCCTATATTATTCTCTTATTCTCATTTAACATTTACAGTTTTCTTACTTGAGGGGTAATGGGCTTGCATATCTGCAATAGACTCCCTTGGTTTTTTCATTAGTTTCAATGGAAACTGTTACCAATGGTGCCACCTTTTTCTTTTTAACTATTATACCGGCCTGGGTCAGGGGAGCAAACAGGGGTGTCACATGGGGCGGGGAAATGGGTGGAGTAAATAAGGAAATGGGTGGAGTATAGGTGGGGTCTGGCCTTATGAGGGGTTGTCCCTAAGTGGAGTGGGTCAGAGAAGGGAGGGATTCATAGTAAAAAATTACCTGAAATTATATTGCTGGTATATTTGTAATTCTGGCCCCGGCCCTAGCTGGTGATTTGCCAGTTGGGCCGGTCAGATTCTGGCCGGGTAGTAACTACTGCACCGAACCCCCGAACCCAGACTGAAGGATTCGGCCGAATCCCGAACCGAATCCGAAATGGAAATTTTTTTTTACCTGCCAATTTAACCCTTTCTGAATGCTAACTGGGATTCGGATTCGGTTCGGCTGGGACCGCGGATCCACCGAAAATGAATCCTTAAAAAAAAGCCCGGATTCGCTCGAATCCCAAACCGAATCCGGGATTCGGTGCATCCCTAGTAGTAACCCTAGTGCACTGAAGGTTGGATTCGGTGGTGCCTGGGCCTTTTGCAGCAATGTAAGGATTTTTGTAGAGCTTTTCTCCACATAGTGGCAGAATGTGTTAATATATATTCATTTTATAAGCTGGGTTGGATAAAATGACAGAAAAAATACAAATAATTTTAAAAATATCAATAATAAGGGAAAACACACAAAACTGCCACTGAATAAACAACACAGTTTGCCCCAAGTTTTGTGACGTTTGTGTCTCTTGGTGTCTTTAACAGTCTGCATCCCAAAAGCGCCAGAGGGATCTCGGTAGCCTGCAGGACTACATGCAGCGTTGCACCAATGAACTGTATTGGCTGGATCAGCAGGAGAAGGAACGCATGGAATACGACTGGAGCGATCGCAATAAGGACTACATGAGCCGTCGGAGGCAATACGAGGTGCGAGCTCACATGGTGCCATGGCGCTCTCATGGTTAGGGCTTTTGGGAGTTGTAGTATTACAACAGTAGAAGCGATGCCGGTTGCCCGATACTGTTTTGATCTACTGTACTAACACTGTAGAGAAGTCTTGGCAACATCTAAATGTAGTTTGTTTCCTTCTATTTTTGGGTTTGGTTAAAGTTCTTCAGTCAATATTTTCTATTGCCAGTCGTAAAAAGAAAAATGTGTCCATTGTCTTCTAGTGAGATATCTAAAGGCTAATTAAGCTACTGTCTGGGTCAGAGATAGCTTTCTGTATGCTTAACATGTTTTCTAAAGCAGTGATCCCCAACCAGTGGCTCAGGGGCAACATGTTGCTCCCCAACCCCTTGGATGCTGCTTTCAGTGCCCCCAAACCAGGGAGTTATTTTTGAATTCCTGACTTGGGGGCAAGTTTTGGTTGAATAAAAACAAGATTTCCTACCAAATAAAGCCCCCTGTAAGCTGATGTGTGCATAGAGGCTGCCTAATAGCCAATCACAGCCCTTATTTGGCACCTCCATGAACTTTTATGGTGCTTGTGTTGCTCTCCAAGTCTTTTTACATTTGACTGTGGCTCACGAGTAAGAAAGGTTGGGGTCCTTGTTCTAAAGGAAGGGTTTCAATTCTTCTTCTTCTTGAAATAGAACTTCATCCAACACAGCCTGGAGGCCAAGGAACATGAAGTCAACAATCTTCAGGAAGAAGGAGACAAGCTCATTGCATCAGGACACCCTGGAAAAATACCAATTGAGGTAAATTTATTTAATCTGTTAAAAAAGACCAGGCCAACATTTCGGTCTCCATCTAAGATCTTTAGAGTCCCTGTCCACATTAAAATCATTCTGCCAGAATCTACACCAGTCCGAGCCAGCCTGGTGGTGGTATCACAGAGGGTTCCCCTGGATCCCCTGCACTTGCACATGATTTGGAATAGGTGGTGGGATGGATGCCCTGGGGTCCAGTGTGAATAAAGTGAAGAGCAAGGACCATCTTTGGACTCAACTACCTTTAAAAAATGTCATAAATGCACCAGTGGCGTAACACCAAGCCCATCCCCCTGATGGGGGGGGTGAACCCAGTTGCCCAAAAGCCTCTTAGCTACGCCACTGTAAAACTGTGTCCATTTTTACGAAGCCATAACTGCAGCTTAAGCCGTAAATGAGCCCTTTGTCTTTTCTCTGTTTATATGTTGTAACATTTTCTATTCTTCGTTCCCCTTCAGGCTCATACTGAAGCAGTCCATGCAGACTGGAAGGAGTATCTGAACCTCCTGATCTGTGAGGAGAGTCACTTGAAGTACATGGAGGATTACCATCAGGTGAGAATGATACAGGCATGAAGGTTAAAAAAAATGGATCAGTTAAGCAGACAGAGGACATGGAGAGTTAACAGAGTTGAGATCTAGAGATGTCCAGCTGCCTAAACACTATAACATATTGTTAAGTCATAGTATCCCAAAGTCAATTCCAAGTATCATACCCCAGAACACCTTGCAGGATAATTGTAATCCCAGTTTCATATAACTCTATATATAATGCCACTATAACACATGGCAGATAAATAAATACAGTGCCAATTCCATGTATAATACCCCAGAACACACGGCAGATAAATACAGTGCCAATTCCACATATAATACCCCAGAACACACGGCAGATAAATACAGTGCCAATTCCATGTATAATACCCCAGAACACACGGCAGATAAATAAATACAGTGCCAATTCCATGTATAATACCCCAGAACACACGGCAGATAAATACAGTGCCAATTCCGTGTATAATACCCCAGAACACACGGCAGATAAATACAGTGCCAATTCCACGTATAATACCCCAGAACACACAGCAGATAAATACAGTGCCAATTCCGTGTATAATACCCCAGAACACACGGCAGATAAATACAGTGCCAATTCCATGTATAATACCCCAGAACACACGGCAGATAAATACAGTGCCAATTCCACGTATAATACCCCAGAACACAAGGCAGATAAATACAGTGCCAATTCCGTGTATAATACCCCAGAACACACGGCAGATAAATACAGTGCCAATTCCACGTATAATACCCCAGAACACACAGCAGATAAACACAGTGCCAATTCCGTGTATAATACCCCAGAACACACGGCAGATAAATACAGTGCCAATTCCATGTATAATACCCCAGAACACACGGCAGATAAATACAGTGCCAATTCCGTGTATAATACCCCAGAACACACGGCAGATAAATACAGTGCCAATTCCACGTATAATACCCCAGAACACACAGCAGATAAATACAGTGCCAATTCCGTGTATAATACCCCAGAACACACGGCAGATAAATACAGTGCCAATTCCATGTATAATACCCCAGAACACACGGCAGATAAATACAGTGCCAATTCCACGTATAATACCCCAGAACACAAGGCAGATAAATACAGTGCCAATTCCGTGTATAATACCCCAGAACACACGGCAGATAAATACAGTGCCAATTCCACGTATAATACCCCAGAACACACAGCAGATAAACACAGTGCCAATTCCGTGTATAATACCCCAGAACACACGGCAGATAAATACAGTGCCAATTCCATGTATAATACCCCAGAACACACGGCAGATAAATACAGTGCCAATTCCATTTATAATACCCCAGGACACACGGCAGATAAATACAGTGCCAATTCCACGTATAATACCCCAGAACACACGGCAGTTAAATACAGTGCCAATTCCACGTATAATACCCCAGAACACACGGCAGATAAATACAGTGCCAATTCCACGTATAATACCCCAGAACACACGGCAGTTAAATACAGTGCCAATTCCATGTATAATACCTCAGAACACACGGCAGTTAAATACAGTGCCATTAAAACCTACCCATTATCTTCATATTTCCTCTCCATTTCTTTAGTTCTATAGAGATGCAAAAGATGCTCAGGATTTGCTGAAGAAAGTTGACAGTGATATAGACCATAAGTATAACCCAGACTACAAGGACCGTTACCAGATCGAGGCTCAGCTACGTGAGCTGGAGGTAAGGGCCACCAAGCAGTGGGGTCTACACAAGGATGGTGAGGTCCAACCTTGATTAAAATGGATAATATGTCTGATAAGACAAAGAAAACATCTTGTATAGACAGTCTAAATTATGCATGGTTTGGGGAATGAATCCTCCGACTAAGGCCATCTTTAGGATGTTGGTGTAATCGGAATACTTTCTCTATCATTTTCTCCACAGGACCAGGACAAGGCTTTAGATAAGTACGGGGAAGTTCTAGAGTCACTACAAAAGCGCAGCCAGCAGGTGGTGCCACTAAAGTTCCGCAGGGAGACCCCCCTGAAGCCAATCCCAGTGGAATCCTTGTGTGACTTCTACTCTGAAGAGGTATGGAGCACTAGGGCTGGGTTGGATATTTGCCTTCAACCACATGCTGACTCTCCTTATGGGAACAATTTAGAGCACATAGTTCTGGCACTGTCTAATGGGTCTCCAAGAGAACACTCTCAGGCTGCCATTTATACAGATGGAACTTGTTTTTGTGTTTGTCAGGGTGAGATTAGCCGTGGAGCGAGTTACACTCTGAAGGCCAACAGAGGGGAGAAATGGGAGCTGACAGACAGCACTGGAAAGAAGTTGGTTGCACCGGCAATATGCTTCATGATCCCACCAACTGACCCTGAGGCTGTAGCACTAGGAGAGAGGTAGTTGGTTTGAGATGTATTTACAGTAAATATATTACTATTCATTGTCTTATAGTCACAAATGTTTTTCTCCAAGGGAAAGACTTCTATTGGTAATTTCCCAAAAAATGCCATCCTAGTACTTAAGCCTATATTTACTCCCTTATGTATTTTTCTTGCTACTTTCTAACATATAACCATTCTCTTGATCTTTTCCCGTAATGCCTGTAATGGTGTATTATCTTAGAGCACCCTTATTTATCAGCTCTGTTATGCTATCCTTTAATTCCCACAATTCATTTTCCCAGCATCGGCAACCAATACCGAGCAACGAAGCAAAAAGCCACTGGATCTAAGAATGCACTGCTACAGCGCTTGGATGTGCAAAAGAAAGAAACCAGTCAGGGTACGTGGGGGACAAGTGGCCTGCAAACAGCCATATCTAGGATAAGGTGCCAGAGCTAACCATACATATGGGCAATGTGTAAGATAAGTTCTGAGCATAGAGTAGGATATATGGTTAATATGTAGGATAAGGCGCAAGTTCTGAGCATAGAGTAGGATATATGATTAATATGTAGGATAAGGTGCAAGTTCTGAGCATAGAGTAGGATATATGATTAATATGTAGGATAAGGTGCAAGTTCTGAGCATAGAGTAGGATATATGATTAATATGTAGGATAAGGTGAAAGTTCTGAGCATAGAGTAGGATATATATGTAGGATAAGGTGCAAGTTCTGAGCATAGAGTAGGATATATAGTTAATATGTAGGATAAGGTGCAAGTTCTGAGCATAGAGTAGGATATATAGTTAATATGTAGGATAAGGTGCAAGTTCTGAGCATAGAGTAGGATATATAGTTAATATGTAGGATAAGGTGCAAGTTCTGAGCATAGAGTAGGATATATAGTTAATATGTAGGATAAGGCGCAAGTTCTGAGCATAGAGTAGGATATATGATTAATATGTAGGATTAGGCGCAAGTTCTGAGCATAGAGTAGGATATATAGTTAATATGTAGGATTAGGCGCAAGTTCTGAGCATAGAGTAGGATATATAGTTAATATGTAGGATTAGGCGCAAGTTCTGAGCATAGAGTAGGATATATGATTAATATGTAGGGTAAGGTGCAAGTTCTGAGCATAGAGTAGGATATATGATTAATATGTAGGGTAAGGTGCAAGTTCTGAGCATAGAGTAGGATATATGATTAATATGTAGGGTAAGGTGCAAGTTCTGAGCATAGAGTAGGATATATGATTAATATGTAGGGTAAGGTGCAAGTTCTGAGCATAGAGTAGGATATGTGCGGAATATGTTGGGTAGGTTGTAAGGTATAACCATAGAGTACAGGATATGGGGAACAGGCAGGATAAGATGCAAGTTCTGACCATAGGGTAGGATATATAGGAAATATGTAGGACAAGGTGCAACTTCTGACTACTGAGTAGAATATTTGGGGAATAAGTCTGATATGGTGCAAGTTCTGATCATAAACTTTAACCTATGGGCAATAGAGTTTGTGTTGTGGCCACAGAGCAAAATATATGGAAAATATGAAGGATAGTGTGTGAGATCTGACTATAGAAGAATATGTAGAATAGTTTATATATTCTTTATATAGTCTTATCTTGGTATGAGCTTTCCACTACTGTATCACCATCACCATTTACCTAATCTTGTTATCCCCACAGTTGCTACAAGTGCCCACGATACTCAAGGGCGTCAACTGCTTGCCGGATTGGACAAAGTTGTAAGCGATTTGGAAAGGCAAGAGAAAGCCATCAGCTCTCAACTGCGCCCCCCTCTGGAGCAGAACCGAGCAGTGCAGGACAGCTCAGAGAGGCTGAAGGAGCTCAAGGTGAGGGAAATCGGTTGCTGTGTGTTGCAAGCCTATTGCTAGGAGTACCCCCTTTGTACTGACAAGTAGGAAACCATAGGAATTCTCTCTTTGCTATCCAGGGTTCAATTTATGTTCTCCCTTGGAATGACTATGCACTCTGTGTCATCAAACCACAAACTATTGACTGCTGGGCCTTGTTACTTATTATGGCATCTTGAAATAAAAAGTGGGCTATGGGAGGTTATTAGGACTTACAGCCAACCAGCTTAGGTGATAATGGCAAGGCTGAGCCAGTGAAACCTTCATAGAGGCTGGGCCAAAAAAGCTCATAGAGAATCAGTATAAATACATTTCTTAATATTGGCAATAAACAATCCCAAGTGGAAAGTAAGATATGATGCAGTAATGGCTGATTGGACGTGCTGTCTAACTGGAGACATTAACCATTATATTAAACTTTTTGACTGTTGTCACATTTAGAATATCTCAAACGAAGTGCTGCGTATTGAACCTGAAAAGGTCCAGAAGGTCCAAGAGTGTGAGGTGTTCCTGCAGAAATCCCCTGATGTCTCTTGCTCACCCATCTTGAGGAGCAAAGTGGGAGAAACCAACAAGAAGTATGACAGGGTCAACGATCTTCTCTCATCGGCTCAGGACAAGTATGTAGTCTTAGTCTACAAGGCACTGTAACATTATATTTGAATTTAGGCAATGCAAGTGGGGTGGTCAAACCTTCAGGTTCCCAGATGTTCATGAATAGCCTCAGTAGATGCAAAAAAAAGGTAGCAAAAAGTGGACTTGTACCCAAAAGGTGTGGAAATATCTGATCTAGACTATGGATTTGTGCAATTATAGGATAGATGGGTCCAATCGCTTGGAAGGCAGCCTCCAGAAGGCCAGAGACCTTCTCTCCAGCTATGAATCCAAACTCGCCTTAGATGACACAGTTCCAGAAGATCCACAAGCCATCGACAGAAAACTACAGGAGTTATCGGTGAGTAAGGAAGCCGAGTGGGTTGCAGCTAATGCATGGGATCCCAGTTGTATGGGGTGATCCAGATGGTGAGAAAGTTCCAAGAGAGGTTGATAATATTTCTTATGGAGCCAGATCTTTGCCTTCAGTCTCTTTCCACCTTAAGTTTTTCTTATTCCTTTATAATACAGGCAATGAGCTCCGAGCTGCAGAAGAGCAGAGCAGTTTTCGCAGAGGCCGAACAGAACCTCTACAACAGTCGGACGAGTTGCAACAACCTGGCCAACCGCTTTCAAGAGCACTGTCCTGACATTGAGCGCCAAGAGGCTGAAGTGTCCAAACTCAACCAGCGCTACAGCCAGTTGGACCAGCAGCTCCAGAACAGGTGAGAACCCAAAAAACCCTGATGACTTTGGTACATAATATCCTCAGCTCCCCATTCAATTGAATAGTATCTTAGGTGCTTATTTGGCAGAATGTATCCATGGCCCTCTGGCCTGATCCATTCGTTCACAAGATGGCTGAATGAGTGGTTCATTTCCTATAGCAGCCTATCTGGCTACCAGTGAAGGTAACCAAGCTGCCCAATGTTCAGGCCATATGTTCCCAACCTAAAAAAATATATTATATATAATATTAATGCATATTAGAACCATCTGGGGCATTCCTAGCTAAGGATTTGGTTCAGGATTTGGCGGCAACCCAACACTTATTATAGGATTTTGATTCAGCAGGATACTTATTGCTTTGCCCAACTAAATCCAAGGCCTCATGTGATTTTAAAACAATGGAAAATGTAAGATTACAATTTCCATTATGAGTAGGAACATTAAGGATTTGGTTTGGTTCAGTAACTGATTCAAAAAAATTATAGACTTGGTGCATCTCAAGGCTACCTATAGAAATCATGGGTCCCATTTCACCTAAGCACTTCCCAGTATATCCAAACAACTATTTTCCGATCAAGTCCAGCCCTTTTTGCAGGAGTCTTGGACTAAACCACTTCTTGTCCCAGCCCTGAAAAATCTGATTGGTATTAACCTTTTCCCTATTGTAGGTCTCAAGGCCTTCAGAAAGCCAAGGTTGCCTACTCTGGTTACCGCAACAACTATGACCACATGGATCAGTGGCTACTGAATTTGCCGAACTACGAGCCCAAAGAGACGGACAGTGTCAAGCAAGTGGAGACCAAACTGAAAAACCAGAAAGTAAGATGAGATTGTGTGTAGATCAACCCCACAATTCCTTTGTCCCTGCATGCAGATTTATTTATTATTTTTTTCTTTATTACAAGCAGCTGAACTGAAGCTCTTTTACTGACTTCCTTGTCTAGCATGAAGCCCCTCCCCCCTTTGCTTTCTGAGCCTTCCTTCCATCTCCAACTATGATTACCTTGAATAGGTGCCTACTGGGCATGTGTAGTAGGCACCTCTTTGAGATCATAGAGAAGGAGGGCTCAGAAAGCAAAAGGGGCAGAGTTTCACGCTAAACAAGGAAGTCAATAAAAGAGCTGAAATAGCTGTAATGGAGAAACAAAATAATTTCAGCCAATTTCCCAGGCTGGATCGTCTCCTAGTTCCACCTCCATCCACTATCCCTAATGTTAGCCCACACTAGGTGCAAACAGGCCTATTGAGATTACTTTTAGCCAGGGTGTCCAACATATAGTTCCCATCATCCCCCTTGAGATCCTATAGGTGCGACATTTCTAAGGCCTGTATTATTTCCTGCAGCTTCTAGTGGCTGAGATTGCAGACAAAGAGCAGGACATGCAGCACGTATCAAGCAGCGCCCAGCAGTACCAGCAAGCAGTGAAGGTATGCGACTTCTGTCACTTTATAGGAATCTTTCCTGGAATGTTTTTGACACAAGAACATCAAACATGGTCTTGTTGCCATTGCTGTAAATAGGGAAGGTCTTAGTCAATATGCCGATCCCTCTCGGGGCTTCATTTATTCCTTTCCCTTTCTCTCAGGATTACGAGCTTGAAGCTGAGAAGTTGCGGTCAATTCTGGACATGGAAAACAGGAGAAACACCTACAATAAACGTCCTAAAATCCAGTCATCCGCTGCCAAAGTGAAAGAACAGGTAAGAGGAGAGAAGTCCCATAGGTTTCCTTGACTTGGGACTAGATACCGTTCTTAATTGGCCAGTCAGTATTTCCGGCTCTGGTGCAATGATTTGTGTGCTGTTTAGCCACATTTCTGCCGGACTACACTGATCTGATAGATCTCAAGTGGTTTTGTCTTTATCCCACCACAATTCCGTCTTCTTCTTCCCACTCCTTCTCTAACCCCCAACAGCTCTCTAACCCTTTCTACTCACCCTATCTCTGCCCAATCCCCAGCATTTACATCTTGGCTCAGCCCCTTACTGCACAGTCCCACCACAACTGGTGCTGCTCCTCCCTTTATCATCGCCCACTCCCTTTTTCTGTTCCGCAATATTACCCCCAGCCAATGGAAGGAACCCTAGTCTTGACTTACCCACAGTTAGCATGGCAGGGTGACTAAGCAATGGTCGGCCATTCTTCACTAAAACATTTAAATTAGGACCAATGGGTGGTACTGGTCACAGCCATATAAGGACAGAATCAATCTGTATTTTTTTTCCACAGGAAGCAGATCTGTCAGCAAGATACACTGAATCCAACGCAGTGAACAAGCAGAGGTTACAGACATTGGAATTTGCCCAAAGCCTTCTGCGGCAGGTAACAGGAAACTGTATAATGATGACTGAGTCAAATACAGCATTGGTGGGAATTATCTACCAGCTCCTAAAGCTACAGCTCACCTTGGAATTTATTTATAGAATGGTGTAGACAGGGATATTATAAGCCAGTGATCCCCAACCAGTGGCTCAGGGGCAACATGTTGCTCCCCAACCCCTTGGATGTTGCTCTCAGTGCCCCCAAACCAGGTAGTTATTTTTTAATTTCTGACGTGGCAAGTTTTTATTTGATTTACTACCAAATAAAGCCCCCCTGTAAGCTGATAGGGTGCATAGAGGCCCCTAATAGCCAATCACAGCCCTTATTTGGCTCCTCCATTAACTTTTATGATGCTTGTGTTGCACTCCAAGTCTTTTTACATTTGACGGTGGCTTATGAGTAAGAAAGGTTGGGGACCCCTGCTATAAGCCATTATGCACTTAGTCTTTACTAGTACTGGTGGTTGGTCAAACTAATTTAGGCCCAGAGATCTGCTGGAATGCCATAAGGCCTTACCTTCTAGTTAGTTTGCTTCTTACAAGAACAACATGCCTACCCCATGTGACCACAGTCTTCCATGTTGTCACAAGAAAAATATCATGCATGGAGACTTGTAGTTGGTACCTGTAGTTGGAATCACATAGGTGTTTGTGTTAAGTGCTTTCAGTTGTTAATGGCATTTATACATGGTTTCTAGATGAGCTCAGGGACTGTAATAGTACATTCATGAGTAGTGTGTGTTCATCGTTCATAAATCCATTGTAATGAACTGAAGTGTTTATAAAATGTTCACACCATCACTGTTGTCTCTCATATACAGCAGCCAGAGGCAGAAATACGCCAAGAGTCAGTTCAGATGATCCGGTCTGAGAAACCAGCCGAGGAGACCTGGAAAGTCAAAAAGATGTTAGATGATGAGGTGCAGCGCCGGCAGCAGTTGGAATTGGAGGTGAAGAGCACCCAAGAGGAGATTGTTCTTCTACAGAACCAGAAACCTCAGGAGACCATAGTGAAAAAGGAAGTGTTGAAGAAAGTACCAGACCCACAACTGGAAGAAGAATATCGCAAGATTCTTGAGAGAGTCTCGGAAGAGCAGCGCTTAAACAAGTCTTTGCACGATGAGCTTGAATCCCTAAAGCTGAAGGTACGTGCGCTGGAACATGAGCAAAAAGAAGGTGGTCAACAATACAGAGTCAAGGAGGTCCTAAGGATAGAAAAAGATAAGGCACAGCAGGAAGAATACTTGAGACTCAGAGAGGAGTTGGAAGAGCTGAAGAGGCAGAAAGGGGCCAAACAGAGCGAGATAGCAAGCTTACAGGAACGCAAAGTTATCCTGTCAGAAGAAAAAAATAAACAGCAGGAGAAAGTCACAGAGAAAGAGGTTGTCAAAATGCAGAATGACCCACAACTGGCTTCGGAATATAAACGTCTTCAGGAGAGTAAACAAAAGGAAAGCACTCAAAGGCAGAAGGAGGAAGAAGAGCTCCAGCTTCTGCAGGAGAAGTTAAAACGCCTAGAGAAAGAGAGAGCTATGGCTGAGGGCAAGATTACAGTAAAAGAAGTGCTTAAAGTCGAGAAAGATCTGGCCACTGAGAGGGAGGTGGCTGACCTTCGCAGACAGTATGACGAAGAGACTTCCAAGACACGAAATGCTCAGAGGGAAAAGAATGAATTGAACCGAAAGATAAATATTTTAGAAGAGGAGAATGCCAGAGTCGTGGTTCAGGAGAAAGTAAAGGAAATTGTACGTCCAGACCCTAAAGCTGAAAGTGAACTGGCCAACCTACGCCTGGAGGTGATAGAGCAACAGAGGAAATACAGAACATCTGAAGAGCAACTGAAAAGTGTGCAGAGCGAGCTGGCAACCTTACAGAAACGTGGTCCACAAGTAGAGACAAAAGAAATAATCAAGGAAGTCATTACGCACAAGACGGACCCCGAGGTCTTGTCAGAATTGGAGAAGCTCCGTGGGGAGATCTTAGACAAGACACGAGTCATAGAGCGTTCAGAGTTAGAAATCACACAGCTAAAACAGGAGATTCAAAGCTGGATAGATACAAAGCCTCAAGTTCAGATCAAGGAGGTTATTCAAGAGGTCCTTCAATACCGTGAAGACCCAGCCACCAAGAAAGAAGTGGAGACCTTGAGAGCAAAGTTGGCTGAAGAGCAGAAGAAATGCTTGGAACTAGAAAAAGAGAGAATGACTCAAGAGGACAAAATAAGAAAGAAAGAAATGGAACTATCACAAGTGAAGGAAAAAGTGGTTCAGCAAGAGGTGGTGAAGCTTGAAGAAGATCCTACCCTGAAGGCAGAAGTTAACAGCTTCTCCAAAACCATAGAGAATGAGCTGAAGCAGAAGGACTCCCTGCAGGAGGAACTACGCAAGCTGCAGTGGAGGAAGTCAGAGCTGGAACGTCAGCTTGAGGAGCTAGAAAAGGAGAGGCAGGCTAGGCGAGAGGCTGAGCTTGAGATTAATAAACTGAAAATCAGGCTGACTGAACTGGAACAGAGAGAAATAGAGACCAAAGAGAAGGTTACATTGCAACAGAAAGTTGTTCTGCAACAAGACCCACAACAAGAAAAGGAGCATAACCTTCTGAAGCTCCAAGTGGAAGAAGAAAAACACAAGCGGCAGCTGAAGGAGGCTGAACTTGAAGCACTGCAAAAAAAACTCATCTCATTGGAGAAGATGGAACTAAAGGAAAAGGTTGTATTTACAGAGAAAATAGAGGTTGAGAAGGATCCTAAAACAGAGCAAGAGATCCAGAGGCTGAAAATCAGCTTGGAAGACGAGAGTAAAGCCAAGAGAGAGCTGGATTCAGAGGTGAGTCGTCTTCAAGCCCGTCTTTCTGAAATAGAATTCAACAACTCCAAGGCCAACAAAGAACTTGAATACTTGAGAGATGAGGTCCATAAACTACAGATGGAAAAGCAAAATCTGCAGCTGGAGACCCGCCACCTCCACTCCGAAATACAGATCACCATGAAGGAAGCTCAAGATATCCGAAACATGACTCAAGTCGACAGTGGAGCGAACTTGGATTCTCGCCTCCTCTGCCTGGAAGAAGAGCTGAAAGAGCTCCAAATGATCTCCAAAGACAAAGATGCAGAGATTGAGCAACTGCAAAAGCGTCTGGAAACCATGACAATCAAGAAGGAACAGAGAGAGAACCACCTTCGCCGTTCCATCGTCGTCATCGACCCAGACACCGGAAGAGAGATGTCGCCGGAGGAAGCCCGCAGAACAGGTCTGATCGACTGGAGTATGTTTGTCAAACTTCAGAACCAAGAGTGCGACTGGGAAGAAACCACCATCAAGGGGCCCAACGGCGAATCCTCCGTGATTATCGATAGGAAATCAGGCAGGAAGTTCGACATCGAAGAGGCCCTGAGACTGCGGCGCATCACCAGACGCCAGTACGACAGTTACCTCAACAAGGAAATGTCCATCCAGGAATTTGCAGCCTTGGTGTCTGGGAGACTGTAGGAGAAAACAATCAGTTGCATTATATTACGCCCATTAAGGGGATGTTACGGACATTGAATCAGTACAACTGCCCCGTGTTTTCCTGTTACCCGTAGCGGGACTTCCTTTCCACGTTTCTTCTACTTTAACTCCTTTTATAGTTTGTAGAAACGATATATTTTCACACGGACATGGGTTCTGACGACCTTCTGCCCGTGTCCTGTGGCATCCCTTTAACAGCCAGTGAGGGGGGAGTGGCCATAAGTGTACCCCATAGTTCCAGTATATTCTTGGTGTAGATATGAAGCCAAAGCTCATTATGGAACATGCACTAAGCAGGATAATCACTTCGACTGTATAAACCAGATGCAAAACCCACAGATTGTATTGGGGCTTATCACCCCCTTGTGATATAGAGAAAGGATAGCGGATGCTTTAGAAAAGCACAGCTCTGTCTTCTGTCACTTTTTCCAGCCAATGATGTGCCTTACTAACCCAAACCTGTCCCTGTGTGATATCATGGTGCCATGGCACCCCTTTTTCTGTATATCTTATTCCATGGTGGGATCGGAGAAATAGTCAAATGTATTTTATTTATGTAATGCTAATAAAGATGTGGTGGTTCTGAATTCTGGAGGAATTATTGTGTATTGGATGGGGGTGGATGAATAAATACGAAGTAAAAGCCTATTTATGTACATAGTAGTGTGGCCAACCAAACAAATAGGCACAGAGCTATACAGGGAACTGTGAGTATCATTCATGTATTATAAGGGATAATGTACCCCCTACTGTAAATGATAAGGATATTAGCAGTCACTGAGGGGTTCTGTGCCCATATAAAGGCACAAGGCTGCAGGGCTGAGTTATACAGGGAACTCTGAGTATCACTCATGTATTATAAGGGATAATGTACCCCCTACTGTAAATGATAAGGATATTAGCAGTCACTGAGGGGTTCTGTGCCCATATAAAGGCACAAGGCTGCAGGCTGAGTTATACAGGGAACTCGGAGTATCACTCATGTATTATAAGGGATAATGTACCCCCTACTGTAAATGATAAGGATATTAGCAGTCACTGAGGGGCTCTGTGCCCATATAAAGGCACAAGGCTGCAGGCTGAGTTATACAGGGAACTCGGAGTATCACTCATGTATTATAAGGGATAATGTACCCCCTACTGTAAATGATAAGGATATTAGCAGTCACTGAGGGGCTCTGTGCCCATATAAAGGCACAAGGCTGCAGGCTGAGTTATACAGGGAACTCTGAGTATCACTCATGTATATAATAATAAGGTATATAAATATAAGGTAATTATTGGTGTTTAGTGACTTCACACTAGTGAAGAATATATTATATCATTTAATGTAGATATATATAATAAAGGCCCATCATCTGTGTATCATTGGCCAGAACCCGCTCCCAGGCAGACATACAAGGCACAGGGATCAGGGGGCATAACTTGGGGTCCATATCCTGCATTTGTCCTTGGTACACACAGAGCTTATAGCCAAGAATCCAGACCAGTCCCACTGGAGGCCCATCTATTTTTCTACAGACTACAAACATGTGAAGAGGAAGCAGCTGTACCAATGAAGTTCAAATTTGCCCAAAAAATCAGGAAAAGCCTGCGTGCTAATGGAAAGAAACATAGCCAGTTGGTAGCCCCCTTATTATGTATCCAACCTGTTACTGTACCTCAGTAATAAATCACCCACCTCTCTTGGCAGGGCATCCCACAACCCGACTTACCTTTACAATAAAGAAACGCTGTCTATGCTGATGTTTGCATCATCTTTCCTGTAGTCTCAATGGATACCCTATCTATAAGCCTTCATGTGATGCATAGGATTCATCATATCTTATAAAAATACCTAATATATCCCCAGGTCAGTTTTTAGAGCTGTTTTAGTTTATAAGAGGTTAGGGCTTCCATTTCTAGCTGATTTTCAAGTGTGTCACTTGCGGTACAGGTATGGGGTCCCTTATCTGGAAACCCATTATCCAAAAAGTTCTGAATTATGGAAAGGCCATCTCCCATAGACTCCATTATAAGCAAATAATTGTAATTTTAAAAAATGATTCCCTTTTCTCTGTAATAATAAAACTAATAAAAATACCTGTAATTGATCCCAACTAAGATATAATTACCACTTATTGGGGGCAGAACAGCCCTATTGGGTTTATTTAATGGTTAAATGATTCCCTTTTCTCTGTAATAATAAAACAGTACCTGTACTTGATCCCAACTAAGATATAATTACCCCTTATTGGGGGCAGAACAGCCCTATTGGGTTTATTTCATGGTTAAATGATTCCCTTTTCTCTGTAATAATAAAACAGTACCTGTACTTGATCCCAACTAAGATATAATTACCCCTTATTGGGACAGAACAGTCATATTGGGTTTATTTAATGGTTAAATGATTCCCTTTTCTCTGTAATAATAAAACAGTACCTGTACTTGATCCCAACTAAGATATAATTACCCCTTATTGGGGCAGAACAGCCCTATTGGGTTTATTTCATGGTTAAATGATTCCCTTTTCTCTGTAATAATAAAACAGTACCTGTACTGGATCCCAACTAAGATATAATTACCCCTTATTGGGGGCAGAACAGCCCTATTGGGTTTATTTCATGGTTAAATGATTCCCTTTTCTCTGTAATAATAAAACAGTACCTGTACTTGGTCCCAACTAAGATATAATTAACCCTTATTGGAGGCAAAAGAAGCCTATAGGGTTTATTCAATATTTCAATGATTTTTAGCAGACTTAAGTTATGGAGATCCAAATTACAGAAAGATCCCTTATCCGGAAAACCCCAGGTCCTGAGCATTCTGGATAACAGGTCCCATACCTGTACGAGTTTCCACCCGATTTGCCAGGACCATTTAGAGATGTAGGACTGACCTTGTATCAATCGGGTGTATGTGCCGGCCCAACCCCGATACCCACCTGTGTGTGCCAGCCGATGAAGGAGGGCTTGTGGTTTTGTTCGGCAGAGAGGTCAGGTTCCCTGTGCCCAACTCTGAGCCAGCAATGGCCGCACCGCTGAATGCAGGTCTAGGGAAAGATAAAAACAATGATTGCAGACGAATGAGAGAGTGAAAAATGAATGTGAATTAAAGAAATATTGGAAGGAGAGAGTGAATGACAGACAGACAGACAGTGCTGGTTTCCCCTGCACAGCGAGAAGCTGTAGGTCACAGAACAGTTGTTTCCTTGGCAGGAAAGGACCCAGGGATGGATCTAGTGATGCTGAAACATGAGGAAATCACAAAGGACCATTTCATGTGATTCTTAAAATACAATAATAAATGGCAATTGATTCCAGCTGCTTCCACTGACTTAGTCTCCGCCATCTCCTCATCTTCTAGTCTCTCTTATTCTCTCTCAGGATCGGACTGGGCTGGCGGGAAACCAGGAAAATACCCGGTGGCCTCGTCCGTTATGGGCCCTGCTGACCAAGTCCCACTCCCCCTCTGTCCCCTTTCTCCCCGATTGTGTCTGGAAATTAGGGTGGAGGTTTGCAACTGAGGGGAGGAAGGTTTGCAACTGGGGTGCGGGACCTTGAGGGACCCCTTCTCTCCATCTCACTACTCTCAGTTGCCCTCCCTGTATCCTGCCCTTTCTTCCCACTTACCCCTCCTGCCCCTATACGTCTGTCAGACCCCTCCCATTATATTCTGTCTCCATTCCATCCTTTAGATCTACATTCCTTATATTCTCTCTCCATTCAAATCTCAGCTTCCCATTTGTAGCATTTTATTTCTCATTGGGCTTCATTCTATTCTCAGTTCTCCATTATGCCCCGCTCCCCCAAACATACCTCCCAACTGTCCTGATTTTCGCAGGAGGCTTTACTTCCCCTTTAACAGCAGACAACGCCTAATGGATATGATGAGAAGTTCACTCAAAGTTTATGAGATAAAGCCTATGTAATAATTGAAAGGCGCATTGGGGGTGATTCCCAATACATGCAATTTGTACCAATGACTGCATTGGTACAAAGTGTGTGTATTGGGAATCACCCAATGGCAGACTGACAGGTTTAGGAAGAAGTAAAGACAAATGTAGAAAAAAATGTCTGTAAAATGTCATTTAAAATGTTGTGTGAAAAAAAGATAAATTCACTAAGTAGAGAGAGAGGTTTGTGAATATGGCGGGAATTCCGACAATTTAATCTCCACGTTTAGCAGCCAATTACCTGTTCCACTGCAGAGCTCCCAACTCTTTGGGAGTCTCTCTCTGAAGGTGCGGAAGTGACGCGCTCCAGAGGAAAGATCATGTGACATATTCCAACCGTGCAGAAGCCAATGGAAGTACTGTGTTCCAGCGCCAAAAGCCAATCAACCTTATCTATAATCCCACCCTTTCCTGCCCCTCTCGGTAGAATCCCACCCTTTCCTGCCCCTCTCGGTAGAATCCCACCCTTTCCTGCCCCTCTCGGTAGAATCCCACCCTTTCCTGCCCCTCTCGGTAGAATCCCACCCTTTCCTGCCCCTCTCGGTAGAATCCCACCCTTTCCTGCCCTCTCGGTAGAATCCCACCCTTTCCTGCCCCTCTCGGTAGAATCCCACCCTTTCCTGCCCCTCTCGGTAGAATCCCACCCTTTCCTGCCCCTCTCGGTAGAATCCCACCCTTTCCTGCCCCTCTCGGTAGAATCCCACCTTTCCTGCCCCTCTCGGTAGAATCCCACCTTTCCTGCCCCTCTCTGTAGAATCCCACCCTTTCCTGCCCCTCTCTGTATATGATCAGCACCTTTAAAATGGACCTGTCACCCAGACATAAAAAGCTGTATAATAAAAGTCCTGTTCAACCTGTTAAACATGAAATCCAAATTATTTTTTCATTAACACATCCATACCCACTATTAAGGACATCTAAAAATCCCAGCTGTCAATCATATATTGCCTGCCCTGCCTCTAGAGGCGGGGCAGAGAATTACTTTCGCTTTCCATTTAGCACTTTGTAGCTGTCACTGCCCTCCTCACATTCCCCCTGCCTCCTCACTGTCTTATTATGTAGCCAGTGCATGGGCATCGGGCCCCCCATTCCGGCACAAAAGCCTGCCTGTTTGGTGAAGTTGTGTAATTCTAAGACTGAAGGAAACAAGATTGAATGATTTATATCAGGGGGCTCAAACTCAATTTACCTGGGGGCCGCAGGAGGCAAAGTCAGGATGAGGCTGGGCCGCATAAGGGATTTCACAAAAAATTGGCTTTCAAGGGATAATGCAAGGCACGGCGGGCGGGAGCTGCTGATTGCGAAAATTACGTTATGCCATCATAACAGTTATTATGGGAAGACGTTCTGTGTGCACAATTAGCTCCTTAGCAGCTAATTGTGCACACAGAACGTCTTCCCATAATAACTGTTATGATGGCATAACGTCATTTCCGCAATCAGCAGCTCCCGCCCGCCGTGCCTTGCATTATCCCTTGAATCGCAATAAAAATCACGATCCATTCATTGCTTTTGAAAAGGTGTTGGTGCGGGCCACAAAATATTGTACCGAGGGCCGCAAATGGCCCGCGGGCCGCGAGTTTGAGACCCCTGATTTATATAGTGTAAGTGAAATTCATTATACTTGACTAACCTGATAGAAAAGAATTTGGAATTATTTCTTAGGGTGAAAGATCCCCTTTAGTAGAGGCCTGCCTCTGCCCCACCCATTTTCCCCATCTACCCCATCCATTCCGCCCATAACCCCGCCCCCAAGTGACATCAGTGCCCACCCCCAACCCTATTTCCTTGCCCCATGTGACAACATCATCCCTACACGTCAGTCTACACTACATTCTCTGTGTCAGTTTCCCAGACATAGTTGAAGCCCTACCGATTAGATAATTTAGATAACAAAGACGTCACGAGTCAGAAATAAGACAGAAATTTTTATAAAAGGCTAAAATGCACATAAAGCCATCGGCGTTGAATACAAACACAGCTTAAGCCAAAAATATAAGCTCAAATAAAAACAAACAAATGTTCCACATAGAAAGGCTGCAGCTGCTTCAGTCAGAAAAGTGCCCTATAAAGTTAAGTGCTTTATTACCGAGACAGTTTGGTGGATAACAATATGCTGGTGCTGAAGGTCCATATCAATATAGAAAATCTCTGCAGGTCAAGGAGATGCAAAGATGGCTGTACAAACGCTACGGGGGCAGCTCCGCCAAGTTGATTGGAGATGCCCCAATGTGAAGCCCCAAAGCCTCTATAGAGTCAATGCAAAGTGCTGTGGAGTCTACATGCAGTATGGGGGGGCGGGGCTTTGCTTTGGAGGGGGCTCAATACCCCCATAACATGGGCACTAACCCTATAACTGCCCCATCACTACTACAGCGGGTGGGTTTATCTCCATTGCAGTCCCGATATGTTTACAACCAATCACTGTAAGGCTGTCAAACCCTCCTTATTGGCCACTCAGGCAATGGCTACTCCAATAGTAGCCACCAGTGAGGCCTTATCATCGCTTGGCTGAATCACTGGAAAGAAGGTGCTATCATATCACACCAGAGGAGGCCCTGGATTGGATCTTCTCCTGCCAGGGATTAAAGGGTAAGTAGCGCAACGCTGAGGGTAATGCAGAGTTTGCGGTTTACCTTTCATACCGAGGAGCAATCGCCAAGGGAAAGATCGATGAGAGGAATAACTAGGGGGTATGAGGAAAGGCCCCCATAGAACTGATGAGCTGAATAGGGAGATGTACAAATTCTACAAACTAATGCACAATAAGCAAGATCTATAAAACACTAAGTAAATAAGAAAAGACATGAAATATACATCTACGTCCCCCCTGTCTGGGATGAATGGCAACAATTTGTCTTTGAGGAAGTGGTTTGAGGTTAGAAAACCTGAATAACGTTGCATGTATTGTATTTATAAGCAGGGGTTACCCTTCAACATAACCTTTTCCTTAGGGGGGCCCCAATGAAGTTGGGGGAATTAGTTTTGAGACACATAAACGGACTTACGCCCCTTATTATTAGGAGGAAGATGATGGAGACCGGAGTTAATGCATGGACCCCCAACAGTCCCTGCTATAGACAGACTACAAAACAGGAAGGGTTAACTCACCAACTAGTCGATCTCTCAGTGTATATCCAGCTTAGTACAAGAGAACAGTTCCTGACCCTGCTGGGCTTCCGTAGTCTTTAGGCTTCAACCGAGGCACCTGGAGGCTGAGCCCAGCTGCCTGTTCTGTGGGCAATAACATTTATACCATAGAGCTGTTGTATGTGACAACTAGTAAAGCAGCGGTATCCACATAACATCAGCTCGGTACCTATTCCAGCCCTAACACATCACTTACATATTTTTGACCCAGCTGCTGAATGCTGGAAATTCAGGATTTCTCATTTAAAGGGGTAGTTCACCTTGAAATTACCTTTTAATATGATATTTTCAATTGGTATTCATTTTTTAGAGTTTTCCAACTTTTCGTTCAGCAGCTATCTGGTTGCTAGGGTCTTGCTTACCTTAGCAACCAGGCAGTGGTGTGAATTAGAGACTGAAAAATGAATAGAAGAGGGACTAAACAGAAAGATAATAAAAAGTAACAATAAAAATAAAATTGTAGCCAGTTTTTGGGTTGCTGGGGGGTCAGTGACCCCTGTGTGAAAGCTGGAAAGATGTAGACGAAGACCAATTGCAAAGTTGCTAGGATTAGTACATTCTCTGGCACAGAAACAGGATGACCTGCATCATAGTCTAAAAAGTCAACAATAAAAAAAAGGCAGCTTGTATCTCTCGCTAGGCGTCAGACAATCAGATACACGCTGCCCAATCCGTTATGGGTTGTTAACCCATAAATTAACTTTTAGCATTTGCAATTGGTTGCCGTTTTTATGTTACTTAGCATTATATTCAGGAGCTCTCCAGTTTGGAATTTCAGCAGCTCTTTGGTTGCTAAGGTCCAAATGACCTTAGCAACCAGGCACTGATTTAAACGAGGGTCTGGAATACAAATAGGAGAATAGGATTTAATATAAAAATGAGTAATACAGAGTAGCAATTTTGGATGTTGGGGGGTCAGTGACCCCCATTGGAAAGATGGAGAGAGGCAGGAGAAGGCGGCAAATAATTCAAAAACTATAAAAAGAGAAAAAACTAAGACCAACTGACATGTTAATAACAATTAGCCATTCTATAACATACTAAAAGTTAACGTTAAAGTTAACCGCCCCTTTAAGGCTACTTACCCAGCAACAACTGAACACTTGGGAATATTACCCAGGAGGAGGGATACATTTGAGTGACACCAGTCCATATCCTATCAGCTTGCAGGCCACATTGCATACTCATATGCATCAACTGCTCAAGCATTAACCAATCAGTAGGAGCTGCCGTACACACACTAATGCTAAGTGTGAGCTCCCCCCATGTTCAATCATTGCTGGAAAGTTTGATATCAGCCAAAGGATTGTCAGTATCAGGAAGACAACGATATTGCAATCTTATATCCCAGAATTCCTTGCACAAGTTTCCTGTATCCTAAAATTGAACATACTGGTACGTCAGCCCAAAACAAAAGGTGTAGCCATTCTAGCCTGAACCTTTGATGAGCTTTACTTGTCCTTTAAATGAAGAGAGTTGTGTGTAAGAGTTCAGGAAGGAGAAGAGAGACAACCTTGGGCGGGTATGAATGCAGAATGCGTAAAGCCACCATATACTGCACCATGGCAGTCGGGAAATTAACCCCATTGTGGCCTATTTTCTTTCAAATGAATTCCATACGGCAAATTGGATCAGCCAGCTATTATCGCCATTGATTGGCATGGCTTGCTCTATAGAGTGCAATTGGTATAATCTGGTAAATAATGGTATAATCTCAATGGGAACAGGAGTGTTCCTACTGTTTGTATGTCTGCATTTAGACATATGGATGGGAGCTGCCATATTGAATGAAGGAATGTATTCATAGACACATGGCATGTTCCCCATAGCTGCATTTATACACTTGAATGAAAGATGCACGTCTGTTATCAACCTCAACTACTATGTTACTATGAGGGGGAGCAACCATCGCTGTCCTTGAAGAGCAAAAGAGTAGTGGCACCATCTTTCTTCTATTATACGACACCAGAAATTGGTGCCAGCAGTACTAGTCCAGCAATATGTTTTGAGAAAGTGAAAGCCTCAACCAAGCAATATGGCAGCATCCACTCATTATTATCTACAGCATGGGAGGAAACCCACACAGACATGGGGAGAACATACAGACTCATTGCAGACAGCGCCCTGGCTGGGATTGAACTCAGGACCCGAGCACTGCGCTAACATTTCACTAAGCAAGAGAAAGGGGAGAAATGTTATGGAACACAATTGCCCCTGAGACAGCAAGGGTGAAATGTTATGGAATATTCTTTTGTTGTTGTTGTTGTTCCATGCACATCAATGTTAATCCACAATAATGCGGCTTGTCAGTGCCTGAGCAGCTGTGGGTGCTTTTATTGGGTGCAGAGAGTGGCTCACTCAGCCGCTTCCCTAATCTTTAGTGCAGTAAAACTCCCAGAGATAAGCTTCAAGTCTTTCTACAGAATTTATATTTGGTCGTGTGTTAGAGCTTCTTCTGAGGGGCTGCTGGGCCTTTTCCGTGAATGTGAGCACCATCTAGAGGAAGAGAGGGGCAAACATGAAATCTGCAGGGAGGTTCACAGAAAGAAAAAACAGTGTATGTGATACTATACTATATTATATATAATAATATTATACCCTACTATATCTGCTATCCCACAGCCCCAGTCCCTTCCCAGAGGCTATTATCACCCCACTGCTACTATAGGCACCATCTCTCCCTACTATACCTGCTATCCCACAGCCCCAGTCCCTTCCCAGAGGCTATTATCCCCCACTGCTACAATAGGCACAATCTCTCCCTACTATACCTGCTATCCCACAGCCCCAGTCCCTTCCCAGAGGCTATTATCCCCCACTGCTACTATAGGCACCATCTCTCCCTACTATACCTGCTATCCCACAGCCCCAGTCCCTTCCCAGAGGCCATTATCCCCCCACTGCTACTATAGGCACCATCTCTCCCTACTATACCTGCTATCCCACAGCCCCAGTCCCTTCCCAGAGGCTATTATCCCCCCACTGCTACTATAGGCACCATCTCTCCCTACTATACCTGCTATCCCACAGCCACAGTCCCTTCCCAGAGGCTATTATCCCCCACTGCTACTATAGGCACCATCTCTCCCTACTATACCTGCTATCCCACAGCCCCAGTCCCTTCCCAGAGGCCATTATCCCCCCACTGCTACTATAGGCACCATCTCTCCCTACTATACCTGCTATCCCACAGCCCCAGTCCCTTCCCAGAGGCTATTATCCCCCACTGCTACTATAGGCACCATCTCTCCCTACTATACCTGCTATCCCACAGCCCCAGTCCCTTCCCAGAGGCTATTATCCCCCCACTGCTACTATAGGCACCATCTCTCCCTACTATACCTGCTATCCCACAGCCCCAGTCCCTTCCCAGAGGCTATTATCCCCCACTGCTACTATAGGCACCATCTCTCCCTACTATACCTGCTATCCCACAGCACCAGTCCCTTCCCAGAGGCTATTATCCCCCACTGCTACTATAGGCACCATCTCTCCCTACTATACCTGCTATCCCACAGCCCCAGTCCCTTCCCAGAGGCTATTATCCCCCACTGCTACTATAGGTCCCATCTCTCCCTACTAGACCTGCTATCCCACAGCCTCAGTCCCTTCCCAGAGGCTATTATCCCCCCACTGCTACTATAGGCACCATCTCTCCTTACTATACCTGCTATCCCACAGCCCCAGTCCCTTCCCAGAGGCTATTATCCCCCCCACTGCTACTATAGGCACCATCTCTCCCTACTATACCTGCTATCCCACAGCCCCAGTCCCTTCCCAGAGGCTATTATCCCCCACTGCTACTATAGGCACCATCTCTCCCTACTATACCTGCTATCCCACAGCCCCAGTCCCTTCCCAGAGGCTATTATCCCCCACTGCTACTATAGGTCCCATCTCTCCCTACTAGACCTGCTATCCCACAGCCTCAGTCCCTTCCCAGAGGCTATTATCCCCCCACTGCTACTATAGGCACCATCTCTCCCTACTATACCTGCTATCCCACAGCCCCAGTCCCTTCCCAGAGGCTATTATCCCCCCCACTGCTACTATAGGCACCATCTCTCCCTACTATACCTGCTATCCCACAGCCCCAGTCCCTTCCCAGAGGCTATTATCCCCCCACTGCTACTATAGGCACCATCTCTCCCTACTATACCTGCTATTCCACAGCCCCAGTCCCTTCCCAGAGGCTATTATCCCCCCACTGCTGCTATAGGCATCTTCTCTCCCTACTATACCCACTATCCCACGGCCCCAGTCCCTTCCCAGAGGCTATTATCCCCACTGCTACTATAGGCACCATCTCTCCCTACTATACCTGCTATCCCACAGCCCCAGTCCCTTCCCAGAGGCTATTATCCCCCCCACTGCTACTATAGGCACCATCTCTCCCTACTATACCTGCTATCCCACAGCCCCAGTCCCTTCCCAGAGGCTATTATCCCCCCACTGCTACTATAGGCACCATCTCTCTTTCCCCATTTACCCGTCTGTCCAGGCTGTATGTGGTTGGCAAGGGATGGACGAGGAAGCTGTGAGGAATGGTGAGCAGCGCTGGAATGCAAAGCTCCCAGCACATCTGCAGAAAGCAAAATATAGGGTTAGGATGACTTCCCATTATCAGCAGTTACACAATATACACCTGGGTAAAAAAGGGGCTTAAACCCAGATACAGGCATTGGTGTTACAATAGACAGAATGTATTAAACCATGTACAGTTCCCATTAGCAAATCTTATGACAAATTATGACATGAAGGTCATCATGATGACATGATGTGGTGTCACGCATAGCAATTCTAAACAGACCTTACTTAGATACATATACTCATATATATTAATGGGTTTGTATGCTTACTCCTTGCAAGTCCATGATGAAATGTGCCTGGTGCTGGTCCCGTGACAATAGCATCTTTTGATGCTGCAGCTTTGGGTACCGGATCAGTTGAAAAGGAAATGACGTGGAGCGGAAAGGTGGAGATGGGCGACAGGAGACTCAATTGGGTTGGACCTGGAAGCTTGCCTCCATTTGGTTTGTAAGCTGGAGTCAGCACGGTCAGCGATGGTGTCGAAGTGAGGATTGTAGGGACTGGGCTGCATTTTGGGGGCTGCTTTGAGAGAGTAGATATTATTTTTAACATTTATTTATAAAGCGCCACATATTCCACAGCGCTGTACAATAAGTAGAGAAGTAATTTTTAGCATGCAATGGGGAAGACATCCAATGCTAAAATCTCAGTCATGGAACTGAAATGTCAAATGCATTAGTCAAGGTGCCAAGATTGCTCCAGTTCTTGTGACCCACAGCAACCAATTTACTGGCAACTTGTTAATAGCAAACATCTAAATGATAGCCATGGGTTGCTAGACCTTGTGACCAATAGCAACCAATTATTTCCTGGCAACATGTTAAAAAGCAAACATCTGAATAGTAGCCATGGGTCGCTAGAATGTTCCATTATTGTAAATGATTGGCACAGAAATGATACATTTGGCATTTTAGCCATGTTACTAACATCGTGTTAGTATGATATGGTGCACTTACAGCGATGGTGGATGATGCCGATGTGCCGGTTCCCACTCCTGTCACCATGGAAGATGTCAGGAGCTTAGCAACCCCTTGTGTTCCAACCCCGGAGTCTTGAGGCGCCATTAGGGTCAGTTTTTGAGGAGGGTGAGGTGGTTTTTTAGTGGGGAGAGTGCTGGAATTACGAGACGCGTTTGAAATAGATGGATTGAGTGAGGAATTTGGACTCAAATTCGGGATACTGGAACTTCCTGAGCTACTGCTGGGAGGAACAGGGTTTCTGGGTACTGGCGGCCTATACACCTGCTGTATTGTTGTACCGGCATTTCCAGCTAGCTTGCCTACAGAGCTTGGAGGCACAGCAGGCCTGGTAAGGTTGTTTAAAGGAGATGGAGGATGATATCCCTGAACTATTGCAGGCTTGGTGAAGGGTCGCTGGGGAGGTGATAGGACTGGTACCCTAGGACTTCCATTCTGGACTGGGTGCACTAAATTAACCTTGCTATGTTGGTTGCTTATTTGGTAAAGCTTCACAGAAGGTTGCATTGATGGCCTGGCGATCTGAAGAGTTTTGACTTGTGCATTAAGATGAGGCTTCTGCTTTCCTTGCTGGACATCAGAAGAAGGCTTTGCAGTGTGACTGGGTGCCACGACTTTCTTTTCTGAAGTTACAGGCTGGTCAGTGGAAGCCCCTCTTGGTAACTGTACACTAATGGGAGGACTGGGCTTCTTCTTCTCCTCTACTGGTTTCTCTGGCAGGCATATTCGGGGGCTAGGAAAGTCAAGGCAAGCAGCAGGAGGCCGACTGGAAAGAGCAGTCAAATGCTCTGAAACAGTATCAAGTGAAGGAGGGTTGTGGATGAGATCTCCATCAAGGGAATTGTCCTGGGTGTAGCTAGAGAGAGATGATGCTACTACTGGAGGAGGGCCGGAGGAAGAAACCATGTCCTTGGAGGAAACAGACGTTGCTACTGTATCTGTTGCTGCCTCTTTAGGTGGCAAAGCTGGTTTCTTTTCATTCTTGTTACTAGAGTCCTACGTAGAAATTAAAGACTGTCACAAACGGCACAAATCTTCTGTATTACTATTACAGTACATAAACAACTTTTCATGCTGTCTCAGCAGAGGGCTCAGAAACATATTTTGATGGGGGGCTCAGAATGGAACATTACACCCCTGCAGTTTTATTTTTGTACTTTTGAGAGATATATACTGGCAAGATCCCTTAAACAAACTTTAAATCAGTTCTTCTTGGATAGCCAATATCCTTACTGGATAGCCAATAAGTAAGAGAGTATAAACATACTGTACCTTTATTTTCACTTTCTGCGCAGTCATTGCCCTGTTCTTTGCCCTGGCAAGAAAAAAAGTAGATGTAGGAGAATTTGAGAGAAGACAGAAATAAGTGGTGCCTGTCTGTCATAGGACTTATGAAAGAAAAAAAATGAGAGAAGGATTGATGTTTCGGCTAGCAGTCTAACCTTTCTCAAAGAGCATGCAAACAACAAAGTTTGGTTTCGTTTTTACAGGGTGGTGCACAATACTTACAGAATGGAACTGAGCTGTGGGTACCCACGCCTGGACTCTTTAAAGAGTGTGCTGCAATAGGAGAATAAAGGCTGTAAACTACAATCCAACACATTTCCACTCCTGTTTATTCTATCT
Source organism: Xenopus tropicalis (assembly GCF_000004195.4). Classification (NCBI taxonomy): domain Eukaryota; kingdom Metazoa; phylum Chordata; class Amphibia; order Anura; family Pipidae; genus Xenopus; species Xenopus tropicalis. Next base: position 14,422,979 of record NC_030685.2, on the reverse strand, counting down.
GGGGTTAAAGCCAGGGATGGACTGGGGAGGGGGAGGTGAAGGGTCCACCAGGGTTTCTGCCCTAGGGGCCCCCTCACCCCCCCCACACCCATCCAGAGGCCCCCCTTGCTGCTTTCTCTACCCCCTCCCTGAGTCCATGTACAATATAGTTGCCTTGGGATGCATCGGGGGAGGTAGAGCAGCAGCCCGGGGGAGTGCAGTGGGGATCTGGTCTGGGTCAATGGGCCCCACCAGCTTTTTCCCAGTGCCACGCCGGCCCAGTCTGACCCTGGTTAAACCTGGAATAAATTCACTTCTAAAAATGGTTCATATTCCACTTAGCCATACAGCACAGTAAGATGGCAGCAGCCAATATTTATACTGAACACTTCATATGTATGGTTGGCAGCTTCCATGTTGTTCTTGCCAAATAATTTTCACAGATATGTTGTTGCATTGCTGGCAATGGGTAAAGGCACTGCAGTACATAAACATAGGGAAAGAACAAACACTAAGCATTCATAATCCTTCTGTGACTGTTTCTGATAAAAGACCAAGAAACCCTTTGTACTGTGATGGCTTTATTTTAATTACATTTACCTGGCCTGCATCCAGCCTCGGGGCCACAGTGGTTTGACCTCTCCATCCAGGAAGGATTTGAGATAATCTTCTAGACTTGGCACGCCATTTTCCTCCTGCTCGAACATATCTACCTTTGTACGCACCAGCTGGCTCAGCAGCTGCCTGAACAAAAAACAAATTGTGGGAGGCTGCGACACAGCGTCAAGGACAATTTCTAGCAGATATGAGCTGTATATAGCATATCACAAAAAACATTCTTTCCCTTCTAGTCTCTCACCTGATTTCATCTGTCCACTGGAACTTCTTGCGTGGCCCTGAAGATTTCCGACCACCCTTCTCTCCTTCCTCCTCCTCTGCCGAGCCTGCCTTCTGCTCTCTCTCCTTGTCCTCTTCCAGTAACCTTTGTGGTAATAAACAAGTGAAAGCCTTTAGAGTCCTTCCATCGTACTTTGATATCTACTTATTAGTCTCACAATAGGAAATGGACAGTAGCTACTTATGATCAAGGAATACAGGCTTCCTCTCAATGACTGATATTTATTAATACGACTACTTTACACATTCCACTGTTCAAGCATTAAGTTCATAGGTCCCTCTGCTCCACATGTAGGCCATGTAATTACATGGCCTAACTGTGGTGCAAAGGGACCCATAAACTTAATGCCTGGCCAAACAACTGAACAGACTTACTGCTCAGCAGTGAAAGATTAAGCTATGTAGCAAAAGCAGGTCACATACTTGGCATATTTTGCTTGGTTGTACACTTTGCACTCTTCGTGGTACTTGCTGATTTGCTCTGGCATAGCCCGTGCCACGGCTTCTTTCAGCTTCCGCAGAGGCTCTCGTAGCCGACCCCCCTTAAAGAGACAGATTCCAAGAATTGTATGACCTCAAGCTGAACACATAAATGTCAACATTTTATCATTTAAAAGGCCTTTTCTTTAAAAAGTTAGTAGTCCAATCTGACACCTCGATCCCAGCCTCACCATGTAATTAATCAAGTAAACAGCCTTAAAATTTGTCCCAGACATATCAACCAATCAGATCAGATTCTTTACTTTCATAATTCTGTGTGGACTAGACTGGTAAAATCTAACTGGTCACTGGCTTCTGTGGTTAGTGAACCAAAGCAAACATTCTCTCTGTGTTACTCCATGAACACTTAAAAATAAATGCACACTGACAGGGGCTTGTAAGGAGGAAGGCAGAGTTATATCCAATGAGTAGCAACAGGTAATATATTTGACAAGAGAGAAACAAGTGCTGTGCTATGCATGCTTAAACCTGGGGACATGAACTTTCAACCATGTACACACACAGACAGACAAAAGCTCACAACCACATACAAACACACATTTGCTCACAGAATGGCACCAATGGCCCATCTCTGACCTGCTTATGCAAGTACAAGCGCGTGGCCCATTTTACCAGAGTGTCTTTGCCACAGGGTAAGACTGATGCCAGATGTGAGAAGACTGCCAAACGGAGAGAGGAGCTCAGTTCCCGGGATAATAGATATATGCTGTGGGAACAGAAAATTCTGGTTAGTTGTTGTAGAAGCACTTGGCTTATAGTTTAGAGTTTTTTTATGAGCAAACCATAATTTAACACATGTAAACTGTTTGCAGAATTTACCGCACTGTGTGCAGAGGAGGAGTAGATGTCAGTAAAGGTTAATATGAAGATGGGAGTAGCGATCAGTTAAGGGAAAGATGAGTGGGGGTTGGTAAAGAAAAATGTGTAGGAGTAGGAGTGAGCATCAAACGATTGTAGAAGGAGGAAGGGTTACTAAAGAGTACAGTTATGCAGTACAGTAGACATTATTAAAAAAGTATCACAATGCAGAATAAAGACCCCCCCCCCCCCCATCTATCATTACGGGACTACTCAGGGTTGAGTGCTCAGGGGAGGATCTTGGGTAAGTAATGTGCTGTGTTTGTGGAAAGTGATACTTACTCAAGCAGAGCGCTGTTCATCTCCTGGGAGAATAACAAACCTTTCTTTTCACCCTCTGATGCTCTTACAGCCTAAAATTAAAAAAAAAAAATCTGTGGGTTGCATTACTGCTAAAAACCATGATGGTGACGGCACGGCTAAAGGCGGATGGAATATTTTTCATCAGCCAACAATTGGCCTGAATGCATTTTTACCAAAACTAAAATAGATAATTTTACTGACCTTTGTCAGCTCCTTGATCCTTTTCTCTAGGGCGAAAGGTAAGCCTTCTGGGAGAGATGCAGGTGCTTTAGTGGCCTGCTCTGATGCTGTCCCACCTTGGACTCCATGCTTTTTCTCGGGCAGGGTGTTGGGTACATTCTCTATCGGCTTCTCGCTTATGGAGTCTATGGCACTGACAGCTTTGAGCAGCTCAGACACATGAGACGACATGGTGGGATCAGGGGTCAGCTCAGCCTCGCGTGGAGTTGGCTTTGGAAGAGTAGGCTGCTGGCTAATGCCGGAGGGCTTGACGGTGGGAGTAGGGGTTGGTGGTGTGATAATGGTTTTTTGAGCATTTTTCTCTTGCTCAAATCTCGCCAACATCTTAAAGATAGAGTGCTTCTTTTTCTTCTTATCTTTTGTACCATTTAAGGCTGTGAATCTAAACATAAAAATGTCCAATTAACCTTCATCTCTTCATGACCACTCACTGAATCAACCATGCAGAAATATGAGCAGGTCCCCTTCAATCCTATTGGACAATCCCTTAAATACAGTGGTGTTGCCTAGTTGCAAAAAAGCATGGTGGGATGTGGCCCATCAAAAGTAGCCAACGATAAAATCTATAAGGCATAGCCTTAGGAAGAGCCCCTTTTAAGTTTGCTTATATTGCATATATATATTAAACTATCCCAGCATTCTTATTTTATCCCTTTATATTAAGCACAACTTTTCAGGAAATTGTATATACTGTATATTTGACCTTTAATGATACAGTTTCTTTGCATTTTTAAAACGTGCTGTGGCAGTCTTAACCAAAAACTAGCCATGATATGTTTCTATGGCTGGAAGCAGGTGATCTGCTCGTAGATCAGAAACCCCACTGACTACACAGACAAGCAGAAGAGGGATGTGTTTGTACCCTGGCTTTGGATGTTTGTTTTTTTTGGATTTCTTATCCTCTGCTCTTTTCTTCTTCTTCACTTTTTCACCCCTGTCCTTAATTTTCTGTGGAGGCAGAAGCAAAACAAAAAACAGGTCATTGATTGATGCAACTGGGAAGAATGCCTGTAACGTGAGCTTTACCTTGGGTGATTTCTTCTTCTTTTCCTTGGAGGCTTCATCTTCTGACTCAGATGCCTGCCTGAACTGCAGCGTTCCTGAGTTGATGTAAAAGCCCCCGTACTTGGTTGACAGCGAAGCAGGTACTAGCTCATCATACTAAAAGGATACAATAATATACATGTTTACCTCTGGCAGGTTTTCACTTTACTTACGGATTGGATTCAGAACATCTAACTTTACAAGTTTTGGGTAAATCAGTCTGAGCTGTCATGTGTTGACTGTAAGAGTTTTACTTGTTTATACTTAACCAAATGTGTTTTAATAAAAATGAATTCCTATTATAGAGTCAGGGGGTATTTATATTTTCTCTTTATTACATGTTTCTTACGCATGGTCAAATGAGCCAGCTCTGGCTTATAGCAGAGTAAATTCAATAGAAGCCCCCTTTCCCCCAACAGACTAGGGGCACTTACAGGCTAAACTGTTCATCCAAGCACTTACACATTAACACGCAACACCTATGTAAGTATTTATTCATTGTGCATGTATAATATAGATGTTTATTACATATGGCTGCTTCCACAAGTGATTTGCCTTCCTCTTCTAACTTTTAAATGGGGATTACTGACCCCAGTAGCTAAAAACTCATTGCTCTGTGAGGCTACACTTTTATTGTTACTTTTTATTACTTATCTTTCTATTTAGGCCCCACTCTATGCATATTCATGTCTCAGTTTCAAACCACTGCCTGGCTGCTATGTTAAATTGTGCCCTAGCAACCAGATAGCAGCTGAAATTACAACTTGGCGAGTGGCGGAACAAAAAGCAAAAATACTTCAAAAACTGCAAAAAATTAAAAATGAAAAACTGCAAATTTAATCCCATGAAAACCTGGGCATAATAACTTGCTCCTTTATAAATTTGTAACTCACCGCCTCAGAGTTGTCTATAAAAGAGTCCGACTCGTCGTACCCATACCCCATGTCAATAAGGTCCTGCATACGATCCCTGCGCCTCTTCTTGTTTCCCTGGGAACATGGAAATATGGCTTGGTAACTAACCGATGCACAGCCTATTGATTTGCTTGCATTTGCCATCTAACCTTGAACCCCTCCTCCTCTGACCTTGGTGCCAATGACCCATTTGAACTGCACAAGCTACATTGCTGGAGGATGCTAGGCAAAGGTCCTGCTACTAAAGGAAATAAGGAAGGCATATACAAAGAACAGCAAATGGAGTAGCAAAGGGAATGAATATAAGGACATGTGAGAGAGGAGAAAGTGAGAATAGCAGACAGTAAGGAAGGAGAAATATACAGTTGGTTGAGTGAAGGAGGAGTGATAAAGGAAAGCAGAGGGGTGACAAGCAAGAGTAAGTGAGAGCAAAAAGGAATGACTTAAATGAGCTCAGCACCCTTGAAAACCACTAGGTTTCATCCTCTAACACATTTAAAATGATAGTAAAATCCTGTAGAAAACCTGTACATAGTCCCTGTAGGACAGTGGTCCCCGACCAGTGGCTCGTGAGCAATAACAGTCTTTATTTGCCCTCCCCACCCAGGAACTTTCTAATGCTTGTGCTGCCCCCCAACTCTTTTTACATTTCACAAGTAAAAAAGGTTGGGGGATTCCTGCTGTAGGATTTCATCTTCCTCAGCCAACAGAAAGCTCATTTAGTGCAACACAATGAAATGCATCCTGCTCTGATGTCACTAAATTTGTTTAGTAGCTATAGAATATGGCAGCAGCAGCAGCAGAAGGGAAGATATGAACTAACTGGGAATAAGAAAAATGGACATTCTAGTGATTTGCTGAGTTATAAAACCTTTTTAATTGAAAAAAAAAAAATCGAAAAGGATTGTTCCCTCTTTGTTCTCTGCATTTCCATCTCTAAATCAGAAACAAAAGGATTATGGGGAAGGTCAGTTGAGCAGCACGTGGCAAGGTCAGCTGAGGCTGCTCAGGATTTAGAGGAGCTCCATGATCAAATTCATATTCTCCCTTTCTCTCCAGTCCAGATCACGTGGGCAGGGAGTGAAAACACCGTATGCCCCTGGGTGGTATTTCTTTTAGGACAAGGTAAAAAAGGCATTGGTCTTTGGCCCTTAGAATTAGAAGGGCCAGCAGGGGGTGCCAACTATTAGTGGCTCAAATTGCATGCAGTTTACCAATGCAGACGCCAATTAGAGTGTGCCTTGTTATCTCACACCCTTGTAGTAGTGCAAGTAGTGCAAATAGTATCACTTCCGTCTCTAACACTTACATATTTTTCCTCAAACCTTCTGGCAATGTTTGCAACCTCTTTTCTCTCTGCTTCTTCTTCACTCAGTATGTTCAGAACCTTCTTCTGACTCTGCAAACACAGAATGAAAAAAGCATTACTTCTAATGCTTCATTATTCTTACAGCACTAGAACATTAATAGCCACTGACTGGGCTAGCATTGGCCATGTTATATGACAAACCAAATGTATCTCTAAGGCACACCCTAGAGCAGCGCCCAGTAGGTATCAGAATAGCACTCAATAGTAAGTTACATGGGAGTAGGAGAAACAATAGGTTAGCTGAAAGCAGTTCTAATGTGTAGCGCTGGCTGAAAGCTCAGACTCAGGCACAATGCACTGGGATGGCGCCTACACACCAATATTACAGCTACAGATACATTTGTTGGTTCAAGAATAACATTTTAAATGGTAGAGTGAATTATTTGCTGTGTAAACAGTGTCATTTAGAAATAAAAAGTATGGACTTGTGCTGAACATCCCTTTTGCCTATTGTTTTATTTAAGAAATATCTATATTTTCTATTATTTCTGCCACTAAACAAAAAGATGAATCCATTTCACCTTAGCACTTCCTATGACTTCTGGTCCCAAAATAAGAAGGTAGATCAAAAAGTTCTGCCAGAATGTAATTTCAACATAAGTCCTATTCATTGTACTCAGGCATTTGTAGGTGTATACTGTTACTTTAATGTAATTATATCTGTAAAATATAGACAGAGTGGGAAAGCTCCCAACATCCCAGCCGATGGAGACATTTAGTTCCATTTGATGAGTGCTGTTGCTATGGCTACCATAACTAAGGGAGCAACTGCTTTCTTTCAAGCTAGATTTAGCATCTTGTGAAACCCACAAAGAAAGCCGCCAAGTGTAGCATAAAAGGTTTGGTACAGTCTAAATGGAAGGCTGACATAATAAAGCAGCCGAGACACACTTGGGTCTGGGAGAATTTATAAATATTCAATATTTTAAAAGGATCTGGGGTGATTGAATATGGATAGTGTAACACCATTTAAATGGATATTATCATCTTTTCATAAAAAAAAGTTAAAAAGCCTAACCCGCCCCCACCAAGTGTGTTTCAAATTCATGTGAATAAAAGTTATATTAAGTGATGAAACATTGGCTAAAAACAAAAATTAATATTTTTGCTATAATAAAAAGGACACTATATATAAGGATTTGTCTTAGGAAGAGGCATCCCTCTTTATAATGCTGCGGTTAATAATAGGGGTTGTCTGGCACTTCTTTTAAATGCACAAAGTCAATGGCAAGTTGTTTCTATAAATCTAATAAGACTCAAATGTGACTTTTAATATCCTTATAATTTAAAGTTGGGGGTACATTAATGTTGAACGCTGTCTGAGATGAGCATGCAGGGTCAGGCCAAGTTAAATGGGCACCCTAGGCCACGCGCATCCCTGCAGGGGAGTGTTGACACTAGGGGAACGATGGGCCCTAGGCTTATGCCTTCTGTAAATGTAAGAAGTGAGGAAGAAATTTTTAAGAGCTATGGCTACCATGCCCTTAGATTCCTGCCGAACCCCAGCTCTGGCCTGAGATTTAATATAATCCCTGCCATTTCAAGCGGACAGAGGACCAAAAAGCCCCCCACCAGCCCACTAAATAGTGACTGTTTATGGCATCCTACAGCAGCCCCTCTGGCATTTGCCTGAATCCACAGATTGCCAGTCCGGGCCTGCTTAAAGGAGTAGTATTGTACCACTGGGTAATCCTAAATAGAAAACTGCCATTTTAAGAATTAAGGGCCACCCCCTGAGATCATAGGAGTCACAGTGCACACAAACAAGCCAATGCACACATACATGCTAGGCCCCATCAGCCAATCAATGGGCAGAGTTCTGTCTTTTACTCCCACACTACTTCCTGTTACAGTTAGAGCTGCATTATTTCCTGTCAGCTGATCTCTGAGGGGGCACACAGCCCATCACAAAATGGCGGCTCAAGGGAAAGGATGTAAAAGGGCAATATTTACTGATATATATATTCCAGTTTGGCAAGATCTGTTGGTTAAGTATTCCGTCTGGGGGTATAGTTTTCCTTTAACCCTATGCCCATATGCACTGTAGGCGCTCTTTCTCACCTTCTCCCCATGCAAGCTTTTCCTGCTGTCCCCCCGGAGGTTTCTCAGCAGTTCAGGGTAGCAGAATTCAGGGCATCGTTTCTGATCCGGCTCAAATAGGGTGAGCGCGATACGGACAGTTGCAGCCGCTGGCGTCTCTGACTCCTGCTCTTCGCTTCTTTGTCTTTTCACAGCAGATGAGTTCGGGGGATTTGTAGGCGGCAGACAAGTCAACTGCATACGACGGGGTTCGGCCATTGCCCCCCCCCAAATTATATATACAGATTTCAGTTGTATACAGCCATGACCTCAACAAAGGTGACACACCAAGCAGAGAAAATGACTAACGAAAAGAAAAATTGCTCTTTAGTGAGACCCTCTATGGATCAGACGTGAGTCATGATACGGTGAAGTCTGCTCGACTGCCTCTACCCTGCAGCTTTAAGGGACAATGTGAGGGTGACAAACAGCTTCCAACCCATCTGCATCGCTGCCGGTGTGTCCTGTAAAACATAAACAAGAAGGAAAAGATGAGCTTTGAAATCAATGATACCATTGGTACTGTAGAAACTGTATGTCTGTGTACGGCCATTTTTTTAGTTAGTCACCATGGTGGCCCTACATGACTCCCCAACAGCAAACATGATTGGAGGGAGAGGTAACATACACTGATACATATATCTTACACTGGTAAGATATAGAAATCAGTCAAGCCAGGCACCAGAAGATCATTAATGATACCATGCCAGGGTGCACAGGGATTGGTTTGCTGCTGAACACTTAAGCAACAAGGTTGTTGAGGTTCCAGTACGGTCTCGACCTGACTTGATAGTAAGGCTGAAACGCCAATAAGAAGAGGAGGAACCCCAAAGGGTATTTGCTCATGTGCTGTGCCCCAAAGTCCCATCCACTGTTCAATAATGACACTTAATAAATGGAAAAGTTGTGCCACAACCACAAACCAATGAAACAAAGGCAGTGGTGCTGAATTGCCTCCAGAGAAGTGACCAAAAGCAGCCAATCAGATATTTGAATTCACTTTATAATTTAAGCACACTGATTGGTTGTTAGGGGTATCTGGTACTGCGCACTGATGTGCATGCAGGCAAATCATTTTGTACTTATTCTGATATACGCCCACCAGTTTTATTTTAATGTGCACACGTGGTTTTAAAGGGGAAGTCCACCCAAACACAACTAAAGGCGGCCATACACAGGCTGATTGTAGCTGCCGATATCAGTCCCTTGGACCGATTCGGCAGCTTATTGGCCCGTATAGAGGCACAAACGACGGGTCTGCCCGACCCACATCTGGCCCGAAATCGGGCAGATATCGATCAGGCAGGTTAAAAAATTTAGTCGGATCGGGGACCGCATCAGCTCGTTGATTCGGTCCCAGAACCGACTGCGTCTATTACTGGTGTTCTCATTAAATTGGCCCTGGGGCCAAACAACCGAATTAGCATGAATTCACCCGATATCCCCCACCTCGGGAGAAGATCCGCTCGCTTGGCGACCTTACCAGGCAATCGGATCTTACCGTGTATGGCAACCCTTAAGCTTTTTGAAAAGTAAACATAATTTCAAGCAACTTTGCAATATCCAGCACTGGTTTGGATCCCATAAACCCCGCCCTCTGTTCCCCTGCTGATCCGACTACTTTGAGACTCAAATAAATAAACAAATAAACATTAGTCGCCTGTCCTCAGCCTGCATCCTCCCAATCCCACAATTCCCTGCACATGTGATATCAATGCGGAAAGGAACACAATACAATGCATTGTAGGTTATATAGTTCCTACATGCTGTTTGTAAAGCTGGCCATACACGCACCGATACTATCGTACGAAACCTCGTTTCGTACGATATTCGGTGCGTGTATGGCATGTCGGTGAGTCGACCGATATCGCGGGAAGCTGCTGATATCGGACGACTCGCCGATCGGCCAGGTTAGAAAATTTTGTTCGGGCGCCATAGAAAGCGCCTGACCAAAATCTGCCGTCAGGGCTGAATCGGCAGAAGGAGGTAGAAATCCTATTGTTTCTACCTCCTTATCTGCTGTTTCAGCCCTGACGGTGTGTGGCGGATCTGACAATGTTTCGTGCGACCATCGCCACGTGTATGGCCAGCTTAAGCGGTGGAGAAGTTGTTATAATTTGTAACATCAGTGTTTTAGTCCCTCCTCCCCTGCCAGGATTTCAAATGATGCACAAGAAAAGAATTGTTTACTGTTTTTTTACACAGCAGGTGCAAATGATACTGCTCCATAGGATAAAAGGGAATCAATGGTGCCAGCACTTGATAGGCAGCAACTTGGATGTTTTGCGGCATGGAAAAGGTTAATATTCCCAAATGCCGCTAGATGAAGACATTTGAGGGCTCTGACAGTTTGATGATCACTGGTTAGAACCTCACTTAAAAATATACTGTGGCGTGCGTTGTAGGCATAACTTACCCTTTAAAAGAAAAAAAGACAAATAACAATGCCAGGAAGACCAGTATTTATCCCCCCCCCCCCCTCCAAGGTCAAACCTGTAGAAAGCCCCCTTTGTGTTTAATACGAAAATAAAGGCCTTGAGCCTCACCAACATATTGGGAGTATATATTAAATAAAAAATCAGCATGTGGGCGAAGGTTATGGGACTTCTTTGTGGTACTGGCGCATTAAAGTCTCAGTGCCAACCTACAGTATGAAAAGCAAAACGTGTGGAGGTAAAAAAAACCCTCTCAAAATAACAAGACTTAAGTCTATTTAATTCGGTTCACTTGACTATAGTCTGGTAATGTGCTTTATTGCGTGAAAACAATACTAGAAATGCATGGGGCTGTGCTGGAATTTGACACTACGCAGTTTGCCCGCCAAAAACAAAGCAAAACACAATTGGCACAACCGCGTATAAGGCGTAAGTGACACATCTGACAAGCGAACACCTGGTTTTATAGCCACGGGTCGCGCCACTGCACACAGAGGGGGCGGGAAGATTCCATTGCGGCTGAAGAGAAAGTACCCGGAAGTGCTTCTAAACAACACCATAAACTGACGTGTTTATAAAGAGGAACTCAACTTCCGTACCCAACAGTCCCCACCCACTCACCGCGGCGCTCCCCAGTCCGGAGACCCCGTACTTGGAGAAGGGTTGACAGCCGTGGAAAGCAACGTCACCGGCAGCAGCGGCGGCGGCGTCACGTGGTCTGTAGAAGCCAGCGAGCTAGCGCCTCCTTAGTCACATGACCTCCCACGGCGGCGCCGTCGACAACAACAACAAGCATTGACAGAGAGCGAAGCGCCTCACGTGACTTCAATAGCGAATAGGAGACGGTTTTGGTGTACGGGCGCGCTTCCGCAGACACGCTGGGCGTGGCTAACACTGACGTCTGTCCAATCATTGGTTGGGCTTCATCGATATTTTTTTTTACGCTGCTCATTGGCTCGCCGCGGTGGGAGGAACAGGGTGGGTATTCGTCGCAGCTTGGGGAGCCGCGCACGGCGTTTGGGTGGGAGGGAGCGTTTCCTGTTCCCAGCATCCTCCGCGCAGCTAATTTTTTTTCCTACCCCTTCCCCGCTGCTGGCTGTGTCGGTAAGATGGCGGCAGTGAGCCTGCGACAAGGAGATTTGGTGTGGTGAGTGTTGCTGTGGGAATGGTTGTAGGGCAGGGCAGGCCGCGCAGGCCTTGAGTGCGCAGCTCTGTATACAAATGGGGAAGGACAGGCAGTGCCTGAGTTGAAAGGGCTGCCTGTGTCGCCTCACTCCCTGCTCCTTGGGGCTGGGACTTCAGCTGCTTCATCAACAAAGAACCGAGAAATTAAGTATGAGGGAGGGCGATTGTGCTGCCAAGCTGCTGAGAGACACACACAATGGCTGCTTAATGGCAGATACACACACAACTTTCCCTACTACTCAGCATTCTGGGAGTTGTAGTTCTGTTGGTAGTGAAGATTTCCTCTTACTGACATGGAGATGACAGTAAAGGGATAATAGCCTTAAATTTAACTTTTACACTCATGTGATTGTTTAAATACGTTCGTAAGGGGTCTTCTATTCTTTTTTTGTGTGTTTTTTTTTTAATGGTCATTTTTCGCCTGCAGTTTGGAATTGGAGTTGTGTTGCTTTTTGGTTGCTAAGGTCCATATACTATAGCAACCACTTTAAATGAGTGACCTCACAGGGTAGCCCTTTGCTGGTGTGCAGGGAAAAAGGTTAATTTATATTATTGCCCCGTAAACCTACAGCTATCGGTCAGATCATTGCAATAGTTTTAAAACTATATATTCTTCTAATGCATTATTCCATGTATTATGGTGTTCCTGTATTTGCACTGAGCAATTTTTAGCAATTTTTTTCTACTTATTATTTAAATCTTTGTTGTCTTTTTTTTTTGCCTAAAATATTCTGGGAAATGGATGTATGATCTATTTAGTTTTATTATTTGTATCCTGTGTTTACAGACTGTTGAAGGACAAGGGAAGGCTGAATCACTGGTGCTGTTGGCACCCCTCTGATTGCTTCAGTTTACTTGCGACCCTAGGGTCCATTTTGTTCCGGTGTCCCAGCATCCCCTGCTCCGTCCTGGCAGTAACAGGGTGAGAACCCTTCCTTGGGCAGCGGCTCCCTGCAAGTTACCAGGGGGCACAAAGCCAGTTAGTAAAATGATAATAAGCTCTTCTGGTGCACAGAGCACAATAGTACTTTCTGCACTAGCAGTACGGCCCCCTTGGGTCTTTGCCACTGGAACCTTTCTTTCTCCTGAATCCAATTCTCTCATTTTACTGAATAACTAGTCCAACACTGTTCTTATTATTGCCAAGCACCGAAACTCAAAATTAGTTTAAAGGAACAGTAACACCAAAAAAAGAGCTAAAAGAGTAATACAAATATAATGCACTGGTACAGCTGGTGTGTTTGCTACAGTAACCCTACTATAATTTATATAATAAGCTGCTGTGTAGCCCCGGGGGCAGCCATTCCTGCACTGGTAAAATTGGTGTGTTTGCTACAGTAACCCTACTATAATTTATATAATAAGCTGCTGTGTAGCCATGGGGGCAGCCATTCAAGTTGGAAAAAAGGAGAAAAGGCACAGGTTACATAGCAGATAACAGATAAGCTCTGTAGAATACAATAGTGTTTTATCTGTTATCTGCTAAGTGCCTGAGCCTTTTTTCCTATGAATGGCTGCCTCCATGGCTACATAGCAGCTTATTTATATAAATTATAGTAGACTTTCTGAAGTAAACACACAACTTTTACCAGTGCAGGGCAGCAGCACATTATATTTTAGTTAGTTTTATACACTTTCATTTTTTGGTGTTACTGTTCCTTTAAGGTATTATGTCAGATATATATTGTATAATTGTTAACCCCCCCACATTTTTATATTGCCTAGAGCTCCATTTTGCAGCAGTATCGGCCCTAAACTCTTATGGTGGCCATACACGGGCTGATTCGGCAGCTTATTGGCCTGTGTATGGGCACAAACGATGGGCCTGCCCGGCTGATATCTGGCCTGAAATCAGCCAGCTATCGATCGGGCAGGTTTAAAAATTTAGTCGGATCCGGGACTGCATTGGCTCATTGATGCGGTCCCCGAACCAACTGCGTCTACTCCTGTCATTCTAATTTGATCGTATTGACCAAATTAGCCCGATATCGGGAGAAGATCCGCTCGCTCCGAGACCTCGCCAAGTGAGCGGATCTTAGCGTGTATGGCCACCTATAGGCTGAGTCCATACCAACTTTGCAGGGGGGATTTTGGTCCATTCTTCCAAACAGATTTTTCTCCAGGAACGTCAGGTTTGTTGGATGATGCTTTTCCTCAATTAGCAAATTCTGCCGTTGATTCTGAACTGAGATCTGGGCCAGTGCAGGACATTTCTCTCTTGAGTCGCTTCAGTGTTAATGATTGGGATCATTGTTCTGCTAAATAATGACTATACGGCCAAACTTCTGCTTTTTTAGCCAGAAGAGTTTTTCCCTCTGTATTTTGCACCATTTATTCTTCAGTTTGATGAAAACATGATGTTTCCAACACCGTTCCTCAATGTCGGCAGTATTTTATTTGCACCATGTGAAATTGATCTTTAGCCAAAAATTCCTGTCTTGGTCTCATCTGAACAGACATTCGTGTCCTACATGGCAACAAGGTCATTCTGCATGGCAGAGTCCCGATGTTCTTTCTTCTTGTCCTTTTTTAGTAAGGGCTTCTTTTGTGCCCCACTCGCATACAGGGAAGTATCTGAAGTCTGTGAAGGTAGAACAGCATCCTTGTAAACAGAAGAAAGAATGGATAGTGAAAAGGGCAGGGAAATATTGCTATAGATTGGGCAGAGGTGTATCTTTCAGCTGGAGTATAATCCAAAGCTCTAATTTGGGTTCAGTTGAGAATTGAGGTGCATCATCCGACTATCCTGAACAACACTGGTTTCTGCCAGTCGGTCATGCAGATTTTCTAAATCATGAGCAATGTCCAATGCTGCAGATTTTGAGCTTTGCTTTGAGTTGTTCACCTAAAAGTTAACTTTTTTAGCGTGCTGTAATCAGTTCTATGCCCCAGTTAGGAATTTTAGCAACTATATGGTTCAAATTACTTGACTGACTACAAAGATAAGAAATAAAAAGTAACAAAAACAACAAAATTGTAGCCTCAAAGAGCAATAGGTTTTGGCTGCCGGGGTCAATGACTCCCTTTTGATATCTGGAAAGAGTCAGAAATGGAAACCAAATAAGAAAAGAAAAAAAGACTAAAAAGTAAAAACCAACTGAAAGTTGTATCTATAACATTATAAAAGTTAGTGTAAAGGTGAACCACCCCCTTAATATGAAGACTTATGCAAACAGCATATTCTATTACTACTATTTTTTTTTTTTTTTTTTAAGGACATAGATATCCTTATCTTGAATGCTGGCCACTAGATAGGGCACATAAAAATAATGTGTCTCCATTTAAGAAGCAGTTCCAGTGCACACTCTTTCCCCAGCAACTGTGAGGGGGAAGACACACAGAGCTACTAGTAGCAGCTACTTGTCACAGCTACTAAAATAGACAATGCTGATCTTTTTCTGATAATTGTCTCTGTGTGTTTTAGCAGAGGCAATTCTCAGTATTGTCTATGCAGGGTATTTTCTGACGTTTAGTATCTGCTACTAAGTAGCTCTGTGTGTCTTCCCCCTCACAGTTGCTGGGGAAAGTAGCAGCTTTCAGACAGTTGGAGCACTTGGGCAGTACAACCTTAATGCAGATAATGCCCTGGTTGGAATACTAATAATTTATCAGCGTGGACTGTTCCATGTGTTAGCAGTCAGGTTGGGCTCTCTGGTTGTCAGTAGCCCAATATCATTGATATGGAACCTTGTGTAGTGCGAGAGTTATAAGTGGCCCTTAGCTTTTTCCTGTGTATGATATGTCTTAAAGAGATACTGACACCAGAAATGAAACCTAATTTTACATCTATCATAACATCGTCTTTGCATGCTATTTATAATTTTGCCATAAAAGTACAGGTATGGGACCTGTTATTCAGAATGCTCGGGACCTGGGGTTTTCCGGATAATTTGGATCTCCTACCTTAAGTTTAAGCTAAAAAAATTATTTAAACTGTAATTAAATCCCAATAGGATTTTTTTGGCTCCAATAATATTTAATTACATCTTAATTGGGATCAAGTACAGGTACGGTTTTATTATTACAGAGAAAAGGGAATCATTTAACCATTAAATAAACCCAATAGGGCTGTTCTGCCCCAATAAGGGGTAATTATATCTTAGTTGGGATCAAGTACAGGTACTGTTTTATTATTACAGAGAAAAGGGAATCATTTAGGGCTCTGGCACACGGGGGAGATTAGTCGCCCGCGATTAACTCCCTGTTCGCGGGCGACTAATCTCCCCGAGTTGCCTACCCCTGCCATCCCACCGGCGAACATGTAAGTCGCCGGCGGGATGGCAGACGCGGCGGGGCGATTTCCGGAAATTGCCGAAAAAGACTCGCGAGTTTTATTATTACAGAGAAAAGGGAATCGTTTAACCATGAAATAAACCCAATAGGGCTGTTCTGCCCCCAATAAGGGGTAATTATATCTTAGTTGGGATCAAGTACAGGTACTGTTTTATTATTACAGAGAAAAGGGAATCATTTAACCATGAAATAAACCCAATAGGGCTGTTCTGCCCCAATAAGGGGTAATTATATCTTAGTTGGGATCAAGTACAAGGTACTGTTTTATTATAGAGAAAAAGGAAACCATTTTTAAAAATAGGAATTATTACCCAGCAGCTGAAAAACTAAAATAAAATACATTGTATTTCTAAGCAGCTTTCCAATATATGTTCGTTGCATATTTTTATTCACCTGTTTCCTGTTGTTTGTGTTGGGGGTTCTGCATTGGAAGCAAGGTAGCAGGAGCCGGCTGCTTAAAAACTTGGGAATAGAACTGACGTTTGCTACATTGTTTCAGGAGAGAGAACCAGAGAACAGAAAGGGACAAACAAGAGTGATTACACTTACAAGTGAAACCTTTGAACAGTGTGACTTAAAGGGTAACTAGTTAAAGAGCCACACAAAAACCCCTTATATACCTATCACAAGTAGGAATAAATACCATTTGTATATGCTGAGATCCAGCTGCAAAACGGTTCTTCCTTTTCTACAACATTTAAAATCCTGTCGGGGGAGGAAGGGCTAAAACATTGATGTTACAAATTGTAACAACTTCTCCACAGCTTACAGACAGCATGCAGGGACTACATAACCCACAATGCACTGTGATGTTCCTTTCCTTATTGACATCACGTGTGCAGGGGATTGTGGGATTGGGAGGATGCAGGCTGAGAACAGGCAACTACTGTTAAATTAATTTGAGTCTCAAAGTAGCCAGATCAACAGGGGGCGGGGCTTAGGGAACTGTAACAAACCATATTGTTACATTACAAATCATGACAAGGCTGCTTAGTTTTTATTTGATGTATATTGCAATGTTGCTTGAAATTGTTTACTTTTTAAAAAGCTAAAGTTGTGTTTGGGTGGAGTTCCCCTTTAAGTACTAAGGAATCCATCCTAACTGACGTGGGTTTACATGGCACGGGGCTGATAGAGGTCTCAGATCGGAGAGATTGGATGGGCGATATCGGGAAAATGTAGGGCCAATCGATTGAATTCTAACGGCAGCAATGGCGCAGTTGGTTCAGGGACCTCATCAACAAGCCGATGCGGTTCCCGATCCGACTGAATCTTATAACCTGCCCAAACGATATCTGGCCAATTTCAGGCCAGATATCGGTCGGTTATGGCCCTCGTTCCTGCCCCTACACAGGCCAAGGGACTGATATCGGCAGCTACAACCGGCCCGTGTATGGCCACCTTTATGTTTAAATTCCTGGCACGTTTTGATTGCATACAATAAAGTATACTGACAAACAGAACCTCTGTAGGCTGTCAGTCCACATAGGGGCATCCAAACAGCCAATCACAGCTCATACTTGGCACCCCCAGGAATATTTTTCATGCTTGTGTTGTTCTGCAACTCTTTTTTACATTTGAATGTGACCCATGGGTAAGAAAGCTCGGGGGCTTAAATGATGAGATGCTTGTAGCAAGTATTAGCACTACAGAGAATCTCAGAGCGTACAGAGAACATTGTGTGGGTGTCTCAGCTGGCCCCTGGGTACCTGACTGTCGGCCAAATTATACATGACTCCCTGCTGGCAATGAGATATATATATATTGCACAGGGAGGAGCACACCCTATACAAGTCCAAATGCCCTTGGTGCAGGTGAAAAACAAAAATAAAAATATAATAGAAAGAGTGCCGTACTCACAGGGACTTAATACAAAAGAAAAAGTGTTTTTATTTTTCAATAAAAACACTTTTTCTTTTGTATCAAGTCCCTGTGAGTGCGGCACTCTTTCTAATATATATATATATATATATATTATTATAAATAAAAAATATGCTTTTCTTTTTTTCATAAGACCTGTGTGTGCGGCTTCTGAGTTTTCTTCTTGTGTACTTTTTCCTGAACTCTGCACCCAGGCAATCCTAATTTTCTGTTTCGTGAGTGCCGGCAGTCCTGTCTTGACTCCAGCTAAGGGGCACTTACACGTCTATTGGCTGAGCAGTACTGCCATGATTATGCCCAGACAGACTAATAATAATACAGCAGAAACCTGCAGCCCTGAAGGAACACACTGGGCAGTCACCATGCTCTGGGCATAAGACGAGGGAGTGAACCGGAATGTATGGAGCAGGGGGTAAACATGGGCACTATCTCTAGTGATATATGCCTGCTCTACCTGAGAAGTAGAATTGGCATATGGTTCTGTTATGTAACTAACTGTGTTGTGCTTGTATGGTAGCCCCCTATGAGATGCAGTCAGGATCACAGAGAGAACCCTCCTGCTGCACTTGTAGCTGTCCGTCAGGGTTTACACAGTGTGGCCTAGGTTTCTTATCAGCAGGCATTGCTATAGTATGAGCTATATGTGCATTAGGCTTTTCTATTTAATGGCACGAGTGTAAGCAAGAGCTGGAGCGCTCCCTTTATCTACACAAATATTAATCTCTCTTTGGTCCTAGACAGCTTGTAGTTGCCTTGCCCACGCTGTCCCTTATCTGCTTTTGATATAGCCTCTCTGTGTTTCTTCCTGACCGTATGCATCTCCTCTTTATTGTGCTGTATGAATGTACAGGGCATGGGCTGCACAGTGGGGTCCGGGGTGGGATTCCAGCCGGGGAAGTATCTGTGTACACTGTGTGTGTTTCCTCTCTGTCTAAAAAGCATCATCCGGAGGGGGGGGGGGGGGGATCGGGTCCCATTGTGGTCACTGTTGTGGGTTTCTTGCAGGGGAAGCACAGTTGTGTGCCATCGTGCCAATGTGTGAATGCACTAACACTATTCTCCCTGCTACGGAAAGCCATCATTTATTGTATATAAATATCTATATCGGCTGGCGTGTTTTTATCTCGGTTGCTGCATTTCCAGGGGCAACTAACTGCATCCTTGCAGCCATGGTAACGCAGAGAATAAATGTTAAAGCAGACCATAGCAGCCCAACCATGGTTATATTTAGAAACTCCAGGCAGGGGGGAGTTTTGGATTATCCGCTCCCCTGAAAATACTCTAGGCCCTTACTTGCCAGCTCTAAGGAAATTTCCACTCGTTTCAGAACCCACTGCAGTCAATTGGAGAGGTTTCTTTTTTTTTTTTTTTTATTTTAGTCTGGTGATTGATCAGATCTAATTAGTGATTGGTTGTTATGGGTTACTTTGATAGGTGCAGATTGGTTAAATTGGGGATAGGCCCCTTTGGGGCTTGAGGTTTTGCAGAACTACAGTTCCCAGCATGCCCACACTTGGCACGCACATATGAGCTTATGCATAAGGGCCAATGTATTTATACTGAGTCAATTGGTAATCTGTTACCTGCTAAACCAATTTATCTAGCCTATTCTAGTCCATAGATACCCAACCTAAACTACAGTTCCCAGAATCCTGCCCTAAGAGGTGCCAAGTTGTGTGACATTCTTGCTGTACACAACCCCCCTACTTTTGGCAGTGTCTAATTTTTTCTTTTTTAATTCATATTTTTAGGGGAAAACTTGGGCGCTACCCTCCATGGCCTGGGAAGGTAAGTCCGAATGGATCACGCAATAGTAACAACTGAACCAACAGAGACACCCCAATTCCTAAAATAACCTGTAATTCCCTTCTTATTTCTTGCAGATCGTCAACCCTCCTAAAGATTTAAAGAAGCCGCGTGGGAAAAAGTGTCTGTTCGTTAAATTCTTTGGCACGGAAGATCAGTAAGTCATTATTACATGACGCGTTCCGCATTCAGGCTGCTTGCATGGATGGGACCATTGGTAAAAAGGAGCCTTTATTATATGTGAGGTATAAAAGGGTGCCATCCCAGCAACAAGAAAATGATTTAAGTTAACTTGGTATGTTATAGAGTGCCCTATTCCTAGCAACTTTGCAATTAGTCTGCATTATATATTTTATAGGTTTTGAATTATTTGCCTTCCTCTTCTACATCTTTTCAGCTTTCAAATGGGGGTCACTGACCCCGGCAGCCAAAAACTATTGCTCCACGTGCTTACAATTTTACTATTATTGTTCATTTTTTATTCCTTATTTTTTAGTTCTGTCTTTCTCCTATATAAAAATTGAAAACTAATTGCAAATTGTCTCAGAATATTAACTTCTATGTCATACTAAAAAGGGGTTGTTCACCTCTGAGTAAATGTAGAGTTTGATGTAGAGAATAATATTCTAAGACAGTTGCAATTAATCTTTGTTTTTTTAATTATTTCACTTTTTGTTCAGCAGCTCTCCAGTTTGGAATTCCCACAGGTATCTGATTGCTAGGGTTTGCAGTACCTTAGCAACCAGGGAGTGGTTTGAATGAGAGACTGGTATATAAATAGGAGAGGGACTGAATACCAAAATAAGTAATAAAAAGAAACAATAACAATAAAACTGTAGCCTCACGGAGCAATAGTTTTTGGGCTGCCGGGGTCAGTAACCCCCATTTGAAAGCTGGAAAGAATCAGAAGAAGGCATATAATTCAAAAAGTATAAAAATAAATGAAGACCAATTGAAAAGTTGCTTAGAATTGGCCATTTTAAAACATAATAAAAGATGCTATTAGGATGAACTACCCCTTTAATGTAAAGATGAACAATCTTATCAACTGCCTTTATGCTGAGAGCCATGTCACCATATTTTCCGGCTTCCCTAGTAACCCCTGGCTGCTGTGGGCAAGTGAGGTATCTGCTTGCGGGCTTCCAAAACCAGCACAGAGGAGACCAGGGAGGTCAGAAAAGTTGACATGGCGCTGGCTTGGCAGAAAGACCCCCGGGTTAGTGTGTTTGTTTTGGAAGAGGCGCATTGGCCCTGGGTCGGAGGTGAGCTGAGCTACTAGAATCACAAAGGCTTTGCCTGACAACTCACTGACAACCGCCACTCAGTAATTTTAGCTTTCCTTCTTCTTTAAACAAATATTTAGTAGCCAAGGTCAGTAAATGCAGAAACCAGATAGGTGGTTAAAAGTCCAAACTGGAGACCTGCACAACAAAAGTTAAAGGGGCAGTTCACCTAAAATGGAACTTTAAATGGGACACTGTAAAATGAGCATCCAGTATTTCTTTTGTGCCTTTTGGCTTTATTTTCTGTCTTTTGTGCCCTATTAATATCTATCACTTACCTTTTATACAGGCCTTTTCCTGTTTATCTCCCAGACTGTCATTTAAACCATTGCATGCTTGCTAGGAAACATGGAGACCCTAGCAACCACATAACTGTTTAAAAATGAAAGACCAAATTTTGAGTCCCAAGAATGTTACATAATTCCAAACCACAAAAATCGACAGTTGCTGCTTCTTACAACGGCATTGGTCATATTGTGCTAAAGGAAATCTTCCCTTTATAGTGTTGTTGGTATATAGTATATTAAGTTATATTTTATACCCTGCTTTAGCACCTCTTGTTCTACACTCAGCTTTGTTTTACCCCTGCATTGCTGACTGTATATTGTTGCCCACAAATACATGCTTATAGGATCAGTATATGGCTCCCCCTAGTGGCAGCATTATTACATGTTGATGTATGTACTGCTAGAGTGGAATACCAAGTCCTGTATAAAAGAACCTCTTAGTACGCTCATGGGAACCAATTTGTCGCTGTTTTTTTTCTTTTCAGCGCCTGGATCAAAGTGGAGCAGCTTAAACCATACCATGCCCATAAGGAGGAAATGATCAAGGCTAACAAGGGCAAGCGGTTCCAGCAGGCGGTGGATGCAGTGGAGGAGTTCCTGAAGAAAGCCAAAGCAAAAGAGCATGCAAAAGAACATGTGAGTGGTGTGTTCTAGTAGCTGCGGGATATAAGCTTAGGCTGGTTTGGAAAGAAAATTGTGTGTGTTTTATAGTGAGGGAAGTTGTTTACATAGGGTTAAACACTTATGTCACACACGTCATGCGATAATTCTTGACTCTTCCAATTAAAATTGATTAGCCGGCTTGTTGTAGCCAATCGTATTGCTTGAGAGCTTCGCCAATAGCACATTCTTTTTACCCACAGAACTCCAGTGATGAGAAAGGCAAAAAAGGAGAGGGAAAGGGCAAGAAACAAACTGGTGAAAAGAGGAGGAAATCCTCTGAGTCTTCGTCCCACTCTCCTCAGAAAAGGTCCCGCGACCAGAGCCCACGCAAACGCGGGAGGCCACCCAAGGATGACAAGGTGTGTATGGAAGGCTGAAGGGCAAGTAAAGCCTGGATCAGTTTTTTTTTTTTTTATTTTGGGTTGTGCTTTTACTTATAGTACTGCTCCATGAAGGCAAAGTGTACTGAAATTGCTAGATAGCCAGCTGTAAATAAACAGGACAGCAGCTTGGTTTCATTTTCAGGAATGATGCCCCACCATTGATAGCTTGGCCTCTTCTAAACTTTTAATTTAAATGCTACCTGTATTCGGGCTGATTTTCTCCAGCAACTAACTGTTGTGGTTTTTTGAGGCTATATTTTTTGTTGTCACTTTGTATTGTTTATCTTTCTAATATTACCTTAAGGGATAGTGATACTTTTATCAGAACAGAAACTTGTTACTGTCCCTTTATTAAAACCTCTGTTGCCTCACTGCAGACCCCCTTACGAAACTTGTGTTGGGTGTCTGACTCAGCTCCCTTCCCCAATATCCCAGCATTCAATGCTTTGCTTTGTGGGACGACTGTACAACCTGATGTACTGGGGCTTTAATTACATTTGTGTTTTGGCCAACCTCCAAAAGACTGATGTCTGCTTCTAAGGCACTGGGGACTGGGTCTGCAGGGGGCCATTGTGCAGCAGTATGTTTTTCATGAAAGAATTTATTAAAATGATGACCCTGATGAATGTGAATGTATCACTATCCCTTAAAGGGGAAGGAAAGGCTAAGTCACTTGGGGGTGCTAAAATGTTAAGCACCCCAAAGTGACTTGAATCGCTTAACTCGTACCCCGGGCTGGTGCCCCTATTGGGAGAAAACCGCACCAGCCCCGGGCACCTGGGGCGATGAGCTTCCGCCTTCCATTCCCTGAGACTCCGAGTCCGGCGCATGCGCAGTAGAGTGAAAAAGCCGACTTCTCTGTTAAAGTTCGGCTTTTCACTCTACTGCGCATGCGCGCGCAGCGAGAGAGGAAGGAGGAAGCGATTGCTGCTACCCCGGGCTGGTGCTGTTTTCTCCATACAGGGGCACCAGCCCGGGGGGTAGAAGGTAAGCGATCTAAGTCACTTGGGGGTGCCTAACATTTTGGCACCCCCAAGTGACTTAGCCTTTCCTTCTTCTTTAAAGAGCGATACATGCCTAGTTTTAATGGGGCATTTTGGTAGTTTTCAACTATGCTGCCACACCATCTGGGCATGTATGCTAAGTGCGGGCTGTTTACACTGAAACGTATCCTCTTGGTGGATCCAGGATTATCTCTCTTAAGGTAGGATTTTTGTTGGTTGTTAGCCACAGCTTCTTTTCACTTCCGCTGGGAATAGAACTAAAAACTGAGGAAATGAGTGTGAGGAATGGAAGAGTCTGAATCTGGGATGCCTAGATTTGTTCTGATTTTGTGTGGCTGTACTCTGTGGCAGCAAATTTACATTTGCTTTGTTACTGTATGCCGTTTATTTGCCACTCCGAACACCAAATGTATACTTGCAGCTCATTGAAATGGCACCGTCCAGTCTGGGCATCCCTGTGTCTAAGATTTCCGCTAAGGAAAATATAAACTTCACTAGGCTATGCTATCTGGGTGAAGCAGTGATCCAGATTAGGAGAAACCACAGAGAGCTGTGCAAATGGATCTGCCCTGGGCAAACAAGTTCCACTCCTCCTAATCTGCAGTTGCCATTCTTTTATTTACCCATAAAATGCCTTAGAGCTCTGGCACGCCTTATAGGGCACTACAGTGGTACACTAACCACTGGCTACAAGTCAGAGTATAGGAGCACAACTACAGGTGACACAGACTTTTTTTTTTTTTTTTGAAAGATTTTCTTTATTGTGAGTTTTCAAAAAGAAACAATTTTTGTTCAAGAGAAGTAGGGAAAAGGAAAGACAGAAGGGGTTGGGGTCACGAACGGTGCCCCAGAAAATTGTGGGGGGGGGTTATTGGGAGAGAGAGAAAAAAGGAAAAGAAAAGGGGGGGGGGTGGGCTTCCTTACATATCCTGTACATTTTGTGTTTATTCAGGTTCGTGAGGTGACACAGACTTTAAAGGGACAGTTACACCAGGTGTTTTATTTTTATTTGTGCCCTAAAATGTAAATGTTTCCCTAAGCTGGGGCATTCCCTGTGAAAGGTGCTCTTGCTTTTACTACAGATGTTCTTGGTTTGCAATCAGAGCAGGGAGCAAATCTGTTCTTAGGGTTATGGTTCAGTATGGGGGGGCAGTGAAGAGTCCTTCAGGAGTATCCCTGCCATGACAGTTTGTACTTATATAGGGGTAACCTTTGCTAAGTTATTCCATGTTATTTCCTTAGGACTCTCCCAGCCCCCAGCCAAGCTCACTGAAGAAGCTTGCAATGAAAACAGTATCCCGGTTCAGCTGGCCCCCGCCTTCCACAGAGGTAAGCAAAGGCATTTCACACATTAATCACATGAGCATAGCAACTGCCTCCGACATAGAAGGGAATGGATCTCTGCACAGGAGCTTGGGGCAGTTTTAAGGTCATTTTTAAGCAAAAACCTGTAAAGCATCAGATTTGGCACCCAAACACTCTCTAAAGTAGGCAAAAATAAGTGTCCTTGTCACGTGCTAAAGCCCTTCTGGTTCAGAAGTCCTGCACTGGGTGTGTGTGTGTTTAGTGGTTGCTCACCGTGGTGCTATCATGTCACTGGAACTCTTGCACTGGGTGCTAGCTGTGTGGGTTAGAAGGTACTGCTGCTGGTGCTATGGTATTATCAGAGCACTGGCACGAGGTTGGCGCTAACGTGTTCGAGGGAAGCATCTCAGTTTCTCTTTGTTCACTTACAGCGCACCAGGGATGATCCTCATTTCCATCACTTCCTGCTCAGCCAGACCGAGAAGGTAGGCTCATAATGCGCGTAAGCAGAGATGCGAGGCTACTTGTTGCCCTGTGCCATGAGCCTCAAGTGCCTAGCCAATCCGCACCTCAGTGCCCATTTGACTTAGTGTAAGAAGGGAAATGTATCCTTATGCATGCCTTATGCTACCCTGATTTGCAGACTGACACTACATTTATCTGCTCCTTCTATATACAGTGCCTGGCACAGTATAAATTGCAGTAGTAACAGCACTCATTCTCATTATAACAAGCAAGCAATTGGGGGCCATAGAAAAAAAGGTATAAAACACAGTAGCTTAAGGGACTGCATAGATAGTAGCAGCAGCCATGTTTGGGAACCCACCAGGAGCTTCTGCTTCCTGCACAGGTCTAATGGAGAGCGCAAAGCTGTTTTTTATGCACACCCTGTTTTGTGTTTTAACGGCCAAAAATTATTTTATAATCTAGAGATGAATGTTTTACTGTTCTGATCTAAGAGAAGCCTGGGTGCATTGTTACTAGCTGCGTGAGTTTCTTTTTGTTGTGAAATGGTTTGAATCCCCTACAGACCCCCAAACAATGTAGGTCTCTCTAAAAATGTATTGCATAAAACCGCTCATATATAAAACCCTGCTTTATCTAAATAAACCATTTTCATGTAAATATACTTATTTAGTAGTGTGTGCCATTGGGTAATCCTAAATAGAAAACTGCCATTTTAAGAATGAAGGGCCGCCCCCTGGGATCATAGGATTCACAGTGCACATAAACAAGCCAAGGCATACATACATGCTAGGCCCCATCAGCCAATCAATGGGCAGAGTTCTGTTTTTTTTTTTCCCACACTACTTCCTGTTACAGTTACATTCTTTTATATCTAGAAAGTATTCACCTCCAATCTCTTTCTAATTGACCTCCATGATTTCAGGTGTATGTGGAGCCAACAGGTGGTTATGTCCAGCCCTGTCTCTAACTGGCCTTCAGAGTGGACCAAAACTGAGACTCTGTGCACCCCAAGGGGGTGGCCACACAGTTTGGCAACCTCTGCTGTAATAGTTTGACCCTTAAACCATTCCAGGCACTAGATCCCATGCCTGCCTGATACCTGTGGCTACTCTGGCACCTAGTGTAGGGCTGTCAACGTGTGAATGATGTGCATATGTGTGCCGCTGGTGTAAAAGCCTTACATGTTCGGTGTGCCGTGCCAAATGCTGCCAGGGACTTTGGAGGCATGCAGAGGCTGCTGGGTTTTCATTTCAAGGCAGCCAACTCCATGATGTAATGGTACCGCAGTTGCCACCCAACAAGCTTTAGACCTCCTTGCTCTGTGTGTGGCCTGCGCCATCTGAGTTTAAAATAAACATTAATATCGTATGAATCATATAAATAGCTCTTGGATAGGAACTCACATTCTTATACTAAATTTACTGCGCTATAAAGTTACATTGAAACTGCTTTCTGGACATCGATTGGTGCTTCTCTGGCCTATCAACACTGATAAAACAACCACAGTACTTGCCAGTATTTTGCTGTTTCAGGTTATGGCTAGGGTTCTTTCCTTGCAGATAAAACATGTTTAATAAACATAAATAAACTTGTTTAAAAGACTTGTTAAGGTTTTCTATGTGGAGCACAACCAGAGCGATGAAAATATATCTTACAGCAACAGGGGCATGAACTTTGGGTCATATGGCCTCATCTGTAACAGCAAAATTAGCCTAGCTCAGAGCAGAGTTTTCAGACATGTATCATATATCTGTCTATACAGGTATGGGACCTGTTATCCAGAATGCTCAGGACCTGGGTTTTTCCGGATAAGGGATCTTACTTTAATTTGTATCTCTGCTAAAATTAATTTGTTGAATAAACCCAATAGGGCTGTTCTGCCTCCAATAAGAATTAATTATATCTTAGTTGGGATCAAGTACAGGTACTGTTTTATTATTACAGAGAAAAGGGAATCATTTAACCATTAAATAAACCCAATAGGGCTGTTCTGCCCCCAATAAGGGGTAATTATATCTTAGTTGGGATCAAGTACAGGTACTGTTTTATTATTACAGAGAAAAGGGAATCATTTAACCATTAAATAAACCCAATAGGGCTGTTCTGCCCCCAATAAGGGGTAATTATATCTTAGTTGGGATCAAGTACAGGTACTGTTTTATTATTACAGAGAAAAGGGAATCATTTAACCATGAAATAAACCCAATAGGGCTGTTCTGCCCCCAATAAGGGGTAATTATATCTTAGTTGGGATCAAGTACAGGTACTGTTTTATTATTACAGAGAAAAGGGAATCATTTAACCATTAAATAAGCCCAATAGGGCTGTTCTGCCCCAATAAGGGGTAATTATATCTTAGTTGGGATCAAGTACAGGTTCTGTTCTATAATTTTTTTTAAAAAAAAATTGAATTATTTGCTTATAATGGAGTCTATGGGAGATGGCCTTTCCCTAATTTGGAACTTTCTGGATAAGGGTTTCCGGATAAGGGATCCCATACCTGTACATATGTTTGTCTTTTTTTCTGTTTTCTACCTGTATGTTGGGGGCACTGTATCAAGGTTCTACTTGATATTTTGACCTTTTGTTTTTATATTCTTGTAATGCAGAAAGAGCTTTCAGTAACCTGTGAATATATGTCCATCTAAATGGGGCTGAGATGTTGATGTGCCACATGTTACAAGACTCACTGAAGCTTTAGGAACAGATTTATCAAAATGTGAGATTAGCGCTCACAAAATCTTACCCACTTTCTATTCATTCCTATGGGATTTTTAGAAGTGTCTTTATCAATGGGTGAAAGGTAAAGATCGCCATTCAGTAAATATGCTTCTAAAAATTCCCATAGGGATGGGAATTTTTCTGTGGTGAGCGCTAATATCACATTTTAATAAGTCTGCGTCTTAGGAGTCACAGTATTACTTTTCAAAAAACTATGAGGATATTAGAAATCACTACTAGATTCTATAGCCTGCAGTTCAGGGCTGCTTATGGACACAGAATGGGGGGGGGGGGGGGGTTTACATTGGACCTTATAATACATGAGTGATACTCAGAGTTCCCTGTATAACTCCGCCTGCAGCCTTGTGCCTTTATATGGGCACAGAACCCCTCAGTGACTTGTAATATCCTTATCATTTACAGTAGGGGGTTTCCTTTTTCCATCGCTAGGAAGGTAACAGCAAATGACTGTTAAACCAGTTAGAATACCCAGCTATATATTTATTTCCCCACCAATTTCTCTTGCTTTGCAGGACGACCTGGGAAGTGACAGCTGGCTGATTCACGGGCATAGAACACTTGGCACAGAGATGATCCTAAAAAAGGTAGGACCCCTCCCATGGCAAAGAAGGCTAAGTCTGCTATGGGGGGAAATACCCCCCGTTTCTTTTCGACTGCTGGGGTTTGGGTTCCTGTATTTGATCAATATGACCACATCCTTTCATTTTCCTCTGCCAGCCCAGTGTAACGTACCAAGCAATAACCAAGCGGCTGAAGATTTCTGAAGAGGTAAGAGCCTTTGCCCATTTGCCTGGCTTTCCGCCCTGTGCTGGGGTAGGATAGTGTGGCTGTGTCGGCTCATACACTGCACTTGCCCTTTACTTTTAGGATAGCGGCTCAACGTCGATTCAAGCAGCAGACAGCACGGCCATCAACGGCAACATCATACCCACAGACAAAAAGTAAGTCTGTCTCCTCATACTTGCAAATGCATCACATTCAAGAGAGCAGTGGGGCATAT
Organism: Xenopus tropicalis; assembly: GCF_000004195.4. Classification (NCBI taxonomy): domain Eukaryota; kingdom Metazoa; phylum Chordata; class Amphibia; order Anura; family Pipidae; genus Xenopus; species Xenopus tropicalis. The sequence goes on along the minus strand of NC_030685.2, from coordinate 14,394,060 downwards.
TTATCAACGCTGGGCAACGTTGCTGTGAGCAGTAACCCATAGCAACTAATCATTGAGTAGCATTTTTCAACCAGCATCAGGTAGAACAATAAAGCAAAATTGTAATTAGTTACCACAAGTTAATGTGGCCATACACGGGCAGATTTTGGCTGCCGAGTCACGTCCTTAAGACCGATTCAGCGGCTTATCTGTCCATGTATGGGCACCCCCAGCGGGCCTACCCAACTGGTATTTGGCCTAAAGTTGGGCAGATCTCAATCGGGCAGGATTAATTTTCCCGTCTTATCAGGGACCGCGTCGGCTCTTTGATGGGATCCTCAGTCTGAGGGCCCATATACTGTTTTATTCAATTGTTTGGCCCTAGGGCATTGCACCATGTATGGCCACCTTTACTGCCCAGGTTCAAACTAGTGTTAAAGAGAAAAGGTTCACCTTAACCAGGCTCCTTACCTACACTGAAGCGTTAATGGGGTTATGTCATTTAAAATTAAAAAAAACATTTGCCCAGGAGCAGTAACTCATAGCAGCCAATCAGTAGCATTTACTGGTCACCTGTTAAAAAGCAGATATCTTATTGGTTGCTATGGGTTACTGCTCCTGAGCAAATGTGCTGCTTTTTTTTTTTATTAAACATTGGGTTAGTATCCAGTGTTTAGTGATTTAGTTAGTAACTGTGAATATAATTGTGGTTAAAAGCAGTATACATATGTCCTTTTCTATTCTCCATCTTGCTTTCTCTGACCCTTGAAACCGTGTCACAAAAATGCCCTCTCCTCCAGTTGGCGACTCTTGTTGCCACAATGCCTGGCATGTTTTGGAATAGAGACCTGTGATAAAAACATGCAGGGAAAGTATTGTGGCAACAAAGGGCTTTTCTGGAGGAGAGCTCACTTTTGTTACATTGTTTCAGCACAGTTACTGCTTTCAACAGCAATTATACTTTTTAAAATGATAATTTTGAATGAATGTGTATTAGAAAGTTAACAAACCCAATTAATGAAGGAAAAAAATCTAAAATCTAATTAGTAAATTAGTTAATAACGAAGGTGGCAAATAAATATATAGAATTAGAAACATAAGGTAACAGTACCTAAATAACTTGTTGGCCCGGGTGTACAAACCCCGGGCCCGCCACCTATAAGTACATGGCCAAAGCACAGTATGAAGAAGTTAAATCTCACCAAAGTCGATGCATGGTCCGGGTGCTTCAAGCCCCGAACCCGTAGCCCAGAGGGGCAAATCCAATCCAAACGAAATGCAGCTTTAGTCAGCACTTCAGACGGCCATGGTATCTAAAACATCAGCCTTTATTCATTTCCTTTTAAAAACACCACGCCTGACGCGTTTCTTGCGCATTTCTGCATTTCGTTTGGATTGTATTGGAAAGTTTCTAAAGTGTTTCTTAAAATTGACATTTTCTTTTATAAGAAAGCTGTGCACACAGTGATACATGCTGCTGACAAAGAAATCTTGTTTTGGCTATTGCCCCCACACTCCAATCAGCCTACCCCTGTGCCTGCACCTAGAGCCATTGTGGCCCAGGGTGTGGGCACACAGAATGGATTTCAGCGGCGGAATGCTTACTTGTGTGTTTCAGCACTGAAATGCGCTCTGTGTGCTGGCCTTCAGGCCGATGCAGTGGCTTCTTGTGCAGACACAGGGGTAGGCTGATTGTAGAGTAGGGGTTCATTCTCAGCCTGTGGATAAATGCTGCCTTTAATAAATTATTAGCCTTTAGCAAAGTGTGTTCTAACTTATCTCTTCCTCTCCAATTAGAATCGGCTTCCTCGGCTTGGGGTTAATGGGCAGCGGCATCGTCTCAAACCTGCTCAAGATGGGGCACACAGTGACAGTGTGGAACAGGACCGCAGAGAAGGTTTGTACTCTATTAAAGAAGCAGTAACTTATGGTATGTTCCATGTGATAGAACGTATCCAAGTCATTGTTCAACCCGTGGCTCTGCCAGCAGATTTTATAAACGAGGTGACACTTAAGTGTTGATTTCAGGTCTGATGGTTGAGTAAAGATAATGGGCCACTGATTTTCCCCAGTGGAGTTGATCAATAGCTGAATGCTTTAGGTTCCCAGCTGTGGGGCTGATCCCCCTTTGGGGGGCCTGGAACTGTTTGGGGGGCTTAGTCGTCTATCCACTTAGATTAGGATTAAGGGATAATGCCTATTTGTGCTGCTTGGTACTTCTGGAAGGCCATTCTGCGGGTCAGTAAGCCAAGGAGTACTAATAATGGGTCGGCCCATTTAACTAATGGGGTCCGCCTGTTCTGGCTTATGTGCATATACAGAGCCAAAACTGTTAAGGCTTTACATGCACCGCCCATCTACACGTGACCCCAGATTTCATTGGAATTGCTGCAGCATCCTTGTTTCACTTACACGGCCAAGTTTTTTTTTTTTTTTTTTTTTTTTAAATTGGTCTTTTTTTTTTCATATTTTTTTTTTAACTTTAATTTTTTTAAATTAAAAAAAAAAAAAAGCTGCAGAAATATCAGTTTACGTTATTTCTTTGAAATAGAAAACTACGGGAGGAATTCACAGTGAATTGTGGGATGAGGATGAAAGCACAAAGGTAAAGACAATTTGTCTTAAGTTGGCCTTTACCTTTACTGATGTGCATGGCGATGTGCTGCCTCTAGAAGCGGCTGCTAAATCCTGCTTCTTTTTCCTTCTTTTGCAGTGCGACTTATTCATCCAAGAAGGAGCCCATATGGGAAGAACCCCCGCTGAAGTGGTCTCTACCTGTGACATCACATTTGCCTGTGTGGCAGATCCTAAAGCTGCAAAAGATGTAAGTCCTTCATCCCATTGGTTCCTTTACCAGCTGCCATCTTTAAATACATTGGCTTAAGTTCATTTTTACATGTTACTACTACTGGGGCAGATTAAGTGGTTTTTATGTGCAGACATTTTTAGAAGCTACATAGAATTTACGTGACCAAAATTTTTAATGGGGAGGTGTCCTCTGTGAACCTGAACGTAAAGGGGAACTGCGGCTTCCGAGCCAACATTTGTTAGAGCCCCACACAACACAGATACCCTCTAATATATCTATCACTGTAATCTTTTCCTTCAGAAAGTATAAATACCATTTTTATATGCTGAAATCCAGCTGCAAAACAGTTTTCTCTCTCTTCATCATTTGAAATCCTGGCAGAGGAGGAGGGGCTAAAACATTGATGTTACAAATTGTAACAACTTCTCCACAGCTTACAGACAGCATGCAGGAACTACATAACCCACAATGCATTGCAGTTCAATGTTCCTCTCCTTCTTGACATCACGTGTGCAGGGAATTGTGGGATTGGGAGGATGCAGGCTGAAGGCAGGCTGAGAACAGGCGACTACTGTTACATTTATTTGAGTCTCAAAGTAGCCAGATCATCAGGGGGCGGGGCTTAGGGATCCAACCAACCATATTATTACATTACACATCATGAAAAGGCTGCAATATACATCAATTAAAAAATATGCAAAGTTGCTTGACATTATATTTAGTTTTCAAAAAGCATAGGTTGTCTTGGGTGAAGAACTGTATCATCATACCTATGCGGCCTTTGTCCAACAGGATTTGCCACCCACAATAAATCTTGGCTGCTGTGGGTGACAAAATGTCACCAGGATTCGGGTTAGGATTTTGCCTTTTTTGGCAGGATTTGTATTCGGCCTAATCCATGGTCCTGGCCAATCTGAATCCTTAAAATCATGTGACTTTTTGCCAAATAAATGCGGAATTTGACTTCTTTTTTGCTGTACACAGTTCTTTTTACGCCTTTTATTCCCATATACAAATTAGGATTTGGTATTCGTCCGAATCTTTCACGGAGGATTTAGGGTTCGGCTGAATCCCAAAATAGTGGACTCCCTAAAAGATACACATTATTACAGATAACATTTATATCTGTATAGCATCAGTAAAGATATATCTATATCTGCAAGGAGCGTCTCTATTCTCCCCGTGATAATTTGGGTTTTCTCTGTGTACTCTGGGTTCCTCCCACAAAGGAATAACAGGCAGGCTGATTGGCTCCAGAGTAACTGGCCCTACTGTGTGTGATAGGGGGCAGTAGAGTGTAAGCTCCATTGGGGCAGGGACTGATATGAATGAAGTGTAATCTCTGTAATGTGCTGCAGGATATAGAAATGAATAAGAATAATGCAAATAATAGCATTTGGTTACTAATCTAAAGGGCTACATTTCATACAGGTTAATAATATAATAATAACTTTTCTTTTAGTATGTTATAGAATGCCCTGATACTAGCAACTTTGCAATTGGTCTACATTATTTTTTTTATTTGCCTTTCTCTTCTGCCTCTTTCCAGCTTTCAAAATGCAGCCAAAAACTAGTTCTCTGTGAGGCTATGATTTTATTGTTACTTTATTACTTATCTTTCCATGCAGGCCCTCTGCTATTCATATTCCCATCTCTCGTTTAAACCACTGCCTGGTTGCTAAGGTAAATAAGATCCTAGCAACCAGAAAGCTGCTAAAATACCAAATGGGCTGAACAAAAAGCTAAATACCAGAAAAACCATGAAAAAATCAATATCCAATTGCAAATTGTCTCAGAATATCAATGTTTATTAAAAGCCACCATTTAGTGATGGGCTGTGTGCTCCCTCAGAGATCACCTGACAGGAAATAATGTAGCTCTAACTGTAACAGGAAGTAGTGTGGGAGCAAAAGACAGAACTCTGCCCATTCATTGGCTGATGGGGCCTAGCATGTATGTGTGCCTTGACTTGTTTGTGTGCACTGTGAATCCTATGATCCCAGGGGGCGGCCCTTAATTCTTAAAATGGCAATTTTCTATTTAGGATTACCCAATGGCACATACTGCTAAAAAGTATATTTTTATGAAAATGATTTATTTAGATGAAGCAGGGTTTTACATATGAGCTTGTTTATTGTTTAATAAATCTTGTTCTGCTTACTTAGCTGGTGTTGGGGCCCAGCGGGGTGCTGCAGGGAATCCGTCCGGGGAAATGCTACGTGGACATGTCTACTGTGGATCCAGAAACTGTTGCTGAACTCGCTCAGGTAATAATCTTCTTCATTCTTGTGTTTCATTTGTGTTTCATTTTACCTGCTGTCCAAGTTCCTAATGCTTAATATTTATTGCAATGTTAACTCCTCCCCCTCCAGGTGATTGTGTCTCGAGGTGGGCGCTTCCTGGAGGCCCCTGTGTCGGGTAACCAGCAGCTGTCCAACGATGGGATGTTGGTGATCCTCGCTGCTGGAGATCAAGGGGTCTATGAAGATTGCAGTAGCTGCTTCCTAGCCATGGGCAAGACCTCCTTCTTTCTAGGTATGTCCGCTGCAGCCATTTGTCACCTCCATGCTTTGGGGAGAACTTCAGTAGTGTTGCACTAATTACTAATGAATTTCCTCCCATGTCTCCTCTGTAGGGGAAGTGGGGAATGCGGCCAGGATGATGCTGATCCTTAACATGGTGCAGGGCAGTTTCATGGCTACCATTGCAGAAGGCATGACTCTGGCACAAGTCACAGGGCAGTCCCAACAGACCCTCTTGGACATCCTGAATCAGGGCCAACTTGCCAGCATTTTCCTGGACCAAAAGTGCCAAAGTAGGAAAAATACACTGCTTGTTAATGTTACTGACTGTCTCTGTAATGTTTGTTTGTGTGCCATTCAACCTGCATATGTTTGGGGGCCCTGGGGAGTAACAGTATTGGGTTGAAAAATGAAAAAGGGATATAGTTAAGGTCCCCATACACAGGCCGATTCTAACTGCCGATATGGGTCCCTTTAGACCGACTCAGCAGCTAATCAGTCAGTGTATGGGCACTACCAACGGGCCTGCCCGACCAATATCTGGCCTGAAATTGGCCAGATAACGATCGGGCAGGTTAAAAAAATCTAGTTTGAAAGGCGGTTCGGGGACTGTATCAACAAACCGATGCGGTCCCCGAACCGCCTTTGCCTATACCCTTCGTTATAATTTGATAATTTGGCCCCAGGGCCAAACTATCTAATTAGCCTACACGTTCCCTGATATCACCCACCTGTAGGCCAAGCGAGCGAATCTTCACGTGTATTGGGACCTTAAAGGAGAAATAAAGTAAAAGTCACTTGGGGGTGCCAAAATTTTAGGCACCCCCAAGTTACTTTAACCGCCTACCTTTAACCCCGGGCTGGTGCCCCTGTTCACAGAAAACAGCACCAGCCCGGGGTAGCAGCCATCGCTTCCTCCTTTGTTATTCGCTGCGCGCGCATGTGCAGTAGAGTGAAAAGCCGAACTTAAACATTAAAGTCGGCTTTTCACTCTACCACGCATGCGCCGACCGCTGGCATTTCAGCCAATGGAAGGAGGAAGCGATCCGCTCCAGGTACCCCGGGCTGGTGCTGTTTTCTGTGAACAGGGGCACCAGCCCGGGGTACAAGGTAAGCGGTTAAAGTCACTTGGGGGTGCCTAACATTTTGGCACCCCCAAGTGACTTTGCCTTTCCTTCTCCTTTAAGACAAGTGCAATCAATAGGATAAAATGGTGACCGTAACAATTTATATCAGTGTTGCCCAACATAGGCCCTCAGTTGTACAATTCCCAGCACCTACCAGTGGCCAAAGGCTGTCGAGCAGCTTGTTGAGTAGTGAATCTGCTTTAGGTCGTTATTATAAGAATAAAGGGAGCAAACAGAGTTTCAATTGCTCTGAATGCAAAACTTGTCAAATATTTGCAATTCTGTCTGCTTGCAGAGTGCATTGGAATGTTTTTTCTAACCCCAGACATTTGGTTCTAGACATCCTGCAGGGGAATTTCAAGCCTGACTTTTATCTAAAGTACATCCAGAAGGACCTGAGGTTAGCCATTGCTCTCGGAGATTCTGTTAACCACCCAACACCTATGGCGGCTGCAGCAAATGAGGTAAATGATTGACATAGTTACATAGCATTGAAAAAAGACCAGAGTCTATCAAGTTTAACCCTTTCAAGTAAACCCAGCACACACAACCTATACTTACCAATCTATACACTCGCATAAATAAACTATATATACAACCACTAATACTAACTGTAGGTATTAGTATCACAATAGCCTTGGATACTCTGCTTGTTCAAGAACTCATCCAGGCCCCTCTTATAGGCATTAACAGAACCCCCCCTATCTGCCTATAATCCCCTCTAATGTACTTGTACAGAGTAATCATGTCCCCTCGCAAGCGCCTCTTTTCCAGAGAAAACAACCCCAACCTCGACAGTCTCACCTCATAGTTTAACCCTTCCATCCCCTTTACCAGTTTAGTTGCAGTCAATGCCCTTTTTTATACAAGACAGCACTTTATTTGCTGTAGTAGCCACAGAATGACACTGCCTGGAATTAGACAACTTATCTACAAAAAAAAACCCAGATCCTTCTCCATTAAGGAAACCCCCAATACACTACCATTCAGTACATAGTTCGCGTTTATATTATTTCTACCTAAGTGCATAACTTTGCACTTGTCCGCATTGAACCTCATTTTCCAGTTTGCTGCCCAGTTTTCCAGTTTTGTCAAATCGCTAAAATCTGATTCTGTTTGAGGACAGGCTGTTACTCTTCAGCTCATTCCAGACTGCGGCTTTCTGCATCACCCCCATTAGCAGAGATGGCTGGAGTTTACATAATAACATAACTAGTGAAGCCAGGGCTGCCATTGGAAACCAAAGGGCCTAATACTTATTTGGCAGAGCTTTCCCTTCCAGGGGACCTAGGTCCTTAGGTTTGTGAGGGTGGGCAGTGGGCTAACTAATGGGGCCCCAGTTTGATAACAAAATTGTAGATTGTAAGCTCTTTTGGGCAGGGCCCTCTTCACCTCTTGTATCGGTTATTGATTGCTTTATATGTTACTCTGTATGTCCAATGTATGTAACCCACTTATTGTACAGCGCTGCGGGATATGTTGGCGCTTTATAAATAAATGTTAATGTAAATGTAATGTAAAAAATTACCTTTTTACCAATGAAAGTTATAAAGATATGAGATATAGATTACTCTCTCTAATGTCTGTGCCAAGGTTCCTGAGGAAGTACCTGGCAAGCGTTAAGGATTCAGCTTAATCCAAATCCTGCTGAAAAAGGCTGAATCTTGGGCGAATCCTGGATTCCTTGCACCCCTAGTTTTACTTTATTCATGGTATTTCCTTTTCCCTGTTCTACAGGTCTACAAGAGGGCAAAAGCGTTGGACCAATCCGATAATGACATGTCTGCCGTGTACAGGGCCTACATACACTAGGCCTCGTTGTCATCATATATGGATTAATATTATTTGGTTTTTAAAACACCTCACCAGTCAGACCCCCATCTCTTGGCTCATTTTTCTTCACCCTTTTAATTTTTTCTTTTGTGTTCCTACCTTGTGCACCATCGCTCAAGTTCTTGTGAATTCCCAGCGCATCGGCTTCTTTTCAGGAAGAAATGGGCGCTGGGTTCCATCCGGCTTTGTGTTAAATGCAACTGTTTTATAGAGAGCTTCTGCCATCATCCGCCATCTGCTCCCCATCCGCAACTTTGGACCATCTCCAGCTTGGCCCGAGAACTTCTAGTTGAAGCTGTCCCCCAATGCATGTTCATCTCGAGGCTTCTAAACTCTTTCATGATTCAAGGACATACGAACATTGGCTTGTGTACACCAGCGACCTGGTTTTAGCAAGAACGTGTGTCCTTCGGATGACTACTTTCTTAGAAGATTCCTTTCCTAGTGGTACAGCGCACAAGATGCTTTTTTGTTCCTTATCGTTCAGTCTCCCTACCCACCAATCACAGTGCTTGACGCTGCTTCTTCTGATCACCTGCCTAACATTTATGTGGTCCTTTTGTCCTGTGGCGACACACTGGGTTTCCTTCAGTCTCTGGGGCTCACAGACCAAATTGAATGATAGCAGAATATGAGGGGAGGATTAGCAGATGTTCTTCTCTCTTTACTCCAGTGTCGTTCATCAGCACTTCTATATATTGGGTTGTGCAACATCAATGCTGTAGGCCATTCTTCTGGATCCAACCGTCCCTTGCTATCAGTCAGGTTCTGCTGGCAGGATATGTCCATCTTTGCATCTACAAATGTTGAGGGTTCATTCTAAGTTGTAGCTGCTTGAGAGCGGTGATTATAACCTCCCTTCCATAAAATTCCTTTGCACTAGAGCAGTCACCGCTTTGAGTATTAGGCTGTTTAATTACCTGACCTCCAAGAAGGGGTCCTTCTAGATATTGTTAACTCCAGACTAGCGACCCGGCCTCGGTTGGGTCCCAGGCTGGCGACCCGGCCTCGGTTGGGTGCCAGGCTGGCGACCCGGCCTCGGTTGGGTGCCAGGCTGGCGACCCGGCCTCGGTTGGGTGCCAGGCTGGCGACCCGGCCTCGGTTGGGTGCCAGGCTGGCGACCCGGCCTCGGTTGGGTGCCAGGCTGGCGACCCGGCCTCGGTTGGGTGCCAGGCTGGCGACCCGGCCTCGGTTGGGTGCCAGGCTGGCGACCCGGCCTCGGTTGGGTGCCAGGCTGGCGACCCGGCCTCGGTTGGGTGCCAGGCTGGCGACCCGGCCTCGGTTGGGTGCCAGGCTGGCGACCCATTTCAGGATTTAAGACCCATACCCACACCCGAACCTGTTGCCCTAACCAAGTGCCATTGCCGTCCCAAAATTGTTGGCAGCTAAGCCGTTTTTTCTTTTTACCATTCTGTATCTTTTATAATGTCCTTATTTATTTAATTCTTGTATTAGATTTTATTGTGCTTTTTTTGTTTTTTTTAACTTCGTTTTAATTTTAGTTTTTAATGAAAGGAATCGCTTCTTTCCTATCCTGTGCATGCAAAAGGTGTTTTTTTCCCCCTTCGTGCATGCATACAGATAAGCTAGAATAGGGCACATTGGCACAGCAGCTAGAATTCACTTTTGTACTGAATGAGAAGGATCCAGAGGAATGGCTCCGGTGTTGATGCTCAGGGCTCAATATATTCTGGCTATGACATTGATTAAAGAAATTCCCCCCAAAAATATAAAAAGATGATTCCCCAGCATTTTAACCTTGACTCTCGTGTTGGGGAATTGCATCCTTTTGAATTTTGAAATAGCCTAGAACAGGGCTTATAGACTTACTTGTCGACTGCCGAGAAATGGATAATGCAAGATTTTATGATCTGCTGTATATAAGATATGGGAAAATTGGGTGCTGTTGATATATCGTTTCCACGAACAGAGGGTGCTGGGAAATGAAGCTTTTATTGCCCGCTGCTGTGAGATGCCCGCTGGCACAGCTGAACAAATATGGCAGCCATTGTGCATAGTGCAGCCCTTAGAAGGACAGTAGCCATTTCAGTATTGCAGCAGAGGGACAGTGAAGGAATAAAGGTATAGGTGCCCAGGGAAGCTGGCTCTAGCATGGCCCTCGTATGCTTTTCAAGTGCCCTTTTGTCGATAGTGAGACGCCCGACACCCAAGCTTCACGTTTTAGATTTCATTATTTTTAGCCCTCTTTTGTTTTTGTTTTCATTGATTACCTCTTGCTGCCTGCAGATCCCCCCTCCCCGTGTCCCCCCGCCATTCTCTGTACCACCCATACTGCTTTACCTGCTGATCCGATAACCGATTAACATAAGGTTTGCAATTTATTTTTATTGTTTTATTTTTTTTTTATTTTTTCTTGTTGTTGTTGATGTTGAGGGGTGGGGCAGTTGTGAAAGGGTGGGATGTTTCTGTTTTATAAAGGTTTTGTCATTTAAAATAGTGTGATATATAGGGAGGGAGGGCATGGGTAATAAGTGAGTTTTGTGCAATTAGCAAAGCTACTGGCAAAAAAAAGATAAAAATAAAGCCTTCCCTGGTACGGTGGCGTCAGACTCATTATTCGGGGTGAGAAGGGAACTCATTTATATTGCTGCCTAATGTCCTGTGTACCCTTATTCATCACTTCTAATCTTCCTCTCATCCCGCCCCCCCCCCCCCCCCCCCGCCATCACTCTGATACCCAATCTACCGGTCATCACTCTGGTACCAGCCTCCTCCCCAGCCATCACTCTGGTACCAACCTCCTCCCCAGCCATCACTCTGATACCCAATCTACCGGTCATCACTCTGGTACCAACCTCCTCCCCAGCCACCATCTGGTATCCAATCTCCCTCTCATTCCCCCCGGTCATCACTCTGGTACCAGCCTCCTCCCCAGCCATCACTCTGGTACCAACCTCCTCCCCAGCCACCATCTGGTATCCAATCTCCCTCTCATTCCCCCCGGTCATCACTCTGGTACCAGCCTCCTCCCCAGCCATCACTCTGGTACCCAATCTCCCTCTCATTCCCCCCGGCCATCACTCTGGTACCAGCCTCCTCCCCAGCCATCACTCTGGTACCAACCTCCTCCCCAGCCATCACTCTGATACCCAATCTACCGGTCATCACTCTGGTACCAACCTCCTCCCCAGCCACCATCTGGTATCCAATCTCCCTCTCATTCCCCCGGTCATCACTCTGGTACCAGCCTCCTCCCCAGCCATCACTCTGGTACCAACCTCCTCCCCAGCCACCATCTGGTATCCAATCTCCCTCTCATTCCCCCCGGTCATCACTCTGGTACCAGCCTCCTCCCCAGCCATCACTCTGGTACCAACCTCCTCCCCAGCCACCATCTGGTATCCAATCTCCCTCTCATTCCCCCCGGTCATCACTCTGGTACCAGCCTCCTCCCCAGCCATCACTCTGGTACCAACCTCCTCCCCAGCCACCATCTGGTACCCAATCTCCCTCTCATTCCCCCCGGTCATCACTCTGGTACCAGCCTCCTCCCCAGCCATCACTGTGGAACCTGATCTCCTGCTCAACCCCAGCCACAACTATAGGTCTGGAACCTGATCTGCTCACCCCCTGCCACCACTATAGTACCTTATCTCCTCCACTCTGGTACCCAGCCTCCTCCACAGCCACCATCTGGTACCCAATCTCCCTCTCATTCCCCCCGGTCATCACTCTGGTACCAGCCTCCTCCCCAGCCATCACTCTGGTACCAGCCTCCTCCCCAGCCACCACTGTGGAACCTGATCTCTTGCTCACACCCATCCACAACCATGGTACCTTATCTCAACCCCAGCCACCACTGTGGAACCTAATCTCCTGCTCACCCCCAGCCACCACTCTGGAACCTAATCTCTTGCTCACCCCCAGCAACATCCATGGTACCTTATCTCCACCCCAGCCTCCACTCTGGGACCTAATCTCTTGCTCACCCCCAGCTACCACTCTGGAACCTAATCTCCTGCTCACCCCCAACCACCACTCTGGAACCTAATCTCCTGCTCACCCCCAGGCTCCACTCTGGAACCTAATCTCGTGCCCACCCCCGGCCACATCCATGGTACCTTATCTCCACCCCAGCCACCACTCTGGAACCTGATCTCTTGCTCACCCCCAGCAACATCCATGATATCTTATCTCCACCCCAGCCTCCACTCTGGGACCTAATTTCTTGCTCACCCCCAGCTACCACTCTGGAACCTAATCCCCTGCTCACCCCCAACCACCACTCTGGAACCTAATCTCCTGCTCACCCCCAGCCACCACTCTGGAACCTAATCTCCTGCTCACCCCCAGCCACCACTCTGGAACCTAATCTCGTGCCCACCCCCGGCCACATCCATGGTACCTTATCTCCACCCCAGCCACCACTCTGGAACCTAATCTCTTGCTCACCCCCAGCAACATCCATGGTACCTTACCTTAACCATTTGTATATATGCAGTACAAATGGTTTGGCTTTGGCAGGGGAGATGGGCCCAACTTATACATGGTAAGGAAATGTACGGTTTATGTAGCACTCTGGCACCTCATCTTCTCCTTACTCCTAACCTTGCATTCAGAACCAGAGATCAGATAAACAAATGCTACTTTCAGATGTAATTATATATACAAATGTTGAGCCCCTATCTAGACTAGTAACCTACAGGAGGCTTTGTGTGCCAGAATTCATTGTTTTAGTTCAACTAAAGCCTTCAAACCAAATAAGCCCCTGCTTTGAGGCCACTGGGAGCAACATGTTGGAGACCTGCCCCATCCAGCCTGGAGAGGCAAATACCCCAAGGTGCCTGTACATCAGGGCACTCATGGCAACTCAGACAGGGCGCTGCGAATAGGGCAGATACATGGGAAAGGGGGATGAAAACCACAACTACCCCTACTCAGAATAAACTACTGTGTCCACAAACTATTGGGACCTGGTTCTACAGGGGGGCAATCTCCTTCTTCCCTCCCAGCCGCCCGTCTGGTTACCAATCTCCATTCCCTGCAATCATCATTTTGGTGCCCAATCTATGTACCCCCAGCCATCATTCTGATGCCCTATATGCTTCTTACCCCCAGCCATCATTCTGATGCCCTATATGCTTCTTACCCCCAGCCATCATTCTGATGCCCTATATGCTTCTTACCCCCAGCCATCATTCTGATGCCCTATATGCTTCTTACCCCCAGCCATCATTCTGATGCCCTATATGCTTCTTACCCCCAGCCATCATTCTGATGCCCTATATGCTTCTTACCCCCAGCCATCATTCTGATGCCCTATATGCTTCTTACCCCCAGCCATCATTCTGATGCCCTATATGCTTCTCACCCCCAGCCATCATTCTGATGCCCTATATGCTTCTCACCCCCAGCCATCATTCTGATGCCCTATATGCTTCTCACCCCCAGCCATCATTCTGATGCCCTATATGCTTCTTACCCCCAGCCATCATTCTGATGCCCTATATGCTTCTTACCCCCAGCCATCATTCTGATGCCCTATATGCTTCTTACCCCCAGCCATCATTCTGATGCCCTATATGCTTCTCACCCCCAGCCATCATTCTGATGCCCTATATCAGTGATCCCCAACCAGTGGCTCGGGGGTAACATGTTGCTCCCCAACCCCTTGGCTGTTGCTCTCAGTGCCCCCAAACCAGGGAGTTATTTTTGAATTCCTGACTTGGGGGCAAGTTTTGGTTGAATAAAAACAAGATTTCCTACCAAATAAAGCCCCTGTAAGCTGATAGGGTGCATAGAGGCTGCCTAATAGCCAATCACAGCCCTTATTTGGCTCCTCCATGAACTTTTATGGTGCTTGTGTTGCTCTCCAAGTCTTTTAACATTTGACTGTGGCTCCCGAGTAAGAAAGGTTGGGGATCCCTGTTCTATATGCTTCTCACCCCCAGCCATCATTCCGATGCCCTATGTGATTCTTACCCCCAGCCATCATTCTGATGCCCTATATGCTTCTTACCCCCAGCCATCATTCTGATGCCCTATATGCTTCTTACCCCCAGCCATCATTCTGATGCCCTATATGCTTCTCACCCCCAGCCATCATTCTGATGCCCTATATGCTTCTCACCCCCAGCCATCATTCTGATGCCCTATATGCTTCTCACCCCCAGCCATCATTCTGATGCCCTATATGCTTCTCACCCCCAGCCATCATTCTGATGCCCTATATGCTTCTTACCCCCAGCCATCATTCCGATGCCCTATGTGATTCTTACCCCCAGCCATCATTCTGATGCCCTATATGCTTCTTACCCCCATCCATCATTCTGATGCCCTATGTGCTTCTTACCCCCAGCCATCATTCCGATGCCCTATATGCTTCTTACCCCCAGCCATCATTCCGATGCACTATATGCTTCTTACACCCAGCCATCATTCCGATGCCCTATATGCTTCTTACCCCCAGCCATCATTCTGATGCCCTATATGCTTCTTACCCCCAGCCATCATTCTGATGCCCTATATGCTTCTTACCCCCAGCCATCATTCTGATGCCCTATATGCTTCTAACCCCCAGCCATCATTCTGATGCCCTATATGCTTCTTACCCCAGCCATCATTCTGATGCCCTATATGCTTCTTACCCCCAGCCATCATTCTGATGCCCTATGTGCTTCTTACCCCCAGCCATCATTCTGATGCCCTATGTGCTTCTTACCCCCAGCCATCATTCTGATGCCCTATGTGCTTCTTACCCCCAGCCATCATTCTGATGCCCTATGTGCTTCTAACCCCCAGCCATCATTCTGATGCCCTATGTGCTTCTTACCCCCAGCCATCATTCTGATGCCCTATGTGCTTCTTACCCCCAGCCATCATTCTGATGCCCTATGTGCTTCTTACCCCCAGCCATCATTCTGATGCCCTATGTGCTTCTTACCCCCAGCCATCATTCTGATGCCCTATATGCTTCTTACCCCCAGCCATCATTCTGATGCCCTATATGCTTCTTACCCCCAGCCATCATTCTGATGCCCTATATGCTTCTTACCCCCAGCCATCATTCTGATGCCCTATGTGCTTCTTACCCCCAGCCATCATTCTGATGCCCTATGTGCTTCTTACCCCCAGCCATCATTCTGATGCCCTATGTGCTTCTTACCCCCAGCCATCATTCTGATGCCCTATGTGCTTCTTACCCCCAGCCATCATTCTGATGCCCTATGTGCTTCTAACCCCCAGCCATCATTCTGATGCCCTATGTGCTTCTTACCCCCAGCCCATCATTCTGATGCCCTATGTGCTTCTTACCCCCAGCCATCATTCTGATGCCCTATGTGCTTCTTACCCCCAGCCATCATTCTGATGCCCTATGTGCTTCTTACCCCCAGCCATCATTCTGATGCCCTATATGCTTCTTACCCCCAGCCATCATTCTGATGCCCTATATGCTTCTTACCCCCAGCCATCACTCTATCGCCCAATATCTCACCCAGCCATAATTCTGGTGCCTTAACCCCAGCTATTTGGTGTCCAATCTCCTCACCCCCAGCCATCACTCTTGTTCCCTTCTCACCCCCAGCCATCACTCTTGTTCCCTTCTCACCCCCAGCCATCACTCTTGTTCCCTTCTCACCCCCAGCCATCACTCTTGTTCCCTTCTCACCCCCAGCCATCACTCTTGTTCCCTTCTCACCCCCAGCCATCACTCTTGTTCCCTTCTCACCCCCAGCCCATCACTCTGGTACCTAATCTTCTTTTCTCTAGTAAAGTCCCACATTACCGCGGCTTACCCAGTTCCGCAGCCAATCGCTGCACACCATCTCTTTCCACTGCGCAAGACGCGACCAATGAGCGCACATCAACACCGCAGGCCTCTTCCAATCAGCGTCGGGAATGGTTGCGTTCCCAGGCTGTGAAAGAACAGTGGCAAGCGCTGACTGGAACCGGAGCCAATCAGATGCGGCAGAGAGCATCTCTTAGCCAATACCGGCTCTGGGCGGAGCTCCTGCCGGCTCTGTAGTCCGTATGGTAGGTCGGAGAGACCCACTGGGCTCAGGATGGCTACAGCGGCCGCATCGGCGAGCAGCACGGAGAGAAGCGTTTTGGTGAGTGCGGTGCTGGCTCTGTTACCCGGGTACCCGCTGCTTGGCGTTTGCAGGTTGCAGTGGGTCATTGTAGGAGGATGTTGTTATTGGAGATTCTGCAGCAGCAACAGCTGTTCCCTTATCCAATCATTCTTCTTGTTCTGTTTAGTCATTGGGCCCCTCACTTAGGGGCCACAGTCCCCATCCTGATCCCTACTGCTGATTATATAGATATATACTACTATAATATAAATCAATATTGGGTTCCAGGGCCTGAGTAGGGGCCCTATAGTGTTAGCTTGGGTTGCCATGTCCATAATCCCAATATTAATTCCTATTCAGTATATCACTGGGGCCCCTGAGGTTGCATTTATACTGGGTCACATTGTGGCCCTATAATTAGGCACAAGGTTTGTGAGTGTGGCCCCATGATCCAGCATGTAGGGGCCCCCAACACTACCTGGTATTGATCATAACCCAATTGGGTTAATGCATCGCAGTATTCACCTTTCCTGCCCTTCACATTAGGAACAAGCACCGTCCCTGTTGCACTGCTGCCTGTAGATTCCGCATGGATGTGTATGGTGTAAACAATGGCTTCCCTGCTGCTGGGATTGGCTCCCTGCTTTATACTGAGTGTGTATCTGTCACTGCTGCCTGTGTGGGGAGAGATAGTGCGACAGGTACAGGCGTGTGGTTTTGTGTGTCAGCAAAGGGTTAAGTCACGCTGGATTGTGCAATGCACGTCGAATATAAGCGCTTGTGCATACGGGATCTTAAGCAACCTGAGATCTTCCCCTTTGACTGCCTGGATGCTGGGATGCATAACAATCCTTGTTTAAAGGGGAACTAAACCTAATTGCAATGACATTGGAAAGGCAACATTTAGTATTTTAGGGTTTATATCCCCTTTAAAGTTTGACTGCAGAATGATTCAGTCGTTGGCTGACAGCAATTTCCAGGAATTTTGTTTTGGCTGCTGAGCCGGGATGGTTGGGGTCACATGAAGCTCGATCTAAACACCCGTAAGCGTCGCTCCCATCATATGCACGGGATGGGGATGTTACAGTCCTATTGTGTATCAGATACACTCAGTAACCCCAGGGGCAGAGGGGGGGACTCGGGTAGAATCAGATTTAGCATCTGATTCTGACTGCAAAACAGTGCTGCAGATACATTGATTCATGAGTTAGAACTAGAGAACAGAAAGGGCAGAAAGGGATAAACAAATGTGAATTTCAGTTATTGCTGCCAGAATGTTCTTGAGAAAATCCCTGATGTGCAGGAAAGGGTGGGAAGTGCGGAAAGAAATCCGCTTGCCCTGGTCAGGCGTGGCCTTAGGGACCAACGTCTCTCGACCAAAGAGCAGAGGAAGGAAGAGGCCCCCGGGGTAGATAATAGCAAATTAACTATTTTCATCCAAAGGAGGGCAATATCTTTTGTGAGAAGCTTTAATGGGAGGGTTCAAGGGGTAACGGCCTTATATAATTAACTGCATGTTGTAATGACCAATTACAGTTGTATAGTTATTAGGAGCAATGGGATTTTTGCTTGTACAGGTAGGGCCCAATACTCTGATCTCTGCTCTTAGGAAGTCTCATGACTTCTGATTAAAGGTTACAGTTTCCCTTTGCACATGACTGCTTCAGATATTTTTATTACTAAGATCCCCTGTGCTAAGCACAATTCTGCAGGAGTGGCCCCTTACGGACTCTGTACAAACAATATTGTAAAATTGCTTTTTCTTTTTAAAAAAATAAATGCCAGCATAGTTATCAGGAACAGCCCCCTAAGTTTGCTCATAGCCTGTACAGAGAGATACCATAAAACTATGGCAGCATAGGGATTCCCCTGTACTAAGCACAATTCAGCAGGAACAGCCCCCTAAGTTTGCTCATAGCCTGTACAGAGAGATACCATAAAACTATGGCAGCATAGGGATTCCCCTGTACTAAGCACAATTCAGCAGGAACAGCCCCCTAAGTTTGCTCATAGCCTGTACAGAGAGATACCATAAAACTATGGCAGCATAGGGATTCCCCTGTACTAAGCACAATTCAGCAGGAACAGCCCCCTAAGTTTGCTCATAGCCTGTACAGAGAGATACCATAAAACTATGGCAGCATAGGGATTCCCCTGTACTAAGCACAATTCAGCAGGAACAGCCCCCTAAGTTTGCTCATAGCCTGTACAGAGAGATACCATAAAACTATGGCAGCATAGGGATTCCCCTGTACTAAGCACAATTCAGCAGGAACAGCCCCCTAAGTTTGCTCATAGCCTGTACAGAGAGATCCCATAAAACTATGGCAGCATAGGGATTCCCCTGTACTAAGCACAATTCAGCAGGAACAGCCCCCTAAGTTTGCTCATAGCCTGTACAGAGAGATACCATAAAACTATGGCAGCATAGGGATTCCCCTGTACTAAGCACAATTCAGCAGGAACAGCCCCCTAAGTTTGCTCATAGCCTGTACAGAGAGATCCCATAAAACTATGGCAGCATAGGGATTCCCCTGTACTAAGCACAATTCAGCAGGAACAGCCCCCTAAGTTTGCTCATAGCCTGTACAGAGAGATACCATAAAACTATGGCAGCATAGGGATTCCCCTGTACTAAGCACAATTCAGCAGGAACAGCCCCCTAAGTTTGCTCATAGCCTGTACAGAGAGATACTATAAAACTATGGCAGCATAGGGATTCCCCTGTACTAAGCACAATTCAGCAGGAACAGCCCCCTAAGTTTGCTCATAGCCTGTACAGAGAGATACCATAAAACTATGGCACATAGGGATTGCCCTGTACTAAGAATAGAATAGAATATATCTTTATTGTCATTGTCACATAGTAAACAACGAGATTTAAAAGAAGCAAGCAACAACTCAAAGCATAGTAAAAGATCAGTCTACTGTTAAATATTTTAAGCCATAATTGCTCTTGGATAAAAAGCACAATTCAGCAGGAACAGCCCCTAACTTTGCTCACAGCTTGTACAGAGAGATAACCAGATACATTACATTACTGATGTGGGTTGTACTTAGGACATTTAATTTAATCTACCAGTAATTGGAATGAGAGAAAATACTGGGTGTATTGTGACAAGAGCCCATCCCTCAAATCACATTTTTTTCCCTTGTGCATAACCCCTAATTTAATAAGGCTGTTTGTGATATACTGGACACCAGTTCTAAGGCTACCCTGTCATCCCAAGATGTCCCTATTTTCTATTATTTAAGCTTATTGCTTACATTTTTATGTATTTTCTTTATTTCATTTAATTGCAGCTAAGGTGTTTACTTTGCCTTGCTAGGGTTTCTTACTTAAATCACTCTACTAATTAAACATGTAAGATCTTGCAGTGGTATAAATAGTGGGCATCAAATAGATTTTGTACCCATAAAGCAGGGCAGGACTGCTGCTTACAATGGGGATCAGATAGGATCTGTGCCACTGTGACAGAATGCTCTGTTATACAGATAGCTAGAATCTCAGCCATAAAGCAGGGCAGGACTGCTGCTTACAATGGGGATCAGATAGGATCTGTGCCACTGTGACAGAATGCTCTGTTATACAGATAGCTAGAATCTCAGCCATAAAGCAGGGCAGGACTGCTGCTTACAATGGGGGGATCAGATAGGATCTGTGCCACTGTGACAGAATGCTCTGTTATACAGATAGCTAGAATCTCAGCCATAAAGCAGGGCAGGACTGCTGCTTACAATGGGGGGATCAGATAGGATCTGTGCCACTGTGACAGAATGCTCTGTTATACAGATAGCTAGAATCTCAGCCATAAAGCAGGGCAGGACTGCTGCTTACAATGGGTATCAGATAGGATCTGTGCCACTGTGACAGAATGCTCTGTTATACAGATAGCTAGAATCTCAGCCATAAAGCAGGGCAGGACTGCTGCTTACAATGGGGGGATCAGATAGGATCTGTGCCACTGTGACAGAATGCTCTGTTATACAGATAGCTAGAATCTCAGCCATAAAGCAGGGCAGGACTGCTGCTTACAATGGGGGGGATCAGATAGGATCTGTGCCACTGTGACAGAATGCTCTGTTATACAGATAGCTAGAATCTCAGCCATAAAGCAGGGCAGGACTGCTGCTTACAATGGGGGGATCAGATAGGGTCTGTGCCACTGTGACAGAATGCTCTGTTATACAGATAGCTAGAATCTCAGCCATAAAGCAGGGCAGGACTGCTGCTTACAATGGGGGGGTCAGATAGGATCTGTGCCACTGTGACAGAATGCTCTGTTATACAGATAGCTAGAGTCTCAGCCATAAAGCAGGGCAGGACTGCTGCTTACAATGGGGGGGATCAGGTAGGATCTGTGCCACTGTGACAGAATGCTCTGTTATACACATAGCTAGAATCTCAGCCATAAAGCAGGGCAGGACTGCTGCTTACAATGGGGGGATCAGATAGGATCTGTGCCACTGTGACAGAATGCTCTGTTATACAGATAGCTAGAATCTCAGCCATAAAGCAGGGCAGGACTGCTGCTTACAATGGGGGTATCCGATAGGATCTGTGACAGAATGCTCTGTTATACAGATAGTTAGAGAAAGGAAAGAGACTTAACTGATTACATTTCACCACACAGGCACAATTCACTATGAAAACGTATGCATCAATTTTATTAAGTGACAAGAAGCATACTAATTTGAAGGTGCAAATTATACTTAACAGCCTTCATGTCCAAACAAATAGCCTTAAGGTCCCCATACACGGGCTGACTATAGCTGCCGATATGGGTCCCTTGGACCGATTCGGCAGCTAATCAGCCCATGTATGGGCAGAACAGAGCGGCCTGCCCGACCCATATCTGGCCTGAAATTGGCTAGATCTCGATCGGCCAGGTTAGAAAATCCGGTCGGATCGGGGACCACATCGGCTCGTTGATGCGGTCCCCAAACTGACTGCCCCATAACCACAAATGTAATCCGATCGTTTGGCCCCAATTTTTTTTTCAAGTTACTTGCTACCTGATATCGCCCACCCGTAGGTGGGGATATCGGGTGAAGATCCGCTCGCTTGGCGACATCGCCAAGCGAGTGGATCTTATAGTGTATGGGCACCTTTAGAATGTAAGGAAATTGAGGGTAATGGGAGTGAAGTTCCAGTCAGTGACAACAGTGAAAACAATGGTAAATAGCCTCAGAGCAATTCACAGAAGCAATTCAAAGAATGAAGGTACTACACACAGAGCTACTAGTAGCAGCTACTTGTCATGGTTACTAAAACAGACAATGCTGATCATTTACTGATGATTATCTCTACGTGTGTTTTAGCAGAGACAATTCTCAGTATTGTCTATGGCAGGGGATTTTCTGGTGTTTAGTAGCCGTGACAACTAGTTTCTACTAAGTAGCTCCGTGTGTCTTCACCCTAAGATTACTAATTTCCCCATGTGCCACCTCTCTAAAGGACAAGAAAGTAAGTTTGCTCCCCAGCACGTCTCCTGAAACACATTGCCTTATAAACACTGCCAAATGGATTCACAATGCATTTGAAGCATTTGTGGCTGCCATCTTTGTACAGGGTACCCCTGGCTTTATGTCACCCACTATTCTACACTTTCTGTGTGCAGTGCAGGCACTGCCAGTTGAACATGGAGCTAGCTCTACTCAGGGCCTTTCCAACTGTTGACGTCTCCCTTCCCCCTTCAGTAACGTTGTACAACCCCTGGTGATATTTGTGTAGTACCCCCGGGGGGGAAATGTTTGGCCCAGGTTTGGGGTGGGTGCAGTGAGAGGAACTGAGGGGCAAAGTGAGTGAATGTGAATCTATTTAAGTGGGAAGCTATTATGGCACTATTATGGTACAACTTTAGACTTCCCTTGTCTTTTAAGTCAAAATCGGTCACAAAGGTTAAACAAATGGTGTCCTAATACCAAACACTAAGGCTGGAGGTACGAGTGGAGCCCTGTCCTGCTCCAGGTTGGAATTAGTGCAAAGAACTAGAGAAATCCTGCCTGTGCCAACCCTTCTGTTTGTATTGCCAGTCATCTGCCTCATTACCATGCCCTGCAGCCACAATGCCCTGGAGCCTGAATACCTCATGCCTGGTATGTGCCCTTTACTGTCAGCACTTAGGGTATAAACACAGATGCAACCAACTGCTTGCTTGGGATCTGGCAAACTTAGGGGGCTGTTCCTGCAGAATTGTGCTTAGTACAGGGGAATCCCTATGCTGCCATAGTTTTATGGTATCTCTCTGTACAGGCTATGAGCAAACTTAGGGGGCTGTTCCTGCTGAATTGTGCTTAGTACAGGGGAATCCCTATGCTGCCATAGTTTTATGGTATCTCTCTGTACAGGCTATGAGCAAACTTAGGGGGCTGTTCCTGCTGAATTGTGTTTAGTACAGGGGCCATAGCTCTATAGTATTTCTCCGTACAAGCTATTCTATTCTTTGCACTGCTGGTTCTTACTTCTCAAACAATGTAGCTGAAATCAGCTTAGGAGACGCGTAGGAGAACTGACAGCTGCTGTCCAGAGAACAAAAGTGCATAGATGAAGTGGAATTTTTGCTTTAGCCGTAGACCAAAATGATTGGTTAATACTTTACTTGAAAAGAATGTTAAAGCTCTTATATATAAATAGGGCGAGGCGAGAGAGGCAGAAAATAGACAAAGTACACAACGCTGGAGAAATGTTATGAATAAACCGTGTCCGTCTGCATTTCATAAACAGAAGTTGGCCAGATTCAGAGCTGTATAAATAGGCCCCTATGGCGCTGAATGGAAAGTAAATTTACTTTTCGTTTAAAGGGGATGTAAAACCAACATAATCTTTAAGCAGCTTTGTAGTGTTTATATAAATGACATTCTTTAGTATCTGTAATTAATATAGAAAGTAGTATCTGCCTGTTTATATTCTCTGCCAGGGTCCGAGCCTGTTCTCTGCACTGCTGGGTTTGACTCCAGTAACAATGTAGCAGAAGCCAGCTGATGGACACACCTGGAGTCAGAACAGACTGATAACTTCTTGCCTGTTCTTTTTTTCTTATTTTTTCTAGGAGGAAGAATTCAAATGGCTCCTGAAAGAGGAGGTCCATTCCGTTCTGAAGCAGCTGCAGGACATCTTGAAGGTGGGTATGGGGGCAGCAGTCTCGGGGGCAGCAGTCTCGGGGCGCAGCAGTCTCGGGGCACAGCATGGCGGCTGCTAGGGACTAAAAAAATGGCCTCTGTGTCCCACCCGGTTACACACAACAATAGTAGACTTTGTGCAACAAGGCCATTTGCCATTTGCTGCACAGGGTGGGAAAGTAGCTTTTTTTCAGGTGGTTTTATTTTTGTCTGTATGAAATATGAGAGGATGTGGGTGACTGGGGTTTCTTTTTTTTTTGTGTGCAGTGTGGTTTTCTGTGTTTCCAAGAAAAGCTTCAGGCTCTGGCTCTCTTGTATTGTATTATTCTGTGTATTCTCTCACTTCTGCTGCTTCCGTCCCTCCTTATCTCTCTGTAACAGTGTTTTATACCGTAGTGTCAGGCGCCTAGACCCCATTCTACTCATTAACTCATTATACACAAATATCCAATAATCCGTAGCCTTGTGCCTTTATATGGGCACAGAACCCCTCAGTGACTGCTAATATCCTTATCATATACAGTAGGGGGTACATTATCCCTTATAATACATGAGTGATACTCAGAGTTCCCGGTATAACTCCTTTCTTATCTCATGCAGGAAGCTTCCCGGAGGTTTACGCTTCCCGGAGGTGTAGGCGAGGGCCCCACCAAACAAGAGAACTTTGCACTAGGGACCACAAGGTGAGCACTGAGCAAGGCTAATGCTCCTTCCTTACACACCTCTCTCCATACAGACTGCTGCATTATTACAGGGGTGTGTAGGGAGTCATGTAAGCCTTACTTACTGGATTAGTCTGGGAGGAGGCTTTAAAGCAGAGCCACAGGAGCCAGAACTCTTACGTTGGCCATACACAGGCAGATTTCAGCTGCTGATTTGGGTCCTTTGAACTGGTTCAGCAGCTTATCTGCCCATGTATGGGCACTCCCAGCCAATAAATGGCCTGAGATTCACCGGATCTTCATTGGGCAGGTTTGATTTTTCATCAGATTGCGACCCTCTGTCCGACTGCCCATATACCCCCTGTTTTAATTCTGTTTGGCCCTAGGGCCAAATGATCAGATTAGCCTGGTATTGCCTTCCTTAGGTGGGCATTTTGGGAGAAGATCTGCTTCTCGCCAAACGAGTGGATCTTACCGTGTATGGCCACCTTTAGCTGCTATAGGAATAGTGGATTCGCACTATTTTCATTTTAGCAGTGAGAAGCCAAGTTTGGGTGCAGTCACTTGCAGCACTTCTGCCCCAGTAGCACAGTAGGCCTGTCTTTGGCACAGTCTGCCATGGATTTATACAGTCTCCTCCTACAGCGTGAGGTCTATATGCGTTTAAGGAAGGTTACTGCTTACAGATCTAGCAGCATACAGCTACTAATACAAGTACTGACTCACTCGTGGGTTAGGGGAATGATAATAATCTTCAGGCTCCTCATATTTTATACAACAATAAAAAATATTTAGTTCAGGGAAAAGCATAGGTGGTCAGTACAGGTTCAAGTGTTTCAAATCTTGTCCTTAAACGCTGTCTCTAAACCCTACTACCCTACTACTAGTTACAGAATTGAAGATCCTTTTTTAACCACTAGGTTGAAGACACACTGAGTTAAGGTGGCCATACACGAGCAGATCCGCTCGCTTGGCGATGTCGCCAAGCGAGCGGATCTTCCCCCGATATCCCCACCTACGGGTGGGCGATATCGGGGACCATTTAGGTAAAAAAAATAATAATCTGATCGTTTGGCCCTGGGGCCAGACGATCGGATTATGTGGGCGGCTATGGGGCAGTCGGATCGGGGACCGCATCAACGAGCCGATGCGGTCCCCGATCCGACCAGATTTTCTAACCTGGCCGATCGAGATCTGGCCAATTTCAGGCCAGATATCGGTCGGCCAGGCCGATCTGCTCTCCCCATACACGGGCCGATTAGCTGCCGAATCGGTCCAAGGGACCGATATCGGCAGCTATAGTCGGCCCGTGTATGGCCACCTTTACTAGTAGCAACTACAGAAACAGACAATGCTGATCATTTACTGATAATTGTCTCTACGTGTGTTTTAGCAGAGGCAATTCTCTGTATTGTCTATGGCAGGGGATTTTCTGGTGTTGCTGGGACAAGTAGCTGCTACAAGTAGCTCTGTGTATCTTCATCCTAAGTAAGGGCTGTGACAGATGGGGAGATTTGCCGCCACGTGACTAATTTCCCCAAAATGCCATCCCATCCCACCGAAATCGCTTTTCATCAAATTGCTGCGTATGCCATCCCACCGGCGATTTACATTCTCGCCAGTGGGATGGCATTTCGGGGAGATTTGTCGTGCGGCGACTAATCTCCCCATCTGTCACAGCCCTAATTGTCTAAAAAAAAAAACTCCTTCCAGGTTAGGAACAATGTTGTTACTGGCTTTGATGTTTTGTAGCCCCAACTGCTCTCTCTCCCTATTGTTTGCCCAGAAACAATGAGCATTCATCCCCCATGGAAATGCAGTTTAGCTGGCTAGACGTGTTCAGATTTTTGTCGTCTTCCGGCAAACATTTGGATATCAATTGTACGATTAAATGCAATGATCTAAAACTAACATACTGTAAAGCTATGATTTTACCCCCACACACTCCCCTACATGAATGACCATTGTCTGCTCCTGTCTTGCAGCTCGGATCAAGTAAAGGGCATATTAACTCTCCAAGGGGACACCTTGTGTCAGGCTGTGAGTATCCTGCTGAATTTGTAGCTAATTACGCTAATCTGGAAAATAAAGTGTTAGCCCTAACATACCACAGACTATCCTTGGATAGGTGTATATGTATTATGAGTTACTCCCTCCCTTATTAGCCTGCATACATGGTAGCGCCGCAGTGGGGGTCTTTATAACCTCTTGCCCCAAACCCTGTGCTCCTTTTAGGAAGTGAATCTGAAAACCCTGCGGACCAATCAGCTCTTGCACTTTGCCTTCCGTGAAGACAAACAGTGGAAGATGCAGCAGGTAACTGGGGGAGGGGACATTGGTGGTAAAGGGAAGGGATTTTATTGGCTGTCCCACGGCAGCTTTTCCATCCTTTTACACCGATTGGCCGGCTTCTATGGACATGTGACAGGTCATGCTTAATTATTTGACAGATTCAAGATGCTCGAAATCACGTCAACCAGGCTATATACTTACTGACCAACCGCGGAGAGAACTACACATTCCAGACTGGGGCAGAGGTGCTGAAGGTGAGTATGCCATTGGCAACTATTCCCAAGTCATCCCACATTACTGGAGTATGTAATGGCCGGCTTTCATCAGTAGCCACCAGCGCCCCATGGGGCATGAAATGCATCACCAATGACTGTTGTCCCACTCTCTTTCATTACTCAACTCATTTCTGCCTTCTGTTTTGTTCAACCTGTATCTGTAGCTGATGGACGCGGTAATGCTCCAGCTGACCCGGGCTCGGAACCGCCTGACAACGCCAGCCACCATGACCCTGCCAGAAGTAGCCACCAGCGGGCTCACGGTAAATGCACTTGCTTTATTTGACTGGGGTTGGTCCGGGACCCTTCCATTCCACAGTGGTTTTCAAATTTGGTATTCTAGTTACCATACAAGGTAAATGGCAATCTGGAAACTCTGTGGAGCTGGCACACCTACCTTTGGGATTGGCTTATCTTATACTGGGTCCAAGCAGATAAATACCTGTGGCCATGTTGGCATATCCCAATGGGCACCTACTAACAGAGTGGCTTATTCACAGGTAGAAGTTGTTTTAGCACACTTGTGCCACCGGGGGGAGCTCTGTGGGGGGCACCAGTCGCCTTCAAATGCATCCCCTTGGTTGCCGGTACATCTACTGTGTTGTGCAGCAATTATTTTCTTCCCTCTGACTGTATTTTAGTGTGTAGTGAATCAGAGCCGCACACTGGCCAGTATTGGCTGCTGACTTGGCTACAATGAGTTGGCAGCTTTTTGGGTAATGTATGGGGCTGAAGCAATTGCCTCCCTAACCAATCTCTGACCAATCTCAAGGACCAGGCCAATGACAAAGTCCTTTCCTGATTATACCTTAAACATAGGGAATAGATTACTAATCTAGACCAATGATTCCATGTATATTTCCCCCTACACGTATGTGTTTTGCTTCTGCCACTCAGTGCAGTCTGTTTTTGCCCACTAGGTGGCACAACTCTGCCTAAATATATAGAAAAGTGCAGAGATACAGACATTTAAAAATATATGTTTCAGCAGCAGTCAGAAAAAGCCACAAAATGTCCCCAAATGGATTGCCTTAGATCACCAAGTAACAAGTGTATAACAGCGATGGTTACAGTGGCAGGTAAGGAAGCTGGCACTCTGCATCTTCTCATTTATTATGTTTTGCCTTTTGTTCTTAGAAAATGTTCACCCCGGCGCTGCCGCCTGACATCCTGCTGAATTTCTATGTCAATGTGAACAAGCTGTGCCTGCTGGTGTACCAGCTGCATGCCCTCCAGCCAAACTCCACCAAGGTAACCGGCAGCACTGGGACAAACAAACTGGGCTCTGGGGACCTTATGCCAACAACTGAATGTACATTAGTTCAGAGTGCTAGCACTTTTGCAATTTACACATTGTTATGTCTTGACTTTTAGTTTTCATGATATTAACAGTTTTACACTGCTAATATCATACATTATTTAGAAAGGAGTAACCCCCTGCTGCTTAATATGATAGAACTGAGCAGCAAAAGGTCTTAAATTGCAGACATGATTCAATAAGTATGCTCCTACTTTGCTATACCTGCCTGTTTAAGGAAAATATATATAGATAGATAAACTCTGTTTATTAACAGGGTATACTTTGCCTTTAATCTCAGATGAAACTTAGTCTGTGTTGTTTTCGTTTCCAGAATTTCCGACCGTCGGGCAGTGCCGTCCTGCACAATCCAGGAGCCATGTTGTGAGTAAACACTGCACTAGCGACTTGTGTCCCTGTTCCCAAACACGAGGTTGTGTGCGCCCGGAACATTAACCCTAACTTGCCTTATGAGCATTCACTCCACTCTGAAAGGCTTGTATATAAGCTTCTCTGGGTTTCATTATCTCCCTTGGGCTCCCAGAGTGTCGCTGAACTACATTTTCCAACTAACGTGTGTCTTTTTTTCAACCGAAGTTATTAGATTAGCATCAACACCTTAGACTTGTGTTTCCATAGACTTATTAAGGTTTGAATGTGACCTACAGGATTCTATGGCAGGAAGGTGTAGCTAAGAGAGACTAAGCTGCAGTGTTGGCAGATAGTGCAGGTAGTCCGGTGGGTATACTAATCCCCCCCTATATAATGGGCTGCAGGTTAATAACAACTGGTCTATTGAGTGCTAATGTTAATGTCTCTTTGTAACAGTGAGCTGAACAATCAACGATTTGAAGTCAGCCATGTCCATAAAGTGGAATGCGTGGTGCCCTGGCTGAACGATGCTCTGGTCTTCTTCACGGTGTCGCTGCAGCTCTGCCAGCAACTGAAGGATAAGGTAATGCAAAGCAACATGGCCACTATCTCTAATCATGGGCCATTTACAGCAAGGCCAAATATCTGAGGGGTGGCACTTTTGGGCTACAGCAGTCTAACTTGACTGGGAGGCTGTTCACCTTTGAATTAACTTCTAGTATGCTGTCAAGAGTAATATTCTGAGACAATTTGCAGTTGGTATTCATTTTTTATTATTCGTAGTTTTGTAGTTATTTCATTTTCAGTTCAGCAGCTATTTGGTTGCTAGGGTCCAAGTTACCTTAGCAACCAGGGAGTGGCTTGAATGAAACACTGGTATATGAATAGGAGAGGGCCTAAATAGAAAAGAAAGTAACAATAACAATCAATCTTTAGCCTCACTGAGCAATAGTTATTTGGCTCAGGGGTCAGTGACCCCCGTTTTAAAGACTGCAGAGTTGGAAGAAGGCAAATAATTCAAAAACAATGAAAACCAATTGAAAAGTTGCTTAGACAAACTAAAAGTTAAAAGTGAACCGCCAATTTTGTTGGACTGGCACCCAGCTTCTAGTGCTCCTTAGTTACTGGGCTTGTAGGTTTGGGGTCTGTGACCTCTGTAATTACAGCATTGTGGAAAAGTAAACTGGGTTTCTATGGAAATGGGGTGTTGGTATATGCAGCTGCAATGTAGGAATTACCGCCAACCCACAGTTAATACCACAACTTTATCTTTCAGATCTCCGTGTTTTCCAGTTACTGGAATTTCAGACCATATTAAGGAGCAGAGCCCCCCCCCATCTTTCCTTGTGGCTTTATAGACTGCTGCCTACACCATGTTCCACACTGGGAGATCTCTCCCCATTGGCCAGTTGGCTGTCAGGAGGTTTCCTGGAACAGACCTTCTGCCGCTGTTTGAAGTCGATTCCCGTTGGAGTCACTGGCGACTTTAGTGAAACACTACAGAGAGACTGTGATGGGCCCCGCCCCCAGAATTCTACACAGTCACAATTCTACTTGGCTTGTGTTGCACGACTCGTGTAAATGTTGAATATGTGTATATATGATGTATTTATTCACCTCACATTCCCCAGGCACGGGATAGGGAGTCGTTCCTATTGAGCTGCTCATTGCCCACAGACATTGTACAGATGGAGCGGGAGTAATGGAAGCATCTGGCACACACAGCGATGCCCAGTGCGTCTGCTCCATCTGTGTGTGAGTCTGTGTGTGATTCAGGCAGGCCCGGACTGGCAATCTGTGGGTTCTGGCAAATGCCAGGGCCTATTTTGAATGCCAGTCCGGATCTGTATCCAGGGTTAGTCTGGTAGTCATGCGTATCCCAGAATCCTTTGCAGGCCCCTCTTCCATTGTCCATGTTATTTTTATTCTGTATATAGGACCAAAGCCCCTGATGAGCAGGTATCTGCAATGTGCTTGATAAAAGGGAATGCATCCCATGGAACACTAGTGTTTTTTGTTACAGGAATCCTCAGTATTTATGGATTTAAACATTTATTTCTCCTTCTGTTCCTGGTTTTTGTACTGTCACATGTGCATGAATAAAGTTTTTTTTGTGTGTATCGATAACGATCCAATACAAATATCGGTCGGGGGTCAGAAGTACTGTGCGATTCTTTTGTACCATAAATGTCACTTGCCTTTTTATGACCTGCCTATTGGCTGCTTTCTATCCTTTCTTTAAATTCTGTTGCACCTCTGCCTATCTTTTGCCCTCCCCTTGTGTCCCCTTTTAATTTTTCACAATTATTGCTTTAGCTGCATCAAGAACTGGGCCTGTGGCTATCATCGGGGAAGGTTGGTGGCTATCATCGGGGAAGGTTGGTGGCTATCATCGGGGAAGGTTGGTGGCTATCATCGGGGAAGGTTGGTGGCTATCATCGGGGAAGGTTGGTGGCTATCATCGGGGAAGGTTGGTGGCTATCATCGGGGAAGGTTGGTGGCTATCATCGGGGAAGGTTGGTGGCTATCGTGTCCATAGTGGGAGTGCAACCGCAGCAGACAAGTCAGTGCCCAGCTCTGCTTAATCACATTGGTTATAAACTGTTCACTCCCTGTTGATTTCTATTTGTTTATATTCATTCCCCAGGGATCTCAGTTTTCGCTCTGCCTATATAATAAATGTGAAACAGCGCCACCTGCTGTTTATTTTGCCCGGCTAGTTAGTGAGAAGATGAAAGGCCTGGGAAGTTGCTGTGCTTAGAATTGATCACTTGACTCTTCTCTGCTCATATATATATATTTTCTAAAATTAACAGCAGGTGGCGCTGTTGTGACAAAATGCATTAATATCAACAGAACTTTAACCCTTAATATCTTAGAATCAAAACAAAATAAATAATGAATGCTTATTGTAAAAGCTTAGCACAGCACTCTCATCAATTTTACATCAGCTTATTTTAAAGGTTTACGTATCCCATAATACACTTAAAGCTTTATTTTCTCATGTTGTGATGGCGATAGTGGCTCAGCCTCAGTTTACCCTTTTCTAAGCAGCCTTGTGTCGCTGCTGACTAGCCACTAGCTCCCTTTTATGTGCCACTGAGGTCCAGGAGAAGGAGAGACCTAGTAGCCCACTGGGTGTGGCCAGCTACACGTATTCCCTGTACCAAGCACAAATCTGCAGGCAAATCATATGGGGATAAACGAGCATCTTGGATGTCTAAGACAAGTCAGCTGTCTGTATGTAGCAATAGAGCGTTCCATTTAGGCATTAGTGCAGGGCTGTACATCGGGTCAGATATATAAACAGCTCCATATAAACATCAGTTCCTAACCCCCCCCCCCCTGACCCCAATCTGTAACTCTGAACCCCTATCTAAAGGCAAAGTTTGAGTTATTATCCAAGCCAAAGGCAGATTATAGTGGCCCAGAACAGAAAATGCAATTTCAATTCATCTATAATTCAGAATCTTATTAGGTGCCACGCAGAGCTTTGATGGATCTAAACCTCCCAGAATCCCATGCAGCCAGATTTAAAGCTGTCACTGGAGAGCGTCACTTGCAGTCTCATAACCGGCGCCCCCTGGCTGCTGCTCCGTGCCGCTCAAATCACAGGTGTTAATCCCTAAATGCAAAAGTGGGGGGCTTAGAACTTCCCCCTCGATCTACATCAATTCTGCCTAGTTACACCAAGCAGCACCTACAACCCATCTTAAAGGAAAACTATACCCACAAACAATGTAGATCACCATAAAAATATATTGTGTAAACCAGCTTATATGTAAAACCCTGCTTCTTTTTTATTAGTATGTGCCATTGGGTAATCCTAAATAGCAAACTGCCATTTTAAGAATTAAGGGCCGCCCCCTGGGATCATAGGATTCTCAGTGCACACAAACAAACCAAGGCAAACATACATGCTAGGCCCCATCAGCCAATGAATGGGCAGAGTTCTGCCTTTTACTCCCACACTACTTCCTGTTACAGTTAGAGCTACATCACTTCCTGTCAGCTGATCTCTGAGGGAGCACACAGCCCATCACTAAATGGCGGCTCAGAGGAAAGGATGTAAAATGTTCCAGTTTGGCGAGATTCTTTAATAGGTCACTTAATATGTTATGAGCCCCAGTATGACATGACCTTCCAGATGCATTGGAAGATGATGATAATTGTCTATAGCGATTAAGCTCTTCCCTTATAATTATGTTATTAACCTTTATTTATAAAGTGCCAAGACATGCCAGAGCCATGATATAGTCATACAGTGTATCATTCCCAGGAGTCACTGCCCACAGGGAGAACATACAGACTCCATGCAGATAGAGCTCTGATTGGAACAGAACCCAAGAGCCCAGAGTTGCAAGGTTGCCATGGCAGCCACGGTGTTTATGCTGCTTATCTCCATAAGTACCATTGGCTTGTGTCTGTCCATCTAAGGGCTGTAGGGAGTCATTCTACTTTGAAACACTGGGCTGGGATTGGGGTATGGAATGGGTATTGTGTGCCACAAGCTGGCAGGGACCACGGTTCTAGAGTTGCCACCATTGGTTAGTGAGCTTGACATAAAGATGTTTCATTAGGTGGCAATTTGGTGAGTACGGCAGTTTTATAGAGGCGGTGGGGGGATAATGTGGGAGCTAATAGAGGAGACTGGGGCAAGCCAAGTGCAGAAGTCTGGGGATTATACATTTACAGGCAAGTATACTTATAATACTGGCCAGATGGCAACCCTATATGGGTCCTTGGCAGGTCCTCTCCGGCTATGGACCACCCTTTGACCATAGGGTCTGCATCGTACTAGTTACTCAACTGACTGAGTACTATGTATAAACCTGTATGAGTGTGTGTATTTCTCAGGGCTCATCAAGGCACAAGCGCCACAGGGTGACCACTCACCAAATCAGCCTCTGTAACATAGGGCCCAAGTGGGCAACATAGGGCCAAGCTGGATAGGGCCCAAGTGGGCAACATAGGGCCAAGCTGGATAGGGCCCAAGTGGGCAACATAGGGCCAAGCTGGATAGGGCCCAAGTGGGCAACACAGGACCAAGCTGGATAGGGCCCAAGTGGGCAACACAGGACCAAGCTGGATAGTACCCAAGGGGGCAACATAGGACCAAGCTGGATAGGGCCCAAGTGGGCAACACAGGACCAATCTGGATAGGGCCCAAGGGGGCAACACAGGACCAATCTGGATAGTACCCAAGGGGGCAACATAGGACCAAGCTGGATAGGGCCCAAGTGGGCAACACAGGACCAAGCTGGATAGGGCCCAAGTGGGCAACACAGGACCAAGCTGGATAGGACCCAGGTGGGCAACATAGGACCAAGCTGGATAGGGCCCAAGTGGGCAACATAGGACCAAGCAGGATAGTGCACAAGTGGGCAATTTAGGACCAAACAGGATAGGACCCAGGTGGGCAATTTAGGACCAAGCTGGATAGGGCTCAAGTGGGCAACATAGGACCAAGCAGGATAGTGCACAAGTGTGCAACATAGGACCAAACAGGATAGGACCCAAGTGGGCAATATAGGACCAAGCTGGATAGGACCCAAGTGGGCAATATAGGACCAAGCTGGATAGGACCCAAGTGGGCAATATAGGACCAAGCTGGATAGGGCCCAAGTGGGCAACATAGGACCAAACAGGATAGGACCCAAGTGGGCAATATAGGACCAAGCTGGATAGGGCCCAAGTGGGCAACATAGGACCAAACAGGATAGGACCCAAGTGGGCAACATAGGACCAAGCTGGATAGGACCCAAGTGGGCAACATAGGGCCAAGCTGGATAGGGCCCAAGTGGGCAAAATGCTCAGCCTGGACTTAGTGAAGCCATTTCAGTGACTGCTAATAGTGGCCAACATTTTACTCCATGAAACTGTGATAATCATAAAATTCCAAGTTCATATCAAATCCAATCAGCTCTTCTAGAGAGGGAAAGGAGTCACAAGACGAGCTGATATGATGGGACTAATGAGGATTTGAGGCTCGTGGTTACTAGAGGTGTTGGCTAATCTGGAGAGGTTGGAGTTGGTTGGTTGGGAGAGGGTACAGAAGCCGTAGGGAGATTGGCTATAGAACATTCAAGGGGTGGCGTTTGAGGAAATGGCTACAGAAGCTGTAAGAACTGAAATGATAGGAGATTTTGGTGGAATTTTGGCAATGGTTCTAGGCAAGGCTACTGATAATTTGACAGCAAATATAGGGCTTGGCTTTAGGAAGACTTTGGGCTGTGCATTTGCAGTTTGAGCTGGGTATTTGCAGCCCTTCAGCAGTAGGCACCTCCATTTCCATCCAGAGGTCTCCTCTGCAGCCTGAAGAGCAGCCATTAGTAACTCTTTCAAGGGGTTTTGGGGTAAACATTTAAAAGGTTCTCCCTAATATTAGAAGTGGAGCACAGGGATCCAATGCTACACTATTGCCTACAATATTGCCTACATATGAAATGTATAAAGAAAATCAAGTCCGACACGTCCTTTCATTGATTAAAAGGAGGTGGGTCTATTTCTTATGGGGGGGGGGGGACAGTGACACCACTATTCTTATATATCAACCGTGGAGGAACACGGCTTCATCTCAGCAGTCACTTGGCTCATTCACTGGCTCGTTGTCACTGTCAGTCACAAGAAAGAAGGCGGGGTTACGGCTCCATCGCTGGGTTGTCAACGCCTACTTTTTGCTTGTAGTGTTTCTAGGAGAGTAAGAAAAATACATTGATGTTAGAACAACGACACATGATACATGGACGCGCCAAAAGCTCTCATCCTCCCACCGATACACGGCATGGCCAAAAGCATGTGGACACCCCTATTTATTAGTGGAACTGGCTGTTTATTCAATACAAGTCATGGCTGACGCAGGTACCACCATATCACACACTGAGGCTCCTCACAATCCCATGTTTCCTACATTGTGGCAACAGTTTGGGGAAGGCTTATTCTTGGGTGGAAGAGATGGGAGAAGGAACAAACTTGACCTCAACCCAACTGAACGTCTGTGGGATGAATTAGAACCCTGATTGTACATTTCAATGGAAGCCAATCCCACCAGTAATGTCCAACCAGGCAGTGGAGGCAATGACCGATCGAATCGCACCGCCCCCCTGCACCTCCTCCTGTGCTTTGGCGCGCATGCGCCATTGGTGGGGGGGGCGCTGCGATTCGATCGGTCATTGCCTCCACCGCTAATGATAACCGGCGGAGGCAATGACAAAGTAGCACTAGGGGTAGGCAGGAGAGGCTGCCTGGTGCCCCCCAATCGTTGCACCCTAGGCAGCTGCCTCTTCTGCCTACCCCTAGTTCCGGCCCTGTGTCCAACTATCCAGTGGAAGCCTTCCTAGAGGAGTAGCAAAGAGTGGGCCAACTCCATATTTATCCTCTTGGTTTGGGAAGGAGATGCTGGACAGTTAGGTGCCCGGACAGTGTCGGACTGGGACCCCAGGGGCCCACCAGAAAACCTTAGACCATAGGCCCACTCTCCAAACTATTTTTCCTCCTTTCCTCACCCAACCTCTTTATTCTCCTAGTCTCTTTTATTTATATGTTAGTATCCATCCTTCTATCTGTTTCTCCTGTGTCCCCATTCAGAAATAGGGAATAACCATGAAACAGGCCAAATTCTGAGGAGCAGGAGGGCCCACTGACACCTGGGCCCACCGGGAATTTTCCTGGTATCCTGGGGGGCCAGTCCGACACTGTGCCCGGATACTTGTGGCCATATAGACCAGTACCACTGAAAGCACAAGATGGTTTTGGAAGTGGCTCGGGTTGGTTGCAATGTAGTCTCTTCCCGTTCGCAGGCGAGTACTTTTGTACTGTTCCACACCCACATCCAGAAAAAGTTGTGTCTCATAATCAACAAACAATAAACACATACAACTTGTGTTACAGTTATGTCGGCACATAGCTGATTGCGTTTATTGGCCGATTATCTCTACATGCAGCCATATAACGGCACACGTTGGCTTTATCTTATCACTGGCCGACACGTTAACTGTCCAAGTAGCTCTGTGGTTCTGATCTGTCTGAGCCTGTAATCCAGCACGTCGGGGGCGCTTCTATTGCTCTGTGTGACTTTTATTATTCAGGGTAGGAAAATATCTCCTTCAGACAGTGCTTCCAGGACTTAAGGTGGCCATACTTAAGGTGGCCATACACCTTCAGATCTGCTCGTTTGGTGAGGTTGCCAAGCAAGCAGATCTTCTCCCGATATGCCCCCCTATGGGTGGTGATATCAGGCTAATTAAGTCATTTGGCCCTGGGGCCAAAACCAGCAGGCACAGGTGCCATTGGCTCGGGGACCACATCAACAAGCTGACACGGTCCCTGATCTGATGGAAAAATCAAAAAAGTCCAATTGGGAATCTGTTCTATCCCTCTAGAGCTCAGTTCAGCATAGGTTCTTAACTCCAAGGGCCATCACAGGCACATATATAATTATATATATTAAAACTATTATTCACTATATTTCTTTAAAGAACATGACATTGCCAATGTGATCTGGAGAACCTGTGAGTGTACCGCTAACAACATCAACTACATAACTGCCCCCAGGGGAGGCCATGAACCATGTGAATAAGATCTGATGTCTACATAAGAGAGATCTGAGGGACCAGAGAATCAGGAACACAGAAGCAGGTGGAGAACCAGGAGAACCTAGTAGGGTGGTGACTTACCTTTGGCCCTTGAGATTCACAGTCACAGCAACAGCAGCAGCAGCATCGGATCAGCACCAGGATCACCAGAACCAGGATCAGGCCTATGGAAAAGAGTTTGGTGTTAGATGAGAGCACTCTGGCACCAATATCCCATAACAGAACCCAAGGCATTGGGTATCCATCTTTGCCCCTGTACAGTCCTTAGGTTGCCTCCCTGACCCAGTAGGGGCCAAATGTAGTCAGAGGATCTGACCTTTTCACCATACTCCTTGCTGGAGTCACAACAGGGATTATTCTAGAACTATCATGTACTCTAGAACCTGTCACTCCCAGAACATTGAATTGATTGGAACATGGTCATCCTTCCTTATTTTTTTTGGGGGGGGGGGCTATATATCCTATATAAAACTGGTATCAAAATCTAAAGACTAGACCAGAGAGGCAGCTGGTTCCCTCATATGCCTATGGGGTCAGTGACATTTAGAGTGTAAGCTCTTGTGAGCAAGGCTCTCTGATGGTATTTTTATTCAGTAACGATTGTTTGTTTAATGATTCTAAGACCCCTGTTTGTTATAAATGAATATAAAGTGGCTGGCACTATATAAATAAATGATGATGATGATGATGATGTTCAATCTCAGGTGTCTCTAAAACCTCTTACCTATAAACACAAAGAAAATGACGAAGGCTGCAATGTCCCAGTCGGACTGGAACATCTGCTTATTGGCCACTCGGCCCAGGATATCGTTCCACTGATCTTGGAACTGCTGCCCGATGTTGTTGGAAGACATTTTGAGGGCTTTTTATCTCTCTCGCCTTTCCTGGAGGAACAGAAACACTGTTACTGGATATAAGGGTCTTACAATCGTAGCCCCCCCCGACACGCACCCTGCAGCTCCTGAGTGGCACCTTATAGGTACTGAATCATACAAGCACAAGCAAAACAAATCAGCAGCAGTTCACTGAGAAGCCCCCTGTATAAACAAACCCCCCTCTACCCCCAGCTATTTAATGCAGCTGATTTTGCTTTGAGACAAAGGGCTGGTAATTTGTTTTTATCTCATAAGAACCAGGAAGGTGAAATGGTAGTTTTGGAGCAATTAATAAAACTACAGATATTTAGCAATTAAAAAAAAAAGACAAGTCCTAATTGTTAAAATCATGTTGGAAATGAGGTATAGTTCCCCTTTAAATTTCTCTATTTACAATGGAAAATAAAAAGCACACACTGCCTGCTTACGTCTCTTAATTGCTCGGCAGAATCTCTCACTATGTAATTACCTGTATCCAGGCACCGGCCGAGGCGCACACAGGCTCCTACCCCTGGGTTAAAGGGACATAGTCACAACCCCCCCCCCCCCCACACACAATTTTACCCTTTTTCATATATTTCTGTTTGATTTATATGGACTTGTGTTTAGATCTGGGCAGTCCCCTGTGACTGAAGTTCAGTGAGTGAGTAGAGAAGAGTCATGTGACGTTCCTCCTCTGGTCAGTTCCAAGCTCTTCTCACTAACTTCATTTTCTGCCGACTGCCAAACGGAACAGAACGCTGGCAGTTTCAAGCACCCTGAAGCCATTTTCCATTCGCTTGGAGGGTTTTTAAGAAGAGAATGCTTTACAGCTTAATGGATAATGGCTCTGGTTCTTATTACAGCAGTGTAGTCAATCATTATCTTATCTGCTGCGCAATAGTAATAAAGTTATATGGCCTTGCTGTTTCCTTTCATGCTCCCCCACCCCACCTCCCCTTCCTGCTTTTATCTCTGCATTGGCACCTACTGCTATCCCCAGTCTGTAACTCATATCCCTGACTGCATTTAGTCCAGTTGCCAGGGGGCAAATATTAAGGAAAAGGGCTGCTGCTGGGGGTAAAACAGGGAACATAAGGAGATTATATATACAGAGTAGGGTGAGTAGGAAGATTGGCAGTTCCAATGCCCACTCACTGCCAGCTAAGAAGGAACCACAGCCATAAGCCCAATAGACATAGGCCTGTCATTTACTTGGATGGAATCCGCCGGACACTGGTGGAGAATGCGGCCCATGTGTATGCGGCTTGTCCATCACTCGGCATGGGAATTCCTACCCCAGGGCAGGACTAGGGGTGCCACCTGATTAGGAACATTCCGACTGTCTAGGTTTTAGTGTGGTTGCTTATTCCCTCCCCCTCCCACCCTCCTGCATTAGAAAATCAGAACATGGGGTAAAAATGTTGGGGGTGCGGAGGCAGGTCCCTGCTATGTACCCCCCTGCCTGTTCCAATGCCTATTATACATTTCTAAAATAGGCCCTGGCATTTCAAGTACACAGAGGCCCAAACAGCCCCCCCCCCCAGCCCAATAAATAGTGACTGTCTGTGGCACCTTACAGCCCCCCTGGCATTCCCAGTACCCAGAGGCACAAACAGCCCCCCCCCAGCCCAATAAATAGTGACTGTCTGTGGCACCTTACAGCCCCCCTGGCATTCCCAGTACCCAGAGGCACAAACAGCCCCCCCAGCCCAATAAATAGTGAGTGTCTGTGGCACCTTTACAGCAGCCCCTCTGGCATTTGCCTGAACCCACAGGTTGCCAGTCCGAGTCTGTCAGATATGACCAATGTGGTTATACCATGGAGAACCCTGGACAGTCAGAATGCCCCTCCCTGACTATTCCTCTG
Source organism: Xenopus tropicalis (assembly GCF_000004195.4). Classification (NCBI taxonomy): domain Eukaryota; kingdom Metazoa; phylum Chordata; class Amphibia; order Anura; family Pipidae; genus Xenopus; species Xenopus tropicalis. The sequence continues at coordinate 14,354,419 of NC_030685.2, read as the reverse complement.
ACAGGGGGGCATCTCTTTTGTTTTCCCCTATGTGACCCCTCTCCCCACTGACCAGGTACCCACCTTACTCAGTGCTGCCCCCATGTTGTTCCTTGTGCTCTACCCCCGCTAACAATAACTTAATACCCACAGTGTCGGACTGGCCCGCCAGGATACCAGGAAAACTCCCGGTGGGCCCAGGTGTCAGTGGGCCCTCCTGCTCCTGACTATTTGGCCTGTTTCATGGTCATTCCCTATTTCTGAATGGGAAGAAAGAGGAGAAATAGATGGAAGAATAGATGCTAGCATGTAAATAAGAGAGACTGGGAAAATAAAAAGGTTGGATGAGGAAAGGAGGGAAAATACTAGGGTTTAAGGTTTTCTGGTGGGCCCCTGGGGTCCCAGTCTGACACTGAATACCCAACTCCAGCACAATAGCTCCTAGAGGATTGTGGAGAGATGTAGTTCAACTATAGCCCTTCCAAGTACAACGACAAAGCCCCACCATGCTCCCCCCATACACACACCTTAGTACCTGGGGTTACTTACTGTAGGTATAACGTCTGTGCCCGGGGGCCCCGAGGGATCAGCTGGTAGTTACACAGCACAGGCTCTGCCGCATTTCTCTTCCTACTTCCTGGTGCAGGAGGAGTGGAGGCAGCTGCCCTGTGTGTATGAGGGACTGACACCCTGTACAGGTGGGAGGGGCACAGGTAACAACAAGGAAATGCCCAGCCTGGGAGAGAGAAAGCCTGCTTGGCTGTGCAGAAACCGGTTTAGCCTGCATGATGCAGCTCTGATACCCATCTCCCATTACTGAGGTTGGCACATACAGTGATTTACTTATAATCTGGCTTCAACTACAAATCCCAGCATCCCCATGGCGTTTCATTACCACATGGCTTGAGAGAAAGCAGTGCAGTCTGCAGCGCTTGCACCTGAATAAAGAGCTGACTTTGCACCTGTAAAAAGACTCCCATCAGTCCCTGTGGCCCTTAACCTTTCATTTCTCTGTATGTTGTAGCGGCTAATTAGCAATTCATTTTAATGTGTGCTGCATGGCTGCATATAAATCAGTTCAGTCTGCGGCAGGCATCTAAATGAATTGCTAATTCAATATGTGGCTGGTATTAAAGGGGTGGCAAAACTAACAAAGGCCCATTTCATTAGGGGTCAGTTAATGCCAAGGGGCATAACATTGCATCCCCGGGTCCTGAAGGGAAGAATATTTCTGAGCACCCCCTAAAGCCCGACAGATGGGAACAGGATTGGTGAGAGGAAAGCTCCATCTATAGTTAATGGGGTAGTTTACCTTTACATTTAACTTTTAGTATGTTATAAAATGTAAATCCAATTGATTGGCCCCTATGCCAATGCTCAGATCATAATGTAGTTCTCACCCAAGTTCATTTGTTAACCTGCCCGGATGATTTTTGGGCAGATATCAGTTGGGATAAGAATTACATTTAAAGAATTACATTTAATTTTCACCGATTATGTGTCTTTTTTGGTTGCCAGGATCAGTTATCCATAGCAACCAAATAGCTGGTAAATCTGATCCTGGCTTCTAACGCCTCAGATTGCTCTTCCAGGCTATACGCAGCAGGTGGCGCTGTGGTTATGCCGCATCTTCTGTAAATACACCAATAGAAAAGTAGACACATTCTTTGCTGCAGATACAAATGCTTGAAAGGGGATCTAAACCCCCCCGCACAATGAATTTTGGGAGCCAAACTTACTCTGAGGTCCCATACAAATATGTGTTTTTTTAGTTTTATGGTATCTCTCTGTACAGGCTGTGAGCAAACTTAGGGGGCTGTTCCTGCTGAATTGTGCTTAGTACAGGGGAATCCCTATGCTGCCATAGTTTTATGGTATCTCTCTGTACAGGCTATGAGCAAACTTAGGGGGCTGTTCCTGCTGAATTGTGCTTAGTACAGGGGAATCCCTATGCTGCCATAGTTTTATGGTATCTATCTGTACAGGCTATGAGCAAACTTAGGGGGCTGTTCCTGCTGAATTGTGCTTAGTAGAGGGGAATACCCACGTTGCCATAGTTTTATGGTATCTCTCTGTACAGGCTATGAGCAAACTTAGGGGGCTGTTCCTGCTGAATTGTGCTTAGTACAGGGGAATCCCTATGTGCCATAGTTTTATGGTATCTCTCTGTACAGGCTATGGGCAAACTTAGGGGGCTGTTCCTGCTGAATTGTGCTTAGTACAGGGGAATCCCTATGTGCCATAGTTTTATGGTATCTCTCTGTACAGGCTATGGGCAAACTTAGGGGGCTGTTCCTGCTGAATTGTGCTTAGTACAGGGGAATCCCTATGCTGCCATAGACTCATGGTATTGTTATGCTTTTTTACTGGTTGTTCTGAGCCTTTTATTTGGTACTGAGAATATATAGGTAACCCTATGACAGAGCCTGGTAGCCCCGGTAGCCCCAGACACAAGGCTGACAGTGTCGGCTCAGACATGTGAATCCTGTACCAGTGCCACCAGCTTCCCACAGAGACTCGGCTGTCAGAGAGAAAGTGCCAGCGGCTCAGCCGTCAGATAAGCAGCGTCCTTGGGCCAATCAGTGTGCATGGCTGCACCCCAAACCTATCAACAGTGGCTTGTCTCTTACAAGGGAATATGTTTCCTCATGTTACTAACCCTTTCAATACCAGATACATATTGAGTTCCTCATCCATCAAGGCTAAATAGTAACTTACTCAGGGTGGGGGGGGGGGGGGGGCACTGAGGGGGAGTGGGTGCTGCTTACTTATTGTTTCTTTACTACAGAACTTATGTGAGTGGGATTCCATTACATGCCCATTCCCTGTGATGCCACAGACTGTCATAATGGAGCCTGGGCAGCTGGATAGATAGACTTTACAGAAAGGAGCCTGGGCAGCTGGATAGATAGACTTTACAGAAAGGAGCCTGGAGAGCTGGATAGATAGACTTTACAGAAAGGAGCCTGGGCAGCTGGATAGATAGACTTTACAGAAAGGAGCCTGGAGAGCTGGATAGATAGACTTTACAGAAAGGAGCCTGGGCAGCTGGATAGATAGACTTTACAGAAAGGAGCCTGGGCAGCTGGATAGATAGACTTTACAGAAAGGAGCCTGGGCAGCTGGATAGATAGACTTTACAGAAAGGAGCCTGGGGAGCTGGATAGATAGACTTTACAGAAAGGAGCCTGGAGAGCTGGATAGATAGACTTTACAGAAAGGAGCCTGGAGAGCTGGATAGATAGACTTTACAGAAAGGAGCCTGGGCAGCTGGATAGATAGACTTTACAGAAAGGAGCCTGGGCAGCTGGATAGATAGACTTTACAGAAAGGAGCATGGAGAGCTGGATAGATAGACTTTACAGAAAGGAACCTGGAGAGCTGGATAGATAGACTTTACAGAAAGGAGCCTGGGCAGCTGGATAGATAGACTTTACAGAAAGGAGCCTGGGCAGCTGGATAGATAGACTTTACAGAAAGGAGCCTGGGCAGCTGGATAGATAGACTTTACAGAAAGGAGCCTGGAGAGCTGGATAGATAGACTTTACAGAAAGGAGCCTGGAGAGCTGGATAGATAGACTTTACAGAAAGGAGCCTGGGCAGCTGGATAGATAGACTTTACAGAAAGGAGCCTGGAGAGCTGGATAGATAGACTTTACAGAAAGGAGCCTGGGCAGCTGGATAGATAGACTTTACAGAAAGGAGCCTGGAGAGCTGGATAGATAGACTTTACAGAAAGGAGCCTGGGCAGCTGGATAGATAGACTTTACAGAAAGGAGCCTGGAGAGCTGGATAGATAGACTTTACAGAAAGGAGCCTGGGCAGCTGGATAGATAGACTTTACAGAAAGGAGCCTGGAGAGCTGGATAGATAGACTTTACAGAAAGGAGCCTGGGCAGCTGGATAGATAGACTTTACAGAAAGGAGCCTGGGGAGCTGGATAGATAGACTTTACAGAAAGGAGCCTGGGGGCTGGATAGATAGACTTTACAGAAAGGAGCCTGGAGAGCTGGATAGATAGACTTTACAGAAAGGAGCCTGGAGAGCTGGATAGATAGACTTTACAGAAAGGAGCCTGGAGAGCTGGATAGATAGACTTTACAGAAAGGAGCCTGGAGAGCTGGATAGATAGACTTTACAGAAAGGAGCCTGGGCAGCTGGATAGATAGACTTTACAGAAAGGAGCCTGGAGAGCTGGATAGATAGACTTTACAGAAAGGAGCCTGGGCAGCTGGATAGATAGACTTTACAGAAAGGAGCCTGGAGAGCTGGATAGATAGACTTTACAGAAAGGAGCCTGGGCAGCTGGATAGATAGACTTTACAGAAAGGAGCCTGGAGAGCTGGATAGATAGACTTTACAGAAAGGAGCCTGGAGAGCTGGATAGATAGACTTTACAGAAAGGAGCCTGGGCAGCTGGATAGATAGACTTTACAGAAAGGAGCCTGGAGAGCTGGATAGATAGACTTTACAGAAAGGAGCCTGGAGAGCTGGATAGATAGACTTTACAGAAAGGAGCCTGGGCAGCTGGATAGATAGACTTTACAGAAAGGAGCCTGGAGAGCTGGATAGATAGACTTTACAGAAAGGAGCCTGGAGAGCTGGATAGATAGACTTTACAGAAAGGAGCCTGGGCAGCTGGATAGATAGACTTTACAGAAAGGAGCCTGGAGAGCTGGATAGATAGACTTTACAGAAAGGAGCCTGGAGAGCTGGATAGATAGACTTTACAGAAAGGAGCCTGGAGAGCTGGATAGATAGACTTTACAGAAAGGAGCCTGGAGAGCTGGATAGATAGACTTTACAGAAAGGAGCCTGGAGAGCTGGATAGATAGACTTTACAGAAAGGAGCCTGGAGAGCTGGATAGATAGACTTTACAGAAAGGAGCCTGGAGAGCTGGATAGATAGACTTTACAGAAAGGAGCCTGGGCAGCTTTTTATGGAGTCTCCATTCCATCTTCTACCGTGCGTTCCGTGCAGGGTTCCCCAGAGAGAGGGCTCAGTATATCCATGAGCTGCCAGTCAGTCTCACTCCTCGCCAGTTGCAATCTCTCGCACTATCCAAAGTGTTCAGTTTAAGTAAATGAGTAAATCTATAGAAAGAGGGGAGTGAGGAGGCGGCAGAGAGAGAGTCAGACTCGTGTAATTAGCGCCTGGAAGACTGAGCGCCCTCACTTTCATGTTGTCCTTTTATTGCTCCTAATTACTTTCCTATTGCTTTTCAGCTTTAATTAAAGGGATTTATTGCAGCGTCTCATCTTGTCTGCCTTGGGACCAAACCTGTCTTTTCATCGCCTTTATCAGAGCTGTCTCCATGGAGTGAGAATTGAGTGACTGCACATAGATAGAGAGTGTGCTATACACAGTAGGGCAAGACTTTCACTCCATAAACCACCTAAATATGGTTCTAGACCACACCCCATTCTGTTCAAACAGGCCCCGCCCAAACCCCGCCCATTCTTGGCTAAACTGTGCTCTTTCCTGAACCCCATTACACCAGGGGGACGAGGACAGAAGCAAGAAGTTCATGTTTCATTTCAAAGGGAACGGGCGAATGAAAGAAGGAGAAGCTGGTCAGATCCAGAAGACAATGGAGGCCATCAGAGATCCCCGGGGAGAATCGTCTCAGTCTACTGTCGCACAGAATAAAGAGCTGAGTGGAACAATGAGATATAGGGTAACGTGAGCCGGGGAGATCAGTAATGGAGCCCCCAATATCAGTGTTACCGTGGGAAGAACCTTATTGCCACAAAGAGACTCTCTACTAACCACACAAACACAGGCTTTATTTTCCCTTCCTTCTGTTTCAGGTGATTTTACTGGAAAAACAATACTATAAGTAGAACAATATTTCATATTCAGTAAAATTATATATCCGGGAGAATCAAACAAAGATTTACAGTAACATCAATCCTAAATCCTGTTCCGCCCCTCTGTCAATAGCTTGGGAGAGTTATAGTCGCACACTAAACATTTCATTTGCACACAAATCTTATTACGCTTTCCCTTTAGGTCTCTAGAGTCCTGGTTCCTAGTAGCAACGATAGGGCAATATAGGGACAGCAGGAAAAGATGGCGACATTAGAGCAACATGGTGGCAGTAGGGCAAGATGGAGACAGTATGAGAGGATGGTGGCAGTAGGGCAAGATGGAGACAGTATGAGAGGATGGTGGCAGTAGGGCAAGATGGAGACAGTATGAGAGGATGATGGCAGTAGGGCAAGATGGAGACAGTATGAGAGGATGATGGCAGTAGGGCAAGATGGAGACAGTATGAGAGGATGATGGCAGTAGGGCAAGATGAAGACAGTATGAGAGGATGATGGCAGTAGGGCAAGATGGAGACAGTATGAGAGGATGGTGGCAGTAGGGCAAGATGAAGACAGTATGAGAGGATGATGGCAGTAGGGCAAGATGGAGACAGTATGAGAGGATGGTGGCAGTAGGCAATATGAAGACAGTGGGGCAAGACTGAGACATGGGGGCAAGTTGGGGGCAGCAGAAGGAGATGGTGACAATAGAGCAAGATAGTGATATTAGAACAAGTAGACAAGATGGAGAGAGAATGAGAAGATGATGGCAGTTAGGCAAGTTGGAGAGAGTAGGAGAACAAGATGGCAATAATAGACCAAGACTGAGACAGTTGGAGAGAGTAGGAGAAGATAGAGGAGAAGGACAGAAGTCAACCACCGGGGGAAAAAGTCTGGGCACCCCTGGTCTACTGTGTCCCCACAGTCAGTGGTTCTGTATAAATTAAGCCATGGACCCATTTTAACCTGCACTTTATTTCTCATTTCTTCCAATTCTCCCTCCTGCTTCTCCCCAGAGCCTGGGGCTTAGCACATGCTCAGTGCAGCATTCTGGAGGCCTCTAAGTACAGAAGCACAGGATTTAGGTCAAAGGACAGAATCCCCCTTTATCCCAGTATATTGGGGGCCCCTATATGCCTCTATGGAGTAGAAACTATACCACATAGGTTGATTTTGTGGGGGGAGCTGCCTGTTTCATTGCTACTGGGTCACTTTGCCCCACTGCGCCTCGGTGCATATTAGATACTGAGCCCCCCATACACCCATCCCAATCCTTATTGACTCTGTGATCTCATAGACCCAGGATTGTCGTTTCCATGGCGAAATGCGTGCGTTCGCTGGGAGTAATCAAAGCCAGTTAATGGGTCGGAATAAGCGTGACAGCCTTTGCAGATTTAAAGTGATTTTTTTTGATGGGAAGAGGAAATAAGCCTCTCAATTATCTGCCTTGTTATAACAGATCCTCGGGAGAAGGCGAAAGATCACGGCGAGAGGAAAACGGGGACCTGATTGTCCCCGGGGGCCCAGCGAGTGGCTATATCAGTATGGCCTATCAGGAAAGCTATGGGAGCAGTTTAACCCTTTTCTCAGACTGCTCTTCTGAGCACTTTTGCAATTTACACGTTACATACATGTGTCTATATGCAGGCCTGCTGTTTTAGCCTTTCCTGAGCTGCCGTTGTCTCTCAGACAGGCTTTCCATTACCTACTATACCTGTTCTGTTGTAATCCCATTTCTGAACCCCAAAGTTGGTTTGGCCTAGTAGTCCAGGGGGCGGAGTAACAGAAAGGAGACATAAATGCCATGTTGTTTAAGCTTTGCCTAAGATACAATTGTCAGGCACCTTTCTAGGCACCCATAGGCTCTCTGTTATGTTATAATGCCATTTCGAGAAACCAAAGGTGGTGGGGCCAGTCCAGGGGGCAGGGCGGGGGAAGCTAAAGGGAATATAAATGTGTGCTTCTTAGCAACAATGACTCCCTAATAGCCTGTACAGGAATATACCATCACTGGTTGCAGCATAAATATACTGTGGTACTCAGCCCAATTCTGCAGGGGAAGTTGTAGGTGTAAGTGGCCTTTTAAATGACAAACTAGGAGATGGCTGGAACAGAAATCTGCCAATAACAAAGGAAGCAACAATATCTGTATATCTGCATAATGGAATCAGCATTCTGAATAGAAATATATATTTTCCCATTACAAAGAGTCCAACAGGAATCATTATCAGTTACATAAAGGCTACTGGGGGGAGAGCGGCATTGTGTGAGAGTCGAGGAATGGAATCTGGAATTAATGGAGAACTGCAACAGTATAAAAGTCTTTGCAGAGAGGGGCTGATTGATGGGGGTTCAATAGCCCAGATCTATATAGAGAGATAGGGAACAGAGAGGGGGGTACAGTAGGGAACAGAGCGGGTGGTACAGTAGGGAACGGAGAGGGGGGTACAGTAGGGAACAGAGAGGGGGGTACAGTAGGGAACAGAGAGGGGGGTACAGTAGGGAACAGAGAGGGGGGTACAGTAGGGAACAGAGAGGGGGGTACAGTAGGGAACGGAGCGGGTGGTACAGTAGGGAACGGAGAGGGGGGTACAGTAGGGAAATGGAGAGGGGGGTACAGTAGGGAACGGAGAGGGGGGTACAGTAGGGAACGGAGAGGGGGGTACAGTAGGGAACGGAGAGGGGGGTACAGTAGGGAACGGAGAGGGGTGTACAGTAGGGAACGGAGAGGGGGGTACAGTAGGGAACAGAGAGGGGGGTACAGTAGGGAACAGAGAGGGGGGTACAGTAGGGAACAGAGAGGGGGTACAGTAGGGAACAGAGAGGGGGGTACAGTAGGGAACAGAGAGGGGGGTACAGTAGGGAACAGAGAGGGGGGTACAGTAGGGAACAGAGAGGGGGGTACAGTAGGGAACAGAGAGGGGGGTACAGTAGGGAACAGAGAGGGGGGTACAGTAGGGAACATAGCATACAAACTATATTTAAGATTGTGCCCCTTGAAGAACCTTCACAACTTCCCTCTGCTCTCGCTCTCGTGTGGGGAAGGTTATTAGAAGATCTGACTGGGGGCCGAGCCCCCCGGGTGCAGCCGTGAGAAGGGCAAGTATTAACAGAAATAATTCCAGGGAATCACAGAGAGTCATTTAATGGCAGAGAGAATGGCGCCCCCCGGGGGAGACTCACAGGAACAAAGCAAATGAGCTGAGAAGCCACAGAAGGGATGAAATGCCCAGAACTCTGTTATATGGAACCTGGAACCACTGGGCCGGCGCTGAGCGGGTTTAACCAGTTATACAGCTGGAGCCGCTGTTCAGCCGCACCAAAATATAAGCGGATATAGAGATTGTTCTGCCCCAATAAGGGGTAATTATATCTTAGTTGGGATCAAGTACAGGTACTGTTTTATTATTACAGAGAAAAGGGAATCATTTAACCAGGAAATAAACCCAATAGGGCTGTTCTGCCCCCAAGAAGGGGTAATTATATCTTAGTTGGGATCAAGTACAGGTACTGTTTTATTATTACAGAGAAAAGGGAATCATTTAACCATGAAATAAACCCAATAGGGCTGTTCTGCCCCCAATAAGGGGTAATTATATCTTAGTTGGGATCAAGTACAGGTACTGTTTTATTATTACAGAGAAAAGGGAATCATTTAACCATGAAATAAACCCAATAGGGCTGTTCTGCCCCAATAAGGGGTAATTATATCTTAGTTGGGATCAAGTACAGGTACTGTTTTATTATTACAGAGAAAAGGGAATCATTTAACCAGGAAATAAACCCAATAGGGCTGTTCTGCCCCCAAGAAGGGGTAATTATATCTTAGTTGGGATCAAGTACAGGTACTGTTTTATTATTACAGAGAAAAAGGAAATCTGTTTTAAAATTCTGAATTATTTGATTAAAATGGAGTCTATGGGAGACCGGCTTTCCATAATTCGGAGCTTTCTGGATAATGGGTTTCCGGATAAGGGATCCCATACCTGTATTATTATTAACATTTATTTATAAAGTGCCAACATATCCCGCAGCGCTGTACAATAAGTGGGTTTCATACATTGGACATACAGAGTAACATAGAAATAAATCCGGCCCGGGGTTCCTATCTGTCTGGGAAACTTCTTTCATTAACTGCCAGTTTGCATCTCCCTGCACGGCAGTTTCTGCCCATGTATATTCTATGCACAATATGTCAGAGGAGCAAGTTACTCAGCTGAATATATAAATCCGACGCTGACTGTGTTCCTTCCTATTTCAGCTCCGGCGAGAAACCTTTCGACCGCAGCGGCGCACAGAAAATGTTGCTGTAAATGAGCAGAGCTTGTTAGAATGCAAACAATTCAGCTAAATGTGAACCCCGCTCTGAACCCTGAGATTCAGCTGCATGTGTAATAAGCCTGCCCCATGGAAACATTAACTAAAGAGTTTCTGTAGCTAGAAGGAAATGTAGGGGGCTGTTCCTGCTGAACTGTGCTTAGTACAGGGGAATCCCTATGTGCCATAGTTTTATGGTATCTCTCTGTACAGGCTATGAGCAAACTTAGGGGGCTGTTCCTGCTGAATTGTGCTTAGTACAGGGGAATCCCTATGTGACATAGTTTTATGGGATCTCTCTGTACAGGCTATGAGCAAACTTAGGGGGCTGTTCCTGCTGAATTGTGCTTAGTACAGGGGAATCCCTATGCTGCCATAGTTTTATGGTATCTCTCTGTACAGGCTATGAGCAAACTTAGGGGGCTGTTCCTGCTGAACTGTGCTTAGTACAGGGGAATCCCTATGTGCCATAGTTTTATGGTATCTCTCTGTACAGGCTATGAGCAAACTTAGGGGGCTGTTCCTGCTGAATTGTGCTTAGTACAGGGGAATCCCTATGTGCCATAGTTTTATGGTATCTCTCTGTACAGGCTATGAGCAAACTTAGGGGGCTGTTCCTGCTGAATTGTGCTTAGTACAGGGGAATCCCTATGTGCCATAGTTTTATGGTATCTCTCTGTACAGGCTATGAGCAAACTTAGGGGGCTGTTCCTGCTGAATTGTGCTTAGTACAGGGGAATCCCTATGCTGCCATAGTTTTATGGTATCTCTCTGTACAGGCTATGAGCAAACTTAGGGGGCTGTTCCTGCTGAATTGTGCTTAGTACAGGGGAATCCCTATGTTGCCATAGTTTTATGGTATCTCTCTGTACAGGCTATGAGAAAACTTAGGGGGCTGTTCCTGCTGAATTGTGCTTAGTACAGGGGAATCCCTATGTTGCCATAGTTTTATGGTATCTCTCTGTACAGGCTATGAGCAAACTTAGGGGGCTGTTCCTGCTGAATTGTGCTTAGTACAGGGGAATCCCTATACTGCCATAGTTTTATGGTATCTCTCTGTACAGGCTATGAGCAAACTTAGGGGGCTGTTCCTGCTGAATTGTGCTTAGTACAGGGGAATCCCTATACTGTCATAGTTTTATGGTATCTCTCTGTACAGGCTATGAGCAAACTTAGGGGGCTGTTCCTGCTGAATTGTGCTTAGTACAGGGGAATCCCTATGCTGCCATAGATTTATGGTATCTCTCTGTACAGGCTATGAGCAAACTTAGGGGGCTGTTCCTGCTGAATTGTGCTTAGTACAGGGGAATCCCTATGCTGCCATAGATTTATGGTATCTCTCTGTACAGGCTATGAGCAAACTTGGTACCCCCTGTTGTAAAATTTGAGGATATTAGAAGTCACCTCGGAGTTCCATGACCTGTATAAAAGCACGAGACCAAAGGATTGTGCTTTTATATGGCCATGGAACTCCTCGGTGACTTATAATATCCCTATATGTTACAACAGGGGGTGCTTTATTCACTATATTTACACAACACAACAGCTACAACCTGAAAGGGGACTTGAGCAGTGATTGTGGCACAGGACTGATGTACAGGGGAACACATACAGCAGCCCCAGTAATATCTTAGTGTTTAATTAAAGACTCTCATGGGGGGGGTGTCTCTTGGGTGGACTCCTCCTACTTATCAAGAGATCCCATTTATGGTTCCACACTGGGGAGCCCACAGTATTTCTATGATAATAGACTTTAAGCCCTTTGATTTATATGTCTAAGCCCATGTTCCCCTATCTTGTTATTATACGGTATCACCCCAATAGGACAGAACCACCCAGTTAATTGCTTCTCGTGACACGTGTGACCCATTCACTGGGCGACATTCTGCAGGGGCAGTGTCAGCGGAACATTGTGGTTTCACGCTAATGAGCGCCAATTAGCTACGTGCGTCCCACCGCAGCGCCAGGGGCCAAACTACATTTCATCTCATTAAAACTTCATTTCATAATCAAACAACATGTAAATGGGAGATTAAATACAGTATGTGTTGTTATGGTTCTATATATTCCTTTATTTGCTCATTGGCCTCCAGAGGAAAGATATCTGGCTGTTTATATAGATATATTAAACCTGCAACAGCGGCATAATTACCTGTGTATTCTGTATGGGCAGATAAGGCAACTGACCCCATGTACTGCAATTAACTGGGCCCCAGCGAGTAGGGAGGGAAAAACAATTATACACTACATTATGCTGCGGGAAAGCAGGTATAGTAGGGAGAGATGGTGCCTATAGTAGCAGTGGGGGGGATAATAGCCTCTGGGAAGGGACTGGGGCTGTGGGATAGCAGGTATAGTAGGGAGAGATGGTGCCTATAGTAGCAGTGGGATAATAGCCTCTGGGAAGGGACTGGGGCTGTGGGATAGCAGGTATAGTAGGGAGAGATGGTGCCTATAGTAGCAGTGGGGGGATAATAGCCTCTGGGAAGGGACTGGGGCTGTGGGATAGCAGGTATAGTAGGCAGAGATGGTGCCTATAGTAGCAGTGGGGGGATAATAGCCTCTGGGAAGGGACTGGGGCTGTGGGATAGCAGGTATAGTAGGGAGAGATGGTGCCTATAGTAGCAGTGGGATAATAGCCTCTGGGAAGGGACTGGGGCTGTGGGATAGCAGGTATAGTAGGGAGAGATGGTGCCTATAGTAGCAGTGGGGGGATAATAGCCTCTGGGAAGGGACTGGGGCTGTGGGATAGCAGGTATAGTAGGGAGAGATGGTGCCTATAGTAGCAGTGGGGGGATAATAGCCTCTGGGAAGGGACTGGGGCTGTGGGATAGCAGGTATAGTAGGGAGAGATGGTGCCTATAGTAGCAGTGGGGGGATAATAGCCTCTGGGAAGGGACTGTGGCTGCGGGAAAGCAGGTATAGTAGGGAGAGATGGTGCCTATAGTAGCAGTGGGGGGATAATAGCCTCTGGGAAGGGACTGGGGCTGTGGGATAGCAGGTATAGTAGGGAGAGATGGTGCCTATAGTAGCAGTGGGATAATAGCCTCTGGGAAGGGACTGGGGCTGTGGGATAGCAGTATAGTAGGCAGAGATGGTGCCTATAGTAGCAGTGGGGGGATAATAGCCTCTGGGAAGGGACTGGGGCTGCGGGATAGCAGGTATAGTAGGGAGAGATGGTGCCTATAGTAGCAGTGGGGGGATAATAGCCTCTGGGAAGGGACTGGGGCTGTGGGATAGCAGGTATAGTAGGGAGAGATGGTGCCTATAGTAGCAGTGGGGGGATAATAGCCTCTGGGAAGGGACTGGGGCTGTGGGATAGCAGTATAGTAGGGAGAGATGGTGCCTATAGTAGCAGTGGGGGGATAATAGCCTCTGGGAAGGGACTGGGGCTGTGGGATAGCAGGTATAGTAGGGAGAGATGGTGCCTATAGTAGCAGTGGGGGATAATAGCCTCTGGGAAGGGACTGGGGCTGTGGGATAGCAGGTATAGTAGGGAGAGATGGTGCCTATAGTAGCAGTGGGGGGATAATAGCCTCTGGGAAGGGACTGGGGCTGCGGGAAAGCAGGTATAGTAGGGAGAGATGGTGCCTATAGTAGCAGTGGGATAATAGCCTCTGGGAAGGGACTGGGGCTGTGGGATAGCAGGTATAGTAGGGAGAGATGGTGCCTATAGTAGCAGTGGGATAATAGTCTCTGGGAAGGGACTGGGGCTGTGGGATAGCAGGTATAGTAGGGAGAGATGGTGCCTATAGTAGCAGTGGGGGGATAATAGCCTCTGGGAAGGGACTGGGGCTGTGGGATAGCAGGTATAGTAGGGAGAGATGGTGCCTATAGTAGCAGTGGGGGGATAATAGCCTCTGGGAAGGGACTGGGGCTGTGGGATAGCAGGTATAGTAGGGAGAGATGGTGCCTATAGTAGCAGTAGGATAATAGTCTCTGGGAAGGGACTGGGGCTGTGGGATAGCAGGTATAGTAGGGAGAGATGGCGCCTATAGTAGCAGTGGGGGGATAATAGCCTCTGGGAAGGGACTGTGGCTGTGGGATAGCAGGTATAGTAGGGAGAGATGGTGCCTATAGTAGCAGTGGGGGGATAATAGCCTCTGGGAAGGGACTGGGGCTGTGGGATAGCAGGTATAGTAGGGAGAGATGGTGCCTATAGTAGCAGTGGGGGGATAATAGCCTCTGGGAAGGGACTGGGGCTGTGGGATAGCAGGTATAGTAGGGAGAGATGGTGCCTATAGTAGCAGTAGGATAATAGTCTCTGGAAGGGACTGGGGCTGTGGGATAGCAGGTATAGTAGGGAGAGATGGTGCCTATAGTAGCAGTGGGGGGATAATAGCCTCTGGGAAGGGACTGTGGCTGTGGGATAGCAGGTATAGTAGGGAGAGATGGTGCCTATAGTAGCAGTGGGGGGATAATAGCCTCTGGGAAGGGACTGGGGCTGTGGGATAGCAGGTATAGTAGGGAGAGATGGTGCCTATAGTAGCAGTGGGGGGATAATAGCCTCTGGGAAGGGACTGGGGCTGTGGGATAGCAGGTATAGTAGGGAGAGATGGTGCCTATAGTAGCAGTAGGATAATAGTCTCTGGGAAGGGACTGGGGCTGTGGGATAGCAGGTATAGTAGGGAGAGATGGTGCCTATAGTAGCAGTGGGGGGATAATAGCCTCTGGGAAGGGACTGTGGCTGTGGGATAGCAGGTATAGTAGGGAGAGATGGTGCCTATAGTAGCAGTAGGATAATAGTCTCTGGGAAGGGACTGGGGCTGTGGGATAGCAGGTATAGTAGGGAGAGATGGTGCCTATAGTAGCAGTGGGGGGATAATAGCCTCTGGGAAGGGACTGGGGCTGTGGGATAGCAGGTATAGTAGGGAGAGATGGTGCCTATAGTAGCAGTGGGGGGATAATAGCCTCTGGGAAGGGACTGGGGCTGTGGGATAGCAGGTATAGTAGGGAGAGATGGTGCCTATAGTAGCAGTGGGGGGGATAATAGCCTCTGGGAAGGGACTGGGGCTGTGGGATAGCAGGTATAGTAGGGAGAGATGGTGCCTATAGTAGCAGTGGGATAATAGCCTCTGGGAAGGGACTGGGGCTGTGGGATAGCAGGTATAGTAGGGAGAGATGGTGCCTATAGTAGCAGTGGGGGGATAATAGCCTCTGGAAAGGGACTGTGGCTGCGGGAAAGCAGGTATAGTAGGGAGAGATGGTGCCTATAGTAGCAGTGGGGGATAATAGCCTCTGGGAAGGGACTGGGGCTGTGGGATAGCAGGTATAGTAGGGAGAGATGGTGCCTATAGTAGCAGTGGGATAATAGCCTCTGGGAAGGGACTGTGGCTGCGGGAAAGCAGGTATAGTAGGGAGAGATGGTGCCTATAGTAGCAGTGGGGGATAATAGCCTCTGGGAAGGGACTGGGGCTGTGGGATAGCAGGTATAGTAGGGAGAGATGGTGCCTATAGTAGCAGTGGGGGGATAATAGCCTCTGGGAAGGGACTGGGGCTGTGGGATAGCAGGTATAGTAGGGAGAGATGGTGCCTATAGTAGCAGTGGGGGATAATAGCCTCTGGGAAGGGACTGGGGCTGTGGGATAGCAGGTATAGTAGGGAGAGATGGTGCCTATAGTAGCAGTGGGGGATAATAGCCTCTGGGAAGGGACTGGGGCTGTGGGATAGCAGGTATAGTAGGGAGAGATGGTGCCTATAGTAGCAGTGGGGGGATAATAGC
The DNA here is from genome assembly GCF_000004195.4 of Xenopus tropicalis. Classification (NCBI taxonomy): domain Eukaryota; kingdom Metazoa; phylum Chordata; class Amphibia; order Anura; family Pipidae; genus Xenopus; species Xenopus tropicalis. The sequence continues at coordinate 14,338,590 of NC_030685.2, read as the reverse complement.
CTCTGGGAAGGGACTGGGGCTGTGGGATAGCAGGTATAGTAGGGAGAGATGGTGCCTATAGTAGCAGTGGGGGGATAATAGCCTCTGGGAAGGGACTGGGGCTGTGGGATAGCAGGTATAGTAGGGAGAGATGGCGCCTATAGTAGCAGTGGGGGGATAATAGCCTCTGGGAAGGGACTGGGGCTGTGAGATAGCAGGTATAGTAGGGAGAGATGGTGCCTATAGTAGCAGTGGGATAATAGCCTCTGGGAAGGGACTGGGGCTGTGGGATAGCAGGTATAGTAGGGAGAGATGGTGCCTATAGTAGCAGTGGGATAATAGCCTCTGGGAAGGGACTGGGGCTGTGAGATAGCAGGTATAGTAGGGAGAGATGGTGCCTATAGTAGCAGTGGGATAATAGCATCTGGGAAGGGACTGGGGCTGTGGGATAGCAGGTATAGTAGGGAGAGATGGTGCCTATAGTAGCAGTGGGGGGATAATAGCCTCTGGGAAGGGACTGGGGCTGTGGGATAGCAGGTATAGTAGGGAGAGATGGTGCCTATAGTAGCAGTGGGATAATAGCCTCTGGGAAGGGACTGGGGCTGTGGGATAGCAGGTATAGTAGGGAGAGATGGTGCCTTTAGTAGCAGTGGGGGGATAATAGCCTCTGGGAAGGGACTGGGGCTGTGGGATAGCAGGTATAGTAGGGAGAGATGGTGCCTATAGTAGCAGCGGGGGGATACTAGCCTCTGGGAAGGGACTGGGGCTGTGGGATAGCAGGTATAGTAGGGAGAGATGGTGCCTATAGTAGCAGCGGGGGGATACTAGCCTCTGGGAAGGGACTGGGGCTGTGGGATAGCAGGTATAGTAGGGAGAGATGGTGCCTATAGTAGCAGCGGGGGGATACTAGCCTCTGGGAAGGGACTGGGGCTGTGGGATAGCAGGTATAGTAGGGAGAGATGGTGCCTATAGTAGCAGTGGGGGGATAATAGCCTCTGGGAAGGGACTGGGGCTGTGGGATAGCAGGTATAGTAGGGAGAGATGGTGCCTATAGTAGCAGTGGGGGGATAATAGCCTCTGGGAAGGGACTGGGGCTGTGGGATAGCAGGTATAGTAGGGAGAGATGGTGCCTATAGTAGCAATGGGGGGATAATAGCCTCTGGGAAGGGACTGGGGCTGTGGGATAGCAGGTATAGTAGGGAGAGATGGTGCCTATAGTAGCAGTGGGATAATAGCCTCTGGGAAGGGACTGGGGCTGTGGGATAGCAGGTATAGTAGGGAGAGATGGTGCCTATAGTAGCAGTGGGGGGATAATAGCCTCTGGGAAGGGACTGGGGCTGTGGGATAGCAGGTATAGTAGGGAGAGATGGTGCCTATAGTAGCAGTGGGGGGATAATAGCCTCTGGGAAGGGACTGGGGCTGTGGGATAGCAGGTATAGTAACATAGATAGATAGACATGTTCTGTTCATTGGGCATTGGAATATCCTGTTTGTTGGAGATGGGAATGTCCTGTTCATTTGACATTGGAGATGGGAATGTTCTGTTCATTGGGTATAGGAATGTTCTGTTTGTTGAACATTGCGGATGGGAATGTTCTGTTGTTTGGACATGGGGATGTTCCATTCCATGGGGAATCCAAGAGACCAGACATTAGATAAGCAGATTTGAGATCTATTAGATTTCCTGCGCTTTTATTGCCCCGTCCCGGTCTCAAATAAACTGCTTTATTTTTGTTTATATATAAATATGTGTGTGTTCCCTGTATTTATTGTTGCAGTTATTAAGGGGCCTTGGGCAGCCCAGATATTATATCACAGAGAGAGAGAGGCCGCTGAGGCACGGCACAAACAATCTTTATTATTAGCCCCGCAGGCAATGTTCTCTTATTGCTGGAGCTGAGAGAGTCGTATAGAAGTGGGGCAGCATGGGAAGATTAACCCCGACTGTCCCTGACCATCTGTACTTGGGAGGCCAGAAAGCAATTGTTGTGGGGGTCTCATGTGCCCTTTATCTCTTCCATCCTCCTCTGGTTTCAGCTGGCGACTATTATACTGCTATCAGAGATAATACTATATATATATGTACTGTTACGGTAATACTTTAGGTGCAGGCCAAGTTGTAGAGCAGTGCTGTCCAACTTCTACGGTGCCGAGGGCCGGAATTTCTCTAGCATACATGGAGGAGGGCCGCTAATGGAAGCCAGTTTTGACCACTCCCCTTTTTGAAACCACACCCACTTCAAACCACACCTATTTTATCACAATGGTGGTAACACAGCAAAATCCCAAATGCTTGGTCCTTACTGTGGGGATATCAACCATCATTCCATATGCCTCCTCCTCCCCTGTGGATAGCAGAGCAACCCCCAGTACATAATTACACACCTTAGGGACCATTTAATGGCTATTTCCAACTGCTAACAAACTCCCACAACAAACCCCTGCCAGGTTCACCTCCCACAAGCAGCATAGGGCAAGCAGAGTATGGCACACACAGGCAGCACTCTGCCTGTCCTATGCTGTCTGTGTGTGCCATACTCTGCCTGTCCTACCCTGCCTATGTGTGCCATACTCTGCCTTCTCTATGCTGCCTCTGTGTACCATACTCTGCCTGCCCTACCCTGACTGTGTGTGCCATACTCTGCCTGCCCTACCCTTCCTGTGTGTGCCATACCCTCCCTGACCTATGCTGCCTGTGTGTGCCATACTCTGCCTGCCCTATGCTGGCTGTATGTGCCATACTCTGCCTACAGTACCTATGTCTGAGGTGTGAAGAAGTGAACAATGGGAGTGATTACAGCCTGAGCCTAAGGTGTGAACACTGCAGGGGGGAACAATGCAGAGATTAAAAGGTGTGAAAAACACAGGGGATTACATATTTAAACAATACAGGGGGATTACAGCCTGAATCTGAGGTGAGAACCATGCAGGGGGCCAGTTAATCTCAGTACTGATACCATTTAATGCTTACTCAAAGGTAAGCCATCAAAGCAGCCAGACAGGTGGGGGGCCACACAGAGGGGGGTCGCATGCGGCCCGCGGGCCGCCAGTTGGACAGCACTGTTGTAGAGTAATGTAGGCTCATATATATCTATATATAATGTATATAGTGTGCGGCCTTGGCAGCCGGTACCCAGCATGCTCTGGGGGTCAGTATGTACAACAGTATCCAGTATGGCAATCTGGAACCCCTACATCACTAGCCCTATAAGCAATACCTGGAGCCACAAGGGTACGGCTGGAATACTGACCTGGTGCTCTGGGGGCCCCATGTGGCCCTTTTGTTCCTTCTCTCTCTCCCACAGACCCTTGCCATGCAGATAAATGTGGTCCCAACCTTTTACACTATTCAGTAAAATAGAAAAAACATAGTTTTAATGTACATTTAGTCATTAAAAACTCCAGGATAGAATAAAAGAATGTATTTATTCTCTCTGAAGTATCTGCTGCCCCTTTTATTATAGCTGTGGCCCCACTTGGTTTGGCCTTCTCTGTCCTTTTTCTACAGTGTTGGACGTTGGGTTTCTGGGTTGACTGGAAACCTCATTGCAAGGCCCCCCACCAGGCCTGGACTGGGAGTCAGTATAGACCCTGCCATTCAAATATACAGAGGCCCAAACAGCCCCCATCAGCCCATCCTACAGCAGCCCCTCATTTGCCAGAATCCACAGATTGGTCTGGGTCTGGGCCTGTCCCCCCCACCATTCCCATCTTAACCCGCCCCAGCCACATAACCTCATACCAACCCAAAGACGTACCTACACCTCGCGGGGCCCCTGCTTCTTAGCAGTAGGCAGAATCTTTATGTAAGGTCTTACGATATTTATCTTACACTAGTCTGGTACACCTGTCCGGTTTTGGCCTGGCAGCCCAGTTTTTGGAAATGCCTGTCTGGGCCAAAACTGCCTGCCGAGTTTCCCTTATTTGGAAAACTGGGCAGGACTTTCCAAGATTGACACAGCAATCAGCCAATCATTGATCACTGAGTGACGTCACTGTCCCACCCTGGTGACATCACCGCCGCCCCCTGTCCCGCTTTTGGCAGGGGGAAAGGTGACAACCCCATCTTATACCTGACCAGAAACATCACATGACTAGTAATGAGCGAACCTGTCCTGTTTGGCTCCGCTGAAAAATTTGAGAAGCGGCGAAAATGTTGCGCGTAAAAGAAAAATTGTCACCCGCGACTATTCTTTTGACGCGGGACTATTTATTTTGATGCTGCGACTATTCTTTTGACGCGCGACTATTTATTTTGACGCCGCGACTATACTTTGGACGCACGACTATTTATTTTGACGCCGCGTCTATTTATTTTGACACGCAACTATTCTTTTGACGCCCGCGACAATTTTTGGACGTGCAGCGAATTTTCCGCTGCAAATTTTTTCATCGAATCCATGCCTGGCGAAACATTTCGCCCATCAATACACATGACTCTTCTCTGCTCACTGACTTCTTTTTCTAAGCAGATGGACAGCAGGTGGCACTGTTGTTTCAAATCATATTATCAGTGCAAAAACTGCCAATATCTGGAAAACTAGAAAATAAAATGAATGGAAATTGCAAAAGTGCTCAGGCGAGCGATTTTATATTCGTTTGTTTTGAGGGCTTTGCACTTCCTTTATCCACATAAGGAAAGAGCCTGGTAATGTAAATCAAATATGTGGATGTTGTTGCTCCCCCGTGTTTCTTGGCTGTGCCGGCGGGAGTTCCAGACAATATGGAAACGCATTTCGCACGGTTGGGCTCCCGCTGTGCCTTTATGGTCTGTTTAGATTTTAATCAGAAGCTGTTTTCTAATTAATCTTCGGAAGGAACAAGAAGTTAATTCAATCCAATAGGCATTTAGCATCTGTTACAATGTACAGACTGGGGAGCTTCCCAGGGGGGGTTGAATTCCTAGCATACGTCCAGAACTACACCGGCGCAGTTGCCCATAGTAACCAATTAGAGCGCTGAATGATCATTCTATCCAATAGAATATAACGTGTCAATTAACCCCTTCATGTCACATAGAACAAACATGGCAATGGGAGCCACACTCACCCCTCTCGCTAGTATATATTCTGTGCAGATGAGGGGGGGCTGGAAATGCAGCCACCCCTATACAGGATAACTTTGCCTTTAAATAAACTGCACTTCTTACTGTAATATAATTCCTACCTGTGAGCTGAGCCCCTCTCACTGGGCCAGAGCAAGTGCTCCTCCTTCTGGGGAACAGAGAATTGCAGGCAGGACTGTGTTAGTGTAAAGGAATGGAGTCCCTAGCAAGGCCGGAGGTCAGCAGGCTTCCTCTATACTGTTTCACGAGTCGGAACAAGCAGTGCACAAAAAAGGATACTGCTTTTTTTGGAACCACTGAATATTTTTAACTAGTGGCTGTTAGAAAGTTGCTGAGAATTTCATTTTCTCTCACAGAATGAGGCAACTAATGATGAATTCCGAATACCTCGCGGTACATTTATCCAGGACATAGTGAGCTTTGTAGCAACCCCTCTCTATATGTTACCCCCTTACACGGCAGCCATGGGTATTGTGACCTTAGCTTCCCAGTAACAGCCGCAATAGAACTGACATGACCTTTTCATTTGTAGGTTCCCCCCCTGTTCTTTCCCTTTCTCTGTCATTATATGATGGGTAATGGGAAGTGCTGCTCGTGTCACGTTAACATCCCTGCCATTATTAATGGTTATCAATGCGCCCGGTTGGCTGCGTCTGCCATGTATTTCTCTTAAAGAGACTGTAAAATGATGTACAATGAGCATAGATGCATCAGCTGATCAATTTGGCTTAATGAGATCAATGGCACTTAAAGGAAAACTATACCCCCAAACAATGTAGGTCTCTATAACAAATATACAGCAGAAAGCAGCTCATATGTAAAAACCTGCTTCATCTAAATAAACAGGGTCGTACTGGGTCCCAGCGGCCCAGATCCGTCCCTTGCGGCGATCCCCCTGCCCAACCGTTCCTCCCCATACACGTTAAATTTACGTGTGGGATGCCGGATGGGGGCCCCTGTGAGAGGGGTGGGAGTTAGGGGACACAGCCGGCGGGGGCACCTGCAGGAGCCCCGGTGGGCCCTGCACCCCCCAGTCCGACCCTGTAAATAAACCATTTTTTATAAAAATATACTTTTTTTTGTAGTATGTGCCATGGGGTAATGTTTAATAGAAAACTGCCATTTTAAGTATTAAGGGCCGCCCCCTGGGATTATAGGATTCACAGTGCACACAAACAAGCCAAGGCACACATACATGCTAGGCCCTATCAGCCAATTAATGCCTTTCACTTCCACACTACTTCCATTTACAGTTAGGGCTGCATCACTTCCTGTCAGCTGATCTCTGAGGGAGCACACAACCCATCACAAAATGGCGGCTCAAGGGAAAGGATGTAAAAGGGCAATATTTACTGATATATATATTAAAGTTTGGTACGATTCTTAAATGAGTCATTTAATATGATACAAACTGTTGGCTGATAATCTGTTGGTGGAGTATTCATTTTTCAGGGTGGCAACCACAAGGTGGTGCTGTTTAATGGGTGAACAGATGACATTGGGGTGGTGCTTTAGAAAAATTGACAGGTGGTAACCCTAATGGCGGCACGGTGATTAGCAATGAGGCCGCGCAGTCCTGGTGCTTTGGGTTCACTTCAGACCAGGGCACCTTGTGTGTTTACGTGTTTCTTCCCACCGTCTGAATAAATACTGATTGGTTAAACTGGCTCCTGATGAATCTGACCCTAGTGAGCACCTGTAGTTCAACTTTGATTGTAAACTCCACAGGCACAGGGAATGATGTGAGGGATTAAACCTTCTCTTTATACTGCAGTACAGTTGATCATAATGATGATATTGCACGCAGTGAGCGTGGGGCTCAGCCCACATTCACAACCTATTGCCACACTGATGAGCCCCACAGGCCCTAAAGCAGCTCAGTTTACTCCAAACTCATCCATCTCCAGAAAGAAATCTTCCGCTCCAGACAATGATGTTTTCGTTCTAATATGATGTCTCGAGAGGATAATCAGTTCAAATATCTGACAGAGACAAACGCTCGGCGGGAGATTTCGCAAATGCACCCAATTATGGGAATAAAAAAGAGTAATTGCTGGGCAAATCTCGCCTCTGTGAGGTTGTTCCTGATCCAAAATGTTAAGTGAAGGAGACTTTGGAAAGATGGAAAATACTTTATTGTGTTTGGAATAGAAAGGAAGAGGGAAAAGAAGGGTAAGGGCATTTCCTGGACTCCTCGAAACAGCCCTTCCTCTCTGCCCCTTGATTGATTAGGACAGGCTCCCCACCTCCTGCCCCAATTAAAAATGTATATTAGGCACCTCTTCCACCAAACTCTTAAGGTCCCCATACACGTTAAGATTCGCTTGCTTTGCGAGATCGCCAAGCGAGCAGATCTTCACCCGATATCCCCACCTACAGGTGGGCAATATCAGGGAGCATGTAGGCTAATTCTATCGTTTTCATTGGCGGCAATGGGGCAGTCGGTTCGGAGACCGCATCAACGAGCCGATGCGGTCCCCGATCCGACTGAATTTTCTAACCTGGCCGATCGATATCTGCCCAATTTCAGGCCAGATGTCGGTCAGGCAGGCCAGTCGGTAGTGCCCCTACACGGGCCGATAAGCTGCCGAAACGGTCCAAGGGACCCATATTGCAGCTACAATTGGCCCGTGTATGGAGACCTTTAGTCCAGGTGTTTAGAAAGAGCAGAAATTCACCATCTCTGCCCTTACTGGTATCAGATTCACTAATGATAAACTCATTCAAATACTTTGTGTAGCTATGGCAAAATTAAAGCCTAAGGCTAGATCTTGTTGACCACCATGGGATCTACCCAGAGTTCTCAGGATACTTACTAAGCCTCCATTTGCTTCCACTGATCCAATAGCTCAAAATCTTCTTTGCTGGAAAGTGGCCTTCCTGACGGCTATAGTCTCGGCTGGGCAGGTCAGTGAACTTCAAGTCTATCAATATTAGAGATAAGGGAAAAGGGAATCATTTAACCATTAAATAAACCCAATAGGGCTGTTCTGCGCCCAATATGGGGTAATTATATCTTAGTTGGGATCAAGTACAGGTACTGTTTTATTATTACAGAGAAAAGGGAATCATTTAACCATTAAATAAACCCAATAGGGCTGTTCTGCCCCAATAAGGGGTAATTATATCTTAGTTGGGATCAAGTACAGGTACTGTTTTATTATTACAGAGAAAAGGGAATCATTTAACCATTAAATAAACCCAATAGGGCTGTTCTGCCCCCAATAAGGGGTAATTATATCTTAGTTGGGATCAAGTACAGGTAATGTTTTATTATTACAGAGAAAAGGGAATCATTTAACCATGAAATAAACCCAATAGGGCTGTTCTGCCCCCAATAAGGGGTAATTATATCTTAGTTGGGATCAAGTACAGGTACTGTTTTATTATTACAGGGAAAAGGGAATAATTTAACCATTAAATAAACCCAATAGGGCTGTTCTGCCCCCAATAAGGGGTAATTATATCCTAGTTGGGATCAAGTACAGGTACTGTTTTATTATTACAGAGAAAAAGGGAATCATTTAACCATTAAATAAACCCAATAGGGCTGTTCTGCCCCAATAAGGGGTAATTATTTCTTAGTTGGGATCAAGTAAGATCCCATACCTGTACACTGATATAAAACAGGCAGTCAATGGAAACATTAAACTATGCTCGCCATGCACCGCACATTTTACATTACTGGATTGCGCTACACAGGCATCTGTATTCATTACACACTAATAGTGTTCTAGCGATGGCGCAACCACAAAACGCATTCCAACCCATCAAGGGAAGAGAAATGTCGATATTTTCTGTCCCCCTCTCCATCTCATCAAGCAGAAATAAAGCACAAAAACTGAAGTTAATAGATTTAATGCATGCTTCTTTATTCCCAGATGGCTTTTCTGAAGATACAAAAATGTAATAAGCAAAGGCAGAGTTGGCGTCTGAGGTGCAGCGTCCCAGCATGCAATGCCAGATAAACCAATTGCCGCGTCTCTGGCCCGTTCTCTGATGTAAACGACTGCGGCGTGAATATGAATGAAGAACATTTAGATGATGCTGACATCCATTGTGTGAAATAAGTGAAAGCAGATTTAACCCATGCCGTGCCCGTGTCTTTTTTCTTTCGGCGTTTACAGCAACGGAATACGGGGGCCCTGTCAGAAATGGCAGGCTTTATAACTGCCTTTTTAAAAGGGTATTGAGCATTTAAAAAGTAAAGGAGAATTATTGAGCTGCCATTTTGTGATGTTCTGTGTGTCACTCACTGATCACCTGACAGGAAACGACCCGTGTTCTCCCTGTAACAGGAAGAAGTGTAGGAGTCAGTGGCGCCGGGCCCCCATGCCCAAAAAAATCTTTGGAAGGACCCGATGCAGAGTAACAAACACACTCGGGCCCTTCCCACTTCCCCCCTTTCCCTGCGCAGATGTGTCTTCCCGCCCTGACTCACCCCCAGACCCATTCACATATAAAGCCCCGCCCCTGCCCATTCTCCTACCTGAGAGGCGGCAGTGAGCAGAGATTTGAATCCAATGATGGAGGAAGCAGACCCTGCAGTCCGAGCCCCCCTGTCCCTTGGGACCCCCGCAACCGTGGGGTCTGCTTCCTTTATTGTTACACCATTGATAGGAGTAAAGGAGCCACCTCTGTCCATTCATTGGCTGATGTATGCATGCCCCTGGTTTGTGTGTGAGCGCAGGGCCTCATATGAGCCAACAGAATGATAGTTTTGCCATATGGGACTATCCAATAGTATTTAATGTTCAGGGTCAGACAGGGTCGGAACGGTCGGACAGGGGGAGACCCTTGCCGACTCCCCCTGCCCGACGTCGGGTGTGGGACCAGGGGGTTAGGGGGGCAATAGTTTCCCTTTAAAGAACACAACCAGTGCCAGGCCAAGCCGGTCAGGCGCCTTAGGCAACCTGGTCGGCTTGGCCCGTCCAGGGCCCCCCCATGCCCGGGCAGATATCCCCACAGTCAGTTGTGTTTAAACCCCTATTCATTAAGGAACTTGCATCAAATTGCTCTCTTTGCACTTCTGTATAGTTATGGTACCAGGAGGAAGCTCCAGGGTTCCCCCAGCGCCCTGCTTCCATTGGCACAATGCACTTGCATGTAAGGAATTGGGCGCACTCATGGCAAACACCAGAAATGATGGCAACCAGACTTTTGTGCAGTTTTGCGTCCAATGTCCAACTTATGTATAAGTGTGAGTGAAATTACATTGATTTTGCAATGTAGCAATAGCACACTGGAGATATTGAGAGCCCACCATTTTTTTTTTGTCTACCCAAACACACCATACAAATCAGCCCCATTGATCACCAAAGTTGGACCGTTGCTATAGAGAGACTCCTGGCAAATTCCAGCACTTGGGGCTGATGGAAGGTTATTTCAGGTGTTTTGACCTGCAACTGGTGGGTAAGAAACTCCAAATCATGGATTGGCAACCTTTTCTGTTCCTATATTATAGAATCTCTTATTCACAGCAATTATGGTATAGATTTCAAATCATTTGCCTTCCTCTTCTGCCTTCTTCCACATATCCAATAGGCATTACTGACCCCGGCAGCCAATAAACTACTGCTTTGTGAGGCGTCAATGCTATTGTTATATTTTATTGCTATTTGTTCTGTTCAGGCCCCCCTCTTCATCTGCCAGTCTCCCACTCAACTGCCTGGTTGCTCAGGGAAATTGGACCCTAGCAACCAGATATATAAAACTCCTGGAGAGCTGCTGAACCAAAAAAGCTAAATAATTTAAAAAAATGAAGGCCAATTGCAAGTTGTCTCCAAATATCATTCTTTATGTCATACTAAATGGGAATATAAAGGTCAACTACCCCATTAAAGAAGATACATTTTCCCCATGTAACTGCTATCGCTAAATCACGTACATTATTTTTAGTCAAAACCAAATTCCTTAAATATTAATTCTGCTCTCGACAAAATCTAGATTTCTGATGGAAAACAAAGACACCACGGACCTTTGGCTTATTACACACAGGGCCTTCCATCACTGTCTCTGGCACAATGTGCGGATGGCAAATGGCTTATTATATGAATAATTACCCCATAGGGGCAAAATAATCATTTGAACTCAGCGACACCTGATTTTCACCATGTTCATGTATTAAACATGTTTGTTGGGAAATTACAACCTTATTTTCCATGAAAGAAAAAACCCTTCTCGCTCTTGGCTTTGGCATAAATAATATTGTGGTGTAATGTCCGTAATTGTGTCAGGTTTTAGAAAAATATATGTTTTTTGACAGAAGTGGTTTTGTTTGCCCTGCGCCAGTCAGCCCTTTTGCATCTTTCCCACAGCGATGGATCCGATACAGACACGTGATTTCCCATTAGTAACCAGCATAAAGTACATTCCATTTACTTTTCTATAAGTCCTCAGGAAAACCACTTTTGCCCTATAATGTACACAGTACACTGTACAGGTATGGGATCCCTTACCCTGAAACCCGTTATCCAGAAAGGCCGTCTCCCATAGACTCCATTATAAGCAAATAATTCCAATTTTTAAAAATCATTTCCTTTTTCTCTGTAATAATAAAACAGTACCTGTACTTGATCCCAACTAAGATATAATTACCCCTTATTGGGGCAGAACAGCCCTATTGGGTTTATTTAATGGTTAAATGATTCCCTTTTCTCTGTAATAATAAAACAGTACCTGTACTTGATCCCAACTAAGATATAATTACCCCTTATTGGGGCAGAACCGCCCTATTGGGTTTATTTCATGGTTAAATGATTCCCTTTTCTCTGTAATAATAAAACAGTACCTGTACTTGATCCCAACTAAGATATAATTACCCCTTATTGGGGCAGAACAGCCCTATTAGGTTTATTTAATGGTTAAATGATTCCCTTTTCTCTGTAATAATAAAACAGTACCTGTACTTGATCCCAACTAAGATATAATTACCCCTTATTGGGGCAGAACAGCCCTATTGGGTTTATTTAATGGTTAAATGATTCCCTTTTCTCTGTAATAATAAAACAGTACCTGTACTTGATCCCAACTAAGATATAATTACCCCTTATTGGGGGCAGAACAGCCCTATTGGGTTTATTTAATGGTTAAATGATTCCCTTTTCTCTGTAATAATAAAACAGTACCTGTACTTGATCCCAACTAAGATATAATTACCCCTTATTGGGGGCAGAACAGCCCTATTGGGTTTATTTAATGGTTAAATGATTCCCTTTTCACTGTAATAATAAAACAGTACCTGTACTTGATCCCAACTAAGATATAATTACCCCTTATTGGGGGTAATCCTCTGCCAGGATTTCAAATGATGCAGAAAGAGAATAACTGCTTTGCAGCTGGATTTCAGCATATAAAATATAATTTGGGGTTTCTATGTTATGTAGGGCTCTTTCACAAATTTTGGTTTGAAAGCCGGAGTTCCCCTTTAATAATTACTCCCGAGAGGCAACTTCCTCCACAACATATTGTGCATCTCCCAAGGAATAACTTTTGAATGAAAGGGAAAGTATACCCTCCTTTTTCACATGAGTTCTTTTAGTTTGGCTTAAGTAGAAAAGGTGAACAGGCTCGGAGTGGGCCCCAGCGGCCCAGACCCGCCCCTTGCTGCGCTCTCTCTGCCCGACCGCTCCTCCCATGCGCTCTTGGGAGAGGACGTCAGGTGGGGGCGCTGCGAGGGGGTTGGGAGAGACTTAGGGGCAGGGCCGGAACTAGGGGTAGGCAGAAGAGGCAGCTGCCTATGGCACAACGATTGAGGGATGCCAGGCAGCCTCTCCTGCCTACCCCTAGTGCTACTTTGTCATTACCGCCGCTGCTTATCATTAGTAGTGGAGGCAATGACCGATCTAATCGCAACCCCCCCCTGCACCTCCTCCAGTGCTTTGGTGCACAAATGCGCCGTTTGGGGGGTGGGGAGGTGGGCGGAGTTGGTCGACCGGGTTGCCTAGGGCGCCCGGTCAGCTTGGCCCGCCCCTGCTTAGGGGATGCCGCCGGCGGGGGCACCTGCAGGTGGGCCCTTCACCCCCCTAGTCCGACCCTGATGCTGAATCTGAATTACACAGACACACCCTCACTTCACCAGTAAATAATGATACTTCCCCTTTAACTGTTCAGCGCATATTCCTATTTGCCTATTTCTTTCATAACGAATTGGAAAAGCATGAAATCTGCGCAGAGGGAATTGTATATTACGGTGTGGCGTTTATACCAGGATAAGCTATGCCCGCATACCGCCGCGGTAACTGGTTTAAGGAGGCACCTGGGATGCGCTGAGGTACATTCGCATTGTCACGGGCTTTTTCCTCTGCATTTAAATTAGAAACAAAATTAAACAAAATAATTTTGAATAGAATCGGCATTAGCGCTTCATTAGCAACCTGAGATATTTGATAGCTCTCCCCGGCTGGAATTGCCCCAGCGATGTGCTCCGAGCGCCGGCATACTAATGCGACAATACGGTACGGATGGCTGTGCTTGTGAAGCACGCTCTCTAAGAGTGACATTAATGTTCTGGGCTTAGGGGACACTCGCATTGAAATAAATATCTAATATAATGTGGAAAATGTCACTGTGAGGAAGTTGGCAGTCGGTATTCATATACTTCTATATGGTTGCTAGGCAGGGGTTGCTAGTTATTTACTGACACTGGGGAAATTTACACCAAGAGAATAACCCATAGCAACCAATGAGCAATTAGGTTTCTCCGGCCATTGGCATGTAGATTACACAGCTCTACTTCAGCAGAAAAGCTGAACTTCCTGTTTAATACAGGAAGTTCAACTCTTTAGTAATGTGCTCCTTGTAAAATCAGGAGGCATCCCCTATAGACGGCCATTTTATGCCTATTCCTTTTCTCTGGCTTCTTACATGCACCATTTTTCAGGGGGTATCCCCAGAAGGGTATGTGGTCTAGACAGAATGAGGAGGGGCAAAATTCATCGTACCTGCTGAGGTTAATATCTCTCCAGTTCACCAGCCCTATAGGGTAAAACGTAGCTTTGCGTCTTAGTTGGCTCCCCCTATGATGAGTCTAAAGGTCTCCATACACGGGCCGATTGTAGCTGCCAATATCGGTCCCTTAGACGATTCGGCATCTTATCGGCCCATGTAGGGGCATTAACGACAGGCCTGCCTGACCAACAACTGGCCTGAAATTGGCCAGATATCGATTGGGCAGGTTAAAAAATGTAGTTGGATCGGGGACTCCATCGGCTTGTTGATGCAGTTCCCAAACAACGGGTGCCTATACGCCCCAGGGCTAAGATAAGCAGAGATAAGCAGGGAAGGGGAGAATCTCTCAGAATATATACATAAATGCTTTTTTGTCTCACATTTTGGGTTGCCACCTCTTGCCAACATTTTTACCAGCCAGGGTGGGCGGGCGGGTCCATAGGGGGGTGGGTCCATGATATGAAGGTGGGGTTATGACATAATTGGGGCAGCAAGGTTTTAAAAGGGAGCTGGGAGAAGGGAAAGAAGAGGGGGGGATCAGAGGTGGGCTTGGGTTGAAGGCAAGAAATTTACCAGAAACTATATTGTACTAACTAACTTGTAATACTGGCCCCGGCCCTGGCTGGTACTTGGAGTGGTGGAGGAGAAGAGGCAAGTAGAGAGAAGGAAGAACAGATGGAAAAGGGGGAGAAGAAAAGAACAAAAGTGAACAAAAAACAGAAAATATGAACTGTGGGATATAAGGCAAGAGCAGAAGAGAAATAAAGTGTTGATGGGGAAGAGATAGGGGCAATAGAAGATGAAAGAGCAGAGCAGGAAAAGTCGTGGATGAAGTGAAGAACAGAGGACAACTGAAGAAGAAAAAAAGGGGAGTAAAAGGGGAAAGAGCAGAAGGTAAAACTAAAGTGGGAGAGAAGTGTGGGCAGAAGGGAAAGGAAAGTAGATAAACCTGAGTGGAGAGATAGTTACATACAGGAAAAAACAAATTGCAAAAGAAAAGTGGATAAAAAAGTCAGGTGACAGACAAAAAAACATGGAGGTGATAGGAAGAGAAGGTAGAAAATGCAGGAAAACCTTTCTGGCTTTGAAACTTCAATGCATGATTTTGGAAGCCTTTCATAGGGCTCAATGGCACTCTGCAGCTCCAACCCGGCCCAAGGAAAGTCTCCCATAGGGCTCAATGGCACTCTGCAGCTCCAACCCGGCCCAAGGAAAGTCTCCCATAGGGCTCAATGGCACTCTGCAGCTCCAACCCGGCCCAAGGAAAGTCTCCCATAGGGCTCAATGGCACTCTGCAGCTCCAACCCGGCCCAAGGAAAGTCTCCCATAGGGCTCAATGGCACTCTGCAGCTCCAACCTGGCCCAAGGAAAGTCTCCCATAGGGCTCAATGGCACTCTGCAGCTCCAACCTGGCCCAAGGAAAGTCTCCCATAGGGCTCAATGGCACTCTGCAGCTCCAACCCGGCCCAAGGAAAGTCTCCCAAAGGGCTCAATGGCACTCTGCAGCTCCAACCCGGCCCAAGGAAAGTCTCCCATAGGGCTCAATGGCACTCTGCAGCTCCAACCCGACCCAAGGAAAGTCTCCCATAGGGCTCAATGGCACTCTGCAGCTCCAACCCGGCCCAAGGAAAGTCTCCCATAGGGCTCAATGGCACTCTGCAGCTCCAACCCGGCCCAAGGAAAGCCTCCCATAGGGCTCAATGGCACTCTGCAGCTCCAACCCGGCCCAAGGAAAGTCTCCCATAGGGCTCAATGGCACTCTGCAGCTCCAACCTGGCCCAAGGAAAGTCTCCCATAGGGCTCAATGGCACTCTGCAGCTCCAACCCGACCCAAGGAAAGTCTCCCATAGGGCTCAATGGCACTCTGCAGCTCCAACCCGGCCCAAGGAAAGTCTCCCATAGGGCTCAATGGCACTCTGCAGCTCCAACCCGGCCCAAGGAAAGTCTCCCATATGGCTCAATGGCACTCTGCAGCTCCAACCCGACCCAAGGAAAGTCTCCCATAGGGCTCAATGGCACTCTGCAGCTCCAACCCGGCCCAAGGAAAATCTCCCATAGGGCTCAATGGCACTCTGCAGCTGCAACCCGGCCCAAGGAAAGCCTCCCATAGGGCTCAATGGCACTCTGCAGCTCCAACCAGGCACAAGGAAAGTCTCCCATAGGGCTCAATGGCACTCTGCAGCTCCAACCTGGCCCAAGGAAAGTCTCCCATAGGACTCAATGGCACTCTGCAGCTCCAACCCGGCCCAAGGAAAGTCTCCCATAGGGCTCAATGGCACTCTGCAGCTCCAACCCGGCCCAAGGAAAGTCTCCCATAGGGCTCAATGGCACTCTGCAGCTCCAACCCGGCCCAAGGAAAGCCTCCCATAGGGCTCAATGGCACTCTGCAGCTCCAACCCGGCCCAAGGAAAGTCTCCCATAGGGCTCAATGGCACTCTGCAGCTCCAACCCGACCCAAGGAAAGTCTCCCATAGGGCTCAATGGCACTCTGCAGCTCCAACCCGGCCCAAGGAAAATCTCCCATAGGGCTCAATGGCACTCTGCAGCTCCAACCCGGCCCAAGGAAAGCCTCCCATAGGGCTCAATGGCACTCTGCAGCTCCAACCAGGCCCAAGGAAAGTCTCCCATAGGGCTCAATGGCACTCTGCAGCTCCAACCTGGCCCAAGGAAAGTCTCCCATAGGACTCAATGGCACTCTGCAGCTCCAACCCGGCCCAAGGAAAGTCTCCCATAGGGCTCAATGGCACTCTGCAGCTCCAACCCGGCCCAAGGAAAGTCTCCCATAGGGCTCAATGGCACTCTGCAGCTCCAACCCGGCCCAAGGAAAGTCTCCCATAGGACTCAATGGCACTCTGCAGCTCCAACCCGGCCCAAGGAAAGTCTCCCATAGGGCTCAATGGCACTCTGCAGCTCCAACCCGGCCCAAGGAAAGTCTCCCATAGGGCTCAATGGCACTCTGCAGCTCCAACCCGGCCCAAGGAAAGTCTCCCATAGGGCTCAATGGCACTCTGCAGCTCCAACCCGGCCCAAGGAAAGTCACAATATCAAAGCTTGAATGAATCTGAAATGGTCGTAGTTTTTTAGAAAAATACGACTTTTTTTGTGCAAATTAATGCAAAGAAACACGTAATTTTAATGATATTATCTTGGTCATTACGAAAAGTTCAAAAAATTTGAAAAAAGACAATTTTTTCTGAAAAACAAAAAATCGTGATTTAATGAATAGGCTCCTAATTGTTTCAATTCAGTAGCCAAAAGACCCCTGTCTTAGTATACATGTCACTTCCCCCAACCCCAGCCATTTCCCATTAGCTTCACTATGCTCAACGGAGTCCCAGCGGGTCCCGGCTGAAGGCGTCTATTAATATGTGCATAAAATGGATCATCTTGCTAAAAGTTTACTGTGTTGAGAAAATTAGAAACGTCATACTGCTGCCCCCCCCCCACCCCCGGCGGCTCTCAGCCAACTCGGTGGGCTACTTGATTAGACTGCTTTGTTATTCACCAGCGGCTCGTACCCCCGGGTCTCATGCCATTAGAAAGCTGCTTCATCTAACTTGCAGCACTGTCAGCCATTAACGACGAGCAACTTATTATGTATTTGCAGTACGGAGACGCCGAGGCTATGAATGCCAAAAGTACATTATCTAGGGAAATAAAGCTGTGATATATGGGCTTAATATTCCCCATTACACTGGCATTACATGGAATCATATAACAGAAATGAATCAATGTTTTGGAAACGCCGCTTGCTCTCTATGCTTTTCAGCTTCAGTAACAAGTAAATGTGATTGGGGAAAGCACCTCATTGCTTTATACCCCCCCAAGTCCTTTTTCCCTTGTCCCCCTGTAGTGACTACTTTCTATCACCCTTTGCATCTTCTTCTTCCAATGCTCTACTCTTATGGTCTCCCCTTTTCTCCTGCTCTACCTCCAATATCACTCCCCACATTCCCTAAATCTCTCAATCATTTCCAGGTTCTTTGTTGCCCTCTTCAGTCACCTTACTTTTTGTCTGCTTTCCCCTTGCTCCTTGTCTTCTCCTGTACCATTCTCCCCCACATCTTATTCTGCATTCCATTCCCTTCTCCCCATGTTTCTGTCCATCTCTAGCTTCCCACCTTTTTTCTTCTCCCCTTTTCTCCCACACATTCTTTTTCTGCGTCTATTCTCTTTGTCCACTACTTTTTCTGTTTTCTACTTCTCCCTCCTTTCTTATGCTTTTTCCTTATCTTCTCTCTTTTTTCCTCCATCTTCTTTTTTTGTCTGTTCATGGTCCACTTCTTCTGTTCTTCTCTTTCCTTTCCCTTCTTTCTTCAATCCCCCAGGTTTGGACTGGAGCATAGGGGCCCACCATGGCTGCAACCTCAGGTCCCTCCTCCCAACATCCGCCCAGGCAGGGCGGGGAGGTGGGGTGGCCCAGACAGGGGCGGGGAGGTGGGGTGGCCCAGGCAGGGGCGGGGAGGTGGGGTGGCCCAGGCAGGGGGGAGGAGGTGGGGTGGCCTGGGCAGGGGAGTGGGCTTGGGTCGGCAGGGCTGAAGCTCATGAGGACTGGGCACACCATTTCTTTCCCCAGCGTCCTGCAGGCTGGTCCGACCCTGTATCCCCCTTCCCATTTTCCCTTCTCCTTGACCATTCTGAGAGACAAGAATATCCTATTCTTAGCAACTTTTCAACTGTCCTTCATTATTTATTTTTCATAGTTTGTTTAAAAAATGTTTTCTTCTTTCTCTTTTCAGCTTTAAAATGGGAGTCACTGACCCCGGAAGCCAAAAGCCTATTTCTCTGTGAGGCTACAATTTTATTTTTATTGTTCATTTCTATTACTTAGCTTCTGATTTAGACCTTCTCTTATTCATATTCTATTCTTTCATTCAACCCACTGGCTGGTTACTAGGATAAATAAGACCTTAGAAACCAGATAGCTGCTGAAATTGCAAACTGGGGACCTGCTGAACAAAATGTTAAATAACTGAAAAACAGGGCTATTATAACATTTCTATTCAGCTGCACTGCATTGTGAGCTGCCATGTAGAATATATTGACTATATTTTATATATTGTAAGTGGGGCCCTAAGCCCAGATCATGTGCTGGGAATCAGCAGAAAGAATATGGGGAGGAACCTTTACAGCCTAATTCTGTGTTGAGCTTAGTTACCCTTTAATACATCTAATCCATAGGTTGGGTGCCATTGCAGTCAAGTAATTGATAAATAACAATGGAATGATGGAAGGGTTGAACTTTATAGACAAGTATATTACTCTCTATGAAGTTGTCTGTTCATTCTGTACAAGAGGAGTATTTGATAGTGTCGGGATAAATGGGGAATAAAATCTCAGTTGGCAAAGAAAGGCAGAAAGCACAAAATAACATCTGTTTCAGCAACTTCCACCTCTATATGTGCCACGTGTGCGCCAGTGTCCACGTTTCTGCATAATTAGCCTTCACCAGGTTTTCTATCATTCTGGCAGATAAAATGTAACCATTGTGTAACAAGGCTACTAATGCACATCCGGCTATGGCTCCGCTAAGTGTCATTTCATTATATTATGACGGCTATTCTACCAAGGTTAAGGATCCCATTCATTTACATCGCTTTAAGGGTTTAAATAATAAATGAATCTGTGTTTGAAACTATGAATTCTTCACGCAACGAAGGTCACGTTTTCTATAAATACAGAGCCATCTGTGAGATTCAACTGGAAAGAAAAAGGGACAAAGGAAATGAAGGAAAAAGCGCTGTTGGTGTAAAATTCATCACTTTTTATGCTCTTTTCACATTCAATTAGGGTTTATTAGACATAGTGGGGGCCCTAATATCAGTGTACTGACTGCGGTGGGGGGACCATAATATCAGTGTACTGACTGCGGTGGGGGGGCCCTAATATCAGTGTACTGACTGCGGTGGGGGGGCCCTAATATCAGTGTACTGACTGCGGTGGGGGGACAATAATATCAGTGTACTGACTGCGGTGGGGGGACAATAATATCAGTGTACTGACTGCGGTGGGGGCCCTAATATCAGTGTACTGACTGCGGTGGGGGGGCCATAATATCAGTGTACTGACTGCGGTGGGGGGGCCCTAATATCAGTGTACTGACTGCGGTGGGGGGCCCTAATATCAGTGTACTGACTGCGGTGGGGGGGCCATAATATCAGTGTACTGACTGCGGTGGGGGGGCCCTAATATCAGTGTACTGACTGCGGTGGGGGGGCCCTAATATCAGTGTACTGACTGCGGTGGGGGGCCCTAATATCAGTGTACTGACTGCGGTGGGGGGGCCCTAATATCAGTGTACTGACTGCGGTGGGGGGCCCTAATATCAGTGTACTGACTGCGGTGGGGGGGCCCTAATATCAGTGTACTGACTGCGGTGGGGGGGCCCTAATATCAGTGTACTGACCATGGGCGTCCGCAGAAAATTTTCCAAGGGGGGGCAAGTAAGCTAGTATCATCCTGCAACAGACAAATATATATATATATATATATATAAATATATATATTTTTTTTGCAGGATGATACTAGGGGAGGCTAAAGATGGCCCATACACAGACTGACCTACAGCTAATGTGACACTTAGTGGATTCGCTGCTGGCGTAAAAAGTTAACCTCCCAACTACCTCTTGCCGTTCCCACTGACTCCCAGGGATACTGTACAAAAGTGCGGGGGGGGCTTTTTTGTTTTTACCCTAAAATGTTTAGTATGTTAAAGTATTTATACGCGCATTTCTGTGAGGGGATCTGCAAACATTTGTGTTTGTGATCAGGGCTAGTTCGCATTCAAATTCACTTTTATTTTTAATGGTTTTTCAGTTATTTAGCTTTTTGTTCAGCAGCTCTCCATTTGGTATTTCAGCAGCTATCTGGTTGCTAGGGTCTTATTTACCCTAGCAACCAGGTAGTGGTTTAAACAAGAGATGGGAATATGAATAGTTAAGGGGCCTACTTGGAAAAATAAGTAATACAAAATTATAATAATAATAAAATTGTAGCCTCACAGAGCAATATTTTTGGCCCCCATTTGAAATCTGTATAGAGGCAGAACAGAGGCCTGTGTATAGTACCTGGGTATAGTACCTGTGTATAGTGCCTGTGTATAGTACCTGGGTATAGTGCCTGGGTATAGTGCCTGTGTATAGTACCTGGGTATAGTACCTGTGTATAGTGCCTGTGTATAGTACCTGGGTATAGTACCTGTGTATAGTGCCTGTGTATAGTACCTGGGTATAGTACCTGTGTATAGTGCCTGTGTATAGTGCCTGTGTATAGTGCCTGGGTATAGTACCTGTTTATAGTGCCTGTGTATAGTACCTAGGTATAGTACCTGTTTATAGTGCCTGCGTATAGTGCCTGGGTATAGTGCCTGTGTATAGTACCTGGGTATAGTACCTGTTTATAGTGCCTGTGTATAGTACCTGGGTATAGTACCTGTGTATAGTGCCTGTGTATAGTACCTGTTTATAGTACCTGGGTATAGTGCCTGGGTATAGTACCTGTGTATAGTGCCTGGGTATAGTGCCTGGGTATAGTACCTGCGTATAGTACCTGCGTATAGTGCCTGCGTATAGTGCCTGCGTATAGTGCCTGGGTATAGTGCCTGGGTATAGTACCTGTGTATAGTGCCTGGGTATAGTGCCTGCGTATAGTGCCTGCGTATAGTGCCTGCGTATAGTGCCTGCGTATAGTGCCTGGGTATAGTGCCTGCGTATAGTGCCTGGGTATAGTACCTGGGTATAGTGCCTGGGTATAGTGCCTGGGTATAGTACCTGGGTATAGTGCCTGCGTATAGTGCCTGGGTATAGTACCTGGGTATAGTGCCTGGGTATAGTGCCTGGGTATAGTACCTGGGTATAGTACCTGGGTATAGTACCTGGGTATAGTACCTGGGTATAGTGCCTGTGTATAGTACCTGTGTATAGTACCTGTGTATAGTACCTGTGTATAGTACCTGTGTATAGTGCCTGTGTATAGTACCTGTGTATAGTGCCTGTGGGATGAAATCTGCAGCAAAAGTTGAGAGTTGGTTCTCAGGTAAAGTTACAGCTGCAGATTCATCTTTTCAGTCTTCATTTGTTTCCAGTTTGCAAAATCTCCCGATCCCTGTGTGCATCTGTGCTCTGATTGGTCAATTTTACTGTCTGTCAAGGAAGCTGTGCTCTGATTGGAGAATCCACAAGAAGAAAGATCCAATCGGAGCACAGCAAAAACGGGCTTGAGGAGACAGTGCAGAAAGTAAGGTTTTTTTTGCTACTTTTCCAGGGGGGGGCAAGTGCCCCCTCTTGCCCCCTTCTGTGGACGCCCATGGTACTGACTGCGGTGGGGGCCCTAATATCAGTGTACTGACTGCGGTGGGGGGGCCATAATATCAGTGTACTGACTGCGGTGGGGGGACCATAATATCAGTGTACTGACTGCGGTGGGTCTGCTGTTGCTGGAATTAATATAAATGAAGATGGTAGGAATAGGGTAAGATGGTAGGAATAGGGCAAGATGGTAGCAATAGGGCAAGATGGTAGGAAAAGGGCAAGATGGTAGGAAAAGGGCAAGATGGTAGGAATAGGGCAAGATGGTAGGAAAAGGGCAAGATGGTAGGAATAGGGCAAGATGGTGGGAATAGGGCAAGATGGTAGGAAAAGGGCAAGATGGTAGGAAAAGGGCAAGATGCTAGGCATAAGGCAAGATGGTAGGAATAGGGCAAGATGGTAGGAAAAGGGCAAGATGGTAGGAAAAGGGCAAGATGCTAGGAATAGGGCAAGATGGTGGGAATAGGGCAAGATGGTAGGAATAAGGCAAGATGGTAGGAATAGGGCAAGATGGTAGGAATAAGGCAAGATGGTAGGAATAGGGCAAGATGGTAGGAATAAGGCAAGATGGTAGGAATAGGGCAAGATGGTAGGAATAAGGCAAGATGGTAGGAAAAGGGCAAGATGGTAGGAAAAGGGCAAGATGGTAGGAATAAGGCAAGATGGTAGGAATAAGGCAAGATGGTAGGAATAGGGCAAGATGGTAGGAATAAGGCAAGATGGTAGGAATAAGGCAAGATGGTAGGAATAGGGCAAGATGGTAGGAATAAGGCAAGATGGTAGGAATAGGGCAAGATGGTAGGAATAAGGCAAGATGGTAGGAATAAGGCAAGATGGTAGGAATAGGGCAAGATGGTAGGAATAGGGCAAGATGGTAGGAATAGGGCAAGATGGTAGGAATAAGACAAGATGGTAGGAATAGGGCAAGATGGTAGGAATAGGGCAAGATGGTAGGAATAGGGCAAGATGGTAGGAATAAGACAAGATGGTAGGAATAAGACAAGATGGTAGGAATAGGGTAAGATAGTAGGAATAGGGCAAGATGGTAGGAATAGGGCAAGATGGTAGGAATAAGGCAAGATGGTAGGAATAGGGCAAGATGGTAGGAATAGGGCAAGATGGTAGGAATAGGGCAAGATAGAGACAGTAGAAAAGATGGCGACAGTAGGAGATATGGAGAAAGTAGGACAAAATGGAAAAAGAAGGACAAGATAGTGGCTGAAAGGGCAAGGAGGCGACAGTATGGCAAGATGGACATAGTAGAAAGATATAGAGGAAGTAGAACAAGATGGAGGCATCAGTGCCAGATGGTGACACTAGGACAAGACTGCAACAGTAGGACATGATGGTAGCAGTAAAGCAAGATGGTGACAGTAGGAAGTAGGGTGACAGCAAGGTAAGATGAGCACAGTAGGACAAGCAATAGGACATGATGGAGGCAAAAGGGTGACACTTGGGCAAGATAGGGGCATTTGGATGTCAAAAGGTGAGGAAGATGGCCTCAGTGTGACAATATGGAGAAGGTAGGGAAGATGGAAACTGCATAATAGGATGGAGACAGTAGGGCGAGTGTGATAATGGGAGTCAGGTGATGCAGATCCTACTTTATATCAATAACATCACTCTTAAATCTATCAAAAATAATTTTTTTGCCTTCAGTGGAGTCTACATAATACTTTTGAAAGAATGCTGGGTAAAATATAATGGGACAGTTCTGTGATGCATGGACTATGTTCAATGCAAACCCAACGCCCATAGAAGAGAAAGCCTGACCAATCTTTGCACACATCTGAGATTCATTGAGTTCAAGCTGCCTTTAACCTATGTACAAGCAGGGCAACTTGTATTCACAGCATCCCAGTGCCTTATGGGATTTATGTTGGCGGCAAAGTGCCTTCTAAATCCATTCTTTATGAGCAACGTGCACTTTAGTTTCAGATTGCCTTTAATAATGGTGTAAGTTTAGCGTGTGGGCTCTGACTCAGCACTTGCCTGGTACATTCTGTATCTGAGCCCATAATTGAGCTCCAATTGTCAGTGGAGTTTATAAGAACTGTTTGTTGTGGGTGTAGATGAAATTAGATTTTTTAAGGTTCCGTGCAAACTATTCCTGCTGTGAAGCCGGCTCAAGACTCATCCGCCATGTTTCTCTGTCCTAGATAACTGTGCATGGAAGGGAGGAAGAGGCTTTTGATGGACCAAAGCTAGTTGGGCAATGTTCTTATGGCATAGAAGCAGCACAGAAGATACCAATGCTTTAGTTGTCCACTAACTACTATCAGGTGTGGGTGTGGCCTGACATAATGGGGTGTGGCCTAAAGTAACCAAAACTATAATTGGTTTGACAGTAGCTTGACTAGTACCCAGTACCTTATGTCTTCTTATGTCAAATGTTTAGTAGGTTGTACCTGCCAACCTTTCCTACCCATGAGCTAAAAAGGCTTGAGGAGCAACACAAGCATAAAAATGTTCCAAATAAGGGCTGTTATTAGGCATTATATTATAAGTCCCACTGGGAGCAACATCCAAGGGGTTGGGGAGTAACAGGTTCCCTGAGCTACTGGTTGGGGATCAGTGACTCCATGAGTTGCTCATAGACAAAAAGTCCAGTGTTTCCGTTCAGCATGGTGCTCACATTATAGTGCTGCGGTGCGACAAGCTCCATCTATAAAATACAATTCTTTTGTTTATTTTTTTCCCCGCTTCCTCCCACCTTATCAGCCCACTGCTTGGGAAAAGGCTTTTACTCACTGTCGATCAATAGCCCATCACTTGATTGCTCTTCCAAGCAGTTTAACTCTAAGTTAGCTGGGATATCTCACCGTTGGGTTGGCCTGTGAAAGGGCAAGTGTAGATTATTGATTTCTACTGTACAAGTGATGTTTGATCAGTTTGATAGGAAAATACAAATAATACATAATATTAATTGCTCTGGGGGCTCATATATTATTGCTCCAAATTGTGTCCCTTAGTGGCCATGCAAGGAACACTTGGGTGCGGCCAATGGCTGCAGGGTCGTACAGCGGTGTGCGGGGTCCACTAGGGCTGCCACCCCAGGGATCCCCCCCCCCCAACTCATACTTGCCTAGGCACAATCGGGGAGAGAGGACTGTGGGGGAGCAGTGATGCTTCCTGGTGAGGAACAGGTCTGGATCATCGGGGCCCACCAGGTTTTTTCCAGATGTCCCATTGGCCCAGTCAGGCCCAGATTTTTTGGCGAGGCCACAAAGGCCCCGGCCTAGGGCGGCACTGAGATTTTGCTCCCATAAGGACCAATGGGGACCTCTGCCCTCTGCTCCGTATGTGAGTTTAAATGTGCGCCCAGTGGGAGGGGGTCGCAAACGCACATGCGTGGGAAAGGGGGGGTGGCCGTGGGGTAAGATAGAAATCCGGCGCTGGGCCCTGTCGACCCTGAATGGCTGCTCTCTGCTCTTTGTGCTGGATTGAATATCTGAAACAAGTTGCAGAAGGCAGCCCTCTCCTTAACACTTGGCATAGGCAGCTCTCTTCTATACTTTGCCCCACTAAGGGGTACCAGCCTCCTATCTACCCCCTGCCATATACAGTGTATGAGCTCTTTCAGGCCAGCACTGAAAACATTTTGGTAAGTCCTTAGAGCTATGGATTGGGTCACATTAGAATGGGCCAGTGGGCCTTTGCACTACATACCTGAGGCACCATCATCTGTGCAAAAAACAAGAGCAAGGTGCATTGTGGGCAAAAAACATGGTTCTGTAGCCAAGAGCCCTATCCCTTAGCAGCGGGGGGCTATATTAATTAATGGTCGGAGAGCACTTTGCTCGCAGGCTGAGCCCACATGCCGGCACTTTCTAGCGGAATTACTATCTCTGCCCGCGTTCCTCTTAACATAATGATTGTGTATGTGAGCGCTTTCTGCTGCCTAAGAGCCACTTAATACATGGCAGGTGGAACACTTTAAAGATGAACTAAAAGATTGTGCGGAATTTCTAAAGATAGTTGAATAAAATGCTAATTTTTGGTATGACTAGCAGGGAAATCTACGCTTTCTCCAAATTTCCCGCCCCCTCCGGTTACTTGCCTGCATTCTAGCAGCTTGGGGGGATATTTAAATGCTGTAAGCAGGGCTGCCATCAGAATCTACGGTGCCCCATACTATGCTTCGTTCATGCCCCATAATGCCCAAAGCATGCCCATACCCCTGCATACCCACCCCCTTCTTTTGGCACACAATAGGCCCTCTGTCTATCTCGAGAGGGAAAGAAAATGGGTGGCACTTTGCAGAATGTGACCTCAGTAGATGCTAGCAGTTGTAGTTACCCAACATTTGTAGGGCCAGAGCTTGCACACCGGTTATAAGCTCTAGTTACACCCTTACTATCCCCCAAGAGTTTTAATAGGGAAGGGTACAATGAGGAGAGCTCCACTCTCAATATTCCCCAAATGTTTTTAATAGTACAGTGAGAAGTGCTCCATCCTTACTATTCCCCAATAGTTTTTAATAGAGATGAGTCCAATGAGAAGTGCTCCATCCTTACTATTCCCCAAGAGTTTTAATAGGGAAGGGTACAGTGAGTAGTGCTCCATCCTTACTATTCCCCAAGAGTTTTAATAGGGAAGGGTACAATGAGGAGAGCTCCACTCTCAGTATTCCCCAATAGTTTTTAATAGTACAGTGAGAAGTGCTCCATCCTTACTATTCCCCAATAGTTTTTAATAGGGAAGGGTACAATGAGAAGTGCTCCATCCTTACTATTCCCCAATAGTTTTTAATAGGGAAGGGTACAATGAGAAGTGCTCCATCCTTACTATTCCCCAATAGTTTTTAATAGGGAAGGGTACAATGAGAAGTGCTCCATCCTTACTATTCCCCAATAGTTTTTAATCGGGAAGGGTACAGTGAGAAGTGCTCCATCCTTACTATTCCCCAATAGTTTTTAATCGGGAAGGGTACAGTGAGAAGTGCTCCATCCTTACTATTCCCCAATAGTTTTTAATCGGGAAGGGTACAGTGAGAAGTGCTCCATCCTTACTATTCCCCAATAGTTTTTAATAGGGAAGGGTACAATGAGAAGTGCTCCATCCTTATTATTCCCCAGGAGTTTTTTTTATAGGGAAGGGTACAATGAGGAGAGCTCCACTCTCAGTATTCCCCAATAGTTTTTAATAGTACAGTGAGAAGTGCTCCATCCTTACTATTCCCCAGGAGTTTTTAATAGGGAAGGGTACAATGAGAAGTGCTCCATCCTTACTATTCCCCAGGAGTTTTTTTTATAGGGAAGGGTACAATGAGAAGTGCTCCATCCTTACTATTCCCCAATAGTTTTTAATAGGGAAGGGTACAATGAGAAGTGCTCCATCCTTACTATTCCCCAGGAGTTTTTTTTATAGGGAAGGGTACAATGAGAAGTGCTCCATCCTTACTATTCCCCAATAGTTTTTAATAGGGAAGGGTACAATGAGAAGTGCTCCATCCTTACTATTCCCCAAGAGTTTTAATCGGGAAGGGTACAGTGAGAAGTGCTCTATCCTTACTATTCCCCAGGAGTTTTAATTGGGAAGGGTACAGTGAGACGTGCTCCATCCTTACTATTCCCAAGAGTGTTTAACAGGGAAGGATACAATAAGTAGTGCTCCATCCTTACTATTCCCCAATAGTTTTTAATAGGGAAGGGTACAGTGAGAAGTGCTCCATCCTTACTATTCCCCAATAGTATTTAATAGGGAAGGGTACAATGAGTAGTGCTCAATCTTTACTATTCCCCAAGAGTGTTTAACAGGGAAGGGTACAGTGAGAAGTGCTCCATCCTTACTATCCCCCCCAAGTTCTTTCCATCTCCTTAGTGAGTGCCGGACAATATGGGAAAGGGAAACTAAGAGAGAAGTTGAACAGTGACGCAGAAGAAGAATCATTTCTCGTTCAGGATATTGCAGCGAATATAAAAGAAACAAAAGATATTCCTGCTACTTTCACCTACACAAATCTGTCATCAAAGATAGAGCATATCATGTGTAAATGAGGTACCATATTTATCCACGAGAGGAATACATTAAGGAGACGGCTGAAAGCCCCAGGGTAAAACATCAGTGTATTTGTGGCTCTTGATGACAGGTGCCATGTTACCCCTAAGGATAAAGGCAAATAGTCCTCACCAGTAATACACGGGGCACTGGGAGGGTGGAATACACTCAGATATTACACCCCTGGGGTCCCTGTTCCATAGCCAACATGAGTATGAGCCCTAGTAACAAACTGCCAGTAAATAAGGATATTTTCTGATGTTTCTGGCCCTATCAATCATCATTAAAACTGTACAATAGAATATTCCTTTTTCTATCATTTTTCTCCTTCAGCGAGGAGCCCTGATTTGCATCGGGGGGCATCATTGTGTCAAAGCTAATATCTCTCGCCATTACTAAAGATGGCCTCTGTCATTGCGGTTTCATTAAATATGGCCTGGGGGGAGAGATAAAAGGCTATTCATGCGCTCGTATGATGGCTTGCTGCAGCCGCAATGCTATTAAATGAGCATTAAATATTGAAATGGCACGGAGAACAAAATATTGGCAGATATGGTGGGTGTAAGCCTGATTATGATGGATAAACAGAATGGGGGATTTATGTGCATTAGCCTAAAAAACATTTATGTAAGGTTACAGGTTTCCAAAGTGGTCAGACTTCCTAAAGATCATGGTGTGTAATCCCTACGGGACCCTGGAAGGGCTGGATGTACGGGCTGTTCCACCCCCTGTCCCTATGTCCCTATGGTAGTTATGCCCCTTGTATTACAATGTCCTGCGCACACAAAGCTATGTTACTCCATATGGGGACAAATCCAATACATATCCATGCGTCTCCAGAACCAAACTTACCGTATAAACTCTAAGGGACAATAGGGCTCATCAGGCCCAGACTGGCAATCTGTGAAAATGCCAGGGGGGCTGCTGTAAGATGCCACAGACACTCACTATTTATTGGGCCTATGGGGGGGCTGTTTGGTCCTCTGTGTACTTGGAATGCCAGAGGCTATTTAGAACCCCGATTCAGACTACAAGGTGCACACTTGCCCCTTCCCTGCACTTTCCTGAAAGGACAATGGTTTTTACCCTCCAAGATGGAATACAGAGCCCTGAGTGTGCTCCATGAATACAGTGTTTCCTGCATTCAACTTCACTTGAGGGGTATGAGGAGGCACCTAGGCAACATCCCCTCCCTGTCCCAGAACTTGCAAGTCACTCAAATGCCCAAGTCAGGGATTAGAGGCACAGGGTGCAAGGGAGCCCTGTACTCAGGGTTGGACTGGGCCAGCAGGACACCGGGAAAAAAACAGGTGGAACCAGGAACTAGTGGACGTCACCGACCCAGAACCAACCAATCATTAGCGCTTTCCCGCTGTCCCCCCTCCCCCAAATCTGCCCGTGTAAGTATGAGCTGTGCATGCTGGGGTGGGGGGGGGGGGGGGAGGTGGTGGTAGGGCAGTGGGGACCCTGGGGAGTGTGGGGGCCCTGGGGTGGCATTGCTTTAGGTTTAGTGTGCAGCTAGACCCCGGATGCTTTCCGCCACTTAATGCTCTAAAACTTGCTCCAGGAGTCAAATGGTAAATGACCCATATCGACTCTATAACACTGTATACAGACGTACATACAATTAGCAGCACAATGTACAAATAGTAACTGCTCAGCCGTTATCACTGTAATATACAGAGGCAATATTATACTGTCCTCCCATGAGTATTTACAGATTTGAAATTGCCATGATGGCTGTTATACATGAAATTAATAATACTTTTGCTTGCCGCTCTTTGGGCAAAGCATTAATTATAAAGCTACTCAAAACAATGTGAGTGGTAAAGTCATTGAAAGCTGTAATTCTGGAGAATGCAGAGACAGCAGCTTTTATTGGCCGAGAATGGTCAGCTGTTCCTATGCTGCAGTATAATAACTGGCTGATCCTACACTACAATTGCTTGCTACAGCTATTGGTGGCCATACACTGGCCCGTACTTCATCAACCCATGGGGCAAACAGACGGATACTATACTACTGGCCAGATATGTGGGTGGCCATATTTAGTCGGGGCAACTGCTTGAACAATTGAAACTATAAGAAGTGAAGAGAGGCTGAAGCTTCTGTAATTTCCAGCTTCCGATGGACCATGTTCCTGGCCCAAGGTGTCCTTGTAGGTAAAATCTTGTTTGGACGGATCAAAACTGAAATTCCTACTGACACACATCCCAAAACTGTTGGGTTATATGGGTGAAATTACCAAAGGGCCTGACAAAACCGGGACATGCATGGCCAGCTCAAGTCTGTTATCTAAAAGTTCTTTTGGGTCTTTCTTTATCAACAACTCACTTAGCATAGTCTCATTAAAGGAAAACTATACCCACACACATATGTAGGTCTCTATATAAATACACTGCATAAACAACTCAATTGTAAAACGCTGCTTCATACAAATTTCACACAAAATAGACTTATTTAGTAGTATGTGCCATTGGGTAATCGTAAATAGAAAACTGCCAAGTACTAAGGGCCGCCCCCTGGGATCATAGGAGTCACAGTGCACACAAACAAGCCAAGGCACACATACATGCTAGGCCCCATCAGCCAATGAATGGGCAGAGTTCTGTCTTTTACTCCCAAACTACTTCCTGTTACAGTTAGAGCTGCATCACTTCCTGTCAGTTGATCTCTGAGGGAGCACACAGCCCATCACAAAATGGCGGCTCAAGGGAAAGGATGTAAAAGGGCAATATTTACTCATATATATATTCCAGTTTGGATTCTTTAATGGGTCACTTGATATGATATAAACGATCCGTTGGCTAAGTAATTATTGTGTGGGTATAGTAGGATCCCCCCATATATAAACTTGTATTAATCTGCTTTGAATCTCATCAGCCATTTGAACTCCCCAGTGTCCTTAGATAATCTACCCAATTAGGGCCCCCACTTATTTTCCATCCTTATCTCTAATCTTGTGTAGTTACAATTGATTCATTAATACATAATTATTATTTTATGACCCCATTTCTCTGTCTGTCGCAGGCACCCTGGCCGGACCACCCTCAGTCATTGCTATAGCCAAGCCTTATTCTGGGCAAATGAAGGCCCCAATGGTAACGGTCACTGAACTCTTAGGGGTTGATTTGCACGTAGATGTCTAGTTCTGTTGGACACCTTTCCAGATGTTATTGGTTCTGCTCATTTATTCTCTGTTCATTATCAGCTCTCGCTGTATCTGGCCCCTATTCCATATGTAAATACAATATTAGATTCCAATTAAATAGCCATTCATTAAAGGAGAAGGACATTTTGTGTGATTCAACCAGCAGAAATCAATTCCGCAGCCTTCCCCACCCACTTTCCTTCTCTCTCTCTCTCTATATATATACATTTCCCATTGATTCCTCCAATTTGTATCTAACAGCTGACACGTTCCACACGCCCAATCCTATTAATGCGCAAACTAATATTCTCTCGCTCAGTTTAGTGATTGACAGGTGGATCTGGGATTCATACGGCCTGTATATCCAACCAGTGGCCCGGGGTTGTGTAGGCATCGTAATATACGCAATATATCTAACATAGTAACATAGTAA
The DNA here is from genome assembly GCF_000004195.4 of Xenopus tropicalis. Lineage (NCBI taxonomy): Eukaryota > Metazoa > Chordata > Amphibia > Anura > Pipidae > Xenopus > Xenopus tropicalis. The sequence goes on along the minus strand of NC_030685.2, from coordinate 14,306,707 downwards.
CACAGTAAGTTAGGTTGAAAAAAGACCTACGTCCATCACGTTCAACCATAATGCCTATATATAACCTGCCTAACTGCCAGTTGATCCAGAGGAAGGCAAAAAACCCCATCTGAAGCCTCTCTAATTTGCCACAGAGGGGAAAAAATTCCTTCCTGACTCCAAGATGGCAATCGGACCAGTTCCTGGGGCAATTTGTACTAAGAGCTCCCATCCCACTGTATTCCCTCACTTACTAAGGGCCGCCCCCTGGGATCATAGGAGTCACAGTGCACACAAACAAGCCAAGGCACACATACATGCTAGGTCTCATCAGCCAATGAACGGGCAGAGTTCTGTCTTTTGCTCCCACACTACTTCCTGTTACAGTTAGAGCTGCATCACTTCCTGTCAGCTGATCTCTGAGGGAGCACACAGCCCATCACTAAATGGCGGCTCAAGGGAAAGGATGTAAAAGGGCAATATTTGCTAAGGGCTGAAGTTCTGTTAAACACACTAACCTGATGAATAGATATCAGTAAAACTGAATTAAACTGAAGGTTGACTTGTCCTTTAAACATTATATGTGCATTACGAGGCAGATATATGGAGAGTAGAAGGCTATATACAGGGATGGTATCCTCTACAAACCCGATGCATGTTTAATGGGTTCCTCCCGGTGGCTGATAGAAAACACATATCACCGGCCCAGCCAATTTGTATTTCTAATATCAAATAATTTCTCATTTTCCCGAGCCTGCGTCAGGTTGGCCGGAGTCAGAGCCCCGCTGCCATGTTTGAATAACAAGCCCATTTGCTTTCCGAACGAGACCAGCTCTTAGCATTTTAATTGAATGCCGCGTCTCGGGAGGAGAGTTTTGCGCCGGTGTTTAATATGTGTGAGAAATGGCTTTCATTTATTCCAACCGCGGTTACCTCAGGTGAGAACCTTGTCAATGGATCCTTTGCATCTTCTCATCTATCTGAGACAGTAGGAAACCTATCAGGCACCTGTTTCATATTCTAGACCTGGTCCTGTTGTCTTACCCCTTTGCCAGATACTATTATTACTAACATTTATTTATAAAGCGCCAACATATCCCGCAGCGCTGTACAATAAGTGGGTTTCATACATTAGACATACAGAGTAACATATAAAGCAATCAATAACCGATACAAGAGGGGAAGAGAGCCCTGCCCAAAAGAGCTTACAATCTACAAGGAGTAACATATAAAGCAATCAGTAACCGATACAAGAGGGGAAGAGAGCCCTGCCCAAAAGAGCTTACAATCTACAAGGAGTAACATATAAAGCAATCAATAACCGATACAAGAGGGGAAGAGAGCCCTGCCCAAAAGAGCTTACAATCTACAAGGAGTAACATATAAAGCAATCAATAACCGATACAAGAGGGGAAGAGAGCCCTGCCCAAAAGAGCTTACAATCTACAAGGAGTAACATATAAAGCAATCAGTAACCGATACAAGAGGGGAAGAGAGCCCTGCCCAAAAGAGCTTACAATCTACAAGGAGTAACATATAAAGCAATCAATAACCGATACAAGAGGGGAAGAGAGCCCTGCCCAAAAGAGCTTACAATCTACAAGGAGTAACATATAAAGCAATCAATAACCGATACAAGAGGGGAAGAGAGCCCTGCCCAAAAGAGCTTACAATCTACAAGGAGTAACATATAAAGCAATCAATAACCGATACAAGAGGGGAAGAGAGCCCTGCCCAAAAGAGCTTACAATCTACAAGGAGTAACATATAAAGCAATCAATAACCGATACAAGAGGGGAAGAGAGCCCTGCCCAAAAGGGCTTACAATCTACAAGGAGTAACATATAAAGCAATCAATAACCGATACAAGAGGGGAAGAGAGCCCTGCCCAAAAGAGCTTACAATCTACAAGGAGTAACATATAAAGCAATCAATAACCGATACAAGAGGGGAAGAGAGCCCTGCCCAAAAGGGCTTACAATCTACAAGGAGTAACATATAAAGCAATCAATAACCGATACAAGAGGGGAAGAGAGCCCTGCCCAAAAGAGCTTACAATCTACAAGGAGTAACATATAAAGCAATCAGTAACCGATACAAGAGGAGAAGAGAGCCCTGCCCAAAAGAGCTTACAATCTACAAGGAGTAACATATAAAGCAATCAATAACCGATACAAGAGGGGAAGAGAGCCCTGCCCAAAAGAGCTTACACTCTACAAGGAGTAACATATAAAGCAATCAATAACCAATACAAGAGGGGAAGAGAGCCCTGCCCAAAAGAGCTTACAATCTACAAGGAGTAACATATAAAGCAATCAATAACCGATACAAGAGGGGAAGAGAGCCCTGCCCAAAAGAGCTTACAATCTACAAGGAGTAACATATAAAGCAATCAATAACCGATACAAGAGGGGAAGAGAGCCCTGCCCAAAAGAGCTTACAATCTACAAGGAGTAACATATAAAGCAATCAATAACCGATACAAGAGGGGAAGAGAGCCCTGCCCAAAAGAGCTTACAATCTACAAGGAGTAACATATAAAGCAATCAATAACCGATACAAGAGGGGAAGAGAGCCCTGCCCAAAAGAGCTTACAATCTACAAGATTATTATTAACATTTATTTATAAAGCGCCAACATATCCCGCAGCGCTGTACAATGAGTGAGATATCATTAGGACTTACCAAAGATTTGCCTGGATAGGTATAGTCAAAATGAGATTGGCCTGCTGGGAGACCAGAATAATCCCAGAGGACCCTGGCCTTGGAGTTGTCCCATTGGTTGCTGTTATATCCCTTTGCGTAGACTTCAGTGATTTGCCATCTTCTAGTTTAGTTTCTAAAAAATGGTGCCTACTTATTGTAAAGGCCCTTAACATCTATTTCTCAGGGGGGTCCATTGTGCCCCACTTTGGCACGGGGGCTCAGGGTCTGACGGGGCTAGCGGGACACCTGGAAAAAAAACCCTAAGGGTCTTTGCCCTTGTTGACCCTGTCGACCAAGGCAGGAACTTCCACCACCCCAACTGGGGTGTCCACTTTACCGGTATTTTACCATCCTAGCTGGCAAAATTTCAGTCAGAGCCGGGATCTGTATTACAAATTACAATGTAATTTGCTAGTTAATCTGCCCCTGGCCCGCCTCCGATCTGCCCTTTTTTACCAATATTAGTTCCTATACCAAATCCTCTGCTTCTTGCTTACATCATGATGCACTCTGGTCCCTCAATGTGACAATTAGCCACCTCAATGTCACGACCCTCCCACCCTCTGTTTACTTCTAACTGACTATACCCTTGTGAACAAGCCCCCAGCCAGGCCGGTGTTATTTTACTTTATAAAGATGGCATCCCTAACCCCAACTAAAAGGAAGTAGGTGGTAGGTGGAGGCTATATAGGAACAGGAAAAGACAGGCAGGCACTGACGGCAGTCATTGAGCCTTTGACTAAGTACGAAATGCGTAAGGCTTTGTAGCATTATGTGTAAATATAAATAAACTTTATTGATTTTACTGCAATACTTGAGCTACAGATTTACATCATTTTGCGATCTGGAGTGCCTGCCTGACTTTTTGTGTTCCTATATTGGCTCCCTTAAGCTGAAGGTCTGGGGCAAGAACACTCGGACCCCTAACTACTACAGGTAAGAATTCTACTTCATTCGCTTAGCCCTATATATCTTATTTGATTTTCCATGGTAGGTGGAGGCTGGCAGCGGTGGAGGAGTTTGCGACTGGGCCAGTTGGACCCTGGGGTGGCATCCATGGTGGGCTCCAGTCCGACACTGCGGGGGCTGGTTGGTTTAATACTACAGGGCCATATGATATAATTAAAAATCAAGTGCAGGTATCTTTGTAACAACATTTATTAAAGGGGTCTGTGCTACTCTGAAATTGTTCCTGGGCTTAGTATGGGCAAAGGATTGTAGATTGTTAGATTGTAAGCTCTACGGGGCAGGGACCTCCTTTCTACTGTGTCTCATACCACATGACACTTACTCCCTGTGTATTTATACTTATTTATTGTATTTATTATAACACTTGTCCTCCCTGTGTGTAATTCTGTATATTGTAAGATTGTACATTGCTGTGTACCCTTGTGGCGCTTTATAAATAAAGTTATACAAACACACATACATACATAGGACCCCCCCATGTTTATACATTCATCAAAAAACACCTCTGAATATTATTTTTCTAAGAACATATGTCAGAGCGAGGTCCTTCCCTGTAGAAAGTATAATGCAATCGCTATAAATACAACCCCAAACAAGCCACGCAGGGAGTGTATGGCAATGTGCCCCCCGAAATATCTCTAATAACGTAATAACCCGGCAGGAGGTATCGATTCCTGGCTGGAGTTTAAAGCCGCTCTCTTTGTTTTCTCGCCATTGGGCAGATGGTTTTCTCGCAGCGATTAACATAAGATATTCAGTTTTGCTGGAAGTGTTTCTCACTGATGAAAGAACTTTAATTAAATTGTTCTGCGTCCCCCCCTTCCCCCAGAACCGGTTGCTCCTGTGGCTAGGGAAGAATAAATAAACCCGTTAGATTCTTACATTATGCCCATATGGGCAGGCACTGGGCATTTTGCCTTCTACTCTCTTTGGCAACGTCTAAATCCCCCCCTTCCATCTGCTTTTATTATGTCCCACCTATTTAATTGTTACCTACTACTGTAGATTTTACTTTACTAAAGAAGGTCATAGACAGGGCCGCTGCTGGCCAAATGGGTGCCCTAAGCAGAAATGTACTTTTGTGCCCCCTTCCCCCAAGTAAAAATAAAATAATAAAAAAAAAACACCTACTATAGGGGCCCCACACACAGTGCCCCCAATATCCCCGATAGAAAATGCCCCCATAGTAAGTGCCCCCAATAGCCCCCATAGATTGATTGAACTATCCGGGACAGCGGGATGCGCTATAAAAACTGGCGGGACAGTGTTGGGGGGTATGTTATAATATATAAAAATGATTTTTTTGAGCAGCTGGGATGGTGCCCCCCTGGGAGTTGGTGCCCTATGCAGACTGAGTACTCTGCTTATAGGGAGCTGCGGCCCTGGTCATGGATACCCAATATAAACAGCAAGGGAGCCCAGCTTGTAGTCCTGACCAATAGCTTGGCTTTTGCCTTAAGCTGATATTATTTGTATTAATGACAGAAGCAGCAGAGCAATCCAATACACAATCAGAGCGTTTCTGTGCCAAGGATGCCCGCGCATGGCAAGCCCCATAGTCCCAGCTCATAGAGAGTCCCAGCCGATGAATGGCGAGCGCCTCTCCGCATTCTTCAAGTGATTGCTTTGTGTTACATTAACAAGGAAAATCATCTCTCATATAAACATGTTATTATGTACAGAGGCGGCCTTCATCCCCCTGATACCAGCGCCTCTTGTGTAATGCAACACTGAACCCTGCGTCAACATTGGACCCTTGACTTTAGCATTGCCCTTGGTTTGTGCGCTGAGCTTATTCTCTTTGTTTGTTCAACGTGGTCTTCCAACTTCTCAAGGGCAAATATGCCTCTGTAATGTGGTGGAATGCCCCAGATACAAGTGAGCAGCAATACCCTGGGCAAATGAGAACTTGTGGGGGGATTTTGCCCCCTCATTTTGAATTGACATTCCTACATTATTCTCTTTCTACCTCAGCGCCGCCATCAACATCATTTAGAAAATGGAAATGAAAAAAACCCATTTAACCAAGAGTTTTTCCCATCTATTGTGTGTGACGCAGGCGTAATTGCTTTGTATGCCACGTGTCTGACACTTGACAGTGTTGTCTGCACTCGCTAATGCTCTTCAGCATCATTGGCTTAATAGCCGACTAGAATTGGCTCATTGCTCGCCAATAAGGCACGCAGCCCCTTGCCTTGATACTCTGTCACTTACGTCTCTTCTTGGCTCAGTCATGTTCCCTGGTAGGAAAGACGTTACCCTCTCGAAGCCTCCTATGTTCCTTACAGATTGCTAATGGTCAACACCATTTGAAGGAATGGGTGAAGCTTCAACAAATTGTAAAGGTTCTCCATAGAAAGCAGAACCCTAGAGAAGATAATATCTATATATATAGGGTTGGACTGGGCCGGTGGGACACTGATCCCCACTGGTGCTCCCCCTGCTGACCTCCCTTCGCGTATAGGAAGTATCAGAAATGTGTGTATGGGCAGCAGGGGCCCCTGGGGGAGGGGGACTCCTGGGGTGACAGCCCTGGTGGGCCCCGCACACCCCAGTCCAACCCTGAATATATAACCGGTCAATGTAGTTGCCATTAAATTTGTAATACTAAATTTAGCCCCTGGCCGGCCCACCTAAGCCCTCAACCCACCCCAACCCTACCTTGTTCCTTCCCCATTCTCCCCTGGATCAAACCTCTAGCTCTCCATTGTGTTGTAGCCCCACCCATTTTGATGTCTCCTCTCTATTGCCACGCCTCTGTTCATGGCCTGCCCCCTGTAGTCACCACCCCTGGCCAGTCTGTAAGAGCAACGCTACTGCCTAGTACTGGGTTTTACAAGGTGCCTTCTCCTAGTGTGATCTCCCTTCCCTGGTCCCTCACCATTTATAATCTTAGGCCCATGTTCTGCTCCGCCTATAACCCAGCCCATCTCCCCGCCCATTTCCTGGACCCCACCCATCTTGCCCATTTCCACACCCCTTACAATATAGCCCCAAAATGGTGTCCCTACACCCCACCAACCCAAAGGCCGATATTATTGACAGAAAAGGTGGCAACTCTACTAATAATATAATTTTATTCTTTAAATCCTCTGTGGGGTTAATACAAGTTCTTTCTGCCGGGATATCAGCGCCACATATGAGCTGCTCGGCAGGACCCCATTAGATTCCCATTTATTGGCAGCCATGCTGTTATTGTATTTGGCAGAAAGTGAATGAAAGTCACATCCGTCCCGTGTCACACTGGGCTTTATTAGTTACTGCTGTGGCACAATGCAAAGCCCCGGCAGGCAATCATTTCTCCTACTGTGGCCCCTTAATGGCTTCTCAGCCTGTTGAGCAGTAAGGATGCTGGGATACATGTAGGGCTATGAGCGGGTATCAGTGTGTCGACATTTATTAAAGAACACTGAGGCATATACTGCGGGGAGAGCGAGGCTCCATTATGCCTGTGTGGAATTCTCATAAGGATAATCGCCTGTGATTGATGGAGATCCCTTATGCCGCTATTCAGAGCCATAGCAACACTTTAATATGAGTAACAGGCTGTAAATTATGGATGTCTATATCTTATTGTATAACACTGTGAGGCATAATAGATTGGAACATAGATATTGTGCATAATTGTGTACTGTCAGAGAGATGTAGGGGCTGATATAGCTGAGAATCCTAAAGGGGATCTCCACCCAGCAAAAACTATGGATATTCTATGGCTACGGGAGAATATAATATGGGCAGGAGAGAGACAGGGCTGTGTATTAATATACAAAGTTCTGTCTCTCTCCTGCCCATATAATATACACAGCTCTGTCTCTCTCCTGCCCATATAATATACACAGCTCTGTCTCTCTCCTGCCCATATAATATACACAGCCCTGTCTCTCTCCTGCCCATATAATATACACAGCCCTGTCTCTCTCCTGCCCATATAATATACACAGCCCTGTCTCTCTCCTGCCCATATAATATACACAGCCCTGTCTCTCTCCTGCCCATATAATATACACAGCTCTGTCTCTCTCCTGCCCATATAATATACACAGCCATATAATCAGCCATATAATTATGGGCAGGAGAGAGACAGAGCTGTGTATATTATATGGGCAGGAGAGAGACAGGGCTGTGTATATTATATGGGCAGGAGAGAGACAGGGCTGTGTATATTATATGGGCAGGAGAGAGACAGGGCTGTGTATATTATATGGGCAGGAGAGAGACAGGGCTGTGTATATTATATGGGCAGGAGAGAGACAGGGCTGTGTATATTATTTAGCTGGTATTTCGGCTGTCTCTCTTGGTTACACTTCCATTTCAGGCAGAAAACAGAATGAATGAGTGGAACAAACTGGCGCTAATGGACGTTAATGCAGATGGTGAAATATTGATGTTAAAGGAATCAAATTATACCTGTCATTAACTCATTCATTGTAATTATCTCTGTATTATGGGGAGGGAACCTTGTTGTTTCCATAAGGATGTAAATGAGGTTGGGCTTTAATTAATGAATTAAATAGCTGCCATAGAGTCATGTGCCCCTGACTTTCCTGCCCTGACAGCTCCCCACAAATGGTTCTATCTGCTTTGGTTCCCCTTGGAACATATGTGGGGGGGGGGGTTCCACCCCGTTTGCTAGAGGGGGGTTTATTTAGAATCCAACTTGAACTGTATGTTCTGTCTAATTCTCTTTCTCAATTACTGCTCTTTATTCACCCAACGCTGGCGGCACAGTCACTAACTAATCAGCAAATCAGGAAATTCTGTTGCCTTTCTGCCTGCCCTGTGCTGTGTATTAACCGTCTGATCCTAGAGCCCCAGAGGGATTAAAACAACCCACAAATATGGCAGCCAGGAAGGACCAGTTGCTCCTAATCTCATGCCCCTGTAGGCAGACATTGGCTTCCAGTTTGTCCTTTCTTGGTTTACAATTAATACTATTGGCCTGAGAAGGTGACGTAAATGATCCTTACCTGCTTGACCAGACCTGGATGGAGAATTCAGATGGGCAAGGGCATCTGTGCCACTTGTATATCTGCTGCTTAAGGTACAACCCAATCGGATGAGATTAATAGGCCGGCTTTGTATGTTTGAGCCATACAGACCACTCGGATAGTCCAACCAGGCAAAGACCTGCTTGTTGTGTCCTGCTAAATGAGTGTATCTCCATGTATGGCCAGCTTATCTGGTCTGGGTCAACAGGGCCCACGAGGTGTTCTCCCGGGGTCCCGCTGGCCCAGTCCAACCCTGTATGTGTCTTGGATTAGCACCAGCAATGGTCTGTAACACATTGGGTTATGTGGCTTACACAAAATAACATTTATTGGGCATTAAAAGTCAAGGGTAGAACGTTGTGCCCGAGCAACCCTGAGCCCTGTGGCACTGCCCCTTCTCTCTTATCTTTCCTGTTAACAGCATCTGCAGCATTTTATCATTATTATCAACAGGTACAATTAGAAATCCTAATATATTTGAATGCACAAATCATAAAAAAATTCAGAATTCTCATCAGTGTCTGCAAAATGAAATCATCTTTATTTCTTTACAGTTACGGGAACCAGGGGGGGGATAATAGGATGTGATGAACTTTTTATACTGTTCCAAAATCAGCCCAAATTCCAGCTGTTTAACACCTTCAGGGCTGCTTGTTCAAATCCACAAGATATAACATGGCTCATTATCTGGGGGTGCAAGGGCAGTCCCCCCAATGTCTTTTTTCCCAGTCTGCTCCCTGCCCCCGGGCTAACATGCCCCCTCCCAGCCCAGGCCTGACCCAGCTGGAGATCAATAATACCTTCCCCCAAAAATTATAAGAGCGTACAAGGCATTGAGCACAGTCGTTGGTCCCAACACATATGGCGTCCATGGTCTTCGTTAACAGCCATTAGAGTAGAATGATGGGACCATAGAAGTTCCTTCCCTAATACCATCTATGTACAACTTCAAGTGCCCTCTGGACCGAACCAGGCCGATCAACTGTCATCCCTTGGCTTAGTAATAAAGCTAGTGAGTCCTTCAGAAACCGTGTCTCCTTTTTTGTTCACTATTTTTGGTCCTGTGTGGATACAAATTATGAAGTATTAGGCTGGAAATGATAAAATCTAGGCTATAGTTGCACATTATCACCCACAATTCCAACATTTGTCCAATGCCTGTTCTATTAAAACCTTTGCCCACCTCAACAGGCAGCCAGTTATTCAAACAGAGGCTGTGGTGGAACTTATCTCTGCAGATACATCTCGTCTACATCCCCATTGCACTTTATGTCCAACCTGGACAGATCTGTGAACAGTTTGTAGTGTGTGTCTATTGATCTTATGGTATAGGAGCGGCCTCCTACTAAAGCTTGTTCATCTTGGAAGTTATAGTACAACAGCTGTGGTGGCACAAGTGGAACCACCATTGATTTCACCTTGATACAGGTGACAACTTTGACTCAAAATACTGAGCTTCTTTTGGTGTTGGCCATGAAATACTGAGCTTCCTTTGGTGTTGCCCATGAAATACTGAGCTTCTTTTGGTGTTGGCCATGAAATACTGAGCTTCTTTTGGTGTTGGCCATGAAATACTGAGCTTCTTTTGGTGTTGGCCATGAAATACTGAGCTTCCTTTGGTGTTGCCCATGAAATACTGAGCTTCTTTTGGTGTTGGCCATGAAATACTGAGCTTCTTTTGGTGTTGGCCATGAAATACTGAGCTTCTTTTGGTGTTGGCCATGAAAGGAATATCAAGAATTACTGGGTCAGTTTGGTCGATTACTTGGTTTTAAAGCATCAAAATGTTTACACGTAGCTGTAGTTGATCTATATATTACTATACGTTCCCTCAGATTTACTCCCTCAGTCCATCTTTCTTCTGACATATCCATAAAAAGGCAATGGTTCCTCTCTGTCTTCAAGCTCAGGAGATCAGCACTTACAAAGAGATGAATCCCTCTTGAAGAACATCAGTCTTCTTCTTCTTAAACTAAGTTTGTTTAACCTTACATTTTGGCATGTTAGAGGCACAGGCAAAGGCTTAGAGAAACTGTCAGGGGGTACCCAGCGGTCTCGACGAATCAGAGTGATTTGCTCCTGCGTGATGCCCATGCATTTTTCCATTGTCGTCATTAATGTGAGACATTTCAGAAGAAGCAGCATCGAACCCTGGCTCGGCGTGGGCCGCGTTGACCACGTGCACTTTATTCCGACCTTTCTTCCTCAGAAGGCAGCTGAAGACCTTCTGGAAGCCCTTCCGGAAGTGCTTTGAAACCAAGGCATAGACGATGGGATTGAGGCAGGAGTTGGCGTAGGCCATGCAATGGGAGAGCAGGCGGAAGGCATACGTGGCTTGGTTGAAAGGGAAGTCGCCGTACAGGTAGCACATAACCACAACATGATGGGGAAGCCAGCAAAGGCAGAAGAGCACAGTCACGATGATGATCATCTTGGTCACCTTTCTCTTGGCCTTTTTGGACTCTGACATATCCTCCAGTGGATCGACTGCTGTCCATAGGTACTTAATGGTCCTGGTGTAAGACAGGCTTACAATGAGCACGGGGATGACATAACCCACAATGAAAGTGCCGGTATCCATTATCTTACGCGTCCGCTCCTTCCAGCCCGGCATGCAGATATGGCTGGACTCATAGTCCATCAGGTCATAGTAACTCAGGTATGGACCAGCAAACACCACAGAGAGGCCCCATATTATAGCCATGGTAGCGATGGCATTGCATGGAGTCCGAAGCTCGCGGGAGCGCAGGGGGTAACGTATTGCCAGGTACCTGAGAAGGAATCAAGGAGATATATCATCAAGAATGAGAACTTTGCATAAACATCTTCAAAAAGAGCTAACTCTGTCCTGTACAACACTTTCCCCAATAAGTTAGTTTTTCCAGGAACAGTAACCCATAGCAACCAATATGATGTTTGCTTTTAAACAGGTGACCAATAAATTCTACCTGTTGATTGGTTGCTATGGGTTACTGCTCCTGGGAAAACTTATATCTTATATTACATAACCCCGTTGGTGTTACAATTATACTCCTTTATGGACCTTTCTGACCATCATTTTGAGTTTCATGGATTCTTTTATTGTGTTGAGACTGGAGCATCTGAGAAGGGCATAGGGATTCCCCTGTATTCTCCCTGTACTAAGCACAATTCTGCAATTCTGTTTGCTCATAGCCTGTACAGAGAGATACCATAAAACTATGGCAGCATAGGGATTCCCCTGTACTAAGCACAATTCAGCAGGAACAGCCCCCTAAGTTTGCTCATAGCCTGTACAGAGAGATACCATAAAACTATGGCAGCATAGGGATTCCCCTGTACTAAGCACAATTCAGCAGGAACAGCCCCCTAAGTTTGCTCATAGTCTGTACAGAGAGATACCATAAAACTATAGCAGCATAGGGATTCCCCTGTACTAAGCACAATTCAGCAGGAACAGCCCCCTAAGTTTGCTCATAGCCTGTACAGAGAGATACCATAAAACAATGGCAGCATAGAAGGTTTCCTGTACTATTTAACACACTTTTGATTGAAAAAGTAAATATGCCCTTTGAATGTAGTTATACATACCTGTCAACGGACACGGCGGCAAGGGTGAAACTGCTGGCATACATGGTGAGATAGATAAAGAAGTGCACAGCTTTACACATGAAAGCCCCAAACACCCAGTCCTCCAGGGAGTAGATAGTGGCCTGGAAGGGCACACAGAAGATGATGAAGGATACATCGGCCACACTGAGATTGAGGATGAAGAGATTGGTTGTGTTGTGAGTCCTTTGGCCGCTCCTTAGCAGCACGGCAAGCACCAAGCTGTTCCCCACAGTCCCCAGCAGGAAGATGAGGGAGAAGATCACAGGCACCACAATGCTGGCCGGGCTGAACAGACTGAGGTCGGAGGAATTCCATGGGCCGGCGAGGCCAGCAAAGTCATCCGGCTCCGACATCGACCCAGCTGGGGGATCTGCAAATGATTATAATCTGTTATTGATTTATATGGCACACCGGGATAGAAATGATGCCTGTAGCCTAATAGATATGGCAGTTTTGTGTCATCAAAGGACAATTATTATTATTAACATTTTTTTATAAAGCGCCAACATATCCCGCAGCGCTGTACAATAAGTGGGTTTCATACATTGGGCATACAGAGTAACATATAAAGCAATCAGTAACCGATACAAGAGGTGAAGAGAGCCTGCCCAAAAGAGCTTACACTCTACAAGGAGTAACATATAAAGCAATCAGTAACCGATACAAGAGGTGAAGGGAGCCCTGCCCAAAAGAGCTTACAATCTACAAGGAGTAACATATAAAGCAATCAATAACTGATACAAGAGGGGAAGAGAGCCCTGCCCAAAAGAGCTTACACTCTACAAGGAGTAACATATAAAGCAATCAATAACTGATACAAGAGGGGAAGAGAGCCCTGCCCAAAAGAGCTTACAATCTACAAGGAGTAACATATAAAGCAATCAATAACCGATACAAGAGGGGAAGAGAGCCCTGCCCAAAAGAGCTTACAATCTACAAGGAGTAACATATAAAGCAATCAATAACCGATACAAGAGGGGAAGAGAGCCCTGCCCAAAAGAGCTTACAATCTACAAGGAGTAACATATAAAGCAATCAATAACTGATACAAGAGGGGAAGAGAGCCCTGCCCAAAAGAGCTTACAATCACAATAAATGATTATTAAAAACACTAGTTATTAAGTGGAAGCAGCCTAGTTCTATAATGTTCTGCTTCCTGCTTGTGGGCTGCGCCCTACAAAATTGGCAGTGGTTTCAAGATCCCCTTGGAAGACTAGTCCTTTCCCAGGGCCCCCTTAGCCCAAAATGAGGGTAAAGTTATTGATGTATCAACCATTCAGCCATAATCCCAAGAATAATATAGACATCCCGCCATAACTGACCATCTAGCAAGGTTTCCAGGGTATCTAAGGAGAGCAAATGGATATTATCCCTAATTTTCCTCAAGGCAGCCCCATAGTTTGGGAACCACTAGCCAATAGCAATTGATTACAGGGCATCGGAAGCAGCAAACCAAGAACCTGTTTACATTACAGTGTTTGTTCTGGTTCCTCTGAGGCACCGTATCTCTATGATCTATTCCAGCCCTTGCCAGTATTGATGAATGTGTTTCTTGACATTTAGAATTCGCTTTAATATTTTGTTTGTAATATTCTCTTTCCCCCCTTGTCTTGTATTGATTTGCTCTTGTTTGAACCAGTTTTCTTCTGAGGACGGAGAGTTTTCTGCTTTTCCAACATGTTCTTTCAAATAAGCACAGCCTCCCTTTTAAGGGTGAAGAAGCCGTGGAACTTTCTTTTAAGGTTACACTTACCCTTTCTCTGTAATAATAAAACAGTACCTGTACTTGATCCCAACTAAGATATAATTACCCCTTATTGGGGCAGAACAGCCCTATTGGGTTTATTTCATGGTTAAATTATTCCCTTTTCTCTGTAATAATAAAACAGTACCTGTACTTGATCCCAACTAAGATATAATTACCCCTTATTGGGGGCAGAACAGCCCTATTGGGTTTATTTCATGGTTAAATGATTCCCTTTTCTCTGTAATAATAAAACAGTACCTGTACTTGATCCCAACTAAGATATAATTACCCCTTATTGGGGGCAGAACAGCCCTATTGGGTTTATTTAATGGTTAAATGATTCCCTTTTCTCTGTAATAATAAAACAGTACCTGTACTTGATCCCAACTAAGATATAATTACCCCTTATTGGGGGCAGAACAGTCCTATTGGGTTTATTTAATGGTTAAATGATTCCCTTTTCTCTGTAATAATAAAACAGTACCTGTACTTGATCCCAACTAAGATATAATTACCCCTTATTGGGGGCAGAACAGCCCTATTGGGTTTATTTAATGGTTAAATGATTCCCTTTTCTCTGTAATAATAAAACAGTACCTGTACTTGATCCCAACTAAGATATAATTACCCCTTATTGGGGGCAGAACAGCCCTATTGGGTTTATTTCATGGTTAAATGATTTTTAGGAGACTTAAGTTATGGAGATCCAAATTATGGAAAGATCCCTTATCCAGAAACCCCCAGGTCCCGAGCATTCTGGATAATGGGTCCCATAGGCTTAAGGTGGAATAAGAAAAGGCCAATAGGAATTTTCATAGACTGGGGCCCATTAGGCTCTGGGATCTCCTGGTAGGCCAGTCCAACCTGGGAGGCATCAGAGGTTACATAATGTATTTATATATATATAATATCATCTATGGCTGAGAGTGAATGGCCAGTCTATAAATAGGGACTAATCCACTAAATGCAGTTGTGATGTGTACTGTCCATGTCATCTCGTTCATTCAGTGGAACTGACCCCAATCAGAACATATTAATCTTGAGCTGTCCCTTTTGATCACAGTCATAAATGAATCCAAGACTAACAAGACCCCAGGGAGCAGGTAAATCATTTCTCATTTATCCTTGTGAACGAAATGAAATAAGGACCCTACAGACAGTGGGAGAGAGCGGCCAATGACTGTCCTGTACAATAAATCCCTAGAAATGGCGCTTAGTCCTGGTAGGAACCATACTGGGGCCGGCGCCCGTTTGCACGGCAGGGGCAGACAGATAAAAGCAGCACCAGGGCTGGACTTGACATTAAGGGCCCACAACAATTAGATGTACACGTTGCTAAATGTAATGGGTGTAACAGAGCGTTGGCGCAAATAAGAAAGGGCTGGTGAATAACTACAGCTCCCCGAGCCCTGGGGTAGAACTTCCACCCCTAAATTCTTGGCACAATGTTGTAGAAGAATCTCCTGTGCAACCCCTGCACCCATGGTAGTCAAACCCTGTGCACCCATAACATTCTCCTGACCATACCCCCTATCCCAGAACACCACCCCCATCCCACCGGTGCTATAAATACTGGTGACTCCTCCATGGAGAGATCCCTGTTCTGTGAGAACTGGTCACTAGATAAGACACAATGGGGACATGCTCTAACAATGTGTAATAAACTGCTGGCTAGCAGTGGGTTAATACTTCTGCTGTGTTAGTTCAGGTACAGATACACACTGGAACTTTTGATATATTTATTAGAACATGGCAGGTAGATCTGGCCTGCTCCATGCTTGCTCTCAGCTTAACAGGAAGCACACAACAGGAACAGGAATATCATCATCATCAATTAATGGCAAAACAGCAAGAATGCCATTAACCAAAATGTCTATACAAGCAGGTTACTACATTCCTCCCTTTTTAGCAAAAAGTAGATCTCAAAAATATATATATATTATATATATGTAACCAACAGTTATAACTCAGTTCTAAACATTTTAAGGCAGAAATGTCCAAGTTAACAATAACAGTGGCATTATAAGTCCAGTCTGTCAGGAGCCTTGCGTGCCCGTATCGGATACCTCCGTTCACCCTCAGAGGCTGTAGCACTGGTTGGATTAGATGAATTGTTGGCATCTGGTTCCTGTGAGGGCGCTACAGGTACTTGAAAGTCAATGGTAGAAAATGAAGGAGGTACAGGTGACACACTCTTATCTGGAACCAGATGCTCCACATGGACATGAATGTGACGATTACCAATTTGAACCTCATACGTCAGGGGACCCCTTCTATGGCAAATGGTCCCTGGAGACCAAAGGCGCCCTGAGTGGCGGAAGTCTCGAACCAAGACCTTATCACCTGGGTAAAAGTTTCTGATTCTTTGTCTGGAGCTATTATGTGCTTTGACTTGTTGCTTCTGATGTTTCTCCACTGTATCAGCTAAAGAGGGTTTAAGCAAATCCAACCTGCTTCGGAGGTGCCTCTTTAAAAACAGTTCCGCTGGGGTACTTTCAGTGACTGAATGTGGCGTATTCCTATAATTAAACAGAAAACGGCAAAGTCTCAACTCTCCTGTAGTGCGAGCGGACTCACTGGCTACTGAGTGTTTCATCCAGGCTTTTT
Source organism: Xenopus tropicalis (assembly GCF_000004195.4). Lineage (NCBI taxonomy): Eukaryota > Metazoa > Chordata > Amphibia > Anura > Pipidae > Xenopus > Xenopus tropicalis. The sequence goes on along the minus strand of NC_030685.2, from coordinate 14,290,121 downwards.
TAAATGTCTGAACAGCCCGTTCAGCAGCACCATTTGAAGCTGGGTGATAAGGTGGAGTTAATTTGTGCCTGATACCGTTTTGTTTCAAGAAGTACTGGAATTCCTGAGATGTGAACTGAGGTCCATTATCTGAAACCAATTCCTTTGGCAGACCATAGGATGCAAACAAATTACGCAGCAAGGTAATCGTTTTCTCGCTTGTACTCGTTTTAGTGGGTAACACCTCCAACCACTTGGAATAGCTGTCTATAACCACAAGAAATGTTTGCTGGTTTATTTCGGCATAGTCAATATGGATTCTTTCCCACGGCGAGGTGGCCCATGTCCATGGGTGAAGGGGTGCAGTGGGTGGCTGATTTTGTACAGAAGCACAAGCAGTACACTGACTTACAAAAATTTCTATATCTTGATCCAGGCCTGGCCACCACAGGTAACCACGAGCTCGTGCTTTCATCCTGTTTACACCTGGATGGCCTTCGTGAAGTTCATGCAAGAGCCTCTGACGATATTTTGGGGGAATGACAACCCGTATCCCCCACAATAAACAACCTTGATCTATGGAAAGCTCATCTCTCTTTTCAAAATATGGCTTAAGGATTTTGTCAGAGCTGTAGTTCGGCCAGCCTTTGGAAGTAAAGTCCCACACTTTTGCAATAAGAGGATCACGACTTGTTGCAGCTGCAATATCTTTGCAAGAAATAGGTAGTTTCTCTGCAAATGAAACTTGAAAAATGACACTTTCGTCATGAACATCTGTTGTATATGGGCACGGAAGCCGTGATAGAGCATCTGCATTCCCATGATCCTGAGAACGTCTATATACAATATCATAGTCATATGCCAATAGGAGTAGTGCCCACCGTTGCATTCGAAGTGCTGCCAATGTTGGAATTGCTGATTTTGGCCCAAGAATGGCCAGAAGTGGTTTGTGATCAGTGACCAGTGAAAACTTCCTTCCATAAAGATATTTATGAAATTTTTTTACTCCAAAAATAATACTTAGTGCCTCCCGCTCTATTTGAGCATAGTTGCGCTCTGTTTGTGTTAGGGTTCTAGACGCAAAAGCAATTGGATGTTCTTCTCCATTAGGCAGTATATGTGATATAACTGCTCCAACTCTGTAGGGTGAGGCATCACATGCTAATCTGAGTGGCTTACTAGGGTCATAGTGTGCTAGCCACTTGCTGTTCGTTAGTCTTTGCTTTGCATCCTGAAATGCTTTTTCACACTCGGCTGACCAAGCCCACTTGGTATCTTTCTGCAAAAGTTCATGTAAGGGTTGTAATAATGTTGACAGATTTGGAAGGAACCGTCCATAGTAATTTAGCAGTCCTAAGAAGGAGCGTAGTTCAGACACATTTGAAGGTGAAGGTGCATTAACAATAGCAGTTAACTTTGTTTCTGTTGGGTGAAGACCTTGTGCATCTATGCGGTATCCTAAGTATTCTACAGACTCCTGGAGAAAGTGACACTTGGACAATTTTACTCGCACCCCAGATGCTTTTAATTTTGATAACACCTTATCTAACAGTGCCAAGTGCTTTTCAACCGTTGAACCTGTAATTAAAATGTCATCCAGAAAACAGACCACATGATCAATTCCTTGAAGAATCTGATCCATTGCATGCTGAAAAATTGCTGGAGCTGTAGATACTCCAAATGGTAAGCGCTGGTATTGGAACAACCCCTTGTGTGTGTTGATGGTAAGAAATGGCTTTGAATCCGGGTCCAGCTCTAGCTGTTGATAGGCATTTGATAAATCAATTTTGCTAAAGTATTTACCTCCAGCAAGTGTAGCAAACAAGTCCTCTACATTTGGTAGTGGGTAGGGTTCTGGTTCAATACAGCGATTGACAGTGACCTTGTAGTCACCACAAAGTCTAATAGTTTTGTCCTTTTTTGGGACCACTACAATTGGGGCAGCCCAGCTGCTGTATTTGACACTTGACACAATACCATAATGTTCCATTCTTTCTAGTTCTTTCTCCACAGGTTCTTTAAGAGCATATGGCAAGGGACGTGGCTTATGAAAAATGGGCTTTGCATCTGAATTTACAGTGATAGTTGCCTTCAGCCCCTTAATACTGCCAAATTCCTCCTTAAAGAGGGAGTCATGTTTACTCAGGATCTGTTCCAGATTTTTGTGAAAGGCAGCTTCAGTTTGTTTGATAGTAAATATTTTAGCCCAATTCAGCTTTAGGTGCTTCAACCAATTTCTGCCCAAAAGGGTGGGCCTGTTGCCCTTCACAACCACTAAAGGCAATGTAAATGACTGACCTTCATATGTGACTAGTGCTAGAATCTCTCCAAGTACAGGAATCTTCTCTCCAGTATAAGAAGTGAGATGTAAAAGTGAGTTCTGCAGTGCAATTCCACCTAAACAGTTCTTGTAAACAAACTCTGATATTAGTGATACAGATGCACCTGTGTCAAGTAACATGTTTACTGGATGCCCATCAATTTCTAGCTTAATATGAATGCCATCATCTCCCCCATGCGTAGTATTGACTGTATTCAAGTCTGTGCAGTCACTTTCCTGGCTGTCACAATTAGACACATATTGCGCCCTGGGCCTGCCTGGTTTGCTTCTGCAGACACGAGCAATGTGGCCTAACTTTCCACAATTTCTACAGGTTTCTGATTTATATCTGCAGTTCAGTTGCTGATGCAGGCCCCCACAGCGGTAGCAGGGTTTGACCCTTTGTGTCTGAAATGCTTGCTCACCTGTAACTGACTCTATAGGTGGCTGTGGTGAATTTTGTGAGATGGGTTTAGACTCTGTAGTTATTTTAGGGATATCTGTAAATGAAGAACTATTTTGCTGTTTGAATTGTTGAGAGTCACTTCTAGTTAATTCTATGGCCAAGGCAATGTTACAAGCAGACTTGAAAGTGAGATCTGCTTCATTTAGCAGCTTATGCAGGTAGAACTCATCATGGAGGCCACATACAAACTTATCTCGCAAAGCCTGATCCAGGAATGTACCAAATTCACAGGAGGCAGATAGCCGTTTTAAATCCAAAATATAGTCTGCAAGGCTTTCCCCCATGTTGTGATTTCTCCTATAAAATCTAAAGCGTTCAGCAATGATGATAGGCTGGGGTTTATAATGCTGAGAGAGGGTCTCTGTAATTCTCTCATAGGACAATTCAGTGGCCTTTGCAGGAGCTATAAGAGTTTTAAGGAGACTGTAGGTTTTTGCTGGCAGTGTAGCAAGTAAAATATCTGCTTTCTATGTCTATACAAGCAGGTTACTACACAATGGAGGTCAGTGGCCAAACTGGTTGGGCATCTCAGCCAACCCCAGCCGGCAACCTCGCCCCCCCGCCTGTGTGTGCGTTAATGGCAGGAGCAGGTAGAGGTAAACTATCTGGGGAACAAGGACCTTGGACTAGGGGATGGTAACAGAAGAGATACATGCCTAGTGCCCCCCCCCCCCCCCCGTTGTACCTTAGGCATATGCCCCTAGTTCTGACCCTGGAGGAGGTGCCCACCTAGGGTTGCCATTTTTACTGGCCAGGTGGCAACCCTGCGCCGCTCCTATTGGTTCAGGCTGAATATTTGTGATGCTTATGTCAGTTCCTTAATGGTCTGGGTTACATAGTAAATGAAACCCAACAGCTAACCCAATAACCAGAACGTACCCACCACCCTGGCTGAAAAGTGCCGGAAACCACCCCCTACAGCCCTTCCATTGACTTCTATTGAATACAAATGGCAACTGCCTGACTGTGCCGGTGGAAGACAAAGTGGGCACTTTTTTTTAAAGGGCCCCATGCACCATTAATCTATGTGTGAATAAGGCGGTACCAACCGTTTTATCTCTACATTAAGGTAACTAGGAAATCTGTCTCCTCTGCTCCAAACACCGTGATCGATACACAGACCCTCCATCCCTCAGTCCCCTGATTGCCACACAGTCCCCGGCGGTGAGTTTTCTAATTAAACTATAGAACATTTAATGGCGGCTCCTCCTCCCACACTAATTGCCATCAGGGGCTAATGCCGGTGATCACGATTCTCTATTGATTCCATGGAAAATCAATGGCGGAGGGAGCAGAGCAGGTAGACGTCTTATTGGGAACAGCAGCTGCCAGAGATACAGAATTGGGATAATGATTTTGCTCGGAACATCATCGTTTCCATTAAAGGTGTTGTTCCCCTTTAAATTAACTCTTTGTATGATGTAAACAGTGATATTCAGAGTGAATGTGCCATTGGTTTTTAGCTTTTTGTTCAGCAGCTCTTCCGTCTGGAATTTCAGCAGCTGGCTGGTTGCTAGGGTTTTGTCTACCTTGGTAACCAGGCAGTGGTTTATATGAGAGACTATGAATAGCGGAGGGACTGAATAGAAAGATAATAATAAAAAAGTGAGAATAATAATAAAGTTGTAAGCTCACAAGGAAAAAGGAAGGGCAAAGTGGCAGCTACGCCGAGCAGGCAGGCAACACATTCATGTTTAAACACAATTTCTCCAATAAATGGCCTTTCAGAAAAAGGTTATACTTCCCCTTTAAATGTGCATCGCCTTACACACAGAAGCCATAATGTGGAATGCCTAGACATGATGCCGTGCCTCACTAATCATTTCCCCCATCTATTATGTATATACGTTAATGGCCAATTAGTCTTCATTATTTATTTTTTTATAGTTTTTGAATTATTTGCCTTCGTCTTGTACATCTTTCCAGTTTCAATTGGGGGGTCACTGACCCCGGCAGCCAGAAACTATTGCTCTGTGAGGCTCCAGTTTTATTGTTATTGTTACTTTTTATAACTTCTTATTCTGTTCAGCCCCTCTCCTATTCATATACCATCCTCTCATTCAAACCGTTCCCTGGTTGCTAAGGTAACTTGGACCCTAGCAACCAGATACTGCTGGAACTCCCCCCCCGAAGAGCTGCTGCACACGCTCTATAGGGAAAGGGCTCTTCACTTTTAAACAATTTGCAGTTGGTTTTCATTTTTTATTGCTTGTGCTTTTTCAGTTATTTCACTTTCGGCTTGGTATTTTAGCAGCTATCTGGTTGCCAGGGTCTTGTTTACCTTAGTAACCAGGCAGTGGTTAGGATGAGAGACTGGAATATGATTAGCACAGGGACTGCATATAAAGATAAGGAATAAACAGTAACAATAACAATAAAACTGCAGCCTCACAGAGCAAAGGTTTTTGGCTGCCGGGGTCAGTGACCCCCATTTCAAAGCTGACAAGATGTAGAAGAAGAAGGCAAATATTTTAAAAACTGTAACAAATAAATAAAGAAGAACAATTGCAAAGTTGCTAAGAATAGAACATTCTATAACATACTTAAAGTTAAAATCCTCCCCTCTCTATTCCTCTCTCCTTCCCCAGCTCACCGTGCGTCTCTCCCTCCAGTTAATGCCTCTCCCCCCCATCCGCCCCATCACTAATACTTCCAATTACTGTGCAATTCTGTTTCTTTACTTCCCCTTTAATCTCACCATCGCCGTCTCATCCTCTGTCTCGTGCATTCTCCCCCTCGCCTGCCTTCATCTTTACTTTTTGTTCTCATACAGCACCGAGACTCTAACTTATGCAAATGCAAAATCTCCCAGGAGCCTCTCACCCACAGAGCTTACAATCTAAATGTTGGTGCAAGACTTTAGGGACAGAAAAAGGCCAATAAAGGTGACTCACACAATGCCTGTTACCCCAATCTCTACTGGGCACCTTCCATTCCTTAGATCACCCATCTTTTGGGTCCTGAAGTCCAACTGGGGAGAAATGCAGATGTACCAGCCTGCTCTTGTTAAACAAGTGGCACAACATGGGCACCAGTATGTAACCATTTCAGCACGGGGCTGGCACAGCATGGGCACCAGTATGTATGCCATTTTAGCACAGGGCTGGCATAGCGTGGGCACCAGTATGTAAGCCATTTCAGCACGGGGCTGGCACAGCGTGGGCACCAGTATGTAAGCCATTTCAGCACAGGGCTGGCACAGCGTGGGCACCAGTATGTAAGCCATTTCAGCACGGGGCTGGCACAGCGTGGGCACCAGTATGTAAGCCATTTCAGCACAGGGCTGGCACAGCGTGGGCACCAGTATGTATGCCATTTCAGCACAGGGCTGGCACAGCATGGGCACCAGTATGTAAGCCATTTCAGCACGGGGCTGGCACAGCATGGGCACCAGTATGTAAGCCATTTCAGCACAGGGCTGGCACAGCGTGGGCACCAGTATGTAAGCCATTTCAGCACAGGGCTGGCATAGCGTGGGAACCTGTATGTAAGCCATTTCAGCACGGGGCTGGCACAGCGTGGGCACCAGTATGTAAGCCATTTCAGCACGGGGCTGGCACAGGGTGGGCACCAGTATGTAAGCCATTTCAGCACGGGGCTGGCCCAGCGTGGGCACCAGTATGTAAGCCATTTCAGCACGGGGCTGGCACAGTGTGGGCACCAGTATGTAAGCCATTTCAGCACAGGGCTGGCCCAGCGTGGGCACCAGTATGTAAGCCATTTCAGCACAGGGCTGGCACAGCGTGGGCACCTGTATGTAAGCCATTTCAGCACAGGGCTGGCACAGCGTGGGCACCAGTATGTAAGCCATTTCAGCACAGGGCTGGCCCAGCGTGGGCACCAGTATGTAAGCCATTTCAGCACAGGGCTGGCACAGCGTGGGCACCAGTATGTAAGCCATTTCAGCACAGGGCTGGCACAGCGTGGGCACCAGTATGTAAGCCATTTCAGCACAGGGCTGGCACAGCGTGGGCACCAGTATGTAAGCCAGGGCTGGCACAGTGTGGGCACTGACAGCTCTTTTATTGCTTCTGAGCTCAGTAAAAGGTAAAAGAATGGCACTTGATTGAGGTCCCTAACCCACTGGGCTGTGCTACTGGGAAGCTGCCATATTATTACACAAAATTAGAAAATAAGGAAGGTCCTTCCAGTTTCCATGCTATGCCAGAAGGCTTTAAACAATAACCTTCCCTATAAATATATCAGCCAACCAAACCAATCCAGCTGCTGCCAAACTACATCTCCCAGCATTCTCTGCCAGCAACAAGACTTAGCTATAGAATCAGTGGAACTGTAGATGAAATAGCCCCATTATGTCTTAATGCCTTTATAGCAAGCAATTTTCTTGTGGCTACTACTATTGCCTCTTTACCATGTCACAACAGCAGCCAAAAGTTCCCAAAGAATAATTCAGTGTCCGAAGGTTCAACTTGATGGAGCTCAGCTACTATACAATGCCCGAGTCCCATATACTGTATATAGTGCCAGTGCTGCTCCCAACCCATGGGAACCCTATTCCAGCAGGAGGTGATAGGGGTGTCTGGGATCAGAAGGGCAACAGGTTGCACAAAACAGCCCAACAACCTGCCCAGTGACCCTCCCATACACTCCCAGTAGGACCCCAGCCCTGGCACCCGTACCTTGTTCCTCAGGACTCAGCTGGATCCCAGCTCTGGCACGATGGGTGCTGGGGAGCAGAACATTTCCATGGGTCCCCCTGGCCAATCATCCCAGCTCCTTCTCACTTCTGAGCCTCTCTGCCTGGGGTTACCCTGCAGCCTGTGTGCCTCATCCTCCTCTCCATGCCAGGCAACTGCAAGCACAGCCCTTTGTAGGGGGGAGAGGGGGAGTGAAACAGGGGAGGAAGGAGGGATAGGGGGAAGAGAATAGGGTGTCACAGGGAGAGAACAGAATGAGGGCTAGGGCGGCAGGCACAGAGGGGGAGAGTAATACAATGGCAGATACATACCCCAAGGGTAAGGAAAGAGTATAAGGGCAGAGAGAGAAGTGAGAGTATGAGGGGCAGAGGAATGCAATAGTGCCAATAGTGCCAATAGAGAGGGATTGAGAGAGACAAAAAGAAAATACAGAGGAGAAGAGAAAAAGCTTTAGGAAATGAGTGATAGAGAGAATGGGAGAAAATAATAAATAATAGGGAGAGTAGGAGATAGAAACAGTGAAACTGAATGAGAGACAGAGGGAATAAAGAGAGAGAGGAGAGATGCACAGGCAATAATAATAATAATAATAATAATGGTAATAGGGGGAGTAGGGAGAGAGAAGGGGCACAAACACAGGTGGGGAGATGGGGAGGGACAGGGGGAGTGGGGGAGAGAAATAACAGGTAGGGGAATAACGGCTGGAAAGTACAGGAGAGAAGGGTAATAATAGAAATAATAGGGTAAGTGGGGAGAGAATGGGGGAACAGAGAGAGAAAAACCAAGCGACAGAGAGAAAGATACAGGCAGACAGGTAGGGATTGAGGAAAGAGACAGAGGGATGCCAAGGGCAATATGGGGAGACTGGCATCAGGCTTTCAGCTTTCCTGGCAGATTTCCCCCCCCCCCCCCCCCGGCCCCTGAGCTCAGCCAGCTGAATGGGGTTGTACGGCACACAGTAATATTGCAATTGGTCTTCTTTATTCCTTTTTTTATTTTACATTTGTGCCCTACTGTTCCCCATTATGGAGTCTAAACTGCCTATTTACATCATTTGTACCATTCCAAAATGGAATATGAATGACCCAGAGCCAAACTCCTGATCTGCCCTGGTCATGTCTTATTTTATTGAGCCTTACCCCCCCCCCCCCCATTATTATTGAGCCCTTTTGAGGTCTTAAATTGGCACTGTCCCACCTAAACAGGGGCAGGTAGGAGGCATCTCACTGCTAGGGTCACTGACCATAACTGACCATAAGTGACATATGTATAGGTACAGACAAAGAACCATGATCAATCTCCAGAACTCATTCAGCATGGCCTCCAGTGCCACAGACCCAGCATGACCTCCAGTGCCACAGACCCAGCATGACCTCCAGTGCCACAGACCCAGCATGACCTCCAGTGCCACAGACCCAGCATGACCTCCAGTGCCACAGACCCAGCATGGCCTCCAGTGCCACAGACCAAGCATGGCCTCCAGTGCCACAGACCAAGCATGGCCTCCAGTGCCACAGACCCAGCATGGCCTCCAGTGCCACAGACCAAGCATGGCCTCCAGTGCCACAGACCCAGCATGACCTCCAGTGCCACAGACCCAGCATGGCCTCCAGTGCCACAGACCCAACATGGCCTCCAGTGCCACAGACCCAGCATGACCTCCAGTGCCACAGACCAAGCATGGCCTCCAGTGCCACAGACCCAGCATGACCTCCAGTGCCACAGACCCAGCATGACCTCCAGTGCCACAGACCCAGCATGGCCTCCAGTGCCACAGACCAAGCATGGCCTCCAGTGCCACAGACCCAGCATGACCTCCAGTGCCACAGACCCAGCATGACCTCCAGTGCCACAGACCCAGCATGGCCTCCAGTGCCACAGACCCAGCATGGCCTCCAGTGCCACAGACCCAGCATGGCCTCCAGTGCCACAGACCAAGCATGGCCTCCAGTGCCACAGACCCAGCATGGCCTCCAGTGCCACAGACCAAGCATGGCCTCCAGTGCCACAGACCCAGCATGGCCTCCAGTGCCACAGACCCAGCATGGCCTCCAGTGCCACAGACCCAGCATGGCCTCCAGTGCCACAGACCCAACATGGCCTCCAGTGCCACAGACCCAGCATGGCCTCCAGTGCCACAGACCAAGCATGGCCTCCAGTGCCACAGACCCAGCATGACCTCCAGTGCCACAGACCCAGCATGACCTCCAGTGCCACAGACCCAGCATGGCCTCCAGTGCCACAGACCCAAGCATGGCCTCCAGTGCCACAGACCCAGCATGGACCTCCAGTGCCACAGACCCAGCATGACCTCCAGTGCCACAGACCCAGCATGGCCTCCAGTGCCACAGACCCAGCATGGCCTCCAGTGCCACAGACCCAGCATGGCCTCCAGTGCCACAGACCCAGCATGGCCTCCAGTGCCACAGACCCAGCATGGCCTCCAGTGCCACAGACCCAGCATGGCCTCCAGTGCCACAGACCCAGCATGACCTCCAGTGCCACAGACCCAGCATGGCCTCCAGTGCCACAGACCCAACATGGCCTCCAGTGCTACAGACCCAGCATGGCCTCCAGTGCCACAGACCCAACATGGCCTCCAGTGCCACAGACCCAACATGGCCTCCAGTGCCACAGACCCAACATGGCCTCCAGTGCCACAGACCCAACATGGCCTCCAGTGCCACAGACCCAACATGGCCTCCAGTGCCACAGACCCAGCAGAGGGCAGTCTCTGTGCCCTCTGGCTCTGTAGTGATTCTGTGTAACCTTCTGTAGCTGGGTATCTCTGCAGCCTGTCCAACAACAGTCCTGCTGTGCACCACCAACTCCTCTTGCCCAGCTCCCCTGGCAGTGCCAACACCCATACCAGCTTCCCTCAGTTACCCAGAGCCGGCTGTGCTGCACAGACACAAAGCATCTCATTACTCATGAATTGTGACAGCCGCCGGGGAGCCAGAGACACAGCTGTGACTGTCAGCGAATGCACAAGACGCACAGACTGTGGCAACAACTAATAACATGGCAACCTGCAAGAGACGGGCAAAGGGTGGCAGCGAGAGAAGAACAAAGGAGAGCAGGGAGACGCCAGTCATAGAGAGACAGGCATAGGAGGGAGCCAGAAAGAGACAGGGAGATATACAGTATAGGCAGTGGAGGGTACGGAGAGACACCTGGCAGGTAAAGGTGGGCAGAGGTGAGAGGGGAGACACCAGTCAGGGAGAGACAGGCACAGGAGGGTAAAGAGACTCCCTCCAGGGGGACACAGACAAGTAATAGTGCCAGGGAGAGACACGTGCCAGGTATAGACAGGCACAGGAGGGTACAGAGACTCCCCCCAGGGGAGACAGACAAGTCATAGTGCCAGGGAGAGACACATACCAGGTATAGACAGGCACAGGAGGGTACAGAGACTCCCCCCAGGGGGAGAGAGACAAGTAATAGTGCCAGACAGGCACAGGAGGGTAGGGAGATAACTGGCAGGGAGATATGAGCAGAGGAGGAGAGACATAACTTTAATACAGCATCCCATGTGACTGGGGGGGGGGCTTGAGGGAGTGCGCCCCCCGCTGATGCAAAATGGCAAAAGGGGGTAGAGAAAGACAGTTGCCAAGGAAATGCTTTGCTCTTAGACTGTTCATTAATCAGTTAGCTAAGGCTCATTAAAAGACTTGTTAAGAAGTATGCAAGGCATTGTGGGAACTGGAGTCTGGTTTCTCCTACATTGTTTCAGTAGTTAGAACCAGCGGTGCAGGCAGTCACAAGAGACACTACTTTCAATAGCAATGACATTTCCAAATAACTTAATATTGTCCCTATGCAATGAATGTATATCGGAGAGTTGCTTAGAACTGTATTTTATCTCCTTAGACAAACCTCTATTTTTTTGGTTTATATCCCCTTTAAAAGAAGCCACTGTGCAATATACATTGATCAGTTGTTACTTAGGGTTCTGATCCGCTTGATACCAGCCATGCTGTGCCCTCTACTTACTATAGGGGTCTAAGAACGACCACCTGACCTGTAGGAATGACCTTTTGGGGGGAGCAATGTTATTAACAGGGAAGGCAATTTATATACCCATCTGGAGCAGTCACCTTTATACATTGCACGCTGAGGAAAATGGTAAATGCTATTCTACACTGCCATCTAGTGGTGATATGGGATAATGTACCCCCTACTGTAAATGATAAGGATATTAGCAGTCACTGAGGGGTTCTGTGCCCATATAAAGGCACAAGGCTGCAGGCTGAGTTATACAGGGAACTCTGAGTATCACTCATGTATTATAAGGGATAATGTACCCCCTACTGTAAATGATAAGGATATTAGCAGTCACTGAGGGGTTCTGTGCCCATATAAAGGCACAAGGCTGCAGGCTGAGTTATACAGGGAACTCTGAGTATCCCTCATGTATTATAAGGGATAATGTACCCCCTACTGTAAATGATAAGGATATTAGCAGTCACTGAGGGGTTCTGTGCCCATATAAAGGCACAAGGCTGCAGGCTGAGTTATACAGGGAACTCTGAGTATCACTCATGTATTATAAGGGATAATGTACCCCCTACTGTAAATGATAAGGATATTAGCAGTCACTGAGGGGTTCTGTGCCCATATAAAGGCACAAGGCTGCAGGCTGAGTTATACAGGGAACTCTGAGTATCACTCATGTATTATAAGGGATAATGTACCCCCTACTGTAAATGATAAGGATATTAGAAGTCCCTGAGGGGTCCTGTGACTATATTAGGGTAGGAGGCCAAATACCAACTGTTTTTATACAGGTCACGGAACTCAGATTTACAATAGGAGGTGTATTATTGTAGTACCCACATTCCAGTGAGTCATGTGACATTCATCAACATCACTATCATTACAACTAATGACATTAATAGGCACTGCCTATAAGAAAATAATTTACAGTATATCCTTGTGTATTATAGGGGTGCTATTATATGGCAGGCTCTTTTATCTATAATATTCAGCATTTTTACACCGCTTACATAATGAATTTGATACAACAGCGCCACCTGCTGGCTACTGACTGAAAATGAATTGTGTAAGAAAAGAAATCCCTTAATCCAAATGATTTTTTTCCTTTAATGAACCTGCTCCCATAGGCAGATATTTACTAATCCATGAATAGAATTCCTGCCACCCAAGAAGGCGTGAGTATCCCCCACACCAACAGAGCGGATCTGCCCCCCCCCATACCCTTGTACAAAGGCAAATACATGGAAAAGGAATGTTCTGGGCAAACAATAAACTCCCCGTACCCCCACTCTGCTGCAGGGAAGGCAAATGGAATACAAACATGTTAAATAGCGGGCAGTTTGCCCTTTAATCTCTGGCTTAGGGCCCCTTGCACGTTCACGTGCTAATTCCGCGTTTGACGCCCCGGCTCACAATACAGCCATTTAGGAGTCAACAAACACAGTGAAGGATATTTAACACCAATTTGGGAGCCATTTAAATGCAAGTTGACCTAATCGAGAAGGAACAGCCCCTCTGAGAACCCATAGTTATTTGACGACATAGTTCAGCAAAGTGATAAGGCTTAATCCAGGGATTGAGTGGGCCCCCCCCCCCCCCCGGGGCCTAATAGGTTGCTAACAGATCCCTAATTCCAGCCATATTACCCCCCCGGCCTGCCCCTAACCCAGGCAATATGGTAGCTATTACCCCCTCTGAGGTGCACGGGGAATGATGAGCTTTTGGCAATTACCCCTTGTGGCTGGAATCCCCTGACATGCTGGGTTTTTTTGGGGGGTAGAAGAGGGTAAATAAATCCACAATGCAGATTATCCCTTTCCAATATCTTATTGTTCAGTGAGGAGAAACATGCAGGCAGGAATCTCCTGGGCTATTTGGCACCGGGCTGCTCTAAGGCACTGGTTGGCCAATGGCCAATACCCCACTGGGGGGCCCCTTTCTGTCTGCTACCTAGCTCTCAGGTCCTTATTCTGGCAGCAGGGTTCCAAACACAGTGCCATTTATAATTGGGGGCGGCAGTTTAGACTCCTCCCATCTTACAACTGGGCTGGACCTAAACACCAGGTGGCGCTATACCACCCAGAGGCCCAGAGTATAGTACCTGCATTCAGTAGTCCTGCTTCCAATCATATTATAGTTTCCCCTATATTTGCAACCCTTTAGTGCTCGCCTGTCTTTCAGGCCCTCTCCTAATCCCAGGGGTGTAACTATAGGAGAAGCAGACCCTGCGGCTGCAAGGGGGCCCCCAGAAGGTATAGGGGGCCACATAAGGCCCTAATTAATGAGGAATTTAAATTAATATTGGTAAAACAGGCCAACCACTAGACATTTGGGGGGCCAGAAACTAACAACCTCTGGGCATTTTGGGGGCTCCAAAATGACAACCTCTGGACATGGGGAGGACGCTGGGGGGAGCTGGAGGATGCTGGGGGGAGCTGGAGGATGCTGGGGGGAGCTGGAGGATGCTGGGGAGGATGCTGGGAGGGAGCTGGAGGAAGTTGGGGAGGATACTGGGGGGAGCTGGAGGATGCTAGGAGGGAGCTTTAGGATGCTGGGGGGGGAGCTGGAGGATGCTGGGGGGAGCTGGAGGATGCTAGGAGGGAGCTTTAGGATGCTGGGGGGGGAGCTGGAGGATGCTGGGGGGAGCTGGAGGATGCTGGGGAGGACGCTGGGAGGGAGATGGAGGAAGTTGGGGAGGATACTTGGGGGGAGCTGGAGGATGCTGGGGGGGAGCTGGAGGATGCTGGGGAAGCTGGAGGATGCTGGGGGGAGCTGGAGGATGCTGGGGAGGATGCTGGGAGGGAGATGGAGGAAGTTGGGGAGGATACTTGGGGGGAGCTGGAGGATGCTAGGAGGGAGCTGGAGGATGCTGGGGGGGAGCTGGAGGATGCTGGGGGAGCTGGAGGATGCTAGGGGGGAGCTGGAGGATGCTGGGGGGAGCTGGAGGATGTTAGGGGGGAGCTGGAGGATGCTGGGGGAGCTGGAGGATGCTAGGGGGGAGCTGGAGGATGCTGGGGGGGAGCGGCCCATAGTTTGAGGACACTGGGGGAGGACAAGCAATGTTTTAGGGGGCCCTGGGCTGGCTAGCAATGTTTTAAGGGGTCCCTTTCCTGTCACCAATGTAAAATGTAACCCCTAGCTACCAATGATTTAGGGGGGCCCTGGCTACCAATATCTGTGTGTCCTTTGTACTGATGGGAGGGGTCACTGGGGGAGGGGCCATTGGGGGGCAGGGCGTGGGAGGAGGGGGGCCCAGAAAATTTTGTTGTGAGGGGCCCCGTGATTTCTGATGACGGCCCAGCTGTGGGGCCCAGTAACATCTAGTTACGCCACTCCCTAATCCCCTATCTGCTCCCAGGTTGCTGGGATCGCTGACCTTAGCAACATCTAGAAGCAATATAAGGTTCTCTTTGTGGAAATGCAGATCATAAATAAAAAAAATGCAAGAAAAGGTTTCCTTTTACTTAGCCTTATGCTAAATCTACTTAAAGGGGAACTCCGCCCGAAAATGTTATCTATTTTTTTGCATAATAAAAAGTATTTAACCCAAAATAATGTTCCAGAAAGAAGAAAGGGAAGGAATGGATGGAGGGATTTGTGGTTTTCGCGCAGACAAATATAATAAAGGCTGGAAAAGCCGCCCCTGATATATTTCTGCGCTGGGAGTCGCTGTGCAGACGGATAACCGCCAGTCGCCTCACCCCAAATAACCCCCCGGCCAATGATTTAGGGCTGTTGGCAGCAGCAGGTTTGGGGGAAGCAATAGCAGGAAGGGCTGGGAGCGAGGCGCTGAGTGATCCCCCTGCTACTGTGAATGAGCCCAGCCAGGCTGAGCCGGGGGTGTGGGAAGGGCTGGGAGTTGCACATCGGGGAATAGAAACACTGGGGGGGCCTTATCATAATGCGGGGGGGGGGGGGGATTAACTGAGCTCAGTGGGGAAATAAGGGATTTATTCTGTGGTCACACACCATTCCTTACCATAACATTCTGCGGCTTATTAACCCTGACTAATTACCCCCCCATTTATTTTCTTTCTGTTCCCCTAATTCAGTCTGTTAGTTTAATATGACACAACAGAGACTTGGTTTGCTCTGCCCTTGCTTAGCTTTCTTATCTCAGCAGCACATTAAGCCCCCTGGGGGTCAGGCTCACAGGGCTACAGCATGCCTTATAAACTGCACCAGGGCAGTTACCCTTAGCAACCAATCAACAATTAGCTTTGACTAATCTACCGCTAGTTAGTAAAGTTATTCTAGCCATCCCTCCCATTACATTAAGGAAATGAACAGAAGGTGGTGCTATGACCAGGTAAAGAGGTGTGCCCCCTGGTGGCAGGGTGATTCCAGTTCTATTTCAATAAAGTTATTTTTACATCATATATATATAACTGTAAAGTGCTGGGTAAATTGATGGCACTATATAAATAATAATAATAATAATAATAACTTGCCTACCAACTTCATCAACATTTATCCTGGACCCAGTGCAACCAATCTGAATGAGTGTGTCTCTAGTCTAGTAAATAATGAATACAATCCACCGATTGGTTGCTATGAGTTACTACATCTGGACAGTTTGACCAGGTTTCTATATAATGAAGCTTTGCCGATGTTTCAGCAAATATATTCCATTTAGTGGGATTTTACATTCCTATTAGTAAAGCGCTGCCATTTTTAGGATACGCCACTAGATGGCACTGCGCACTCAAACTATTCTGAAACCAAATCTTAGGGTGTAAGAAATGGGAATTTTGTAAAATAAATAAATACATTTAATAAAAGGGTGGGCACACATTTATCTTTAACATGTATCATTGATTTCTGTAGGAAATGTCACCATTCACTTTGCTTCGTTTTAGTAAAGCTGTGGGTAACATGGCACAGGTGAGTAGTTCATTTTTTGGGAGATTGGCTGTATTAGCCTGGGCCCTGGGGGAATATTTTTTCCTGTGCACACCACTTCCTAAGCCATGCAATTGAAAAGCCCAGGGGAATAGACTTTCAGTGCACACCACTTCCTGAGCCATGCAATTGAAAAGCCCAGGGGAATAGACTTTCAGTGCACACCACTTCCTGAGCCATGCATTTGGAAAGCCAGGGGGAATAGACTTTCAGCGCACACCACTTCCTGAGCCATGCAATTGGAAAGCCTGGAGGGAATAGACTTTCAGTGCACACCATTTCCTGAGCCAGGCAATTGGAAAGCCTGGGGGAATAGACTTTCAGTGCACACCACTTCCTAAGCCATGCAATTGGAAAGCCTGGGGGAGTAGACTTTCAGTGTACACCACTTCCTAAGCCATGCAATTGGAAAGCCTGGGGGAGTAGACTTTCAGTGCACACCACTTCCTGAGCCATGCATTTGGAAAGCCTGGGGGAATAGACTTTCAGTGCACGCAACTTCCTTGAAGCTGTAAGAAGTAGGTTCCACTGTTTCCAGTGTGACCCAGTAGCAGCTAGAGGGTGCCCTAGGTGCTCCCAGTACTACATAACCTATGGCACACAGGGTGCCCTGGGTGCCACAGTCCTTCTGTTTATGTAGCACAATTCTTGGAAACCCTGTGCTGAGCGGCAGCCTCTGTTGGTGCCATATAAATATAGACTAATAGTAATAACAAGAGACACCGTCGGTTCCTACTCCCTGGCTGGAAGGGCTAGAGTTGGGCGCAGGGAGGGGCAATCTGTCCCCAGGTAGAGGATATTGCTAGGCATGTAGTACAAGGCTTGGCTGGGGCTGCGGCGAGAATGATGGAGGCAGATATTAAATGCCTGGTGGGATTAATTCATATAACTGCTGCCGCCCCTCCCTCGCCTGTAATTTATCTGAGCCCAGAGCTGGGGCAGAGCCCAGACAAAGCTCGGATTGTCCGGCGCCGCAACACCTGCCCCTGAGCCCCACACTCGCCGCCGCTGCTACGGGGGAGCCGCCATTGTCTCAGAACAGCACAGGTACCGGGGGGCATAGAGACCATGGCATAGGGCACACAGGGTGGGCATGGGAGAGGGAATACCCGTCAGCAATAGATGTGCTCTAAGCCCCCCATAAACCAAGCAGTGCATTCAGGGGCCACAGAGTGGGAGTTTTGGCTACATGGGGGCCAGTGGCGTCAGTAGCGGCTATTCTGCCCCACAGTAATATTGTTTGAGGGACCCTAGAAACTTTGGGAATAAGGCTTTATATAAAAAAAATCATGCTTATCACTGGACCCCTGGAATTCTGGGAGAAAACAGAGGACTATGGGAGACAAGCTGTAAGCATGAAAACAAGGTGCCTGGGCAGTGGGGCACAGGGTGGGTTTACTGCCCCCCACCCATTAGCATTAGCACCCAGGCGCTAACAGACGCTTGGACAGATGCTGACACAGGGTGCGTCCTCATTCCCAACATTCACACTGGTCTCCCAAATCTCATTGACACCTCGGTGCCGGTGTCTGTTCTGCTCTCCTTCCCATCACCCCCCTCTGCCGGCTCCCAGGGGCCTCTATTACCCACATATATTATATATCAGGGGACATCAGATAACCTGGGG
Source organism: Xenopus tropicalis (assembly GCF_000004195.4). Lineage (NCBI taxonomy): Eukaryota > Metazoa > Chordata > Amphibia > Anura > Pipidae > Xenopus > Xenopus tropicalis. Next base: position 14,272,173 of record NC_030685.2, on the reverse strand, counting down.
GGACCCTTATATACATCTCATATGTCTCCTTGTGTTATATTATAGCATGACATAAGCTGGGGGGCTGGGTGGAGGGGTCAGAATAATGACCCCCCCGCTTACACTGTGGCTGGACCCATATCTCCCAGCTGGATCCCTATCTGTGCGGCTATTATTTGGGTGCAAATTGATTAAGGTGTGCTACACAATGGACAAACCAGCTAATTGTAGCCCCAGGTGCAAGCTGAACCCTCAGCCAGGGTAAAACAATATCCAGGATAAAATGAAAAAACAGCAGCACTCCGGAAATGTTGTAGAAAAAAGTGACTTTACTCAAGTGCACACAGCAACGTTTCGGGCATAAACCAGCCCTTTATCAAGCCTTGATAAAGGGCTGGTTTATGCCCGAAACGTTGCTGTGTGCACTTGAGTAAAGTCACTTTTTTCTACAACATTTCCGGAGTGCTGCTGTTTTTTCATTTTATCCTGGCTATTATTTGGGTGGGCACGTGGGTGTGTGCCTGACTATAACACTAATACCCCACATCTGGTGAGTGTTATTCCCTTCCCATATAAATTCCATCGCTTTAGAGTCCGCTGGACAATCAAATCTCTACTGACAGCAGGGTGCCTACATGGCGCAGCCTTCCAGCAGAGGAGGTAGGGACTGGCGCACTGGTGCTGGGGGAGTTGTTGGGTCACAAATATCTGCCCAAAACTTGTATAGAAGTATTAGAACATTTTTGGGTGACACCCCATGTAGATACTGTTCCCTGCAGGGCACCCTGGGCATGTCGCTACTGTATAAGAGTGGAACAGGGTGCTCTCTGCATTGGCCAGAAACCCCCTACATCTGTTCTCTCCATGGTAACACCCCTGGTGTATAAATGGGGGGTAGCTGCTGGGAATAGACCTGTGGAGGAGAGGCTTAATGGACACCCTCAGTGTATGTGAGAGAATGTAGTTGGAGTTGGGAGACCCAGTGAAGGAAGAGCTGAGTTGGGGGTGGGGGTGCTAATGAGAATGCTGGGATTTGTAGTTCACAGTAGGGGGGGGGGCACTGTCACAGGGCAGTAAAGGGCAAAAGGCAGGAGGTTAATATGGGAGGGATGGTGGGTGACGCAGTTGGGCTCTGACAGCGGCCAGGAAACAATTGGCCATTCATTAGCCGGGGTAACAAAAAAAGGTCTGTGAGGCCGACACCAGAAAGGCTGCATCTGTGGGACATGAGGCTCGGCACGCACACCCCTCACCGGCACCAACACCGCCATAGTGAGCTCCAACCTGTGGCCCTAGTGAGCTCCAACCTGTGGCCCTAGTGATCTCCAACCTGTGGCCCTAGTGAGCTCCAACCTGTGGCCCCAGTGAGTTTCAACCTGTGGCCCTAGTGAGCTCCAAACTGTGACCCTAGTGAGCTCCAACCTGTGGCCCTAGTGAGCTCCAACCTGTGGCCCCAGTGAGTTTCAACCTGTGGCCCTAGTGAGCTCCAAACTGTGACCCTAGTGAGCTCCAACCTGTGGCCCTAGTGAGCTCCAACCTGTGGCCCTAGTGAGCTCCAAACTGTGGCCCTAGTGAGCTCCAAACTGTGGCCCTAGTGAGCTCCAACCTGTGGCCCTAGTGAGCTCCAAACTGTGGCCCTAGTGAGCTCCAAACTGTGGCCCTAGTGAGCTCCAACCTGTGGCCCTAGTGAGTTCCAACCAGTGGCCCTAGTGAGTTCCAACCCGTGGCCCTAGTGAGCTCCAACTCTGGCCCTAGTGAGCTCAAACCTGTGGCCCTAGTGAGTTCCAACCCGTGGCCCTAGTGAGCTCCAACTCTGGCCCTAGTGAGCTCAAACCTGTGGCCCTAGTGAGCTCCAACTCTGGCCCTAGTGAGCTCAAACCTGTGGCCCTAGTGAGTTCCAAACTGTGGCCCTAGTGAGCTCCAACCTGTGGCCCTAGCGAGCTTCAACCTGTGGCCCTAGTGAGCTCCAACCTGTGGCCCTTGTGCTGTTGTTAAACTACAACTCCCCAAGTCTGTGGATGGTACCAGCTAGTAGGTGGTATATGCTCCATAAACACTTCCTTTCATTTCGAGGCCTTGGAGATCTACAGATGTTGCTGAACTACAACTCCCGGCATTCTTTAACATGTGTTCAAGGGTTAGAGCATGCCTGGGAGTTGTAGTTCAGCAACATCCGGCAACCAAGGCTCTAGGGTCCAAGTGAAACTAAGCAATGGATCTTGTAGTAATCACAGAGCACCTTTCTACTATGTTAGCTGGGCCCGCCTACCAGGGGACCACAATTATTAACCCCCTGCTCACCTGGGCTCCCTGGGTGGTGGAACCCTATCACCCAAATCCCATTCGCTCTCCTCTATAGTTACACCCCTGTAGAGGGTGTTCCTGCTCCAGGGCCCCCCTGCAACCGCAGGGTCTGCTTCCTCTATAGTTACACCCCTGTAGGGGGTATTTCTGCTCCAGGGCCCCCCTGCAACCGCAGGGTCTGCTTCCTCTATAGTTACACCCCTGTAGAGGGTATTTCTGCTCCAGGGCCCCCCAGCAACCGCAGGGTCTGCTTCCTCTATAGTTACACCCCTGTAGAGGGTATTTCTGCTCCAGGGCCCCCCTGCAACCGCAGGGTCTGCTTCCTCTATAGTTACACCCCTGTAGGGGGTATTTCTGCTCCAGGGCCCCCCTGCAACCGCAGGGTCTGCTTCCTCTATAGTTACACCCCTGTAGAGGGTGTTCCTGCTCCAGGGCCTCCCTGCAACCGCAGGGTCTGCTTCCTCTATAGTTACACCCCTGTAGGGGGTATTTCTGCTCCAGGGCCCCCCTGCAACCGCAGGGTCTGCTTCCTCTATAGTTACACCCCTGTAGAGGGTGTTCCTGCTCCAGGGCCCCCCTGCAACCGCAGGGTCTGCTTCCTCTATAGTTACACCCCTGTAGAGGGTATTTCTGCTCCAGGGCCCCCCTGCAACCGCAGGGTCTGCTTCCTCTATAGTTACACCCCTGTAGAGGGTGTTCCTGCTCCAGGGCCCCCCTGCAACCGCAGGGTCTGCTTCCTCTATAGTTACACCCCTGTAGAGGGTGTTCCTGCTCCAGGGCCCCCCTGCAACCGCAGGGTCTGCTTCCTCTATAGTTACACCCCTGTAGAGGGTATTTCTGCTCCAGGGCCCCCCTGCAACCGCAGGGTCTGCTTCCTCTATAGTTACACCCCTGTAGGGGGTATTCCTGCTCCAGGGCCCCCCTGCAACCGCAGGGTCTGCTTCCTCTATAGTTACACCCCTGTAGAGGGTGTTTCTGCTCCAGGGCCCCCCAGCAACCGCAGGGTCTGCTTCCTCTATAGTTACACCCCTGTAGAGGGTATTTCTGCTCCAGGGCCCCCCTGCAACCGCAGGGTCTGCTTCCTCTATAGTTACACCCCTGTAGAGGGTGTTTCTGCTCCAGGGCCCCCCAGCAACCGCAGGGTCTGCTTCCTCTATAGTTACACCCCTGTAGAGGGTGCTACAGCTCCAGGGCCCCCCAGTAAGATCAGCAGCGGAGGCAGCGGCTGTGGTGGTAACCTTGTAAAGTTGAAGTTCATCTTACAGAGGGTGGGGCCTGTAGTCAAAGAGTTAAGTCTCCTTCCTGTCTCTCACAGAACAGCAATTCAGTTACGCTTTATGACTGAGGTTCGGCGTATCCTATTCCAGTTCCTATGGAAAAGAGAGCCCTGTAGGCAGCCATGATGGTCAGACAGTAGCCAAACTACAAATCCCAGTTGAGGCTCTGGCCAATGGTTGAGGGGCTCAATAGCAAAGGCAGGCAGGGGAGTTGGGTAAATAAAGGCAAAGTTATACCTGCTATAGAGGCTGACTCCCAGAGAGAGCAGCCCCCCGGCCCCAGAGGCATATGGCTAGTGAATCCCCCCAGCCTGAGCCCCCCTGGCTCCCAGATGTGTAGATGAGAGGGCAGGAGGGGGAGAGGGGGATTCCTGCAAGGTATTTGGGAGAATGGGAGGGGATGGGGCTGTGTAACTGATCTCTGCCCCCTCCCCTCTCCGAGCTGATCCCAATGCAGAGCTACAGGCTGGCCGGGAACTAGGGGAGCTACTCGCACAGTCGCTATCTGCCCCGGCGCTATCTGCCCCAGCGCTATCTGCCTGCTCTTGCCCTCTGCTTGGGGGGGACCCTGCCGCACCCACAGCCCGACACCTCGCTACCCACACAGCAGCTCAGGGAGGGGGGCAACCATGTCCGAGCTGTCGGTCAGCGACCACTTGGAGGGGATCCTCTCCGACTTTGAGGGTAAGTGCGATCTATACTGGTCGTGTGCGACTGTCGCTACTACTTCTGTCTTCCTGCTCACCGTGTGCCTACTGCCTATATATGCCAATAGGGCTGCTAACTAGTAGTACATGATTTATGGTAACTGTGTGCCTATTAGTACAACCCAGTGGGGCTACTAACTAGTACTGGAACCGACTGCTACTACAGAACTACTAGTTACCGTGTGCCTACTAGTACTGCCCATATATGCCAATGGGGCTACTAACTGCCAATACAAGGTTTATGGTCCCTATGTACCTACTAGTACTGCCCATCTGTGCCAATGGGGCAACTGCTGGTACTACAGGATTTATAGTCACTATGTGCCTAATAGTACTGCCCATTCATGCCAATAGGGCTACTAACTGCTAATACAAGCTTTATGTATATACCTACTAGTACTGCCCATCTGTGCCAATGGGGCTACTAACCTGAACTATATGATTTATGGTCATATAAAATTCATGGTCAGTAGAATACAGCCTGTGTACTTCATAGGGCTACTATATAGTACTATTACCAACTGCTAGTACAGGGTTCCTGGGAGTAGAACTGTTACCTAGGCCATGTAGTGAGTTAGTGTGAGTGTGAGTAAGAGGAGGAGTGCAGTCGTCATTGAGAAGTTCATGAGTTTATGAGTGAATGAATCGGTGTGAATGTGTGTGTGTGTTACAGTTCAGTCTGAGTTTGTGCATGACTGTGACTATATATATATATATAGTCACAGTCTATATATATATATATATATATATATATATATATATATATATATATATATATATATATAGTGTGTATGTGTGTATATCAATGTTTGGGACAGTACTATAGGTATATTGGGACTGTATATATATATGTGTGTGTATATCAGTGTTTGGGCCAGTACTATAGCTCTGTAGTGACTATATATATATATATATATATATATATATATATATGTGTGTGTGTGTATCAATGTTTGTGCCAGTAGTATAGGTATATAGTGACTATATATATGTGTGTGTGTGTATTAGTGTTTAAGCCTATAGGTATGTAGTGACTATATATATGTGTGTGTATATTAGTGTTTAAGCCTATAGGTATGTAGTGACTATATATATGTGTGTGTGTATATTAGTGTTTAAGCCTATAGGTATATAGTGACTATATATATGTGTGTGTATATTAGTGTTTAAGCCTATAGGTATATAGTGACTATATATATGTGTGTGTGTGTATATTAGTGTTTAAGCCTATAGGTATATAGTGACTATATATATGTGTGTGTATATTAGTGTTTAAGCCTATATGTATATAGTGACTATACAGAGGGACACTGAGCAGCCCCCTGTGCCTGTAGAATAAATCAGTTTTGCCCATTTGCTGTATGTCGCTGTGCGTCACTGCCGTACTCTCATATCAGTTCACTGCTCCCTCTGTCTGAGTGAGTCTGTATTCTGCCCTTACACTCTCTCTTCTATCTAGTAACATGCCCCCACTCTCTCTCTACCCCCCAGTCCTACCCCCTCTTTCTTTATATTTCTTATAATTTATCTTCTGTCTCTGCCCCTCCGGCCTCCCTCACTGTAACCCTTTCATGGAGAACACATACCCCTTTCTACCCTTCAGCCTCACCTGATTGGGAGCACACCTTCCCTGGGACTGTATCTCATTCAGCTCACAGCCCTTCCCCAGTCGCTATGTCCCAGTGGGACTAGCAACACCGGCTCCTTTCTTCTTTCTTTCTTTATTACTTTCTTTCTTAGAACTTTCTAGGAACAGCACTTCTTCTGAGGCAAGCAAAATGGCCGCTACCTCCCATTTATATGTTTTTATGCCCAGTTTTGTCCCCTGTCAACTCCCATTGACTTGAGTGGGAAACATCAGATGTCATCGTTATGGTACTGAGTATCCCAGGTACTGGTGTTGTCCCCATTCAGGTCAATGGGAGGCAACAGGGGAAGAATTGGGGCAAATTTCAGTGGGTTATAAGAAACCCTCCTTGTAGATTGTAAGCTCTTTTGGGCAGGGCCCTCTTCACCTTTTGTATCGGTTATTGATTGCTTTATATGTTACTCTGTATGTCCAATGTATGAAACCCACTTATTGTACAGCGCTGCGGGATATGTTGGCGCTTTATAAATAAATGTTAATAATAATAATTATAAGAAGAAGAAACCCCCCTTATTACATTAAAATGCCCCTGAGCAGTTGAATTTTCCCTTTGCTCATCTAACTTCCTGTTCCTGCCCGATGCCAGGAATAAGCTGCACATAAGGATTGCCCTAATGGGGTGCAAATATTGTTTATGTGGCCAGCTCCTCCAACGTGCCATGGGCAGTCTGACCACGTGATGGCCCCTTTTTGTCTCTTTTATCACATGACAGCTTCCTCCTGCTCCTTGGTCTCTTTATCCTGACACCGGCCGGGGCTAATCAGCAGATGGGGGTGACGTCAGGGCTTCCTGAGCTGTCAGTGTGATTATCCCTGAAGGGATGTGGAAAGACTGACCTGCAAAATGGGGGGGGGGGGGGATAACAGGGTAGTGGCCTAATAGGATTACTCCTGCCGCCACATTGATAAGAAAGAAAGTTCTGAAATCAAAGAAGCATTAAAGTTTTCTGATCATGTGACATCATTTGGGGCTCCTGGTAGGACTTTTATCTTTGTTGGGGGGCTGTTTGACCTCTTTGTATAGAAGCACTCATTACAATTAATGGAGACTAGACCATATAACCTTATAATAGTAATGAACCAGGCCTTCAAAGTTGCCTACAGCTAGGATCTTTTTAGGAGTGTCAGTGGCACTGCACATGCTCGGTGTGCTCTGGGACAAAGCAGCTAAGCTTTAACAGAAAGTGGCAATACGTCTGTCGTAGAAAATAATGCTGCAGGGCTGATTACTAATCAATTCTGATGCAGCCTACGCTGATTTCTATGCAGCCATGTCATGTGAAATCTGAAAATAATTGCTAATTAGAATTGTATTGTGAATATTATATTATATAAGGTGTGGAATTTCCAGCCTGATTCTTTGTTGTTTTAGTTCCCCTTTAAAGTGTGAGGTAGACAATGTAAGGGGTTGTGGTTTGTGAATGATTTCTCTTTTCATTCATCAGATTTCCAGTCTGACAAAGATACGGCTGGACGTTTGCTAGGGCCACGGGGCAGAGCAACCTGCCAGGGATGTGGGCGGCCAAGTGCCAGATGCATAGGGCTGCCGGCCTTAGCAACACAAACTTTGCAACTCAAAATTCCAGGTTGGAGAGAGGAAAATCCTATCAGTGTTTCCCTGTCAGTGCTCCGGTGCGTGTTTTCCCCGTGTTACCACCAGCGTGTGTATGAATGAGCTCTGGCTGGGAGTCTCATCAAGATAAGCCTGACATGGAGCCTGTGGCGTTATTCATATAGTAAATAGAACTCAGGTTAATGCAGGAACTGAACTGCTCCAGACTGGTAATAACTAACAGCATATTGGACACAATCCCATTAATACATTGCGTGTGTATTAACCCCCCTATAATAAACATATACGTTGGGTGACTTGGGGTGAAGCCTACATGCTTGTGTATTAACCCCCCCTATAATAATCATATACATTGAGAGACTTGGGGTGAAGCCTACATGCTTGTGTATTAACCCCCCCTATAATAATCATATACATTGGGAGACTTGGGATGAAGCCTACATGCAACCCCTGTGCTTGTGTATTAACCCCCCTATAATAAACATATACATTGGGAGACTTGGGATGAAGCCTACACGCAGCCCCTGTTCTTGTGCATTAACCCCCCTATAATAAACATATACATTGGGAGACTTGGGGAGAAGCCTACAAGCAGCCCCTGTGCGTGTGTATTAACCCCCCCTATAATAAACATATACATTGGGAGACTTGGGATGAAGCCTACATGCAACCCCTGTGCTTGTGTATTAACCCCCCTATAATAAACATACATTGGGAGACTTGGGGTGAAGCCTACATGCAACCCCTGTGCTTGTGTATTAACCCCCCTATAATAAACATACATTGGGAGACTTGGGGTGAAGCCTACATGCAGCCCCTGTGCTTGTGTATTAACCCCCCTATTATAAACATATACATTGGGAGACTTGGGGTGAAGCCTACATGCAACCCCTGTGCTTGTGTATTAACCCCCCTATAATAAACATATACATTGGGAGACTTGGGGTGAAGCCTACATGCAGCCCCTGTGCTTGTGTATTAACCCCCCTATTATAAACATATACATTGGGAGACTTGGGGTGAAGCCTACATGCAACCCCTGTGCTTGTGTATTAACCCCCCCTATAATAATCATATAATAATGGGGTGACGCCTACATGCAGCCCTGTGTTGTGTATTAACCCCCTATAATAAACATATAATGGGGTGACGCCTACATGCAGCCCCTGTGCTTGTGTATTAACCCTAAGCATGCTGTTAGATGAGGACTACGTGTGTGTGTGTGTTGATGAGGTCCTGTCCCCAACAGCCCCCCATTATGATCCAAGTATTGGGGCCCAAACAGATCTGCTCGCTCGGTGGCCGTGCCAAACAAACCCATTTTAAAGTCCCAGCTTTAGTATTAAATTTGGGCGAGTGCAAAATGCTGTGAATTGACCCGAGTGCCGTTGCCCTTAACATAGGCCTTGTAATGTGATTGGTCACAGATTTTAGGGGATATAAGGAAACTGGGGGAGGGGGGGGGCATCACCAAATCATTAGACAAACAGAACATCAAAGCAGAACAGAAACAGCTGCTTTAATTAACAAACAGTCTATTTGATTAATTGTTCCCTTCAGATAAGTGCTATAATAATAATGGGCGCCCCCATCCATTTAAGGCTGTCTTCTCCCTGATTGGCCGAATAGAAGAAGATAAAACGGCTCAAGGGGAGATAAAATGCTGAAGATATGTATGTGCTACTATCTAGTCCCATTCTAGCCCTCGCTTTCGCAATTAGGCACAATAGTGACGTTACAACTCCAATTGTCTGTCTTCGTTAAAAATTAATTAGGCATAATTATTCTCTCCAGATTGACCTGACACTGTAAATAGGGCAGATCAGTTGATTTAATTGTACTTGGTGTGTTTCCTAATGCTTTAGAGCTGCCATGATGCCTGCCCTGTAAGTAGACACCTGGGAATTAAAGTCGCACTGACAGCTGCCACACTGGGCATCAATTCTCTTCCAAAGGAGACTGAAAGATAGTTTGGGCATAACTGTTTGCAGGTTAAAATTGTGGAAGCCATTTTGGAGGTAGCCATTTTGTTTTTTTTGAAATTACATCACTGATGGACATACTGTATATTTATAACTAGTAAGAATATTATTCTTATTTTATGTGTAAAATGTATATTACTCAAAGTGTTGCCTAATGTTTTACATTACATTACCTTTAGTCAGGACCTTTCTTGCAGGTCCAACCTTTGTTAGCTCATGAAGCCCCCTTGAAGGTCCAGTCTTGGTCAGACCTACCCTTGAAGGTCCAACCTGTGTTTAGGTCTGCCCTTAGCTCATAAAGCCCCCTTAAAGGTCCAGTCTTGGTCAGGCCTACCCTTGAAAGTCCAACCTTTGTTTAGGTCTGCCCTTAGCTCATGAAGCCCCCTTGAAGGTCCAATCTTGGTCAGGCCTACCCTTGAAGGTCCAACCTTTGTTTAGGTCTGCCCTTAGCTCATGAAGCCCCCTTGAAGGTCCAATCTTGGTCAGGCCTACCCTTGAAGGTCCAACCTTTGTTTAGGTCTGCCCTTAGCTCATGAAGCCCCCTTGAAGGTCCAATCTTGGTCAGGCCTACCCTTGAAGGTCCAACCTTTGTTTAGGTCTGCCCTTAGCTCATGAAGCCCCCTTGAAGGTCCAATCTTGGTCAGGCCTACCCTTGAAGGTCCAACCTTTGTTTAGGTCTGGCCTTAGCTCATGAAGCCCCCTTGAAGGTCCAATCTTGGTCAGGCCTACCCTTGAAGGTCCAACCTTTGTTTAGGTCTGCCCTTAGCTCATGAAGCCCCCTTGAAGGTCCAATCTTGGTCAGGCCTACCCTTGAAGGTCCAACCTTTGTTTAGGTCTGGCCTTAGCTCATGAAGCCCCCTTGAAGGTCCAATCTAGGTCAGGCCTACCCTTGAAGGTCCAACCTTTGTTTAGGTCTGCCCTTAGCTCATGAAGCCCCCTTGAAGGTCCAATCTTGGTCAGGCCTACCCTTGAAGGTCCAACCTTTGTTTAGGTCTGACCTTAGCTCATGAAGCCCCCTTCAGGGTCCAATCTTGGTCAGGCCTACCCTTGAAGTTCCAACCTTTGTTTAGGTCTGTCCTTAGCTCTTGAAGCCCCTTTGAAGGTCCAATCTTGGTCAGGCCTACCCTTTAAGGTCCAGCCTTTGTTTAGGTCTACCCTAAGCTCATGAAGCCCCCTTCAAGGTCCAAACCTAGGTCAAGACTACCCTTGAAAGTCCAACCTTTGGTCAGGGCCCCTTTAGCTCATGAAACTGCTTTGGTCAAGGTCAAACCTTGAAAGACTTATCTCCCCTAGGGCCACTGCCCTTATGGTAACTTTGAAGACCAAACTGAGCTACTTTGATGCAATGGAACTTTTACATTGAGTATCCCAAGGTGCCTGTGCCAAGGGGTGCATGCATCTCTTCACTAGTTAGCAGCCCAGAGCCTGTGGTAGGTGTCCTACAGAGATACCGGACATTAATAAGTGGGAATTAGATGTTTCCTTGGCTCTTTGACACATCATTGTTAACATTGTTGTGCAAATATGGAGTATTTAAACATTGAAGACCTCTGGCTACCTTCTTCTGCTGTAGCCTCCTACTGTGATTAATGCGGTTATTGAGTTAGTGATAAAGAAAAGAACCCAGCTGCCGGACACTCCCTGTTAGTAAATACCTTCTCCAAATCATGAAAGCGCCCGACACTCTCCTGTTGTTTAGTTAAACAATGAGGCCATTGAATTCTCTGTAATAAGTGGTTTCTCAGCTGCGTGGTACCTGATTGATGAGAAATGTGTAGATAAGTGGCCAAAAAATACATGAACATCAACATAGAGATAATATAGGGGCGTGACCATTAAAAGCCAATTGCCTGTTGGTTGCTGTGGGTTACTAGATTAGAAAAAAACATTGCTTTTGTTACTACAGACCCCCAGAGACTGCTAGGTGACTGCAGGTGAAGGTAGGTGGCTGAGGAATTTGGAATATTCAAAGGTCTAGAGCAGAGGTAGAAGCATTCAGTAAAGAATACGAGTATCTGTAGCTCAGGAATGGCTGATGATTGGCTGATGGGCCATCCCTGCTGGATATGGACAGGATTGTAGGGCTTGTGGGACAGTTCTTTCATTATTTGGAGGCGACTACTCTCTTGTCCAGCCATCTGATATACAGTAGTGATGGATGGGCATCTATGAACGCTTTCTCCCTCCAGGGACAGAGTTAGGGATCAGCAATTTTTGACAGAGGTCAACGATAAGAGGTGGAGTTGGCTCGTATGGGGGCACTGGGGACAGGAGCGTGGGAGCCATTGCCAGCTTTTCATCTCAGCCAGACAATACTTGGCCTGTGTTTGAAGTAGCCAAGAATAAAACCCCTGCAGCACTCATGGGGTTCTGCAAATTGTATTTCCTCTGAGAGCGGCCATAGTAATTCCGTGTGCCCCTTCTTCAGACTTAAGTCTTGGTGCCTGAGTAAAGATTATATATAGGTAGTAGATACATTTTAGCTTATAGACAAAAAGTTTATAATACTAGTTTCCTATTGTTTATCCACGTCAGTTACATTAATGCTAGGAGTCCTGTACTTCAATGGGCACCACTCATGCACCAAAGGAGTATAGTAGTTAGAAGTATAAGAACTGCCTGAGAGTAAGGGACTGTGTCTGTGGGATAGCAGGTAGGTGTGTTACCTGGCAGCTTTAGCGTTTGTCATAGACTGTACTGAAAGATACTAAAAATCTGTGCCAGCATAGAAATTTCCATTTACTAATCACAATTCTGCAGGAACAGCCCCCTAAGTTTGCTCATAGTCTGTACAGAGAGATACCATAAAACTATGGCACATAGGGATTCCCCTGTACTAAGCACAATTCAGCAGGAACAGCCCCCTAAGTTTGCTCATAGCCTGTACAGAGAGATACCATAAAACTATGGCAGCATAGGGATTCCCCTGTACTAAGCACAATTCAGCAGGAACAGCCCCCTAAGTTTGCTCATAGCCTGTACAGAGAGATACCATAAAACTATGGCAGCATAGGGATTCCCCTGTACTAAGCACAATTCTGCAGGAACAGCCCCCTAAGTTTGCTCATAGCCTGTACAGAGAGATACCATAAAACTATGGCACATAGGGATTCCCCTGTACTAAGCACAATTCAGCAGGAACAGCCCCCTAAGTTTGCCCATAGCCTGTACAGAGAGATACCATAAAACTATGGCACATAGGGATTCCCCTGTACTAAGCACAATTCAGCAGGAACAGCCTCCTGTTTGCTCATAGCCTGTACAGAGAGATCCCATAACACTGTGTCAGTACAATACTATGTATAAGGGTGGGTATAGAGGCAATTGAATACAAATGACTGCAAACTAGTTACACATTCAATCTCAGAAAATCAAATAGAGTATACTGCACAAAAAGGCATATTCTATTTGTATTTCCATTGTAACGTTGCAAGAAATCCTCCCATGTGACCCCTCGCCTTAGTCCGTTTGTAAAAATGTTACTTTTTTAACTTCAGAAGCCCCAATATCTGGCCCAGGAATGCCTTTGTATCAGGGGGAGGGCTGATTTACATAGCAAATAACTGATAAGCTTAGAGTGCAATTGTTTTACGGCTGAAACGGAGAGCGTTGGGGTCAGATGGCAGTCATGGCTGTGTGCACACCCTGGGGAGGAAACAGGGCACCAACTTTCCTTGGCTTGCTGGAGATTAAAGGGGATATAAGGCCAAAAATAACATAAGGAATGATGTCATTCTAAGCAATTTTCTAATATACATTCATTAGAAACTGTCAGTTGTAAATGTCATTGCAAACAAAAGCAGCATATGTCTATCCGTACCGCTAGCTACCTGCATGGAAATAAAACTGTAATATCAGTAGTAAAAACTGTAATTCATTTTGTATACGCTGAGCATTCTGGGTACATTCCGCCACATGTATGCTATGTATGTGCCTTCCCTGGACGGTGGCCTGCGGGGGTTGAGATGCTCTCGTTCATGCCTAGTGGCGCATCAGGTGTGCTCCCTTTCCGAACTGCAGCGCCTCGTGCATTGTGCCCTGGGATCTGTTCAAGCAAGGTCAGAGGTTATAAAATTACCACCAGCTGCAGAACCCCAAGGGGCATGTTTATAGAACGGTGTGAAAAAGGGCAATGCTTTCGTTTTACGCAGCACCTTGCTTTATTTCAGAATACTACAAGTGGCTGCAAAGCCCCATGAGGAAATATGACTGTGGCTGTGGGATAGCAGGTATAGTAGGGAGAGATGGTGCCTATAGTAGCAGTGGGGGGATAATAGCCTCTGGGAAGGGACTGGGGCTGTGGGATAGCAGGTATAGTAGGGAGAGATGGTGCCTATAGTAGCAGTGGGGGGATAATAGCCTCTGGGAAGGGACTGGGGCTGTGGGATAGCAGGTATAGTAGGGAGAGATGGTGCCTATAGTAGCAGTGGGGGGATAATAGCCTCTGGGAAGGGACTGGGGCTGTGGGATAGCAGGTATAGTAGGGAGAGATGGTGCCTATAGTAGCAGTGGGATAATAGCCTCTGGGAAGGGACTGGGGCTGTGGGATAGCAGGTATAGTAGGGAGAGATGGTGCCTATAGTAGCAGTGGGGGGATAATAGCCTCTGGGAAGGGACTGGGGCTGTGGGATAGCAGGTATAGTAGGGAGAGATGGTGCCTATAGTAGCAGTGGGGGGATAATAGCCTCTGGGAAGGGACTATAGCTGTGGGATAGGAGGTATAGTAGGGAGAGATGGTGCCTATAGTAGCAGTGGGGGGATAATAGCCTCTGGGAAGGGACTGGGGCTGTGGGATAGCAGGTATAGTAGGGAGAGATGGTGCCTATAGTAGCAGTGGGGGGATAATAGCCTCTGGGAAGGGACTGGGGCTGTGGGATAGCAGGTATAGTAGGGAGAGATGGTGCCTATAGTAGCAGTGGGGGGATAATAGCCTCTGGGAAGGGACTGGGGCTGTGGGATAGCAGGTATAGTAGGGAGAGATGGTGCCTATAGTAGCAGTGGGGGGATAATAGAGATGGTGCCTATATATTACATACGTTTATTGACACTTTTTGCTCCATAAAGAATAGCATTGACAGAGGCAATAATACTGCTTCCCCCCACCCTACGCGCGCATTCAACATGTATTTCAGCTGGTAGGAGGGTGGACATGTTGCTGTACATATTTGCAACAGTTAAAACTTGTCCTTTGATGTGTGACTCATGTGTCTTTTAACAGCTGGGGGAGTTATGCAGCATTCGGTATCACTATTTATCAGGACTATAAATTCATTTTACAAGACAAGCTTTTGAAAGATGCTACAAATACGTTATCCCACCTAATGTTCATTTATGGCAGATGTGTAATATACTATGTTTACTATTTTTGGGGCCACAAGGCCATGTTAAAGTGACAGTGACGCCATGGAATGACATTGCTCTGAATCCATTTATCAAAGGTCAAATTGTCTTTCCCAGAGGTAATATTGGGGTGATAGTAGTGTTTATATAATCACTGATTGGTCTCAGACCATTCTATGGTTCATTTATATTTGTTATTATGTCCTTTCCCCTTGTAATGTTCATTTATATGGGTTATTGGGTCCCTTCTCTTGGTAATGTTCATTTATATGGGTTATTGGGTCACTTCTCTTGGTAATGTTCATATATAGGGTTATTGGGTCCCTTCTCTTGGTAATGTTCATTTATATGGATTATTGGGTCCCTTCTCTTGGTAATGTTCATTTATATGGATTATTGGGTCCCTTCTCTTGGTAATGTTCATTTATATTGATTATTGGGTCCCTTCTTCTTGTATTGTTCATTAATGTTGGTTTTTGGGTCCCTTCTCCTTGTAATGTTCATTTATATGGGTTTTTGGGTCCCTTCTCCTTGTAATGTTCATTTATATGGGTTATTGGGTTCCGTCTCTTGGTAATGTTCATTTATATGGATTATTGGGTCCCTTCTCTTGGTAATGTTCATTTATATTGATTATTGGGTCCCTTCTTCTTGTATTGTTCATTAATGTTGGTTTTTGGGTCCCTTCTCCTTGTAATGTTCATTTATATGGGTTTTTGGGTCCCTTCTCCTTGTAATGTTCATTTATATGGGTTATTGGGTCCCGTCTCTTGGTAATGTTCATTTATATGGATTATTGGGTCCCTTCTCCTTGTGTTGTTCATTAAAATTGGTTTTTGGGTCCCTTTTCCTTGTAATGTTCACTTATATGGGTTATTGGGTCCCTTCTCTTGGTAATGTTCATTTATATGGATTATTGAGTCCCTTCTCCTTGTATTGTTCATTTATATGGGTTATTGGGTCCCTTCTCCTTGTAATGTTCATTTATATGGGTTATTGGGTCCCTTCTCCTTGTAATGTTCATTTATATGGGTTTTTGGGTCCCTTCTCCTTGTAATGTTCATTTATATGGGTTATTGGGTCCCGTCTCTTGGTAATGTTCATTTATATGGATTATTGGGTCCCTTCTCCTTGTGTTGTTCATTAAAAATTGGTTTTTGGGTCCCTTTTCCTTGTAATGTTCACTTATATGGGTTATTGGGTCCCTTCTTTTGGTAATGTTCATTTATATGGATTATTGAGTCCCTTCTCCTTGTATTGTTCATTAATATGGGTTTTTGGGTCCCTTCTCCTTGTATCTAGCGAGTGAGAGTGCAGGCTCCCAGTCTAATGGGTAACACCGGCCACGTGTTCCCTGCTGCACAAGATAATACTTGTCCCATCCCCAATAATTACCTGTTTTATGGCTATGATAATACTGAATTGATTAGGGTGGAGGATGGGATTTTTTCCATTCTGCCTCTTTCCTGCTCATTACTTAGGTGGAATGCTGGAAGAACACATTCTAGCTCATTTCCGCCCCCATCTCTTGGGCTTACGGGGAAACAATTAAGGTGTTTTGCTTCCTTCCTTAATACTTCTTTTCTCAAGCTGATGGATAATTCTAGGGTGTTTGCCTTGGCATGATTTGGGGAGCACATTAAGGGCCCAGTTTGTATAATTATAGACTCCTCAGCACCCCAAACACAGATTGTGGAAAATTACAGAAAATGATCTTGCCCCCAAGGCATCATTGCTGCCATTTTGTTTATGGCTTATGGTTAGTGGTTGTGCTATGAAGTATTGGCTTCTGCTGTCCATCACTTCCTACAGTTAGTAACAATAACCTACTCTCAACAGCAACACATGAAAGGGTCTGTACCACAAACCGATCAATCAAAATCAGTGACCCTTCAGTAGATGTCATTGAACCCTAGGCTGTAAGAGTAGGAGGTAGTGACCTACAATGCTAAAAGCCAGGAACAGATGATGTGTAAATGATGACCGGAGTGCAGTCTACCATTTGGTTTGACATAACCACATATGTCATTTAAGTCCTAGTCTAATCTTGGCCTTTGATAAATGGAATTCTCTCACTGCAGTTGCCTAGTACTCAATCTTACATTGAGCGACCAGACAAACTCCATGTTGCTAGAAAGATAAAGATCCACTTCTGGTTTTGCCAAGTCAGATTGTTCCATTCTGGAAGAAGGTTGTATAAATACCAGATCTGGATCCTTATCTACATTGAAGACCTGGAATTAGGCTTTTGTCTGTGTGGACTTGGTGTGATCCCAGACAGAAGGAGTTTTGGCTTGTGGCATCATTTCATGGACAAAAACCTGACGTTTCTAAAGGGCAAGTAGTTTAGACTAGAATGCCATTAAAAAGATTTATTGGTCTTGCTGCAATGCTCTCTAAGTCCATTTGTAGATAAGCAGAACATATGTTTCCGGGTGAAGAGATTTATCTGTAGCTAAGAAAAAAGATATTCCTTCTTACTCGTCTGTAGTAGTATCAGTGGGGTTTAAGGTACATTCTTAAGCCGTCCATGGGTTATTTGTGCTGAGTTCTTCCAAGGTTCTTGCATCCATTTGTATGTAGGCATGTTGTAGCCAAACAAAACCAGTATAAGATGAAAGCACCTCTGTATAAAAATGAAGGTATCCCATTTTGGATCATGTGGCATTTTTAACTCTGTCTGTAGTCATGGTATTTTAAAATCATATTGGGCTATATGAGACTACTATGAACAACCAGAAACAGATTGTAATATTACTGCAACCTTGAGTAAAGTGCAAGGACCAATTCTAATCAAGAGTGGCAGCTTAAATATGATCTCCTGGACAAATATCAAAACGGAAGTCTGGAAGCAGTTTGCCAAGGATCCCATTGTGCCACGGATGTGCTCCTCCCTCTCCTGATAAATCTACATGGGCCCATCATGTGATCTGATTCTTGGCCCAAGGTCTGGTTACTTGGATCAGCCCACCACTTTGTACAGCCAAATGAGCAGATCTTCCCACTTTATGGCCGGCTCTGATGTTGAAAAGGACCTATTGCTAGTCAATTATAAGAAGCAGCTATTAATCCCCCTGAGTATGCTAACCACCCCAGAATCACTGTTGGAGGTTCATCCCATCAGCTGAAGCACAAGACCAAAACTAGACTATCTATTCTAGAAGAAAGGTCAATAATATCCATCAACTTCATAAAAAGATCTAAGACCCATGATTACCTCTCGTGTAGATTACTTTGAAATCTATCCTTGGCCCTGTCTTGGAACCCACATCCTCCAACATAGCTAATTATCAGCCAGACAGAATAATAAGGGGGCAAACTACGCACATTAGCCAATTAACGAGGAAATGCTTCGCTAGATTAAGCAAAGCTTTCCCCCATTAATTGGCTAATGTGGAAGAGACAAAGGCCCCCGGTGCGTTTTCTTGCTTCAGCAACATTAAAGTTAACACGATATATAAACAAGGCTCTGTGCGTGTGGGTGTTCTATTAAGTGGAAGTTTATATATGTGGTTTTTATTTGCCTTTTTTTTACCCTAGAACATCTGTTTTCATCGCATGGCGTTATCCTTTATGACTTTTTAACTGGCCGTAGGATGTGAGAGCCGGCATTGCAACCGTTTGCTAATCCCTTTCTAATTTCATTACATTAGTAGACTTCAAAAAGCCTGATTTGAGCAGATTAAGATAAAGTCTTTGTAGCTCTTTGGGAGACAGTAAGAACTATGGCACACGTAACGTCTGAAATATGCCAGGCCAGAAATCACCGATACCACTCACTGCCACCTGTTACGTTCATGGAAACCTTTAGTCACAAGCGCATATTTGTGAGTTTCTGGACCAAAAACCAGCTCTGACTGGTAGTCACGGGCATTTTCCATTTAGGATAATGACAGGTTACACAGAGGGGTAAGAAATATACGGGTATGTTTGCCATTGGACTAAGTGCTATAGATGATTATGAAAAAGTGTGTATGTATATATAAATATTTATACAGGTATTGGATGTCTTATCCGGAAACCCATTATCCAGAAAGTTCCGAATTACGGGAAGGCCATCTCCCATAGACTCCTTTTTCTCTGTAATTATAAAACAGTACCTTGTACTTGATCCCAGCTAAGATATAATTACCCCTTATTGGGGGCAGAACAGCCCTATTGGGTTTATTTAATGGTTAAATGATTCCCTTTTCTCTGTAATAATAAAACAGTACCTGTACTTGATCCCAACTAAGATATAATTACCCCTTATTGGGGGCAGAACAGCCCTATTGGGTTTATTTAATGGTTAAATATTCCCTTTTCTCTGTAATAATAAAACAGTACCTGTACTTGATCCCAACTAAGATATAATTACCCCTTATTGGGGGCAGAACAGCCCTATTGGGTTTATTTCATGGTTAAATGATTCCCTTTTCTCTGTAATAATAAAACAGTACCTGTACTTGATCCCAACTAAGATATAATTACCCCTTATTGGGGCAGAACAGCCCTATTGGGTTTATTTAATGGTTAAATGATTCCCTTTTCTCTGTAATAATAAAACAGTACCTGTACTTGATCCCAACTAATATATAATTAATCCTTATTGGGGGCAAAACGAGCCTATTGGGTTTATTCAATATATAAATGATTTTTAGCAGACGAGTTATGGAGATCCAAATTACAGAAATAACCCTTATCCGGAAAACCTCAGGTCCCGAGCATTCTGGATAACAGGTCCCATACCTGTATTAAATCCTACTCCCTGATTTGTTGCCATGGGTTACTAGACTGAGTTCAAACGTTGTGACTTGTATGACCCCCCACATTTAGCAGAACAAAGTGTTGCAAGAAGCCCCTTCATCTCCAGAAACTGGATTATAGTATAACCTTCAACCAAAGAAATGCCTGTTAACTTGAATTATGAAGGTATTTGTTCCCAGGCAAATACCTTCACTATTTAAAACTTGTTAGAGGCAAGGCGGATGGAGTATTCATGTACTGCTTGCAGCTATCTTGCAACTAAACATTTTTAGGAATTCAGAACTTCCAGCTGATTTTAATTATTACCTTGTGGCACTTGGGTCCCGAATTTGATTCCAACCTAAGCACTACCTGCAAGGTGTTTGTATGGTTTCCCCTGTGCCCCCTTGGGTTTTCTCTGGGTACCTTGGTACCTCTACACCCCAAAAACATGCAGGCAGGATAATTGCCTCCTGATTATAATAGAGGCCTGACAATTTGCTGACTTATCAAATGAAGGCCATAATCCCGTAGGCTATAGATAGTGTTAGGGCTCTGGCACACGGGGAGATTAGTCGCCCCGCGACAAATCTCCCTTGTCACGGGCGACTAATCTCCCCGAATTGCCATCCCACCGGCGAACATGTAAGTCGCCGGTGGGATGGTACACGCTGCGCAGGTGATTTTGGCAAATCGCCGAAGTTGCCTCGCGAGGCAAATGATATCTGTATCTAAGGGCAATATAAAGCATTGTCAGAAATTATAACCTTGTTGGCATCTCAGCTAGTTTCTGTTTATAATATGAGTCACATCACGTATTCCATGGCCATAAATATCAGCAGGTTCCAAAAATGCATCAGTCAGGGCAGTAAATATGGCAGCTCCAACCCCTGTGTCAACACAAAGGTACAGAGTAGGAGTATTCTGTCTGCGACATGAACTAAAGGTGGTCATACATTGGCAGATTGTAGCTGCTGATATTGGTCCCTTGGACTGATTTGGCAGCTTATCGGGCCGTGTAGGGGCACAAACGACAGGCCTGCCCGACCGATATCTGGCCTGAAATCGGGCAGATATCGATTGTGCAGGTTTAAAAATTCAGTCGGATCGGGGACCGCATCGGCTCGTTGATGTGGTCCCCGAATCGACTGCGCCCTTAACAGTCGTTATAATTCGATCGTTTGGCCCCAGGGCCAAACGACCTAATTAGCCTAAATTCCCCCGATATTGCCCACCCGTTGGTGGGGATATCAGGAGAAGAGGATCTTTACGGGTATGGCCACCTTAAGGTCCCCATACATGGGCCGATTCTAGCTGCCAATATTGGTCCCTTAGACCATTTCGGCAGTTAATTGGCCTGTGTATGGGGACTGCCGACGGGCCTGCCTGACCTGCCCGAAAGGAGGGGGTGGTCTACCATCGTACAGATCAGAGGAAGGGAGCGCCACAAGCCCTTGAGTTTCTAGCTGCCGATATCGGTCCCTTAGACCGATTCGGCATCTAAAGGGCCCGTGTATGGGGACTACCGACGGGCCTGAAATCAGCCAGATCTCGATCGGGCAGGTTAGAAAATCTAGTCGGATCAGGGACCGCATCGGTGAGCGGATCATTACGTGTATGGCCACCTTAAAGCTTCATGCTTACTATGAATCCTTGATGTTGGACCTTTTAAAGGTACATTGACCACAGCAAGGGATAGGGAGCCATATGGTGTGTCCCACTGAGACAACAATAATAGCACATAAATTATAGCACAGGAGGTGAGGGAAGAGACAGTTTAGATAAGATAACAATTCATTTAGGTAGAGGCGGTAGAAATCAGAATGTACTAGATAAAGTACCGTAAGCTTTGATGTGGGTTTTTAAGGGAATTCTTCAAAGTTTCTTCCTAGCAATTAGGTATAATGCATGTGTGCAGTAAGTGTGTTTGTACCTGAGTGTGTTTGCGAGAGTGTAGCAGAAAGGAGGGGGTGTCTTGCAGAGAAATATCCGTGTGTAACCTGATGCTAAACACAAGAAGAGCGCCTAGAAGGAACGCACAATATTCTGTGTATTTACACAGGGTAACCCATTCTATGTCAGAGGGCGTTGGTGGTCTACCATCGTACAGATCAGAGGAAGGGAGCGGCACAAGCCCTTGAGTTTTGGAGGCGTTGACAGGCCAGAGAACTAGAGTTGTGGTTACTCTTTCCAGCATGAAGACTAGAAGGGAGTCTTCTATTCTAAAGACCACAAATTGGGAAATTTAGGGCTGTAGAAGTAAGTTGAGGAGACCTGCCCCTTTGGGCCTTTCAGAAACATGGCAACAATCAGTAAACTACTCGTTTATTATACGTAGGCTCAATAAAGTGGCCTCAGTGCGGTAAATGAAGGTTAGCCTATAGATTAACAATAGTGCAATTTATGGGGTAAATTCTTATTTACTGTCTTGGATATCCCTAATGATATCTTTTATTTTTATAAGGCAAAGGGACACTATGACCAGGGGTTTGGTGGAGTTAGAAGAATTTAGGGTAGGCTCAAGGAGGTAATAGGGTAAAACAGGCTGTCCAGCTTGTCTTGCTTGTTTAGCCCATTGGCATACTATAGGATCAGTGAACTTAGTCCATCCACGTATGCAGAGAAATATTCTACTATTTGGGGAGGTTGGCCAGTGTGGGGCCAGCTTAACATCCCCCAGAAATCAGTCCAAAAGGCTTTGCTGGTTGCACTCACTTCATTTTGCCCCGCTAGTTGTATTAATGGGAGTGTTTGCCCCAGTTCATCTTACCATGACAGTTCTGAAAGGCAGCAGTACAGCTTTGTGCCTCAGGCATAAGGAGATAGTAGGATTTATTATTATTATTTGCCTTAGTAAAGCAGATCTGGAAGTCGTCTCGTTTTAACTCGACTTGTCAAGAAAGTGAACTAAAAGGTGAAATCTGTCAAATCAATGTTACTCCTGTAAAATAACAGCCCACGGTGACTTGACCAATGTTAGCAGAATCTGACGGGGAAGCCCAGCCAATCTTGGGGCTGGGTGGGGGCAGACTGGCTGGGGCCCAGATTTGGATCAAAGTAAGACTATTATGGGCTTGTCTCTTCCTGTGCTATTTATGTAGAGGCATTCTAGGCAAAATACAGTCAAGGCCATATGATTTATATATGGTAGGCGGTCCAGGGGCCAGATACTGCCCTATGACGCTGAATAGGTTCTTTTTAACTAAAATCCAATGAGCTGGTGTTGCCTTTTTTGTTAAGGCACTGGCTCATATTTGTCTCATGTAACACTGGAGATTGTCTGCATTCAGTAGCTGCAACTCTGCTTCATAGAAATAGAAGAAAACCAGTTGTCTTCAAGCACTTCCCATTGTGGACAAAGAGAATTTCCAACAGTATGAACAGTTATGGTCTGGAAATGCACCCATCCAGTGTTCCTTCTAATTCCCATGGGGTGACAGTAGCGCATTTTCAGATGTCCACAGTGTAGAGCCTGGAGAGAATTCAAGGTTTCCACAACATTTTGCTGGAGAAAGTTGCAGCTACAAAACTTTGACGGCGCTTCCTTCTTTTCCCGAGATCTTATCTTCTTGAGGTCTGTGAGCCAGGTTCACTCGATATGGAATTGTCAGTGTAGAAACTGGGTGGGTTGTGGTACTAGATGGTTTATGTGGGTATGTAGTAGAAGTAAGATCTCTCTGATCAGTACTTCCATATAAACTAGAAGGATGCCTATGCCAGTTTTGTTAACTGAGGCTCTAAGAGCTGCAGGGCAAGATTGACCTCATCTATCCTTAAGGGTCACTGATATGTGAAAGTTGGTTGCTCCAGGGCAGGTCTGTGGATGGTAGGCTTGACTCGCCCTGATCACTTCCATACTATGCAGAGCATTAGATGGGAAACATTCTGACAGGGGCAATTGACTCCAGTAACCCAAGTCTGGGTATGCTTATAATCTGGGCCAGAATTTAAACAGTGTCTGTCAAGGACATCTATAGACACAGTGAAATGTCATGCTGCATTCAGCTGGATGTAGCTCTGACCTAATAGGACCAGACAGCCTGTATCTACAGTGCATTGGTGGGAACCAATGTGTCAGATGTCCAAGAGTCCTGAGATTGAAAGATGTAGCAGTGTTTGTCTTTTTCTATGTTAGGGTCTGAGAGTCTACACCAGCTTCCAGTGGTTGGCTTATTTTGAACCTGAGTCTGGACCTGGTGCAGTCAGACCAGAGTGGTCAGAAATCCTATCTAAGATCTGTTGTTTGCATCACTTTGCAGGATTTTGATCCCTTAAAGCAGTGCTGTCCAACTGGCGGCCCGCGACCCCCCTCTGTGTGGCCCCCCACCTGTCTGGCTGCTTTGATGGCTTACTCTTGTGTAAGCTTTAAATAGTATCAGTACTGAGATTAACTGCCCCTCTACATGCCCCTCTCACCTCAAATTCAGGCTGTAATCAGGCTGTATTGTTTAAATATATAATCCCCTGTGTTGTTCACATTTTTCAATCTCTGCATTGTTCACCCCCTGCAGTGTTCACACCTCAGGCTCAGGCTGTAATCACCCCTATTGTTCCCCTGTTCACACCTCAGACAGACTGTAGGAGCAGTAAAAACCCACAAATAATCCCTGCATACTACAAAAAGAACATATACTGAGGTGGTACTGCAATTAAAAAGTTTTTTAATATATAGTTATTGTGCAGACTGTAGGAGCAGTGCCAGCATTGTGTCACTGTAGGCTGCCTGTGTGTGCCATACACACAGGCAGCATAGGGCAAGCAGAGTATGGCACACACAGGCAGGGTAGGGCAAGCAGAGTATGGCACACACAGGCAGCATAGGGCAAGCAGAGTATGGCACACAGGCAGGGTAGGGCAGGCAGAGTATGGCACACACAGGCAGCATAGGGCAAGTAGAGTATGGCACACAGGCAGGGTAGGGCAGGCAGAGTATGGCACACACAGGCAGGGTAGGGCAGGCAGAGTATGGCACACACAGGCAGGGTAGGGCTGGCAGAGTATGGTACACACAGGCAGGGTAGGGCAGGCAGAGTATGGCACACACAGGCAGGGTAGGGCAGGCAGAGTATGGCAGGTTTTTGCTGTACTACAACCATTAATATGGGTATGGTCATGTGGTAACACAGGTGTGGTTTCAAGTGGGTGCGGTTTCAAAAAGGGGAGTGGTCAAAACTGGCTTCCATTATCGGCCCTCCACCACGTAGGTCGGAAAAATTCCGGCCCTCGGTACCACAGAAGTTGGACAGCACTGCCTTAAAGGAACAGTAACACCAAAAAACAACATAATATATTGTTGTATCTGTTAGCGCACACACGTACTGAGGGTGGAAGGCAGTAGATTGCCCTTTCTCCACTGGCATATACAGGACAGTGAAAAACCGCCCCATGTGCCATTAGCTCAGCAGTATTAAGACAAGGAAGTTTAGCAATTGGCAAAGGTAACAGCTCCACTTCAGATTTCACTGGGGGGAGTCTGGGGTGGCAGTAACCTTTGATATTATATACTTATAACTTTGATTCCTGGAAGTACTTTCTGTCTAGTCCCGACTTTCCTATATTTCTCCCACTCCAGCTCCTGACTCCCCGGCCTCCCTATCCTTTGCAGATACCGAATATCCCGTCTGCCTGTGATAATGTTTCATGGGATACCGGGGAGGGATGAAACGAGCGGAACCGTGCCAGATTCTGCAAGCCGTGGGAGCTGATCCCTTCTGGCTGTTCTTTCTCTTTTGCGCCACTGCAAAACATGAATAGAATTCAGATAACATCTCCACTGTCTCTCTCTCTATGAGTCCGGAGGCGTGTCTCGACTGCTCTAAAGAAGCTGTCTCTTCTTCTGAGCCAGGCTGGTGTCCTTCTGTATTTCTGGCCAAGGTATAATTGCCCCCCCCCTACTAGTTTGTATTCTTTAATCACTCACAGCCCTCTGATCTTCAGTGCCTGAGCCCCTAAGCTCTTTATAGTTTTAGCTTCTATAATAATATTCTGCCCTCCCTTGCTCCCATGCTTTTAATAGAAACTATCACTAAAAATAACATTCCTATTTTAAAGCACACCTAATCCCCTGTTGTGCGCTGCTGGGAAATATATATTCCCCTTGCTGATTTTTGTCCTTTTGTGTTTACAGGACATGGCAACTTGTAAGCTGAGATATTTTGTGGCCATACATGGGTCAATTTAATTTGCCGAATCGGCCCCTCCTGTGGCAGTTTATTGGCCTATGCGTGGGGTCTGCCAACATTTGCCCAGATCTGTATGTGTCTAGCGTTAGTTTGCACTGCTGTTCTACAATATGGTGGAATCTTCACTAATTTAGAAGTAAACTCATTAGGGCTCTGGCACACGGGGAGATTAGTCGCCCGCAACAAATGTCCCTGTTCGCGGGCGACTAATCTCCCCGAATTACCATCCCACCGGCGAAAATGTAAGTCGCCGGTGGGATGGCACACGCTGCGCAGGAGATTTCGGCAAATTGTCGAAGTTGCCTCGTAAGGCATTTTCGGCGATTTGCCAAAATGGCGCCGCCGGTGGGATAGCAACTGATGGCAAGGGGAGATTAGTCGCCTGCAAACAGGGAGATTTGTCGCGGGCAACTAATCTCCCCGTGTGCCACAGCCCTTATATGGCTCATGTTCAAGCCTCCCATTCCTCTTCCCAAATGCACCACACCCTGAGTGTTCCTGCTACCCCCATACCTACATGCCTAAACCAAAAGTGCTGCACAGTGAAGATGGTGGTCACCCTATCTGACCACTTTACTGTCCCTGACTTTCTGGCCCTGATTGGCAAACAGGAACATGCAAAATGGAAGCCAATCAATTCCTTGCTTACAGTGTACAATGCCAGAGACCTATGGACAGGAAATGAAGTGGGTAAACATGGAGGCCGACAACCTCAACCTTCATGCTCTATATTTTCAGTTCCAGCACGGGGAAGCATGGCTTTTCGAGGTGTCTATGTCTATGGTGTGGGCTGGGAGAGGGAAGGGGTTTACTTAGGCTTTAGTATGTGGTATGGCTCCCTGAGAAATCAAGATCATCAAAGCAAGAGGGGAAGTGTTGTTGAGAAAATGCTCATTGCCAGATATTCAAATGCATGTCGAGGCTGATGCTTCCCAAAATCTTTAGCCCCTAAGGGATGACTGATCTTGAACTAGAGAACTTCTTGTGTGTTAAAACACTGACAGTAGCCAACACTTTACTATAATGTAAATATTGTCTGCTGTATCTTGCTACAATACATATAAACATTCTTCATGTCTTTTGATGTGAGGACAGGGTGTATATACATACAGGGAAAGGGTGTATATGTGTACACAATAGAGTACCTGTGTAAACGTAGAGAGGGCCAACACAATACATGCCCTTTGCTTTAGTTAAATTGTATGTATGTATTGTATGCAGTGCCTGAAGGCGGCCACACACGTTCAGATTTTAGTCTTGTACCTACGAACATTTGGATATCGATCATTTAAATGCAACGATCTAAAACATTCCTGAAATTGTAGGTTAAAGCCCTAACAATAACAAATGGGATGTTCTGAAAATGAAATAGTTGGCAGACACCAATTGTACGAGCTGAAAATGCATTGTAGGTCCCCCAAGCGAATACATGCGCAGATTATATTGTTATCCATCCGAAATTTTCTAACTTGTCCATTCAATTGAACAACAGATTGCCATGGTAAGAAAATTATTGGGACAATAATTCAGAGCCCACCAGGGTCGGACTGGGCCGCCGGGACACCGGGAAAAATCCCGGTGGGCCCTGGCCGGCCAGAGCCGATCCTTGCCGGCTCTCCCCAGGCCAACCGTTCCTCCGACGAGTTAAACTTACGCACTCATAGGAGGATGTCGGGTGGGGGCCCCTGTGGGGGGGGGGTTAGGGGGTGCGGGGGACGTGGCCAGCGGGAGCCCTGGCGGGCCCTGCACCCACCAGTCCGACCCTGGAGCCCACACACAGTTCAAAAATCGTGCAAAACTGCGTTTCGTAAAATTTTATCGGTGCGGATATGGCCAGCTTTAGATGAGGCAACCAATTTGACAATTCTGTACTTTTTGGACTTTCTTGTGATTGGCCACGGGGCTGTGCTTAGGACTACGAGAGAATGTGGCACAGAAGAGGTTAAAGGGAGCTGGTAGTTATTATTGTGGTACCACTGTCACATAATAGTGGCCATGTATAAAAACTTCAGCAAAAGTATTTTTAGGATTAGTCAGGAATTTCCTGTATCTCCCATAGCGCTAAGATCTTTGCTTCCTAAGGCCACTATTAGCAGTGCCTGGGAACCATAATTAGAAACCACATGCGCATCTTTTACTTTTCTAGCAGTAATTTAGAGCTGACGTCCATAATTCATTTGCAGCGGCTTATTTATGATTGCCTTCAGTTATTTATGAGGTGTTTTACAGTTCTCAGTGGCTCCATTTATTGGCCTTCAAGGTGCAGGCCTTCCTGACCTTTCCACACTTTTCCTCAGAACGTTTACCTCAGAATATTCCCAGCATGCTCTTCTTCCATAAAGGTCACCATCATACAGACGGGTTACACCATCCATTTAGAGATCTGTTGTGCTGAATGATAAAATAGACTCAGTTTACTGATCTATTATACATGGGTGCCCCCTTTTATTTGTGAGGAGGGAGCGCAGAAAATGTTACAGAGGCAGAAAGAAAGACAAATACATACATAGGCTATAAAAGTATCTGATAATTAGATTTTTGGACGCAGATAATCAGTTGCCTGGTAGCTGCTGAGAAGCTTCCTGCTGCCATATTGTGCGCTGAGCCAAAATCCTGCACTAATCTACTTTCTGCTCATTGCTATAAATACCTAGGAATGTGGCTGGGAGCCGTATGCGAGTAGTGAAATTACACACTTTATGGAAACAAAGTGGCTCTAATTTGGCTGGTTACAGTGCACTGGGAGCATCTAATTCTGATTATTAGCTAGGCCTCTGGCATGCAAAAAAGGCAAACTGCAGGGACGTTAACCTCAAGTGAACCAAAGCCAGTGGATATTTGGACATGACCCTTGGTCTGCCCACCCCTGGGGTATACAGAGGGGTGACAACCAAAAAATCATGGTGGGATTGATTGGACTGACTCTCACAGGTCAGGTCTCCTATGTAAGCCAGGTGTGCTGCTCTCTGATTGGTTGGGGAAGGTTAGATTTGTTAGTATGGCAGCACATGTATAAATGCATATATATTAGTGCAACAGCACATTTATATATGAGATATATTAGCATAGCAGTACATATATTAACACAAATTAATTGCGCCGTTCAAATGTAACCCTCTTACTTTCATGCCTGTTTAAAGGAATATATATATATAAAGTACAGGTATGGGATCCCTTATCCGGAAACCCATTATCCAGAAAGCTCCGAATTACGGAAAGCCCATCTCCCATAGACTCCATTTTAATCAAATAATTCAGAATTTTAAAACTGATTTCCTTTTTCTCTGTAGTAATAACACAGTACCTGTACTTGATCCCAACTAAGATATAATTACCCCTTATTGGGGCAGAACAGCCCTATTGGGTTTATGTCATGGTTAAATGATTCCCTTTTCTCTGTAATAATAAAACAGTACCTGTACTTGATCCCAACTAAGATATAATTACCCCTTATTGGGGCAGAACAGCCCTATTGGGTTTATTTAATGGTTAAATGATTCCCTTTTCTCTGTAATAATAAAACAGTACCTGTACTTGATCCCAACTAAGATATAATTACCCCTTATTGGGGGCAGAACAGCCCTATTGGGTTTATTTCATGGTTAAATGATTCCCTTTTCTCTGTAATAATAAAACAGTACCTGTACTTGATCCCAACTAAGATATAATTACCCCTTATTGGGGGCAGAACAGCCCTATTGGGTTTATTTCATGGTTAAATGATTCCCTTTTCTCTGTAATAATAAAACAGTACCTGTACTTGATCCCAACTAAGATATAATTACCCCTTATTGGGGGCAGAACAGCCCTATTGGGTTTATTTCATGGTTAAATGATTCCCTTTTCTCTGTAATAATAAAACAGTACCTGTACTTGATCCCAACTAAGATATAATTACCCCTTATTGGGGCAGAACAGCCCTATTGGGTTTATTTCATGGTTAAATGATTCCCTTTTCTCTGTAATAATAAAACAGTACCTGTACTTGATCCCAACTAAGATATAATTAATCCTTATTGGGGGCAGAACAGTCCTATTGGGTTTATTTAATGGTTAAATGATTCCCTTTTCTCTGTAATAATAAAACAGTACCTTGTAACTGATCCCAATTAAGATATAAATAATCCTTATTGGAGGCAAAACAGTCCTATTGGGTTTAATTAATGTTTTATTGATTTTTTAGTAGACTTGAGGTATGGAGATCCAAATTATGGAAAGACCTCTTATCCGGAATACCCTTGGTCCCGAGCATTCTGGATAATGGGTCCTATACCTGTATAAGAAAGTATAATCCTACTTTTAAATAAATTAGCGTATTGTAAAATACAGTATCAGATAGAGTGGTGACAGGGGAAATAATTGCTTTCTGTATTTAAAAGGGGGTTATGAGATGCTCTGCACTGCTGGTTCTGACTCCAGGAACAATGTAGCAGAAACCAGCTCATCAACAGATTTGAAGGAGCCCTGACTTACATTTCAAGAGAACAAAAAGGAATAAACAAATATTGGCTTCAGTTGAAATTACATTTACAAGTTGTACGAAGGTATATTGAAAATTTGCTCAGAACTTATTGTACAGCACTGCAGAATATGTTGGCGCTTTATAAATAAATGTTAATAATAATAATAATTATATTTGTAGACAGTATTTGGGAGGACGTCACCTTTAAAGAGCCTATTTCAGTTAGCACTTTCCTTTTAAAACAATTTTGCTGCACCAGCTATTTTGCCCTGGGAGCTCAAACCCACCGCCTCCCCACTACACACACAGCTTCCCCCTCCTCTTCTTCTCCACACCTTAAATCTCATCCGAGGTCATGTAACCTCTGGCCGTCTCCCCGCCCACCCTTTCCGAGGTGCTTGGGAGAGGTGACTTGTGGAATTCCAGGTAATCATTTCATTCCCTGACAGCAGAAGGCATCTAAACCTGTACTGACAGGTAAAAATGCTTTTGCTTTCCTAACCTAGACCCTAACTCACCCTCACGCTGGCCCCTTAACCCCCTGCTTTCCACTGCCTGATTCAGGGTTGTGAACTCACAAGAGATTAGCACTTTATCCATCATCATGCTCTGATCTAGGGCTATCCGCCCACTGGACTCCATGTCTATTTAGCAGGAAAGGAATTCTACACTTGGAACAATGAAGGATGATAATAACACTTCAGTACTTCATATACAAACACAGCAACCCATAACTGTCTGCAAATTGTACCACACTCTTTCCATCATCCTAAAAAATGAATTATAAGGTAAACTGCCCCTTTAAAAAAAGATTTTAGGAGCATCGTTTTTTTCCCCCAGTGGATCCATCTGTCGCCCTGTAGTGTTTCAGCAGGGGCAGCTGCCATTGCTTTCTCCTAGGAAACAGCAAATACGGTTCAATCAGCCTAAATTTTTGGGCACACATGAGTGTTGCTCTTAGATTGTCATCTCTATAGGAAAGGAAAATGCTTCCCTTTTGTGTCTCTTAAAACATGGATGTCATCTTTGTAACGTTATTTTTTGTTTATTGTAGTGTATATATGTATATATATCTTTATTTATAAAGCGCTACTTATGTACGCAGCACTGTACAGTAGAATACATTAATACTAACAGAGTTATTAAGATAATTATAGATAAATACAAAGTATACCAATAAATACAAATAAATACAAGATACAGTTGCAATAAGTTAAGAGTCAATGACACAAGAGGATGGAGGTCCCTGCCCCGTAGATCTTACAATCTATATGGGAGGGTCGTGTTTGACCCTGTCTGTGCAGTTAAGTGAATGAGCACAGGGGAGCCTATGAAAAAAAGGGGCTCCCAAAATGGACCTACATCCCCCTGATATCCACCCTCCTGCCTGCAACCATACTGTGAGATACTGAGAGGAAGGAGGGAACACTATAACGTTACATTTGGGGGCCTCAAAAATTCTTTTGCTAAGGGACCTAGCAAAGTGACTTTACACCATTGGTAGGCCTATATAAATAAAGATGTGCATATATACTTACAGACTTCTGAACAGCGCTAGGGCCCGTCCCATGTATTTGTGTTGGAGGGTATATAAGGACAGTTCTTTAATTCTAACCTACAATAAAATGTCTGTTTTGCATTAAAGAAAAGGAAGCCAGGGTTATGCCAGGTTAGCGTTGGTCGACTCCTTTTAAGACGATTTCCATATTTTTTTCCTTAACTTGGACAGAAACAAGTATTTTCTTAGGAAGTGCACCCAGAAATACTCTGCCAATAGCAGGGTGGGCTCGAGAACTAAATCCACTTCCGAAGGAACTTCAGAGTCGGATCCATTCACATGCCCTGCAGGTGTATTTCCTCAGTCTATGTAATGTATAAGTGTGACCTGGTAGGGTGCCTAATTCTGTTCTTGAGTCACACATATATGGTGTGTACTCGTGCTTCTAAATAAGTTAATTCCATTGATCTAATTGTGTAAGTCCCATAACTGTTGTTACACATGGTGCTATTTACGCAGTGTTGCTTTGTGGCATCTGCCTTTCAGTGCACAAAAGAAGCAGATTTTGAAAAAAAAAGACTTTCCTGTTTTCACTGCTGTGCCTGTAGGTACATACTAAAGATGGAGCAGAAGGCAGCAGATCTTTAGGGGTTTTCAGCATTGGACTGGGCCAGCGGGGCACCAGGAGAAACCTTGTGGGTCCCGCCATCACCGACCCTCTGCTTCATGTACCAGGAGTTATGGATGTGGTGGCAATGCATACCCCAATATTTTCCTATATGTGTACCCATTTCATGAGCTAAGTGGAAGCCTGGTCAAAGGATGGACCTTCAAAGGGGGGACTTGAACTCAAAAAGCTTGACTACTACTTGATTAGAGTAGACATTCAACATGATGGTATCCAACTGCCATCAGCCTATAGATATATGATCTGACCAAGTGGCACCAAAACTTGTTCTGTGAATGAGGTCATTGCCAAGGCAAACAGTATGTCCATTCTCACTTGTATTAATGCAGATACGCTGAAATGGAATGTTCTATGCATGCAGCAAGATGTGGACCTAAATTCGTATTGAATGGAAAAAGTTAGCAACCTGGCTGTGTTTTATGACCCAGTAGGAGACCAAAAGATGCTTCATGCTTTGTAGACCAGGAAGATGTTTCTTTCCAGCAACACAAGCTGAACTTCAGACAGGGTCAGATTTCTTTTTTGTGCGCCCAAAGGTCGTCCTCCTTTTCCGCCCCCGTTGCCCCCAGGATTGGCATCCTTTCACCTTACACCCAGAGCACAGGGGGCACACGCCCAGACCCCAGTGCTCTGAATGCAACAAAACTTCAGGTGTGGCCCTGGGCCCAGGCCTTTGTTGCCTTGCCACAAACCTGCTGGCTTCAGATATGAACTATGTAAATGTATGAAATCTTTTTAAAAGTATATACTTGCCCTTGTGATTATGGAAAGGAACAATTGGATTGTAAGGAGACTATAGTAGAGAGGGATTATTACAGTGTCAGAATTTCACAGTGACCAATTATAAAGCTAGTGCACTTAAAGGGGAACTGCAGCTTCTGAATTAAAATTGTTTAAAGAGTCCAACACAACACAGAAACCGCTAATATGCCTATCACTGTAATCTGTTCCTTCAAAAAGTATAAATACCATTTTTATATATCTATATCCAGCTGCAAAACAGCACTTCTCTTTCTGTATAATTTGAAATCCTGGCAGGGGAGGAGGGACTAAAACACTGATGTTATAAATTGTAACAGCTTCTCCACAGCTTACAGACAGCATGCAGGAACTGCATGACCCATAATGCACTGCAGTGTTCATTTCCTTATTGATATCATGTGTGCAGGGGATTGTGGGATTGGGAGGATGCAGGCTGAAGGCAGGCTAGGGACCAGTCGACTACTGTTACATTTTATTTGAATCTTAAAGTAGTTAGCCATATCAGCAGAACTTTTGCTCTACTAG
This sequence comes from Xenopus tropicalis, assembly GCF_000004195.4. Classification (NCBI taxonomy): domain Eukaryota; kingdom Metazoa; phylum Chordata; class Amphibia; order Anura; family Pipidae; genus Xenopus; species Xenopus tropicalis. The sequence continues at coordinate 14,238,521 of NC_030685.2, read as the reverse complement.
TATTTGTTTAAGCTTAGAAGGAGATGCTCGACAGTTCCATACATTCCCTTAGCACAGAGGCGTTAAGCATGCACACAGGTTTTAAATGAAACAATTAACCGACAATATTTCAAGCTGTCATAACTGACAGGGTTTGGATTAATTTACCAGTTTAGAAGTACAAGGAACCCCGAAGGCTTTGGCCCGATGTCAGTCATGAGCGTTGGAGACCAAATATGTGTCAGTCATGGTGGATGGGTAGAGAGCCCTGCCCATGTTAAGTGTAGAAAGCTTAACATCTGCGGGGCATATGGACAGCAAAGCTAGGGTGCAGTAATGTTAACGTACCGGTGCCACGTACACAATTATGTTCTGAGAAACTTGCATTAATCTGTTCACCTAGTGCCACCATAGATACCAGATTAGCAAGAGACACAGATTCCCTTGGCAGCAATTGGCATAGAGCAGGGGTCCTCAAACTTTGTAAACAGGGGGCCAGTTCACGGTCCCTCAGACTGTTGGGGGGGTCGGACTATAGTTAAGGTGCCCATACACAGGCCGCTTCTAGCTGCCGATATCGGTCCCTTGGACAGATTTGGCAACTAATTGGCCCATGTATGGGCACTACCGACGGGCCTGCCCGGCCTGAAATCGGGCAGATATCGATCGGGCAGGTTAAAAAATCTAGTCAGATCAGGGACCGCATCGGCTCGTTGATGCGGTCCCCGAACCAACTTTGCCTATACCCTTTGTTATAATATCCCCCCGTAGGTGGGGATATCGGGTGAATATACACTCGCTTGGCGACCTCGCCAAGTGAGCGAATCCTCATGTGTATGGGGACCCTTAGTCCTCAAACTACGGCTCCCCACCACCCCTGGCTATTACCTGTCTGCCTTAGTGCGGTCCCAGGCCCCATCGCATCATGTCACTGCTTCACACTGGCCGACAGTAGAGACACTTAGCCTCGGCCGGTGGGACGTGGTGACATGACACGTTGGGACAGAGTACCACGCTGAGACAGACAGGTAGTAGCCAGGGGTGAGGACGCAGCAGGGACAGGGGCCGGGTGAATGACCTTGGGGGGCCGTGTCCAGCCCGTGAGCCGTAGTTTGAGGACCCCTGGCATAGAGGGTTAACATGGATATGTAGTTGTATTGGGCTAATTGGGTCTGGTGTCCAATAGAAAACAATTGTGTCTCTTTATGTTTAGTGTGCCCAAGATGGCTGTTGCATAACACGCTAAGCATAATGGGCCATGTGAGAAATGGAGTGTTTGTAATAACAATGGGGTATATATAGCTATCGCCTCATTTCCTATGGTCCCTGTTGTAATATTAAGTATTAACGGATATTTATGCAAAAAGTGCCACTTTGCCACTAGTCTACTTTTTTTGTTTATTTCCCAGAATTCTCTTGTTTTATCAGCCACCGCACATGCAACCAACCACAGCTTTCAATAGAGCAAGGACATTACCACACGGTAACCTAGCAACCAAACACAGCTGTCAATATTGCTAATAGAGAGAGGACATCGTCACATGGTAACCCAGCAACCAACCACAGCTGTGCACACAAGGCAAAGGAATGCACCACATGATACTCAGCAACCAATCACAGTTGTAGATATTATTGATGGGGGAATGGATAACCCTATGTGGTAACCAAACAACTGGGCACCACTGGTAACTGCATGTGTACAATTTAGCACTTCAGTTAATAAATTAGTTCAGTTTAACCTCAATATAAAGCATATTGCTATGGAAAATGTTTAGGAACAGGCAGTAACAAGTTAAAACAATGCATGACCCCTCTGTTTTATGGGTGAGATTACCTCACTACAAAAACGCTCTTTTTTTTTTTTGTGTTTTTATAAAATAATAATTCATTACTTGATGAATGAGGCCATTTGGAAGAGAGTCAGAGAATGAGATCATATCAGCCGGTTAATGAACAGAGCTGAGTATGTGTTGCGAGTATTAATAGGGGACAAGGGGGGGTGCTGTGACCTCACACCCCTCCCCATGTTTGGGTTTGGGTAGCGCCGTATACATTTAATAACCTAAAGATACAGTTTCCCTAAATTGTCTGTTTTCAATGCGCCGTGTCTGCTTGTTCTGCTTCAGTGCCCATTTCCCCGACAATCACCGCTCTAGCGCTTTCAGACGGCTTCAGGCATCGGATTCGGGAGGCAATGTTGGGCCTATGTTGCCCTATTATACTTAGCTGGCTGCATATAGATTACTTCCATTCTTACTCAAGCCATTGCCATTACTCATTATACGGGTATGGGATCCCTAATCCGGAAACCTGTTATCCAGAAAGTTCCAAATTAGGGAAAGGCAATCTCCCGTACACTCCATTATAAGCAAATAATTCTAATTTTTAAAATTTGTTTTGTTTTTCTCTGTAATAATAAAACAGTACCTGTACTTGATCCCAACTAAGATATAATTACCCCTTATTGGGGGCAGAACAGCCCTATTGGGTTTATTTAATGGTTAAATGATTCCCTTTTCTCTGTAATAATAAAACAGTACCTGTACTTGATCCCAACTAAGATATAATTACCCCTTATTGGGGGCAGAACAGCCCTATTGGGTTTATTTAATGGTTAAATGATTCCCTTTTCTCTGTAATAATAAAACAGTACCTGTACTTGATCCCAACTAAGATATAATTACCCCTTATTGGGGGCAGAACAGCCCTATTGGGTTTATTTAATGGTTAAATGATTCCCTTTTCTCTGTAATAATAAAACAGTACCTGTACTTGATCCCAACTAAGATATAATTACCCCTTATTGGGGGCAGAACAGCCCTATTGGGTTTATTTCATGGTTAAATGATTCCCTTTTCTAGGTAATAATAAAACAGTACCTGTACTTGATCCCAACTAAGATATAATTACCCCTTATTGGGGCAGAACAGCCCTATTGGGTTTATTTAATGGTTAAATGATTCCCTTTTCTCTGTAATAATAAAACAGTACCTGTACTTGATCCCAACTAAGATATAATTACCCCTTATTGGGGGCAGAACAGTCCTATTGGGTTTATTTAATGGTTAAATGATTCCCTTTTCTCTGTAATAATAAAACAGTACCTGTACTTGATCCCAACTAAGATATAATTACCCCTTATTGGGGGCAGAACAGCCCTATTGGGTTTATTTAATGGTTAAATGATTCCCTTTTCTCTGTAATAATAAAACAGTACCTGTACTTGATCCCAACTAAGATATAATTACCCCTTATTGGGGGCAGAACAGTCCTATTGGGTTTATTTAATGGTTAAATGATTCCCTTTTCTCTGTAATAATAAAACAGTACCTGTACTTGATCCCAACTAAGATATAATTACCCCGTATTGGGGCAGGACAGCCCTATTGGGTTCATTTCATGGTTAAATGATTCCCTTTTCTCTGTAATAATAAAACAATACCTGTACTTGATCCCAACTAAGATATAATTAATCCTTATTGGGGGCAAAACAAGCCTATTGGGTTTATTTAATATTTAAATGATTTTTAGCAGACTTAAGGTATGGAGATCCAAATTACGGAAAGATCCCTTATCTGGAAAACCCCAGGCCCCGAGCATTCTGGATAACAGGTCCTATACCTGTACTTATCTATTTACTACTGTTTTTTATAATCTTGTCTTCCCTGTGTGTACTTGTCCATACTGTAAAGTTGCACAACACTGTGTATCCTAGTGGTGCTTAATAAGTAAAGTTCAACATGCATACAATAGTTTATTGCTAATATATTAAAAGGTTGCCTTTCCCCAGCATTTCCTATGAAGCTGCCTCAGCTTGCAGGTATGGCCTTGCTTTAGGTACCATATGGGTTTATATAATCAAAGTTTGCTACAGGTCCAGTCATCTGTAGCAGCAGGCAGCATTTACTGGTCACCTGTTCAAATGCAAACATTGTATTGGTTGCTATGGTACGGCACCTGGGCAAACTTTGTGCATTTTATTACATATGGGGTGTTGTCTTTCAAACCGATTCAAGCCTTCCATAGGCATCCTATTGTATTAAAATCCCCTGACCAGGGTCATGGTCAGTCTTCTTCTCCTTGCGCATATATTTCCGATGTTTGCACGACTTACCCTAGTGTGAGTGCTAAGGGTGTAGCCTGTGCCTGATTTTGTTTGGGTTAAGACGGTTAACACTTCCCCCTGTCGCATCTGCTTTAAATAAGCTACATTTAGTTATAAAGAAAAACACCATGCTTTGGCTAAATATAACATCCGTACTAATGCGTAAACCGGGACATGCTCAAAGAACAGGGATATTCAACCTGGGGCCCTCATTGACTTTTAGAGACATATTGGTACAGGTACGGGACCTGTTATCCAGAATGCTCGGGACCTGGGGTTTTCCAGATAAGGGATCTTTCCGTAATTTGGATCTCCATACCTTAAGTCTGCTAAAAATCATTTAAATATTGAACAAATAGGCTTGTTTTGCCCCTAAGAAAAGCATTAATTATATCTTAGTTGGGATCAAGTACAGGTACTGTTTTATTATTACAGAGAAAAGGGAATCATTTAACCATTAAATAAACCCAATAGGGCTGTTCTGCCCCCAATAAGGGGTAATTATATCTTAGTTGGGATCAAGTACAGGTACTGTTTTATTATTACAGAGAAAAGGGAATCATTTAACCATGAAATAAACCCAATAGGGCTGTTCTGCCCCCAATAAGGGGTAATTATATCTTAGTTGGGATCAAGTACAGGTACTGTTTTATTATTACAGAGAAAAGGGAATCATTTAACCATGAAATAAACCCAATAGGGCTGTTCTGCCCCCAATAAGGGGTAATTATATCTTAGTCGGGATCAAGTACAGGTACTGTTTTATTATTACAGAGAAAAGGGAATCATTTAACCATGAAATAAACCCAATAGGGCTGTTCTGCCCCCAATAAGGGGTAATTATATCTTAGTCGGGATCAAGTACAAGGTACTGTTTTATTATTACAGAGAAAAAGCAAATACATTTTAAAAATTAGAATTATTTGCTTATAATGGAGTCTATGGGAGATGGCCTTTCCGTAATTCGGAACTTTCTGTATAACGGGATTCCGGATAAGGGGTCCCATACCTGTAGTTGACGTTTGAAAACTTCTAGAGAACCATGGGTTTTTCACAGAACCCTCGAATACAAACTGCTACCTGCAAATTATCCAGGACACTGAAAAGCAAAGATTTTTGTAACCCAAATCCTTCCTGACGTCTCTGCAGTTCCTTTTCCATCCCCCGTGGCGAGACGGGGTGCGCGGGGCAGGATAATAACTGCTCTGGAATTTCTCTAGCATTCCTTCCCCAGTCAGGTAAAATCTCCAAACAAAAGCAGAATGGATTTCGCATTGAGCTGTAATTGCCTCTGTAATTTTTGGAGTTCCACGCTTAAATTCTCACACAGTAATGTTGATTCCTTTTTGAAATTAGGCTGTTTGCCGAAGCACCCGGAAATTGTTAACCCCTTGTGGGGGGCTTATTACGGAAGGTGACGCATAGTTTTCCTAAGTTGGGTTGAAAAAAGACCAAAGTCCATCAAGTTGAAGCCCCCAAGCGAACCGCAGAGCGAATATATAGATTTATTCCGACCTATCTATGCACTCACTTATATAGTATATATAGTTTATATGTGTTTTATATCACAATAGCCTTGGATATTCTGGCATTATCAGAATCTGCCATCAAAACATCACTCGGACAGGTATCCACAACCTCACTGCCCTCACCGTTAGGAACCCTACGCTGCTTCAAATGAAAGTTCCATTCCCCTATCTGCCTAAAGTCCCCTTTACTGTACTTATAAAGAGTAATCATGTCCCCTTGGAATTGCCTTTGAAACAGCCCCAACCTTGACAGTAACCTCATAGTTTAACCCTCCCATCCCCTTTACCAGTTTAGTTGCAGTCTCTGCACTCTCTCCAGCTCATTAATATCCTTCTTAAGGACTGGAGCCCAAAACTGCCCCCATACTCAAGGTGAGGCCTTACCAGGGACCCATAAAGAGGCAAAATGATGTTCTTGAGTTAATGCCCTTTTTTATGCAAGACAATTTGTTATTGGCTTTAGTAGCCACGGAATGCAACTGCCTGGGATACCCCAATACATTACAATTTAGTGTATAGCTCACATTCAAATTATTTCTACCAAAGTGCATAACTTTGGTTTGCTGCCCAGTTTTCTTCAAAATGGCAGCATCCTGCATGGAACTTTCTATGCCCACCTCGAGGTTATTAATAAGCAAGGTAAAAAGCAGAGGACTAAGGACTGACCCCTGCGGTACTCAAAAAATAATCCATTTACTACTACTCTTTAATCTATCCCTCAGGCTGTTTTCTATCCAAGTACAAATATTATGTTCCAGGCCAGTATTCCTCAATTTTGTCATTAACTTTCTGTGCGGTACTGTATCAAAAGCAAAGTCCATGTAGATGACATCCACTGCCATCTCAGAGTCAAGGTTCCTGCTCACCTCCTCATGAAAGGCCTATAGTAGCAGTGGGGGGATAATAGCCTCTGGGAAGGGACTGGGGCTGTGGGATAGCAGGTATAGTAGGGAGAGATGGTGCCTATAGTAGCAGTGGGGGGGATAATAGCCTCTGGGAAGGGACTGGGGCTGTGGGATAGCAGGTATAGTAGGGAGAGATGGTGCCTATAGTAGCAGAGGGGGATAATAGCCTCTGGGAAGGGACTAGGGCTGTGGGATAGCAGGTATAGTAGGGAGAGATGGTGCCTATAGTAGCAGTGGGATAATAGCCTCTGGGAAGGGACTGGGGCTGTGGGATAGCAGGTATAGTAGGGAGAGATGTGCCTATAGTAGCAGTGGGGGGATAATAGCCTCTGGGAAGGGACTGGGGCTGTGGGATAGCAGGTATAGTAGGGAGAGATGGTGCCTATAGTAGCAGTGGGATAATAGTCTTTGGAAATTAACTTTGGCTGTGGGATAGCAGATACAGGTATGGGATCCCTTATCCAGAAACCCTTTATCCAGTTCCGAATTACGGAAAGGCCATCTCCCATAGACTCCATTATAAGCAAATAATTCTAATTTTTAAAAATTATTTCCTTTTTCTCTGTAATAATAAAACACTACCTGTACTTGATCCCAACTAAGATATAATTACCCCTTATTGGGGGCAGAACAGCCCTATTGGGTTTATTTAATGGTTAAATGATTCCCTTTTCTCTGTAATAATAAAACAGTACCTGTAATTGATCCCCGATGGGATGGCACACGTGGCGGCACGATTTCGGCAAATCGCTGAAAAAGCCTCACGAGGCAACTGTGGCGATTTGCCGAAATCGCGCAGCCGTGTGTGCCATCCCACCGGCGACTTACAATTTCGCCGGTGGGATGGCAGGTGATGGCAACTTGGGGAGATTAGTCGCCCGCGAACAGGGAGTTTTGTCGCGGGCGACTAATCTCCCCGTGTGCCAGAGCCCTAATTGGGGGCAGAACAGCCCTATAGGGTTTATTTAATATTTAAATGATTTTTAGCAGATTTAGGTTATGGAGATCCAAATTACAGAAAGACCCCTTATCCAGAAAACTCCAGGTCCCGAGCATTCTGGATAACAGGTCCCATACCTTTATTGGCAAACAGCTATTGTGAGATGAAAGTCAGAGAGCAATTTACCTGAGTGACATGGACACGGTGTCTGTACTGGTCGAGAGAATGGGAATGACCCCGTCCCAGCAGGCTGGCTTTGTGACTGAGTGTACGGGCTGAAACATGAGGGTTTACCCTGCCCTAGAGGGGAGAATCTGATGCATTTTGAACAATTTACCTTTGTGATTTAATTGTCTCAGGAATAATCCCCATTTTCCCTGTGTATTGTTTGGTTTAATCGACCGGAAAATGAAGATGGGCTCCTTTAAAGGAGAAGTGTCCCACTGTATGAGAAAAATGAAGATGGGCCCCGGGCTTCCACGTGCAGAAACATCAGTTGTCCCCACAGGGGCCTGTCATCCCAGTGCTTTCTGTGAGTTACTATAGCAGGCAACTGTTTAGCCCTTGGGAATAGCATTTGGCTGAGGCAGAGGATGTGGGATAAAGTGGCGGGGTGTGAAAAACAACACCTACAAGTGAAAAGGGCTCACTTAATGACTGTTAATCACCTATTGTCTCCTACGGCACAGGGTGAGGTCAGCGTTCTGGATCAGACCAAAATGCTGCCACGTATCTTGCTTTTTGGGATTGTTGCAATGATTTCTTTTCTTTTTTATAACACATACAAGTGGGACTGTTCATTTCTGAATGAGAAGGAAACCCTTCTTGTTAGCATGGGGGCCAAATCCCCCAGGCAGGACTGCTCCCCATACCTGGCCAGCTTCCATGTCTGATCATTACACTTCCTGTCCATGGTTCTCTGGTGGGGACAACTACCTTCCAGGGGCCATAGTCCTAGGCAGCACAGGAAGTCATGTGGCCCGACATGGCTGCCACCAGTTCATTGAGCAGCTCGGCCTTTTTCTGGTCAGGTACAGAAGGAGCAGGATGGTTTGGAGGAGACTTGTTGCTGCAGTTGAGGAGGAGTATGGAGCCCTGTGCTTACAAGAAGGGTAGGTTTTCTCCAGGAACTTTCTCCTACACTCCAAATACATACGGGAATGTTAATTGTCTCCTGATAAAATTGACCCTAGTCTGTGGCTTATGATACAGAGTTTAGAGTGTAAACTCCACTGGGCCAAGCACTGATGTCAGTGATAATTTCTGTAAGACATGGTGCCTTGGGTTATATATTTAGGCTAAATATTGGTATGGGAATTGCCGTTCTTTTGACTTAAGTCTTACTGTTCTGACATGTGTCAGCCAAACAGTTTGGTACAGGTATGGGATCCCTTATCTAGAAATCTGTTATCCAGAAAGCTCTGAATTACGGGAAGCCCGTCTCCCATAGACTCCATTTTAATCAAATAATTCAGAATTTTAAAACTGATTCCCTTTTCTCTGTAATAATAAAACAGTGCCTGAACTTGATCCCAACTAAGATATAATTACCCCTTATTGGGGCAGAACAGTCCTATTGGGTTTATTTCATGGTTAAATGATTCCCTTTTCTCTGTAATAATAAAACAGTACCTGTACTTGATCCCAACTAAGATATAATTACCCCTTATTGGGGGAAGAACAGCCCTATTGGGTTTATTTCATGGTTAAATGATTCCCTTTTCTCTGTAATAATAAAACAGTACCTGTACTTGATCCCAACTAAGATATAATTACCCCTTATTGGGACAGAACAGCCCTATTGGGTTTATTTCATGGTTAAATGATTCCCTTTTGTCTGTAATAATAAAACAGTACCTGTACTTGATCCCAACTAAGATATAATTACCCCTTATTGGGACAGAACAGCCCTATTGGGTTTATTTAATGGTTAAATGATTCCCTTTTCTCTGTAATAATAAAACAGTATCTTGTAATTGATCCCAACTAAGACATAATTAAATGCTGAATATTTTCATAGAAGGTCTGATTTCAATTGGGCTTTGGACTTGGGGACATGTGACTGCGTTCTTTTGATTTATGGACTTCCCCAGTACATAAGACTCTATGCAAACACAGTGACGAGCCCCTGACATCCATTTTCTCCCAAGCTACAGATAGAGCCAGGCTGATAAGCCAGTGGGGGGCGCAGGATATTGACATAAACTATTAGCTGGGGAGGGGGAGCCCCCTTCCGAGAGACAATCTGATAAGAATGAGGAGATGCAGGGAACAGATGGGAAGAAGAGACATAATGGATGGGTGGTTTATCTGGGATGGGTTTGGCCACAGGCGCCAAATGGTCAGGGAGAGGTTGGGATTTAAGGCCTGTGTATTTCTATCAGGGCACCAAACTGCAGTGCAAATGGGATAGTATAGAGCCGCGGGACTGAAGCAGTAGTGGTGGTGGGGAATAATTGGGATAAATTTCTATTTTTATTTGCACTCCTAGATACCCTTAAAAGCTCATCTCGAAGTACAGTTATGGTAGGATTTGAAGTTGATGGCTTCCCTGCCTCCTTTTATATTCTGGGAATTACTGATGAATTGCTTATGTCAACTCACACTGATTGTTTGTGTGTCACCCTTATTCCCCACCACCACCTTATAGTTACAAGGTTACTGCCATAACACCCGCTGACAGAATTTTCACCTTAGTTTTACTTACCTGCTGCCACTGAAAATCATTGAAACCATTCCCAAAATCATTGGAAACGGGCAGAGCCTGGTCGGAATTGGGGGGTCTGTGGGTAGAAGAGTGGTTAAGACTCACTTAGTTTATAATACAGCCAGTTTCTATAGGCTGATAGAGTTATGTTTTCCTGTATCTATAACCTTGTTTCAGTTATGAGGGGCCCTGACCAAAGGTTGATCCCCCAAGGTGTGCCTGAACCAAAAACAACCACTGCTGTAAAGCCGTTACTTTGTGGTATGTGTTTTAAAATGTGATTGGTTTGCAACTGGTGGACCCAGCCATGGAGCACATGGAGGACTTCCCTTCTACTTACCTCCTGCAGGGATCTCCTGCAATTCTTGGTCTCTCCTTGTTTGCCGTTATTTATATAAATAAACGGGGGGGACCTCATTATGCAGTAAGCTCTTTTGGGCAGGGCCCTCTTCATCTCTAGTATCAGTTATTGGCTTCTTTGTATGTTTAATGTGTAAACCCACTTATTGTACAGCGCTGGGTTTATGTTGGCGCTTTATAAGTACTAGGGATGCACCAAATCCAGATTTAGTTCAAGATTCGGCCTTTTTCAGCAGGATTTGGTTCGGTTGATTATCTGTGACTTACTGTGTTTGTAATTGCCACAAATCCCTGTATCATTGGGGAAGGGGGGGGGTGATATTCGCATACATTTGCGCACAATAACCTATAACAGCCAATCAGAAATTAGCTTTTTTAATGGTGGATTGGTACATTGGTGAATTGGAGTTGCACCCATGTTTGCCAGGTCCCTCAGTGCATCCTGCATGGCTAATTAGCACCTAAAGACACTATCTGCATGCTGCAGACTGCACTGGTGGCAGTGTGGCCATACTGAATTGGCCATCCATGTGTCCCCTGTGCTTCCATGTGGTGATGTTTTACACATTACATAGCCTGTGGTATTTGCTGGCAAATATTTGTTTTGTATTTGTTTTTGAGATGTCAAAATTGCCGCTTTCTGTTTCCAGCCAAAAGCTATCAGAGGGCGCTGGGAGTTGTGGTTCAATAACAACTGGAGGTCCATAGCTTGGAATATTTTTTTGTTGAGGGCTCCCTTTATTCCTATAAGTGCCTGGGGCCCTATTCTCTCGTTACCACCAACCCTAAGGATTCCCTGCATAGCCGCTTTGCCCCAAACGTATAATTAACTTGTTTCTTTTTCCCTCTTCAAATGACTTAACAGGGTCTAATAAGGTCAGTCGTAACCTGCTCCTTCCTTTTGCTGTTATGATTAAGTATCCTACATATGGAGGCCAGGAAAAGGGGAGGGGGGGGAGGCCGACTGACCATATGTCCCATATCCTAGAGGCTTTCGGGATGCTCTACAAGCTGGGGGGTGGATTCATCCCGTAAGTGTTTAGTAGCAGAGTCGCCCGCAGTGCTGCATCCTGGTAACCCACTGCCAGTTAAATGGGTTCAACTAGGAACCACAGGGTGGCGACAGTAAAACCCTATACTGGCAATAAAAACTGTGGATTTAAAGATTTAATGTTTCAAAAGGTTTAATGTGCTCCATACTGTCTTGGTGGTCCTGACCTCTAGTGGGTTCATTGGATGGTCCTGCTGAGAGAATACTGACCTGCCCGCCCCCCCAGCCAAAGAGAAAGCCGCAGGCTAATGAAAACCTTCTCATATGTCCTATGGACACCACGGGGACAAATGACCACCCTTAGGGCAAAGACACACGGAGCTACTTAGTAGCAGCTACTTGTCACGGCTACTAAACGCCAGAAAATACCCTGCCATGAACAATACTGAGAGTTGCCTGTGCTAAAACTTTGATCCAGTGCAGTCAACTTAATCCATGGCAACCAATGAACAGTAAAGGTAGCCATACACGGGCCGATTGTAGCTGCCGATATTGGTCCCTTGGAACGACTTGGCAGCTAATCGGCCTGTGTAGGGGCAACAACGACGGGCTTGCCCAACCGACATCTGGCCTGAAATTGGCCAGATATCGATTGGGCAGGTTAAAAAATTCCGTCAGATTGGGGTCCCCGAACCGAGCTGTGCCCATTACACAGGGCCAAACGATTGAATTAGCCTAAATTCCCCCGATATCGCCACCCGGAGGCGGGGATATCGGGAGAAGATCCACTCGCTTGGTGACTTCGCCAGGCGAGTGTGATCTTTATGTGTATGTGTATGGGTTCTAGACTGGTACAACATGGAGCCCAGGTTAGAAAATGAATTTATGGTTCATTGTAATGAATGGCTTGATTAATTGGATGAAGGATAAGGCTGCGGCTCAAAGGACACATGCGTGTATAGGCCTTTCAATTCGGTGGCTGCCCTAAACTTTGGCCAACAGTGCTGTTTAAGCGTTTAAATTTAAAAAAGACCCTTATTGCACCTACTTGTTCTTGGTTAAAGCAGTTGTTCACCTTTAAATTAACATTTAGTATGATGTAGAAAGTGCTATTATGACACAATTTGCAATTGGTCTTCATTTTTTCATTATTTGCAGTTTTGGAATTATTTAGCTTTTTGTTCAGCAGCTCTCCAGTTTGGAATTTTAGCAGCTATCTGGTTACTAGGGTTCAATTTAATCTAGCAACCAGGCAGTAGTTTGAAAGAGAGATAGTTATGTGAATAGAGGAGGGCCTAGATAGAAGGATAAGTTATAAAAAGTACCAAAAAATAAAAAGTCAGATGGAGAAATGGCAGTGACACCTTCAGTGGGAGAGCTTGGGGCAGGGCTGGACTGGCAATCTGTGGGTTATGGCAAATGCCAGAGGGGCTTCTATAAGACTTCTATAAGTCTTAAAAATGAATTATTAGGTGGGCTGGTGGGGGGCTGTTTGAATACCAGGGCCTTTCTCAGTCCAGACCTGGCTTGGGGTGAGTGGAGACCTGGAGAGGTAATGCCCTTGAAAGGTATGTTACAAAGCAGCCCCCAATAGTGCTGTTATTGTTCTTTATTTCTATAGCCCCAATGGGTAGAATGTCATATGACTTGCGCAGTGCACCAAATCCTGCTTGGCTTTCACCATGTTGGCAAAGGGGTTAAAACTTTAGGACCTCTGAGCCTAAATCCCCAGTTGTGGATTCCTGACCACGTGGGTGGAGAGAGACCTGGCAGCCATATGTCTTTGTTGCCCCCAAGGCGCTGCAGTTTTGGGCTCTCGTATTCAATTGACTCGCTTCCGGAGGTACTCGGGAGTCTAATTTCTCACCCAAACTCGTCCTGTGCTCATTAGGAGCTGGGTAACACTAGCTCGCTCCGTTTAACCCCGCTGCTGCCGGGGGGGGGGGGGGACATTTTCTTACAGAGAAGAAGGCTTGTCTTACAAGAGGCACGTCAGATCTTTATCAGAATACTTCAAAATTTTAAAAGACTGGTGGAAATTCAGTTTATTCAGATTTTCCATACAGCTGTTGTAGTGTTAATGCACTCTGTCTCCTATTATACTGAGTGGTGGGCAGCTGCAGAGATTGGGCAGTTGATAACAGCTGGATAGCGGTGGGAAGGCACTTGGCCCGTCAAATCTCACACCTAGAGATGAAAGTGTTTCTGTTGGTGCAGACAGCAAACAGGGCGAGAGTGATGAGAGATGGACCCTGTGCGGCTGACAAGAGAGGGCTTTGTGGCTTTGTGACTGCCTAAGTAGAAAGTGGAGCTAAGGCTGGCCATACACATACCGATGGAGTCATACGTGTGCCGAGGCACCATGAAGGTTACTGTAGTGCTCTTCTACTCCATCCTATCCAATCCTTTGGGCTGTGTCACTGCCGGCTACATTCCAGCGCTCCGTGGGCCTGGCACATAGACAGTGCCTTGAGTTCTCTATTCACAATTACAGTGCCATTATGCAAGTGTTTGGCTCCGAGACCCTCCAAAGAGAAAACCTTATATGGAATTATTTCATAAAGATGATCGGCAGCTTCGTGTGGGAGCATCGAATGCTTATTTGTCTCAGCATGTGCTAGTAAGCCCCGCTCACAGGGCTTTGCCGTGGCCAAAGGAGCCGCAAATCCTAAAATTCAGGATGGGATAATGTCTCCTTTCCTGGTTCCTATACATTCGTTGTAGCCGAATTCTAACCAACCATGTAACATGTGGACTTAATTGGGGTCTGCTGTTAATGGGATGATATAGCATTCCTACCCCTCCCTTATCATTATAAAGGAAGTTTAACTTCAAGCTTAATTTAAGCTCCATTAAGCGTTATCATTGGCATCATGTCTGCTGTGCATATGGCTAATCCGCAATACAAAATCCTCTCTCTTGGGCGCCACAAAGGTGCTCCCTGTGGGAAGCGTGTCCCAGAGGCATGAATGGAGTCCAGTAATCTCTTTACTGTAAAAAAAAAAAGCTCAAACAGCCATCGGTGAAGGATTATAGAAGCTACTGCAGGCTGTAGGAATTGGCGTCTGGATCCTACAGTGGCCAATTGAAAAAGCTTTATTTCTTTCAACCGATTTACTTCTAATGTAACGTATAAGGCTATTAGAAGTCTGCAAAAAGGCTATAAAGATGCCTTAGGCAGCAAGCCAAGAGTTTTAAAGCAGGTTGTAGAAGTTATTTCTAATATCCATTAGGCACATTTTTTCATGTACTATACAAGAAGTATCATTAATGGTGGTGGCAATACTGAGTAGTGCTTAATAGATTATAGGTTATACATGGCTGTTGTGTATTACAATAACATGTTAACATGTAGGTGGCCCTTTGGTCATTCTGGGAGCCCTAAGTATCCCTTTGGAGGGCTGCTCTAGCCTAGGGATCAAGGGGACCACCAAGAACACTGAGACTGGTGATCTTTAACCAGTAGCTCGTAAGCAACATGTTGCTCACCACCCCCTTTGATGTTTCTCCCAGTGGCCTCAAAGTAGATGCCCATTTTGAAATTGCTAGCTTGGAGGCAAGTATTGGAAGTACACAGAGACACAGTTTTACTCTAAGCAGAGCATCCTACATGCTAGCCTTCAACATGGGGCTTCCATATAGCCAATCACAGCCCTTATTTGGCATCCCCAAGGAACTTTTTTCAAGTTGGTGTGGCTCACCAACAAATCTAAGTGTCGCTCACAAGTAATAAAGGTCCTGTATCCCTGACTTAGACCTTCTTTTTCTTTTCTCGTTTCCTCTTCTGTCTCTTCTTCTGCTTTTATCCATGTTTTGTCTTCTCCTGTCCCATTTCCTCTTGTGTTTCTCCAGTCTACTATTGATCATGCTGGTACAAGCAGTGAAGGACATTTGGTTGTGTGAACAAGAAGGTTCATTGACTGCAGATCCAATGAAGGGCAAATTTGACTACATCTGGCCAACACCATAGAGTTACTCCTGGTGGTTAAATTACTGCTGCCTTTATGCTCTTATAGTAAGGTCTAATATTTTCTATGCAGCATGAGTAGAACACAGCAATAAAGCCTATATTGCAGATATGAGTATTTCACAATGCTATTATGTCCTCTTGATTGCATGTATGGTAGGTTAAATTATCCAGTTGTCTCATACCTGATTTCTTTTTCCTTTCTGCCCACAGCCCTGAAGAGGTCCTTTGATATGGAGGATGTGGATGACACGCCTGTGTTCTCACCAACGTCTCCTCTCACCTCACCCTTCAGTCCCAGCCAAGCTGGCATTAGACGGACAAGCAACGGGGACAGTAGAATATCCTCCAGTATGCACCAACCTGTCTACCAGTCACGTATCAGCATCAGTTCCAGCTGCAGTCCAGCCCAAAGTCCGGTTCTCAAGAGCCGAATTACTAGTAGCTTGTCCTTTAACCGTGGAACCATGCAGATGGCTAGAAGCAATGGAAGCACAGGGCAAAGCCTTAACCGAGTTTCTTCCTTTCAAACGCGACTTAACCCAAGTGGGTTTTCTTCCTCTGGTCACGGCAGTGACAGTGAGAGCCTCCACAGCTCCACTTCCAGCTTGGAGTGCCCTCCTTCTACAAAACCTTTTCACCAGCTGCGCACACAGACAGCACTTGACCAGCATGACTCCACGATGGGCATCAACAATACTTTGAGCCCGGTGCTAAAAAAATTCTCTTCCCATGGCAGTGTGTTTCATTCTGAAGTTGAACGTCCTGGGGTTCGACTGGTACCTGTGACGACCAACAACCACAGCTCTCTCCCTTCCCTGGATCTCCATATTGCTGAGGACAATGTCCCAGATTTGGTGCCATCTCCAGATGCAGGCTATCCACCCTCAGAGGGATGGAGCTCTCCTACCCCAGATTATAAGAGGCCACTCTCAAGGGGAACTAAACCAATTAGCAGGGAGCCTTCATTTTCTTCTTCGTCGTCATCTTCCTCACCACCTACTGATGCTCCAATCAACTGCAGTTTGAGATGTTCACCATCGCCATCTCCGGTCTTTGGGCCTTTGCAACCAGCCACTCTTCAGAAAGTCCCAGGTAGCCTTCAAGGTTCAATAGTTAAACCTTCTAATGGATCTGCCCCTGAACAGATAACAAGACCATTACCAAGGACACAACTAAAAGTCAATCTACAAGGTAATTCAGGCCAAGTTGCACAAGAAACAAGGGAGAAAACAGAATCAGTTTCCAAGGGTCACTCCCAAATGCCGTCTTTTGGAAAACCTCCAGCTGAGAGAACAACATCAGCCTCTCAGAGATCACAGTTCGCTGGCTCTCGGAATTTTACACAGTCACTCCCTCAAGAAACAGATTTGAGCCAAATTGGGAAAAAAACAGAAGTATCATCTGATAGACTCAGATCCATGATGCAGAGAGCCCACTCTTTTGGGAATTCAGATAGAGTCCCCCTTCAGAATTCATATCTCCAGACCAACACACTTAATGAAAAGTCATTGCTTTGCATTGCTGATGGCGATTCCAAAGTCCAAGATGCTGCTGCACATGGAAAGATGTCATTTCCTACTAGGATGCCTGGGTACAGTCCTTCAGCATCTATCTCTTGCAAGCAGGAAGACATACAAAGCCAGAGAGTCATAGATGAACCTAGAAATGGAGTGTCTCCTCATAATTACTTCATTAATGAGCAAAGTGACATACCAGTGGAGAGCCATAGGGGAGAACCTGTTCAGAAGGCTCCAGTGTCCAGATTTGCTGAAGACTCTGGTCAAGCCAAGCTCCAGATCTCAGATTCCAGAGTAGACGGTAAGAACATGAACAACTACGGGCTTTTTTGACAGTTTTAAGTTTGTATTATTAGACAATGGCCATAACTGGTATGGGGGTAAAGCACTGGTTCTTTACACAAAGGGAATGAAATGCCAATGATGGTGCTGATGGAGAAGCTTCCAGTAAGAATAAGTCTGAAGACTAGGTGGTGATACACCTACCAATAATATCCGTTTTGTACAATTATTGGTTTATGGTGCCCGTTCATTTTCCGACTGATATACATGTACTATGGGTATTTTTATCATTAACATTTGTTAATAAAGCGCCAACATATTCTGCAGCGCTGTACAATAAGTGGGTTTCATACACTGGACATATCAGTCAGAAATCGGGCTGGTTTGAATATCTGCCAAGGCACTTTGTTGGCCACGGTATTCGTTAGAGCTGCATTATTTCCTGTCAGCTGATCTCTGAGGGAGCACACAGACCATCACAAAATGGTGGCCCAAGGGAAAAGATGGAAAAGGGCAATATTTACTGATATCCCAGTTTGGTAAAATTCTTTAATAGGCCCCTTAGTATGATAGAAACTATCTAATGGTAAAGTATTCATTCTAGGGGTATAGTTTTCCTGTAAAAGCTCCACCCCTAACTCTATCTGACATACAGATATTGCTAAACCGTAACTATAGAAGGTATTCGTTAGAGCTGCATTACTTCCTGTCAGCTGATCTCTGAGGAAGCACACAGACTATCACAAAATGGTGGCCCAAGGGAAAAGATGGAAAAGGGCAATATTTACTGATATCCCAGTTTGGTAAAATTCTTTAATAGGCCACTTAGTATGATAGAAACTATCTAATGGTTAACTATTCATTCTAAGGGTATAGTTTTCCTGTAAAAGCTCCACTCCTAACTCTATCTGACATACAGATATTGCTAAACCAGTAAATCAAAATACAGTTGGATGGGAGGAAAGTTATATAATTCAAGTCAGAACAACTTTGATGCCAGGAACTCCTCACGTAACCTCTGTGTTATTGTAGCTTCTTTCTCATCCATACCAGGAAATCCCCTAGTGTTCCCAATTCCGATTAAGTTGGATGAAAAACATCAAGGCTTTGACAGGGGCACATTGTAGCAGAAGAGGCCGGACTGGCTCCAACCATTTATTGTTTAAAAGCAAACATGCTATTGGTTGTTATGGGTTACTAGACTTAAAAAAAACAACTTTGTGCCTGTTATTCGCTTACCCCCACAAATAAAATGGCGGATAAAGATGCTTTCCATACACATCAATGGGTATTGATAGCGGGTGGGAGAGGACGTGCCTGGACCTGTTTAGAGAACAACACTTGGATGTTCTCCCAGGCTTTGGGAAAGGGAGCACAGGGGAAGGGAGGGCGAGGGTTCTTTTTTTCCCTCTATTTCGGCTCATCTGTCGTCTCCCCTCCCCTCCACGCTTGGCACAAGAAGGCATCCCCCTGCCTCAGTGTGTCTCCTGAGCCTGCGAGTGGGAGGAAGGCCTAGGGAGCAGGAGGGGAGGAGGATGGTGGGCTGCGTGCCAAAAGCCTTTTAAACAGATTTTATTCTTCTTCTACCTGAGAAACAGATGTTCCCAGAGAGAGAGGAGCAGAGAGGGGCGCAGGGGGAATGGACAGGCAGCACACAAGGCCCCTGTCAGGAAAGGCTGATAAATGGCTGACTTACATGCCTGGGGTTTGGTACCTTCACTTCTAGCAAGTTGCAGGGCATTTCAGTAAATGTTAGACCTGCACATAGCAAAATGCTCCGCTGGAGGCAATTACATACTGCTGGAGGCAATTACACACTGCCTGTGGGGCAGACATACTGATGGAGGCAATTACATACTGCCTGTGGGGAAGTAATGACACACTGACTGTGGGGCAGTTATACTGCTAGAACTAATGACACACTGACTGTGGGGCAGTTATACTGCTGGAGGCAATTACATACTGCCTGTGGGGCAGTAATACTGCTGGAGGCAATTACAAACTGCCTGTGGGGCAGTAATACTGCTGGAGGCAATTACAAACTGCCTGTGGGGCAGACATACTGGTGGAGGCAATTACAAACTGCCTGTGGAGCAGTAATACTGCTGGAGGCAATTACAAACTCCCTGTGGGGCAGTTATACTGCTGGAGGCAATTACATACTGACTGTGGGACAGTTATACTGCTGGAGGCAATTACATACTGACTGTGGGGCAGTTATAATGCTGGAGGCAATTACATACTACACATGGGGCAGACATACTGATGGAGGCAATTACATACTGCCTGTGGGGCAGTTGTACTGCTGGAGGCAATTACATACTGACTGGGGGCCAGTTATACTGCTGGAGGCAATTACATACTACCCATGGGGCAGACATACTGATGGAGGCAATTACATACTGACTGTGGGGCAGACATACTGATAGAGGCAATTACTTACTGCCTGTGGGGCAGTTATACTGCTAGAAGTAATTACACACTGACTGTGGGGCAGTTATACTGCTGGAGGCAATTACACACCCATCTGTGCTGGCACCGTATCCCATTTGCACTTGCATAAGGCCAGAAGGGGTAACATTTGCCCATCTTTAGGGTACTTGTCCCTAGTCCTTGTGCAGTGGGGCTTGTGATCTGGGCCTCTGGGCTTTCGCTCTTTTTACCCCTTGCCCCCATAGGGCTGCAGCGAGTGCTGGAAAAATGCTGCTGAGCAGTGACATCCTGACTGTTTATTATTTTGGGGGGGTTTGGGGGGCACGTGTGATTATTTGAGTGAAAGCCTTGCAGCTGTAGCAACAAGTCTGCCTCTGATTATGCACCGCCCAGCGCCGGCCAAGGTATTATTTTTGGGCGAGAGAAATACTCTGTACTCTTTGAACATAAAACCTTGTCCAAACGCCACCTTTGACCCTCTGATCCCACAATCCCTGGTGGGAAAAGACAGCACCCCTCAGGTTAAGGGTGACTTGCATTCTATATACTTACTGTATATAGAATGTATAACTGTACTAAGTACAGTTCAGCAGGAACAGCCCCCCTAAGATTGCTCATAGCCTGTACAGAGAGATACCATAAAACTATGGCACATAGGGATTCCCCTGTACTAAGCACAATTCAGCAGGAACAGCCCCCTAAGTTTGCTCATAGCCTGTACAGAGAGATACCATAAAACTATGGCAGCATAGGGATTCCCCTGTACTAAGTACAGTTCAGCAGGAACAGCCCCCCTAAGTTTGCTCATAGCCTGTACAGAGAGATACCATAAAACTATGGCAGCATAGGTATTCCCCTGTACTAAGCACAATTCATCAGGAACAGCCCCCTAAGATTGCTCATAGCCTGTACAGAGAGATACCATAAAACTATGTCTTCCAGATTTATGTGCGAGCCAGCACCTTTATAGCATATTATAAGGCAAAGAGACAGCTCAGGGAGTGTAGAGAATGGTGGGGGGGGGTCCAGAAATGAGAGGTAGCTATGGAGGTGCAGAGTGATATACGATGGGTGCGCACCCACAGAGGAAAGTATGAAGGAGAGGGGAAGGTGAGGGGTGATTGACAGATTTACATTCACCTAAGGAATATTACACATGGGAAGTATGCGGGCTCCTCTCTTCCACCCCTGCCAAATGAAAAACATTATGAGAAATTCCACCTTCATCTTTGTATATATATATACACATGTATACATGTGGGTAGGATGTTGGCATTCCCTGCTCTTTATACTGTATTGCAGTGCAGGTTTGGCCCATTGGAACAGAAAGTTACCTCTTGCCAGGTGTTGCTTTGCTTCTCTTTGCCTCTAGGTGTCACTGTTTACATTTGTTCCTATAGGCAAGGAGAAGCTTTAGGATGAAGACACACAGAGCTACTAGTAGCAGCTACTTGTCATGGCTACTAAAATAGACAATGCTGATCTTTTACTGATAATTATCTCTTTGTGTGTTTTAGCAGAGGCAATTCTCATTATTGTCTATGGCAGGGGATTTTCTGGCCTTTTCGAGCCAAGTAGCTGCTACTAAGTAGCTCCGTTTGTCTTTGCCCTTTCCTCTTCTGATCGATAGACAAGAAAACAAAAGTCATAGTAGCAGTAAAGACTGCTATTGGTCAGAGTGGGAAACCCGGCTAGTTTGCATTACATTTCGGAGCAGGTAATGCTGGGAGTTGTAGTACAACCGTGGGGTGGGAACCCCACTCTGCCCTGTTATTCCCGTGTGTGTTTGCATGCTCAAAGCCCCCAGCCTGTTCCCCATTGTAAGCAAATAAAAACAACCACAAATAGGATTTCTACTCAGTTCTACTCAGGGTCTGTCTCTAGCAAACACCAATACAAGGGTGATTCATGTTATCCAATAGCGGATTCACTGCCCAAAGCCAACCTTCTATAGGGAAGAGATTCTCAGCCAGAATTCTGCATTTAATTATTAACAGAAACCAGGGAATAATCTCATTATTAATGGTACAGTCAGCCTCCTGTAATGGGAACTTTAGGTGCTGTAGCCGGGGAATTCCAGGAAATAACATGGCATTTACAGACCTGTTTTGCCTGCGGGAATCCCAGAAATTATATATTTACACACACCCAAAGTCAATTATTAATGAACCCGTAAAGGTGACAGCCTAACTGGAAATATAATAGGGACTCCTTATCTTTACCCGTGCAACTCCCATCTTATAATTACCAGCCAATTATAGAGCTTTATACGGTGAGTGGAATATTTCAGGCCAGCCAATCGGTTTCATGGTTTAGAAAAACTTTTACAGTTCCAGCAACAGTCACAACTGCAATGCCTATTTTAGCCAGAAGGGGAGCTGCATAGGCCTATAGAATTTTTTTTAACTCTTGTAAATTCCCATTCCTTGGGTAAATTGCCTCCTAGATCTTCCCTATAGCAGCAGTGATATTTTGGTACTGCACTGCCACCTTGTGGTGCAGGATTCCCATAGCAGTTTGTGCTAGTCTGGGCTGAGGCTGAGTCTCTCTGGGTATGAGCAGCGCAGCGTGGGTCCTACTCGCTGCAGTTGTTCCAGTCCATCAGCGCCAGGGGGGCTGCATTTATTAGGACAGCTACAAATATAATCTATGGACTGGAGATCAGCCAAGGACAGAGTTGAAACATGGAAAGTTATCCCAGTGCTTTTGGGAATAGGGCCAATGTAAGGGAAACAGCTGTTGCCTAAACATCTGGAACTGAGCAAGGGGCTTGTCTGAAATAGGGAGAGACAACTCATCGGGGGCCCCCAATGACATAAGGCCCATTACTGCCCTGCTCTGGGTTTTCTCACCTTTATAGAACATGTGATGTGTCATGTACACTTCACTGGAACATGGGGAAGGCAATATCCTTGCACTGCTGGGCATTACTGTAAATTGCTCTGTAACAGGGGGGACTCATTTTCATAGCACAGCTGGGCATTACTGTAAATTGCTCTGTAACAGGGGGGACTCATTTTCATAGCACCGCTGGGCATTACTGTAAATTGCTCTGTAACAGGGGGGACTCATTTTCATAGCACCGCTGGGCATTACTGTAAATTGCTCTGTAACAGGGGGGACTCATTTTCATAGCACCGCTGGCCATTACTGTAAATTGCTCTGTAACAGGGGGGACTCATTTTCATAGCACCGCTGGGCATTACTGTAAATTGCTCTGTAACAGGGGGGACTCATTTTCATAGCACCGCTGGGCATTACTGTAAATTGCTCTGTAACAGGGGGGACTCATTTTCATAGCACCGCTGGCCATTACTGTAAATTGCTCTGTAACAGGGGGGACTCATTTTCATAGCACCGCTGGCCATTACTGTAAATTGCTCTGTAACAGGGGGGACTCATTTTCATTGCACTGCTGGGCATTACTGTAAGTTGCTCTGTAATAAGGGAAAGCTAATTTTTGTTCCACTTCCTGGCATTACTGTAAGTTACGCTGTAACAAGGGGGAGCTAATTTTGTTGCACAGCTGGGTATTACTGTAATTTACACTGTAACAGGGGGGAGCTAATTTTGTTGCACTGCTGGGCATTATTGTAAGTTACACTGTAACAGGGGGGAGCTAATTTTGTTGCACTGCTGGGCATTATTGTAAGTTACACTGTAACAAGGGGGAGCTAATTTCATTGCACTTCTGGGCATTACTGTAAGTTGCTCTGTAACAAGGGGAAGCTAATTTTGTAGCACCGCTGGGCATTACTGTAAGTTTCTCTGTAACAAGGGGAAGCTAATTTTGGTTGCACTGCCTGGCATTGTTGTAAATGGAAATACTGAGTAAGGAGTAAGGGGCAGGCAGACTGATGCAGAAGGCCACTATGTGGGGGTTACCGGCGGAGTTGGCCAGTATTATTCCCACGCGCTGCTGGCCACATCCCAGTTCAGGCGCCTCTGCACTTCCATTCACATCTCCCACAGATTCTCTAAAGCAAAAGTCCATTTGGGCCTGGGAGTGACTCCAGGCAGTTCTGTTAGTGGGGAATAAACACACAGAGAGAATGTCCAGGTGGGAAATGGAAGGCTGAGAGGGTGGGGGAAGGGATGGGTTCCATTTAGGTTTGTAACGTAACAGCAAAGGGCGGACAGAACCAATAATGTACAGACTTGGTCTCAGTCCCCTAATCCCAGGTCTGTAGCTGAGCGCAGTCACCTTATCTGCTCCGTGTGGCCCGTGGGCCCATCATGATGTCACTGCTGACAATTAAAGGAGCTTTTAAACTTACATGTGCTGACTTATTTGTGTAGGGGCCAGGCCTGACTGCAGGGTTCTCCAGTAAGTGCCCGACTGCAGGGTTCTCCAGTAAGTGCCCGACTGCAGGGTTCTCCAGTAAGTGCCCGACTGCAGGGTTCTCCAGTAAGTGCCCGACTGCAGGGTTCTCCAGTAAGTGCCCGACTGCAGGGTTCTCCAGTAAGTGCCCGACTGCAGGGTTCTCCAGTAAGTGCCCGACTGCAGGGTTCTCCAGTAAGTGCCCGACTGCAGGGTTCCCCGGTGAGAGCCTGACTGCAGGGTTCCCCAGTGAGAGCCTGACTGCAGGGTTCCCCAGGGAGAGCCTGACTGCAGGGTTCCCCGGTGAGAGCCTGACTGCAGGGTTCCCCGGTGAGAGCCTGACTGCAGGGTTCCCCGGTAAGTGCCTGATTGCAGGGTTCTCCAGTAAGTGCCTGACTGCAGGGTTCTCCAGTAAGTGCCCGACTGCAGGGTTCCCCAGTAAGTGCCCGACTGCAGGGTTCTCCAGTACGTGCCCGACTGCAGGGTTCCCCAGTGAGAGCCTGACTGCAGGGTTCCCCAGTGAGAGCCTGACTGCAGGGTTCTCCAGTAAGTGCCTGACTGCAGGGTTCTCCAGTAAGTGCCTGACTGCAGGGTTCTCCAGTAAGTGGCTGACTGCAGGGTTCTCCAGTAAGTGCCTGACTGCAGGGTTCTCCAGTAAGTGGCTGACTGCAGGGTTCTCCAGTAAGTGGCTGACTGCAGGGTTCTCCAGTAAGTGGCTGACTGCAGGGTTCTCCAGTAAGTGGCTGACTGCAGGGTTCTCCAGTAAGTGGCTGACTGCAGGGTTCTCCAGTAAGTGGCTGACTGCAGGGTTCTCCAGTAAGTGGCTGACTGCAGGGTTCTCCAGTAAGTGGCTGACTGCAGGGTTCTCCAGTAAGTGCCTGACTGCAGGGTTCTCCAGTAAGTGCCTGACTGCAGGGTTCTCCAGTAAGTGGCTGACTGCAGGGTTCTCCAGTAAGTGGCTGACTGCAGGGTTCTCCAGTAAGTGGCTGACTGCAGGGTTCTCCAGTAAGTGGCTGACTGCAGGGTTCTCCAGTAAGTGCCTGACTGCAGGGTTCTCCAGTAAGTGCCACAGGTTGAATTACATACATTATTTCCATTATATGGGGGCTGTAGTCAGGGTCCAACCAGTAATTGGCTCCCCAATCAGTAACTGGCTGTACTCCCCGTAACTGCCTATCCTATGAATAATTGGCTGCCTGATCAGTAATTGGCGGCGCTCGTTAGAGCAGATGTCTCTGCTGTCGGCTTTAGGCTGTTTGGCTCAGGCCTCGGGGTTTAAAGCCCAAGCACACGGCATGCGCTTTGTACGGAACCCCAATGTTCTTTTCCCACATCTGATAAGAGATAAAATGAGACTCAGATCTTGATAAAAAGCAGCAACGAGCAAAAGGAAACTTCCCGGTCTGAGAAGCAGAGAAGCATAACTCAAACAGAAATATGTAATCTAGATAGATAGATGATAGATAGATAGATAGATAGATAGATAGATAGATAGGCAGAAAGATAGATGTTAGATAGATAGATAGATAGATAGATAGATAGATAGATAGGCAGATAGATAGATAGATAGATAGATAGATAGATAGGCAGATAGATAGGTGATAGATAGATAGATAGATAGATAGATAGATAGATGATAGATAGATAGATAGATAGATAGATAGCCAGACAGACAGACATATAGATAGATAGGCAGATAGATAGATAGATAGATAGATAGATAGTCAGACAGATAGATAAATAGATAGATAGGCAGATAGATAGATAGATAGATAGATAGATAGATAGATAGGCAGAAAGATAGATGTTAGATAGAGAGAGATGATGATGATAGATAGATAGATAGATAGATAGACAGATAGGCAGAAAGATAGGTGGTAGATAAGCTCTTTTGGGCAGGGCAGATAGATAGGCAGATAGATAGATAGATAGATAGATAGGCAGATAGATAGATAGATAGATAGATAGGCAGATAGATAGGTGATAGATAGATAGATGATAGATAGATAGATAGATAGATAGATAGGCAGAAAGATAGATGTTAGATAGAGAGAGATGATGATGATAGATAGATAGATAGATAGATAGATAGACAGATAGGCAGAAAGATAGGTGGTAGATAAGCTCTTTTGGGCAGGGCAGATAGATAGGCAGATAGATAGATAGATAGTCAAACAGATAGATAAATAGATAGATAGATAGATAGATAGGCAGATAGATAGGTGATAGATAGATAGATAGATAGCCAGACATATAGATAGATAGATAGATAGATAGATAGATAGATAGGCAGATAGATAGATAGTCAGACAGATAGATAGATAGATAGATAGATAGGCAGAAAGATAGATGTTAGATAGAGAGAGATGATGATGATAGATAGATAGATAGATAGATAGACAGATAGGCAGAAATAGGTGGTAGATAAGCTCTTTTGGGCAGGGCTCTCTTCCCCTCTTGTATCGGTTACTGATTGCTTTATATGTTACTCCTTGTAGAGTGTAAGCTCTTTTGGGCAGGGCTCCCTTCCCCTCTTGTATCGGTTATTGATTGCTTTATATGTTACTCCTTGTAGAGTGTAAGCTCTTTTGGGCAGGGCTCTCTTCACCTCTTGTATCGGTTATTGATTGCTTTATATGTTACTCCTTGTAGATTGTAAGCTCTTTTGGGCAGGGCTCTCTTCCCCTCTTGTATCGGTTACTGATTGCTTTATATGTTACTCCTTGTAGAGTGTAAGCTCTTTTGGGCAGGGCTCTCTTCCCCTCTTGTATCGGTTATTGATTGCTTTATATGTTACTCTGTATGTCCAATGTATGTAACCCACTTATTGTACAGCGCTGCGTGATATGTTGGCGCTTTATAAATAAATAAAGATATACATACATACATACATACATACATAAACGTTAATAATAATAATAATAATAATAATAGGTAGGCAGAAAGATAGATGTTAGATAGACAGAGAGAGAGAGAGATGATGATAGATAGATAGATAGATAGATAGATAGGCAGAAATATAGGTGGTAGATCGATGATAGATAGATAGATAGATAGATAGATAGATAGATAGAAAGGCAGATAGATAGATAGATAGATAGGCAGATAGATGATAGATTGATTGATAGATAGATAGGCAGATAGATAGATAGATTGATAGATAGATTGATAGATAGACAGAGAGAGAGATGATAGATATTATTCTATATGTTAATTTGTGCTGCCATACTGCTTGTTCATATGAGCTAAGAAGAGCTATCCTTTATCTTCAATGATGTTTCTCTTCCCATATAATGGAATTATGTATTTGCATAATGGGAGGAGTGAATGAAAAGTGGGTGTGCCTATAGTCAATATTCTCTTCTATGACATTAGCAACTTCATACCCCCATGTGGAATCTGGTTGCTCGTGTGTCTCTCACTAACCCCAGGGCACTTTGCTCACAATACTGGGCTGCACTAGAGACACTTTCATTGCTGTTTTGACATTTTCTTTTTTTACTGTTTTTAACCCTTTAGTGAAAGCTGTGGGGGGGGGGGGGGGTAGCTGTCCATTTTCCTTTCTACACTTTCTTTTCCAGCGGCAGTGTCAGCAGTGCCCCTCATTGGTGCATATAGCAATGTTAGCTGAGCAGGAAATGATAGGGCCCTATATGATTAGTTTGCCCATCCGTGTGTGTGAAAACAGAATGAATACCTAACCAAAAGATAGTTTAGATCTTATTAAGTGGCCTATTAAAGAATCTGGAATATATATATATCAGTAAATATTGCCCATGTACATCCTTCCCTTGAGCCGCCATTTAGTGATGGGCTGTGTGCTCCCTCAGAGATCAGCTGACAGGAAGTGATATGGGAGCTAAAGGCAGAACTTTGCCCATTGTGAATCGTATGATCCCTTAGTACTTAAAATGGATTACCCAAAACTACTAAAAAAGTATATTTTGAAAACGGTTTATTTAGATGAAACAGGGTTTAACATATGAGCTGCTTTATGCAGTGTATCTTTATAGAGACCTACAGTGTTTGGAGGTATAGTTTCCCTTTAATGTCATCCAGTCACTCAACCCAAAGCCTGGCTTGCCAAGGAACCAAGAGCAACCAGACAGGCTTTCAGTGTTTAATATCTGCGTTATTACTGTTGAGTTGCAATTGGTTAATAGAATAGAGAGACAGATAGATATAGATAGATAGATAGATAGATAGATAGATTGATAGATAGAGAGATGAACCAAGAGCAACCAGACAGGCTTTCAGTGTTTAATATCTGCGTTATTACTGTTGAGTTGCAATTGGTTAATAGAATAGAGAGACAGATAGATATAGATAGATAGATAGATAGATAGATAGATAGATTGATAGATAGAGAGATGAACCAAGAGCAACCAGACAGGCTTTCAGTGTTTAATATCTGCGTTATTACTGTTGAGTTGCAATTGGTTAATAGAATAGAGAGACAGATAGATAGATAGATAGATAGATAGATAGATAGATAGATTGATAGATAGAGAGATGAACCAAGAGCAACCAGACAGGCTTTCAGTGTAATATCTGCGTTATTACTCCTGAGTTGCAATTGGTTAATAGAATAGACAGATAGATTGATAATTGATAGATAGATAGACAGAGAGATGATGATAGATAGATAGATAGATAGATAGATAGATAGATAATTGATAGATTAGATAAACAGAGAGATGATGATAGATAGATAGATAGATAGATAGATAGATAGATAGATAGATAATTGATAGATTAGATAGACAGAGAGATGATAGATAGATCGATAGATAGATAGATAATTGATAGATAGATTAGATAGACAGAGAGATGATAGATAGATAATTGATAGATTAGATAGACAGAGAGATGATAGATAGTTAGATAGACAGACATATAGATAGATAGATAGATAAATAGATAGATAGATAGATAGATAGGCCAACTGTTGCCCCAGTTGCTAGAGAGCCCGGCATGGCTTCCCTGTATATAGGCAGAAGGGGCCGAGGAGGGGGCGGGGTTGTAAGGAACCTTGTCAGGCTCCCCCCAGCTTTGGCCTGATGAAGACCAAAGTGTTTTTGTGAATGGAGAGAAGGGGGGGTCAGAGGCCAAGAAGGGTGTGTATGGGGGGGCGCTGCTTCCTGGAACAACTGAATGGGTGTGAGTGGGATAATGACACAGAGCTGCCTCATGTAAACACAGAGGGAAAGGGAAGGTCTGGCTGGAGGTTGGGGGGTAATGACAGGAGGGGTAGGGAATTATTAGGGTAGGGCAGTGCTAATCCCCCTGTACATACAGAGAGATTCTGCTCCGAGTTGGAAGGAATAGCCTCTGATTGCTGGGAGCACAATTACCCCCAGCCTGCTGAATATGTGTCTATAGGAGCTTATTATGTGAATGTCAGGGCACTATCATTAGCAGTGATTTCCCTGTGTATGGCACCGTGATATTCTGTTTATATAACAAGCCTAGGCCGGAGCGGCCCACGCCGAATTGTAGCCTGGATAAAATAAATATTAGCCGAGCTACGGGCAGACAGGACCTCTCCTTTGTTACACGGGGGCTGCGTTCGCTCAAGCTGGTGGGAACAGGGGCTGCTGAAATGTGTTTTAAACAGAAAAAAGCTGCCATTCGTCTATATTCCCCCCCCCCCCCCCCACACTTCTTCCCTGGAGTTACAGAAGTGTATATTTTCTATGACAGGATATTATAAACATGGCTGTCATCTGCAATTGCTGGGAAATATATGATGTTTCTGGAGATAGCTTCACTTGCGCAGAAACATCCCCGCTGTATATTGATTTATAACCAATAGAAAGGCGTCTGTGCTTTGGTTATTGGGGGCAATAGTGCACATTCTGGGTGTCTCCCCTCCTCTACACTTAATAATAAGGTCACTTGTTGTCACATTTAGCCCTTGAGAAGCCAGCCAATCAGACGTAAGCCCATTTTCCAGATGTGAGATATTTATCAGACCATGCACGTGCTGGAGGCCGGACAGGAGGGCCCCAACAGGAGTTCATGCATCTGGCTGCGTATCCATTCCTTCTGCTATCTAATGGAGTTGGAGTATTGAGTGTATGCTAGCCGGTGATACCATTGGGCCAGATTTTATTAAAGGCAACATAAACCTTTTATAACATTGTTTCTCCAGCCCCATTGTGCTGGGCTGTGCAAAGGTTAAGGCATGCAGGGAGCTGTAGTCCAGCAACATCAGAGATGGAGTCTTAAAGGGCCAGTGTTTAAAAGAACTCTTTCTCAGGTCTTCAGGGCTAGTGGCCCACTTAAAGGGCAAGTAAACCCTGCTGCACTGCACTGCTCAACCAAACTGTACTTAGTTGTTGCTGGACTACAAATCCCAGAATAATGTAACATATAATAAAGGGAGAGGCATGCTGGGAGCTGTAGTACGGGGATATCAGGGTGGAATTCGTAAAGCAATATTACACAATAACACTTTTCCCCAAATGGCAACAGCCAGCAATCCCTTTAAAATGCAAGAAATGCTCCAATGAGAATCCCAGCTGATCTGTGTAAATCTGCCGCCATGTTCTCTGTTCCTGCAATTGGAGTTGGGAGCATTAAGCACAGTTTCCCAGCACTGAACAAGTCTGTCTGTTATCCCCATGTCTGATTCCTGTGTCATATATTAAAGAAAAAAATGACATAATTATCTCTATTTGTAAGATCATAGTGCTGGGAATCAGCATTCTCATTGGTCAGTTCACTTGCACTGACATTGGTCAGTAGAACTCTCATTTTTCAGCAACTTCTGTAGCAAAACTATATGGGTGCAGTGTGACAATGTTATAGTTGGGGTTACAACCCCTTTAATGCAAGAGGATCCTCCAATAGGAATCCTGCCTGCCCCTTGTACACCTGGGACCCTGTTCTGCACTGTCCTGTGGCATTCCCAGAATCCTCTGCTGTTGCTCTCTTGTTCTGCACAGTGTAATCGAATGGATCAGAATACAAGTTTTCATGGAATGTTTTGTTGCAACTGTGGCTTGCACTACCTAACCTCACCTGCAGGTGTCACTGGCATCACAGGTTTCACAAGTAATCATCAAAAGTTGAACTATTACCAAAGAAAGAAAGGTGTAAATACCCATTATATGAGCCAATTTATTGTGCGGTGTGGCCATCTTGCTTGCTCACCCTGAGGTTAAGTTACCAATTCCATCAGTGAGACCCCAGTTGCAGAAGGGCAGGCCACCATGTTGCTGTAGTCCCTGGGCAACAAAAAATTCAGATTCTTTATCTCTATTTGTGTCACTGCTATGAAGATTCTGTTTGCAATTAAGCATGCATACCAACTAACCAGTCAGAATCCTACCTGCCCTGCCCTGGCACTTTGGCCTTCTGCTATTGGCTCACTGCTGTAATAGGCTGTGTAGGGCGACAAGTGAACTGTGTGACTTTCCTGCCCCACCTTGTAATGGGCGCAAGTGCTAAACTTTGCTTGTGCTTTCATCTCCCCGTGTTGTAGAAAGCATAAGCGCAAAGGAAACATCTTAAAGAAGTGTATGTGGGTCAAGTTTTCTAGTATTTACTGAGATCCTATAAGCATGTGGGAAAGAAAAGTATGTGCCAATCAGCACCCACTTCTGTCAATAAAGAATCTTCATGGTAAAGTCTTATTTTGGGCCGACACCCATGACCACCTAAATGCAGGCTTTGAAGTTTGCATGGGCTGTGTAGAGGAGCTTTATTTACCATTCTGTTTGCACCTTTGCTCCATGGTGGCCATGCTGTGGTTTCCAGGATGTTACAACCTGTGCTGACAGGTGCAAGCACCCATGTACATCACAAAAGTGCTACATCTCCTTTAGAACAATAGGTGTTACGCAAACTAAATGGGCACTCATGCACGACCTGCACACCGGCTCCCAGGCAGCTCTCTCCCCAAGTCTAATGGGCTTTGTATTAACCTCCACTCAACTAGCAATGTCTGGCTTTTCCTTATCTCTTTATTGGCTGGCTATTGTGCAAGCTGCTTTTTATATGCCTGTTCTGCAACTGGATCACTGCCAGCTGATCTGAGCATGCTCATAGTCAGTGACTTAATAATGTGGGCAGCACCAAAGCTAAGTTGTGAAAAAAAGTGGAAGGTAGAGTTGGTGATTTAGTTGCTTATCTCATACCACATGGCCTGGGGTACTAATGAATGCTGCCATTTTCTGGGGTGCCTAAAAACTCGGCTGCCTTGAATTATGGGGCTTTATCCTCCTCTCTTCTCTCCCCGAGTGCAGAAGATTTTCAAAATTAGAAAACTTCTACTTTATTTTATCTGCTCAGACGCCTGTTTGAGGGTTTGGAGATGGAAACCAAATGGTTAGATGCTACAATGGGGTTTTGGATCACCCCAGTCTGGTCAGAACCATTTTTGAGGATCTCCCTTCTCATGGATGTGGATGATTGGCTTTCCCATTGGTTAATTTTTTTGCATCTGTAATTAAGCTTGGACCAGTTACTATAGAAAGCTAGAGGGGAGTGTTTAAATCAGGGAATTGGTAGGCAGCCCCTCTGGGAAGGAACACGGCAGTTTCTGTTCTGTGTACAAGTCCCTAACAAGGAATTTATCATAAAAATGACATGCTGTGGCCCTTTCATGTGAGTGCGGAAACCATATCTGTTCTTTCTCTATAGTCTGAGCCCCTACGTCTGTTTATACAAGGATTCGCTCCCATATGCATGTCCTGAACTGACTCCACTTCTTCAGCATCACCCCTTTCTTTTAAATGTAATTTATTGGGTGTAGAACAAATAGAAAGCAGAGGCAAAACGTATGAATATTCCTCTTGGCACTAAAATAATGGCATGCTGTGGGCTTGGAGACTCGTTGCACTATAGCGCTGCCATACTTACCATTACCTAGTACAGCCTGTGTGTAAGATCAACCGCGCTCACGGTTCAACCCAGGTTGCATTTGTGGTTACAGACGTGTTCCCTTTAGGAATAAATCTGAACCATGGTGCCCCCTTTTGGATACAACTGGGTATGGCAGGAAAACAAAATAGAGCTGTAGTACAACAACTGGCCATAATGGCTCCTCTGCCAAATAAGTAAATGTTTGCTTGATATGGACACCTATGCCAACAATTAGCTCTTAATAGGGTCAGTGCTAACCCGCTGGAATAGGACAGCTAGTAGGGAGGATCCCATTGGAGAATCATTGTGCATGTATAAAGTGTAGGCCCCTACTTTAGCAAGCCGCTGCAGGAAAGCTTTCTGGGAAGTACAAATCCCCTTCCGGCAGTGAAAGGATTAACGTCTGGGGGCTACAGTTGACCCAGAGACCCCTGTACTGGAGTTTCGGATCTGCTGAGGGTCAGCCCCTTTCCCTCTCTCCCTTTCTTCCCCCTGTTTAGATTGCACAGCAGAAGAAAGCCATTGTATTGTGAGTGTACACAAAGCCCCAGCCCCGGACCCCTCTCCTCCTTTGTTTCCTTCCATCTGTTGAATGGAGTCTATTCTCATGGAGCAGGGGTGTGCTGGGCCCCGTCTTCCTCTATGTGTCTCCCACAGGTGCTCCTATTGATAGCGGGGCGCTAAACCCTAGGGGGTTCCGGGCAGAGCCGACTTTAGTGCCCCACATTAGCCACCCGTGCATGGGCAGCATTGGCATTGCTTGGGTTCAACACAAACAGCAGCCATTCCTTGTGACGGGGTCAGCCATCAACTCCCAGCAGCCTTAGCCAGCCGGCATGCTCATTACCCTGCTAAGGGAGGAATAGTAAAGGATGGGTAAGGAATGAGTAAGTAATAGGAATAGTAAAGCATGGGTAAGGAATGAGTAAGGAATAGGAATAGTAAGGCATGGGTAAGGAATGAGTAAGGAATAGGAATAGTAAGGCATGGGTAAGGAATGAGTAAGGAATAGTGAGATGACTGACCTGGCTGTAAGTAGGGAGGATTCTCATGGGAGAGAATTTGGGATTGGGTTTATTCTTATCGTCGGGCAGACTGGCCATCACTGACATTAGCCCCTGCCCCAGTGGAGCTGACACTCTAACTATCAGCACTAGGGTCAGTGTCCTCAGCAGCCAATCACACTGCTCGTATGGCTTTGGAGTGCGGAAACTCCTATTCACCAGCTAATGAGGGTTCCCTTTCATTGGGCAACAGGGTAACAATTAGTGCAGTAATGAAGTTGCAAGCCCTGAAGCACAAGTAGCAGCTCACTGGCTGCTTCTCTATTCTAGGAGCACCCAGCCAATCAGGCCATTGATTAGTTTTATTGTCTACTGAGTGGGACCCCGGCGTTGACCATGCAAGTGGGGGGGGCTGGGCACTGTGTGCATAATGAACCCTCTCTTAGCTCTGAAAGGGTTACTCATTTCAATTCGAGTCACGTGTGGCTGTAACGTAGGGTCTTTCTTTGTTGTCTGGTCCCACTGGGGGGCTCCTATAGAGATAGAGGATGAGAGAGTCCAGCTTCCCAGCTAGAACATACAGGCATCACGTACGGCAGCCCAGCATCTCCAGGCCGGCACCGTTTGGTGGGACACTGCCCAAGGGGGCACCGGGGGCTCCATGTAGAAAGGAAAGGAGAGGACAGGAGAGTCTGGTCCCAGCTTAGCACGGTTAGAAGAAGAGGTACGTGGTGCAGGGAGGGGAAATGAGTAGCTGCGGGAGTCAGAATGAAACCAGAGAGGGTTTGGCAGCAGTCTCCCTCCTTACACTTCTGTGGGCCACAAGTGTAAGTCACCTGACCTGTGATGGTGTATATCAGGGATATGTGGAACTACAGCTCCCAGCATGCTCAGCAGACAACAAACCATGTCCATGCTGGGGGTTCAGAAGGCTCTATATCTGATACCTGCTATGCAGTGGTGGGCCCGGCTGGTCTGCATGGCAGCCCCCTCTGCTACTGGCAAGCTTGTTCGTGTAGATGGTACTAGGGCAGGGGATGGGGGCGTTGTGACTACCAGGGTGCCCATGGCAGGCGAAATGCCCGTAGAGGGGTTGTTCTTAACTTTTAGTATGATGTCAAGAGTAATATTCTGAGGCAATTTGCAATTGGTCTGTATTATTGTTTTTTAGTTTTTGTAGGTTTTTCCATTTTTGTTCAGTGGCTTTGCAGTTTGGAGTTTCAGCAGCTATCTAGTTGCTAGGGTCCAAATTACCTCAGCAACCAGGGAGTGGTTTGAATACGAGACTGGAATCTAAATAGCAGAGGCCTGAATAGAACGATAAGTAATAAAGGTAACAATAACAAACAACCTATAGACTCACAGAGCAATAGTTAGACCCCCATTTGTAAGCTGCAAAGAGTTCGGGGCCAGTGATTGGGTCATAGCAGGGGCCTATGCAGATTGGTCAGGAGAGGTAGGAACCCTCTCCCAATGGGTTTTTTACATCTGTCTGAAAGATATCTGCCCAGTCCATTGGCTTGATTCTATAAGATATTAGTGAATTTGCTTGGTGCAGTAGCCAATCAGCCAATAGCTTAGATTAATTTATTGCAGGTAGAATAATACAAGCAAATGTCTGGTTGGCGGAATTTGCAAAGGGCACCCTGGAATTACCACCTGTACATGGACTGTTGGGGCACATGATGATTCCCTCACCTCTGGCACCTACTCTAGCAGGGGATGCTGGGAAATGTGGTCCTTAGCTAAGTCGTTGCCTTACTTTTGAGTTCTCCTTATTACTACTAATGAGCCCACACAAGAGTTAATTCACACGTGCTCGGCCTTGACATTTCTCCTTTTTATTTTTATAGTCGGCCGGTTTCATTCCTCCTTCTTCCTCTTTCCCCCCAGGCTCTGAGCTCGGCCCCAGGGAAGCCTTCAGTCACAGCAGGATGGAGGAGCAGAACCTCGCCCGGCCCGAGCCGGAGCCCCAGAGATGCGGCGACATTGGCCAGGAGCCCATCGGATACGTGGGCATCGACGCCGTGCTGGACCAGATGAGACGCAAAGCCATGAAAAATGGCTTTGAGTTCAACATTATGGTGGTGGGTAGGTATCCGCTGCTGGTGGGCAGGCAGTCCATTGACCTTATGGCAACTGAAAAGACTTTGGTGATTATTATTGAATATAGGGCACACTGGGGGCAGCCATGTTTCCTCTAGGTGTCACCTAAAATGCATTTAACTACAGTTATTCTGGCCTGGTAAGAACCATGTGGTGCTGTCAAGGTTCATTGTTTTTTTTGTGCTGCAGAGCATTCGCGGTTCATATTTATGTTTATGTGGGAATATAAATGTGATTGGTACTTGAGATGATAAATAGCAAATAGACAGAGAAGGAATGCCCCACACACACATAAGGTATAGGCACATTATAAGTAAGACAGTGGAATTATAAGGGCAGATTGTCGCACATGTAGTAAAGCAGTAGCTGTAGATGTTGTAAAGCTGAGCCGCAGGGGCTGATCTCTGTAGGTGCTGTAAAGCAGGACTTCTGAGTCTGATCCCTGTAGGTGCAGTAAAGCAGGACTTCTAAGTCTGATCCCCGTAGGTGCAGTAAAGCAGGACTTCTGAGTCTGATCCCCGTAGGTGCAGTAAAGCAGGACTTCTGAGTCTGATCCCCGTAGGTGCAGTAAAGCAGGACTTCTGAGTCTGATCCCTGTAGGTGCAGTAAAGGGGAACTACAAGGGCAGATTGCCGCACATGCAGTAAAGCAGCAGCTGTTGCAAAGCTGAGCCGCAGGGTCTGATCTCTGTAGGTGCAGTAAAGCAGGGCTTTTGAGTCTGATCTCTGTAGGTGCAGTAAAGCAGGGCTTCTGAGTCTGATCCCTGTAGGTGCAGTAAAGCAATTCTGCAGAGGCCACAGATGCAGCATTGCAGAGGCTGATCTTCTCTAAGTAGAACCATGGGGCCTGATCTTAATAGATGCAGTAAAGCAGAACCACATGGCCTGATCCCTGAAGCTGCAGTAAAGCAGAACCTCAGTGCAGTAAAGCAGGGCTGGCACGTCTCTCAGTGTTGCTTGTGCCCCTGGTACAATCTGCTGTAGAGTGTAAAACAGAGAGAGGAAGCAAGTGCAGATGTTGGGAGCTAAGAGTCCCTTTCTGGCCAACTTCCCGTAAACGTGTGAGAGGTTCTCATTAAGCGGCTGATTCCTGGCAGGGCGGCTCTTCCCCTCAGAGGCATCGCTCTGCCACCGTCAGCTCTTCTATCTGCTGTTACTGGCAGTATTAATTGTAATTGTTATACATTTCTGTTTATAGTGACCAATGGCCCACTTGTAGCTCATATTCTTAAAGCTGTATTTCTGTTTCCTCTTCCTGTCCCCCCTTTATAACCTTCCCCTCCTGCTGTTCCTGCGTCTCTTCCGTCTCGTCGCCACCTACAGGACAGAGCGGTCTGGGGAAATCCACCCTAGTGAACACTCTTTTCAAGTCCAAAGTGATCCGGAAATCTCCCGGCGCCACCATACCCAAAACCGTGGAACTGAACGCAGTCAGCCAAGGTGGGTTCCTACCAATACCAAGTACTTCATAGGATTCACAGTACCATATGGCAAGGGCTGTGGGCAAATATAGTGCCAGGAATTAGCCCCGCCCCATGATTACCCCTCAGCCCTAGTGGCGCCATTGCTGGGTTGGGCACTGATCACTGTTTCCCTCTTCCCATGTTCTGCTGCTGCAGTGGTCGAGGAGAGGGGCATGGAGATGAGACTCACTGTAATCGACACGCCGGGATTCGGCGACCAGATCAACAATCAGAACTGGTAAGTGTGTGTGAGAGTGGGAGCTGCCATGCTGCGTGCCTCAGCTTAAAGGGGCGACTAACCTTTATGTTAACCTTTAATACTTTATAGAATGCCCTATTCCTAGCAACTTTGCAGTTGGTTTTCATAATTTATTTTTTATGGTTTTTGAATGATTTGCTTCCTCTTCTGCCCTTTCTTCTTCAAATGGGGGTCGCTGACCCCGGCACCCAAAACTATTGCTCTGTGAAGCTACAGTTTTATTGTTATTATTGTTACTTTTCTATTACTTATCTTTCTACGCAGGCCCTCTACTATTTATATTACCATCTCTCGTTTAAACGACTGCCTGGTTGCTAGTGTATATAAGACCCTAGCAACCAGATAGCTGGTAAAATACCAAATGGAGAGCTGCTGAACAAAAAACTAAATACCATAAAAAATGGAGACCAATTGCAAATTGACTCAGAATA
Source organism: Xenopus tropicalis (assembly GCF_000004195.4). Classification (NCBI taxonomy): domain Eukaryota; kingdom Metazoa; phylum Chordata; class Amphibia; order Anura; family Pipidae; genus Xenopus; species Xenopus tropicalis. Next base: position 14,200,349 of record NC_030685.2, on the reverse strand, counting down.
TCAATGTCTATATCATATTAAAAGTTAATTTAAAGGTGAACTACCACCTTTTATGGTGTTATACAAAGGCATCAGCTATGTGCACTATGCACTATGGCAACTCCAGTGTTCTATAGAGACTGAGTGGGAATGTTACAGTTCTGCATGGCTGAGCGTATTAATGATGGGCCCTCCTTCTCTGTTCTCGTACCCTAGCTGGGACCCCATCATTAAGTACATACATGAGCAGTACGAGAAGTACCTGAGGGAGGAAATTCTCATCAACCGCAAGCGCCGCATCCCTGACTCTCGGATCCACAGCTGTATCTACTTCATCCCCCCCACGGGCCACTGGTAGGTGCCTGCCCACCCTTTCTGCCCTTGCCATTGGCAGATATCCTGCATACGTGGTGGGAGCTGCCATGTTGCTTGCAGTACTCAGGGCATTCCTCATATCCCCTCTAGCACCACCTTGTGGCCGCAAGTAAATTGCACTGATCCATTAAAGTGAATAGGGTGGGCGACACAAGCTCATTAGAGTGACTTATCCCTTCCAGGCTGAGACCTCTGGACTTGGAGTTCATGAAGCGATTGGGCCGGATTGTGAACGTGGTGCCGGTGATCGCTAAAGCAGATACTCTCACCTTGGAAGAGAGGGAGGAATTCAAACAGAGGGTAGGTACTTGCTTGTGGGCCCCGTACTACTAAGTTAGCAGGGCCCTCCCCTTAGGGGACACCAGTTATAAACCCTCTTGGGTTGTGAGCCCCATCAACAAGTAAAATGGGGTCCAATAGAGAAATTGTTTCTAATGACCATGCCCCTGTTCTGCCTTAGCCACTCCCCAATTGTGCCTAACCCCACCCACTCCCTGCACATTCCATGTCCCTTTCACAACTTGCAAATTTTTGGGCCGCCTTCTGCCATGGGGCCCCTGACTGCAGTCCCCCCCATGTTGGTGGCCCTGGTATCGGACAGGGCTTAACCTGCAGTCCAAGCACAGTGCACATACAAGATGGTGTCCCTAGCACCCAGGCCATATACACCCCTACAAGTAAGGCCCCCAGTCAGACCAAGCAGTAGGTTAGCCTTTCCAATGAGAATCAAGCACTCAGACCAAACTAGCTGTATTCTGCCTCTCCCTTCTGTCTGCTCAATTATAATTGGATCACAAAAGTGTCATTGTACCCTTCCTACTTTCCCTGCCCCATCCAATTCTACTCTGTGTCCCTATGACCAGGAGTGAGAAACTGGCATATGGAATGTCCCTATAGCAGCCAAAGTGTATTGGGCAATAAACGTGCATTGGGCACCCCAACCTGTGATGTATTATTGATGGATTTCCCCTGCAGATACGGAAGGACCTACAGACCCACGGTATCAGCGTGTACCCACAGCCAGAGCTGGATGAAGACCCAGTGGATGCCTTAGTGAATGACAAAATTCGGGTAAGGAAGCCATTAATTGCCAAGAGCCATAAATATATGTATAGGTCCGTGTAACCAGTGACATAGGGCGGTCCCTGAGGATTCTGGGAAGCGTTGAATAAGCACCACGAGAGCCTTATATCACCACCCAGTAGTGTGGCTAATGTACTTATCCCACCCACAAGCCTAATGTACCACTCTACCCCCCACCAGGAGAAGATTCCATTCGCTGTGGTAGGAACAGATGAGGAGCATCAGGTGAACGGCAGGAAAGTCCTGGGCAGAAAGACCAAGTGGGGAGTCATAGAAGGTGAGAAAAACCAATGCCGCTAGAATATTTACCCTTCCACCCCCCCAATATACACATGCAGGATATGTATATACAGAGTGCGGCTGCTGCTTCATATCCTGACACCTGCAGATCAGATTGGGGAGGGGGCTGTGCCTGTTATCCATCACCCAGGCAGGTCAGGGTGGGTGCAGTTGTTGGTGGAAGCTTCCCAGCTGCTACAGAAGGGGCTACCCCTTCCCACGCGCATACACAGCAAGGAAGCCCCCAGTTAATCCATGCTTCATGCTTTCGCCATTACTTTGCACTGTGAGCAGATCTCTTTAGTATCTGAAACTCTCTCTGTGAGCGTTGCGTTCGTCTTTCCATCACAATAGAGGTGGGGTTCTTATTTAGACACCATAGAAGATGATAACGTAGCAAACACGGAACACGGAACTGATCCCTGGTCACGCCAACAGAAGAACACAAAGGGGGTAGGCTGGTTGGTGTTATTATATAACATGCCCGATGAACATGCAAACTTGGCCATTATGTTTGCCCAATAGACAAGCAGTTTGTTTTCCCACTAACCTGCACTCTCTTTGCATTGACAGCTGGGAAGTGCTTCCATACTGATGCCAAATAGAAAGAGGTTCTAGTGGATCATTGGTTCCCTATAAACCCTAAAAGCCTTATCTGTAGTGCAGGTGGGGAGTGGCGGACCCCCCGCCCATAACTCGCTGTCAGCCACAACCGGTGAAAATCTCTACTACAAGTGAATAGGTAGAGGAAGTACCACCTTGATGTATAATACCCCAGAACACACGGCAGATAAATACAGTGCCAATTCCATGTATAATACCCCAGAACACACGGCAGATAAATACAGTGCCAATTCCATGTATAATACCCCAGAACACACGGAAGATAAATACAGTGCCAATTCAATGTATAATACCACAGAACATATGGCAGATAAATACAGTGCCAATTCCATGTATAATACCCCAGAACACACGGCAGATAAATACAGTGCCAATTCCATGTGTAATAATACCCCAGAACACACGGCAGATAAATACAGTGCCAATTCCATGTATAATACCCCAGAACACACGGCAGATAAATACAGTGCCAATTCCATGTATAATACCCCAGAACACACGGCAGATAAATACAGCGCCAATTCCATGTATAATACCCCAGAACACACGGCAGATAAATACAGTGCCAATTCCATGTATAATACCCCAGAACACACGGCAGATAAATACAGTGCCAATTCCATGTATAATACCCCAGAACACACGGCAGATAAATACAGTGCTAATTCCATGTATAATACCCCAGAACACACGGCAGATAAATACAGTGCTAATTCCATGTATAATACCCCAGAACACATGGCTGCTTTTTTGAATGGGAAATCTTACACAGTATCATGAAGAAATTAAGGAGGGCAGAAGTGTTTGCAGAGGGCACTGCCTGATGTCTCTCTGTTTTTATTTCCAGTTGAGAACACGGCACACTGTGAATTTGCCAACCTCCGGGATCTGCTTATCAGGTAAGTCCGAGGCGGCCCTTCCATTCGAGCACAGCAATGAATTCAATCAATGAAATGTAGTTGTAATGTAGACGTGCTTGGGAATTTGGTAGGACTTCAGCTGCAGTACCAGATACAACCAGAGAGGGAGCAGCATTTTGTAGAGATGCCTATTGCTTTGTCTGCCCCCTGCAGAACCTCTCTCTCTCCCTCAAGGGGAGGAATGTAGTTAGTGCAGTGACTGAAAGCTCGTGACAGTGAGGTATAATGCCAAACATCAAAGAATGTTCCTTACAACTGTTTCTTCTTCCTTTCTATCCCTGCATAGATCCAACCTGCAGGACCTTAAAGACATAACCCACAACATCCACTATGAGACCTACAGGGTCAGTCGGCTGAACGAGAAATTCCAGTCATCACAGACAAAAGAGGTGGGGGTTTTGTGAGCCCTCTCCCAGGATCCCGAGACCGACAATGTGCCTCCAGACTGGATCATTATAGTCCAGCCAATATGGAACCAGCTGACTGCCAGGCCACTCCTACAGGGAAATGAACTCTTATCCACTGTATAGGGAAACAGACTTGATCCATCGCATTGGTCAGAGCATTTACTGCATGCAGCCTGTCTGTCCACAGGCAAAAAACATAATGCACATCTATCTGTAAGGGAAACACATTCTATTGCCTATCTATGCCACAGGCCCAGGCAAGCAAATCTACTGCCTATCTATCCTATCTACAAACAACTCTGTGTCACAGGGCCAGGCAAGCAAATCTACTGCCTATCTATCCTATCTGCACACGAATCTGTCTCACAGGGCCAGGCAAGTAAATCTACTGCCTATCTATCCTATATGCACACGAATCTGTCTCACAAGGCCAGGCAAGCAAATCTACTGCCTGTCTATCCTATCTGCAAACAACTCTGTGTCACAGGGCCAGGCAAGCAAATCTACTGCCTATCTATCCTATCTGCACACGAATCTGTCTCACATGGCCAGGCAAGTAAATCTACTGCCTATCTATCCTATCTGCACACGAATCTGTCTCACAGGGCCAGGCAAGCAAATCTACTGCCTATCTATCCTATCTACAAACAACTCTGTGTCACAGGGCCAGGCAAGCAAATCTACTGCCTATCTATCCTATCTGCACACAAATCTGTCTCACAGGGCCAGGCAAGCAAATCTACTGCCTATCTATCCTATCTGCACACGAATCTGTCTCACAAGGCCAGGCAAGTAAATCTACTGCCTATCTATCCTATCTGCACACGAATCTGTCTCACAGGGCCAGGCAAGCAAATCTACTGCCTATCTATCCTATCTGCAAACGACTCTGTGTCACAGGGCCAGGCAAGCAAATCTACTGCCTATCTATCCTATCTGCAAACGACTCTGTCCCACGGCCAGGCAAGCAAATCTACTGCCTATCTATCCTATCTGCAAACGACTCTGTGCCACGGCCAGGCAAGCAAATCTACTGCCTATCTATCCTGTCTACAAACGACTCTGTATCACAGGCCCAGGCAAGCAAATCTACTGCCTATCTATCCTATCTACAAACGACTCTGTATCACAGGGCCAGGCAAGCAAATCTACTGCCTATCTATCGTATCTGCAAACGACTCTGTATCACAGGGCCAGGCAAGCAAATCTACTGCCTATCTATCGTATCTGCAAACGACTCTGTCTCACAGGCCCAGGCAAACAAATCTACTGCCTATCTATCCTATCTTCAAACGAATCTGTCTCACAGGGCCAGGCAAACAAATCTACTGCCTATCTATCCTATCTGCAAACGACTCTGTCTCACAGGCCCAGGCAAGCAAATCTACTGCCTATCTATCCTATCTACAAACGTCTCACAAGGCCAGACAAATCAATTTAACCGTCCATGTATTTTACAGTGGAAGAACTCTACTACCAATCTCTCCTCCAGGCTAGTGAATATATGGCCTATCTAGCCTATGCAGAACAAAATCTATTGCCCATCCCATGGGCAAACAAATACACTGCCTATCTATTGTACAGGGAAACAATTCTACTGCCTATCAGTTCATCAGGCAAACTATTCTACTGCCTATCTGTTGTTCAGTGAACGTAAACTAAGGTCTATTCATTCTTCAGGCAAACTATTCTACTGCCTATCTGTTCTACAGGGAAAGTAAGCTACTCCTATCCATTCTTCAGGCAAACTAATCTATCTCAAGGGCAATTCTTCTTCCAGTTTATAGACTTCAGGTTTGCTCTGAAGGCAGTTAGGTGAGATTTGGAGAGAATGTCTATTATCTGTTCCAGATACCCCTGCAAGCTCAGCTAGAAGGCCAGTTAGGGTAAGATTTGAAGAGAATGTCTATTCTCTCTCTCCCAGATACCCCTGCGAGCTCAGCTAGAAGGCCAATTAGGGTGAGATTTGAAGAGAATGTCTATTCTCTCTCTCCCAGATACCCCTGCAAGCTCAGCTAGAAGGCCAATTAGGGTGAGATTTGGGGAGAATGTCTATTTGCTTTTTGAGATACCACTGAAAGCACCAATTAGAAGGCTAATTAAGGTGAGATTGGGGAGAATGTCTGTTTACTCTCCTAGATACCCTAGAAGGCCAGTTAGGGTGAGATTTAGTGAAAACATCTCTTCTTTCTCTTGAATACCCAATTAGAATTTGAGTTAGGGTAAGATAGGGGAGAATGTCTATTTGCTCTCCTACTGTAGATACCCCTGGAAGACCAATTAGGGTGAGATTTGGGGAGAATGTCTATTTGCTCTCCTATAGACCAAAGCCTAGCTAGAAGCCAGTTGGGGTGAGATTTAGGGAGAACACCTCTTCTTTCTCTTAAATGCCCTTGAAAACTCAAGTAGAAAGTGAGTTAGGGTAAGATTGGGAAGAATGTCTATTTGCTCTCCTAGATGCCCCTGAAAGCACCAACTGGAAGGCCAATTAGGGTGAGATTGGGGGAGAATGTCTATTTGCTCCCCTAGAAACCATTGAAAGCCTAGCTAGAAGGCCAGTTAGGGTAAGATTGAGGAGAATGTCTATTTGCTGTCCTAGATACCCCTGAAAGCACCAACTGGAAGGCCAATTAGGGTGCGATTGGGGAAGAATGTCTATTTGCTCCCCTAGAAACCATTGAAAGCCCAGCTAGAAGGCTAGTTAGGGTAAGATTGAGGAGAATGTCTTATTTGCTTTCCTAGTAACCCAAAAGCCCAGCTAGAAGGCTAGTTAGGTTGGATTTTGGGTGAAAATATGTTTGCTGTCCCAGATATTCTTGTATATTTTATGTTATGAGCAAAGGGGGGCCCTGAACAAAGATTGGTCGCCCAAAGGGACATGAACTGATCTGCCCAGCAACAAACTTATCACCCTATTCATGCCCAATCAAATCAGCACCCCGTGGGGCAATGTCACTGATCCAACATAAGGCCATCCCTGAACCGACTCAGCACCACACCTTGTTGCCACCTCACTAGCCGCCACACCAGTATCCCTATCGGCCTATGGCACTGCAGAATGTTGTATAGGTACTAGTGTTTTTTAAAAGAATTAAAAATTTTTATCAAGAATAAACAACCGCGACAAACCGGCGGAGCACCGGCGAGACCAGCAGGCGATCCAGATTTGGTTCTGGTACCCCCAGCGACACGATGGAGAGATGGAGACAGTGCCGGTCTATGGGGGGGGATGAGAGACTGATAGGAAGAAGATGTTTATATATAATGTACCGATGTATTTACAGAATAAGGCACGCTCTCACCGCCATTTCCTATCTATACTCTATTGGGTCCATATTTTATCAAAGCTTTTTTTTGTATAACGTTGGTGTTTCAGCGTCTGGAATCCTCTATAAATAAACGCCTTTCAGACCTGACACATCGTGATTTGTGTTCCTTTGCAAGCGACTGTCGGGGCGCAGTCTGTAGGGGCTCCATTATACGCGGGTCTGTAAATCAGCTACAATGGTTTAGGAGTCAGAACTACCGGAACAGCATAGACGCTCCCAAATGATTGCACCTTTACTTTTTCTTTAAAATGGCCGATAGAAGGAGACAGTTTTGGGGGAATATTCCTGCTTCTGTAACGCCCCATAGATCCTACTGACACAATGTCTGTCGGCGTTCCAGGGCTGTGTGATAAATGTGCTGCTAATGGAACGTGTCCGTTTAATGATACCAGCAGGATAGCGCTTTGGTCATGGGTATGTGATTTGTCTTTGTACATCAGGCAGGGGAATAAAGGCTTTCTTCTGCCCAAGGCCACGAGCAAGGGATGTGCAGAATATTATGATACACTTCAAAGGGTCACTATGCACATAGTTTTATGGTATCTCTCTGTACAGGCTATGAGCAAACTTAGGGGGCTGTTCCTGCTGAATTGTGCTTAGAACAGGGGAATCCCTATGCTGCCATAGTTTTATGGGATCTCTCTGTACAGGCTATGAGCAAACTTAGGGGGCTGTTCCTGCTGAATTGTGCTTAGAACAGGGGAATCCCTATGCTGCCATAGTTTTATGGGATCTCTCTGTACAGGCTATGAGCAAACTTAGGGGGCTGTTCCTGCTGAATTGTGCTTAGAACAGGGGAATCCCTATGCTGCCATAGTTTTATGGGATCTCTCTGTACAGGCTATGAGCAAACTTAGGGGGCTGTTCCTGCTGAATTGTGCTTAGAACAGGGGAATCCCTGTGCTGCCATAGTTTTATGGTATCTCTCTGTACAGGCTATGAGCAAACTTAGGGGGCTGTTCCTGCTGAATTGTGCTTAGTACAGGGGAATCCCTATGCTGCCATAGTTTTATGGTATCTCTCTGTACAGGCTATGAGCAAACTTAGGGGGCTGTTCCTGCTGAATTGTGCTTAGTACAAGGGAATCCCTATGCTGCCATAGTTTTATGGTATCTCTCTGTACAGGCTATGAGCAAACTTAGGGGGCTGTTCCTGCTGAATTGTGCTTAGTACAGGGGAATCCCTATGCTGCCATAGTTTTATGGTATCTCTCTGTACAGGCTATGAGCAAACTTAGGGGGCTGTTCCTGCAGAATTGTGCTTAGTACAGGGGAATCCCTATGCTGCCATAGTTTTATGGTATCTCTCTGTACAGGCTATGAGCAAACTTAGGGGGCTGTTCCTGCTGAATTGTGCTTAGTACAGGGGAATCCCTATGCTGCCATAGTTTTATGGTATCTCTCTGTACAGGCTATAAGCAAACTTTGTTCAGTTTTCAAGATATGAACAATTTTTACCCTTTTGATATAATGAAGTTTAACCAACAACGCCACCTGCTGGTCATTTCAGTTGGTAGAAAATTATGTTAGTGAGATAAGGAACAATGTTGCTCTGCTCGTAAAATGAAGCTAGTGAGCATGGGCGTCCGCAGAAAATTTTCCAAGGGGGGGCAAGTAAGCTAGTATCATCCTGCAACAGACAAATATATATATATATATATATATAAATATATATATTTTTTTTGCAGGATGATACTAGGGGAGGCTAAAGATGGCCCATACACAGACTGACCTACAGCTAATGTGACACTTAGTGGATTCGCTGCTGGCGTAAAAAGTTAACCTCCCAACTACCTCTTGCCGTTCCCACTGACTCCCAGGGATACTGTACAAAAGTGCGGGGGGGGCTTTTTTTTTTTTACCCTAAAATGTTTAGTATGTTAAAGTATTTATACGCGCATTTCTGTGAGGGGATCTGCAAACATTTGTGTTTGTGATCAGGGCTAGTTCGCATTCAAATTCACTTTTATTTTTAATGGTTTTTCAGTTATTTAGCTTTTTGTTCAGCAGCTCTCCATTTGGTATTTCAGCAGCTATCTGGTTGCTAGGGTCTTATTTACCCTAGCAACCAGGTAGTGGTTTAAACAAGAGATGGGAATATGAATAGTTAAGGGGCCTACTTGGAAAAATAAGTAATACAAAATTATAATAATAATAAAATTGTATCCTCACAGAGCAATATTTTTGGCCCCCATTTGAAATCTGTATAGAGGCAGAACAGAGGCCTGTGTATAGTACCTGGGTATAGTACCTGTGTATAGTGCCTGTGTATAGTACCTGGGTATAGTACCTGTTTATAGTGCCTGTGTATAGTACCTGGGTATAGTACCTGTGTATAGTGCCTGTGTATAGTACCTGGGTATAGTACCTGTTTATAGTGCCTGCGTATAGTGCCTGCGTATAGTACCTGGGTATAGTACCTGGGTATAGTACCTGGGTATAGTGCCTGTGTATAGTGCCTGGGTATAGTGCCTGGGTATAGTGCCTGCGTATAGTGCCTGGGTATAGTGCCTGGGTATAGTGCCTGGGTATAGTGCCTGGGTATAGTGCCTGTGTATAGTGCCTGCGTATAGTGCCTGCGTATAGTGCCTGGGTATAGTGCCTGTGTATAGTGCCTGCGTATAGTGCCTGCGTATAGTGCCTGGGTATAGTGCCTGGGTATAGTGCCTGGGTATAGTGCCTGGGTATAGTACCTGGGTATAGTGCCTGGGTATAGTGCCTGTGTATAGTGCCTGGGTATAGTACCTGGGTATAGTACCTGGGTATAGTGCCTGTGTATAGTGCCTGGGTATAGTGCCTGCGTATAGTACCTGCGTATAGTACCTGCGTATAGTGCCTGCGTATAGTGCCTGCGTATAGTGCCTGCGTATAGTGCCTGGGTATAGTGCCTGCGTATAGTACCTGCGTATAGTACCTGTGTATAGTGCCTGTGTATAGTACCTGGGTATAGTGCCTGGGTATAGTGCCTGGGTATAGTGCCTGGGTATAGTGCCTGTGTATAGTACCTGTGTATAGTACCTGTGTATAGTGCCTGTGTATAGTACCTGTGGGATGAAATCTGCAGCAAAAGTTGAGAGTTGGTTCTCAGGTAAAGTTACAGCTGCAGATTCTTCTTTTCAGTCTTCATTTGTTTCCAGTTTGCAAAATCTCCCGATCCCTGTGTGCATCTGTGCTCTGATTGGTCAATTTTACTGTCTGTCAAGGAAGCTGTGCTCTGATTGGAGAATCCACAAGAAGAAAGATCCAATCGGAGCACAGCAAAAACGGGCTTGAGGAGACAGTGCAGAAAGTAAGGTTTTTTTTGCTACTTTTCCAGGGGGGGGCAAGTGCCCCCTCTTGCCCCCTTCTGTGGACGCCCATGCTAGTGAGTATCTGGTGGTTCAGCTTTAGGGTTGTGACAGACGGGGAGATTAGTCGCCCGCAGGTGACTAATCTCCCCGATATACCATTCCACTGGCAAGAATGTAAATTGCTGGTGGGATGGTAAAGGCGGCGCCGTGATAGGCAAAGTTCGGCGATTTCGGCGCTGCGTATGCGATCCCACCGGCGATTTACATTCTTGCCGGTGGAATGGTATATCGGGGAGATTAGTCACCTGCGGGCGACTAATCTCCCCGTCTGTCACGGCCCTTAAGCAAAGCAACATGAGCAACAAGGCTTTACTTCTCTCAGTAACTTTAGTGTGCCCAGTTGGCTGATATGAACAGCAGGTGGTGCTTGTGCTACAAAATCATTAAATTAGTGTGAGAACTGCTAATATCTTGAAATCTAGAAAAAAAGTTACTGTTGATTGCAAAACATTACTTTGTGTCATGGGTTTACATCTCCTTTAAGACACAATGCTCCGGGTAACAGGAAAACAGCTGAACAAAAGTTCTGTTACATTTACATTTATCTATCTATCATCTATTTCTATTTTGCCTGTTTATAGCTATTATCTGTCATCTCACTATATATATCTCTTTAGCTTTCTCTGTCTGTCTCCATCTGTTTATATCTATTCATCACTTATCTATTTATCTATCAATCAATCATCTATCTTATTCTCTCTGTGTCTATCATCTCACTATATATTCCTCTCTAGCTTTCTCTGTCTCCATCTGTTTATATCTATTCATCACCTATTTATCTATCAATTAATCATCTATCTTATCTCCTCCATCTGTCTCTATCTATCTATCTTATCTCCTCCATCTGTCTCTATCTATCATCTATCTATCTATCATCTCACTATATATTTATCTCTAGCTTTCTCTACTCCATCTGTTTATATCTATTCATCACCTATTTATCTATCAATTAATCATCTATCTTATCTCCTCCATCTGTCTCTATCTATCTATCTTATCTCCTCCATCTGTCTCTATCTATCTATCTATCATCTATCTATCATCTATCTATCTATCTATCTATCATCTCACTATATATTTATCTCTAGCTTTCTCTGTCTCCATCTGTTTATATCTATTCATCACCTATTTATCTATCAATCAATCATCTGTCTATCTATCTCTATCTTTCCATCTGTTTATATCTATCTATCTATTACTATCTCTCCTGTTTATATCTATCATCTCACTATATATTTCTCTCTAGCTTTTGTCTGTCTCCATCTATTTATATCTATTCATCACTTATCTATTTATCTATTGATCAATCAACTATCTCTATCTGTATCTATCTCACTATATATTTCTCTCTAGCTTTCTCTGTCTGTCTGTCTCTATCTATTTATATCTATTCATCACCTATCTCTTTATCTATTGATCAGTCATCTACCTCTGTCTCTATTATCTCACTATATATTTCTCTCCAGCTTTCTCTGTCTGTCTCCATCTGTTGTATATCTATTCATAACCTACCTATCTATCTATCTATCTATCTATCTATCTATCAATACATAGATGACATTACCCTAGTTAATGCTCAGGTCAGAGTGGAAAGAAGCAGGGTGCCATTTCTCAGTTGGCGGATCCCAGGCTGCAGGGACAGGTGGCGAATGGCAAACACGTGGCCGGTGGTTGGGAAATGGTGGGGCACGCCTTGGTATTTGCTCCCTTAATGATTAACAAATATTAGCAGTTTCCAGAAGGCCATCACAGAGCGGCTGCTTCTCTTGTGCAGAGTTATAGGGGAGCGGGGTTGAGACTTGGGCGCCCAACACTGAGGGGGTGGGTCAGCAGATAATTTTGCCACCCCAGTTAGACTCAACTCCCCCAACATGGGGCAGTCTGTAACTCTCTGGCCAATCTCCTTAGACCGGGTGAGTTGGTATAACAATACAGAAAGCAGACTCTTTCTGGAATACAAAGCACCCTGGTGTTCACTTCAATTCAGTTCACTTCAATTTGGCTGAGTCCAATAGACTAACTATTCTGGCCTAGATTGGCAGAAGCTTTCTATTCAGGCTATGAGAAAACCCAAGGAGTTACCCCTGCTCTGGAGAGTTCCATTTACTGTAGTGTTTGAATGGCCACGCCCCACGAGCCTGCTCAGCCACACCCCCTCAAGCGCTCTTGCTATTCAGTTACAATATTTTGCCTAAATAAATGACTTGTTATAAATGTAGTGAATGAATAAACACAGAGAAGCCATCTTCCTGGAGCAGGTTTTTGGCTATTTCCATCCCACCCAGTTATGACCGGCCCACTCTCCAAGTAGCCACGCCCCTTTTGCTGCCAGAAGATATCCACTACCTACCCAAGCCGAATCCCATTTATATCAGTGGGAAGTGTCATGGGTTATAGATCTTGGGCAACTCATGTCGATGCTTAGTAGCCAAATTGCATGTAATGTCACTCTATGGCAATAAACCTTTGTTGGCACTTCCTATCTTCCATAGTCTTTCCTCAGGCTAAACATATTTAGAGGTTTAGTTACCCTTTAATACGTGGAAAGTACCTGTAAGTGGTACAGCTAGATTTATTGACATAGTTTCAGCTTTAGCCAGGACTCTGTCTCTATTACTTATGGACATAAAGATGAAATGGTGCCAGGTTATAGGGAGGGAACTAGATAGCCAGCCGGGCACATATTAAGCAATACACATGACGCGTGTAGCGTGGAAGCTCCTGGCAGGAATACAAAGCCATCTCTATGGAACAGCCCAGGTCACACTAATGGTTCTGTGAGGAATTTGGCCCTGGGTGGGGCAAGAAACGTCAGAAGAATTTCCAACTGGGATCTCTATTCAGGGGCAATTAAATGCCCATAAAAACGTTCCTGGAAGCCGTTTGTCACTTCAGAGCATGAAGCCAAAAGCTCACAACTCCCAGAACCCTACAAAAGGGCTCAACTGCAGCACAGCCCAATACAAAGCAGACTCCGAAAGCCCAAATGACTTGTTTAGTTATGTGCCAGCCATGTAATAATGCTCTTCATGCTTCAACTGCTAATGGACGTAGAGAGCTGGGATTCAACAGAGGCTAAAGGGTCAAAGGCTTGGGCAATTTCTAAATATATAAAGAATTAATGTTGCCCTCCTGTCTCCACCTTGCCCTACTGTATCCACCTTGCCCTACTGTATCCACCTTGCCCTACTGTATCCACCTTGCCCTACTGTATCCACCTTGCTCTACTGTCTCCACCTTGCCCTACTGTCTCCATCTTGCCCTACTGCCACCATCTTGCCCTACTGTATCCACCTTGCTCTACTGTCACCATCTTGCCCTCCTGTCTCCACCTTGCCCTACTGTCTCCATCTTGCCCTACTGTCACCATCTTGCCCTACTGTCTCCATCTTGCCCTACTGTCACCATCTTGCCCTCCTGTCTCCACCTTGCCCTCCTGTCTCCATCTTGCCCTACTGTCACCATCTTGCCCTACTGTCTCCATCTTGCCCTACTGTCACCATCTTGCCCTCCTGTCTCCACCTTGCCCTACTGTATCCACCTTGCTCTACTGTCTCCACCTTGCCCTCCTGTCTCCACCTTGCCCTCCTGTCTCCATCTTGCTCTACTGTCACCATCTTGCCCTACTGTCTCCATCTTGCCCTACTGTCACCATCTTGCCCTACTGTATCCACCTTGCTCTACTGTCACCATCTTGCCCTCCTGTCTCCACCTTGCCCTACTGTATCCACCTTGCCCTACTGTCACCATCTTGCCCTACTGTCACCATCTTGCCCTCCTGTCTCCATCTTGCCCTCCTGTCTCCACATTGCCCTACTGTCTCTATCTACCTGCAGTGGTTATCAGATGTTTTTTTTTATTCAGGTTTCCCTTATAGGTGCAACCTTTGGCCAGGGCCTGCCTTTCCTTATAACAAAGTTACCAGTATAGGAAAACCTTGTTGTTTGTGCATCAGCCAATCAGCCGCAGGTTCAAAAATAAGACAGTAAATACGTTTTCACCCCAAATCTCAACATCATATACCTTCAAGCTTGGTTTCCAGTTGCACCTAGGGCAGCCTATAGGCTTTTTTTCCCTAAATGTTCCCCTTGGTGGGAGTTTAAGTTCAACACCAACATCTGGAAAGCTGCCCAGCCCTGACAGTACTCAAAGCTAAAAGAAAGAACTGCTTAAAATGCTATGATCTAAAGTTTTGGGCAATATTTGCTCAAGGCGTTATTCAAACAATCCTGCATGGAAGGCTATAGCCTGGGAGTTGCACCATCAGAGAGAGGAGCTTGGCACAAACCAAGTCAGTGGAACGGGAGGGGGGGGGACACACCTGCTGCACACCCACTGCGCGATCTCATCTTAAACCTTTCTATCTCGCTGCCCCTTACCTCTGGAACTCTATCCCTGAATCCCTCCGTAGGGAACACCCACTCACTCTCTTTAAGAAAAAGCTCAGCTGTTACTTTCTGGAGCACTAAAACACTATTTTGCCCAGTCCTGCGCTTAAGGGCAAATGCCCATACCTGGTGCACTCTTACCTTCCAGTTTGTGCCTGTATGTTACCCAACCACTTAGACTGTAAGCTCTACGGGGCAGGGACCTCCTTCCTACTGTCTCATACCACGTGGCACTTATATATATATATATTTATTGTATTTCTTTATATTATATCACTTGTCCTCCCTGTGTGTAATTGTGTATTCTGTAAGATTGTACAGCGCTGCGTACCCTTGTGGCGCTTTATAAATAAAGTTATACATACATACATTTAAGGCACACATGGTACAACCCAATCCCTTTCCATTTAATTACATAAAATGTATGTATACATAAATAAATATATGTTAGATAGAATATGCAGATAAGTGCTCATTAAGGTATTAGGAATCATATAGATAAAGGTTCCCATACCATAAAAGCAGAATAAAACTGCCAGTTGCAGGTAGAATTGATGACAGGATAAGATAGGGAAACAGAACACAAAAAGGGGGAGGCAGAGCTATTTAGTTTAGTAGGCACAGTGGGCACTTGGCTTGGAGATAAGTAATCCCAGGTATTGTGAGACCATTCTAGGAGTGGGTTTATGGCTACAGCCCCATATAACCATAAAACCCAGGGTGTTACATACAGGGCTGAGAGTCCACCACATAAGCCTGCCCCTATCTGCCAGGTAGACATTGAGCAGAACGGTGGAGTTGGTATTGGGCGGAGCTTTCTCTAAAGACTTTGTACTGGGTGTGATCCTTATACACAAGTCCCACAGTCCAACCACCTGGAACACTTGCAACTGGAGAGAGCCGGAGTACGCCCTGGAAGCAAAGAGCAACCCATCTCGCTGCTGGAACTACTCACACACAGGCAAGGTATCCCTCCAGCCTGGACGCCGGGACTCTTTACATCTTCTCTGCTGGAAAAGCCTCCCAGGACTGGGGAGATGCCAAGGTAGCACTGCAGCTGAAATGGAATTCTGAGGGTTTATGGAGTTCAGACCCAGTTTAACGAGCCAGGTTACTCACCCAGCCTCAAATTAATTAGTAGGTGTTGGCTTTAAAGCATTTGAGGAACTAGAGACTACAGGGCACCAAGCGATAACACTTCACTTTAGGGTAAAAATACCCCCAGCAGCTACAGGAGCACAGATACCCCTGGCAACAGCCAGAGAGAGAGAGAGAGGGAGATACCACCATCAGCACCAGGGGGTGAATATACCACCATCAGCTTCAGGGCTCACCTCCAAGATTGGAAATACCACCAGCTACTAGAGGAGCAAAGATACTCCCAGAGAGGAAATACCACCCGGTACTACAGGAGCAAAGATACTCACAGATAGGAAATACCACCCGGTACTACAGGAGTAAAGATACTCCCAGAGAGGACATACCACCAGCGACTACAGGAGCAAAGATACTCCCAGAGAGGACATACCACCAGCTACTACAGGAGTAAAGATACTCCCAGAGAGGAAATACCACCAGCTACTACAGGTGCAAAGATACTCCCAGAGAGGAAATACCATCAGATACTACAGGAGCAAAGATACTCCCAGAGTGGAAATATCACCAGCTACTACAGGAGCAAAGATACTCCCAGAGTGGAAATACCACCAGCTACTACAGGAGCAAAGATACTCCCAGAGTGGAAATACCACCAGCTACTACAGGAGCAAAGATACTCCCAGAGTGGAAATACCACCAGCTACTACAGGAGCAAAGATACTCCCAGAGAAGAAATACCACCCGGTACTACAGGAGCAAAGATACTCCCAGAGTGGAAATACCACCAGCTACTACAGGAGCAAAGATACTCCCAGAGAAGAAATACCACCCGGTACTACAGGAGCAAAGATACTCCCAGAGAAAAAATACCACCCGGTACTACAGGAGCAAAGATACTCCCAGAGAAAAAATACCACCCGGTACTACAGGAGCAAAGATACTCCCAAAGTGGAAATACCACCCGGTACTACAGGAGCAAAGATACTCCCAGAGTGGAAATACCACCCGGTACTACAGGAGCAAAGATACTCCCAGAGTGGAAATACCACCCGGTACTACAGGAGCAAAGATACTCCCAGAGTGGAAATACCACCCGGTACTACAGGAGCAAAGATACTCCCAGAGTGGAAATACCACCCGGTACTACAGGAGCAAAGATACTCCCAGAGTGGAAATACCACCAGCTACTACAGGAGCAAAGATACTCCCAGAGAGGACATACCACCAGCTACTACAGGAGCAAAGATACTCCCAGAGAGGAAATACCACCAGTTACTACAGAAGTAGACACACCCCTGGCATCTATCCAAGCGGAATTGTCTATTTGGCCACTGTGTAACTGCCCTTATCAGCCATGCCCAATTTAGAAATAGACTACCAGTATCTGAAATCTCCCGTGGGGATCCTGCGCTTTGCCCAGGTCTTCTTCTCCTGCACCTCCTTTAGTTTGGTGGCCAGCGTTAACTCATATGGCAACACCTATGGGAGCTGGAGCATGTTCACCTGGTGCTTCTGCTTCGCCGTCACTATAATAATAATAGCGCTGGAGGTAACAAGCTTTTGCCGCCGTGTCCCCATCTCTTGGGAGGATTTCACCTCAGCCTTCTCCATGCTGGCCACACTTATGCTCTTCACTACTTCCATCATGTATCCGTCTGTCTTCCTCAGGGGTGGGTGCAGCGGCCGCATCTGCGGCTGTCGTGGGGCAGCTACAGCCACCTCCATCTTGTGCTTCTTTGCTTACGCCGCAGAAGTAGGCCTGACTCGGGCCAAACCTGGGGAGGTTGGTGGGTTTCTCTCCACGGTGCCTGGGTTACTCAAGGTCTTACAGTCCTACGTGGCTTGTTTGATCTTCTCCCTCCTTCCAAGCATTCCTTATGGGAACACGGGTGGACTCCAGTGGTGTGTCGCTGTTTACTCCATCTGCTTCATTTTCACCACCCTTATCGTTTTCCTCACCATCGGGGGTCTTTTGGCATTTCTATCCCAGCACCTTGAGAAGGCCCTCATCGGATACAACATCCTGTGTGTAGCCATGTACATCACCGTGGCCATCATCTGGCCTTATTTCTTTTTCAAGGACACCCCAAGCAGGCCAGACACTTGTCAGCTTGTCAGTGGATGCAAATGGGACAATGCCCTCGGAGTGACATTCCTCACCTACTTCAACCTAGTGGCTTACATTGTAGACTTGGTGTACTCCTTCAAAATGGTTTTCATCACTGTCCCGGCCTAAATTCTCCCATTCGAACCAGACAAAGCTTTACTTTGTTTTTATTCATCCCCAAAAAAAGGTAAAATTCCTGCAACACATGGTATTAAATTGTTATGTAATTGCATTCTGTCACGCCTATCACATGGCCTCTGGGGGGCACTGTTTCCTTGAAGTGTAGAGATCATATCATTTCTACTATCCCACTGATTGTTGCTTCTTACTTTAGAAGGACATTGGGGCACTGCCACTGCATAAATCTTGTGACGTAGACCAGGTTACTAGGGATGCTTTGCAATTGGTCTTCTTTTATTTTAGAATTTCTGAATTATTTAATGGAAGCTTTCCTATTTGCACTGGTTGCTAAGGTAACAGTTGTTCTAGAAATTGGACTGTGGTTAAAATGGCAGCCTGCAGAGTTGGCCTGGGCATCCTACAGCCCACCACAGAACCTGCCAGACAGTGGCACTAGTGTCCCCTTAATGTTTTTTTTTTTCTTTTTACAAAATTCTGTGTCAGTGGTTTTGTGATGGCAGGTAGTGATTGGAGGAGAGTTCTGTCCAATCATTGGGCTGCAAGTAAGAGGGCCAGCAGATATGGAAGGGACAGAGCGAGAGACAGGAGAGTGAGAGGAGAGCTAAAGGCAGGGGTTCTTAAATAGTGGGGTTTCCCTATTGTGGGAGCTGGGGGGGGGCTCAGTCTGGGGCAGGGGTTCTTAAATAGTGGAGTTTCCCAACTGTGGGAGCTGGGGGGGGGGGGCTCAGTCTGGGGCAGGGGTCCTTAAATAGTGGGGTTTCCCAACTGTGGGAGCTGGGGGGGCTCAGTCTGGGGCAGGGGTTCTTAAATAGTGGGGTTTCCCAACTGTGGGAGCTGGGGGGGGGGCTCAGTCTGGGGCAGGGGTCCTTAAATAGTGGGGTTTCCCAACTGTTGGAGCTGGGGGGGCTCAGTCTGGGGCAGGGGTTCTTAAATAGTGGGGTTTCCCAACTGTGGGAGCTGGGGGGGCTCAGTCTGGGGCAGGGGTTCTTAAATAGTGGGGTTTCCCAACTGTGGGAGCTGGGGGGGCTCAGTCTGACCAGCACTAGGGTGAGATTTGGGGGGGATTGGTAATTTATTCTCCTTGAAAGCCCAGTTGAAATTTGGGGTGACTATGTATATATTCTTGGCACTATGGCTGAATGACTGATACATCTGGGCCCCCCCAGGTCCCCTTAGCCCCATGCTTTCAGATCCTCTGCCCCTAGGATGATGGTTTCCTGTTATAATGACTTTATATACCAAGTGAAGCTGTGAATGAGCAAGGGGGGTATATTACTAGCACGGCATGCATTCCATACATTCTGTTCGTTAATGATAACCTGCGCTAATTATGTACAACCTTTTCACTTTTGAGCTGCATTAAATACATTTTGGAAAAGAGCTGGCTGCTGCATTAAGTGTCGTTCTCTTTTGGGTTTGGTTTAATGGTGCCAGTACAGTCTGCAGGGGCCCGTGACAAGGGCGTTGCCAACAATGGGGCGATTATGTTATTGGGCCACATACACATTGGCAATTTGTTCCTCTCTATAGGCCAGAAGTATGATCCGACAGCTGGGGGACAAACAACTTGTCAAGCTTTACTCGTCCAGGCCTTTGCCAGTTTGGGCGTGGTTATTTGAAAGTGTGTGTGGCCTGTGTAGAATGGGATGTGGTCCAAATTTTTAGATGCAGAATGTAGAGAAAGATACAAAATAGGCCCTGGCA
This sequence comes from Xenopus tropicalis, assembly GCF_000004195.4. Taxonomy (NCBI): domain Eukaryota; kingdom Metazoa; phylum Chordata; class Amphibia; order Anura; family Pipidae; genus Xenopus; species Xenopus tropicalis. The sequence continues at coordinate 14,180,566 of NC_030685.2, read as the reverse complement.
TTCTAAGTACAAAGAAGCTTAAACAGCCCCCCCAGCCCAATAAATAGTGAGTGTCTATGGCATCTTTCAGCAGCCTCTGCGGCATTTGCCTGAACCCACAGATTGCCAGTCCGGGCCTGACCTCCCCACTCTCTGATATCTGTTGGCTGAGGGCCACATCATGCCCAACCCCAGAACACTATCCTAAAGGATATTATATGTACTTAGCCCTATGTACTCATGCCCAAGCTCAGAACACTACCCTAAAGGATATTATATGTACTCATGCCCAACCCCAGAACACTATCCTAAAGGATATTATATGTACTTAGCCCTATGTACTCATGCCCAAGCTCAGAACACTACCCTAAAGGATATTATATATACTCATGCCCAACCCCAGAACACTATCCTAAAGGATATTATATGTACTTAGCCCTATGTACTCATGCCCAAGCCCAGAACACTACCCTAAAGGATATTATATGTACTCATGCCCAACCCCAGAACACTATCCTAAAGGATATTATATGTACTTAGCCCTATGTACTCATGCCCAAGCTCAGAACACTACCCTAAAGGATATTATATGTACTCATGCCCAACCCCAGAACACTATCCTAAAGGATATTATATGTACTTAGCCCTATGTACTCATGCCCAAGCCCAGAACACTATCCTAAAGGATATTATATGTACTTAGCCCTATGTACTCATCCCCAAGCCCAGAACACTACCCTAAAGGATATTATATGTACTCATGCCCAACCCCAGAACACTATCCTAAAGGATATTATATGTACTTAGCCCTTTGGCCACAAGGTGGCACCAAAGCCACAGGATGGTAATACTAACCAGGCCACTAACAGTAAAACCCATACTAGCACCCAGCACACATGGCACAAAGAAAGATCTGATTTAAAGGTAATGCAAACCCAAAAAATACAGTGTTCCTTACTGAAGAAAATTACATTTTCTTCCATTATACAACATTTTGTGTCTGGGTTGAGCTCCCCTGATTGGTTGCTGCATTAAGACATTCGTACCATGATCCCACTATGGGTTGCCAGCCTACACCCCACTCTTGGATACATATAACAGCAGAAACCTACTTAGCAGTCAGTTTCAATTCATTTTATTCTGCACAGATGCAGGAATCAGTGCAGTCTGCAGCAAGTAATACTGATGTCTGGGCTGCCATCAGTAACCCTGGGGCCCCATATTGCTACGTTAGCAGGGCTGTGCCAACAATTAACAAAAATTTATGCCCCTGATCCACCCTGGGCACTCTGCAAATATGCCTAAATTCAGAAGATCCACCCAACCCCCACCTACTCACCACAAGCCCTGCCCCTTTCACAATCTGCCAATTGGGCTTTTCCATTGCTACACGGTATCCCTACAGCCGGCAGAAACCATTCATTCTACTGCATACACTGAGAAATGTGTAATACCAACATAACAACAGATGCATACTTTGGTAACCCATAGCAATCAGCTGGCAGTTAGCACTGCTTGAAAGCAAACATCTGATTGGTAGCTATGGGTTACTAGGCCTGCAGCCAACTCTGCTTGGGTTATTTTATTAGCCCCCGGGTTGGTGTAAATGATAAAAATGCATACGATTCGGCCTGTGTTTGACTGTGGGACTGGGTCACCAAATAACATGATATCAGGGGCCCATATTACAAATATTAGGCACAGTAAGTGCTAACTTATCTCCAGTAAGTGCCGTATAGACCTATGATAGAAATGGTTATAGGGAAGTTAATAAGAACCTGCAAGGTTCACCAATGGAAAGAGGCTTTCTGCAACATTGCCACTAGGGGGAGCTATGACCCATGCAACTTACATGATATGGATGAAATTACAGAAGGCGTCTTTCCATTGGTGAAAGATGCTCCACCCCACAAAATTGCTTTTTGGAACCAAATTATGACAGTACTGGGTGTCTATGGCAAGTGGTAAGGATGGTTGTACCAAGCCAGGAAACAATGGAATCTTACAAAAGACTGAAACAGCAAAGTAGGGAATAATTGTGCATTGATTAATATTTCCATTGGCCAAAGGGAAGAGATGAAGGTACAAACAGGCCGAGGGTCGGCTATGTCCCACACCCTGAGTACAGGGCCAGCCAATGGTTAACTAAACCGGTCGCGCCTATATATGCAGGCATTCTATATGTAAGAAGCCGTCAGATCATTTGTGCCCCCCCCCACTCCTTTATAATATGCACAGAGCTTCGGCAAAACAGCGAGTGGGTGTTAATAACAGTGGGGAAGCGGGAACCTATCACGACGGACCCCCCTTGCACACACGTGCTGCTCACTGCTCACTCATCTTAGTAACTGATGTGCCAAAGAGGCAAAAATATCATCTCTATATCAAGGCAACTGGGATTTCCAACAGCGCCACCGGATCCAAAGAGCTTTCAATCTATTCTTTAATACAGAGGGGAAGGGTGTAACCTGCCAAACTAGGTGGGTCCCCTTTTCGCTCCTGCTTTCTAATCATCCATTGCCACCATCTGTAATAATGGAGTCCCATACTACTACCCCAATACTGGTATAAGATAGAAGGGCCCTCCCCTCAAGAGGCCCCACTTATTAGCACACAAGTTACCTGGCCCTCTGGGTGGTGGGGATCTGCCAACCAGTTAAATGGGGTTTCAATTAATTAATTTATCCCAATTAATGATGCATGGGTCAGAAACACTATGCCCCAACTATCCCTTACTATGAAGCCACTGGTGATGTCATGAGGGGAAGGGGATACCACTAATGTCCCTGGACCCCCATTAAAGGGATAGCGGGTTGGATTTCTGGAAGTGGGTATAGATATGGGTCTGCGGGTTTTGGGTGTTATCTGTAATTCTTATTTTATATTATATTATCTATATTTTACTCCTTCTTTTATTAAACTCTTCCTTCACCCTCTTTTGATGATGTCATTTTTTCTTTGCAGCAACAGCAGTTCCTATTTAATGGTGGTCAGTGGGTCACAGAGCATGGCAGGTCGGGGTAGCGAGTCCGGGTCCAGGTAGGGTTGCCACCTCTCCTGAGTAGGAACTCTGGGCAGGGAGGCAGGGTGTGACATTAGTGGGTGGGGCAGTGATGTCACAGGGTGGGCCGTCATCATCATCATGGGGGAAACCTGGGAAACATTAACCCCAGCAATGCCACTACCTGCTGGAATCACTTCAGCCATGTCCCTATCCCCGCTCACCATACCCCCCAGTCCCATAATTTCAGCCACGTTGCTTCTATTTCTCCTACTGGCAGACAGACAGTTCCATGGGATCTGGGCCCAGTGGTGCCAATTAAAGGTGTCGGTAGCACTTTAACACAGTCCCAGGGAGCTAATCCTTCTTGTGGCAACATAAAGGCAAAGTATTCACACAGAGGCATACAATGGAACAAACAAGATACAATTCCATGTTTGCCAACCTTCTAAGTGATATTAAAAGAATAAGAGAACAAACAGAGATTAGGGGCTGTCACAAAGTGACAGGCACGGATAGAGACAGAGAAGAGGCAGTCAGGTAGGGGATTTACATAAGAAGGTTGTTTACATCAGAATGTTTCTATGCCTGCTTTATTTACAGGATGTTGGGATCCTTCGGAAGACTTGTTCTAACGACAGATTTAAAAAGGCACTGTCACCGGTCTGCTGTGGATAGGGGCAGGGAAAGTCCTATAGAGTGCAGAGTGCAAGCTGCCATGTTGCTGCTATTTCTGGAACCACACTACTTCCTGTTACAGTAGTAACTGCTTTATTTCCTGTCAGGTGATATCTGAGGGAGCACACAGCCCATCACAAAATGATGGCGCAAGGGAAAGGATCAGGGTCGGACTGGGCCGCCGGGACACCGGGAAAAGTCCTGGTGGGCCCCGGTGGCCCAGACCCGACCCTTGCCGGCGCTCCCTCTGCCTGACCGTTCTCCCCTTAATGTGTTAAATTTACGCGCAGAGGACGTCAGGTGGGGGATCCTGCGGGGGGGTTAGGGAACACGGCCGGCGGGGGCACCTGCAGGGTCCCTGGGGCAGGAGCCCCGGTGGGCCCTGGAAAGGATGTAAAAGGGCAATATTTACTTATATATATTCAAGTTTGGTGAGATTCTTTAATATTTCACTTAATATAAAATAAAAACTATCTGTTGGTTACATGGGGGTATAGGTTTCCATTAAAGACACCTCAGCTCTGGAAATGCATTGCACTGTATTTAAACTCCAGCTCAGTGTAATTGAAAATAAGGCATGTGTGTGGGTGTTATTTACGGTAGCAATATTGCAGGTTTTATTGGGCCGGCTGTGATTTAGGGACAGCCGCCGCCGGGTTCATACGACTCCCCCGCAGATGCAGAGAGGCTCCCCAGGTTGGGATATAGTGGCTGGATGCATTATTTAAAATGGCATAGAGTGAGAGTTCTGTAAAAGCAAATGAATATTTCACCTTTAAACTGGTGTTTGTCTCTCAGACAGCAGAAAGGAGCCAGTCAGAATATCTAGATATTTCAGTAGCTGTTACAGGGCTTCTACTGTCCCCATTGTACAGTTATAGCAGTGGGGTTTTACAGGCTGTGTAGAAGCACTTCAAATGCCTGCCTTGTTCATACGAGTACTGGAAACATGTTAGAGGGGAACTAAACCCCTCTGGGGTAAAATAAATAAATCCAAAGGGTTTGTATAGGACTAAATGAAAGAGTAGGGGACATAGCAACATCCCTTTAATTTGCTTTTCAGACAGTAACAGTGCCCCGGGTATTTATAGCAAGGTGTCTGTGTCCGTTTATCAGACAAATTATTTATGGAGCTTGTTTACCTGTCGGGCAGTTGGACAATCGATGGATCTTAACCAGGCGATGCGGCGGCGGCACAGGCGGAGAGATATTTATAGATGGAAATACTAAGATGGGAAAGTGTATTTGCTTTTTCTGACACCAGGAGGCGCCTCACCTGCAATAAATGCACCAATATCAATTATTGATAAGAAATAACAAGTGATGGAGGCAATACTAACAGCAATTAAGGAAGGTGTGAAAGGGAACTGTGTATAAAGAAGTATATCGACTATCCTGGTATCTTTATTGGAGATGCATGGAATCCAGGATTCGGTTCAGGTTTCGGCCATTAAGCTCTGTCCATTTGAACTAGCCCTACTAGGCAGAATAAGTGCATAGATGCACCCCAAGAACTTAACCAGGTCCAAAGCTCTGTTCTACTGTCCTGCTCATTTGTTGCTCTCCTTCCCATGGTCAGGTGGGTGGTGGGACTCCTTCCCATAGCTAGATGGGGCGCATACCTCCCAACATTTTGAAAATGGAAAGAGGGACAAAAATTAATGCTGTGCGCAGTTTCAGTTGTATCTTTTTACCTTTCTGGGCTCTCTGCCAAAAGCCCACTTATTTAATTAAAAGTGAGAAACAATGTATCTAAGTGCAGGTGAAGCTCGTTAAGATTTCTGGGCCCTCTGCCAAAAGCTACTTTTGATTAAATTTGTATCTTTTTTAGGTTCAGTGCAGGAGATCAAAGGGAAATGAGGGGCTTTTCAGTAAGAATCCCAAACTGGGGGTTGAGCTGTCAAAAGAGGGACTGTCCCGCAAAAATCGGGACAGGTGGGAGGTATGTGGGTGGTGGGACTTGGATCTAAGGGGTGTTTGTGCATCCCGGGGTGTAAATATTGCGCCCTGCAACAGTGGGGTGGTCAGGGTGCTGCTCTATGCAGCCACATCTCTTGCTCCAGCTGCCTTAGCCCCAGGGTAGCTCAGAGATTCAGTTGCTTTTGTTTTTTCTTTCAGTAGATGGCAGGTATGAGCTGCTTATGCTCTCCCTACTACTACAGCTATCTATCTATCCCTGTGCAATGTGTATCATTCCTAGACTCTAGACTACAGCTCCCAGAAGCCTTTGGATTAATGCCAAACAGAGCCTCCTGTAGGCTGCCAGTCCACATAGGGGCAATTAAATAGTCAATTATTGCTTGTATTGGCACCATCAGGAATCATTTCCATGTTTGTGTTACTCCCCAACACTTTTCCATTTGAATGTGGCTCAGGGGTATAAAAGGTTGGGGATTCTTGGTGTAGAGAGTTATATTTTGAGACAGTTTTGAATTGGTCTTTATCTTGTAATTATTTGTAGTTTTTTAGTTGTTTTACTTTTTGTTCTGCAGCTCTTTAGTTAGGAATTTTAGCAGCTATCTGGTTGCTAGGATCCAGATTACTGTAGCACCCAGAGAGTAGCTTGAATGAGAGATTGGTATACGAATAGGAGGGGACCTGACCAGAAAAAAAAAGTTATAAAAAGTAGCGATAGCAATAAAACTGTAGCTTCACAGAGCAATAGTTTTCTGGCTGCTAGGGTCAGTGACCCCCGTATGAAAGCTGCAAAGAGTTAAAAATTTTTAAAAAAAAACTATAAAAAATAAATAATGAAGACCAATTGAAAAGTTGCTCAGCATTGCTGGCCTTCGTGAAAAATACGCACTGAATGTACAGAGGGGTCTTGTCCTGCATCAATAAGATTTTTCTTTTGTATGAAAGTTGTTTACCTTTGCGGTAACTTTTAGTATGATGTAGAGCAGTGCTGTCCAACTGGCGGCCCGCGACCCCCCTCTGTGTGGCCCCCCACCTGTCTGGCTGCTTTGATGGCTTACTCTTGTGTAAGCTTTAAATGGTATCAGTACTGTGATTAACTGCCCCCCCTGCATGGTTCTCACCTCAGATTCAGGCTGTAATCCCCCTGTATTGTTTAAACATGTAATCCCCTGTGTTGTTCACACCATTTAATCTCTGCATTGTTCACCCCCTGCAGTGTTCACACCTCAGGCTCAGGCTGTAATCACTCCCATTGTTCACTTCTTCACACCTCAGACATAGGTACTGTAGGCAGAGTATGGCACATACAGCCAGCATAGGGCAGGTAGAGTATGGCACATACAGCCAGCATAGGGCAGGTAGAGTATGGCACACACAGGAAGGGTAGGGCAGGCAGACTATGGCACACACAGTCAGGGTAGGGCAGGCAGAGTATGGCACACACAGGCAGCATAGGTCAGGGAGGGTATGGCACACACAGGAAGGGTAGGGCAGGCAGTGTATGGCACACACAGTCAGGGTAGGGCAGGCAGAGTATGGCACACACAGGCAGCATAGGGCAGGTAGAGTATGGCACACACAGGCAGCATAGGGCAGGTAGAGTATGGCACACACAGGCACAATAGGGCAGGTAGAGTATGGCACACACAGGCAGCATAGGTCAGGGAGGGTATGGAACACACAGGAAGGGTAGGGCAGGCAGTGTATGGCACACACAGTCAGGGTAGGGCAGGCAGAGTATGGCACACACAGGCAGCATAGGGCAGGCAGAGTGTGGCACATACAGCCAGCATAGGGCAGGTAGAGTATGGCACACACAGGAAGGGTAGGGCAGGCAGAGTATGGCACACACAGTCAGGGTAGGGCAGGCAGAGTATGACACTCTGCCTGTGTGTGCCATACTCTGCCTTCCCTATGCTGCCTCTGTGTGCCATACTCTGCTTGCCCTATGCTGCTTGTGGGAGGTGAACCTGGCAGGGGTTTGTTGTGGGAGTTTGTTAGCAGTTGGAAATAGCCATTAAATGGTCCCTAAGGTGTGTAATTATGTACTGGGTGTTGCTCTGCTATCCACAGTGGAGCAGGAGGCATATGGAATTTAAGGGTATATCTTAATATGACATAATTCTTTCACATATGAATGATGGTTGATATCCCCACTGTAAGGACCAAGCATTTGGGATTTTGCTGTGCTACCACCATTGTGATAAAATAGGTGTGGTTCGAAGTGGGTGTGGTTTCAAAAAGGGGAGTGGTCAAAACTGGCTTCCATTAGCGGCCCTCCACCATGTATGCTAGAGAAATTCCGGCCCTCGGCACCGTAGAAGTTGGACAGCACTGATGTAGAGAGTCATATTCTGAGGCAATGCCATTGGTTTTCATCTTTTATTATTTGTAGTTCTTTAATTATTTCAATTTCTGATCAGCAGTTATCTGGTTGCTAGGGTCCAAATTACATTAGCAACCAGGGAGTTGCTATGCAAAACACTGTTGATCAAAAACTTAATTATAGATACAAAAAGAATTCACCAATGAGAAGGCTGGCTCCCAGAACTCTGTCAGGCATTTTACTGTTATCAAACACATGCAGATTATTTTGTCATTTTGGTTTCATGATATCACAGTGGACAGAATTGTTCAGTCCTTAGAAACTGATTAATGCTTCCAATCCTAATTGCAGGAACATAGAACACAGAGCCAGCTGGGATCACTGGAGGATTATTTAAATCTAAATGAAGCCATTGGCTCTGGGGCACCGGGGAAAGGTTTTATTGAGCAATTTTAACAACCCTGTTGCTGAACTACAACTCCCAGAATCCTTTAGCCCTTGATTTGTTAAAGAATGCTGGATTTTGTTGTTCAGCAACAACTACTAGAGTAATGTATGGCTACTGCTTTAGATATGGAAAGCAGTGCAATGAGCAGCCACAGCCAACCTATACCCTAAGCCAGGTATTGGGTATATATTAAATGCACAGAATGCCATTTTGTGTAGCAGTCGGGTTCAGTGCAGGCTGCCTAGCTTGCACTGTTGCTGACTGCATTTCAGACACACAGGATGTGGATTTCACGTGTGACTGGTTATATAACGTGTAGGTGGCCACCCTCTGTATAAAAGTTTCCATTCCTTTACAGCATTTAGAGCTTTGCAAAGAATGCTGGTAAATGCAGTTTTACTTCAAATGCTTTACTTCCTGTTCCTCAGAGCCACTTCCTGTTCCTGATTTCCCACACCATGGGATGCCTATAAGATTGGTTCTGTGATATGTTCTCTGCAGTGTTCCCAACAGTGCAAAATAAATATTGATGTGAATGTTACCTGCAGTCACAGCCCAGTCTGCCGCTCCACAACATTTGCACCTGTCCCGACCAGAAGAGCAGGGTTGCCAGATTTATTTTCCCAGCTGTGAAGTCACTACAGAAATAGAATGTTGCATTAACCACAGACATGATATACATATGGGTGCATTGAACTACAACTCTCAGCAGCCCCAAGATATCCTGAGAGTTATAGTTTAAGGGTCAACTGCAGAACTGCCCCCACATCCCAGTAGAAAGTAATGGTACAATCACATACCCTATAGAGCAGGGAGCTGGTTGTAGAACAGACAAGTTGAGCCTGAAAGAGCAAAAAGGAATAAAGAACGAAGCCTCTGTTTATACTGTCCAATTGCATGCTGGGTATTGTAGTTTTATATTAATACTAGCTGTAGGCTAATTGTTTGATACAAACTACATTACCCAGCATGCAGTGGAACAGGCACACTAGGGGAAAAATACTTTGGCTAGTTTCCAAACTACACACCCACCAAGGCTCCAAAAAATAGCCTAAAACTGTACCTTGGTGGGTTTGTATTTTGGAAACCCGCCAGGGCTTGAAATTAGTAGCCCAATTTTGCGGAAAACCCACAACCTGGCAACCCTGCAGAAGAGGCAAATTACCTCAGAAACAGCAAGTGTTGTTCAGAGATGGGAGTATGACTGGGGATATAACAGGGTGTGGCCAAAATACTCCCACAAATGTTCGCAACCATATTTCTATGTATAATCTCACTCTCCCCATGTTCGCTTTGGAATAAATTTACTTCTTTATAAAATGGCAGTAACGTCTCTATGAGCGTTGTCGATTCCATTTTCTTAAACAGCAAGTTTTTGTTGGTGGTCCTTAAATACACCACATGCAAGAGCTTGCATTATGCCCTCCATGCACTGGCCCACAGATGCCTATATAAAAATACTAACCTGGCAGAAGTATAATGTATAATGAAGTACAGGTATAGGACCCATTATCCAGAATGCTGGGGACCAAGGGTATTCCGGATAAGGGGTCTTTCCGTAATTTGGATCTTCATACCTTAAGTCTACTAAAATGTCAATAAAACATTAATTAAACCCAATAGAATTGTTTTGCATCCAATAAGGATTCATTATATCTTAGTTGGGATTAATTACAAGGTACTGTTTTATTATTACAGAGAAAAGGGAATCATTTAACCATTAAATAAACCCAATAGGGCTGTTCTGCCCCCAATAAGGGGTAATTATATCTTAGTTGGGATTAATTACAAGGTACTGTTTTATTACTACAGACAAAAAGGAAATTAGGTTTAAAATTCTGATTCATTTGATTAAAATGGAGTCTATGGGAGACGGGCTTTCCGTAATTCAGAGCTTTCTGAATAACGTATCCCATACCTGTATAAAGATACAGCAAGGGAAGCTACCTGCCTGGTTTTGACCTGAACAGCCCGGTTTTTGGTAGGGCTGGAGTTCCCAGGCAGGCGAGGTGGCAACCCTAGATACAGCTTAAGTCACATGTAACCAAGAAGGGCAACACTTGTAGATTGTAAGCTCTTTTGGGCAGGGCTCTCTTCACCTCTTGTATCGGTTATTGGTTGCTTTATATGTTACTCTGTATGTCCAATGTATGTAACCCACTTATTGTACAGCGCTGTGGAATTTGTTGGCGCTTTATAAATAAATATTAATAATGATAATAATAATAATAAGTCAACCCAAGGGCCAGCCACTATGGTGCATTGATAAGTAGTTGGGGTATGCAAGGGGGAGTTAGACATTTCCTTTACACCCCATTGAACATTAAAAAATAACATTAATACCATGGACAGTGTTTATTGGAAAGTTGCTTAGAATTATATTTTCTTTCATTAGACTAATGCTATTTTTGGGGTTTACTTCCCCTTTAATATTGGCCAGAGCCACAGACGATTTAAGGAATCTAGAATTAGTACTAGACAAACCCACGTGGCCAGACAAAGAAGGAACCCTCCTGCTGTGCCACACTCTGGTCCGATAAAGACAAATAAGAGGCTGTTACCAAAGGGTGATGGGCCACTGTGAGCCTATCAGCCAAACAGTCCCACTGTGGGTGCAAAGCGCAGGAAGGCAGGCGTGAGAGAAGAAAGCAAGAATCCAGCGAAAGGGACTAAATCTGCCACACACACAAAGAGACAGACCGGTAATTGTGACACACCCACCCAAGGCAAGACACACCACAGAGGAAGAGGAGAGAGAGCGAAAAGGAAAAAGAGGGAGGGCACCGCCAGAGAGCTAGGCAGTTCAGGAAAGAGACAGGCATCCCTGTTAGACAGAGATACTCTCATACTAAGAGGGGACAGACACCTATTCAGCAACACGCCTTTCTTAAACAAATAGCCCCAGCTCCCTTAACAGCAGGCACTGGGAGGGGAGGGGTGGGTGTTAGGGTGCCGTGGCAACGGCATAAAGATAGAGAAAAAGAAGAAGAAAGAAAATAAAAGGAGAGCAGCTCGCACATGTAACCAGCAAGAGAACAGGCTGACGGGACATTCTGCATCCTTACAGGTCCAGCCAGGTGAGTGATGCTGCTGGGTACCAACCCAGATCCACACCCTCCAGCGCTAAACAGCATCCTGGTCTCTCTATTTCATGAAGGAGAGTGAGGGAAATGCACACTTTGGGCAAATGGGTGTAAATAAATAATAGCATTGGGCTGTGCAACTTGTACGTGGGCTGAAAAGTGCAGCGGAACATCTGGAAGCATAAAGGCGAGCGATAGACAACGATATAGCCACTGTGATAAGAACACAAGCGCAGATGGGTGCACTTGCACAGCAACACACCCCTACGAGAAAATGTGCAATAATGCCAGCTGGCACCTCGGTCTGCTAGTAGGGTGTAGTATGGCCAGTGGGGGGGTAAAGCTGGGATGTATTAGAGTGCATTGGAGTTTAAGCTCTTCAGATGAATGTATATATGTTTGTATGTATCTTTTCTGTCTGGAGCACCTTTACAGCGCATGTTGGTGACATACAGAGTAAATTCTGATGATAAGTCCATAAAGGGACTGTTCTAGAAACCAGTCTGGGGCTGAGAGAAGTAGAGTTTCCAGAGAGAGAGGCGCTGGGACTGCGCAGAAATAAAATAAAGCTCATAATGACAAGTCATTGTACGCACACTGGGGTTTTATTATAGGCTTTGCTCTGTAGACCATTTGGAAGATAACTGGTGTAAAAATGTAAATTTTATTCCTCGGCACCAGTGCGGTATCATTAGGACTGCTATTTTGGAAGAGGACACTAGACAAACTGTCACTACGAACAATAGAATGATATTAAAGCTGTTATTTTGAAAAGGGGACAGTATTGGAGCTATTGTTATAAAGAGGGGGCAATATTAAAATTGCAGCTCTGAATAAGGAGGACAAGGTTAGAAGGACTGTGATAGTATTTAAACGTGTGTTTTAAAAAGGCGACAATTTGAAAGTGAAAAATGTAGACATTACAACTGTCATTTTAAAGGGGATGATGTATTCGAACCCTATATTAAAGTCATAGTAGATACACAGTTGTCCAGAATTGATGCTTAAAAGGGTTTGGCTGCATCTTATTCAGCCCTGTGCAAAGGAGCAGATGGACTAACAATGCCCCAAGCCTGGCTGCTAATGAGTGTGCTGAATAATAGTGGCACTGGGGTTTGACATCACTATGAATTGACCCCAATTTGCAGGTACTGTGGGGGGTGACCGTCAAGGTTGCTTTAATAAATAGGCATCTGCCCAGGGCAAACCAGGATAGGGAGATCTACATCAGCCAAGCTGATCAGCCAAGCACTGTTATTAGAAACCCACTCTTTCTTTTGAGACCCCATACAATTGGATTATTTGGGAACCTTTGTGACATATTTAACAATACAAACTGGTTTTCTGGACCATGATAATACTGAAGCTCATTACAGTTGTGCCTTCTGTACCACCCTGATGGCTCTTCTGCCGGGGCAGCTCTATGACAAAACCCAGGGACACCTTAGACTGGCAATGGTCAGTTTCCCAAGCACATGAAAGGACCTGAAGTAATTTCTAGTCTGCTCCACAAGATTGTTTGTGCTTGCAGACTATGGATCTGTCTTTAGAGAGTCCAGCTTCAAAGCCAGTATACTCCTGAACATACATGACTCCACAGAACAGCAGCAAAAAGTTAGGTATTATTGGGTAAGATCGCTTCAGTAGGACAAGAAGGTGACAATGGGACTAAATTGTGAAAGTAGGGTAAGATGAAGACAGAAGGACAAGATAAAGACATTAGGGCAAGCTGTCAACAGTAGGGCAAGGAAATCACAGTTAGCAAAATGGCAACAATAGGGCAAAATGGTAAAAAGTAGGACAAAATGGTGACAGCAGCACAATTTTGCTAGGGTACATAAAGTAGGATGAGCTGGTGACAGTAAGAGAAGATGGTAAAAGTAGGAAAAGATGAAGACAGTAGGACAAGACAGAGACAGCTTGTCAGGTTGACAACAGTATGGCAAAATGGTCACAGTAGAGCAAGATGGTGACCGTAGGACAAAGTGGTGACATCAGGGTAAGTTGGTTGAGGTAAGAGTATGGTTATTTAGCAACAGTAGGTTGAGATAGAGACAGTAGGAGAAGATGGTGACAGTAGGGCAAGATATAGATAGTACATCATAAGGGCAAGGCAGTGAAGGTGGAGCAAAATAGCAAGTAGGACAATATGGTAGGAAAACATGGCAACAGTAGGTCAAGAACTTGGCAGCAGGGTAAGTTGGTAACAATAGGAGAAGATGGTGACAGAACGAAAAGACAGAGGTAGTATGGCAAAAAAAGCAAGATTGCAACCATAGTATTTTATATTACTGTTTTCCATTCCCAACCTGCAGCCCATATGTTTGTGCTTAAGTACAGGACACCACACCCACCGACACTGAAAGCACTTAATGGACTTGGTCCAACCACCAACTCACTGACTGCTTTAGGCACAAATAACAGACATGTTTGATCAAGCTGTTAACAATCTGTAATGAGGAATTGCCACCTTGATCTAGAGTCGTGATACAGCACACTTCATATATTATATAACATGTTACCCAATTCTCTTTCAATCTGAGAATTCAGACAGCAATTACTGTATCAGAGTTTGCAGAGGTTTCTAGGTGCTGTAGGAGTACCACTATCACATCCATCTCATTGTAACTCAGAGCTCAAACATCCCAGTTACCAGCTTGTATATAAAGCTTTATAGTAATGAGGCAATACCAATGACAGACTGAGAGACACCCAAAGTACATGGTATTTATGGATCGTTGTAGACAAAGCATTCTCTGATGTGAAGAACACCCTTTAGAAATATTTCATAAAGGTTCCAGCCACATCTTTAACACCCATTTGGCTCTGCACCAATGCAGTTGGCCCTACACATGCCTGAGCTCCTTTGCAAAAGAGTCCTAATGACCAAAAGATAATTGACAGAGGCTGTTAACAAAATGGATGTGTTTGGAGGGGATTTTTTCACCTCTTATCTCTCATCCCTGCTGGGAAAGTGCAAGGCCTCTGCTGATCAGGGACCTGATATTCTCTGCTGTCTCCCTCTCAAGCACATATAACATTACGGTACATGTAGGCAAGAGAAGCCAGTCATGTACCAGCAGAATGCTAAAAGAACACTTGGGGTGCAGAGCTGACAGTCACCAGCATGGATAAATAGCATACAGTAGATCAATGATCAATGACTATCATCCATGTGGTGCATCAAGTCCTGCTTCTATAATTGTGGGGGTCAGATATGTGAAACGATAAGCCCCAGCAGTTTATATATCCATAATATGGCAGCTGCCCTGTTTATAATCCAGATCTCAGTAGCTAAATCCTGCAGAGGCAATAAAGCCAGTTCATGGTAATCCATGGTCTAAACATAAAGATCATTTGCCAGATGTCTGTATTTGCAAATACATCAGCATTTTGCCTGAAGTCAATAACTTAAATAGACTACTGTTCTCTCCGAAAGCTATAAAAGTCATTATATACATGGGATTTTGTTATTTTTTGCACTTTACTACATGCCCTAAGGAGACTTGCAAGCTGCACCATGGCTAGACCAGGGAGACTGTTATTTTTATTACTGTTCTCGTTATTATGTGTTTGGCTGTTCATAAGGTTTATGTATGTTATTTATATAGTTTAAAGGGAAAGAGAAGGAACTTGCCATTCAGGTAGTGAATAGGTGCAGGGAGAGCTTTTACTGAGGCACAGGTTAGGCCAAGCTTCAGGCTCCGTAGGAAGGAGCACAACTTGTTCCCATAGAGCTCCCCGCGAGGAAATGTGCATATATTGCGCTGCTGTTGAATAAAGTGAAAGAGCATTATCATCTGATCCTGTTACAGGTGCAAATGAGGGTTCCAGCCACACAAGCATAGAGATGAAGGCTTATATTTATTATCCCTTCTCCCTCTCCTGCGTGTCCGGCCTGTAATTAGGATCATGGCGCTTAACATGGGAGTCATGTATAGTGACAAGGCTGCCACGCGTCACTCCACTTAATTGAGACCATTTGTGTTAGGTCACTACAACCTGCTTGTTTTTCTTCCCCCGGAAAAATAGAGGTAATCTTATCATGATATCATCTGGCACGTTGCTGGAGAAAAGGAGCCCGTCTGAGGCGATGGAAATCCGAGACTTTACTGCCTCGTGGGCTTCTGTCTTTGTGGCTTACAAGGAGGGCAGATTGCCTCTAGGCAGAAATGTGGCATGCAGTGGATGAAATAATTGGCACCCCACGCCAATATTATATTACAATATGTTTTTGATTATTAAAGAAGGATATAGTGTATCATTATACCAGAGGTTTAATGCTGTGTTGTACTATGGGGTTGCTTACTTTGCATTGCACTGCGAGAGCAAAGAGATGTATTATAAGAAAGGCTGGTATGATATAAAAATGTGATCATAAATTATATCATATATAGACTGGATAACACAAAGCAAAATGATGGCAATATCAGTGTGCCTTGCTCTGGCTACCATCTATTTTGGAACCCAAAGATTGTAGGGATTTACACAGAAATTTAGACAAAATAGTGTAACAATCCCCTCTAATCTTTCGTAACAGCCCTGATGCAACTGTGCTTATCTGGATGAGAGAATTAGGGGTGGGGTGGGGGGGGGGGGGGAGAGAGAATGATGATTTTCACAGTATAATCTCAGTGCATGTATTGACGTTTGTTATCCATCTCTATTCTAGACTTTGCTAGTCAAGCTGTTCCATCCCCAGTTGCTGTGATTAAGGATGTTGGTGAAGGAGTATCGGATATGTATGCCCCTTACAACAGAAGAGGTACAGTAAACTTGTGGGTCACTGAGTCTTTGCCTAATGCATCGGGGGTTAATTTAGTAGGTTAATTTATCAGGTTGTTATATAATGTGTTGGAGGGTTAATATATGATGTAGGTTGCTTAATCCTTGTCTGACATGTTGAGGTTAATATTTAATTAAGGTGGCTCAATCTTTATCTAATGTGCTGGGGTTTAATGTATGAATGTAGGTGACTTACATGATGTACATGGCTTAATATCCATCTAATGTCGACTCACTTGGGGTTAACTTTCCATAATGTTGCTACTATATTACACATGGAATGAAAATTTCATGGGAACAGCTCCCTACCATTCTGGCTACATGCCCAATGATTTGGGCAGCTGCTATGGGGCACCAAGGGACCAGGGCCTATTTCATAAGGTGGCAGAAAGGCCTGTGTTACCCCTAGTACACCTTTGGCCATACCCTAAAACCAGCCCTGCATAGTTCCCCTATGTAGAAAGGTGTAAGTGCTTACTTTTAGTTTGGGCCCCTTACTACATAGCTCTTGCTGTTCGTTCTTATGTTGATCAGCCGGCACTATATTTACTGCGTGGCTCCGGGGGCCGGTACTGACATCGCAGTAGATGAACATGCGGAGTCTTGTTTTCACACCCAGAGTATCACTATTGGCTTCACACAACACTTACAGCGCCATTGTTTCGCTGAGGATATTTTTGGAAAGACTCTTTTCTGTTCCATGGCAGATTGGCTCAGGAAAACAATATATGTTTCTCTCTACAACAGACTGCCATACTGTATCCCTGTATGGAATATTCTTCCCTAAACACAGGATTAACACATATTTTAACCACTGGGCCTTTTAGCAAACTCATTTTAGGTCCCCCATTAACTTTTGAAAATACACATTTTGATAAACATATATTAAAACTTCTTGTCAATCGTGGCCCCACTAGTTGTATTAGCCACTTGCTCTGTGAGTAACTTCCAGAGCCACACTTCCTGTTGTAAACAGGAAGTAATCTTTTAACAATTGTTGGGCAACACTGTGTGTCTGAGAATTTGGGCAGCTGCTGTGGGGAAACATACAATGGTGAACCTATTTACACATAGGCACCAATCAGCATAAGGGTAGATTAAGAACTGCCCTCCAACTGAGACAAGGGGGGTGGTATGTTTAGTAGTGACTGGGCAAATATACACAAGGCCCATACTGGTCTGGGAAAATTGCAATGGTAAGAGCAGGCATCTAATTGGTTGATATACTTGGACAAACTTTCCCCCTTATAGTTTTCATTTACTTGCTAAGAGAAGGATGCCCTGATCTGGTGGTGACTGGCAATTTATGATTTTTGACATAAAAAAACAAAAAATGATTAGATAACAGAAAACAATATATTACATGGTGAGCGACACTGTCTGTCAGGGTGATACGGGGTTAAAGAGTTGCTTGTTGATTTAGAGAGGATGGAGGGAGTTGCAACTTACTGTATGACGCCGAGGTTAGTGACAAGATGACAGGTCCTAAGGGTTACCTTAGTAACACTGACAGATTTGCATTGTTTAAGTGGAGATTGCTATTAGCAGGTAAATTGTGCAAACAGAGAGGAAAGAAATACTAAGAGTAGGGAGACAGGAAGAAAGAAAGGAATCATATGTAGGGACCTTGCTAGTGATTTGCCCATGTACCATAGGCATTCTACAGAAACAGCTTCTCAACTAGTGAGAGAGAGATGATACTGTTTTATATGGTGAGCCAAGTGTGTGAGTGTTTTACTCAGGTTTAGGCCCTGATAATACAGAGCGACAACAGATCCCATTTATTGGCTTGAGTTAAAGATATAGAACTTTCTTTGCTAAGAGGGATATCATCAGGGAATGGGAGGCAGAAAAGTCTATTTTGAGAGAAGTCACGCAAAATACTGTACCAGATTCAATCCACAACCTGCAGATCTGCACCCTACCCACACCTGCCCAGTGCCTACATTTTCTGGGGGTACCCGACCTAATGTGGAAAATATTAAAAATAATATCAGGAATGAGAGAAAAAGAGAGAATTAGAGAAAGAAAGAATTAAAGAAGAGTCACAGGGTTTAAGAATAGGGGCAGCAGAGGAATCAGTTTAGGTACAGGGGGCTCAAGAGAGTAGGAGCCAAGTGGTCTCCTGACTTGTTATTGGGGCTATAATTTAGGGCAGTGGCACTAGGGGTGATTAGTTGCCCACAATAAATATTAATTACCGTGAGCGACTAATCTCCATGTAATGCCATCCCACTGGCAAGAATGTTTCCTGAAGTTGCCTCGCAAGCAAACTTCGGGCGGCAAAATAGACAATGTTGATCATTTACTAATAATTGTCTCTACATGTGTTTTAGCAGAGGCAATTCTCAGTATTGTCTATGGCAGGGGATTTTCTGGCCATGACAATTAGCTGCTACTAAGTAGCTCCATGTGTCTTCACCCTCATGAGGAAGAAAGGGTAAGAAGCTGGGAAGAAGAAATAGATTTGTAAGAAGCTAAAAAGAGAACATCTTGTAAGCAGAACAGGGTTAATAAATAGAAAAAGGAAGGAATCTAAACGAGAACAAAAGGAATCTGCAGAAAGGAAACAAATAAATGAGTGACAAATGGTGGAATGAAAATAATCAAGTAGGAGAGAGAGAAGAATGATGGACACAATGTAAGGGCAGGAGGGAGTCATATCTGCAAGGAAGGAGGGAAGGGGGAATACAGAGGAAAGAAGCAAGGAGTTAGGAAGTGAGAAAGGAGGAAATAAAAGTATTTAGAGTATGCAAGACACAGGCTTATAATAATGATAGGGCTAAGCCAAGAGGGGGCCTTTGTATTCAAATTGCACACTAGGGGCATTGTGGTTGGGGCACAAAACAGCACTTATATGGACCTGCCCACACAGAAGGAAACAGCACTAAAAGCAGGAACCATAAAGAAGCGAGAGAATGGCAATAATGAGGGAGAGGGGGATCAGCAGATTTCTCTGTATCTCCATTACAGTTGTTCCCATGTATCTGCTCCGTCCCAGTGATTTTCCACTTTGCTCTTATCGTTCCCAGTAAATTGATGCTGCACCGCAACCATTCCCCTCGCACAGCTCTGCAAATATTTGCTCGGCCCTATCACCAGGAATACAATCAGCCTGCGCATCTGAATGAACACTTGACCTGTTTATTAATATCCCATCAGCCTGTTCTTCCCCCCTAAAACTGGATCCAGAATTTTGGCATAACCCCTATTGCTATTGGTCAAAGACCCGGAGAACTGGAGGTACAAGGGAAGAAAATATTTCTTTTGTCCACCTTAAAAAAAGAAAACCTAAAAGCATTGATTCAATGCTTCTTGGCCAATAGCAAAGTTGTAGGAACTCCCCCATCCAATTTATGGAATCCAAGATATCCAGCATATGATGTAATTTCCCATATATTACATCCACATTCTGTAATAAATCATGGTTATTGGAGCAGCTAGGGAAAGTTACATGCAGAGGTTGCAGGGAAAATTAGGGAGTAGTTGGGGGGTGGAGTGGATTTATATGAGCCATATAGCCCCCTTTTAATATTAGTCCAGCAGGTTGGGTAATAAGAGTAGCTGAGATATAGGATGCATAGGAGAAGTTGGGGAGATATAGGGGAGTTTATCAGAGTAGCTGGGGTAGATATAGAATAGGTTTATAGGAGCATTTGGGGAGATTTAGGGTGATATGAAAAGGGATTATAGAACCAGTTGAGGGAGGTATAGGGAGAGTTAGTATAGTGAATAAAGTATCCCCTTTTGTAAAATATAATGATATTATAAGTTACTGAGGAGTACCATGATCATATAAATGCACAAGGCCGAAGGCCACATGTGACAGAAATGACATCACTAAGCACCGATTATAACTGATGACATCACTAAGCACCGTTTATAAGGATATAATTTACAGGATATTCATGTCGCTTGTGTATTATAGGGGCATATAGAGTAATGTTATAGGCAGATATTATCAGAGCATTGGGGAAATTAAAGTGTTCATCTGATCTTTTGAGGGGTTTTAGGGAGAATTTATAGTAACATATGGAGGATATTATAGGTAGAAGTTATAGGAACAATTGGGGGAATTAAAAGGAGGATTTCTACAAGCAGATGGAAGTTATGGGGATTTATAGGAGCATAAAGCAAAGAGTTACAAATATTATAGCAGCAGATGGAAGGGTTTATATGAACTATTGGGGTGATTATAGGGAGAGTGTATAGGAACATATAGGGGAGAGTTACAGGAGCAGTTTGGGAAGTTACATGGAGCACTTATATGTAGTCAGGGGGTTATAGGGAGAGTTTGTATGAGATGTTATGGGGTAAGTTTATAGAAGTATACAGCGGAGATTATTGATAAGGGGTTAAAAGTAGGGTTTATGTGAGCTGTTGGGGGTTATAAGGAAAATTTATAAGAGCATTTGGGGAGAAATATAGCCAGAGAAAGTTTATAGGAGCAGCTGGGAATTTAATTGGATTATCCATACAAGTAGTTGGGAGGCTATAGAGAGAGTGTATATGAGCAGTTGGGGATATAGGGAATGACATAGAATAAGCTCCACCGCCCAATTATAACACTATAGAGAAGTGTAAAGGAGATTAAAAATACTGACTCCACTTGCCATGACTTCTTTGCTTTCCATGAGACATTAGAGGTGAAAATGAGTTGGCACGTCCCGGGCTGCTTGTACAGCGTGATAACAGAATATGTTACAGTAGTACCCATAATTAATATCAGTTACTTTATTTTTATACTTCACCTTCAGGGAATCATCTCTATAGGAAAATCACAGATATTTTTAAAAGTGACCCTGGAGCCTATGATTTCAATCAAGCACAATTCTGCAGGAACAGCAGCCCAAGTTTGTTCATAGCCTGTACAGAGAGATACCATAAAACTATGGCAGCATAGGTATTCCCCTGTACTAAGCACAATTCAGCAGGAACAGCCCCCTAAGTTTGCTCATAGCCTGTACAGAGAGATACCATAAAACTATGGCAGCATAGGGATTCCCCTGTACTAAGCACAATTCAGCAGGAACAGCCCCCTAAGTTTGCCCATAGCCTGTACAGAGAGATACCATAAAACTATAGCAGCAAAGGGATTCCCCTGTACTAAGCACAATTCTGCAGGAACAGCCCCCTAAGTTTGCTCATAGCCTGTACAGAGAGATACCATAAAACTATGGCAGCATAGGGATTCCCCTGTACTAAGCACAATTCAGCAGGAACAGCCCCCTAAGTTTGCTCATAGCCTGTACAGAGAGATACCATAAAACTAACTATGACAGCATAGGGATTCCCCTGTACTAAGCACAATTCAGCAGGAACAGCCCCCTAAGTTTGCTCATAGCCTGTACAGAGAGAGAAGCCATAGGATTGTATCAGCATAGTCATGCCTGTACTATTCTGTATCAAAACCTTTAAAGGCAAAAGGTTCCAGACCCCATGTATTGAGCAGAAATAAGAGATGGAAAGATTTCTGGGTCCATTAAAAGGAGACATGATGGCATTTGTGTGTTGTTTTCCTGTGAATTCACATATCTTTTCTTCTCCAAAAAGTAATTCTCTGAAACAATATTTGTCTGCCTGAGCAATAGTTGGAAGAGATTTATGGAGCCATTGGGTCAGGGTGTCTCTCTTTGTAGCTGGAAGTATTAGCTGTGTGATATTAGGAGCATCTATTTTCTCCTGTGATGTGTAGCAGGGCTATCATGGGAGTTAAAGCCTGTTTTGTTATATTTTTATGTGCCAGAACATATTGTACCTTTCTTTCTACTTTCATTTGCGTCTTCAAAGGGAAATTGATACCGTACATAGGTGTGGTTTACTTTCCCTTTATATGTATTGGTACAGATTGCTGGCTCCCCTACTGGAATAATGGATTCCATTAAAATAATAGTATCCACCATTGAAATAATCAAAAGACAAGCCAAGGCCTAAGCAACAAACAGATGACTATAAACAGGAAGCTGCTCCTGGCCTACTGGTATAAAGCTGTAAAACGCAGCCACGTGCCTTCAAACTAACCCAACGTTTCACAAGGAAGCTGGGTTTTCCTGTTCAGGTTGTCAGAGTTTGGTTGTGGGTAGCTGTCCTATCCCAGTTCAATCAGATTACCCAAGTTTAATTGTGAGTTGCTCTCCTTCCCCTTGTCAACCAGGGGGTTAAAGTTAGGTTGTAAGCTCAGCTGGGCAACTTCACCATTCAGTTAAGATGGCTGACCCTTGTGGGTTTTTCTCCATGCCCTTATCAGCCAGTAGGGCAGAGATTAGTTGTGGGTTGGGCTCCTTTACAATACAGTCAAGAAGGCTGATGGTTGTGGTGGACTGTTCTCCTACCTCTGGTCAGTCATAAAGGCAGAGTTTTGTGATGGATTAATCTCTTATCCTTGTTCATATTTATGACAGGGAAGCAGGAAAGTAATTGGGGATCCATGGAACTCCTGCCACCCTAACACATCGACCCCCTGCTACCCACACCTATTATCAACCTAGACAGCTCCCTCCAGACCTGGACTGGCAATCTATTGATTCTGGCAAATGCCAGAGTCACTATTTATTAGGCCTGTGGGGGGGCTGTTTGGCCTCTGTGTACTTGAAATGCCAGGGCCTATTTTGAATCCCAGTCCGGAACTGGCCCCCTCTCTCTGTGCCCCCCCATGTAGCTGCTCCCCCCATAGTTATTCCACTGATCTTAAATATTGGGATGAAGGTTCTTTTCGTCTTTCTTTTCTTCAGTTTTCTCTATGTGAAGTGCTAACAAGCCCCTGTGCCCAAAAGCTCAGTTTCAATTAGCAGCAGAGGAAGTTTTTGTGCACTTGGTGCCAATACAAAGTGGCACAGCAGCGAATTCTGTCACTGCATCAGCAAATCACACCCTTGTGTTATGTGTGCTCCAATTTCAGCCTATCTCACTCCCCCCCCCCACCATCACGCTTTACAGTAGAACCAAAATCATATTTGTATTTCAGAGCAATGTGTACTGGTTCTGTGTATTTATCACCCACTAGTAAGACATACATGGGTCAGACCTAAAGCTCTGCATTAGTGATGGCTGCTGTATGCTAGCATTTATACAGCAGCACCATGCACTGCAGATACAGGTGCAGCGTCAGGTTATGGCCCCTTTCTCGCCTCCAACCCCCACCATACTAAACACTCAAACAACTCTTATTGTGGGTTCACAGTCAAGTTTATTAACCATATGTTAACCAATAAGTGCATTACATTTCACAACATAGTAAACATTAAAGCCAACTATCCAACTTGTTTCCCACAGCTAGCCGCTGAAGGCTGCTTATGGAGATCCCCAGTACCCCCATCACAGCAATCCTGAGGCTAACCCCTTTTCCTTTACCCCCCCTTAACAGCCGCTAATATCCTCTACCCCTGTAAAAAGCCCAGTCTGCCTGCTCTGCCCACTTAAACCCCAACCTTTCTCCTCTAGCCATACACGCCTGCCTACAATCCCCACAATCCCTTGTGCCCAGTCTCTAATGTTTCCACTTACTGGCCCTGTCATGGCCTGTCCCTTCTTTCCTGCGGTCTAAAGTTCCAATATCGGTAGCTGAAATTGGCCACCTTTACAGTGGACAAAGCTGGTATACACATCATGGCCTACAGCAGCTAAAGCATGCTATGCATAATCTACAGCGGGAGGTTATTAAAGTCAAGACTGTATCTTACTATCTATGCACTCATTCTATAAACCAACCAACCATGCCAGTATTAATTTCCTCTTTTACAAATGGAACTCTGTAAAGCCTTCTGCCATCTGCCAGCCAGGGTCATTAATAGCCAAATCACACACAGCAGATTTCAGCCTTAATATTGTGGAATCTAGGAAGTGAGTAATCGCCTAGTAGAGCTCCACTGGGTCAGCTGTGGCTGCTGCAGCTGTTTCTCAACAAGGGAGATCAAGAGCAGCATCAGATAAAGTGTGAGAGACAGACACCTCCAAGCTTTTCTTCTAGTTCTGCATCTGCCTCCAACTTACAGTTGTTCTGCTACTGTTCAGGAGGACAGCAGTTTGGGCAGCACTTCTGTCAGCCCCAGTCCCTTACCAGAGGCTATTATCCCCCCACTGCTACTATAGGCACCATCTCTCCCTACTATACCTGCTATCCCACAGCCACAGTCCCTTCCCAGAGGCTATTATCCCCCCACTGCTACTATAGGCACCATCTCTCCCTACTATACCTGCTATCCCACAGCCCCAGTCCCTTCCCAGAGGCTATTATCCCCCCACTGCTACTATAGGCACCATCTCTCCCTACTATACCTGCTATCCCACAGCCACAGTCCCTTCCCAGAGGCTAATATCCCCACTGCTACTATAGGCACCATCTCTCCCTACTATACCTGCTATCCCACAGCCCCAGTCCCTTCCCAGAGGCTATTATCCCCCCACTGCTACTATAGGCACCATCTCTCCCTACTATACCTGCTATCCCACAGCCCCAGTCCCTTCCCAGAGGCTATTATCCCCCCACTGCTACTATAGGCACCATCTCTCCCTACTATACCTGCTATCCCACAGCCACAGTCCCTTCCCAGAGGCTATTATGCCACTGCTACTATAGGCACCATCTGTAGTAGGAAATTAGTATGAATTAGGGTTCATATTCAGTTCAGTACTTGGCCAGACCTTTTCTATATGCAGTATTTTGGTATCAGGATTTTGTGCATTCCTAAAAATCTTGATATTTTTTTTTTGTTCCAGGGGCTGGTACTTTTAACATTCTAGAAATATATTTAATTGTTTCACAAGCCTCATTGACAAGCATTGTTCTCCTCCCGTAGGCAGGCATGCATCAAACCTATACACATACATTAGCAGATACTAATCTCTCTGTGACAGCAACTCCGTGAGGTACATTGTAAAGCAAGTCTAAAGGGCTGGAGAAAATCTAACTAATAGGGACAGCAACAGAGAAATAGTTCAGCGAGCATGACATTCACTGCAGACCCTGTCTGTGTAAAGGGTTAAACTGCTCTTATCTTTATAGCTGCATGATACAGGAAGAGGCCACCAAGCTGACTTCCTGTCCCTGCTGTTGCTGTGGAAACTTTAAACGTCATGGAACCTTCCATATTGGTTTTTGGTTTATCGTCCCTCTCCTTCTGGCCCCTGCCTGTATACAGTACATGTGAAGCAGGGGCCATAGGAAGCGCACGATGAAATAAGCCATTTCTAATATAATTATAATTCTCACGTCTCATCTTTTTTATTATTATCATTCTTAAATTTTATTGTCTTAACGTGTTGTGTTCGTTGCACGGACAGGCTAAATCATATATGGGAGAACATCCCTGCCATCTCTCATATAGTTGTATACATTCACAGCCACATGCATTCACCTGGGTGGTGGCAGTTGCTTAAAGGCAAACTATAACCCGGTAGAATGAATACTTAACCAGCAAATTTATATCATGTTAAGGGACCTATTAAAGAATATTGCCAAACTGGAATATATCAGTAAACTTTGCCCTTTTACATCTTTTCCTCTGAGCCACCATTTTGTGATGGGCTGTGTGCTCCTTCAGAGATCACATGACCAGAAATAATTCAGCTCTAACTGTACCAGGATGAAGGGGTATATCTATTATAGTGTGTATGCCAAACTATAGCAACCATCAGCAATCAGTAGTTAGATTGGAATTGCCACCTACAAGTTAGCAAAGATCTGATTGGTTTCTATGGGCAACATCACTGGTGATGTTGGCTTTCACACTATAATAAATATGCCCCCAATGTAAAAGTCAGAACTTTGTCCATTAATTGGCTACATGTGTAGGGACCCATAGGGTTAATAGGCCCCTATGGCTTTAAACCCTACCACTTGCTTCTTTTTGCTGTTACTGGGCAAAGACCCATGTATCTAATTTACAGTTTTGGATAAGTGCCTTATTGGTTTACAGGTTGACCACACCCTTTGCACTCCAATATAGTGTTTAGCAAAGAGGTGGGTCTTCCTCTTTGGCTGCCTCTGGTGTCCCAGGTAGACGTTCCACTGAGCCTGGGATCAACAGGGCCCCAGTAAAGCCAATCTACCCTAGAGTCACCATCCAAACTCAAGCAAAGTCGGGGCAGAGGGACCCCGTGAACGAGGAATAGATAGACAGAAGCACCCACGTAGAGCACTTTCTAGGAAAGTGAGGCAGATAGGAATGGAAGCAAGAGCAGTTTCTGGCTCCAACCAGGAGAAGTAGCTGGAAGTATTATTTCCCAATTTACTTTGCACACAGCATCAGCGAGTTGTAGTTTCACTACACCCCGGGATATTTCCACTTAGGGAAAGCCCATCTGAGGGGGAGAGTCCTATGTACCCCATGCTCTAACCCATTCTAGCTGGCGCTGCCTGTTTTTACAGCCAAATAGGGGTTACACACGTATGTGTGCTCTTGGTTTGTTTGTGTGCTCCATGAATTGTATGATGCCAGGGGGTGTCCCTTAGTACTTAGTACAATGTAGCATTATCCAGTAAAATGGTTTATTTGTATGAAGCAGGGTTTTACATACAGAATTGACTGTTTTATGCATAATATTTTTATAAAGACCTACATTATTCTGGGGTATAGTTTTCCTTTAGTAATTCTCATGCTGATCTCAGACAGGACCCACGATATTGAGCGACTATCCTACAGAATGATTGGCAGGATATTAGTGCAATGAATGAATGAAATTTGCACTGATCCAGTAGATCGCATTGTACCTGGGAGTTGTTATCTGGGGGTGGCACACCCTTACACTGTTTATATAAAGGACTGTCAACAAACATGTTCAGGGGTGCAATTGTAGGTAGTAATGTAGTATTTTCTAATACTTATCCAAACAGGAAGCCAGCACAGTATCTTGCTCAGCAGAACAGGAAGGACACTGAGCTAAAGCAGAGCCTCTTCAGCATGCTCAGACCTTGGTAATGCATGTGTTTAGCAGCCTTAAGCCTTTAATGTTAATTCCTGTGCTTACTGGATTAAAAACACCTTAGCCTATAGGAAGGGCAGGGATATTGGCATTGGTAATAATAGGGTTACTGCCAATGCACATATGATAGAGAAACTTCTTTGTATTAGAAAGATAATAAATATAGTGGGGGTTTAGTAAAGCTGTTTCACAAACAGCCAATATATAATGAATAATTTACCCCCTGTTGTAAAATATATGGATATTATAAGTCACCAAGGAGTTCTATGACCATATACGACCATTTAATACAGTTCATGAAACTCCTAGGTAGGGATACACCAAATCCACTTTTTTGGTATTTGAAGCCAACTAAGCAAAACATTTTCAACTTTTGTGTTTATGTGATAAAAAGTCACATGATGATAAGCACCGATCATAACCGATGACATCGCTAAGCTTCCTTTATAAGGATGGCTCTTGCTTATTATACTGTATATATTTATATATATTTTTTTTCATTGTTTTTGAGATAGTAAATGATTTATTAGTGTCACCAACACTGCTGTAAGCACCATGGTGTTGGGCAGTTGGGCTATACCAGGGTAATCATGACCATAGTCATATAGGGGCTTCCTGAACCTGCCGTCGTTTCCTGGCACAACCAATTTTTCCTGCTATGAGTCTGGGACTCAGCGGCACGAGAGCAAAGTAAGGAAGAAAGTTAGCCTGAAGCAGCCCATCAATAAAATATTAAATATCTAAAAAAGCTATAAATAAAGATAATATTTATTACCCACTGTGTTTCTTTCCTTAATAACAGTATGTCAGTAATTGATGAACCATTTTATGAACGTGTTCATTCATCGTAGCCACTCGAGTAGCTCATAATGAAGTTTTGTTTTAGCAGAACACCCACTCCCCGCAACAAAAGTGATGGTTTTACAGTTTTTAACCCTGATGCTGCAGAACAGTGCAGACAGGAAGACCACAGAGCAGGGTCAGGAAGTCCCCAAGTCAGCAGGCAGGCTTATGTGGGCTTTCTGATGTAATGGACAGCTAAGCAAATCTTCTCCACTGCCGTCTATTAAAGGGGACATATTGTGTACAAAAACCAATGAATTGTACGCATTTAAATATAGAAGAAATGTGCTCTAAAAAGAAGTGTTTCAGGCTGATTTAATGGAAAATTCTGCAAAAACCCCACTAGTCCCAACCAATCAGCAGCTAGGCTGACCTGATAGGGAACTGAAGCCTCTCTTTGCTTGTGTGACTGCAGGGCTGTGATTGGCTATCCCACTCCTACTGTGCTTCTGGCAGGGACTGTTAGGACACGCCCACCCCTCATTTGAAACACAGACAGGGACCTGAGAGGATCTATAGCTCCAGTAAAGGGGCCATTTTTAAGAGATAGTATTCATTTTTTGACCAAAGTGAAACCATCACTATATATTATTCATAATTGCCTACAAGATTAGAAGTTTTATAGATTATCCTATATGTACTTAGGACCCTTACTTACCAGCCGGTATTTGACCACCCTAGACAGCAAATCGGAAGCTAGGGTCGGTGCATGTATTACAAATTTACTGGCAGTATACTTGTAAGGGCAAAAGCCCTTCCTATGGATCCCCAATTAACTAGTTTTTAACTAGAAGCCTACCTCTGTCCTGCCATTTGCCCGCCCCCATCCTGAGGGCAGGTACTAACAGTGCACAAAGGTGGCAACCTTAATCAAAGAACATATATATATATATTCATGTGGAGACTGGTGCACACCGGGAATCCTTTAAAGTATAACTAATTATATTTAATATAGTTAAATAATTAATACATTACAGATCAGGCCAACGTTTCGGTCTCCTTCTAAGACCTTTATCAAGACCTCTTAGAAGGAGACCGAAACGTTGGCCTGATCTGTAATGTATTAATAGTCTCCACACAAAGCACCCGGGTCTATTGGCTATACTCTTAGGAGTGCTGAATCTGCACGTTTTTCATATATATATATATATATATATGGGACCTATTATCCAGAGTGCTCGGGACCTGCGGTTTTCCAGATGAGGGGTCTTTCCATAATTTGGATCATTATACTTTAAGTTTACTAAAAGTGATTTGAACATTAAATAAACCCAATAGGATTGTTTTATCTTCAATGAGGATTAATTATATCTTTGTTGGGATCAAGTACAGGTACTGTTTTATTATTACAGAGAAAAGGGAATCATTTAACCATGAAATAAACCCAATAGGGCTGTTCTGCCCCCAATAAGGGGTAATTATATCTTAGTTGGGATCAAGTACAGGTACTGTTTTATTATTACAGAGAAAAGGGAATCATTTAACCATTAAATAAACCCAATAGGGCTGTTCTGCCCCCAATAAGGGGTAATTATATCTTAGTTGGGATCAAGTACAGGTACTGTTTTATTATTACAGAGAAAAGGGAATCATTTAACCATTAAATAAACCCAATAGGGCTGTTCTGCCCCAATAAGGGGTAATTATATCTTAGTTGGGATCAAGTACAGGTACTGTTTTATTATTACAGAGAAAAGGGAATCATTTAACCATGAAATAAACCCAATAGGGCTGTTCTGCCCCCAATAAGGGGTAATTATATCTTAGTTGGGATCAAGTACAGGTACTGTTTTATTATTACAGAGAAAAGGGAATCATTTAACCATTAAATAAACCCAATAGGGCTGTTCTGCCCCAATAAGGGGTAATTATATCTTAGTTGGGATCAAGTACAGGTACTGTTTTATTATTACAGAGAAAAGGGAATCATTTAACCATTAAATAAACCCAATAGGGCTGTTCTGCCCCAATAAGGGGTAATTATATCTTAGTTCGGATCAAGTACAGGTACTGTTTTATTATTACAGAGAAAAGGGAATCATTTAACCATTAAATAAACCCAATAGGGCTGTTCTGCCCCCAATAAGGGGTAATTATATCTTAGTTGGGATCAAGTACAGGTACTGTTTTATTATTACAGAGAAAAGGGAATCATTTAACCATTAAATAAACCCAATAGGGCTGTTCTGCCCCCAATAAGGGGTAATTATATCTTAGTTGGGATCAATTACAAGGTACTGTTTTATTATTACAGAGAAAAGGGAATCATTTAACCATTAAATAAACCCAATAGGGCTGTTCTGCCCCAATAAGGGGTAATTATATCTTAGTTGGGATCAAGTACAAGCTGCTGTTTTATTATTACAGAGAAAAAGGAGAATTTGAAATTATTTGATTCAAATTATTTTGATTCTATGGCAGATGGCCTTCCTGTAGTTAAGAGCTTTCTGGATAATGGGTTTCCGGATAACGTATCCCATACCTGTATATATGTGTATATATATGTGTGTGTATATATTGGAAGACACAGCAATCTGGCATAGCAACACGTCCTAATTGGTCCCTGCAGGTCTGTGCCAATAGGGACAGTCAGTAATGCTGAATGCTGAAAAAATAGTTCTTGATCTGTAATATGTGCATTCAGCTTTGGTCTCCCTCGTAGTAAACACTGTTGTTTTTGGTATAAATTTCTGTTTTGCTCATTTCTGATTGTGTACATTTGTCAGTATTTATTTATCCCTTTCTGTTCTCTGGTTCTGACTCCTGAAACAATGTATTCAAAGTACATTCTTCTCCAGGTCTGTTCATATGCTGGCTTCTTTTAATGTGTACTAACATAACGTATCATAGGACATGCCCTTTTTTCATGCAAATATAATATTGTGTAAATATATTGCCTTTGTATTCTGTTCCATTGCCACTCAGTATTTATACAAAAGGGTGTGCATTTATACACTGTGCAATATTTACTAAACTCCGTTGAAACAATATACTTAAAAAAAAAAAAAAAATACAGTTTTTTCCCGTCATCCGGAAACCCATTATCCAGAAAGTTCAGAATTACAGGAAAGCCGTCTCCCATAGACTCCATTATAAGCAAACAATTCTAATTTTTAAAAATGATTTCCTTTTTCTCTGTAATAATAAAACAGTACCTGTACTTGATCCCAACTAAGATATAATTACCCCTTATTGGGGCAGAACAATCCTATTGGGTTTATTTCATGGTTAAATGATTCCCTTTTCTCTGTAATAATAAAACAGTACCTGTACTTCATCCCAACTAAGATATAATTACCCCTTATTGGGGGCAGAACAGCCCTATTGGGTTTATTTAATGGTTAAATGATTCCCTTTTCTCTGTAATAATAAAACAGTACCTGTACTTGATCCCAACTAAGATATAATTACCCCTTATTGGGGCAGAACAATCCTATTGGGTTTATTTCATGGTTAAATGATTCCCTTTTCTCTGTAATAATAAAACAGTACCTGTACTTGATCCCAACTAAGATATAATTACGCCTTATTGGGGGCAGAACAGCCCTATTGGGTTTATTTAATGGTTAAATGATTCCCTTTTCTCTGTAATAATAAAACAGTACCTGTACTTGATCCCAGCTAAGATATAATTACCCCCCACGCTAGACAATGAAATGTGGGAAGATATTTTAGACTCCTGCTTTGAGGGCATGGTATGCAACAGAGACAAACTAATCCAGCTGAAATACCTGCATAGAATATATCTTACCCCACAAAGACCACACACAATGAACCCAAATATCTCACAATCCTGCCCGAAATGCATCGCCCCAGTAGCAGACTACTTTCATATGGTTTGGACCTGCCCAGAGATTCAAGGCTTCTGGCGGCAAGTATCTCAGACTATCCAAAGCAGGACCTCACTCATAGTACCCCCAAATCCCATAATAATACTTCTGAACCAAGTTGAAGAAATAACGCCCAATAGGGCACAGCGCACTCTCCTCTCAATTCTGTTAATGTACGCTAAGAAAACTGTAGCCCTCCACTGGAAATCAAGTTTGGCACCCACAATACCATTCTGGATAAATATAGTTACTAAGGCAGCACCACTGTACAAACTAACCTATATGAGGAGGAACTGTCTGGAAAAGTTTCAAAAAGTTTGGGGCGACTGGATAGATGCACAAGTTGCAGACTAAAAAACAAAATCTCTAGTGGTGACATACGGTACCCCCCCCCCAACCCAAGGGGAAACCCAATGCCCAACCCAATGCCCAGTAGCACAAGACCACAAGGAATAAACACGAGACAACAACGGTTTACTGTAAAATGTCATGTTTATTGTTTATTTAGTTTTGTATTAAATTAACCATGAGAAAACTGTACAACCAAAAGACTCCTTTATGAAAATGCATGTAAACTGAATGCAAGTTTCTCAATAAACAGAATTGTGAAAAAAAAAAAAAAAAGATATAATTACCCCTTATTGGGGCAGAACAGTCCTATTTCATGGTTAAATGATTCCCTTTTCTCTGTAATAATAAAACAGTACCTGTACTTGATCCCAACTAAGATATAATTACCCCTTATTGGGGCAGAACAGCCCTATTGGGTTTATTTCATGGTTAAATGATTCCCTTTTCTCTGTAATAATAAAACAGTACCTGTACTTGATCCCAACTAAGATATAATTACCCCTTATTGGGGCAGAACAGCCCTATTGGGTTTATTTAATGGTTAAATGATTCCCTTTTCTCTGTAATAATAAAACAGTACCTGTAATTGATCCCAACTAAGATATAATTACCCCTTATTGGGGGCAGAACAGCCCTATTGGGTTTATTTAATGGTTAAATGATTCCCTTTTCTCTGTAATAATAAAACAGTACCTGTACTTGATCCCAACTAAGATATAATTACCCCTTATTGGGGGCAGAACAGCCCTATTGGGTTTATTTCATGGTTAAATGATTCCCTTTTCTCTGTAATAATAAAACAGTACCTGTACTTGATCCCAACTAAAATATAACTAATCCTTATTGGAAGCAAAACAAGCCTATTGGGTTTATTTAATGTTTAAATAATCTTTTAGTAGACTTAAGGTATGGAGATCCAAATTACGGAAAGATCCCTTATCCGGAATACCCCAGGTCCCGAGCATTCTGGATAATGGGTCCCATAGCTGTACTTACAAAAGTTACCTTTTAAATTTCAGGGAATAGGTGCACAAGTTACAAGCTAGTAGGACAAAATCCTTTTCTCACACAACCTAAGGCTATCTGCTGGGGGTCACCCCTTCCAATTCAAATAGGACCCCCCTAGGTTTTAAAATATTTCTATCAGAGCCCCTGAGGTGATAAGCAATGACAGTTTTGTGGCTGAGAGCTCGTGTCACTGTCAGCAGGTTGGCGGCAGGCGACAGTTAGGGGAGGGCATGACGTCTGCTGCATGCCGGCCTCAGGACATCGCCTGCAGGGTGAATCATTTTAGTCTATAAACAGGATGCCCTGGTTCGTTTTGGCCAGTTGGTAAACCTTAATAGATGTTATGTATAGTGTATGTGGGTAACTGCGCTCGGCACGTCGTCACTGCAGACCGAACAGGGCACTTTTACGTACATCTGCCAAGTAAGCCGTCAAACAACTCTTGACTCACAGGAGAAGGTCTGGGCTGAAATTCAAAATAGACGCTGGCATTTCAGCTACACAGAGGTACAAACAGCGCCCCACCGGCACAATACATAGTGTCTGTGGCATCTTACAGCAGCCCCTCTGGCATTTGCCAGACCCACAGATTGCCAGTCCGGGTCTGCACAAGAGGCAGTACAATACCAACTAGCAGTAACAAGGGGCCACAGGGAATGCAGGCATACCTTCTCCTCAATCAGGAAAGGGTTTGAGAAGATGCTTGAAATGTAGGAAGGCTAAGATTCTAGCTATCTGTATAACAGAGCATTCTGTCACAGTGGCACAGATCCTATCTGATACCCATTGTAAGCAGCAGTCCTGTCCTGCTTTATGGCTGAGATTCTAGCTATCTGTATAACAGAGCATTCTGTCACAGTGGCACAGATCCTATCTGATACCCATTGTAAGCAGCAGTCCTGTCCTGCTTTATGGCTAAGATTCTACCTATCTGTATAACAGAGCATTCTGTCACAGTGGCACAGATCCTATCTGATACCCATTGTAAGCAGCAGTCCTACCCTGCTTTATGGCTGAGATTCTAGCTATCTGTATAACAGAGCATTCTGTCACAGTGGCACAGATCCTATCTGATACCCATTGTAAGCAGCAGTCCTGCCCTGCTTTATGGCTGAGATTCTAGCTATCTGTATAACAGAGCATTCTGTCACAGTGGCACAGATCCTATCTGATACCCATTGTAAGCAGCAGTCCTGCCCTGCTTTATGGCTGAGATTCTAGCTATCTGTATAACAGAGCATTCTGTCACAGTGGCACAGATCCTATCTGATCCCCCCCATTGTAAGCAGCAGTCCTGCCCTGCTTTATGGCTGAGATTCTAGCTATCTGTATAACAGAGCATTCTGTCACAGTGGCACAGATCCTATCTGATCCCCCCCATTGTAAGCAGCAGTCCTGCCCTGCTTTATGGCTGAGATTCTAGCTATCTGTATAACAGAGCATTCTGTCACAATGGCACAGATCCTATCTGATCCCCCCCATTGTAAGCAGCAGTTCTGCCCTGCTTTATGGCTGAGATTCTAGCTATCTGTATAACAGAGCATTCTGTCACAGTGGCACAGATCCTATCTGATCCCCCCCCATTGTAAGCAGCAGTCCTGCCCTGCTTTATGGCTGAGATTCTAGCTATCTGTATAACAGAGCATTCTGTCACAGTGGCACAGATCCTATCTGATCCCCCCCCATTGTAAGCAGCAGTCCTGCCCTGCTTTATGGCTGAGATTCTAGCTATCTGTATAACAGAGCATTCTGTCACAGTGGCACAGATCCTATCTGATCCCCCCATTGTAAGCAGCAGTCCTGCCCTGCTTTATGGCTGAGATTCTAGGCAAAGTAAACAATTCCACAATACTCATGTTAACAAAGATGAAATTTTGTCAGGAAAGTATTCCTTTAATCAGTTTTCATGCTGAGGGTGTAGAATGAAAAACTAAAGTCTGAGGGTGAAGGAAAGAGAGGAAAGTATCGGGAGAGGAGACGGAAAAAAAAAGAAGCAGTCTTATAAAGGGAAAGATGCTGTCTCCATGACAACAGGAACTGACGGACGCTTTCTCTAATGTCACCCTCACTACAAAGATCCCAACGCTAATTGCGTGAGCCCCAGGTACTGAGAAAGCTTCTTACTTACTCCTCGTTACCCTGGAGGAGGGGAGGGTCATTAGCATGGGGGTTAACTGGGTCACCATTAACGCAGGAATGACGTCACGGCGTGACGTGAGGGAAGGTATCTCTAATTCACTCAGAAGGCTGCAGCTGACCTTTCTAAAAGGGTTTATTCATCTATCAGAAGTCAGATCTGCGCATTGCTGCATCCTCGGGCTGTAAGGGGGTTCGGCACCGCACTAGCACCAGGAATGGGATTATTGGAGCCTCAAGTCAATCCAGGGTGTAACTGGTTAATAAGCTAATATATCATCAATGAGTTTCAGTTTTGGGGTGGAAGCAATTGGCTTTTTCTAAAGATTAAAAATTGATTACTTAGATGTGAACACAATTGTGCGAAGCTGACAAGGGCTAGACACAAATGCCACTGCCAGGCGTGCAGGGGGTACAATCACAACCGGGGCTCTTGGGGCATGACTCAGCCATTATCAGGGGTAGTGGCAGGGAAGTTTTCTTTGGGGGTGTGAGGTGGGGCCCGGGTCCACATCCTGTGCACGTGGAGCTGGACGCCGCTAGCCAGAGCGCTGATGTCCTGCACAAAATGCATTGCTGATAGTTGCAATGGATCCCTATACTTAAAGTAAAACTATACTGACAGAATTAATACTTAAATAACAGATAGTTTATATCATATTAAGTGGCCTATTAAAGAATCTTACCAAACTGGAATATATCAGTATATATTGCCCTTTTACATCTTTTACCTTCAGCCACCATTTTGTGATGGTCTGTGGGCTCCCACGGAGATCACCTGACAGGAACTTTGTCCATTCATTGGCTGATGTGACCTAACATGTACAGTATTTGTGCCCTCAGTTTGTTTGTGTGCACCGTAAATCATATAATCCCAAGGGGGTGGCCCTTAGTACTTAATATGGTACCCTAGCACCCTTGCATCTCCCCGGTGCTCCTGTTCCGCTTATCTTGGATGATAATCTAGGGGTGTTCAAGGGGCCACTTGTGTCCTGTTCCCTCCTGTATAAAGCAATGCCAAGCCCATACAGAGAAGGGTAAAACTCATCCTGCCCCCTCCTAGAAGGGCAAAAGTTGCGCCTCGAGTTGCAAAGCAAGGCTTTATAAACAAATTATGAGTAATGATTACAATTCATTATTCATTATGTAGCATTTTATTGCAATTGGAACAAGCTTGTTGCCTTTTATAACAATGCCCAATACAACCCTTATTATTCCTATGCCCTAAATAAGGATGCAAAATGAGTCAAGCTGTTATTTTTGTGGATTCAGTTGCTTGTGACTGTGCCAAATTAAAGTTCATCTTTATCTGGATTGGATGCTGCAGTAAACAAATCTTCATACAACAGAGTGGTCCGACCCTATAAAATAAATATATCTTTATAATGTGTCTGATGGTTAAACCTTAACCACACCAATAGCTCCCAGCCCTGCATCAGTCTAACTAATTAACAGCACAAGGAAGAAATCAATAGCATCATTCATTCATTTCATAACCAAAATCTTCCATGATATAGATCATGCACAGACAAGGGGAAAGCGTTGGCCAAGGACCAATGGGAACACTAAGTTGTGTTTATCAGTAGTCGCAGTTTATTTTCCGTTACAGAGTCAAGCTTACAGATATGGCTTATTGTATGCCCTCCTCTGCATAATTCTATTTATTCATCTGATTGGGAGCTGCTATATTGATTCTCTGGTGGATTATAATAGGAGAGTAGGGGGCAATGCCCAGATTGTGCCCTGTGTTGGAGGGATTGAGTTATACTATAGTACAAGGCGGCAAGGGAAAGTTAAATAGCAGTTTCCCCCAACAGCCTTATCAATACAGTCATACTGTGAGAGAATGGAATAAACTTGGAGGATACAGCACAGATTGCAGGATCCATTATATATGCCCCCTTTTCTATCTCAGGTAAGGGGACACTTTCTCATGAAGCTCTAGGGCCACTGAAAAATGAATTATGGGGACCCTGTATTGTGAAATTCTGGGGTCACTGTTTCATGAAATTCTGGGGACCCTGTGTCATGAAATAATAAGGCCACTCAATCATGAAATGCTGGGGTCACTATATCATGAAATGTTAGGGACCCTTTGTCACGAAATAATAAGGCCACTCAATCATGAAATGCTGGGGTCACTATATCATGAAATGTTAGGGACCCTTTGTCACGAAATAATAAGGCCACTCAATCATGAAATGCTGGGGTCACTATATCATGAAATGTTAGGGACCCTTTGTCACGAAATAATAAGGCCACTCAATCATGAAATGCTGGGGTCACTATATCATGAAATGTTAGGGACCCTTTGTCATGAAATAATGAGGCCACAAATTAATGAAATGCTGGGGTTACTGTGTCAAAAAACGATGGGGACCCTCTATGGTGAAATTCTGGGGACCCTGTGTCACGAAATAAAAAGGCCACTGAATAATGAAATGCTGGTGTCACTGTGTCATGAAACGTTGGGGTCACTTGGTCATGACATGCTGGGGTCACTCTGTGATAAAATAAAAATGCTTTGGGGCACTGTGTCATAAAATACTGAGGCCACTGAATGTTAAAATACTGGGGATCAACTGGGGACATGCTGGGGTCACTGTGTCATAAAATGATAGGGACCCTGTGTCATGAAATGCTGGGGTCACTGAGTCATGAAATGTTGGGGTCAATGTGTCATGAAATGTTGGGGTCACTGAGTCATGAAATGTTGG
This sequence comes from Xenopus tropicalis, assembly GCF_000004195.4. Classification (NCBI taxonomy): domain Eukaryota; kingdom Metazoa; phylum Chordata; class Amphibia; order Anura; family Pipidae; genus Xenopus; species Xenopus tropicalis. Next base: position 14,142,544 of record NC_030685.2, on the reverse strand, counting down.
GGTCAATGTGTCATGAAATGCTGGGGTCACTGAGTCATGAAATGTTGGGGTCAACGTGTCATGAAATGTTGGGGTCAATGTGTCATGAAATTATGCGGTCACTGTGTCATGAAATGCTGGGGTTATTATGTCTTGAAATGCTACGGACCCTGTCTCATAAAATAATGAGGCCACTGAATCATAACATGCTGGGGTCACTGAGTCAAAAAATGATGGGGACCCTGTATCGTGAAATTATGGGGTCACTGTTTCATGAAATTCTGGGGACAATGTGTCATGAGATGCTGGGGACTCTGTGTCATGAAATGCTAGGGGCCCTGTGTCACGAAATAACAAGGCCACTCACGGGGTCACCGTGTCATGAAATACTGGGGTGCCAGGAGACACAGAACAGCAGTTGTATAACGGGGGTTGCTAAGAGTGACTGAACTATTTAATGCTGCATTTCCTGGGGTTCCGTGTCCTGACAATAGCCCAGGGTCCAGGGTTCATTTAAATCAGCCATGTCTAGTGAGTGCTATATCTAAATCTATCCATGGAGACTGCCTCTGGAGTAGCAAGCAACATGGCAGTTCCTGCCCAACTGTATGAATCTATATAATTAAGGTTTTTTTGCATACAGTAGGCTACGTCCTAACAAATTCTTTGCCTTCCAAACATATAACAAATCAAACAGGAATCTTATTTATAAATATGGAACATTTTTTCATCCTAGTCTTTGACTCAAGAACAAAAGCTTCAAAGAACACGCTAATTTCGCTAGCACGGTGCTGCAGGCACACTGTGAATACATTACTTTAATAACTATTTCTATTTTTACTTTTAACAGATGTTGTCAGAACTTTCTTCTCCAGAAAATTCTTAACATATTCATAGGCATATGTGATAAAGTGGAGAACCATCTGAGGAACTTTATCGGAAGCTCATGAGCTGATCAGGGCTAAGGGCTAGCAACGCAGTGTTCTCCAGCTAGTTCTGGTTGCTAAGGACCAGTAACTGGTCATTGGTCAGTTCTTTTACTAATTATGCTCCCCTTATGAATTCAGTTGACATTCCCCTTATGAATTCAGTTCAGGTTCAGATTGCATCTCTGGCCACCACGGTCTTTTGTCTGTTAGGATGGCTGCCATAAAGTATGACTGAACTGCTGCTTTGTGAGAGAAAGGAAGGAGACTAAACTAATGCCTAGGGAAGTGTAACCAATCAAACGTAACAAATTTTTTTATTATTGTGCCCCTTCAAACAGGTAAAGGTATGCTCCCCTCCTTAATGTATAGTACCTTAACCCTTCTCTGTCTCTTGTTAACAGTACAGGATCGGACAGCTGTACACCATCAGCAAGCACAGCCACCAGGAGAGTGACCGAGGGGAGGGAGTGGAGGTGATGGAGAACAGAGAGCATCATGATCCGGTACACGGCTACGGCCAGTACACAGAGAAACGGGTCCATCTATCCAGGTGGGTTTGAGAACCAGGGATGTGTTAATTGGTGGCTGGTGGTGGGTGCTGGGAGTTTGGTACTTTAACACCATCTCACTGTACTGTTGACAAAAGTGTTACTATGCCCATTTTGACCTTCCTCAGTCACCTTGCCCTACAGCTGTCATCTTGTCCTACTGCTCAGATATTCTCCTACTGTCTCCATCTTACCCTACTGCTGTGATCTTTCCCTACTGTCACCATCTTGCCCTTCTGTCTCCATCATGCCTTACTGCTTACATATTGCCCTACTGTCTCCATCTTACCCTACTGCTGTGATCTTTCTCTTTTGTCTCCATCTTACCTTACTGCTGTCATCTTGCCCTACTGTCTCCATCTTACCCTATTGCTGTGATCTTTCTCTTTTGTCTCCATCTTACCCTACTGCTGTCATCTTGCCCTACTGTCCCCATCGTGCCCAACTGCTCACACTTTGTCCTACTATCCCCATCTTAACCTACTGCTGTGATCTTTCTCTTTTGTCTCCATCTTACCCTACTGCTGTCATCTTGCCCTACTGTCTCCATCATGCCCTACTGCTCACATATTGTCCTATTGACTCCATGTTACCCTACTGCTGCCATCTTGCCCTAATGTCTCCATGGTGCCCAACTGCTCACACATTGTCCTACTGTCCCCATCTTACTCTACTGCTGTGATCTTTCTCTTTTGTCTCCATCTTACCCTACTGCTGTCATCTTGCCCTACTGTCTCCATCATGCCCTACTGCTCACATATTGTCCTACTGACTCCATGTTACCCTACTGCTGTGATCTTTCCCTACTGCCACCATCTTGCCCTTCTACTCACATCCTTTACTACTGTTACCATCTTATCCAATTGCTTGTCCTACTGTCTCCATCTTACCCTACTGCTGTCATCTTGCCCTACTTTCTTCGTCTAGCACTACTGTTTTCCTCTTGCCCTATTGCTGTTGTCTTGCCCTACTGTCACAATCTTGCCTCTCTATAGCCATTGTGCCCTGCTGTCACCATCTTGTCCTACTGCCACCATCTTGACCTACTGAAAACATCTAGCCCTACTGCTGTCATCTTGCCCTACTGTCCTCATCTTGCTGTATTGTTAACTGTGTACTTGTCCTACTCTTACTACCTTGCTTTACAGCAGCCATCTTGCACTGCTGTCATCATCTTGACCTATTGGAAACATCTTAATATCTTTCCCTACTGTTGCAGTCCTTCACTGTTTGTGCCATCTTGCCCTACTGTCACCATCATGCTTTGTTTTTTTACAAATGCCGTCTGCTTGGCTAGGCCCCAATATACATCTAAAAAAACACACATCAACACTAATATTACTATTATTTTATCTTTGGGATTAGGATTATCACAAAACTGGTAAATCATAGTTCTCCTATATACAGTATATGTAACATTACACTTGTGTATGTTTGCCCAATGGCTGGAAAGTCTTCCTTGGATCCACCAATGATTTCAAAATGTGGTCAATTAGCAAAAAGTGTGGGGTGTTTAGAGGACAATGGGGCCCTCCATGTGTCTTCCTATTATGTGGTCGCAAAGCCTCTGCTATAGCCTATGGATACAATGGTCAGCAGAATAAAACAGCTTGCAGATTTGGTTTTGCCTATGGGGCCATTATTCTCAAGCTGTTAGCCACAGCCTTCTTTATTATAGCCCTCTTATTGTGTTACAGTCCCCTAACAAGAACTGTGTTCTTGCTGCCAAACAATGCCTGGCCCTATACAAGTATTTGTCTGCAATAAGCTCAATTTAGTAGATGACTCTTTAATGTACACGTTTCTGTGCCCTTGCTAACACCCTGGGGCAGATAATAGCCGGGGTGCAAGGGCAGCAAATAGAAGGCGCCATGGTAAAGAGACTTTTACTTCCCAATACTAACTCATTCCCAGATTGTGCAAATCTTTGCTAATTAGAAGCTGAATAAAACTACAAATGAGCCATGTAATTAGAGCACCAGGAGAGGGGCCAGATGGTAGGGAAAATGCCTGTGCCACTTTTATATTTGGAATAACCTCAAGGGTTCTTTTACACAAGTGGTTTCTTCTGCCTTGGTTTTATGCTTCCTAGAATCCAGTGGTTAACGTTTCCATCACCCCAGTCTGACAGCCATATCCAAAGAGTACCAAAGGCAACATGAGGTCTTCCCCTGGGACATTTAAATCAGATGCCTTACTGATCCATCAATGTGGGCTGGGAATAAATAATCCTCCCTGTTTGTTCTACCTGATTTTCCAATACCACAGCCCCTTCCCAGAGGCTATTATCCCCATTGATACTGTAGGAACCATCTCTCCGTACTATACCTGCTATCCCACAGCCCCAGTCCCTTCCCAGAGGCTATTATCCCCCCACTGTTACTATAGGCACCATCTCTCCCTACTATGCCTGCTATCCCACAGCCCCAGTCCCTTCCCAGAGGCTATTATCCCCCCACTGCTACTATAGGCACCATCTCTCCCTACTATACCTGCTATCCCACAGCCCCAGTCCATTCCCAGAGGCTATTATCCCCCCCACTGCTACTATAGGCACCATCTCTCCCTACTATACCTGCTATCCCACAGCCCCAGGCCCTTCCCAGAGGCTATTATCCCCCCACTGTTACTATAGGCACCATCTCTCCCTACTATACCTGCTATCCCACAGCCCCAGGCCCTTCCCAGAGGCTATTATCCCCCCACTGCTACTATAGGCACCATCTCTCCCTACTATACCTGCTATCCCACAGCCACAGGCCCTTCCCAGAGGCTATTATCCCCCCACTGTTACTATAGGCACCATCTCTCCCTACTATACCTGCTATCCCACAGCCACAGGCCCTTCCCAGAGGCTATTATATCCCCACTGCTACTATAGGCACCATCTCTCCCTACTATACCTGCTATCCCACAGCCCCAGTCCCTTCCCAGAGGCTATTATCCCCCCACTGCTACTATAGGCACCATCTCTCCCTACTATACCTGCTATCCCACAGCCCCAGTCCTTTTCCAGGGGCTATTATCCCCCCACTGCTACTATAGGCACCATCTCTCCCTACTATACCTGCTATCCCACAGCCCCAGTCCCTTCCCAGAGGCTATTATCCCCCCACTGCTACTATAGGCACCATCTCTCCCTACTATACCTGCTATCCCACAGCCCCAGTCCCTTCCCAGAGGCTATTATCCCCCCACTGCTACTATAGGCACCATCTCTCCTTACTATACCTGCTATCCCACAGCCCCAGTCCCTTCCCAGAGGCTATTATCCCCCCACTGTTACTATAGGCACCATCTCTCCCTACTATACCTTCTATCCCACAGCCCCAGTCCCTTCCCAGAGGCTATTATCCCCCCACTGCTACTATAGGCACCATCTCTCCCTACTATACCTGCTATCCCACAGCCCCAGTCCCTTCCCAGAGGCTATTATCCCCCCACTGCTACTATAGGCACCATCTCTCCCTACTATACCTGCTACCCCACAGCCCCAGTCCCTTCCCAGAGGCTATTATCCCCCCACTGCTACTATAGGCACCATCTCTCCCTACTATACCTGCTATCCCACAGCCCCAGTCCCTTCCCAGAGGCTATTATCCCCCCACTGCTACTATAGGCACCATCTCTCCCTACTATACCTGCTACCCCACAGCCCCAGTCCCTTCCCAGAGGCTATTATCCCCCCACTGCTACTATAGGCACCATCTCTCCCTACTATACCTTCTATCCCACAGCCCCAGTCGTTTCCCAGAGGCTATTATCCCACTGCTACTATAGGCACCATCTCTCCCTACTATACCTTCTATCCCACAGCCCCAGTCGTTTCCCAGAGGCTATTATCCCACTGCTACTATAGGCACCATCTCTCCCTACTATACCTTCTATCCCACAGCCCCAGTCGTTTCCCAGAGGCTATTATCCCACTGTTATTATAACTGCAGATATAAGAAGTGGATATATGATATCTTGTTGAGCTCCAAGAGACCCCATTGCACAGGGCTCAGGACAGTCACCGATGCTTAGAATCAATTTCTCCCCCACCCCCCAAAAAAGCAGTTCCGTCCCTCCTGCTAATCAATCCCGTAGAGGTTCCAGGCTACGATTATGGATCGGTATCCAGGTACGGCATCACGCACAGTCGCGGTGGGAGGTGTGGGCAGGAGGTGAGGCGGCGGGGGGAGAACTGACAGAGTTGGAGGCTATATTTAGCATCTCACAGCTCACACGATTCAGCTTTGCTGCTATTTATAGTAACAGTAAGTGGGTCCCTGCTGACAATCTGCCGAGCATCATTACTCTCTATGCCCCCTCCTCCTGTCTCCGCTTCTCTGTTCTGCCTGCACCCAGGGGTCCGGCTTTGGTCAAAGAGACTAGAGAAGGAGATTTCATTAGCTTTCATGCCTGGGGTGAGGGGTCACTGATAAAGGATCGGGGAGCCAAATGGCCACTATTCTCGGTGTCGTACTGGGGGTGAGAGAGAGTTGTAGAAATGTGAAATAACCACATATTATACCCACAGGTAATGGTGTCAAATGAGGGAAAACTTAAAATCAGGGGAAAAAACTGAGGTTTCATTCTAGATAGATAGATAGATACATAGAGGATAGACAAAGTGAGATAGATAGAGTGATATACGGTGTCGAAGTGGGGTGTCAGGGGCTTCCCACCCCAATCGCAAGCTCTTGCTACACCCTCTCAGCGAGCAGCTCTAGGCAGGCAGACGAGGGGGGCACAGGCGCACAGATGGGGGAATGGGAGGAGCACACTGGGGGGGGGGGCGGAATGGATTTATTCCAGTGTCCCACAGGCCCAGTCTGACCCTGGTGACATAGATAGGTAAACAGATAGATAGATGATGATAGATAGATAGATAGATAGATAGATAGATAGATTATAGACAAAGTAAGATAGATAAAGCAAGGGACACAGATAACCCAGTGTCCCTCAGTCCCAGTCCAACCCTGGTGAAATAGATAGATAAATAGATAGATGATAGACGGAGTGAGATAGATAGATGATAGATAAATAGATAGATAGCTTATAGGCAAAGTGAGATAGATATAGAGAGGGACATAGATGGCCCAGTGTCCTGGTGTTCCAGGTGTCCCGCAGTCCCAATCCGACCCTGGTGATATAGATAGATACATAGATAGATGATAGATGGAGTGAGATAGATAGATGATAGATAAATAGATAGATAGCTTATAGGCAAAGTGAGATAGATGTAGAGAGGGACATAGATGCCCCAGTGTCCTGGTGTTCCAGGTGTCCCACAGTCCCAGTCCGACCCTAATGATATAGATAGATAAATAGATAAATGATAGATGGGGTGAGATAGATAGATGAGAGATAAATACATAGATGATAGATAGATAGATAGATAGATGATAGATAGTGAGATAGATAGTTAATAGACAAAGTGAGATAGATATAGAGGGACACAGATGCCCCAGTGTCCTGGTGTTCCAGGTGTCCTGCAGCCCCAGTCCGACCCTGGTGATATAGATAGATAAATAGATGATAGACAGAGTGAGATAGATAGATAGATAGATAAATACCGTAGATAGATGATAGATAGTGAGAGATATACATAGGGACATAGATGTCCCGGTGTCCTGGTGTTCCCAGTGTCCCACATTCCCAGTCCGACCCTGGTGACATAGATAGATAGATAGACGGTGGACGGAGTGAGATAGATGATAGATAGATAGTTAGATAGACAATATATAGATAGATGATAGATACAGTATATACATTAAAAAAATGGCCTTCAATAAAAGTCCCCCATTTATTAGATGGTAGTGTTGTGTGGGTGACTGTGGGCAATGTCCCTAGTCAGGGAATTATGGGAAATGTACAATGATATTGGCGGTATGTCAGTATGAGGAATGCATGGGAGCGGCCTGAGTAGCAATATCAGCAATAAAACAGCAGCCTCAGCTCAATGCAATGACGCATGGACTAAAAAAGGAGACGTGATGATGGATTCCCCGCACATCTGATTTCCCCATCATGGCCTCCTTGGGGACACCTATTGTGTAGGAAGTGAATTCTGATTGGTTGCAGTAGGGCGAGTGGCCCTGATATACTGAGTCACATTGGGGAAACAGAGTTCTGCTTTCTCAGAGGTTTTGCTTTGAAACGCTGACTTTGTTATTTGTAGGAAAAATGGGGAAAAGACCTTCATCTTTTCAATTATTTACCATTTCTTTTACATATACACTGACATTCTTACTGGTGGTTGGGCCCAGGGCAAATATTTCCAGCATAAGACGCCTTCATTTGTAGGCCAAGCTGCATCTCTGGAGCTGTCATTGAACTTCAACTCCCAGAACCCCGAGAACGTGACATGCAGGGAGTTCTAGTGCAACAACAATTGGAACCTGCAAATGGCACAGCCCTAATAAAAATACACATTATCCATTGGTTAGAAGATTTATCCGGATATATCTATCAGAGCCATAAACCATGGAAGAACAACATTAATAGAAAGATGATCCAAGGCTTTGTTACCCTTTAATGGTGAACACAATAGCCAAGGAATACAACATGGCACCTCCTTCTCATGTTTATATATCCGGGGAATATTCCGTGCACTCAGTAATCTATACCCTCACATAATAATCTCTGCGTAAATGGAAGGGGGGGGGGGGGTAGAACATACTGTACAGTAGAACATATTATAGGTTCTAATTCCCCTCTCTGCTCTCCCTACAGCAAATTGCCCAGCTGGGCCCGGGCCGTCGTCCCACGGATGTTCTATATCTGCGAGAAAGCGTGGAATTATTACCCTTACACGGTAACAGGTAACCAACAACTTATCGTGTAACTCACCAGTTATATACAGTATATATATTCAGTGAATGTAAAATGTATAGTAATGGCCGGCACAGCCAATAGCAGGCCATACGTTCATGGACCCTGCCACACAGGGTCTACAATAGTTTTAGTACATTTGGTATGGCAATCCAATTTATGGAAAGACCCTGGATAAGAGATCCCGTACTTGGCATGGGCATGTCCCTGGAGAAGTGACTTCTCTGTGTTCTTTAAGGAGTTGGGGAGCTAGGGCACTGCCTTTGGCGTATATTTAGCTTTCACAGGTAGGGGGCAAATAGCCCGCCCATTTCCCCGCCCCAAACACCCATTCCTCTGCCTAGCCCGCCCATTTCCCCACCCCAAACACCCATTCCTCTGCCTAGCCCGCCCATTTCCCCACCCCACACACCCATTCCTCTGCCTAGCCCGCCCATTTCCCCACCCCACACACCCATTCCTCTGCCTAGCCCACCCATTTCCCCGCCCCACACACCCATTCCTCTGCCTAGCCCGCCCATTTCCCCACACACCCATTCCTCTGCCTAGCCCGCCCATTTCCCCACACACCCATTCCTCTGCCTAGCCCGCCCATTTCCCCACCCCACACACCCATTCCTCTGCCTAGCCCGCCCATTTCCCCACCCCACACACCCATTCCTCTGCCTATCCCGCCCATTTCCCCGCCCCACACACCCATTCCTCTGCCTAGCCCGCCCATTTCCCTGCCCCACACACCCATTCCTCTGCCTAGCCCGCCCATTTCCCCACCCCACACACCCATTCCTCTAACTAGCCCGCCCATTTCCCCGCCCCAAACACCCATTCCTCTGCCTAGCCCACCCATTTCCCCACCCCAAACACCCATTCCTCTGCCTAGCCCGCCCATTTCCCCACCCCACACACCCATTCCTCTGCCTAGCCCGCCCATTTCCCCACCCCACACACCCATTCCTCTGCCTAGCCCGCCCATTTTCCCACCCCACACACCCATTCCTCTGCCTAGCCCGCCCATTTCCCCACCCCACACACCCATTCCTCTGCCTAGCCCGCCCATTTCCCCACCCCACACACCCATTCCTCTGCCTAGCCCGCCCATTTCCCTGCCCCACACACCCATTCCTCTGCCTAGCCCGCCCATTTCCCTGCCCCACACACCCATTCCTCTGCCTAGCCCGCCCATTTCCCTGCCCAACACACCCATTCCTCTGCCTAGCCCGCCCATTTCCCTGCCCCAAACACCCATTCCTCTGCCTAGCCCGCCCATTTCCCTGCCTTGTGATGCTTTTGCCTGCCCCCCATACTCGAGGGCCAGTATTTAAAAAAGAAAAGTTGTCAACCCTGTGCAAGGCCCTATACCAGGGGTGGGCAAACTACTGCCCATGGGCCACGTCCAGCCCGTTGGTCTTTTTAATCCGGCCCGTCGACTCCACAAGTCTCATCACGCGAGACTTGGCGTCTGGGGACTGACGAGCGGAAACGGCGTAACGCTGGCCTGGCCCTGCCGTCTGTAAGTCAATGTGGCGCCTGAGCCAAAAAGTTTGCCCACCCCTGCCCTATACATCACAAAAGGATATATATGGCAGATGCCAGACCAGATAGTGATTGGCCACACTGTACTTTTCGTCCCATGCACAGGCCAATAAGCTTTAGACTTAGTTTAGATTGGCTGAGTTGGCAGCCAATGACGGCATTTATTTGTTTTACCATCTCCTAAGATGTATCAATTAATTTCTCCTTTTTTTTTCTATATCCCCCCCTCCATTTTCTTTCTCTGCTGGGAACTGCTGTTCTGATGCTGACCCTGGGATGGAATTCTTTTTTCACTGCCTATAGAATACACAGTAAGTATGATATATTATAAGGAAAAGAATCTCTTTAAATTGGGTTTAGCCAGGAATTTGGCATAAACATCAGACCAGAACCCCAAATGCACAGGCTTAGTGAATGCGATTTTGCACCCCTTTATGCGCTTTATCCCGTAAATAATCTCTAAAATAGCTACATGGTATAAGGAGAGGAATAAGCTCGTTATATGTAATATTTGCAGTAATGACCCCCCCGCAGTCTTTTTGTTACTGGGTTAACTGTGCATCTTCTTCTTCCCCTAAACAGTGCTCTTTTCTACCAAAATTCTCCATCCATATTGAGACGAGATATTCTGACGACTGTGGGGACAATGACAGTGTAAGTTTTTATTTACTCATGTATTGGGACTGTGGCAGGGTGGGTAACTACAGAACATGCAGGTATTGGGTGGGTAAGGGGTAGTTAAATGTTGGGGGGTCTGGTTGAGGCTTCTCCAGCCCTTCCCAACACCTGCCTGCCCTTGGATGATGGCACCTCCATACAGTATGTCCTCCATTTATCAGGTTTGTTCCCCTTTGGGACTTCAGTCCTGTTGTTCTCACAGTTTTATCTGGGACTATTGAATGTCCCTGTTAGTGTGACATTGGAGGAACAGTGGCTTGGGAACAACTAGCTGCACTCTGATTGGCTGGAGTCTCAGGTAGGGAGCTACCCACTGTGCGTAATTCTGGGATGAATTCTGCCTTTTCAGATATTCCAGCCGGACAATGCAGAAGATGCCCATGAAGTCTCCTTTATAGACATTGCGTATGATGAGATCCCAGAGAGATACTACAAGAGTGTTGAGGTGAGCGAGCAGCCACACTGGGTGCAAGGGGGGCTATCGGCTTTTTCCTACAGGCATACAATAACTGTGAAATATTCCAGGATTTGATTATAAGTGAAAATTCAGTGGTTTGGACCAACACCATTTCCATTTGTTTGGTGAACGCTGTCTCCATTCCCCCCAGTGACTGATATGAGATATCCTCTATTGCCATAAGCACCATTATAATACATGAGTGATACTCAGAGTTCCCTGTATAACTCAGCCTGCAGCCTTGTGCCTTTATATGGGCACAGAACCCCTCAGTGACTGCTAATATCCTTATCATTTACAGTAGGGGGTACATTATCCCTTATAATACATGAGTGATACTCAGAGTTCCCTGTATAACTCAGCCTGCAGCCTTGTACCTTTATATGGTCACAGAACCTCTCAGTGACTGCTAATATCCTTATCATTTACAGTAGGGGGTACATTATCCCTTATAATACATGAGTGATACTCAGAGTTCCCTGTATAACTCAGCCTGCAGCCTTGTGCCTTTATATGGGCACAGAACCCCTCAGTAACTTCTAATATCCTTATGATTTACAGTAGGGGGTACATTATCCCTTATAATACATGAGTGATACTCAGAGTTCCCTGTATAACTCAGCCTGCAGCCTTGTGCCTTTATATGGGCACAGAACCCCTCAGTGACTGCTAATATCCTTATCATTTACAGTAGGGGGTACATTATCCCTTATAATACATGAGTGATACTCAGAGTTCCCTGTATAACTCAGCCTGCAGCCTTGTGCCTTTATATAGGCACAGAACCCCTCAGTGACTGCTAATATCCTTATCATTTACAGTAGGGGGTACATTATCCCTTATAATACATGAGTGATACTCAGAGTTCCCTGTATAACTCAGCCTGCAGCCTTGTGCCTTTATATGGGCACAGAACCCCTCAGTGACTGCTAATATCCTTATCATTTACAGTAGGGGGTACATTATCCCTTATAATACATGAGTGATACTCAGAGTTCCCTGTATAACTCAGCCTGCAGCCTTGTGCCTTTATATGGGCACAGAACCCCTCAGTGACTGCTAATATCCTTATCATTTACAGTAGGGGGTACATTATCCCTTATAATACATGAGTGATACTCAGAGTTCCCTGTATAACTCAGCCTGCAGCCTTGTGCCTTTATATGGGCACAGAACCCCTCAGTGACTTCTAATATCCTTATCATTTACAGTAGGGGGTACATTATCCCTTATAATACATGAGTGATACTCAGAGTTCCCTGTATAACTCAGCCTGCAGCCTTGTGCCTTTATATAGGCACAGAACCCCTCAGTGACTGCTAATATCCTTATCATTTACAGTAGGGGGTACATTATCCCTTATAATACATGAGTGATACTCAGAGTTCCCTGTATAACTCAGCCTGCAGCCTTGTGCCTTTATATGGGCACAGAACCCCTCAGTGACTGCTAATATCCTTATCATTTACAGTAGGGGGTACATTATCCCTTATAATACATGAGTGATACTCAGAGTTCCCTGTATAACTCAGCCTGCAGCCTTGTGCCTTTATATGGGCACAGAGCCCCTCAGTGACATTTTCTCCTCTGTTTGGTAGGATTTGCGCCATTTTATGTCAAGTAGGACAGGACGAGGCCCCCTGCAGGAAGGATGGAGGCACAACGTACGGCCAGTCATGTGCTCCTATAAGCTTGTCAATGTCAAATTCGAAGTGTGGGGCCTGCAGACCCGAGTGGAGCAGTTTGTACACAAGGTCAGTGTTTCTCCCAGTTTAGCTTCCGATATCCATGTTAAAGTGAAACGCTATGGAATGCCCTTCTGAGTGTGCCCCGTAGAGGGTTTATTTATAAATATATATATATAGGTGCGATTTCGTACTTGTGATTAGGAATATAAATTAATTAAGGGCACGCGTGCATGATATTTTTTCAAATGTGCTAATTAGTGTGTTAAAATAGAAACAAGCACGTATGCAAATCCATGCGTGGCTATCAGTGCCTGTCTGTTCTCTAAAGCCCGGGGGGGGGGAGGTTGTTTATAAATAAATGCACCCAATGTCCATGTGTCCGTAGGAATACTCACTGCCAATTAGCAGCCTGCCACATTTACATGTGTATTGCCCTGCACGCTGCACCGCATCCCCCCCCCCCCGGTTACTATTATTTATTCTGGAAAACTATCCCCCCAAACAATGTAGGTCTCTATAACATACACAGCTCATATGTACAACCCTGCTTCGTCTAAATAAACTGTTTTCATATAAATATACTTATTTAGTAGTATGTGCCACTGGGTAATCCTAAATAGAAAACTGCCATTTTAAGAATTAAGGGCCGCCCCCTGGGATGATAGGAGTCACAGTGCACACAAACAAGCCAAGGCACACATACATGCTAGGCCCCATCAGCCAATGAATGGGCAGAGTTCTGCCTTTTACTCCCACACTACTTCCTGTTACAGTTAGAGCTGCATCACTTCCTGTCAGCTGAGGGAGCACACAGCCCATCACAAAATGGTGGCTCAAGGGAAAGGATGTAAAAGGGCAATATTTACTGATATATATATTCCAGTTTGGCAAGATTCTTTAATAGGTCATTTAACATAATATAAACTATCTGCTGGTTACAGGAGAAGGAAAGGTAAAAACTAAGTAAACTTTATGAGAAAGGTCTATGTAAATACAGCCATAAGCACTTCACTGAGTCCTCTATCAAAAGAAACACAGGATTTCTTGTCTCCTTTTTTGTAAACATGTTCTTAGGGTATCTGACTTCCTCGTTCAGAAAAATCCTTCATTCCGGGAGTCTGCTCAGTTCTCTCCCCTCACCTGCTCCCCCCTCCCATAAGAATTCATAAAACTCACTCCCCCCTCCCTTAGGAATGTTTAATCTGAACTATAACGACTAAGCTGAAACCAGGAAGCTATGAAGACCAAGCTAAAATGGCAGCTGCTATCTTAAACAAAAAGAGGGAGCTTCTAGAGCTCTTTCTTCAGGTATGGTAAAGCTTTCTGGAGAATAAATATATTGCTCTAGGTGGCACTAATGTGGCAAATCTATTTTCAGTAAAATACCGAAATGACTTTCCTTCCCCCTAAAGTATTCATTCTGGAAGTATAGTTTTACAACATAAGGCCAGGAGCACCTTTTTATTATATGGAACACCTGCCTAACAACTGTTTACTCATTGCACCAGGTAATCAGAGATCTGCTGCTGGTTGGACATCGTCAGGCATTCGCATGGGTGGACGAGTGGTATGGTAAGTAAGGAGGACCATAATATGTGGCCACAAATATCCATATGCATCGTTGTTATTGTAGCTAGAGTTCCCAGTGTGTGTTAATGCCGCTGATCATGAACAACAAAACCAAAGTTTCTAGAGATGAGGACAGGGCCTTATTTTCTCTATAAGCATCCAAGGGTCCGTGTCATGATGGCAACTTCATGGAGACCAGATATTTGTGGCACAATCCAGTGGTGGAGTTAAGGGTTGTGTGGAATGTACCCCTCAACTAACCAATAAGAACATGCGCATGGACTGTATGATGTATGAGCCAATGGGGTTGAGCTCAGTTAAGGCTTCCACATATAACATGTAACAAAAATAGATCCCGCTGTTGTTTTTGGGCCCCTCCCAATGGTATTCTGCTCTGCCTCTGTGAGTAGTATTGGGGAATATGTTAGTAAAGCATTAAATGCATTATAAATATTTTGCCTGTTAATATGTGCTGGCAAAGCATGAATTCTGTGACAGTGAGGCATGAAACGCGTTAAACAATTATTTGTGTGGCTATGAATATGTTTTAATAAGCTATAAATTATGTGTCCATGAATATGTGCAGGTTAGACATGAAACGCGTAAAACCATTAATTGTGTGACTATGAATAAGTGCTATTAGGCTATTCATTTTGTGTCTATGAATAAGTGCTAGTAGGGCATAAGAATATTGTGCATATACATAAGTACTCATAATGAGTAAAACGCGTCGGTGTATAAATTCTGTCCTTGCAAGGCATGAAATGCATTAGTCTGAATTTTCTGAATTCTCTGAATTCGAGGCAAGTCCTGGCATGGCATGAAACCTGTTCCTAGGGAATAAGTGCTAGTAAGGCCGAGATCTAAATTCTGTGCCTATAAATAAATGGCGTATAAGGCGCAAAATGCATAAGGATCTAAATTCTGTACCTATAAATAAGTGGCGTATATGGCGCAAAATGCATAAGGATCTAAATTCTGTACCTATAAATAAGTGGCGTATAAGGCCCAAAATGCATAAGGATCTAAATTCTGTACCTATAAATAAGTGGCGTATAAGGCCCAAAATGCATAAGGATCTAAATTCTGTACCTATAAATAAGTGGCGTATAAGGCGCAAAATGCATAAGGATCTAAATTCTGTTCCTATAAATTGTGGGGCTATGAATAACTTCTAGTAAGATATGAAATGCACTAGGCATTAGACTATACATTCTGCACCTATGAATCATCTCTGCTAAGAAATGAAATGCGTTAGGCTAGTCTGTGCCTATGAAAAAGTACTTACAAGGCAAAAAAAAACACATTCGATTCCGAATTCTGTGGCATGAAATGCGTTATTCTATAAATTCAATGCCTACGAATAAGTCCTGGCAAGGCATGAAACGCGTTGTAATTTGGATTATAAATGAGTGTCATGAATTCTGTGCCTAGGAAAAAGTGCTAGTAAAGCATGAAAAGCGTTGAGATGCAAATTCTGTCAGATAAGGGTGAAACACATAAACATTTTAAATTCTGTGCGTTCTGAAAAAGTGGCGTGAAATGCGTTTGCAATTTTTTTTTTTTTAAACTTGGTTTAGATTTGCAGGGTATTTCTGGAATATTGCTTTTAAGGCGATCACCATTGGTTCCCCTCAGCACTCACTTTTATGGTACTGGAGACTTTCTCTGATTATTTGATGCGCCAGATTCACGTTACATGAATTAAGTAGCTTTGCACTCATTAGAGAAGCAGTATCTCGTGATGAATTAATTGGCTTATTATCTGCGCCATCTGCCTCTTAATGATTTCCAGACATGCATTAAAATAATACTCCTATACAATATCTTATTAATGAGAATGGGGCTTCCGGCACACAAGTGCTCCTCGAATGCTGACATATCGGGGACAGGAAATGCACTTATGTGGCGGTCTGGCCAAGCAGATCTGCCCAAGAGATTCTGTTTGTACGGTATAGTTTTTATTACTATATTACACTGTTCACATTGCAAATAATTCATTCTACCATTTAAAATTTTAATTTTGAACCAACAAATGTATTTTAAGCTGTAATATTGGTGTGTAGGCGCCATCTCAGTGCATTGTGCCTGAGTCTGAGCTTTCAGCCAGCGCTACACATTAGAACTGCTTTCAGCTAACCTATTGTTTCTCCTACTCCCATGTAACTGGAGGAGTCCCAAGCCTGACTTGGATTTCTTACTATTGAGTGCTATTCTGATACCTACTGGAAGCTGCTATCTTGCTCCCTTCCCATTGTTCTGCTGATTGGCTGCTGGGGGTGAGGGGGGGGGGATATCACTTCAACTTGCAGCGCAGCAGTAAAGTGTGCCTGAGTCTGAGCTTTCAGCCAGCGCTACACATTAGAACTGCTTTCACTCCCATGTAACTGGAGGAGTCCCAAGCCGGACTTGGATTTCTTACTATTGAGTGCTATTCTGATACCTACTGGAAGCTGCTATCTTGCTCCCTTCCCATTGTTCTGCTGCAGTAAAGTGTGACTGAAGTTTATCAGAGCACAGGTCACATGGCTGTGGCACCCTGGGAAAGTAAGAACAAGTCTAGCCCCATGTAAAACTTCAGAATTAAATATAAAAAAAAAAAAATTGAAATAAACATGTTTTACCATGACAGAATTCGTTTAACCTGGCCGCTATATGTTTGTGTATCTTACTGTGTATGTAACACTAACCCCCGCCCCAATGTTTTCTCCATCACAGGGATGACAATGGTGGAAGTTCGGGAATATGAAAAGGAGACGCAAGCGGCCACCAATGAAAAGATCGGTCCAGTCGCTCCCACCATCACCATTAGTGCGGAGGGGCACAGCCCGGCCATCCGAAGCGCCCCCGCCACCCCCGTGACCGGAGAGCCGCCGGAATTCCTTAGCCTTCCCAAAGAACGGACCCGTAAAACCTCAGCCCCAGACACATTGACTTTGCCCGAACTCAGAGACAGAGCCAACGGCCCTTCCAGCCATTCCCCTCCTTCCAACACGGACAGCTGAAAATATGGGGAGCGATACAATTTGCACTTTTTTTCTGCCTGTTCCAAAGGCACAGGAAATGGTACCCCAAACAAAAACTAACCCTCCCCAGACTCAAGGACATTTACACGAGGAAGACCTGCATTCATGGCATAGAGGATGGACCCTGTTACGGCTGCCATCTTGAAGCAGACAGACGATGCACGCAGAGACTTGGTGGGATAATATGGGCAAAACTGGCGTCTTAAGGGTGGCGGTTATTGAGATTTATTTCCTACAGGCCATGGTCACCCTTTCCATATAACAATAACTTACAATAGCTTCCATATAGGCAGGCTTTGGCTATTTAGATGTTGCAAGACAACAATCCCCAGCCATTTTGGGGGCCATGTTTGTCTGTTCTTGGTATTTTTAAAGAGGTTGCCCCTATCTAATACAATGCGTACAGCTCATAGTATGAGGATCATTCAGCATGTTATACCTTTGCCTTGGCAATGGGGCTGGGAAGCTGCCAATTGATATACATTCCAGATTTATATAATGACCCCCTCATCATATAGGGGCCACAGTCACCCTGCTAGGGCCCCCCTGTTCTGTTAATCTGTCCTGAGACCCTAGGAGGACATGTATAAGAAGAACACATATTCTGCCATAAATAAAAACAATGTCCATGTCTTCATATTATATTAAAGTCTTAGTCTGTATGATTAAAGGAGAACTAAAGCCTAAAATAGAATAAGGCGGGCCATGCTGTATTTTATATAGTAAACTAACTGGACCGGCCTTGGCATTTAGCAGCCCTATCACGGTAATGATTCATGGCGTCACAGTTGTTTGCCGCAGTTCCCCATCTTGGATCTTGTCAAGATATCTATTAGTGTCAGTGGCACTGCACATGCTCAGTAGGTTCAGGGCTGCTGTTAAGAAGCTAAGAGTAAATTCTGAAAACAAAGTTTCCTATACCTAGTAACCCATAGCAACCAAAGCAGTTAAGCTGTACTGATTTATTGCAGTTATTGGATCAGACAATAACTGGGGTGCCCAAGGCCATCTGTTCCATAGAGTTGCCAACTGGCTTAGCCTGTAAAATAGCAGCCAAGTCTGGGGCCGGTATTAAACATTTACCTGCAATGTACTTCATGGTAAATTTGTAATACCCTCTTGTTCTGCCCCAATCAGCCCCAATTCCCACCCAATCTCACCTTCTTCTATCCTGATCACCAAGAATCCACCCTGCAGGCTGCCACTGTAACTGCTCCACCCATTTACACTATTTCCCCACCCCTTGTGGCCCTTCCCACATCATCATCCTGCCCCCAGCACAAACCAGCTGGTGGTCTATGATTCCATAGGTGGCAATGCTACTGGCCAACCATTGTCCCTGCTTGTAATACATGATATAAATACATTTATTCTCTCCTCTCTTTTAATTATCTCTACCTTTGGGCCCATCAGTATAGCCGGCTGTGTATTTCACCCTTAATCGGCCTTTGGGCTGGTCTCTCCCAAATGCCATTGCTTTGGAAACCACTGATTCAAGGTTGGCAGGGTCAGACTGGGCTGGCGGGGCGTCGGGAACATCTCGGTGGGCCCCGCTGACTCAGACCCAATCCATGCCGGTGTTCCACAACTGATCTCCCTCCCCCCAATGGTGCCTGAAGATAAGTATAATGTACGTGTGCTTGAGGGGGAAGGGGTTGGCCGGGCGCTAAGGAGACGTCCCTGGAGTGGGTGTTGGGGGCAGAAGCCCCGGTGGGCCCTGCACACCCAAGTACGACCATGAAGGTTGATCATCTTCTGTGTGATGTGATTGGTCATCCAGAAAGCTTATGTATTGATAGATATGTTTTGTATTGATCTAATTGATTGGCCCAAATGCTGAGCAATCAGATTGTACAGAAGGTTTCAGTAGATGGCCTTTCTTAGCCATAGCGATAACAAGATAAGACGGACTGGGACGCTGATCTGTCAAAACAGATGCCCAAGTAGGGTGGCTAATGGCCATGGATATTTATACTTAATGCCAATGTCTTATCAGATAACAGAGATAGCAGGGAGTGTCAGTAATCTCCCAGCCTTGGGGTTCACTGTAACTCTATAGTAAGCCATTTGCTGCCCAGAAGGCTAAATGTACAGTCATTACTAGTTTAGCCAATGTTTCTACCACTTATTAAACCCTCCTCAGAAACTCATGACCAGTCTTCTACAACGTTTTCTGTGCTTATTCAATTTACCAGACAGCAGTGGGACAGATTATCATAACTGTGGTTGTCAGACTTTCTCAGATTAAGCCCCCTACCTTGGAGGACTAAATTGTGGTCAGAGCCCCCTTAGCCCATAACAAGGTTACAAATATATAGAAACATTGGGGTAACAGTCACCCTGCTATAGTTCCAGGGGTACCCAGGGCACAAATAAGCACTCACCCCAAATCCCCCCTAACTGGCCTTCAGGCTGGGCCCCCTTAGCCCATAACAAGGTTACAGATATATAGAAACATTGGGGTAACAGTCACCCCGCTATAGTTCCAGGGGTACCCAGGGCTCAAATAAGCACTCACCCCAAATCCCCCCCTAACTGGCCTTCAGGCTGGGCCCCCTTAGCCCATAACAAGGTTACAGATATATAGAAACATTGGGGTAACAGTCACCCCGCTATAGTTCCAGGGGTACCCAGGGCACAAATAAGCACTCACCCCAAATCCCCCCCTAACTGGCCTTCAGGCTGGGCCCCCTTAGCCCATAACAAGGTTACAGATATATAGAAACATTGGGGTAACAGTCACCCTGCTATAGTTCCAGGGGTACCCAGGGCACAAATAAGCACTCACCCCAAATCCCCCCTAACTGGCCTTCAGGCTGGGCCCCCTTAGCCCATAACAAGGTTACAGATATATAGAAACATTGGGGTAACAGTTACCCTGCTATAGTTCCAGGGGTACCCAGGGCACAAATAAATGATCCCCAAAGTCACTGCTTCAGGGGCAGCCAGGGACATAATTTGTGAACCACAACAGGGCAGGGAGATGTAGTTGAACAACATACAAAGAGCTCCAAGCTGCCGTCCCTCAGCCCTTACTCTGTACTAATACAAACCCTGGCTGTTATCTCCTCCCTATTTGATCCGGTCTGTTAGAGACCAATGAAAGTGTGCGGCTGTTGATGCTGTTCCCTCTGCTGCATGGAACCTATCAGGATGGATAGACAGTCGGTAAACAGGTTTGGCTACTTAAATATTTGCACTTCGGGCAGCCCGACCATTCCATTTATAGCCAAAAAGTTGAAATAAAACTTCTTTCATGTAAAATAATCTGTATTTATGTCTATTTATTACGGGGTAGAGTAATAAAGTGGCAAAGTTTGCACCGGGTGTAATGAACCACTCAAAAGCAAGCAATAACTTTCATCATTTCCTAGTTAGCTGCATTGGGTCACCTGACATGGTGTCCATTTTGCACCCTCTAGGTGATTATATCCTATTATTTAAAGTAAATGAAAAATCGACCCCCCCCCCCCCCCCCGAATGGCTCTACTGTGCTTTCCAAGTCGTTTTCATGCACAAAAACCCATTTTATTCAGTAATGACAGTGTCCCTTTAAGACAAGTGTATTTTGTGCTCTGACACCAAGAAGCTTGTTTTTGCCGCGTATAAGCGCCGCCGGTTGGCTCATCGCCAGGCAGAAGAATGAAAATAAATTAGCCCAGAAATACACATTAATATTCAGATTTTCACCAAACACCAATCTGATGACTCAGAAGATTCTATTTGCGTCGTAACGGGGGGGGGGGGGGGGGGGGGAAGTCATGTTAAGTCCTCCCCTCCCTGAGTGTCTGATGAATCCCTCTGGGAATTTTTCCCAAGCAAAAACCAGGTGAAAGTAGGCAGAGAAATTCAACGTATGTGCAGGAACCTGATGATGATGATTCATTCCTCAGTTGCAATAACCCCCCTATAAATGGAAATGGAAGCTGCCCGTTGCATTCCTGGGGGTGGGTTCGAGGGAACAATATGTCGGCCTCCGTAACCCGCTTCTTGCTACAATTCAGCCAAACAATAACAAACATAGTGGTTCTCATTTATCAACACTGGGCAAATCTGTCCATGGGCAGTAACCCATAGCAACCAATCAGTGATTGGCTTTTCTAAAGGTGGCCATACACAGGCCGATTGTAGCTGCCGATATTGGTCCCTTAGACCGATTCGGCAGCTTATTGGCCCGTGTAGGGGCACTACCGACAGACCTGCCCGACCCATATCTGGCCTGAAATCGGGCAGATATTGATCGGGCAGGTTAATAAATTCAGTCAGATCAGGGGCCGCATCGGCTCTTTGATGCGGTCCCCGAACCGACTGTGCCCATTACCGTTGTTATAATTCGATCATTTGGCCCCAGGGCCAAATGACCAAATTAGCCTGAATTCGCCTGATATCGCCCACCCGTAGGTGGGGATATCGGGAGAAGATCCGCTCGCTTGGCGACATCGCCACGTGTATGGCCACCTTTAGTCAGTTGCAGGTAGAACAAGGAATACAACAATTTGATTGGTTGCCATGGGTTACTGCCCACGGGCGAATTTGCCCAGTGTTGATAAATGACCCCCAGTGAGTTATTCTGCAGGGCAGGGAGCCATATCTCTATATTGTATCGCTCCTGAGCTTATCCCTTTAATCCTGGCCTTATGCCTATAAAAAAGAGTGTTGATCTCTCGCCTATTTTAGGATCAGCCTTTGGGACCATTAGGCTAGAATCTATACTTCATTTATTTACTAATATAATACGGTAAAATGATGAATAGTAAACTTCAATGTAAAGCGAAAACAAAATTAAAGGAGAACTATACCCCCAACCAATGTAGGTCTCTATAACTATATATATCAACAGCTCATATGTAAAGCCCTGCTTCATCTAAACAAACCATTTTCATATAAATATACTTATTTAGCAGTATGTGCCATTGGGTAATCCTAAATAGGAAACTGCCATTTTAAGTACTAAGGGCCGCCCCCTGGGATCATAGGAGTCACAGTGCACATAAACACGCCAATGCACACATACATGCTAGGCCCCATCAGCCAATGAATGGGCAGAGTTCTGCCTTTTGCTCCCACACTACTTCCTGTTACAGTTAGAGCTGCATCACTTCCTGTCAGCTGATCTCTGAGGGAGCACACAGCCCATCACTAAATGGCGGCTCAAGGGAAAGGATGTAAAAAGGCAATATTTACTGATATATATATTCCAGTTTGGCCAGATTCTTTAATAGGCCACGTAACATAATATAAACTATCTGTTGTGGTTCATTCTGGGGGTGTAGTTTCCCTTTAAGTGCTCTTCTGAGCACTTTTGCTTCTTACATTAATAAAATTAGGATAATAGTCACCTGTTACCTATTTGGCAATGTTAATATGTTGAATTTGACACAACAGCACCACCTGCTGATCATTTTGCCTGAGTGGACACAGTCGGCATGAAATTAAGTTAGTGAGAAGAGGAAAGTCTTGTGGTGCTGCTCTGCCTAGAACTGACCGAAGGAACATCACTTGACTCTTCTCTGCTCCCTGACTTCATTTTCTGAGCCGAGCAACATCACAAGACTTTCATCTTCTCAGTAACTTCATTTTCTGCCGACCGTATGCAGTTGGTCGAAATGGCCATCAGGTGGTCCTTTTGTTTCAAATTCATTATATTCGTGGTGCAAAACTGCTAATATCTTAAGGACCTTTTCCTTTAATAAGCTTACTAGCTGCAGGTTCTGAGGCAATTTGCAATTGGTCTTCTTTTTCTATTTTCAGCGACTTTTGAATGATTCGCCTGTCTCTGTATTCATACTCGGGAATGTTTTATTACTTATCCTATTCGTGACCTTTCCTTTCACCTGTTAGTCAAACCACTGCCTGGTTGCTATGGTAAGACCCTGGCAACCTGATAAAAATCTGCAAACCTATGGGGCATATTAACAAAGTGGGGGGGGGGGAAGGAATATGCCAGAAAATGGTTTAATAACTGGTGCAAAATAAATAGCATCTTTATAAAGCTGTGTCGTTCTCCTTACGTATGACTTTGCGGCGCCCATAAGTATCGCTGGCGGGATCAGTGACCCCGGCAACCGGAGAGCCGGCTAATTGTGAGGCAAGTCTTTATTAATATTGATTTTTATTGCTCATTACAATTTATGTACCAAGAACAGAACTGGATGTTTCAGGGGAGAAAAAGCTGTCTCTGTAACACAGAGTACCCATATGATTCATCTCAGCCAAAAAGAAAAAAAAAAAAAACTTGCTCGCTAATTTTCCCGAATTAGAAACAGAGCTGACAGCCTTGTGTCAAAACTTCACACTTTGTGCCGGCTAGTGGCCACTGGCGGTACTGCAACAATCTAGAACATCTCTCTGCCCAAAAACCTTCCCATTCCCATAACCAAGATCAAAAGTGATGGGGCACCATCCAGGGCAAGAAGGAAGGCATGAAAGTAGTTCAGTCTGGGATATATAACCTGAGGCAGGTTTGGGGTACTGCCTTGCACCACACAGGACTGTATTTAGGCCCAGTTCTGCCCTAGCTACCAGCACTCAGCCAACCCCCTTCTCTTGGACATCGGCACCGGTGCAAATGGTTCTGCTGTCCTGAGTGTCAGCCATCACAGCAGCTTTGTTGTTGGATATAGCCGCAAGTTCCCGGCCAGCCACTAATGCTGCCACCCTAGGAACAGACCCTTGGATCCCTATATGGTAAATATGACCCTGGCCACACAGTTGTTTTTGGAACACTGGCCACTAGTAGAAGGATTAGACTTTATATTTATGACCTGGGTGCAGGATGGAAAGCAGTGGGTGATGGTGTGTCTGGGTGCTGGTCATAGAATGGAAGAGAACATGGTGGGTGCAGGTTGGGAAGCAGTGGGGGATGGTGTGGCTGGGTGTTGGTTATTGGTTATTGAATAGAAGAGAACTTGGTGGACAGGGGTTGGGAAGCAGTGGTTGCTGGTGTGTCTGGGTGCTGGTCATAGAATGGAAGAGAACATGGTGGATGCAGGTTGGGAAGCAGTGGGTGATGGTGTGGCTGGGCGCTGGTCATTGAATGGAAGAGAACATGGTGGATGCAGGTTGGGAAGCAGTGGGTGATGGTGTGGCTGGGTGTAGGTCATAGAATGGAAGAGAACATGATGGGTGCAGGTTGGGAAGCAGTGGGTGATGGTGTGGCTGGGTGTAGGTCATAGAATGGAAGAGAACATGATGGGTGCAGGTTGGGAAGCAGTGGGTGATGGTGTGGCTGGGTGTAGGTCATAGAATGGAAGAGAACATGGTGGATGCAGGTTGGGAAGCAGTGGGTGATGGAGTGGCTGGGTGTTGGTTATTAAATAGAAGAGAACTTGTTGGGTGTGGAAAGCAGTGGGTGATGGTGTGGCTGGGTGTAGGTCACTGAATAGAAGAGAACTTGGTGGGTGCAGGATGAGAAGCAGTGGGTGATGGTGTGGCTGGGTGTAGGTCACTGAATAGAAGAGAACTTGGTGGGTGCAGGATGAGAAGCAGTGGGTGATGGTGTGGCTGGGTGCTGGTCATAGAATGGCAGAGGACTTGGCATTTGCGAGTGGGGAAGCAGTGGGTCAGTGGTGGATTGAAAAACTTCTGACATCTCTACACTAGGGGGTGCCAGTGTAGGTGAAGGGGAAATCCATTTATACCATACCCTTACAATTAGCTTAACCTGTTGATAAAGAATCTCTTAGACATGGTAGTGTCCATTAGTGATATATGGGTCAAGAATTTCCCACCCTGCCCTTATCCTACCACTTCTCAACCCAGAAGATCTGAGCCCCCACCACTCTGGGGGGCGTGTCCTCTGGTGTCTGTTATGGGGCGGGTATGAGGGCAGTGGTTACATTACAAGAAGAGAGGGGCCTTGATATAAGTTTGGCCTACAACCCATCCCTGAAGGTACTCAGCCAACCGACAATCACTTGAACCCATACACAGTAACTGCTAGCCAAGTGCCCTTTTTAGAGGGACCTACAAATTCTCTTTAGAGCAAGATGTTGGGTGGGAGAAACAATCAGTCCTTTCCTCTTAATGACTTTAATTAACTGCCTGAAATCAGCAAGTCCCTTCCTAGAGGTCAGCCAGCCTCACCCAGCTCTGTACGACCATCATATACAGAGTCAGAATTCTGTTTCCTGCACTCCGTCTTGTCTCCATGGTAACTGACGCTGCGGTTACTGTTAACTGTGGTTACCTTGGCAACTGCAGCCGAGACCAACAGTAGCAGTCTGCTTAGCATCTTTAAATAGTGCTGTAACTTTTGAAGTTAGGACTTGTCTGTCGGGTTATTTAAGGCAGTAGCTATGGCAATCAGTTACTCGGCCATTTTGATTATCTGATCAGCGGTTATAGCAGAGTATTTCTATGTGTTTCTGGCCTGTTCTATGTTGTATGTTATTAGGATCACCCGTGTGGTACAAACCCCACCCAAACTGCTGCAACTGTTATACCCCACCCCGGTGGCTAGATTTGGTCACGTATTTGTAACATGGCATCAGTCCATTTTGCTGAATACCTTCGTTGTATTTGTCTAATGGATATATATTGTTCCTGGCTTATCTTGCAGTTTCAGCCTTACACTGAACTCCATTGTTGCCTGGGCTACAAGGGCTCCAAAGGCATTGCCACACAGGGGGTTTTGATATCCAATGTTCTCCAGGGATGGATTTGCACTGATAGGCAAAAGCTTAGCCACAAAGCAAGACAGTGCTGCTGTTTATTGAGAATAAAGAAGGAGACACAACCTCAAGGGGAAAAACACTCTTTAAATGCAAAAAAGAAAAGATTCATCACATTTTAACTTTACCATCCATTTCACAAATGCATCTGGATCACCAGAACCCATCACAGAAGTAGGGTAGGCCCCCATCTTCGGTTGGGTTTATGGGTAGGACCGTTGAGCCTCGGTGGGAATAGCACTAGTGCCGGTTAGCTGATATCTGCTCCATCTAACCCTGCCATGTCAGTCTCTGAATCTGCCCCAATGGTACCTCTGAAGAGCAGGTGGAATGCATTACTGCTTGCAGGGGTTTTGTTGGGGTCCGACTGGACTTGCTCCGGCTTCAGGGATGAAAAAGGGAATGGGCCGAAAGACAAAACCTGGGTTTCCAACTCAGCCAGGATCTGCAGGGAATACTTCATCTCATGCTCGCTGTTGGGGAAGAGAGAATGTACAGGTTACAGATATATAGAAACATTGGGGTAACAGTCACCCTGCTATAGTTCCAGGGGTACCCAGGGCACAAATAAGCACTCACCCCAAATCCCCCCCTAACTGGCCTTCAGGCTGGGCCCCCTTAGCCCATAACAAGGTTACAGATATATAGAAACATTGGGGTAACAGTCACCCCGCTATAGTTCCAGGGGTACCCAGGGCACAAATAAGCACTCACCCCAAATCCCCCCCTAACTGGCCTTCAGGCTGGGCCCCCTTAGCCCATAACAAGGTTACAGATATATAGAAACATTGGGGTAACAGTCACCCTGCTATAGTTCCAGGGGTACCCAGGGCACAAATAAGCACTCACCCCAAATCCCCCCTAACTGGCCTTCAGGCTGGGCCCCCTTAGCCCATAACAAGGTTACAGATATATAGAAACATTGGGGTAACAGTCACCCCGCTATAGTTCCAGGGGTACCCAGGGCACAAATAAGCACTCACCCCAAATCCCCCCCTAACTGGCCTTCAGGCTGGGCCCCCTTAGCCCATAACAAGGTTACAGATATATAGAAACATTGGGGTAACAGTCACCCTGCTATAATTCCAGGGGTACCCAGGGCACAAATAAGCATTCACCCCAAATCCCCCCCTAAATGGCCTTCAGGCTGGGCCCCCTTAGCCCATAACAAGGTTACAGATATATAGAAACATTGGGGTAACAGTCACCCTGCTATAGTTCCAGGGGTACCCAGGGCACAAAAAGCACTCACCCCAAATCCCCCCCTAACTGGCCTTCAGGCTGGGCCCCCTTAGCCCATAACAAGGTTACAGATATATAGAAACATTGGGGTAACAGTCACCCTGCTATAGTTCCAGGGGTACCCAGGGCACAAATAAGCACTCACCCCAAATCCCCCCCTAACTGGCCTTCAGGCTGGGCCCCCTTAGCCCATAACAAGGTTACAGATATATGGAAACATTGGGGTAACAGTCACCCTGCTATAGTTCCAGGGGTACCCAGGGCACCATAACCCACTCACCCCAAATCTCCCCCTAACTGGCCTTCAGGCTGGGCCCCCTTGGCCCATAACAAGGCTAACAAGGAGAGCAGTAATGGTTGCCCCCCAGTTTGTAGGGCGGATACCTGTACATAGTGAACATGGAGGGGATGCTGTAGTCTCGCAGCAGTAAGAGAGTAGGAAGCCAGCCCTCGGCAAGGCCCTGAGATGCATGGAACCCTGGGGGATAAAAAGAGCAAATATGGAGATTAGAATGAGACAAAGAATAAAAAGAAAAGAAGGAAGAAATATATGGGGGTAAGATGGCTGCCAAGAGAATAAAGGCTACATAGCCGATAGCAGTTGGTAATTAAACTCTTCAGACCAAAAGCTCCCCTTACTGGACATTGCTAAGCAACGCTGTGAGGCTGCGCAGGGGTTAATCAGGCACCATATGGAGCATCCGAGTGTGAATTCCGTGGGCCTGGGGGCATTTATATATATAGCGCCGGGAGATAGACTGCAAATCTGTGAGGGATTAATAAGCGGGACAGGGGGAGATTGGGGTGGGAGGCCTCTCAGCTTGTTATGGTGATGGCAGCTCTAACACCACAGGTGACTGGGACTTCTCTGTGTCTGTCATTCCCCGTCCCACAGGTCTCATTGGCCTAATGGCCAACTACTATGTACCAGCGTGTCACAGCGCCCCAGCCTAGGTACTTACATGGGGATCACAGCGCCCCAGCCTAGGTACTTACATGGGGATCACAGCGCCCCAGCCTAGGTACTTACATGGGGGTCACAGCGCCCCAGCCTAGGTACTTACATGGGGGTCCCAACACCCCAGCCTAGGTACTTACATGGGGATCCCAACCCCCCAGCCTAGGTACTTACATGGGGGTCACAGCGCCCCAGCCTAGGTACTTACATGGGGGTCACAGCGCCCCAGCCTAGGTACTTACATGGGGATCACAGCGCCCCAGCCTAGGTACTTACATGGGGGTCACAGCGCCCCAGCCTAGGTACTTACATGGGGGTCACAGCGCCCCAGCCTAGGTACTTACATGGGGGTCACAGCGCCCTAGCCTAGGTACTTACATGGGGATCACAGCGCCCCAGCCTAGGTACTTACATGGGGATCACAGCGCCCCAGCCTAGGTACTTACATGGGGATCACAGCGCCCCAGCCTAGGTACTTACATGGGGGTCACAGCGCCCCAGCCTAGGTACTTACATGGGGGTCACAGCGCCCTAGCCTAGGTACTTACATGGGGATCACAGCGCCCCAGCCTAGGTACTTACATGGGGGTCACAGCACCCCAGCCTAGGGACTTACATGGGGATCCCAACACCCCAGCCTAGGTATTTACATGGGGATCCCAACACCCCAGCCTAGGTACTTACATGGGGATCCCAACACCCCAGCCTAGGTACTTACATGGGGATCACAGCGCCCTAGCCTAGGTACTTACATGGGGGTCACAGCGCCCCAGCCTAGGTACTTACATGGGGGTCACAGCACCCCAGCCTAGGTACTTACATGGGGATCACAGCGCCCTAGCCTAGGTACTTACATGGGCATCACAGCGCCCCAGCCTAGGTACTTACATGGGGGTCACAGCACCCCAGCCTAGGGACTTACATGGGGGTCACAGCGCCCCAGCCTAGGTACTTACATGGGGGTCACAGCACCCCAGCCTAGGTACTTACATGGGGGTCACAGCTCCCCAGCCTAGGTACTTGCATGGGGATCACAACACCCCAGCCTAGGTACTTACATGGGGGTCCCAACACCCCAGCCTAGGTACTTACATGGGGATCACAACACCCCAGCCTAGGTACTTACATGGGGGTCCCAACACCCCAGCCTAGGTACTTGCATGGGGATCACAGCGCCCCAGCCTAGGTACTTACATGGGGGTCACAGCGCCCCAGCCTAGGTACTTACATGGGGGTCACAGCGCCCCAGCCTAGGTACTTACATGGGGGTCCCAACACCCCAGCCTAGGTACTTACATGGCGGTCCCAACACCCCAGCCTAGGTACTTACATGGGGGTCACAGCACCCCAGCCAAGGTACTTACATGGGGGTCCCAACACCCCAGCCTAGGTACTTACATGGGGGTCACAGCGCCCCAGCCTAGATACTTACATGGGGGTCACAGCGCCCCAGCCTAGGTACTTACATGGGGGTCACAGCGCCCCAGCCTAGGTACTTACATGGGGGTCACAGCACCCCAGCCTAGGTACTTACATGGGGGTCACAGCGCCCCAGCCTAGGTACTTACATGGGGGTCACAGCGCCCCAGCCTAGGTACTTACATGGGGTTCCCAACACCCCAGCCTAGGTACTTACATGGGGGTCCCAACACCCCAGCCTAGGTACTTACATGGGGGTCACAGTGCCCCAGCCTAGATACTTACATGGGGGTCACAGCGCCCCAGCCTAGGTACTTACATGGGGGTCACAGCGCCCCAGCCTAGGTACTTACATGGGGGTCACAGCGCCCCAGCCTAGGTACTTACATGGGGGTCACAGCGCCCCAGCCTAGGTACTTACATGGGGGTCACAGCACCCCAGCCTAGGTACTTACATGGGGGTCACAGCACCCCAGCCTAGGTACTTACATGGGGGTCACAGCGCCCCAGCCTAGGTACTTACATGGGGGTCACAGCGCCCCAGCCTAGGTACTTACATGGGGATCCCAACACCCCAGCCTAGGTACTTACATGGGGGTCCCAACACCCCAGCCTAGGTACTTACATGGGGGTCCCAACACCCCAGCCTAGGTACTTACATGGGGGTCCCAACACCCCAGCCTAGGTACTTACATGGGGATCCCAACCCCCCAGCCTAGGTACTTACATGGGGATCCTAACCCCCCAGCCTAGGTACTTACATGGGGGTCCCAACACCCCAGCCTAGGTACTTACATGGGGGTCACAGCGCCCCAGCCTAGGTACTTACATGGGGGTCACAGCGCCCCAGCCTAGGTACTTACATGGGGGTCACAGCGCCCCAGCCTAGGTACTTACATGGGGGTCACAGCGCCCCAGCCTAGGTACTTACATGGGGGTCCCAACACCCCAGCCTAGGTACTTACATGGGGGTCCCAACACCCCAGCCTAGGTACTTACATGGGGGTCACAGCGCCCCAGCCTAGGTACTTACATGGGGGTCCCAACACCCCAGCCTAGGTACTTACATGGGGGTCCCAACACCCCAGCCTAGGTACTTACATGGGGGTCCCAACACCCCAGCCTAGGTACTTACATGGGGGTCACAGCGCCCCAGCCTAGGTACTTACATGGGGGTCCCAACACCCCAGCCTAGGTACTTACATGAGGGTCACAGCACCCCAGCCTAGATACTTACATGGGGGTCACAGCGCCCCAGCCTAGATACTTACATGGGGATCCCAACACCCCAGCCTAGGTACTTACATGGGGGTCACAGCGCCCCAGCCTAGGTACTTACATGGGGGTCACAGCGCCCCAGCCTAGGTACTTACATGGGGATCCCAACACCCCAGCCTAGGTACTTACATGGGGGTCCCAACACCCCAGCCTAGGTACTTACATGGGGATCCCAACACCCCAGCCTAGGTACTTACATGGGGGTCCCAACACCCCAGCCTAGGTACTTACATGGGGATCCCAACACCCCAGCCTAGGTACTTACATGGGGGTCACAGCGCCCCAGCCTAGGTACTTACATGGGGGTCACAGCGCCCCAGCCTAGGTACTTACATGGGGATCCCAACACCCCAGCCTAGGTACTTACATGGGGGTCCCAACACCCCAGCCTAGGTACTTACATGGGGATCCCAACACCCCAGCCTAGGTACTTACATGGGGGTCCCAACACCCCAGCCTAGGTACTTACATGGGGATCCCAACACCCCAGCCTAGGTACTTACATGGGGATCCCAACCCCCCAGCCTAGGTACTTACATGGGGATCCCAATACCCCAGCCTAGGTACTTACATGGGGATCCCAACCCCCCAGCCTAGATACTTACAACACCCCAGCTTGCTTTGTGAGACTATTTTACAATTTTATTGTTATTGTTACTTTTTATTACTTATCTTTCTAGTCAGCCCCTCTCCTATCATATTCCAGTTT
Organism: Xenopus tropicalis; assembly: GCF_000004195.4. Classification (NCBI taxonomy): domain Eukaryota; kingdom Metazoa; phylum Chordata; class Amphibia; order Anura; family Pipidae; genus Xenopus; species Xenopus tropicalis. The sequence continues at coordinate 14,111,040 of NC_030685.2, read as the reverse complement.
CTTATTTAAACCACGGCCTGTTTGCTAGGGTAAATTAAACCCAACCAGATATCTGCTGAAATCCCAAACTGGAGGACAAAATGCTAAATAATTAAAAAACCACAGAAAATACAAAGTGAAGACTATTTGCAAACTGTCTCATCGTATTAAAGTTAATTTTAAGGTGGACAACCCATTTAACTGAGGAATTCTGACCCTTCTATATTCATTAATTATGTGTGCCCCGTTATTTCCTATGGTGACTAATTGGTGACTAATTCGTGACTAATTGGTGACTAACGGTGACTAATTGTACAGGTAGCACTAATGCAGCGCAATGTACAATAAGGAAAATGTGCCCAGTGCCCAAGTCCCTGTATAACAGTAGATGGCTGATGCTTGGCTCAGTTTGGGGCCATTTCACTGTTATTTATGGTATGAAAAGCTTGTTTTATCCAACAATAGTGAAATCCCTATGAATAGGCTCCTTACCGGACTGTACCAGTGAAATGCGATCAGCAGCCGGGCGGCCATTGTGTTCCTCACTACACTGGAATGTCAGGCGTTTGATGCCCGCTGACTCTTTCTACTATATCAAAGGGCAATAAAAGGGATGTATGTGACTTACGTAGCTGCCATGGCATGTGGCCTATTGCATTGTAAATCCTATGCGTGCCTCTGTCATACTGTATTTAGAAGGTCAGGCTGAATGCCCTTGGTGCCCTATTGCAATTCTTGTTGTTTGTCATTTACTCAAAGGTGTGGCGACTGGATGTCTGACAAGGAGCTGTTTTAGGGGGGCTCCAGGCAGGGGTCACTAAGAAATGAAAATAGTTCAGTATCACAGACCAGTAGCTGTAAGATAATGTGGCTTTTTGCCACCCCTGGTAAAGTGCCATCTGAGGCAAGGCTTCTACTGTGTCTGTGGAATAGTAGGGAGAGATGGTGCCTATAGTAGCAGTGGGGGGATAATAGCCTCTGGGAAGGGACTGTGGCTGTGGGATAGCAGGTATAGTAGGGAGAGATGGTGCCTATAGTAGCAGTGGGGGGATAATAGCCTCTGGGAAGGGACTGGGGCTGTGGGATAGCAGGTATAGTAGGGAGAGATGGTGCCTATAGTAGCAGTGGGGGGATAATAGCCTCTGGGAAGGGACTGGGGCTGTGGGATAGCAGGTATAGTAGGGAGAGATGGTGCCTATAGTAGCAGTGGGGGGATAATAGCCTCTGGGAAGGGACTGGGGCTGTGGGATAGCAGGTATAGTAGGGAGAGATGGTGCCTATAGTAGCAGTGGGGGGATAATAGCCTCTGGGAAAGGACTGGGGCTGTGGGATAGCAGGTATAGTAGGGAGAGATGGCGCCTATAGTAGCAGTGGGGGGATAATAGCCTCTGGGAAGGGACTGGGGCTGTGGGATAGCAGGTATAGTAGGGAGAGATGGTGCCTATAGTAGCAGTGGGGGGATAATAGCCTCTGGGAAGGGACTGGGGCTGTGGGATAGCAGGTATAGTAGGGAGAGATGGTGCCTATAGTAGCAGTGGGGGGATAATAGCCTCTGGGAAGGGACTGGGGCTGTGGGATAGCAGGTATAGTAGGGAGAGATGGTGCCTATAGTAGCAGTGGGGGGATAATAGCCTCTGGGAAGGGACTGGGGCTGTGGGATAGCAGGTATAGTAGGGAGAGATGGTGCCTATAGTAGCAGTGGGGGGATAATAGCCTCTGGGAAGGGACTGGGGCTGTATCAACCCTCAAAAAGCCTGGTCTGCTCCTGATTCCCTAGCCCTCAGGCCTTTACTCACTCTTTTGACATTGTAAACAATGTAGGTTGTACATGATGTAACAGAGTATTGTTCTTAAAAGCTGGTGCTAAGACCTTTAATGCCCAGAGTAGCTAAGCACAGACTATGTGCTATGGAGATATCACCACCTTCAGAGATCTAAGCCTCGTTCTATTCTGTAGTTCCAAATCCCTGCTGAATCTATTTGTGGACGTCACTACAGGGGATGCAGTGGTGTCAAGTGCGCAATGTATGTGATCTCAGGCCTGAGCTTGAGCTGGTGGTGTTGGCAGGATCCTGTAGCCTCGGATCAACAGGCATCAAGAGAGATTCGCAGCTAAAGCCCTACCCATACTGTAAATGCACAAGATTTTTCCAACTCCCCATAAAGCCATAACCACCGATATGGAGGTAGAGCAGTAGTTGAGAGCTAAGGCGGCACCTGTTTCGTTGCTCTTCTAAGAAAATATTTGAAATATAAACTCCTCCACTTCGAGAGTCTAAATATAAGGCCATATCAGGTGGCTGGTTATCTCATTTGCCTGGAAAAGTTAGTACCCAATATACAGTAGTTACTAACTAATCATATGTATTTACATTATACCAGTTGCTCACAACCTGATAGGCTGGCATCCTTAGGGAGCTTAGAGCAGTGGCTGTCGAGCCTTATACCATATATGGTCATATTTGGCCTCCTTGACCAATGTGGGACCCCCAAGGAGGTTCTGAACTGCAAGATTCCAAAAAGCTCTGCTTTATGAGACCAAGGAAGACTGCTTTCACACTGAGTAGTATTCCCTATGTTCAACTTACCTGGATGAAAGCCGACTACGAGATCAGGCCGTGCAGCTTGTTGGCTCTCGATCACTGTTTCCCAGAAGACATGATACAGTCCCTTGTACCCACTCACATAAACTCTTCCCCTTGGCCCATAAGCCACCAGGGGAGGTCTCATAACAGGGCCGTCCACTACTTCAGGTCCCACCATTACCACCTCTATGCCTTGGTTTCCAGGAAACATTTTGGCGAGTTCATCATAGTCAGTAGCTCTGATGTTCAGGGTCTCGATATGAGAAGCCCCAATGACATGAACAGTTATTGGTTTAACGTAAGGGTCCACGCTGAAGGCATTAATGGCAAAACCAATGGTCATGGGTCTAGTGAAGAAATCCGTCATCAGACGCTTGATCGATTCTCTGAGTTCATTGTCTTCTGGTCTTGGCTTCCCAGCATTTGACCACAGAATCGCCATATATCGACTTGCCATTATACTGTCCAATTTCTCCTCCAGGCCCTCTTGCATGGAAAACCAGTCTTCCCAGTTCTTCAACTCAGAAAAAGGCTTGATCCATGGTTTTGTAGGAAATGGAATGTCTCCTATAAGACAAGAATACAAGGTCAATAAATCCAATGGAAACATAGTTCTGGTGACATTCTTCTCCAGTTATCCAGGACCATCATCATAAACCCAGTTAACTCACCTACCCCAACCCAAATGAAACCCTATAAGTGGCAGTTACAAGAAGTGCCATGCTATGTGGGAAAAAAGCAAGTAACTTACTTGCCCTTTCATCATTACCTGTAAATATCAACCATTCTACCAGTCTGTCGATTGCTGCCAGCTTTAGTTTTCTGCAGAACTTCTTATGGAATGGCCAGTTCTCTCTCTGGCATTCAGAACCGCAGTAATATACATTCTGACACCTGCAGAAGGACAGCAATGGAGATGAGATTGGCACAAGCCGAGCTAAGGGAATTAGCTTAGTTCAAGGTAAAGGCTTGAATGAAAACTATGAAGGACTGACCACAATTTCACATAATGGACACATATGTGTAATAACGAAACTTTCATTAATCATAAAGACTAAAATGTGGCCAATATGAACCCCACCCTTTGTTACCTTTTGCACCGTCTCATACTCCGAGGGTCTGGCAGGAGTGATGGAAGTTTCTTGCACTGAGCACAAAATTTGTAAGTGTCCTCCATCTTTTGAAACATATCATAATAGGTTCGGATGCCAAAATTTGTGGTTAAGCTTTTACCATCCACTGCAGTCCTATAGAGGAAAGGGAAGCAAAGAGGGGCAATAAGATAAAAGGTGGTAAGGTGAAAAAGGGACTTATGGGTTGAGTGTAGGTAGCAACTCCTTGTGTGTATGTTACCATCTAATTCAGCGGTTCTCAACCTGTGGGTTGGGACCCCTTTGGCGGTCGAACGACCCTTTCCCAGGGGTCGCCTAAGACCATCAGAAAACACATATTTCCGATGGTCTTAGGAATCATTTTATGGTGGGGGGTCACCACAACATGAGGAACTGTATTAAAGGGTGGCGGCATTAGGGAGGTTGAGAACCACTTATGGAACTATGATTTTTGCACTATCAAAGTCATCTTAGATAAATACATTTATGCAGACCCCTATACTGTAAGTTTTTTTTCTCCTGAGCAGTAAATTTGATTTTTAGGAGCTTATATAAACCTAGGAGGTTATTTAAGGAGGCCACCAGAAGAGAATATACTGGGTATCAAGTTTGTTTTTGTAGTTTACATTAGGAAAAAGGCTAAACTCTGGCCCTAAATTTCTAGAAGTAAAAGGTAGGGTCATGAAAGGTGTTGAGCCTGTAGAGCACTGATCCCCAACCAGTGGCTCGTGAGCAAAATGTTGCTTATTAACCCCTTTGATGTTGCTCCCAGTGGCCTCAAAGTAGGAGGCCATTTTTAAATCTGTAGCTTGGAGTCAAGTTTTGGAGACACAATTCTACTCCAATCAAAGCCTCCTGTATGGGGCTACCAAATAGCCAATCACAGTCCCTATTTGGCATACCCAAAGAACTTTTTTCATGCTTGTGTGGCTCACCAACACTTTTTGTAGCTCATGAGAAAAAAAAAGTTGGGGATCCCTGCTGTAGACAAAGACTAAGGCCTATTTGAGAATACAAGGAAGAGAGTCTTTTCATTGGAAAGACAAAGGCATTTACTGAGAAAACAAGAAAACAGAATGCAAGAGAGAGAAAAACTAGACTAGATAAGTATAGTGGAAAATTAAAAAATAAAGTTTTGAAGAGGAGAAGAAAGTAAGACATGAAGGCTATAGGCAAGAATGGATAAAGAAAGGAAGGAAAGGCAAAACACAAACATGGAAGGCTTCCCATTGAGAATATACAGGAGACAGCCTACCTGTACTCTTCATAGCTCTTCAAATTGAGTTTCTCAAGAATGACATTGGACAGACCAGGCACATTACTGTCCATAGACATGAAACCAAGTGAGTCTGTGTAATAGCTACTCGTTGCAGCAGACACCATTGGCTGCTTTTGCTGGGGGCGGTTGCTCTTTGCAGATTTTTTCTTCTGAGACATGGCAGCAAGATGGTTATATCTGAAAAGAAAGGGAGGCATATGGGAAGTCACTCTTGTGAATCTGTAAATTGTATTTGTTGCAAAGGGTTTAGAGCAAGAATGCCCAACCAGCAACCCTTACGTTCTCTGCACACTAAACTGCTGGTGGTTGTATCTCAGCAGCTAAAATTCTACATATTGGGCACTGAGACAATTAAAATACTCAGTAGAGGGTCATTAGAAGTTTAGATGAATAGTAGCAATATCTACATCTCATTAAAGTCAAAGTAGTTTGGCCTTTCTTTAGGCTTTTCTGGTGGATTGGATGGATTAGACTCGTCACATACAACGACACCAATGTCATAACCAGATAGGAGTCTACAGGGTTCCTTTACAAAGCAAGCATAGCTGGCACACAGCATAGAATTAAACAGTATACAGAATTCATCTGTTCACTGTGATTTAGCCCACACAGATACCTTCTATAGGCAGACATTAATTCCAGGATTTGGATTTACGTAATGGTAAGGTGCAGATCTTATCTTGAACCTTAGGAGTAAAGGTCCCCATACACGGGCCGATAGTAGCTGCCGATATCGATCCCTTGGACCTGAAATCTGGCCTGAAATCTGATCGGAAATCGTCCAGATCTCGATTGGGCAGGTTAGAAAATCTAGTCGGATCGGGGACCGCATTGGCTCGTTGATGCGGTCCCCAGACCGACTTTACCTATGCCCGTCATTATAATTAGTTTGTTTGGCCCCAGGGCCAAACGATCGAATTAGCCTGGATTCTCCCCATATCGCCCACCCGTAGGTGGGGGATATCGGGAGAAGATCCGCTCCCTTGGCGACATTGCCAAGCGAGCAGATCTGCCAGTGTATGGGGACCTTAAGACAAAGGCTAGACCTGATCTAAGAATATCTGTACACCCCCCACCACCACCATGGCACCAAGCTGCCTAGATAAGATCTACCCATGACCCTCAGATGTCAAATCCAGTGCTGCCAAATTATATCATCTTGTCAAACTGGTGCCAAAAAAAACTTGACAAAAGTTGTCTGGATTGCTGTGGACTTGACACCAGGTTGTAAATTGACCATTTTTGCTTATTTATCTGGCCTGCTGCCACTACTAGTTTAATGGTTTTCTATAGTTTAGATGGCAACCTCTATATCATTGATTCAAGGCCACTGTAGGAAGTCAACAGCAAGCAGGGCCTCTAGTGTGGAGAAAGGAACGGGAGGGCCCAGGTACTAAGTTCCATCTACCTGTCAAACTAAGCTGGAGATCATATTAAGTTGAAAAGATATCATTGATGATAGTATAGGTAGTATGAAGATTTTGGTAGAAGAATGGAAAGGGTGACAAAGCAACTCGTACCTCCTTACTTGCACCCAAATAATGCCTATGCTATATCCCCTGACGTGGCCAATAGAATATAACATATTGCAGAAACCGTATATAATGCAAAGCAGCCTCACCCCAATCGGTGCATAGTTCTGGTAAATAGTGCCTGGAACTCCTTGCTGAGGAAGATTGGATCAATTTGAAGAGGACGTGGGCAATATGAGAGAACAACTTATAAAGCCCATATCCAGTGCTTTCTTGGAAGTCATGGGGGCTCATTTATGAACACTGGTCAGAGCCAGTCGAGCCAAAAGCTCAACAAAGATATATTCAGAGCTTTATATTTCTATTAGAAAAATACCATGGGAACTATTAATAAAACGTAGGTGTAGTGCCGTTTAAGACTGATGGCCGTTAGCAAATATGAGGGCTGTGCTGCCAAAATGTATATTCCTAAGCAGAGATAATGCCATGGAATATAGCGTTACCCACAAGGAATAAAGAGCATGGGATGGGGGGGGGAGCAATTCAAATTGCTGGACTGTAAAACTGCTGAAAGACTATTTAGATAGCAGCAAGCCATGTGAGACAGGCGGCACTGTGTTAATTGCAGACAGAACTATTCTTAGGCTGAAATTGTTTGTGTAGCACTTACAGATATGGTTTGGATACGGCTCATTCTGTAGTGAGGGGGGGTATATTTCTGCACATTCCTGTATAGTGGGGGACCCTATAGGTTCTAGTCTGTCCCCCCAAAACACCCCAGAGGATAATCGGTTAGTAGTCATAAAGCAGTGACAGGGCAAATATAAGATGTTAAAGAGATATAGTCATGATTTTTATGGGGTACTTTTTATTTCTAAATTACACTGTTTACATAGCAAATAATTCCCTCTGCCATTTATAATTTTATTCTTGAACCAACAAATGTATTTGTAGCTGTAATATTGGTGTGTAGGCGCCATCTCAGTGCATTGTGCCTGAGTCTGAGCTTTCAGCGCTACACATTAGAACTGCTTTCAGCTAACCTATTGTTTCTCCTACTCCCATGTAACTGGAGGAGTCCCAAGCCGGACTTGGATTTCTTACTACTGAGTGCTATTCTGATACCTACTGGGAGCTGCTATCTTACTCCCTTCCCATTGTTCTGCTGATTGGCTGCTGGGGGGGCGGATATCACTCCAACTTGCAGCGCAGCAGTAAAGTGTGCCTGAGTCTGAGCTTTCAGAAGGAGCCAGCGCTACACATTAGAACTGCTTTCAGCTAACCTATTGTTTCTCCTACTCCCATGTAACTGGAGGAGTCCCAAGCCGGACTTGGATTTCTTACTACTGAGTGCTATTCTGATACCTACTGGGAGCTGCTATCTTGCTCCCTTCCCATTGTTCTGCTGATCGGCTGCTGGGGGGGAGGGGGGATATCACTCCAACTTGCAGCGCAGCAGTAAAGTGTGACTGACGTTTATCAGAGCACAGGTTGCATGGCTGCAGCACCCAAATATCAATGCAGGATTCTGCTGGAGAAGCTCTATTAAAGGGGAAGGAAAGGCAAAGTCACTTGGGGGTGCCAAAATGTTAGGCACCCCCAAGTGACTTTAATCGCTTACCTTGTACCCCGGGCTGGTGCCCCTGTTAGGAGAAAATAGCACCAGCCCGGGGTACCTGGAGCGCAGCACTTCCTCCTTCCGCCTTCCACTTCCTAAACTGCCGGTGGCCGGGCATGCACAGTAGAGCGAAAAAGCCGACTTAAATGTTTAAGTTCGGCTTTTCACTCTACTGCGCATGCGCGCACAGCGAAGGCGGAATTAGGAAGCGCCGGCAGCTACCCCGGGCTGGTGCTGTTTTCTCCTGACAGCGGCACCAGCCCGGGGTAAAAGGTAGGCGGTTAAAGTCACTTGGGGGTGCCTAACATTTTGGCACCCCCAAGTGACTTTACCTTTCTTTTTCCTTTAAATGATATGTTTTGTTTTTTTTAAAAAAAACATGATTTCCCTATTCCTATTAAATGTATAATGTTTAAATGTATATTGCCATAGTGTAGAACCTACTATACAGGCAAAATTAAGAACTCCTATTCATCCTAATGGAGTTTGAACCCTCTACAGAGGGGCAGAAGGTAATAACCATTATTAAAAAGAAATATCTACAGCACAATCTTGGTCCACGAGGCTAAAAAGTGTTACGTTCTGGAATCATAACCATATAGAACTGCGTGGGATTTGATGTATAATATCTATAATGTTCTGAGTTGGAAAAATCCATAGACACAACAAATACACGGACTGTTCCTTGCCTTCCATCTACACCATGGAGGAGAGACCCGTACAAGCATATGGGAGCCTGTCTGGCCTATAATTAGACGCTTCCTACAGCTTTCAGGAATGCCCTGCCCTTAATAGACTAATGAGGTGACAAGCAAACCCTTAACCCCAGTGTTTAGTGAGTGACAGCAGAGTGATGTTTGGTGATAGTGTGGCCTTTATTATACATGTCGCTTAGCCCTTTCAGCCCTTCCATCTAAGCCTGACACAGCCCAGCATTCCTCTCAACACAGGAATCATATTATATATACATACCCTCAGCAGTCACATGCCTCTCATTCCCACACATATGGGAATCCTCATCTATTCCTAGCTTATACTAGAAAGTCAGTATATAGATACCCGCAGCTCTATAACATACAGGCAGTCTGTCCCAGTACTGCGGCGCTGAACTATACATAGGCAGATCTTAGAAAAGGTTTAAGTAGGCTTAGCCTCCCCAACAGGGGCACATATCCTATTAATGAGTTCATTGTTGTCCACATAATTAATTTGCTATTTTTCATGATTTTGGGTAAGATTTTCCATTAAAACAGGATTTGAGAAATGCAGTGCCAGAAAAAGTCAGTAGATGGCACAAGGTAGAACATGAAATTGGCATTTCTCCTGCCATGTGTTTTTGGTGTATTATACATGGAATTATATATCCTTATAAAAGGAATTGGCACTTTATTTATCTGTTATGTGTTCTGGGGTATTATACATGGAATTGGCACTATATCTATCTGCCGTGTGTTCTGGGGTATTATACATGGAATTGGCACTGTATTTATCTGCCGTGTGTTCTGGGGTATTATACATGGAATTGGCACTGTATTTATCTGCCGTGTGTTCTGGGGTATTATACATGGAATTGGCACTGTATTTATCTGCCGTGTGTTCTGGGGTATTATACATGGAATTGGCACTGTATTTATCTGCCGTGTGTTCTGGGGTATTATACATGGAATTGGCACTGTATTTATCTGCCGTGTGTTCTGGGGTATTATACATGGAATTGGCACTGTATTTATCTGCCGTGTGTTCTGGGGTATTATACATGGAATTGGCACTGTATTTATCTGCCGTGTGTTCTGGGGTATTATACATGGAATTGGCACTGTATTTATCTGCCGTGTGTTCTGGGGTATTATACATGGAATTGGCACTGTATTTATCTACCGTGTGTTCTGGGGTATTATACATGGAATTGGCACTGTATTTATCTGCCGTGTGTTCTGGGGTATTATACATGGAATTGGCACTGTATTTATCTGCCTTGTGTTCTGGGGTATTATACATAGAATTGGCACTGTATTTATCTGCCTTGTGTTCTGGGGTATTATACATGGAATTGGCACTGTATTTATCTGCCGTGTGTTCTAGGGTATTATACATGGAATTGGCACTGTATTTATCTGCCGTGTGTTCTGGGGTATTATACATGGAATTGGCACTGTATTTATCCTGCTGTGGGTTCTGGGGTATTATACATGGAATTGGCACTGTATTTATCCTGCTGTGGGTTCTGGGGTATTATACATGGAATTGGCACTGTATTTATCTGCCTTGTGTTCTGGGGTATTATACATGGAATTGGCACTGTATTTATCTGCCGTGTGTTCTGGGGTATTATACATGGAATTGGCACTGTATTTATCTGCCGTGTGTTCTGGGGTATTATACATGGAATTGGCACTGTATTTATCTGCCGTGTGTTCTGGGGTATTATACATGGAATTGGCACTGTATTTATCTGCCGTGTGTTCTGGGGTATTATACATGGAATTGGCACTGTATTTATCTGCCGTGAGTTCTGGGGTATAAACATGGAATTGGCACTGTATTTATCTGCCTTGTGTTCTGGGGTATTATACATGGAATTGGCACTGTATTTATCTGCCGTGTGTTCTGGGGTATTATACATGGAATTGGCACTGTATTTATCTGCCGTGTGTTCTGGGGTATTATACATGGAATTGGCACTGTATTTATCTGCCGTGTGTTCTGGGGTATTATACATGGAATTGGCACTGTATTTATCTGCCGTGTGTTCTGGGGTATTATACATGGAATTGGCACTGTATTTATCTGCCGTGAGTTCTGGGGTATAAACATGGAATTGGCACTGTATTTATCTGCCTTGTGTTCTGGGGTATTATACATGGAATTGGCACTGTATTTATCTGCCGTGTGTTCTGGGGTATTATACATGGAATTGGCACTGTATTTATCTGCCGTGTGTTCTGGGGTATTATACATGGAATTGGCACTGTATTTATCTGCCGTGTGTTCTGGGGTATTATACATGGAATTGGCACTGTATTTATCTGCCTTGTGTTCTGGGGTATTATACATGGAATTGGCACTGTATTATTCTGCCGTGTGTTCTGGGGTATTATACATGGAATTGGCACTGTATTTATCTGCCGTGTGTTCTGGGGTATTATACATGGAATTGGCACTGTATTTATCTGCCGTGTGTTCTGGGGTATTATACATGGAATTGGCACTGTATTTATCTGCCTTGTGTTCTGGGGTATTATACATAGAATTGGCACTGTATTTATCTGCCGTGAGTTCTGGGGTATAAACATGGAATTGGCACTGTATTTATCTGCCGTGTGTTCTGGGGTATTATACATGGAATTGGCACTGTATTTATTTGCCGTGTGTTCTGGGGTATTATACATGGAATTGGCACTGTATTTATCTGCTGTGTGTTCTGGGGTATTATACATGGAATTGGCACTGTATTTATCTGCCGTGTGTTCTGGGGTATTATACATGGAATTGGCACTGTATTTATCTGCCGTGTGTTCTGGGGTATTATACATGGTATTGGCTGTCAGGGCCGGATTTCTCTTTTGGGCGCCCCGAGGCCGCCCCTGTTGGTCCCCCCCGTGCGCATGCGCGAACGCAGATACTCCTAACTTACTTTATTGACAAGACATTTGTTTTACCAAAAAAGGTTGGGTTCCAGGAAAGTACTAGAATGCTGTCAAGCACTGGGTGATGAGACAGTTCTCCAGATATATATACAAGTGGCTAATTCAATCAAAAACCAGATAATGGAAAGTAACAGGAGGGTAGGCTTTCTACATGTTGACCTGCACCATGAGAGAATGTTACCATAACTTATCTCTACGCTGATAGAAAGTCAGCACCTGTCACACATGACTAGTGGGCAGCTGCTCTGGGATGCAGAGTGGCCAGTCATTGCCATCAAGGCATAAGTATGTATGTATGTATGTATATCTTTATTTATAAAGTGCTACTTATGTACGCAGCGCTGTACAGTAGAATAGAATAATACAAACAGGGGGTTATTAAAATAATAATAGATAAATACATAGTATAACAATAAATACAAATAAATACAAGGTACAGTTGCAATAAGTTAAGTCAAAGAGACACAAGGATGGAGGTCCCTGCCCCGCAAAGCTTACAATCTAGTCCCACAGTATATACATTACAGATCAATTATGGGCAAATCTGTGGTTTAGAGAGGCACTGGAATGAAGGCTTGGGTACATACATAGCACCTCTATCCATTTTCCTGGGCAAAATAAAATGGCCTAATCCTTATCTGTGCCAACTGTCACTGTTCCATGCTGCCTGTAACATTATCCATGGAGGGAAGTCAATTTGTAAACACCAAGCCTTCATACTAGCCAGAAGCCCTGGGCATACTACGGGCAGATTAGCGGACACATATATATAGTTACACTGACCCCTCTTATACTGTTAGGAATAATAATAATAACGTTAGGAAACGAGGGCTATTTAGATCTCAAGTTTGTGTCAAGCAAAGCAGCACCCTAAGAAGCAAACGCAGCTCCCATCCAAGCACCCATTTAGGCATGACGCAGTGCCACTGCAAAAGTGCTGATATGACACAGGTGCCAGCCTGCTGATGCCTCCCAGCAAATGTGAGCAAACAGCAGCCAAATCACTCCTAATCACTTAACACTAAATAAATATAGGATTTATCATGCATAATGCTTGGGAGTATTCTGGATAATGGGCATTTCAGGCTAGTGAAAGTCATTTATGCTCTCTAAAATCCTAATAGGACAGCATAGTTAACATCAAGTTCCTGCTCTTATATATAAAATACCTGTACTGTAATCATATACAGCTATGGGATCTGCTATCCGGAAACCCATTATCCAGAAAGTTCTGAATTCTGAAAGGCCACCTCTAATAGACTTTATTGTAAGTAAATAGTTTTAATTTTTAAAAATGATTCCCTTTTCTCTGTAATAATAAAACAGTACCTGTACTTGATTCCAACTAAGATATAATTACCCCTTATTGGGGGCAGAACAGCCCTATTGGGTTTATTTAATGGTTATATGATTCCCTTTTCTCTGTAATAATAAAACAGTACCTGTACTTGATTCCAACTAAGATATAATTACCCCTTATTGGGGGCAGAACAGCCCTATTGGGTTTATGTAATGGTTAAATGATTCCCTTTTCTCTGTAATAATAAAACAGTACCTGTACTTGATTCCAACTAAGATATAATTACCCCTTATTGGGGGCAGAACAGCCCTATTGGGTTTATTTAATGGTTATATGATTCCCTTTTCTCTGTAATAATAAAACAGTACCTGTACTTGATTCCAACTAAGATATAATTACCCCTTATTGGGGGCAGAACAGCCCTATTGGGTTTATGTAATGGTTAAATGATTCCCTTTTCTCTGTAATAATAAAACAGTACCTGTACTTGATCCCAACTAAGATATAATTACCCCTTATTGGGGGCAGAACAGCCCTATTGGGTTTATTTCATGGTTAAATGATTCCCTTTTCTCTGTAATAATAAAACAGTACCTGTACTTGATCCCAACTAAGATATAATTACCCCTTATTGGGGGCAGAACAGTCCTATTGGGTTTATTTAATGGTTAAATGATTCCCTTTTCTCTGTAATAATAAAACAGTACCTGTACTTGATCCCAACTAAGATATAATTTATACTCACTGAAGGCAAAACAGTCCTATGTTAATGTTTAAATAACTATTTCATAGACTTATGGTACTGTAGATCCAAATTAAGGAAAGACCCCTCATCCAAAAAAAACCCAGGTCTTGAGCATTCTGTATAACGTGTATCAGTTCCACTGTCTTTGTACAGCATAACTAATGCAAAAAAAATAATACACTTTTGCCATTTGAAAATAATGAAAGTAAATTAGCTGCAATTAAAAAACAGCTGAAAATATTCAAAAATGACTCTCAAATGATAATGGAATCAAACAGATCTGCAATGTTTTGCCCTATCCAATAGATACTGCGATACACAAGCACCTGACCAATTTAGAGATAGTGATTAAACCAATTATAATATAATAATTATTGAAAGAATTTATGATCCCCAAAATGTTATTATCTGATATTTTTTCCCCAAGAAAGTGAAAATGTGTCAATTACCTTCTCTGTCCTTTCCTCCTCTTCCTCTTATAAGCTGAGGGATTCTGCTTTTGGATGTGAGCACCCGATCTCCCAGCTCCACCCTACGTAGCCTGGTGGGAAAGGATCCCAGGGCAGTACTTACAGCTGACAAAAATGGTTAACAACCTGCCTCTCTATTAATATCCACGAGAGCAGCCTCAGCAGGTTGAAGTCTATATATTTATGAGGAAGAATACACTTTTATTCTTTTAGATGGCGGATAATCATCATCTGGGTACCCAAACAGAATAATATGCTCTATACCTTTTGACACCCCCAACCCAAACTATATCATCATTACCTTTTTTTACATATACAGGTATGGGACCCGTCATCCAGAATGCTCGGGACCTGGAGCTTTCCGGATAAGGGTTCTTTCTGTAATTCGGATCTCCTACCTTAAGTCTGCTTCAAATATTATTTCAACAGTAATTAAACCCAATAGGGCTGTTCTGCCCCCAATAAGGGGTAATTATATCTTAGTTGGGATCAATTACAGGTACTGTTTTATTATTACAGAGAAAAGGGAATCATTTAACCATTAAATAAACCCAATAGGGCTGTTCTGCCCCCAATAAGGGGTAATTATATCTTAGCTGGGATCAAGTACAGGTACTGTTTTATTATTACAGAGAAAAGGGAATCATTTAACCATGAAATAAACCCAATAGGGCTGTTCTGCCCCCAATAAGGGGTAATTATATCTTAGTTGGGATCAAGTACAGGTACTGTTTTATTATTACAGAGAAAAAGGAATCATTTAACCATTAAATAAACCCAATAGGGCTGTTCTGCCCCAATAAGGGGTAATTATATCTTAGTTGGGATCAAGTACAGGTACTGTTTTATTATTACAGAGAAAAAGGAATCATTTAACCATTAAATAAACCCAATAGGGCTGTTCTGCCCCAATAAGGGGTAATTATATCTTAGTTGGGATCAAGTACAGGTACTGTTTTATTATTACAGAGAAAAGGGAATCATTTAACCATGAAATAAACCCAATAGGGCTGTTCTGCCCCCAATAAGGGGTAATTATATCTTAGTTGGGATCAAGTACAGGTACTGTTTTATTATTACAGAGAAAAAGGAATCATTTAACCATTAAATAAACCCAATAGTGCTGTTCTGCCCCCAATAAGGGGTAATTATATCTTAGTTGGGATCAAGTACAGGTACTGTTTTATTATTACAGAGAAAAGGGAATCATTTAACCATGAAATAAACCCAATAGGGCTGTTCTGCCCCCAATAAGGGGTAATTATATCTTAGTTGGGATCAAGTACAGGTACTGTTTTATTATTACAGAGAAAAGGGAATCATTTAACCATGAAATAAACCCAATAGGGCTGTTCTGCCCCCAATAAGGGGTAATTATATCTTAGTTGGGATCAAGTACAGGTACTGTTTTATTATTACAGAGAAAAGGGAATCATTTAACCATGAAATAAACCCAATAGGGCTGTTCTGCCCCCAATAAGGGGTAATTATATCTTAGTTGGGATCAAGTACAGGTACTGTTTTATTATAACAGAGAAAAATTAAACCATTTTTAAAAATGTGAATTATTTGATTAAAATGGGAGAAGGCCTTTCCGTAATTCAGAACTTTCTGGATAATGGGTTTCCAGATAAGGGGTCCAACTCCTGTATTTGGTGACTTATGGAAGCAATCCTCCCTTCTGTAGCACTAGCACAATATCAGATTCAGTCTTGGTATAGGCCACCTCTATAACTGCTGTTATTGGCACTTGTAAACATTTGTCAAAAAGCCACGTACAGTGGTTTATTTACAGGTCGCATTTCGACTGATTTGGGTTGTTGAGATTGGTTGTCTGAGAGTCTTATGCCTCCTCCGTTATGCTGGGATTAAGGTCTAGCCACGCGGACCAGATTTTTTTTAATTTTGATGGACAGCCACGTGCTTCATAAGTGAGTCTGACAGAGAGATGAGTTAATTAGGGTCTGCCATTGTTTCACCGAGGGAGTATTAGTACTCATCCAGTTTAACCATCTTCTTTGCATAGTATAGTAGAGTCCTAACCAGTGATCTAGTTTTGTTGAGTGGCACGATTTCTTCAATCTGGGCCAGTAAACAAACTTCTGGCCTACATTGTAAAAATTCTATACATGATACCCTTGCAGCTACAGATACCAGCGAACAGAAAGGGATAAAAAAAAAAAATCACAAATTTCAGATGGCAATTACATTTAGCTTCAAAAAAGTGTTGTTAAAGTATATTGATGACTATGGGCGCCGTATTACAGTTGTAAAAATTCTATACTTGACACCCCTCAGTGGTGTAAATTGGTCACGCTGGGCCCCCCTGAAGAAAAATCTTTTGAGAGTGCCCGACCAGTTCCCCTCCCTCCTCCCGGCCCCAACCGCGCCACACCTCTCTATACCGTGCCAGTATAATTAAGGTAGGAGAGGGGCTAGGGAGGGGGGACTAAGGTACAGCAGACCCTGCAGTCTGGGCTCCCCTGCTGCCCGGTCCCCCCCATGGAGTCTGCTGTATATATAGTTACGCCACTGATACCCTTGCAGCTACAGCTACCAGCAAACAGCAAGGGATTAAAAAAATAAACACAATTTCCAATAGACAATTACAATTAACTTAAAAAAAGGTTTTAAGTTCCGCATTAGGCTAGTGATGAGTGAATTTTTTCGGCAGGTGTGGATTTGCTGCGAAGTTCCGCATATTGCCATTGGTGAATTGTTCGGCGAAACTTATGCGGAAATTCGCTGCGGAAAAAAAGTTGCAGCAAAATGCGTAAAAAAAAAAAGACTCGGGCAACAGAAAAAAAAAAATTGCTCGACAAGTCATTTTCCTGTTGTTTCGCAAATTATTTGGCGAATGAAACAGGACAGTTTCGGTCACCACTACTCTGGGCTCCAAATTGCTCTAGTAAAAATTCGTAAAAATCCTTACAGCTACCACAGAACATGAAATGGATAAAAAAAAAAACACAATTTTCATTTGGAAATTACCATTAACTTTAAAAAATGCTTCATTAATGTATATTGGGATATTGCTTTTATTAAGCAAAGATCATTTTGGGTGGAGATTCCCCCCAAACTGCATACAATAAACCTCCAACAACCGAAAATATAATAATTGGAGTTATTACTATACGTTTCATCAATAATAGACTGAAGTTCAGAGGTTTTTAATTCTCTTCTCTTCGTGGACCCTCTTTGGACAGCTGTGGCCCCCACTAAGGGTAACATAGTTCAGCTCCCATTGGGTTCTACGACTGCAGTCTCTCAATAATATAAGGAATGTGAGTGCAGAGATCAATATCCCCTTTAGAGAGGGACACGAGATATCCCTGCCTGGCCGACGCGCCGTATTCCATGGAATGTGAAGTGATCAGAGTTTAAATATAGGAGCGATACAGACTACCATGTATGCCTTAAAGAGAATCCATCACTCATAAAGTTATGATCCCATTAACTTTAATTTAGTGCCCCAGCTGGTTCAGGGCAGTATTCTGTTTCACAAGGGTTAAGCCTGTTTAAATTCTATACTCCCCAATAACAAATGTTGTGGGGGGCACAGATATAGTTCTGGAGGATTTGAAATTATACTTTATTATTAATTTTAGTAATATAAACAGGGACCGCGCTGCGTATAAAGCAGCAGACGGCTTGGCATTTCAGGATACAGACGCATTATTTTTAGAGTATTAGATAGGTTTGTGCTGAGCTGGGGGTATCATTTGACAGCAGAGCCGGTTCTGAGAGCCCAGTATATGGTCTGCTGAGGTTCTTACAGATTCTAAAACATTACATCACTAAAGGTGGCCATACACGGGTGTATGGGCACTGACGGGGGGCCTGCCTGACCGACATCTGGCCTGAAATCAGCCAGATATCGATCAGGCAGATTAAAAAATGTAGTTGGCTCGTTGATGCAGTCCCCGAACCGACTGTGCCCATTACCGTCGTTATAATTTGATCGTTTGGCCCCAGGGCCAAATGACCGAATTAGCCTGAATTCACCCGATATCGCGGAGAAGATCCGCTCACTTGGCGACCTCACCAAGCAATTGTATCTTAAAGTGTATGGCCACCTTAAGTGCCTGCAAGATGGCTACAGCAAGTGATGGGCTAGTGGTCACCTGCAATCTGCCGGCTGACACTAGGGCTAAGCAGAACAGGCCATCATTATATAAATCATTTTTGGCCACTCCCCCATTACAATCAGACCACACCCAGTTACAGAGAACGTGTCCCATTCTTCCCAGACTGCAACCTGTTTCACCTCTTCCTTAAACAAACACAGGTATGGGATCTGTTATGCAGAATGCTTGGGGTTTTCTGGATAAGGGATCTATCTGTTATTTGGATCTCAATACTTTGTCTATTAAAAAATAATTTAAATATTAAATAAACCCAATAGGATAGTTTTGCCCCCAATAAGGGGTAATTATATCTTAGTTGGGATCAAGTACAGATACTGTTTTATTATTACAGAGAAAAGGGAATCATTTAACCATTAAATAAACCCAATAGGGCTGTTCTGTCCCCAATAAGGGGTAATTATATCTTAGTTGGGATCAAGTACAGGGACTGGTTTCTTATTACAGAGAAAAGGGAATCATTTAACCATGAAATAAACCCAATAGGGCTGTTCTGCCCCCAATAAGGGGTAATTATATCTTAGTTGGGATCAAGTACAGGTACTGTTTTATTATTACAGAGAAAAGGGAATCATTTAACCATTAAATAAACCCAATAGGGCTGTTCTGCCCCCAATAAGGGGTAATTATATCTTAGTTGGGATCAAGTACAGGTACTGTTTTATTATTACAGAGAAAAGGGAATCATTTAACCATGAAATAAACCCAATAGGGCTGTTCTGCCCCAATAAGGGGTAATTATATCTTAGTTGGGATCAAGTACAGGTACTGTTTTATTATTACAGAGAAAAGGGAATCATTTAACCATGAAATAAACCCAATAGGGCTGTTCTGCCCCAATAAGGGGTAATTATATCTTAGTTGGGATCAAGTACAGGTACTGTTTTATTATTACAGAGAAAAAGGAAATCTTTTTTTTTTTAAAATTGAACTATTTGATTAAAATAAAGTCTATAGTGCTAATGTAGAGAGTGCTATTCTGAGACAATTTGCAGTTAGTCTTTATTTTTTATTACTTGTGGTTTTTTAGTTATTCAACTTCAGCAGCTCTCCAGTTTGTAATTTCAGCAGCTCTCTGGTTGCTACGGTTTAATTTAACCTAGCAACCAGGCAGTGGTTTGAAAGAGAGACAGGAATATGAATAGAGGAGGGAGAATAAAATGTAGCATCACTCTAGGAATGAGAGGTGGGTTTGGGGTATTAAATGAGCAGTCTGATGCTCCTACGAGGAAAGTAAAAGGAGTAGAGTCCTGGGTGTAGCACCCACAGCATAGGGATACAAATTGACAGACTTAATCAGCCGAGGCCAGAGACCATATTACAAATTTACGAGCAATATATTTGGGGCCCATTAGGACACCGCCCCACCCCCTCTTACATCACCCCCCCCCCATTTTGTACATGTTACATGGCCCTTTCCCTAAACCCCTGCCCAGAGTTTTTAGCTGCCATGAAAGGTGGCAATTCTACTTAGGGGTAGATGTGTTCCTGCCTGGGGATGAATGTTTGCAAGATGACTACCCACAATCAGCAATCTACATACCATCAGGTAGGTAAGTGCCCTTTAGAAAAGTAAAAACTCTTATTTGCCACTAATTGCACTTCTCTGTTATGATGGCTTTGTCTGTGGTTGAAAACATGGGCCCTTGAGTTTCAATGTATTGATTAACACTGCGCTCAGCAATCAAGGAAAAATGGTATAATAATGTTCATAAAAAGGTCCTTCCAGGTTTCAGACGATGAAGAGCCGTAATTATAACAACGATCGATTGGGAGACACTGGAGATCACACGTATTGTCTCTCATCGAGCCTCTCAGGGAGCAGTTAATTGTGTTACTGTGCTGGGTATTAGGCCCAGACTGTTATTCAACATAGGCCCTGGCATTTCAAGTACACAGAGGCCCAAACAGCCCCCCCCAGCCCAATAAGTAACTGTCTATGAAATCTTACAGCAGACCCTGCAGGATATGGTAGGGTCATATTACCTAAACACCTGTTCATTCCCATCTTTACATCCAATTAGTATATATATTAGTAATATATTGTCTGTAAATTTGTTATACCGGCTAGGCCAGTGGAATACCAGCTGGGCGACAACCCCAGGTCAGACCCATTGGTGTAACTTCACTGTTCTGGGCTACCCTGGAAAAAACATTTTGGGGCCCCCCTTAATGTCACTTTATAGTGACCCCTTACCTATAGTGATGAGCGAATCTGTCCCGTTTCGCTTCGCCGAAAAATTTGAGAATCTTTCAAAAGATTCGCAAAATGGCGGAAAATTCGCAAAACGGCAAAAATGTTGCACGTCAAAAAAAAATTGGCACCCGCGGCTATTCTTTCGTCGTGCGGCTATTCTTTTGTCGCCTGCGGCTATTATTTTGTTGTGCAGCTATTATTTCGTCGCACGGCTATTATTTCGTTGCCGGCGGCTATTATTTCATTGCCGGCGGCTATTATTTTGATGCAGACGACAATTTTTGGACGTGCGGCGAATTTTCCCGCTGCAAATTTTTTCATCCATTTTGCGAAACAATCCACCAATGGTGAAACGCGGAAATTCGCTGCAAATCCATGCCTATCACTACTTACCTATTGTGACTGCAAAGGAAGTAATTGGACAGCATTGTTGGAAACAGGAGGAAACAATATTGGTGCTTTCTTGGGGGGGGGGCATTCTACCTCTCTCCTTTGGGAGGTTTTCTGGTCATTTGTGGTGGCTCTGTGCCTCTCTTGTACTAAAAAACAGCATAGGTAGGTTATATAATTTAATATCTGTAAATCAAACTCTAAATAATATAACATATATATACCAGCAATGAAGACTACAGCCACTGCTGGTATAAAGGAATAATATTTCCCATTTTCAGTAGTAGTGATGGTTATTCACAAATATGGGGCCCATGGAGCTCACAGTAACATAACTATATTCATTAATTTATAATATAACGTGCATGTTATTAGATTTCTCTCTATTTGCTATGGAGACAGTGACATTAGGAAGTTAATACTGGATCTCTGAGGACACCAGATGTTCTTGGGGGCAGGAAAGTTGCCATTCAGTTTCCATGCCTGTCTCACCCCATCTGGTTTCAGATTATTCTCCTTCTGATATTTGCTGTCCAGTTCAGGGCTGGACTTAGTCTGAAAATTATCTATATAATATTGTACCCTCAAAGTTTCTTTTGAATTGGAAGGGTTGGTTTTAGCACATGGGAATAGCTATACTGCCATAGTTTTATGGTATCTCTCTGTACAGGCTATGAGCAAACTTAGGGGGCTATTCCTGCTGAATTGTGCTTAGTACAGGGGAATCCCTATGTGCCATAGTTTTATGGTATCTCTCTGCACAGGCTATGAGCAAACTTAGGGGGCTGTTCCTGCTGAATTGTGCTTAGTACAGGGGAATCCCTATGCTGCCATAGTTTTATGGTATCTCTCTGTACAGGCTATGGGCAAACTTAGGGGGCTGTTCCTGCTGAATTGTGCTTAGTACAGGGGAATCCCTATGCTGCCATAGTTTTATGGTATCTCTCTGTACAGGCTATGAGCAAACTTAGGGGGCTGTTCCTGCTGAATTGTGCTTAGTACAGGGGAATCCCTATGCTGCCATAGTTTTATGGTATCTCTCTGTACAGGCTATGAGCAAATACATAGGGCTGCCCATACAGAATTGTGCTTAGTAGAGAGTAATATCATACTTCCCAATGGCCCCATTCATAGCCATATGGTAGCCATGACACAAGCCCACTGGCAAAGTGTCCCTAGTAATATTCCCCCCATATCTGCAGCTACAGGAGGATATTTGCCCCACCCAGACTTGCCCAAACTCATTTTCTTTAAGAATCAAAGGAACACAGGTGCCTAAACCCAAGTCAGTAACCTCCCCATGATGGCTGCCAGTTTCATAAATCAAAATACAAGTCATTTATAATTTGAACTAATAGCTTTAAGCTGCCTGGTATCTGACTCCTGGCTTAATAGGGGGGTTTGATATTTGAATGAGTTCTCCCGTGTATAAGAGAATAGTACTCATTTTTGCCTATTACACTATAACAACCCCACACAGGCTTCTTCCCGCCGTTGCCAGGCAACCAAACAACGTTTCACTACTCTCGCGAGATTTGAGGGCCGTTGCCTGGAGACAGAGAACGCTGCTGCCTGAGAGCTGGGAGCGAAAGGTACCGGGGGAGCAGCAGGAGGGGAGGGATAATCGCGTTTTAACGGGTGCAGAGGAAGGAGGGATCTGTAGGAGTTATAGAGGGGACACAAGGGGCTTATAGGGATCAGAGAGGTACAAGGAGGGTCGGTACCGGGGAGAAAGCTGTGTGTAGGGGGTGCGACTAGTGATTGGACTGTAGGTACCGGGGATTGTGTAGGTACTGGGGTAGGTGCCAGGGGTAAAATGGAGACTATGGGGAAGGGGCTGTAGGTACTGGGGTAGGTGCCAGGGGGTAGAATGGAGACTATAGGGAAGGGACTGTAGGTACTGGGGTAGGTGCCAGGGGGTAAAATGGAGACTATAGGGAAGGGACTGTAGGTACTGGGGTAGGTGCCAGGGGGTAAAATGGAGACTATAGGGAAGGGACTGTAGGTACTGCGGTAGGTGCCAGGGGGTAAAATGGAGACTATAGGGAAGGGACTGTAGGGACTGGGGTAGGTGCCGGGGGGGGGGGGGGGGGTGGAGACTATGGGGAAGGGACTGTAGGTACTGGGGTAGGTGCCAGGAGGGGGGGGGATGGAGACTATGGGGAAGGGACTGTAGGTACTGGGGTAGGTGCCAGGGGGGGGGATGGAGACTATAGGGAAGGGACTGTAGGTACTGGGGTAGGTGCCAGGAGGGAGGATGGAGACTATAGGGAAGGAACTGTAGGTACTGGGGTAGGTGCCAGGAGGGGGGGGGATGGAGACTATGGGGAAGGGACTGTAGGTACTGGGGTAGGTGCCAGGAGGGGGGATGGAGACTATAGGGAAGGGGCTGTAGGTACTGGGGTAGGTGCCAGGAGGGGGGGGGGATGGAGACTATGGGGAAGGGACTGTAGGTACTGGGGTAGGTGCCAGGAGGGGGGATGGAGACTATAGGGAAGGGGCTGTAGGTACTGGGGTAGGTGCCAGGAGGGGGGGGGGATGGAGACTATGGGGAAGGGACTGTAGGTACTGGGGTAGGTGCCAGGAGGGGGGATGGAGACTATAGGGAAGGGGCTGTAGGTACTGGGGTAGGTGCCAGGAGGGGGGGGATGGAGACTATGGGGAAGGGACTGTTGGTACTGGGGTAGGTGCCAGGAGGGGGGATGGAGACTATAGGGAAGGGGCTGTAGGTACTGGGGTAGGTGCCAGGAGGGGGGGGATGGAGACTATGGGGAAGGGACTGTAGGTACTGGGGTAGGTGCCAGGAGGGGGGGGGGTGGAGACTATGGGGAAGGGACTGTTGGTACTGGGGTAGGTGCCAGGAGGGGAGAATGGAGACTATAGGGAAGGGACTGTAGGTACTGGGGTAGGTGCCAGGAGGGAGGATGGAGACTATGGGGAAGGGACTGTAGGTACTGGGGTAGGTGCCAGGAGGGGGGGAGATGGAGACTATAGGGAAAGGACTGTAGGTACTGGGGTAGGTGCCAGGAGGGGGGGATGGAGACTATAGGGAAAGGACTGTAGGTACTGGGGTAGGTGCCAGGAGGGGGGGAGTAGGAGACTATAGGGAAAGGACTGTAGGTACCTGGGTAGGTGCCAGGAGGGGGGGAGTAGGAGACTATAGGGAAAGGACTGTAGGTACTGGGGTAGGTGCCAGGAGGGGGGGAGTAGGAGACTATAGGGAAAGGACTGTAGGTACTGGGGTAGGTGCCAGGAGGGGGGGAGTAGGAGACTATAGGGAAAGGACTGTAGGTACTGGGGTAGGTGCCAGGAGGGAGGAGGGAGAATCAAGGCTATAGAGAAGGCAGGGAAGAGCCGGTAAGAGCCAGTAACATCAATACAATTAATAAAATTATTATTTTTTAATTCCCCGCCTTTTCAGGCTTTCTCCTGTTTATCTTCTGCTTTCATTTCCTAGCTGCTGCCTGGTTGGTAGGGTAAATAATCCTTAGCAACCAGGTGACAGGTGAAATTCAAAGCGTTCACAAAAGCTATGTATTGTGCCACGCTGTATATGGATAAGGGTGTATAAAGGAAAAAAGAACTTGAGGGGGCACACAAGGGACAGAGGCTGGCAGATCCATTGTCCCCAGTGGATTTTCAATGGCACTTAAGTGTTTTTGCTGGAGTGCTCCTTTTAAGCAACACTCGAGTGCGCCGTGGCACTGCAACGCCTCCATAGGTTCTGAGCACTTACATCCGAACGAGGGTTTCAAGTGGCATCGAAAGCCACATTGTGAGATGCCAGTCATTCCAGTCACCTATGTAACAGGCAACACTAATAATGCACTCGTGCTGCAGGCGTTTCCATGCTCCGGCGCCTCGGTGACAGCTGTAATGGGATCCGCATCCCTGATAACATGATTCCTTTTTCTCTCTAACAGAGCCGTAGCTATGGAGACAGCGCTGGCAGAAGTGAAGGCTCGCCCTCCCGCGCCGGTGCAGATCACCGCTCTAAGAGCGCACAATGTGGTAACGCCTCCGAATCACTGGGACTGAACAGCGAGTTTAATCACTTCATAGCCAGAAGGCTCCTTAAAGGGGAACTAAAGAGTTAGGCTAGAAATGTTACACCTTATGGTTTGGGCTTCTCTATTGGCCCAAGGCCACTGCAGCCCTTTAGCAGCGAAGATCTGTTCCTCTAAAGATGCCCCCCAGTAGCCCCCCATCTTCTTTTCTGCTGATTCCCAGCACATGTTCTGGGCTGCTGTCACTTACTGAGCTTAGGGACCCACTCACAATATACAGTACAGGTATGGGATCCATTATGCAGAAACCCATTATCCAGAATGCCTGTCTCCCATAGACTCCATTTTAATGAAATAATTACCCCGATAAGGGGTAATTATATCTTAGTTGGGATAAAATACAAGGTACTATTTTATTATTACAGAGAAAAATTATTTTTCTCTAATAATAAAATAGTACCTTGTATTTTATCCCAACTAAGATATAATTACCCCTTATCGGGGGCAGAACAGCCCTATTGGGTTTATTTAATGGTTAAATGATTCCCTTTTCTCTGTAATAATAAAACAGTACCTGTACTTGATCCCAACTAAGATATAATTACCCCTTATTGGGGGCAGAACAGCCCTATTAGGTTTATTTAATGGTTAAATGATTCCCTTTTCTCTGTAATAATAAAACAGTACCTGTACTTGATCCCAACTAAGATATAATTACCCCTTATTGGGGGCAGAACAGCCCTATTGGGTTTATTTAATGGTTAAATGATTCCCTTTTCTCTGTAATAATAAAACAGTACCTGTACTTGATCCCAACTAAGATATAATTACCCCTTATTGGGGGCAGAACAACCCTATTGGGTTTATTTAATGGTTAAATGATTCCCTTTTCTCTGTAATAATAAAACAGTACCTGTACTTGATCCCAACTAAGATATAATTACCCCTTATTGGGGGCAGAACAGCCCTATTGGGTTTATTTCATGGTTAAATGATTCCCTTTTCTCTGTAATAATAAAACAGTACCTGTACTTGATCCCAACTAAGATATAATTACCCCTTATTGGGGGCAGAACAGTCATATTGGGTTTATTTCATGGTTAAATGATTCCCTTTTCTCTGTAATAATAAAACAGTACCTGTACTTGATCCCAACTAAGATATAATTAACCCTTATAGGAGGCAAAAAATCCTATTGGGTTTAATTATTGTTTTATTGTTTTTTAGTAGACTTAAGGTAGGAGATCCAAATTACGGAAAGACCCCTTATCCAGAATACCCTTGGTCCCGAGCATTCTGGATAACGGGTCCCATACCTGTACATATAACTATCATAAACTCAATTTTTAGCAGCAGCCCAGAGCACTCTGAGTACGTGCAGTGCTACTGAAACAAGATCTATGTTTAGAGGAAATCACATGTACATTGTGGAGCAAACTATCATGTTTATACCCATTGTTTATATTCTGTATTTTTCTAACTCCCCTACTGCCTACCAATGATGTCACTGGTAATTTGTGCCTGCTTATTTATATGCATGCCTCTTCTATGAGTGTACTGTATCTAGTGGGTGTGTATATAGATACAATCACTCTCTCTCGCTCTCTCCCTCTCTCTCTCTTTCTCTCTATATATATATATATATATATACAGTATATATGTGTGTATGTAGGATATTGCAGTCCTACTATAAATGATAAGGATATTAGAAGTCACTGAGGGGTTCTGTGCCCATATAAAGGCACAAGGCTGCAGGCTGAGTTATACAGGGAACTCTGAGTATCACTCATGTATTATAAGGGATAATGTACCCCCTACTGTAAATGATAAGGATATTAGCAGTCACTGAGGGGTTCTGTGCCCATATAAAGGCACAAGGCTGCAGGATGAGTTATACAGGGAACTCTGAGTATCACTCATGTATTATAAGGGATAATGTACCCCCTACTGTAAATGATAAGGATATTAGCAGTCACTGAGGGGTTCTGTGCCCATATAAAGGCACAAGGCTGCAGGCTGAGTTATACAGGGAACTCTGAGTATCACTCATGTATTATAAGGGATAATGTACCCCCTACTGTAAAGGATAAGGATATTAGAAGTCAGAGTGGTTCTGTGACCATATAAAGGCACAAAACTGAAGGCAGTGCTTTTGATCTACAAGGCAACCTCTGCTGTATCTTTTTATTTTTAGTCATTATACTTTATAATTCATATAATGTTTGGTTTAGGGAGGCAGAGCTAAAAGGAACTCAGTTAACCTCACCATAAACAAGTGAATGCAGAGTACGGAGCCCAAACAGCCAGAGTGGGAATTCAGACATAGCAATGTATTGACAGGCTGATTATGTTCTTTACAGAAGGGAATAAAAGGCGATTTACTAATGAGCTACATCAGGTCAGAGTTCAACAACTCTCTCCTCGGAGACTCGCCAAAGCTCGAAGCCTCCCCAGACAGACCCACCGAGTTTCATTTCACCTCTAGCTTTGACGTCAGCCCTGATGGCCCCCACAGCTTGGACGACGTCGCTCACAAGCCAGTTATATGTAAGTCACAAATCAAAGCGCCTAGCAACATAATGTATATATTTATGTGACACTGCCCCCTATACGGGGGATATAGCTAATTAATGCAAGATCATCCTCCAATAAGAATCCTGCCTGCTGTATAAACCTGGCTCCCAGTGTTGGACTGGCCCCCCGGATACCAGGAAAACTCCCGGTGGGCCCAGGTGTCAGTGGGCCCTCCTGCTCCTGACCATTTGGCCTGTATCATGGCCATTCCCTATTTCTGAATGGGAAGGAAGAGTAGAAATAGATGGAAGAATAGATGTTAGCAAGTAAATAAAAGAGACTAGGAGAATATAGAGGTTGGGTGAGGAAAGTTTGGATAGTGGGCCTATGGTCTAAGTTTTTCTGGTGGGCCCCTGAGGTCCCAGTCCGACACTGCTGGCTCCCATTTTCTTTATGTGATTGGCACTGAAGGCATTAAGCACATTATTTATGCCACAAAAACCTAAAAAGCTCTATGTCTGCCCTCACTGGTTATAGAGTAATAATGGGGCACTAGGGGCACTAATCTCCCTATGTTAGGTAATCACAAGATGGCTGATGTTGCATGGAGCTGAGCATAGGGACTTTCTTTGCTTTATACACATTTTCACCTTCCCTAAAACTGCCAGGTTCTAATATCCCACTGTTTGCCTGCCTTTCAGTAACGTTAATAGAGATTTTGCCTAAGGAGAAGAAGCAGAAGGAGGAGAAGACTGTGGTTCTTGGACAGGCTGCCGTGGATCTGCTTCCCCTTCTAAAAGGTATACAGAATGCTTTCTAACACTGACACCCTTCCTCTGACTCCTCAGATCCTAACCTGGGGTCACTGGCTAGGGCCTAGGCTGAGGATAGGATGACAGAGAGACCCATCAATCAGACCGACAAAGCGGCAGTCACAACAAAGCTACTGAATACATTAAAGGAGAAGGAAAGGGATAATTACTGGGGGTTTGTCAAAATGTTAGGAACCCCCTCCAGTGAATATAATCACTTACCTGAGACCCCCAGACTGCTGCTTCTGTTCATGGAAAACTGCACTGATCTTTCTGGAACTTCTCTATGTTCCAGTCTAGGCCCAAACTGGCAATCTGTGGGTTCTAGCAAATGCCAGAGGGGCTGCTGTAAGATGCCATAGACAGTCACTATTTATTGGGCTGGTGGGGGGGCTGTTTGGGTCTCTGTGTACTCGAAATGCCAGGGCCTATTTTGAAGCCCAGTTCAAGCCTGTTCCGGTCTGGGGGGGGGGCACATACAACAGAGTAAAAAGCCAGGTTTTCACTGTACCGTGTACAGTGAACAGAACCACCGGCCCAGGGTCTCAGTAAATTGACTGGGAGGTGCCTAACATATTGATGCCCATCCAGTAATTAGTTTCCCTTCTACTTCAAATGGAATCTCCACCAGTTTTGCTCTTGCACAATGTGACTCCAAAACAACTTTACAATATAAATAACATATTCTACAGCTTAAACATTTGTAAATGCAATTGCTGTTGAAAGCAACATTTGTGTCTCTCTCTTCTTCAAGGGTCTGCCTATTGAATCAGTGTAGCAGAAGCCACATGTGCTCCTGCCGAGGCTTCAGTTCCCACAATGCTAAGCATGTTCCTTAAGGGTGAAGACACACGGAGCTACTAGTAGCAGCTACTTGCCATGGCTAAAAAAATAGACAATACTAATCATTTACTGATAATTGTCTTTACGTGTGTTTTAGCAGAGGCAATTGTCTGTTATTGTCTATGGCAGGGGATTTTCTGCTACTAAGTAGCTCTGTGTGTCTTCAATGTAAAGGTGAAGACACATGGAGCTACCAGTAGCAGCTACTTGTCGTGGCTACTAAAATTGACAATGCTGATCATTAACTGATAATTGTGTCTACATGTGTTTTAGCAGAGGCAATTCTCAGTATTGTCTATGGCAGGGTTTTTTTCTGCAGTTTAGTAGCCATGAACAAGTAGCTGCTTCTTAGTAGCTAAGAACCCATGTAGTGGCTCTCCACTATCGCAGGCAACAAACCACTCCAAAAAGGCTTTCTACCAGCAACTATAGGAGCCACCGGGGAAAAGCCCTTTTTAACGCTTTGGTAATCGAAAGTCGCGCAAAGTTTCCTCCTGCAGGAATCCATTGGTGGATTCCTGCTACATTGTTTCAAAAGTCAGATCCAGCGATGAATAGAATATAAACAGCCAGTCGTGTACTGTGCTGCTTTCAGCAGTAATTACATTTACAAAGAAATGTTATTAAACCATTAAACAATGATTACATGGATAAGTTGCTTAGAATTCAATTTTCTTTCATTATGCAAAAATACATGTTTTAGGAAGCGTTTCCCCTTTAATTGTCCTATATCATCAGCCCGGCTCGGTATCATGTCCTCAGTATTTCAGCATGCCCGTTACTCCTAGTTACCCGGGAATATCAGCTACGGTTCATTCACAGGAGCGCCTAACAGGAAGCAGAAGCACAATGTAATCACCAGGGCTATACTTAGCCAGCTAGCCGGAGCCACTGACATTTCTCTGTCTCTCAGGACAGTTATAAAATACAACTTCATATCCTGAGCCTCATATTCCTTGGTTCCACCTCCTACCTTCTTCCATATTCAAAAGAGCTGCATCAAGTAAAACTTTTATTAGCTGGGTGATATATTACAATATAGGATTAATGAGATATGATACTTACTAGTTGTGAATTAGTAACACAACACAGACACAGTTATTGTCTAATGGCTGTTCTTACTGCCCAACCTTTCTTACTCGTGAGCCACAGTCAAATGTAAAAAGACTTGGGGAGCAACACAAGCACCATAAAAGTTCATGGAGGAGCCAAATAAGGGCAGTGATTGGCTATTAGGGGCCTCTATGCACCCTATCAGCTTACAGGGGGCTTTATTTGGTAGGAAATCTTGTTTTTATTCAACCAAAACTTGCCCCGAGTCAGGAATTCAGAAATAACTACCTGATTTCAGGCCAGATATCGGTCGGGCAGGCCAGTCGTTGTTTCCCCTACACGGGCCAATAAGCTGGCAAATCGGTCCAAGGGGCCGATATCGGCAGCTACAATCGGCACATGTATGGCCACCTTTAGGGTGAAGACACACGGAGCTTCTTAGTAGCAGCTACTTGTCACGGCTACTAAACACCAGAAAATCCCCTGCCATAGACAATACTGAGAATTGCCTCTGCTAAAACACACGTTTATCAGTAAATGATCAGCATCATCTGGTTTAGTAGCCACAACAAGTAGCTGCTACTAGTAGCTCTGTGTGTCTTCACCCTAAAGCTGGCCATACATGGTAAAATCGTCAAGCAAGTGGATCTTCTCCCGATATCCCCACCTATGGGTGGGTGATATCAGGCTAATTTGGTCGATTGACCCTGGGGCCAAACGATCGAATTAGAATGGCGGGTATAGGCGCTGACGGTTTGGGAGCCACATCAACGAGGCAATGAGGTCCCCGATCTGACGGAAAAATCAAACCTGTCTGATCGAGATCTGCCCAATTTCAGGCCAAATGTTTTTGGGCAGGCCCATAAGTGGTGCCCATACATGGGCAGATAAGCTACTGAATCGGTCTAAAGGACCAATATCGGCAGCTAGAATCGGCCCATGTATGGCCATATAACAATATGTTTTGTGAAATATTCACATCAAAGAGGGTATATTAAGGGGAAATTATAGACATGAAATGGTTTCCCATACTGATAAGTAGGGTTGGTGCTGTACAGTACTGTATTAACCAAAAGCTATTGGTTCCTTTAAGGTGAAAGTAATTTTAAAGTCACCCTGCCTCTGCACCCTGTGACTGGATCACCCCTAGAGAGCGCACAACTGGACACCAAGGTACCTTGCTGGTTATGAGGACTTTTATAGAGAAATCTAGAGTGACAGAGGTATATTCATGAAAATGAGGAATGTACAGTGAAGTATGGGCTGATGGGCAGCTGCACTGTATATTCCACTACACAGTTGATGACAAAGCCATAATATCCCTTTAAACCATTCTGATTTTCTCTCGCAACTCTGCAGCCAAGCCTAGAGGTGGCAGTTTCTGTCCCCGAGCCTTTGCTTTCCGACGCACAAATAAATAATGGGAACATCCTCAGGGTGACAGTGGAAGCTGTTTACTGTGCCCCAGAGTCCTGGAATACTACAGGGCCTGCGTACAATTATGTGATGAGCCTTCAGATGCCTCCTGCAGGAGAGGTAAGTCTTTAGCTACTAGTAGCAGCTACTTGTCATGGCTACAAATGTACACAATGCTGATCATTATCAGTATTGTCTATGGCAGGGGATCTTCTGGAGTTTAGTAGCTGCTACTAAGTAGCTCTGTGTGTCTTGCACATGCCCACATGAACCATTAGAAAGCCCTAGGGGTTATGGGTGACAAGGGGGCTGCAATACTTACCAATGTGTATTTTTACTGGCGAACCTTCTAAACATGCTTTGCTGTTCTGCTGGGGGTGGTTTTTTAGCTCAACCACAATCTAAGAACACATTAAGGGAGCTAAGGCTCCTCCTTCTGGAAACTCAGAGCATTGCTAAATGGGGAGCTGATTTTTCAGTTTTCCAATTAAATTGCACATAACTGTAAGAAGCAGGCCTGGACTGGCAATCTGTGGGCTCTGGGGGGCTGCTGTAAGATGCCATTGACAGTTTTGGACCTCTGTGCATTTGAAATACCTGGGCCTATTTTAAATCTCAGTTCAGACCTGGTAAGAATGTTGCGGCTTCTGTCCCTCCAGTTAAAATAGGAATTCTTGTTCCGGGGTAGCTGTTTGTGATTTGATCAGACACCTAACAGCTTAGGGCATAGGGAGAATGGTGGGCAGTTAAGTCCAGACTACCTTGACTATCTGTTTCTAGTGTGGCCAAAATACCCAACTCATCAGCAAGTCCTGCTGTTCTATCTGTTCTTCATCATATTGCTTGTGTGAGTGTCCTTGTCAGCAGGTACTTGTATCTCTGTATCCCGTGTCATTCACACTCACAGCGGAAGGCATAGATGGCTTCACTTGACCTTTTTTAACCATATTGTAATTGCACATTTATGGTAGGCCAAGTACAGCAGCCCTCCAAAGTTTTCCTGGATTCATAGTGTTATCTCTCTCCCTAATGTATTTTTAGTCTTGGGCTGTGACTATGACCATTAAATCCTGTATAACTGTTTATATCTAGACAGGAGAGTTCTGATTCACAGACCCAATAAGAAGCAGATATGGGCAAGGTGGACAGGGGTGTTAGGGCATGGCCTAATGAATAAGTGCACAATATTGCATTTTTTGTGAAAGTCATGTGTAGTTACATTTGTTCTATCCCGTCGCAGCTTCCCCATTCCCTTGTCTTCTCAAACGGAACGCTAAAGGCCGGCGGAGAAGCAGAACCGGTTCCTCGTCCAAAAAAATGGCCCGTGACTGGCATGGCAGCAACCAGTGCTCAGAACATCCCAGATTCCTTCATTTTTGGAGGTCCATATGAGGAGGAAAACGGGGAACTGAACCGAAAGGAGGTGAGCCCATAGGCAGGTCGCTGGCCAGTGGTTTAAAACAAGTAGCCAAGGTTTTAGAGTCACATCTCTGTGATAGAGAGTCAGTGAAATAAAGGGTAACCTTCACTCCAGTGACATTTTCCTCCCAACCCCAGGACAAGGAATTCCGTGCTGATGCTGAGACTCTCAAGAAAAGGGTGACATGGGACACAGAGAGGAGGCGCTACCTCGATCCATCTGCTTTGCTCAGGTGAGCTGCCCACCACAAGGTAATGGTGTGCCCAGGTCAACGGTGACAAAGCTTTAAAGGAACAGGTCAGTGTAAAATGAAACTGGGTAAAATAGACTGGGCAAAATATCTTTACAGATATTTAATCTCTTAGTTAGTCAGTGACTTCAGGGGAGGGCCACATGGGACATAACTAGGGATGCACGGAATCCGGGATTCGGCCAAGATTCTGCCTTTTTTGGCAGGATTCGAATCCACTGTACAAAATTATAACGCTCTAAGAGCGTGAAATTATGTTGAGTTTCTCCGCAACCAGGAAATAAGACAAACTCAAAAATAATTAAGTGTAACTAATATAATGAACTAATACAAGAACCAGCTGGCGGCCAAATTGGCTATGATAAACACAAACTGGCCACTAGACAAAGCCCATCCACCAAATTAATAAATAAAAAGAAAAGTAAATACCAAATAGTTGGTCTGACTCGGGTGTAGAGACCCCCTGTCAGTCGCTAAGGTCTGAGTATAATAAGCAGGTGGTTCGGAAGCAAAGAAATCAACGAATGCTCACTAAAGTCCCGTAGTGGTCCGGGTGCTTGCAGCCCCGAACCCGCATCTGAAAGGAGATAACTCTGAATTTTGAAAGAGGACGACAAGCATTCCGGACTCAGAGGGATCTGTTAAAACTCGAACTTTATTCCAACATGTTTAAAAACAGATGCCTGACGCGTTTCGTGCGTATGGGGCACTTAATCATAGGATTCGAATCCATGCTCCTGGCCGAACCGAATCCAAATCCTAAAAATCACATGACTTTTTGTCATGTAAACATTGAAAGTTGAAAACTGAACCCTTCCGTAACCTAATTAGCGTATGCTAATGAAGATTTAACCCCTCCTTAGCCTAATTAGCATATACTAATTAGGATTCGGTTTGGTATTCGCCCGAATCCTTTGAATCCTTTACAAAGGATTCAGGGGTTCGGCAAATCCAAAAAAGTGGATTCGGTTTATTCCTAGACATAACTGTTCAGTTAGTTTGTGAGTACGCAGGTCAGATTCAAATGCAAAGAAACTGAACACTTATGTCCCATATGGCCCCCCCTCAGGTCACTGAGTAACTAAGAGGTTAAAGAGCTGAAAGCAGGAAGTAGAGTTCTGGCTAGGGATGAAACGAATCCAAGATTCGGCCAACCCTTCCGTGAATCCTTTGTAAAGGATTTGGCCGAACCGAATCCAAATCCTAATTAGCAAATGCTAATTAGGTTACGGAAGGGTTAAAACGTCATTAGCAAATGCTAATTAGGTTACATTTTCAACTTCCGTGTTTACATGACAAAAAGTCGTGCCTTTTAGGATTCGGATTCTGTTCGGCCAGGAGCAGGGATTCGGCTGAATCCTGACGAAAAAGGCAGAATCTTGGCCAAATCCTGAACCAAATCCTGCATTCTGGCTATTATGTTAGACATCTGCCCACTCCAGCCTTTATAGATGACATTTTTGCCTAACTAACTATATTACAAATATTTTTTATTTTGCTCAGTCTATTTTACCCAGTTTCATTTTTGAACTTTAAAGTTGATTACCCAGAATTATTGTCATGTATGCATTTTACTCAATTTTTACACCATGCTCTGCCTGCCCCTCTGTCTCTTACTTCTTATTTGAAGAACGCCATTAGAAATCAAATTTAAAACCTTTAGATATTACTATTCGGCATGTAATGTTACACGTACATGCGCTTCCTTATGAAAACCATGTGATGAAATGCAATATCACTTCCCAGCATACAGAAACAGATTGCCGAGTGCCGCTATTGGCCGGTGGAGATAATGAGGGCACCTACAGTTGCACCCAGCACAAAGGGAAAACCTGGAAAAGTGGACAAAGTAAGTGATACTTATCCATACCTGGCTTTGGGGCACTAGATCCCGTAACGGAGCTTCTGCTGCGACTGCTATGATCTAAGGAACAGGACAGTCACCTTCCTTATGTGGAGAGAGCACTCTGACAGCTGTGGGTTCTCTCAGCAAGAGGAGGTTTGGTCTCTTGAAGGTGACCAGTTCCCATGTTGTGCCCGATTGCTTCACTCAGCCATCAGCAGCATTGGCACAGAGATATATGAGCCTGTGTAACCAACTGACTTTAGTTTCCCTTTTTGTCTGTATCTGCAACTTTCACGTCCCAATAATATTGTCCTCCAAATACAAAAGTTTCAAAATGTAATTTTTATAAGCATAATATCAATAGAAAGGAAATGAATGACTATTTACTGTATACACTTATTACTGGGTCATATGTTTAGGGTGATGAAGACGGACAGATTTCCTTTCACGGCGTTGCTTACGTAAACATGGTTCCACTTCTGTACCCTGGGGTTAAACATCTGCGAGGAGCATTCCGTATCTATCCCTATCAGGACGCTGAAGTGCTTGAAAAGGTAAAAGGGATCACCCTGCATTACCCATTCAGTATTGTTTTTATTACCCAAGAATCACATCCCCAAGGCTTTATTGGCAGCTGAGCCAGACCCTGCATAGGGCTCCCTTGTCTCCATCAGTGGGATGAGGCCACTGAGCTGCTAGAAGATGCTATTCTATATAAAATTGTCTCTTTTACAGACCAAGTGCCAATCCAGTGCCCTGCGAGATGTTGCTCGACAAACGGGTTTACAAAGTAGAGTCGGCTTTGCCCCGGCAGGAGTTAATTCTCCCCATGGCAAGCAGGGACCGAGCCGCATTGTGAGAGAAGATAAAGTCACCAAGGATAAAGAATACACCAGAAAGGTGGGCTCCGGACATGGTAGACAGATGCGACAGATAAGGCGGGCAATATCAGGCTAATTTGACGGTTTGGCCCTAGGGCCAAACAGTCCAATTAAAATGGCGAGTATATGGGCTGTCGAGCTGTGTGGTTTCTAAGCCAATGGGAAAACCAAACCTGCCCAGTCAAGATCTGCACAATTTTATCGGTTGGGTAGGCCCGTCGGGGGTGCCCATACACTGGCAGATAAGCTGCAGAATCGATCTAAAGGACCTGAATCTGCAACTTAAATCTGCCTATATATGGCCACTTTTAGTCTTTGTGCAGTTCCTGGCCTGATTCTAACTCATTTGTTCTTCTGTGCAGCCCTCTGCCCCAATGAAGCCATTGGACACCGCATCGGAAGCAGAAACCATAGCCCCTGTCCCAGCTCAGACAGCCCCTCAGAATGTGGAAGGACAGGTAACATATACAATGTGTAATATACATAGCTACCAACATCTGAAGATCATTTCCAAGTACCCCAATTCCACTGGTCTTTGCATCCATGTGAGAAAAGCTTGGAAGAGGACTTGAAAATGGTGCCCACCAACCCAATGCGCTGCTCTGCTTTACAGAGCAGGGTAGAGAAAGGGGCCACATTTAGTAGGTGGTGCAGTTTTGGAGGAAGAGGTCTAAGGGGGAACCCAGTTATTAGGAAGGATTTGTTTTCCTTTACAACCGGGGACATATTCGGGGACAGAGAGTCAAAATCAGGGACACCACCAGAAACTGAGGGCCAATCCTGAGCACAGTCCCTATAAATCAGGGTGGGGAACCCCGTAGCAGTTAGGAATTTCGACACTGAGCTTTACTGTTAGGGCCAGGATACCCTTAAATCCCCCCCAAAAATAGCAGCTGATTCCCCAGTGAGACACAAAGCAGACTCCTTTATTCTCATGATAAAAACATGGGCAGATGGCAAATTAGATATTATTAATAATTAAAGTATTGTATGATAATTATGAAACGAGAAGCATTCTCCAGACCCGGCATATGGTAAGCTAGCGTGACCAGCCATTTAAATGTCTTCCCGTGAATATTAACTATGAAAATGTGAGTAAACACGTTATTGTTCATTGCAAGACTTAATTGAGCCTACAAGTATTGATTATTGATTTTGGGGGGTAAAGTAATACAAATTTAAAACTTGTACCAGGTCTAGTAACCCATAGCAACCCATGAGTACGTAGCATTTAGTGGCTACAGACATCTGATTGGTTGCTATGGGTTAATAGACCCACTGCAAATGTTGCTACTTTTTTTACATTATTCACTATGTGGTCAACAGTCGGTTCATAATAGGCACCTGTATACTTTCTCCTAAATCTTTATAGTCTCCTTTCCCTTCATTTATTATCTGCTTTCCAAGACTGACCCCTTCCTATTTACACAGCAATACACAGAGTCTGGGACTTACGTCATCTTGGAACTGAGCCTGGAGAAGCCACTGGTCCCTAAACGTTTGGCAGAGGAGATTGACCTAAGGTAATCCATGTAACATTTGCCCTCTCCCCTTGAAGGGCATAAAGTAACAAGTGCTATAGGCTGCATGGATCTTGCAACCGATAGCAGCCAATAAGCAGTTACCTTTTGCTGGCTTAGGGCAGTTGGAAAAATGCAAGCAAACATTTGATTGGCTGCTGTAAAACATGTAAATTCTGTTACTATCAGCAGGATAAATTGCAAACATATATTAAGCTGCTTATTGGTCAGTGCCAAACTAGGTCCCCTATACATCTGGGGACCCCTATCAGTTACAGGGGCCACTTCCTCTATGTATGTATGTATATATATCTTTATCTATAAAGCGCTACTTATGTACCCAGCACTGTACAGTAGAATACATTAATACAAACAGGGGGTTATTAAGATAATAATAGATAAATACAAAGTATAACAATAAATACAAATAAATACAAGATACAGTTGCAACAAGTTAAGAGTCAAAGACACAAGAGGATGGAGGTCCCTGCCCCGTAGAGCTTACAATCTATATGGGAGGGTAATACAAACTATCCAGTGTTGTGTAGTTCAATTGGTGCATTTCGTTACTTGTGTTCTAGGGGTAGTTCAACAGGTTACTACATGGTTAACTGAACCAATAAAGACAGAGCACAGCACCTTATACACATTGCTTATTGGCTGAGTAGGAACTGTTTATTTCAGCTTAAGATGAAAAGTCCTTATATCATTAGCCTAACTTTTATTTTCTCCCATAATGCATTGCTAATGCTTCTTTTGTCTTAACGTTGTTTCCTGCAGAGTACGGGAACTTATACCCAGCCGGCCGCAGCTTCCCAGGCGCAGCGCCGGAGCAGCCAAGGTAACCACACAAGCATGTACGATGGGGGTATTGGACATGAATGGGGTTTGGTACCCGTCTCATAAGCCTCTATCTACTCTTTGGCTTTGTATTAAAAGGTGCAAAGTTTGCTAATCAAATCTAGTCACCTATAGCAACCAATCAGGTAGCAGGTAGCATTTGCTTTATAAAAAGCTTCTTATTGGTTGCTACACCTGGCAACAAATTGTGCCGGATATTACATATGGGGGCATGACTGCAATCATGAATACCCACCCACAAAATGTGTTAAATAGGTGCATTTGAGGTGCACAGATATTGGTTCATTTACTCCCATATTAATATGAACACATTGTTTGCCCTTTATTATATGTGGGTAAGTATGTCTGTCATCACAGGGGGAACATAGTGGTTACTATAAAAGCAAATGGAAGGATATTTTCCTTCCAAATAATATCTCACCCCCACCCCTCTACCCTGTAGATTCCACATGGTTAGAGTTTTTATAGGCGGACCATGGAGTAGCGCCACTTGTTAAACGGGCTGTTCACCTTTGAGTTAACTTTTAGTATGATGTAGAGAGTAAAATTCTGATACTTTTTGCAATTGGTCTTCATTTTTTATTATTTGTGGTTTTTTCATTATTTCACTTTTTATTTAGGAACTCTCCAGTCTGGAATTTCAGCAGTTATCTGGTTGCTAGGGTTGATATTACCTTAGCAACCAGGGAGTGGTTTGAATGAGAGCCTGGTATATGAATAGGAAAGGACCTATATAAAAATAAGTAATAAAAAGTAACAATAACAATAAAACTGGAGCCTCACAGAGCAATTGTTTTTTGGCTCAGGGGTCAGTGACCCCCATTTGAAAGCTGCAAAGAGAAAAGAAGGTGAATAATTCAAAAACTATAAAAAATAAATAAAGGGGTGGTTCATCTTTAAGTTAACTTTTAGTATGTTATAGAAAGGCCAATTGGTCTTCATTATTTGTTTTTCAAAGTTTTTGAGTTATTTGCCTAACGCTTTGCAGCTTCCAATGGGGGTCACTGACCCCTGAGCCAAAAAAACTATTGCTCAGTGAGGCTCCAGTTTTATTGTTATTGTTCCTTTATATTACCTATTTTTATATTCAGGCTGCCTATTCATATATCAGTCTCTCATTCAAACCACACCCTGGTTACTAAGGTAATTTGGATCCCAGCAACCAAATAGCTGCTGGGAGAGCTGCCAAACAAAAACTGGAATAATTAAAAAAACTACAAGTAATAAAAAATGAAGACCAATTGCAAATTGTCTCAGAATATTACTCTCTACATCATACTAAAGGTTAACTCAAGGTTGGTTAACCCCTTTATGTAACCAGTGTCCCCTTTCTAGGCAGTAACGGATT
Source organism: Xenopus tropicalis (assembly GCF_000004195.4). NCBI lineage: Eukaryota > Metazoa > Chordata > Amphibia > Anura > Pipidae > Xenopus > Xenopus tropicalis. Next base: position 14,071,330 of record NC_030685.2, on the reverse strand, counting down.
ACCACAACCAGATCACCAGCATCACCGACTCTATCCTTGAGGAGTACTGTGAGCTGTTTGGGAGGAAGGCAGCCGAGGCAGAGGAGCTGGACCACCAGGCCTTGGAGGAGCAGAAGTGCCAGCTGAACTATGAGCTGAACTGTACTGGGAAGTACTTTGCATTCAAGGAGCAGCTGAAGGTACAGGCAGGATAAATAGGGCGAGTGTTGGGCACAGGAGGCTGCAGGGTTCTGTTAGGCTATGTGTGTAATGTCTGACTTGCCTCGCAGCATGCCGTGGTGAAGATTGTGCGGGAGAAGTATCTGAAGACGACAGCATTTGAGGACCCAGAGCAGCTGCAGGCGTTCCTCAGCGAGCTCTACGTCTACTTGGTGGACCAGATGCACATTGCCCTGAACAAGGTAAAGCAGGCGAAATGCACAGCGGGAAGAGAAGAACATCCCTAGGGCCGTGGCAGGGAGAACAGGGAGAATATATACTTTTCATAAAAAGTGTTTTACTTCCCCTTTATTTTTCTCCGAGGCCAATTACTAAAGTCAGTAAACATATCCCTGCACAGTAGGCACACGTGGATGAATGGGTTCAGCCTTTTGCTGGATCTGATCCCGTAAAGTCACATGACTTTTAAAGCTCTGGACAACCGAATGTGGTTGTTTTTTTCACAACTGATGCAATTTTGTATTCAGTATAAGGGTGAAGACACACAGAGCTACTTAGTAGCAGCTACTTTTTCACGGCTACTAAACACCAGAAAATCCCCTGCCATAGACAATACTGAGAATTGCCTCTGCAAAAACACATGTAGAGACAATTATCAGTAAATGATCAGCATTGTCTGTTTTAGTAGCCACGACAAGTAGCTGCTACTAGTAGCTCCGTGTGTCTTCGCCCTAAAGCCTACCCTACTGCACAGTACAACACAACACAGGTCGTAACCCCCAGCTACTGGTGATGCACAGGCTGGGAATTTGCTCCCCATTACCCCCTTGCCCAAACTGGAATGAAGAGCTGAAACATTTTAACATTTTAATCTGATGATGGTATAGGTGGGTGGCATATAAGTCCATACTAGGGTTGCCACCTCACCCCTTTAATACCGGACACATATTGAATCCACATGGCTACTTAGCAATTCATTTAGATGCTTGATGCAGACTGAACTGATTTATGTGCAGACATGCATCTAGATATATTGCTAATTAGCCACGTGTATGTAATATGTGGCAAGTATTAAAGGAGTGAGGTGGCAACCCTAGTCCAAACTTAACCAAAGGGGGCAGGGTATTCTTCTTGATGTCACTACACCAGCAGAGTGTTATCTTACAGCAGCCCCTCTGGCATTGGCCAGAACCCACAGATTGCCAGTCCAGTCCTACCACCCATAGGGGTCACCCTAGTTGCCTGTGGCTACAATAAAACCACCCTAATGACCGAGCCAGCTTTATCATTTTTCACAGTAAAGAAAGTGGATTTTCCCCCGAGTCCGATCTCTGGAGTCGCCGAATGCAGGAGTTCAGGTGTAAGGGATTGGCTCTCTCACACAGCCCATTAAGCACAGGGTTTCCGTGTCACGGATCATTAGGCAAATTGATGGAAATATACACAGCGCAGCATAATCTCATCCAGCCAATCGTGAAACAACGATAGCCACAAAGCTGTATGTCAGGGACCACAAACAGTGTTTAGAAGTATTTCTTCCCTTTAAAGGAAAACTAAACCTCAGCAAAGAATTAGGCTATTATAGTCCTTTAGCAGGGAAGATCTGATGCCCCCAGTAGCCCCCTATCTTCATTTTCCTGATTCCCAGCACATACTCTGGGCTGCTGTCACTTACCTGAGCTTAGGGACCCACTCACAATATACACTGTCACCCACAGAGCTGTCACCCAACCCCATGTCATGTGGGAGATAATGATCCAGTCCTTGTTTTAGGCCTGACCTCCTCTTCACACTAAATGACAACATGAAATGAGATCTCAAAAAGCCCCAAAGTGGATCCTTAGCTCGCTCATGACATGGGCTTGTCTGACAGCTCTGTATACAATATAATAGTCCCAATACAAGGCTGATCCATATTCTCATGACATGGCAGTTCAGGAACCAGAGCAGTCTGCATCAGAATAGATTAATAATAAGCCCTGTAGCATCTATGATGGAAAAAACCTTGATCTCTGCTTGATAATTCACGGCAAGCCCAGAGTGCACTGAGCATGTGCAATGCCACTGACACTAAAAATATCCAAGATGGGAAGCTGCTGTGGGGGGCTAATGGTCATACCTGCTTACACTGTCTCACAATGAGTTAACACACTAACTACCTGGTGTTTCTCTACACACAACACTTCTTTGTTGTTGCCCAGACGTTGTTTGATGATAGGGGCGAGCCAGCGCCACCTCCCATGACTGATACGGAGCAGCTCCTGCGATTTGCCAGAGAAGCAGAAATCACCGGCGACTTTGATCTGGCCAATACCTTTTACCAAGAGGTAAGGAATCCTTAGCTAGCTAGCAGCCCCACTGCACCCTTTCCAGCGTTCCCATTGTGCCATCATTTCAGCCTAACACAGAACCAGTCAGCCACCGATGTTAGTCAACTACTTCTTGCACCCCATTGGCTGTCAGTGGGATGCTGGGAGTTAAGCTGGGGTATCATCAGAGGGTAATAACTATTAACTCAGATCGTCAGATGATTCTTACACAAACTTTTCTAAGCAGGGTTAGCATCTTGTTCTGTTTAAATTCATTATTAACCTAAATGAACAGCAGGGGGAGCTGTTATATCAAATTCATTTTTATTAACATGTAAAAACTTCTAGAGGGAAAGTGCCCTGAGCAATTTGAGATAAATTTGAATATAGGTTAAATCATTCCTGACTGATATCACTCTTTAAAGAAATACTATCATGGAAACATTAACATCAGTTAATAGAGCTTTTCCAGCAGAATCCTGCATTGTAATCTGTTTTTCCCATGGGGCTAGCCATATTCTTCATTTCCCAGGGTACCACAGCCACGTGACCTGTGTCTGATAAACTTCAGTCACACTTTACTGCTGCGCTGCAAGTTGGAGTGATATCCCCCCCCCCCCCCCCCCCCTCAGCAGCGATAAGCAGAACAATGGGAAGGGAGCAAGATAGCAGCTCCCAGTAGGTATCAGAATAGCACTCAATAGTAAGAAATCCAAGTCTGGTTTGGGACTCCTCCAGTTACATGGGAGTAGGAGAAACAATAGGTTAGCTGAAAGCAGTGCTAATGGGTAGCGCTGGCTGAAAGCTCAGACTCAGGCACAATGCACTGAGATGGCGCCTACACACCAATATTACAGCTACAAATACATTTGTTGGTTCCAGAATAAAATTATAAATGGCAGAGGGAAATATTTGCTATGTAACCAGCGTAATTTAGAAATAAAAAGTACCCCATAAAAATTATGACAGAATCCCTTTTATATCCCCGTTGCTGGTCTCATACTCACTCACTTTCTAAGGGTCATGGCTTTTTGAGCCCAATATTCTTATTACCAGCAGAAGTGTTCGCAAAGAAAAAGAATCTGGCCGCCTATTCACCGGCAGAAAATATTCATAATCAGTGTCTGCCTAGCAACCGTCTAGCCTTGTTCCCAGTATATTCATACAATGTCACTCAAGGGCTGCTAATAATCTCCATCTGTAAGGGCCCTTGAAGCCTGTAATGCGGAACGGCCGGCTCCTGTCTGCTGTGATACTTCTGCTCTGGAACAATTTCCCCTTTCTCTTCTGCCTGAAATTTGAAATATGACCACTAGGGGCAGCGGTACTCCTAAGCCAGAGATTCATTGGCTGGATATTATTATTATTTATTTATAAAGCGCCAACATATCCCGCAGCGCTGTACAATAAGTGGGTTCCATACATTGGACATACAGAGTAACATATAAAGCAATCAATAACCGATACAAGAGGTGAAGAGAGCCTGCCCAAAAGAGCTTACAATCTACAAGATATGTTCATTTTTTTATTAATTATCTTTCTGTTCATACTTCAACCTATTGTTTACACTACTGCCTGTTGCTAAGGTCAGTAGGACCCTAACAACTAGATAACTTTGCTGATTAAAGCTTGTATCTATAAGCACTGCTGGTTCTGACTATTGATACCATGTAGCAGAAACTGATTAACAGGACAGCTGACTCGGGCTATGTTGTTTCAGAAGTCACAACCAGCCGACAGATACTGCTTTCCCTAGCAGCTACATTTACAAATAACTTTAAAGCCACTGAACGAATGTATATTCACCTATTGTACAGCGCTGCGGAATATATTGGCGCTTGTAAATAAATGTTAATAATAATAATATTGGGAAGTTGCATGGTATTATATTGAGCAAAAATGTATTTCAGGGTGAAGTTCCCCTTTAAGATAATTCCTGAGCCTTTTGTAGCTGCTATTTTTTTACCCCCCAAGCCAAATGCCACATTTTGCCCTAGAAGCCATATTTCTGACTCTTGCTCTTCTTGCCCTGCAGAGATTGGCTCGTGACCGTCAGTGTGTAGATCATTGGCTGGATTATGGCAGCTTCCAGCTTCTGATTGGTGATTACATCAAAGCCCAGGAGTGTTTCCACGAGGCGGTAGTTTTAAGACGAGACCATGTTCCCAGGTAGGAACAGCATCACATTACCCAACCAGCATAGCTACCAGCCAGAGACCCTCAAGTTAGGTGCGACCCCCCCCCTCCCCCCCAAATTATATATATTGTCCCATTCCTGCTTTTTATTCAAAGGAAATGGAAACTTTCAAAACAAATGACAGTTGCATTGCTCAGACCACTCTTGCAATTTCCATTCATGTGTTTTTCTAGTTTTCTAGATATTAGCAGTCGTTTTTAAGCCTCTAATAGAACCAAACTGAAACCACAGCGCCACCTGCTGGCCATTTTGGCAAACAGGCTGCAGTTGGTTCAAACTTCCTTTGTGATGTTGCTCTCATTACTGAGCAGAGAAGAGTCAGCTAATGTCTCTCTGGCATCTAAACCTACACCAAATAATGTATATTAAGCACATTTTTCTAAACTCCTTCCTGCTTGTGGGCTGAACCCTGCCCACTGGCTGGGAACAGATTAAATTCTCTCAAGAATGCATTAGGGTATGTGCAGTGTAAAAACCTTAACAACACAGGCTTATGTGTGGGTGCCCATAGTAAGTCCATGTGTGAGTGTGGGTGCCCATAGTAAGCCCATGTGTGAGTGTGGGTGCCCATAGTAAGTCCATGTGTGAGTGTGGGTGCCCATAGTAAGCCCATGCGTGAGTGCGGGTGCCCATAGTAAGCCCATGTGTGAGTGCCAGTGCCCATAGTAAGCCCATGTGTGAGTGTGGGTGCCCATAGTAAGTCCATGTGTGAGTGTGAGTGCCCATAGTAAGTCCATGTGTGAGTGTGAGTGCCCATAGTAAGTCCATGTGTGAGTGTGGGTGCCCATAGTAAGTCCATGTGTGAGTGTGGGTGCCCATAGTAAGCCCATGCGTGAGTGTGGGTGCCCATAGTAAGTTCATGTGTGAGTGTGGGTGCCCATAGTAAGCCCATGTGTGAGTGTGGGTGCCCATAGTAAGTCCATGTGTGAGTGTGAGTGCCCATAGTAAGTCCATGTGTGAGTGTGAGTGCCCATAGTAAGCCCATGCGTGAGTGTGGGTGCCCATAGTAAGTTCATGTGTGAGTGTGGATGCCCATAGTAAGTCCATGTGTTAGTGTGGGTGCCCATAGTAAGCCCATGTGTGAGTGTGGGTGCCCATAGTAAGTCCATGTGTGAGTGTGGGTGCCCATATTAAGCCCATGCGTGAGTGTGGGTGCCCATAGTAAGTTCATGTGTGAGTGTGGGTGCCCATAGTAAGCCCATGTGTGAGTGTGGGTGCCCATAGTAAGCCCATGTGTGAGTGTGGGTGCCCATAGTAAGCCCATGTGTGAGTGTGGGTGCCCATAGTAAGCCCATGCGTGAGTGTGGGTGCCCATAGTAAGTTCATGTGTGAGTGTGGGTGCCCATAGTAAGTCCATGTGTGAGTGTGGGTGCCCATAGTAAGCCCATTGCTGTCTCCCTGCCCAGCTTGCTCCTCAGTGGAATTGCTGCTGCTACGCTCGATCACTGCAAAGACGCGGAGGTGTTTTTTGAAGATGCCACGTGCACGGACCCAAGTAGCACCTTGGCTTGGACTCTGCTAGGTAAGCTCGCTGTTTCAGGATTTAGATTGTAAGCTCTAATGGCTAGGTCCCTCCTTACACGTAACATATAATCACTGACCAAAACCAGATGTAAGTTGGGTGTATGGTCCCTTCTATTGTTTCTACCTGTGTTACTATGGTCTGTGCCCATTAACCCTGTCCTGTCCTGCCAGGGCTGCTCTATGAAATGCAGGGCAACGACATCAGGATGGAAATGGCTTTCTCCGAGGCTGGCAAACTGCGTCTGGCAAAATGTGCCCAAGAGAGAGCCGTGGCACTGTCATGGGCTAAACCAGCAGGGGGCACTAACTCTAAATCTGCACTTGGCAATGCCAGCGAGAAAGGTAAGCCAAGCAAATACAGTCTATTTTGTCTGTCTGTCTATCTATCTATCTATCTATCTTATATCTGTCTGTATATCTATCTTATATCTGTCTGTCTGTCTATCTATCTATCATCTATCTATCTATCTATCTATCTATCTATCTATCTGTTTTTTACTGTAGTGCCACGTTTGTCTGCCCAGGCCCAGACTGGCAATCTGTGGGTTCAGGCAAATGCCAGAGGGGCTGCTGTAAGGTGTCATAGGCACTCACTATTTATTGGGCTGGGGGGGCTGTTTGGGTCTCTGTGTACCTGAAATGCCAGGGCCTATTTTGTATCCCAGTCTGGACCTGTCTGTGCCACATGATGCCACATGATGTAGGAGCTGCCATTGTGCATGCACCCACAGAAGCCAGGCAATATGACAGCTCCTACCCACTGGGGGGAATACAGTTATATAGAGAGTCAATATTCTGTGCCCACACTAGGCCTTACATGGGTTGCTTTCTGGTTAAGTGGAATACAAACCATGGTTATTGTTAGGGGATATTTCCCCTTTACTCATAGCTTGCACATCTGTCATTAAGGCACACTTTCCAAAGGAGCCACTGAAGGGCCACATGAAACCACTCCCGCGTCCCACCGAGCTGAATCGCCATCGGTAAATATATCCTTGAGTGGCCGCCCAGCCGAAGAGAAAGCCTCTCTCACCAGACGTGCGTCCGTTTCCTCTCTCCGCAGCAAGTCCACCAAGGCGGGAACTCACAAAGGTGGGGAATCTCTTATATCCTGATGTTCCCTTTAGTGCAGTCTGTAATACAGGGCTCTATAGGGAAAGCTCTGCTCCTCAGCCAGCTATAGGCCTTCCTATACCTTCTGGTCTCTCTCTCTTTGTACTAGCCTTGTCCTGGTAGCCCTGTGTGTGATGTTTCACCAGGGGGCAGCGCAACACTGCTACTAATGCTACACAACAATGGGAGCAGACCCTGCAAATGCTGAGGGGCCCAGGAAGTTGTGAGGAGAAAGAAAGGGCTGGGCTGATGTTCTTCTGAAAAACATCAGATCAAACATCTTTCTGACAACTTTCTTGACAACATCTTCAACTTCTTCATGTTCAGAAAGTGACCAGCAGGTGGCACTGCTGCTTTACATCCACTTATTTTAAAGGTTTACTTATCTTTTAATATGGTGGATCCGTTGTTAAGGGCCCTACTAAGGCTGAATAAATAATCTCTATCCCTAACATGTATTGAAACTATAGATCTTTATTTTATTTTCAGGGCCCCCTACAATTCTGGGCCCCTCAGCATTTGCAGGTTCTGCTCCCATTATTGCATGGTATTAGTGTTATTACCGTAGCAGTGTTGTGCTGCCCCCTGGTGGAAATCAGTAGAGAGGATGTGTATGGTAAGAAGGTAATGAGGATGGGAATAACCGTATATATTCGAGTATAAGCCGATCCGAATATAAGCCAAGGTACCTAATTTTACCTAAGAAAACTGGAAAAACTTATTGACTTGAGTATAAGCCTAGGGAGGAAAATGCAGCAGCTACTGCTAAGTTTCAATAATCAAAATAAATACCAATAAAATGACAGCTCCCCTCAGCGTCCTCCCCAACATCCTCCAGCTCCCCTCAGCGTCCTCCCCAACATACTCCAGCTCCCCCCAGCATCCTCCCCAACATCATCCAGCTCCCCCCAGCATCCTCCCAACATCATCCAGCTCCCCCAACATCCCCCAGCGTTCTCCCCAACATCCTCCAGCTCCCCGCCCTCAGTGTCCTCCAGCTTCCCCCACCCAGCGTCCTCCCCAACATCCTCCAGCTCCCCTCAGTGTCCCCCAGCGTTCTCCCCAACATCCTCCAGCTCCCCCCCCTCAGCGTCCTCCAGCTCCCTTCATCTGCCCTGTGTTTCTGATTTCAGAAGTAACAACCAGGGCCAGTTCGGAACCAGAAGCCCAGCCAGAAGCCATCAGCATTTTCATGGAGGCAGCCCAGTTTCTGACTCGAGTCAACGCCTTGCAGGTCAGAACCGCACACTCGCACGCATTGAGTAGCAGACGAGGAACAGGATTTCCCTTCTTGATCTCTCTCTTCTCTGCTTATGTAAATGCAGTTTGTACAGAGAGCTCTGGCCCATGAGTTGCTGTGCCCAGATGGAGGCCCAACCTGCAGGTACCAGCTGATGTGCGCTCAGATGCACCTCATGAGGAAGGAGCTGGAGAAGGCCCAGCAGAACCTCCAGGAGGCTTCCCAGATCAACCACCAGGTATTTCCCTTCTGCAGCCACATTAGCCGGACCTCTGGACCTGGTATCATATATAGTGACTGATATACTTGATGTCTTCACAGAATCCTGATGTTTGGGCCCTCAAGGGCCACCTGAACTTCCTGAGTGGCAGAAAGAGTGAGGCCAAGGGCTGCTATGAGCACACACTCAGCCTGGTGAGCGACGCCTCCGACATGCACCCTGTGTATCTGCGCCTGGGCTCCATCTACCTTGATGAAGAAGAGGTAAGACTGAGAGTTGGAGGAGAAGGACAAGGATATACTGTTGCTTAGTGCATGTACATGGACTCTATGGAGGCACTGTAGAATAGTCCTTTTATACCAGCATTTTATAAAGGGGAACTTCACCCACATAATGCCTCATTCTAAACAACTTCCAAATATACATTTATTTAATATTTATTTAATATTTACCGTGGTTACATTATATATAGTTACAGTTATATGTTCTTTTCTCTGGTTCTGACTACGGAAACAATGTAGCAGAAGTTCTCCTCCAGGTCTGTTGGAAATAGAAGCCAGTTAACCAACAGAATAGAAAGATAAGTTATTAACAGTAACAATATCAATAAAATTGGAGCCTCACACAGCAACAGCTTTTTGGTTGCCTGGGTCGGTGACCCCCATTTGAAAACTAGAAGGAAACAGAAGACTATAATAAATAAAGACCAATTGAAAAGTTCTATAACATATAGTTAACCTGAAGGGCTGTGATAGTTGAGTCTGGATATTGTTCATTATCACCAACTTCAGCTACGACACACAGAGCTACTTAGTAGCAGCTAGTTGTCACGGCTACTAAACACCAGAAAATCCGCTGCCATAGACAATACTAAGAATTGCCTCTGCTAAAACACACGTAGAGACAGTTATCAGTAAATGATCAGCATTGTCTGTTTTAGTAGCTGTGACAAGTAGCTGCTACTAGTAGCTCTGTGTGTCTTTGCCTCCTGCAACTTCACATGACTTTGGAGTCGCAGCGACTAATCAGCACAAATGCGCTCAGTTAGTCGCAGTGACTTTTATAGAAACCTATGGTGGGTAAGTAGCCACAATTAGTCACCATGACCGAGTTTGCGGCAATTAATCACCCCATGTGTCTTCAGCCTAATCTCTCCATGGGACATTACCCTGAAGGGAGGAAAATGGAACAGCAAACAGGCTTGCAAGTGATTGGCTCAGTGTACATCACAATGCAGTGACCAATGGCTGAGGCTAAGAAAGACCTTAATCAAGTGTGCCTCTGGGAATACAGAATAATACAGTTATATATATCTTGTTAAGTTACCCTTTAATGACGAATATGAGCTTTGACTCTTCCTTGATGTGACAGTATGAAAAAGCCAAGAAGACATACCTGCTGGCCTGCAAACAGTCGCCAACGTGCCTGACCTGGCTGGGAGCGGGAATCGCTTGTTACCGGGTAAGATACTTCCCATGTAGAGACGCCATTGGCTCCTTCCTGATTAGCAATTCAGTGGCAGTGGTCCGATAAGGGGAGGGTCTTTGGGGGTGGGGGCCTTTTCCCCAGGGGGTTTCATAATGTTATATGGAAACCACTAAAAAGTGATCTAAAAACCCCCAAAAATTAATGGATGTAAACTTAATTAGGGTTCTCAGAGCACTTTTTGCCATTTACATTCATTTTCTGTTTTTTTAGGGGTTTTCTGGGATATTTGCGGTTTTAGGCTGCTAAAACCAGGCTTTTGCATCAACTGAGAATCAGCCTGGGAATACAGGATGTGCAGAGGCAGTTAGAGTTACTGGCACTCCGGGCCTGCATAAAGCTGAAAGCCGGCCTAGCAATATAAAACTGCTAATATAATAGGTATAATAGGTTAAGTGCTCAGAGGGCCACTCTGAATAAATTCAAACCAATATTTATGGGTTTTAAAGGAAATGAATGGCACTTAACATTATTTTCTTCCTGGCTTTCAAGATATTTGCAGTTTTACACTGTAATATAATGAATTTAAAATATCAGTGCCACCTGCTGGTCATTTCAGGCAAGTCAAGTGAGTTTCCTTAGAATAGGAACTTGTTGCTCTGCTTGGAAGTGACCAGAGAAACTTCCGATGATCTTTCCTGCCCCCAGACTTCATTTTCTGAGCAAAGCTGCACCCCAAAGCATTCCTTTATTCTCCCGACGTTTCCCTTAGTTTGATGTGTGCTTGACATGACTTTCTGTGTCCCCGAACAGCTGGAGGAGATGGAAGAAGCAGAAGACGCTCTCTCAGAAGCAAACGCTTTAAACAACAACAACGCGGAGGTGTGGGGTTACCTCACTCTCGTCTGCCTGAAGGTGAGTCCCTGACACCAGGTTTGTGGGTCTCCAACCAATCAGGCAGTTGCTTTAATTCTCCTAGACCAATCAGAGCAATTCGCTGTCTGACTGCTATGGGTACTGCACTGGTTTAACATAACATGCATTTATTTATTTATTTATTGATGATTGTGGAATATTACTTTTCCCCCTGTACTTACTGATTCCAACCATGCTTTTTTTAGACTGGGAGGCAGCTGGAGGCCGAGCAGTCGTATAAATACACGAGGAAGGTTGGTACCAATTTCTGCTTTATTGTTGCTAAACAACCAGGGTCATACTGGCCCAGTGGGACATCGGGAGAAATCCTAGTGGGTTCTGCTCTTGTCTGTATGGGAGGTGAAGGTCTGAGTTGGTGCTGGAAAGGGGGTATTGAGGCAGCCAAAGTTGGGGTTCAGCAGTGGCAGCTGGGGTGGTGGGCCCTTGGGGTCAGGTTTACTGGTGGGCCCGGAGTGGGGGTTCAGCAGTTTTACTGGAGGCAGCCGGAGTGGGGGTTCAGCAGTGGCAGCTGGGGTGGTGGGCCCTTGGGGTCAGGCTTACTGGTGGGCCCGGAGTGGGGGTTCAGCAGTTTTACTGGAGGCAGCCGGAGTGGGGGTTCAGCAGTGGAAGCTGGGGTGGTGGGCCCTTGGGGTCAGGCTTACTGGTGGGCCCGGAGTGGGGGTTCAGCAGTTTTACTGGAGGCACCCGGAGTGGGGGTTCAGCAGTGGAAGCTGGGGTGGTGGGCCCTTGGGGTCAGGTTTACTGGTGGGCCCGGAGTGGGGGTTCAGCAGTTTTACTGGAGGCAGCCGGAGTGGGGGTTCAGCAGTGGAAGCTGGGGTGGTGGGCCCTTGGGGTCAGGCTTACTGGTGGGCCCCACGTACCCCAGGCCAATACTGTGTACTGATGGGATCCTATATCTATAATTACTGTTCCAGCAGCGAATAGAATGCCTGGGAATTTACATTTACACAAAACCCAGTGGGCCTTCCTTCTCCAGTTTCCGTTTTGGAGTAAGGTATAAATAGTTGTTAATGAGAATCCCACATAGTAGAACTCAGCAAGTATAAGGGGGTCCAGGCACTTTGTTTAATAAATGGAATTTGAGGCCAATACTTAAAGAAGCTGCTCCAGCAGAACACAACAGTAATTTATATAAAACATATAATATCACATATTCCCCCCTGGTGCATTTCATGCCTTTTTGGCAACTAATAAGCCCAGGGCCCCTTATCACCGGACACAATACTAAGGGTCTTTTATTTTATTTCCCACCAGCTGAATCTACAGAAGGAGGATTTGCTCACAGAGATCCATTCCTTACAAGAGGAGCTCGGCTTTGGAGACCCATCCTTCTAATGGCACTCTATCATGTTATACTGTATGTATATATATATAGCTATGGCATCTCGGCAGCACCAAGCATCATGGTGGCACTGACAGATAAGCTGCCCAGGTTCTGCCCATGTATATAGATTAGGGGGAGCATTACGTTAGCAATGAAAGTTAATAGCAGGAGAGTATTCCTCATTCTGCAGCCTCTTGGACCTAATGGATAATTCCTACTGCAAAACTTGGAGCCTTTTGTTTATTAAAGGGGACCTGTCACCATAAGAAATAATTCCAAATTGTTTTATTCACCTTTAATGGTATTACCCCTAATTCCCTGTATCGCAGGGTACCGGTACCCACTCATTTTCAGAGGGGAGTCTCGAGTTTCTATCCCCAACAGTCCCAACATGGCAACCAGAAGAACATGCGGCTATTCAGGCCTGGGACCCCACAGCGCTAATGAAATAAATAAGTACCAAACAGACACAATAAGGGGGGGATTTATCAACTTTGTAATTCGAAAATGTTTACACAATTCAAATTTTTTGGCACCACAACTCCCAATATTATGGTTCAAAAACTCGAATGTTTGATATTTATAAGTGCAAAAAATCTGAAAACTGGGATGTAAAACATCTCAAAGCTTGTGAGTTTATGTAGAAGCCAATGGGAGTTGTCCTGGGCAAAACCAAGCCGTTTTTTTCCATTCCCAAAACTGATAAACAAGCCCATTGTTCTGCTCTGCACTTTTGCTGTTATTGTGCAACTTCCCGTGACAGGTATATTAGGGGTTTCTCTTTAACAAATTTTGGTTCGGAAGCCGGAGTTCCAAGGAAAATAAAATGTAAACTACCCCAGTCTGAGCTGGAATGGGCTGATCCAATCTATACTTGGTTTATGTAGCGCTGAGTTTTTCCCAGGCTGAATATACAAACTAGGTTATGGATTTGGTTCAGTATTTGCCCAAATTTATTCAGTACTTTGCCAAATCCAAAAATGATATATAATAAATAATCTATACATGATGTTGGCTTGGATGTATCAGTAGCTCACACTCAACGAAAGGTTTGTGGACTTCAGCCAATAAACAAAGGTCATTGATGCATAGGAGAACGTCTACTTTCCCTTCAAAGGGCTCCATCATTATTGCAGTGGCTTGGGCCAGTCAGCAGGAACAAACGGCAACTGTTCCGTTTCTACAAGGCGTGGAAAAACTAGATTTCACCCTTTTGCCTCTCCTCTTCCAATGTTCTCCTTGCTCAACAAGAGCACCCCCCCCCCGTACCAGCAGTAAAGGGGCATCTGCGGCCTTAAGTGTGGCCTTACGTTCAACTGAAAATGGCGCCTGGCTGAATTGCTGACTATTTTGGTTGCTATTGATAGACATAGATACCACAAGATGAACTTTTGGGACAGGAGTGATGAAGACTGATCAGCTTGCTGGACTTAGACAAGAATCAGAGGGTTATATGATGTTGGCATGAAAGCCTAGAGGGAAAGAATAAAGACAACTGTAGCACATTCTTGATGTGGCATTTTGGTACACACAAACGAGTGACTCTCAAAAGACTGGTTGGTACTAGTCCTAGTCTTCTGAGAAGCAGTAGAACCCCTGCAAGCAGCGCCTTCACTGATGCCACTGATACGGGAACCTAATCAGACTGGGAATCAGCAAGGTATTGACTGAGGGAAGGGAATATTGTAGTCGAGGGCGGGCAATAAGGTGAGTGAGTCAATAAAAGGGAAGGAATAAGAAAGGTATGGACTGAGGGAAGGGAATATTGTAGTCGAGGGCGGGCAATAAGGTCAGTGAGTCAATAAACGGGAAGGAATAAGAAAGGGATGGACTGAGGGAAGGGAATATTGTAGTCGAGGGTGGGCAATAAGGTCAGTGAGTCAATAAACGGGAAGGAATAAGAAAGGGATGGACTGAGGGAAGGGAATATTGTAGTCGAGGGCGGGCAATAAGGTCAGTGAGTCAATAAACGGGAAGGAATAAGAAAGGGATGGACTGAGGGAAGGGAATATTGTAGTCGAGGGTGGGCAATAAGGTGAGTGAGTCAATAAACGGGAAGGAATAAGAAAGGGATGGACTGAGGGAAGGGAATATTGTAGTCGAGGGCGGGCAATAAGGTGAGTGAGTCAATAAACGGGAAGGAATAAGAAAGGGATGGCCTGAGGGAAGGGAATATTGTAGTCGAGGGCGGGCAATAAGGTCAGTGAGTCAATAAACGGGAAGGAATAAGAAAGGGATGGACTGAGGGAAGGGAATATTGTAGTCGAGGGCGGGCAATAAGGTCAGTGAGTCAATAAACGGGAAGGAATAAGAAAGGGATGGACTGAGGGAAGGGAATATTGTAGTCGAGGGCGGGCAATAAGGTCAGTGAGTCAATAAACGGGAAGGAATAAGAAAGGGATGGACTGAGGGAAGGGAATATTGTAGTCGAGGGCGGGCAATAAGGTCAGTGAGTCAATAAACGGGAAGGAATAAGAAAGGGATGGACTGAGGGAAGGGAATATTGTAGTCGAGGGCGGGCAATAAGGTCAGTGAGTCAATAAACGGGAAGGAATAAGAAAGGGATGGACTGAGGGAAGGGAATATTGTAGTCGAGGGCGGGCAATAAGGTCAGTGAGTCAATAAACGGGAAGGAATAAGAAAGGGATGGACTGAGGGAAGGGAATATTGTAGTCGAGGGCGGGCAATAAGGTCAGTGAGTCAATAAACGGGAAGGAATAAGAAAGGGATGGACTGAGGGAAGGGAATATTGTAGTCGAGGGCGGGCAATAAGGTCAGTGAGTCAATAAACGGGAAGGAATAAGAAAGGGATGGACTGAGGGAAGGGAATATTGTAGTCGAGGGCGGGCAATAAGGTCAGTGAGTCAATAAACGGGAAGGAATAAGAAAGGGATGGACTGAGGGAAGGGAATATTGTAGTCGAGGGCGGGCAATAAGGTGAGTGAGTCAATAAACGGGAAGGAATAAGAAAGGGATGGACTGAGGGAAGGGAATATTGTAGTCGAGGGCGGGCAATAAGGTCAGTGAGTCAATAAACTGGAAGGAATAAGAAAGGGATGGCCTGAGGGAAGGGAATATTGTAGTCGAGGGCGGGCAATAAGGTCAGTGAGTCAATAAACGGGAAGGAATAAGAAAGGGATGGACTGAGGGAAGGGAATATTGTAGTCGAGGGCGGGCAATAAGGTCAGTGAGTCAATAAATGGGAAGGAATAAGAAAGGGATGGACTGAGGGAAGGGAATATTGTAGTCGAGGGCGGGCAATAAGGTGAGTGAGTCAATAAACGGGAAGGAATAAGAAAGGGATGGACTGAGGGAAGGGAATATTGTAGTCGAGGGCGGGCAATAAGGTCAGTGAGTCAATAAATGGGAAGGAATAAGAAAGGGATGGACTGAGGGAAGGGAATATTGTAGTCGAGGGCGGGCAATAAGGTGAGTGAGTCAATAAACGGAAAGGAATAAGAAAGGGATGGACTGAGGGAAGGGAATATTGTAGTCGAGGGCGGGCAATAAGGTGAGTGAGTCAATAAACGGGAAGGAATAAGAAAGGGATGGACTGAG
Source organism: Xenopus tropicalis (assembly GCF_000004195.4). Taxonomy (NCBI): domain Eukaryota; kingdom Metazoa; phylum Chordata; class Amphibia; order Anura; family Pipidae; genus Xenopus; species Xenopus tropicalis. The sequence continues at coordinate 14,055,325 of NC_030685.2, read as the reverse complement.
GGAAGGGAATATTGTAGTCGAGGGCGGGCAATAAGGTCAGTAAGTCAATAAACGGGAATAAGAAACCATGTAAACTCTCTATAACTTGAGTAGGATCTGAGAGACCAAAAGCCAACTTGGAAAAGCATAACGAGAGCAAACTGTATTTAAAGGGAATATGGTTCCAACAAGAGAGGAAATAGACAACTGGCAAGACTAACAACTAACAGAAGTCCAGCATTAAAAAAAATGCTTAGAGCATCATTGTGCTCACTGCAGCGTCATCGCACTCACCGCAACGACACAGTCAGAAATGCCCAGATGTGTGGCACTAAGTACTGAGGCTTGTAATCCCTGCATATAAATCTAGAGCCCAACTGTAGCTCATCCTTACTGGTTCATTCAGTTCCAATTGCACCCCAATAATGGCAGACTGTAGAGCCCATTCAACCATGTTCTTCCCCCCATACATTGTTAGGTGATATATGTCCTTAGGGAATGGAAACTGTAAAGGGAAAGTAAGTAAATGTACATAAGTGCGGCATATAACGTAGATCAGAACCTGGACTGTGTGGAATCAGAACATGGACTGTGTAGGAGAGACTACACCTAAAATTAGTACGAGACTCTTGCACTTCTATTGAGGCCCCTAAGGGGGGAGGTACGGCAGCCAATGGCACTGAGCAGAGCATTTATCAGGCCCAGTATATGGGAGAATGTGGCTCTAATTCAACACAGACACATGAAATGTGACATTTTAGTGTTCTATAGAGTCTCATTGGATGAGTGTTTCATTCCATTTTGATTTTATTCCCAAGAATATTCCTACTCAGATGCCACTCAGGGGATTTTACTTGTTTCATGTAAACACATTTCTCTCCCCTTCTAAGCTGCAGTGGGATTGGTCTCTTGGTATTTCTAATCAGCAGCCTGGCTTAATTAGACAAAGCCATTCATTAGCAATGAGATAAAAGTCCCACGTCTCAATCGGCACATTCACCACCTGCAAGAGATACCCACCAGCGGCAAGTGTCGGACTGGGGTCCCCCCGGCCCACTGGGTCCCAAGCCAAGGGCCCACCTCCCCTGCTTGCCTCTGCTCCACTTTGCATTGCTTGCTATCAACCATTGGACTGGTGTTCCCAGGGCCCCCCAGGTACCCAAGCCAAGGGCCCACCTCCCCTGCTTACCTCTGCTCCGCTTTGCATTGCTTGCTACCAACCATTGGACTGGTGTTCCCAGGGCCCCCAGGTACCCAAGCCAAGGGCCCACCTCCCCTGCTTGCCTCTGCTCCGCTTTACATTGCTTGCTATCCACCATCGGACTGGTGTTCCCAGGGCCCCCCAGGTACCCAAGCTAAGGGCCACCACCCAGATACTGTCACACCCTGCCTGTCCCTGCTCTGCTTTGCATCACTTATATTGCTCTTCACTCAGTATAATGTTCTTTATAGTATATTTTTGTGAATAGGAAGTAGCAATTCTTTTATCATATGCAATTACTCTTCTGTATAGGTGTCAGTAAGGGTCAGTACACTATGGCTGGGTTTAACAGTCTAATAGAAACAAGTGCTCAGAACCAGACGCCTATACGTGAGGTTTTCATCCTGGGATTCCAAACCCCTCGCAGCTACCGGGTTGGGCTCTTTATAAGTTTCTTTGCCATTTACACGTTGATCTTATCTGGGAACCTTCTGGTCATCTCACCGATGTTGTCTTCTAGGCTCTTATATTCTCCAATGTACTTTTTCCTCAGCCATCTCTCACTGTCTGAAGTCTTGCTCAGCACAAATATTACTCCACTTATGCTGGATGCCCTGCTCAGCAATGGAGTCACCATGTCCATATCTGGCTGCCTCGTGCAGCTTCAGCTCTTTGGCACCTTCGTGGCAACAGAGAGCCTCCTACTCACAGTGATGTCCTATGACCGATATTTAGCAATCTGCCGTCCATTACATTATGCCTCCATCATGGACTACTGGTCCTGCATCTACTTATCCATTACTTGTTGGGCTCTTGCTACTTTAATCAGTTCTATTTCAGTTGGCTTTATATCCACCCTATATTTCTGTGGATCAAATATCATTGACCACTTTTTCTGTGACTTTGCTCCTCTGTTGAGGTTATCTTGCTCCGACACGTCTATGGTGGAGCTGGAGGTTTCTTTGCTTTCCACAACACCCACCATCTTTCCATTTCTCTTTATCATTGTTACATATTGTTGCATCATAAGGTCTATCCTGAGAATGCCATCGCTCAAGGGCAAGGAAAAAGCCTTCTCCACCTGTAGCTCTCACCTGGGGGTGGTTTCCATGTATTACATGACAATAATCATGGTGTATGTGATGCCTAACAAAGGACATTCAAAGACGAGGAACAAGGTGGTCTCGTTGCTTTACACTATGCTTACACCGTTTTTAAATCCCATCATCTACTCTCTGAGGAATCAGGAGATCAAATCAGCTTTGGGTGGGTTATTGAAAAGGAAACATGCAATAAAAATGTTACTGTAGGATCTGAATAAGGGAAACAAAAACCCACAAGATCCAATAATTATAATTGCTTACCCCATACCTAGGGCTAGTGCTTTTCTTTGGCCCAGGGTACTTCTCACCTGTCCCAGGGTTCCCTTGTGGCTGCCCGGAACTGTATAGTAAAACCAGAACGTAGATTTAAAAGGCTGAAACATAGGTTCTACTGTGTAATGTGCATGTCCGAGGGCAGGGGTCCCCAACATTTCTTACTCGGGAGCCACAGTCAAATGTAAAAAGACTTGGGGAGCAACACAAGCACCATAAAAGTTCATGGAGGAGCCAAATAAGGGCTGTGATTGGCTATTAGGCAGCCTCTATGCACCCTATCAGCTTACAGGGGCTTTATTTGGTAGGAAATCTTGTTTTTATTCAACTAAAACTTGCCCCCAAGTCAGGAATTCAAAAATAACTCCCTGGTTTGGGGGCACTGAGAGCAGCATCCAAGGGGTTGGGGAGCAACATGTTGCCCCTGAGCTACTGGTTGGGGATCACTGTTCTAGGGCCACAGTAAAGGTGGCCATACACGAGCTGATTCTACATACAATTTTGGTTGCTTTAGCCCGATTCGCAGCTTATCTGCCTATGTATGGGTATGAACAATGGGTCTGCCCGACTGACATCTGGCCTGAAATTGGCCCAGTCTCAATAGGGCAGGGACCACATTGGCTCATTGATGCTGTCCCTGAACCAACACCACATATACCTTTCCTTCTAATTCAATTGTTTGGTCCCATGGCAAAACAACTGAATTAATCCGATATTGCCCACCCGTAGGTGGGGATATCGGGAGAAGATCTGCTCGTGTGTGGCCCCCTTTAGATTACTGGAGATAGGGAGAATAGGGTGGCACGGCACTTACTAGAACAGCACCCTAGGCCACTGCATTTTTCTGCAAAGAGGAGCATCACCCTAGAATCTGAGGTAAGATCTAGCACATTGGCACCTTCCAGTAATTAACCCATTTATTCTCCTTCAAAGCTTCCCATTAAATTGACCAACTGGATCATATGGAAAGGCCTGTGCAGAGCCATCACAAGTGGACTGTTCATTTATAAATTTCGGTTCAACATAAAATGTATATGAGCAATACTTTATATTTTGTGTATTGTTTGTTCTCAGTTCCACTCTCATGTACTTAATATTCATGTAGTCAACCCTCATTCCTCCATAGTACTAAATATGTATTCCATTAAAAAATACATTAATGACAGAAGTGGACTGCATCTATGGCAGTATGTGGGTCACGCCTATTGGCCATTATTTGTACTCAGTACATTTTGAGACATAGAATATATATTGGGAGCTCAGAATCTATCATTTACATTTGAATGACAAAGTTACTTTTTGTCATCACAAAAATGTATTTTGTTAAAAAGAATGAATTTTTGTATTTGCAGAAAGGACACGGTGCTGATAATATTCTTTTTTGTGGTCACAAACATTTCTGTATTCGTCAAACGAATAGTCTAATCACAAAATCTGCTTGAGTTTATTTACTAACCTAGAGCTGTGTGCAAAGTGCGAAATATTGCCTCAATGTGAATGTGGTATTTTTAATTTCCAGTGTATGCTGTGCATGCTCTAGATAACATCAGTGAAATAAAAATATGAAAAAAAATATATAATTGGTGTATACAGAATTTATTATGTAAAAATAATTTTGTGTCTACAAAAAAGTTATGTGCTGGTAGAATTGATTTTTTTTTGTTGATACATTCTCTGCTACACAATACACTGTTTACAAGTGGCTCTCCAATGGCAGCCCTGACAGGGCTATTGTTTGTTCTGCTTGTGTTACTACCCTGGAGAAGAACAATATGGGAAAGGGCATTATGGACTGGACACAGGCTGACGGCAGGCAGAATGGTAACTCTCCAATCCCCCAAGCAAGGGAGTCTTTATTATTATATTGCAGTCCAAGAGCACGAAACACACATTCACAATGCACTTCCCCACAGGTACCAACCCCAGGGCCGCCATCAGGGGGGCACAGGGGGTACGATCGTCCCGGGCCCGGACGTTTTTAGCTTTAAAGGGGGCCCGGCCGTGCTAAAGTTTTCTTAGCTCGGGCCCCCTTTAATCAAGTCCGGGCCCTCACTCCCTCCTCCGGAGGACACCACGGCAGCAGGCAGGTAGGCAGGCCGGCCGGCCCTGGGGGAACCTGGAGAAAGCTTTGTGGAGGGGCCTGGGGGAACCTGGAGAAAGCTTTGTGGAGGGGCCTGGGGGAACCTGGAGAAAGCTTTGTGGAGGGGCCTGGGGGAACCTGGAGAATGCTTTGTGGAGGGGCCTGGGGGAACCTGGAGAAAGCTTTGTGGAGGGGCCTGGGGGAACCTGGAGAATGCTTTGTGGAGGGGCCTGGGGGAACCTGGAGAAAGCTTTGTGGAGGGGCCTGGGGGAACCTGGAGAAAGCTTTGTGGAGGGGCCTGGGGGAACCTGGAGAAGGCTTTGTGGAGGGGCCTGGGGGAACCTGGAGAAAGCTTTGTGGAGGGGCCTGGGGGAACCTGGAGAAGGCTTTGTGGGGGGCCTGGGGGATGCTGGAGAAAGCTTTGTGGAGGGGCCTGGGGGAACCTGGAGAAAGCTTTGTGGGGGGGCCTGGGGGAACCTGGAGAATGCTTTGTGGGGGGCCTGGGGGATGCTGGAGAAAGCTTTGTGGAGGGGCCTGGGGGAACCTGGAGAAAGCTTTGTGGAGGGGCTTGGGGGAACCTGGAGAAGGCTTTGTGGAGGGGCCTGGGGGAACCTGGAGAAAGCTTTGTGGAGGGGCCTGGGGGAACCTGGAGAAGGCTTTGTGGGGGGCCTGGGGGATGCTGGAGAAAGCTTTGTGGAGGGGCCTGGGGGAACCTGGAGAAAGCTTTGTGGGGGGGGGCCTGGGGGAACCTGGAGAATGCTTTGTGGGGGGCCTGGGGGATGCTGGAGAAAGCTTTGTGGAGGGGCCTGGGAGAACCTGGAGAAAGCTTTGTGGGGGGCCTGGGGGAAGCTGGAGAAAGCTTTGTGGAGGGGCCTGGGGGAACCTGGAGAATGCTTTGTGGGGGGCCTGGGGGAAGCTGGAGAAAGCTTTGTGGAGGGGCCTGGGGGAACCTGGAGAAAGCTTTGTGGAGGGGCCTGGGGGAACCTGGAGAAAGCTTTGTGGAGGGGCCTGGGGGAACCTGGAGAAAGCTTTGTGGAGGGGCCTGGGGGAACCTGGAGAATGCTTTGTGGGGGGCCTGGGGGAACCTGGAGAAAGCTTTGTGGGGGGCCTGGGGGAAGCTGGAGAAAGCTTTGTGGAGGGGCCTGGGGGAACCTGGAGAAAGCTTTGTGGAGGGGCCTGGGGGAAGCTGGAGAAAGCTTTGTGGAGGGGCCTGGGGGAACCTGGAGAATGCTTTGTGGGGGGCCTGGGGGAACCTGGAGAAAGCTTTGTGGGGGGCCTGGGGGAAGCTGGAGAAAGCTTTGTGGAGGGGCCTGGGGGAACCTGGAGAAAGCTTTGTGGGGGGCCTGGGGGAAGCTGGAGAAAGCTTTGTGGAGGGGCCTGGGGGAACCTGGAGAAAGCTTTGTGGAGGGGCCTGGGGGAACCTGGAGAAAGCTTTGTGGAGGGGCCTGGGGGAACCTGGAGAAAGCTTTGTGGAGGGGCCTGGGGGAACCTGGAGAAAGCTTTGTGGAGGGGCCTGGGGGAACCTGGAGAAAGCTTTGTGGAGGGACCTGGGGGAACCTGGAGAATGCTTTGTGGGGGGCCTGGGGGAAGCTGGAGAAAGCTTTGTGGGGGGCCTGGGGGAAGCTGGAGAAAGCTTTGTGGTGGGGCCCTGGGGGAAGCTGGAGGATGCTTTGGGGGGGGCCTGGGGGAAGCTGGAGAATGCTTTGGGGGGGCCTGGGGGAAGCTGGAGAATGCTTTGGGGGGGCCTGTTTAGGGGGGCACTGGCTACCAAACTTTTAGGGAGCCCTGGGCTGGCTAGCAATGATTTAGGGGGTACCTGCCCTGGCACCAATGCAAAATGTAACTCCTGGACACCAATGTTTTAGGGGGCCCTGGCTACCAATGTTTTATGTTCTTTGTATTGATGGGAGGGGTCACTGGGGGAGGGGCCATTGGGGGTGTGGGAGGAGCCCAGAAAACTTTTTTGTGAGGGGCCCCGTGATTTCTGATGGCGGCCCTGACCAACCCCATCGCTGGGGAACGGGTTTTAGCTGTTATATACAGATCTTAACCCCCTTATTAAATGATACTGGAAAGCTGGATCTTATTCTTCTTTGTGTTCCACATAAATTAATCAATTTATGGTTGAAAACTAAATTTCCCACATTTGTAAAATCTCTACCATTTGTTGTGCTTGAAGGGTAACACAACCCTCACAATTTGGGGCTTCTTACGTATCTGGGCTTCTTACGTATCTCTTTGCTGCCTTACAGAGATGTGCCATATATAGTGATGAGTGAATTTTTGTCGCCAGCCATGGATTCGCAGAGAATTCCCACATTTCGCCATTGGCGAATTGTTTTGCGAAACTTCTGTGAAAATTCACGACCGGCGGAAATTTCGCCACGAGTAATTTTTGTCTGTCGCACGTCAAATTAGGCGCGGTTGCAGCAAGAAAGGGTGTGGTCGCGCAAAAAAAGGGTGTGGTTGCATCAAAAAGGGTGCGGTTGCTCAAAAAAAGGGTGAAGAATACCCACAGGCGACAAAAAAAAAATAGACACAGGCAACAAAAAAAATCATGCAAATTTTTCGCCGTTTCGCAAATTTTCTTGCCGTTTCGCAAATTTCATGGCGAAGCGAAACGGGACAGATTCGCTCATCACTAGCCATGTACAGACAGTTACATAGGGGCTGATTCATTAAAACACGAGTTCGAATCCCGAATGGGAAAAATTCGGATTGGATACGATAATTTCTGCAGATCGCAAATCACGGAAAAATCGTAACAGTCACGATAATATCGTATTGGCGATCCGAAAGTTACGAAATTTTCGTACCGAACGATTGTAAAGAGCAGCAGAACCTTTCCGAATTTTTCGCACAAGCGTATGAAAAATTTGCACACGAAAAAGTTGCGCAAGTGCGAAAAAAATGGCATAAATACACTCGGAGCGTTCATGTCTTAATAAATCGCCCCCATAGAGTTTCCTCATGGCCTTGGTGTGTTATGGGTATTTCTTGGTTCTTAGTAGTGATGGGCGAAAAGTTTCGCCAGGCATGGATTCGCGAAAAATTTGCCGCACGTCCAAAAATTGTCGCGGCGTCAAAAAAGAATAGTCGCGGGCGACGAAACAAGAGCCGTGCGACGAAACAAGAGCCGCGCGACGAAACAAGAGCCGCAGGCGACGAAACAAGAGCCGCGCGACGAAACAAGAGCCGCGGGCGACGAAACAAGAGCCGTGCGACAAAATAATAGCTGCGGGCGCCGAAACAAGAGCCGCGGGCGACGAAACAAGAGCCGCGCAACGAAACAAGAGCCGCGCGACGAAACAAGAGCCGCGGGCGACGAAACAAGAGCCGCGGGCGACGAAACAAGAGCCGCGGGCGACGAAACAAGAGCCGCGCGACAAAATAATAGCCGCGGGCGACAATTTTTTTTGTCGCACGACATTTTCGCCGCTTCGCGAATTTTTCAAAGATTCACGAATTTTTCGCCGAAGCGAAACGGAACAGATTCGCTCATCACTAGTTCTTAGTTGATGAAAAGGGAGGGAACCCTTAGTTCTTCCTCATAGGATTACAGCTTGGGTAGCAGGTAGAAGTACTGAAGGCCCTGAGGTATAGGGAGGCCATAAAATGAAGGAAGAAGTTTAGATCTCTGTGATGAAGCTTCTCCTTAGAGAAGTTGGGGTACATGGACCCCATGAATAAAGTTATTAAGAGGCTAGCGTTTAAGCACACTGTAGGAGTGTGAATCATTCAGGAGTAGTTAGCAAGAGCGCCCTTTGCGCCAACCAGGAGAACTAGTGTGCGGTTAGACTGATATTTCTCTACTACCTGCTCCTCTGCAAACAGTAACTCAGCACAATCAGGATGTTAGAAATGTAGCTTCATTTACTTGTTTAATGGGACCAATAACAAAAACCACAGATAGGTTAATAAAACAATAGGCAAAAAGTATGTTCAGCACAAGCCCCTATTTATTTAACTCACGTTGCAAAATCTGGAATTAACACCAACATGTGGTGGTAGCTCAAGGGTCCCCGAGCCTCAGTAGGTGCTCTTAGGCGCGATTAGTTATGAGTGATTTTTTTGCCAGGCCTGGATTCGCAGCAAATTTCCGCATTTCACCATTGGCGAATTGTTTCGCGAAACTTCTGTGAAAATTCGGCACAGAATTTTCTTTTTGCTGTGCGTCAAATTGGGCGCAGTCGCGTCAAAAAAGTGTGATGACAAAAAATAGACGCAGGAGACAAAAAAGACACAGGCGACAAAAATAACGCGCGACAAATGCATTTCGCAAATTTTTCACCGTTTCGCGAATTTTATGGCAAAGCGAAACGTGACAGATTCGCTCATCACTAGGTGCGAATTATCTGAGGAGCGGGACCGACCCAGTGGCGCTGAGCAGAACTATAGGGAAGTGAGGGGAGCATCTTTCAATGCAAGTGTCTTTAATAAATTGCATAAACTTGAGGGACAACTGTGCCATTTTGTGCACAACTGCAACGGCGGTTACAGTTCTAATGGGCCCTATAGCCTTCTAGTAAAATCACGAAGCAGGTTGGGATGCTCCTGTAGTGCTTACTCCTTCACCTCCATGGTTACTTTTTGCCCTGTACTTGTGCAGTATGTGTAAACATGCCCCCCTCAGTCTGTTGTTTCCAAGGATTAAAATGGCGCCCTCTGCAGAGGGTAAAGCATAACCCATCAGATAATTGATGTAATGTACCCTTTGGTCCTGAGATAGCAAGACAATTATTAATACAGCACAGGCTATAATATAAAATATAAGGAGACATATCATGGTATAAGCAGCTCTTCGGAGAACCTTCAGGTTGGGGCCACCAGCGTCCCCCACATTCTCCTGCATATGACGAGTGTGCTTGCACAGAGACACGATGATATGGGCTGTGGTGACTGTTACAATCAGGGTGGGAATACCGCAGTTGATAAACATCAAAGCAAAAGCAATGGAGACATTTTCCCCACTATAAGTAAAGAAGGACTTCTGCAAGGCTGGAGCTGTAGTATTGGCCGTGTATACTCCATTAGAACTCAAACTGGTAACTAAGGTGCTAGCGATGGGTAGAAAGTGAATGGCCAAAATGATCCTGGGCATCAGGGGGTCAATGTTCCTCTTGAGCTGGGCAAGGAAGCCAAGTTTGTGGTCACAGATTTTGACAAAGAAGTAGCAACACAGACAAGCGTTGAACCAAGCGCATGAGAGTACTGAGAAAATCGAGATACAGCTGAGGATTTTGTCCACAGAGGTTGCGTTTGGGAGAAGAACAGAGCAGAGGATGGAAGCCCCATTGGAGCCAGAGAAGATGGCGTCGTAAAAGGTGAGGCAGACGATAATCTGGTCGATAGGGTTCAAACCTTGCCCTTTTATATAGCAATAGCAATTCACTGAAATGATGAACACACTGCACACCAACCCGGCAATGTTTTCAACCAGATATATGATCGTGAGTACAGAGCTGAACATAAATTCCATGTTATCTTCAAATGACTTCTTCTAGCTCCTCCAGGGACTTTATAGAAAATATGGTGTTATCTGGAAGTTCCACTAAATATTAGGTACCAATGATCTTAGTTGGCTCAATCAGACCTGGACTTCTTTACCCTCATCCAGGCAGAAATGCAGCAATGATCCTTACGGTAAATGATTTGAAGAGTAGGACCCACGCGTCATTCCAAGATTTACACATATACAAATTCCCAAAGATATTGTATAACTACATCTCTAACATTTGCATTAGAGAGTGCAAAAGACAAACAAACCTAGTGGTGTTAGTATACATAACAATTTGCAAATGAATCCATTCTTCAACTGTCAGTACGGAAAGGGAAAGAGATCAACAAGAAAAAGAGAAATAAAAGCCCCTTTTTAACCCTTCACACTGCAGGGGAAGCAGCTCCACTATACACAAGGCCAAGTATCGGCTAAAGTAGTGTAAAGGTCAACAACGTTAAAGTGTTAGAAATGCTTATTCTAGCAGGATGGATTGGCCCTGGCTCTGGTGGAGGAGTCCCATACACGGGTAGATTGTAGCTGTCAATATTGGTCCCTTAGACCAATTCAGCAGCTTATTGGCCAGTGTAGGCCAGTGTAGGGGCACTACCGACGGGCCTGCCCAACCGACATCTGGCCTGAAATTGGCCAGATATCAATCAGGCAGGTTAAAAGATTTAGTCGGATCGGGGACCGCATCCACGAGCCAATGCAGTCCCCGATCCGACAAAATCTTTTAACCTGCCGAACAATATCTGTCCGATTGAGTCCTTAACAGTTGATCTAATTCCCCTGATATTCCCCACCTATATCGGGAGAAGATCCGCTCGCTTGGTGACCTCGCCAGGCAAGCGGATTGTTACGTGTATGGCCACCTTTGGTTTGGTCCATGTCAGACTAATGCTGCCTATGCCAATGGGTAGAGCCAACCATAAAGCTTGTTGGGGGAGGAATAATGGTCTAGGCCTGTTTAGGGGCATATTTAGGTCCGGAGTCTAGGGCAGCAGCTGATCTAAATACACCCCTGATAATGTCCGATGGTTGAATTAGCACATGGGTCTCCATGTGAGCAGTAACGCCACGCCAAGGCTTCAACCTTTGTTACTGGCCATTCACACACCTTTCATATCACCTGCCACTTACACAACCACACAGCTGTCTATCAGTGCACAAACATACAAACATACACAGCTTTTACTCTTCTGCTAGCTAGGAATCTAATATTTGCATACAAAGCAATGGGAAAATGCTTCATTTACAAAGAGCAGACACAAGGTCACCATACATAAATCATTTGCACCTTGTTGTTTTAGCGTCTATGACGGATTTATCTGCTCCTATTGCCTATTAACCGTGGCTTAGAAGAAAGGTGCATTATGCAGAACTATGGACCCAACTAACCCCCAACTATACAACTGCCATTAAGCAGACGTTAAAGAGTAAGACAGAAGGTGAATAAAATAAAAACTGCAGGAAAAAACAAAATGAATAGATAAAATAGAAAGGAAATATAAGAATCCACCAAATGTATAGGTTTTGAAGTTGGTCAAATAATGAGTTTTCTACAAAAAAAATTCAAGTAAATATCAAATCATAAAACATCATCTGTAAAGTATAGAACATTCAGTTCTTTTATACAAGGCTGAGCTGGAGACAGAGGATTCACCTGAATAAGTATCTTAGAAATTGAGTAGAATCCTAAAGCAAATCCTTAGAAAGAAAACAGAAAGAAGGGAATGCATGGGGGGGGGGCAAAAAGAGAAAAGTGAAAAGTAAAGGAAACTGCATTTAGGAAATGAGAAAAGAAAAAGAGACGAAATTCTGTAGAGAACTGTTTAAACTGATAAATCTATTGGAAAAAAATGAAGAAAAAAATCACACATGAGATAAAATCATTGGCCCTTATTTATATAGTGCTGCATATTCCACAACACTTTACAGACATTGTTCACTTTTTACATTAATAACTACCCATGTGGACTTACTGCAACCACACATACATACATACATACACACACACGAATGGGGTCAATTTAATCAGGAGCCAATTAACCTGCCTGTATGTTTTTGGAGTGTGGGAGGAAACCGGAGTCCCCGGAGGAAACCCACGCAGACACGGGGAGAACATGAAAACTCCTTGCAGATAGAGCCCTGGCTGGGATTGAACCCAGGACCCCAGCGCTGCAAGGCAACAATGCTAATCACTGTGCCTCCGTGCTGCCCACAAGGTAAACTGCAGGGTACACACAAGATATGGAATGGTGTAAAGCAGAATGGAATAAAATCAATAAATATCAAATCATGGAAATGAAAAAAAAAGAAAGAAGAAACAAAGTGGAGATTATGAAAATAGCAGAAGTCATGAAGGAAGGAAGAAAAACATTGAAAGGAACAAAGAAGAGAAAAAACCAACATAGAGCAAGAAGTAGAGAATGCAGAAGGAAAAAAACAGAAAACACAGAGAGTAGGAAATGCATTCAATGAAATGAGAGCAAGAAAAAATAATTTCTAATAATGAAAACAAAATACAAAAAAAGAGAAAGACATAAGGGAGGGAGAAAAAGCCAGAGAAAATGGGTAACAAGAAACAAAAAAGAAAATAAGAATGTGAATGTGTAGAAAGCAGAAGGTTGAAAAAGAATTAAACAAGACATGAGTGGTGCATAAAAGAAAGAAGAAAAGAAGAGAAATAAAAATAAGTAAACAGTAGAAAGGAATGACAGATAAATTAAAAGAAAACAAGAAGGAAGAAAATTCTAGAAAGGAATTGCAAAGTGATGGAGAAACTTTGTATGGAATGCACTGTATGTGCATGTGCAAAATGCATGCAATGTATGCAAAATGCAAAGTGATGGAGAAACTTCCTTCCATTCCTTCCATTACAGAAAGGAATGGTAAAGGAACAGGACACTAATAAAGTACAGTTGAAAAGTAATGAGCATGTATGAAAGAAAAAATGAGAGAAAAGAAAGAAAAGGAAGGAAGGCAACAAAGGAAAGAAGAAAAAAGATAGAATGGCAAAAAAGAATGTAATGGGTAAAAAAACAAAGAAAGAGAAAGAAAGAAATAAGGAAGGTAACAGAGGAAGGAAAAAAAGATGGAAATAAGAGCAAAAAGGCAATGTAATGAAGGAAGGAATGGCAGAAAGAAAGAACATAATGAAGGAAGGAAAGAAAGAAGTAAGAAAGGAAGGAATAGAAATAAATGAAAGAGAGAAAAAAAAGATAGGAAGGAAGGCAACAAAGGAAGGTAGAAAAAGAAAATGAAAAGAGGAGCAAAACAAATGTAAGAAAGAACAGAAGAAAAAACAGAAGGAAGGAAGAAAGACAGAATGAAAGAAAGAATGAAAGAAAGAATGAAAGAAAGAAAGAAAGAAAGAAAGAGGAAGGAAGAAAAAAAACAAATTGCAATGGAGAAAGGAAGGAACAAGGAAAGAAAGAAAGGAAGCAATGGCGGAAAGAAAGATAGAAAGAAAGAAAGGCAGACTAGGAAGGAAGAATGGAAGAAATGGCAGAAAAACCAGGGATGGAAGAAAAGAGAAAGAATGGAAATAAAGGAGAGAGAAGAAAAAAGAAGAAAAGGAAGGGAGGAAGGAAGGCAACTGGGGAAGGAAGAAAAAAAGAAGATGGAAATAAGGGCAAAAAAAGGAATGTAATAGAGAAAGGAAGGAAGAAAAAAAAGGAAAGAATGGAAGGAAGAAAGAAAATAAATGAGATAAAGGAAGAAGGAAGGATGAAAAAAAGATGGAAATAATGGTAAAAGAGAATGTAATGGAGAAAGGAAGGAGGGAAGAAAGATATGGCAGAAAAACCAAGGATGGAAGAAAAAAGAAAGAATGGAAAGAAGGAAGGAAGGAAGGAAGAGAGAAATGAAAGAAAAAAAATAAAACAAGGAAGGATAGAAGGAAGTAAGGGCAGATAAAAGGATAGAAATAAATGAGAGAAAAAAAGAAAGAGAAAGAAAAGGAAAGGCGGAAGGAAGGAAGGTAGCAGAGAAATGAAGAACAAAATGCAATGGAGAACGTAAGGAATAAACAAGGAGAGAAAGAAAGGAATGAAAGAAAAAGGAAAGAAAGAAAGAAGGGCAGACAAACCCAGAATGGAAGAAAAACAGAAAGAATGGAAATAAATGAAGAGAAAAAAAGAGAGAAAGAAAAGGAAGGAATGAAGGCAACAGAGGGGGAAAGAAAATGGAAAGAAGGGTAAAAAAAGGGAAAGACAAAGAAAAAAGGAAGAAAGATAGAACAGAAGAAAAAACAGAAAGAATGAAGAAAGAAAGAAAAAGAAAGAAAGAAAGACTGTAATGGCTAAAGGAAAGAAGGAATGGAGAGAGAGAGAGAAAGAAAGGAAGGAAGAATGGAAGAAATGGCAGAAAAACCAAGGATTGAAGAAAAAAGAAAGAATGGAAATAAATGAGAGAAAAGAAAGAGAAAGAAAAAGAAGGGAGAAAGTAAGGAAGGCAACTGAGGAAGGAAGAAAATGGAAGATGGAGAGAGAAAGAAAAAAGGGAAGAAAGAAAGACAGACAACAAGGAAGGATGGAAGTAAGGAATGGCAGATAAAAGGATGGAGAAAAAAAATAATGGAAATAAATGGGAGAAAAAAAAGAAAGATAAGGAAAGGAGGAAGGAAGGAAGGCAAGAGAGGAAGAAAAAACAAAATGCAAAGGGGGGCAAAGAAAGGTAGGATCAAGGAAAGGAAAAATGGAAGGAATGGAAGTAAGAAAGAAAGAATGGAAATAAATGCAAGAGAAAAAGAAAAGGAAGGAAGGCAACAGAGAATGGAACAAAGGAAAAAGGAAGGAAGGAAGGAAGGAAGGAAGGAAGGAAGGAAGGAAGGAAGGAAGGAAGGAAGGAAGGAAGGAAGGAAGGAAGGAAGGAAGGAAGGGAAAGACAACAAGAAAGGATGGACAGAAGGGCAGAAGAGAGAAAGAAAGAAGAGGAGACAAACCAAGGATGGAAGAAAAAAGAAAGAATGAAAATAAATGAAAGAGCAAAAGACAGAGAGAAAGAAAAGGAAGGAATGAAGGCAACAGAGAAAGAAAGAAAATGGAAAGAAGGGCAAAAAGGAATGTAATGGCTAAGAAACAAAGGAAGAAAGTAAGGAAGGAAGGGAGAGAGAAAGAAAAAAGGAAGAAACAAAGAAAGAAAGAATAGAAAAAAAACGTAAGAAAGAAAGGGAAGAAAGAAAGACTGTAAAGGCTAAAGGAAGGAATGGAGAGAGAAAGAAAGAAAAAGAAAGTAAGGAAGAATGGAAGAAGTGGCAGAAAAACCAAGGATGGAAGAAAAGAGAAAGAATGGAAATAAGAGAAAAAAAAGGAAGAAAAGGAAGGGAGGAAGGAAGGCAACTGAGGGAGGAAGAAAAAAAGAAGATGGAAATAATGGCAAAGGGAATGTAATAGAGAAAGGAAGGAAGAAAGAAACAAAAAAAGAAAGAAAGAAAGATATGCAGAAAAACCAAGAATGGGAAAAAAGAAAGAATGGAAGGAAGTAAGGGTAGATAAAAGGATGGAAATAAATGAGAGAAAAAAAGAAAGAGAAAGAAAAGGAAGGGAGGAAGGAAGGAAGGAACAAGGAAAGGAAGAAAGGAATGAATGAATGAAAAAAAGAAAGAAGGGCAGACACACCAAGTATGGAAGAAAAAAAAGAATGAAAATAAATGAAAGAGAAAAAGAGAGAAAAAGAAAAGGAAGGAAGGCAACAGAGGTAGGAAGAAAGTAAGGTAGGAAGGGAGTGAAAGAAAAAAAAGGGGGGAGACAAACCAAGGATGGAAGAAAAAAGAAAGAAAGAAAAACCAAGTATGAAAGAAAAAAGAAAGAATGGAAGGAAGGGCAGATAAAAGATGGAGGAAAAAAGAAAAAATGGAGGAAAAAAGAAAAAAATAGAAACAAATGAGAGAAAAAAAGAAAGAGAAAGAAAAAGAGGGGAGAAAGGATGGCAACAAAGGAAGGAAGAAAAATCTAAATCCAATGGAGAAAGGAATGAAGGAACAAGGAAAGGAAGAGGAAGAAAAAAGAAAGGAGAAAAAAAGAAAGGAGGAAAGAATAGAAGAAATGGCAGAAAAAGCAAGGATGGAAGAAAAGAGAAAGAATGGAAATACATGAGAGAAATGAAAAGGGAAGAAAAGGAAGGAAGAAAAAAAGAAGATGGAAATAAGGGGAAAAAAGGAATGGAATGGAGAAAGGAAGAAGGAGAAAAAGAAAAGAATAGAAGATAGAAAGAAAATAAATGAGAGAAAGGAAGAAGGAAAGAAGAAAAAAGAAGGTGGAAATAATGGTAAATGGGAATGTAATGGAGGAAGAAGGGAAGAAAGAACCAAAAAAAAGAAAGAAATGGCAGAAAAACAAAGAATGGAAGAAAAAAGAAAGAATGAAAGGAAGGAAGAGAGAGAGAGAAATGAAAGAAAGAAAACAAAGAAGGATGGGAGGAAATAAGGGTAGAAAAAAGTATGTAAATAAGAGAGAAAAAAAGAAAGAGAAAGAAAAGGAAGGGAGGAAGGAAGGAAGGCAACAGAGAAAGAGAGAACAAAAAGCAATGGAGAAAGGAAGGAAGGAACAAGGAAAGCAAGAATTAATGGAAAAAAGAAAGAAGGACAGACACACCAAGTATGGAAGAAAAAAGAAAGAATGAAAATAAACAAAAGAGAAAAAGAGAGAAAAAGAAAAGGAAGAAAGGAAGGCAGCAGATGAAGGAAGGAAGGGAGAGAGAGAAAGAAAGAAAGAAAGAAAGAAAGAAAGAAAGAAAGAAAGAAAGAAAGAAAGAAAGAAAGAAAGAAAGAAAGAAAGAAAGAAAGAAAGAAAGAAAGAAAGAAAGAGAAAGAAGAAAGAAAGAAAGAAAGAAAGGGGAGACAAACCAAGGATGCAAGAAAAACGAAAGAAAGGAAATAAATGAGAAAGAGAGGGAGAAAGAAAGAAAAGGAAGTAAGGCAACAGAGGAAGAAAGAAAGAAAGAAAGAAAGAAAGAAAGAAAGAAAGAAAGAAAGAAAGAAAGAAAGAAAGAAAGAAAGAAAGACCAAGTATGGAAGGAAGGAAGGGCTAAAGATAAAAGAATGGAAATAAATGAGAGAAAAAAAGAAAGAGAAAGAAAAGGAAGGGAGAAAGGAAGGCAACAGAGGAAGGAAGAAAATACAAAATCCAATGGAGAAAGGAATGAAGGAACAAGGAAGAAAAGAATGAAAGAAAGAAAGGCAGACAAGAATGGAAGAAAAAAAGAAAGAATGGAAATAAATTAAAGAGAAAAAAGAGAGAGAAAGAAAAGGAAGGAATGAAGGCAAAAGAGGAAGAAAGAAAATGGAAAGAAGGGTAAAAAAAGGGAGAGACAAAGAAAAAAAGGAAGAAAGAAAGTACAAAAGAAAAAACAGAAGGAAGGAAGAAAGATTCTAAAGGAAAGGGAAGGAAGGAATAGAGAGAGAAAGAAAGAAAGAAAGAAAGAAAGAAAGAAAGAAAGAAAGAAAGAAAGGGAGAAGGAAGAACGGAAGAAAAAAGAAAGGAGGGAAATAGATGAGAGAAAAGAAAGAGCAAGAAAAGGAAGGGAGGAAGGAAGGAAGGCAACTGAAGAAGGAAGAAAAAAAGAAGATGGAAATAAGGGCAATAAAGGAATGTAATGGAGAAAGGAAGGAAGAAAAAAAAGGCATGGAAGAAAAAAGAAAGAAAGAAAATAAATAAATGAGAGAAAGGAAGGAGGAAGGAAGAAAAATGAAGATGGAAATAAGGGCATAAAGGGAATGTAATGGAGGAAAGAGGAAAGAAAGACCAAGGATGGAAGTAAAAAAGAAAGAATGGAAGGAAGGAAGGAAGAGAGAGAGAAATGAAAGAAAGAAATCAAGGAAGGATGAAAGGAAGGTAGGAATGACAGATAAAAGGATGGAGGAACAAAAAGGATGGAAATAAATGAGAGAAAAAAAGAAATAAAGAAAAGGAAGGAAGGCAATAGAGGAAGGAAGAAAAAGCAAAATGCAATGGAGAAAGGAAGGAAAGAACAAGGAAAGAAAGAAAGAAAGAAAGAAAGAAAGAAAGAAAGAAAGAAAGAAAGAAAGAAAGAAAGAAAGAAAGAAAGAAAGAAAGAAAGAAAGAAAGAAATGGGAGATAAATCAAGGATGGAAGAGAAAAGAAAGAATGGAAATAAATGAAAGAAGAAAGAAAAATAGAGAAAAAGAAAAGGAAGGAAGGCAACAGAGGAAGGAACAAAAGAAGAAAGAAAGGAAGGACAGGAGAGAGAAAGAAAAAAAAGGAAGAAAGAAAGTGAGGAAGGACAGGCAGACAAACCGAGGATGAGGGAAAAACGAAAGAAAGAAAGAAGGAAAGGAATAGCAGAAAAACCAAAGAATGGAAATAAATGAGAGAAAAAAAGCAAGAGAAAGAGAAGGAAGGAATGCAACAGAGGAAGGTAGAAAAAACAAAACGCAAAGGAGAAAGAAAGGTAGAATCAGGGAAAGGAAGGAAGGACTGGAAAAAAGAAAGAAAAGAAAGAAAGAAAGAAATGAATAGCAGAAAAACCAAGGATGGAAGTAAAACCAAAGAATGGAAATAAATGAGAGAGGAAGAGAGAGAGAAAAAAATTAAGGAAGGAAGGCAACAAAGGGAGGAAGAAAAAAGAAAATGGAAAGAATGGCAAAAAAGGAATGTAATGGGAAAAAAACAAGGAGGAAGGAAGACACAGAGAGAAATTAAAGAAAGAAATGGGAGACAAATCAAGGATGGAAGAGAAAAGAAAGAATGGAAATAAATGAGAGAGGAAGAGAGTGAGAGAAAAAAAATGAAGGAATGAAGGAAAAGAAAATGGAAAGAAAGGTAAAAAAGGAATGTAATGGGTAAAAAAACAAGGAGGAAGAAAGAGAGAGATAAATTAAAGAAAGACTGTAAAGGCTAAAGGAAGGAAGGAAGGAATTGAGTGAGAAAGAAAGAAAAAGAAAGGAAGAATTGAAGAAATGGCAGAAACACCAAGGATGGAAAAAAAAGTATGAATGGAAATAAATAAGTGAAAAGAGATAGGAAGAAAAGGAAGGTAGGAAGGAGGATAAAAGAAGATGGAAATAAGGGCAAAAAAGGAAGGAAGGAATAGAGAGAGAAAGAAAGAATAAGAAAGGAAGGAAGAATGGAAGAAATGACAGAAAAACCAAGGATGGAAAAAAAGAAAAAATGGAAATAAATGAGAGAAAAGAAAGAGGAAGAAAAGGAAGGGAGGAAGGAAGGAAGAAAAAAAGAAGATGAAATTAGGGCAAAAAGGAATGTAATGGAGGAAGGAAGGAAGAAAGAAAGAGACAGAAAAGATGGAAAGGCAGTAGAGAGAAAGAAAGAATGGAAATAAATAAAAACAGATAGATAAAGAGAAAAATAGATAAAAAGAAAGGAAGGAAAAAGGCAACAGAGGAAGGAACAAAGGAAGGAAGGAAAGGAGAGAGAAAGAAAAAAGGAAGAAAGAGAGAAAGAACAGAAGAAAGAAAGAATAAAAGAGGAAGGGTGGGCAGACAAACCAAGGATGGAAGAAAAAAGAAAGAAAGAAAGATATAGCAGAAAAACCAAGATATATGGAAATAAATGAGAGAGGAATAGAGAGAGAATGAAAATGAAGGAAGGAAGACAACAAAGGAAGAAAGAAAAAGAAAATGGAAAGAAGGGCAAAAAAGAAATATAATGGATAAAAAAAACAAGGAGGAAGGAAGAGTGAGAGAGAAATGAAAGAAAGACTTTAAAGGCTAAAGGAAAGAAGGAATGGAGAGAGAAAGAAAGAAAAAAAGAAGAATGGAAGAAATGGCAGGAAAAAAAAAGAAAGAACTGAAATATATGAGAGAAAAGAAAGAGGAAAAAAAAGGAAAAGCAAGGAAGAAAAAAAAGAAGGAATGGAAGAAAGAAAAAAAGAAAGAAATGAGAGAAAGGAAGGAGGAAGAGAAAAGAAGATGGAAATAAGGGCAAAGAGGGAATGTAACGGAGGATGGAATAAAGAAATAAAGAAAAAAGGATGGAAGAAAAAAGAAAGAATGGAAGGATAGAAGAGAGAGAAATGAAAGAAAGAAAACAAGAAAGGATGGGAAGAAGGAATGGCAGATAAAAGGATGGAGGGAAAAAAAAAGAATGGAAATAAATGTGAGAAAAAAAAGATAGAGAAAGAAAAGGAAGGAAAGAAGGAAGGAAATAACAGAGGAATGAAGAAATAACAAAATGCAAAGGAGAAAGGAGAAAGGAAGGTAGGAACAAGGAAAGGAAGGAATGAATGAATGAAAGAAAGAGAGAAAGAAAGAAAGAGAGAAAGAAAGAAAGAAAGAAAGAAAGAAAGAAAGAAAGAAAGAAAGAAAGAAAGAAAGAAAGAAAGAAAGAAAGAAAGAAAGAAAGAAAAAGAAAAAAAGTAGACAAACTGTGGGAGAAAAAAGAAAGAATGGAAATAAATGAAAGAAAAGAAAGAAAGAAAGAAAGAAAAGGACGGAAGGCAACAGAGGAAGGAAGAAAAATTAAAATGTAATTGAGGAAGGAAGGAAGGAACAAGGAAAAGAAGGAATGGCAGAAAGAAGAAGGAAGGAATGGAAACAAATGATAGATAAAAAGAATAGGAAGAAAGGAAAAGAAAATGAAAGAAGGATGGAAGAAAAAAGAAAGAATAGAAATAAATGAGAAAAAAAAAGAAAGAAAAGGAAGGGAGGGTGGAAGGAAGCTAACAGAGGGAGGAAGGGTTTCATAATTGTGACCATCAGAATTAAATACAACATTAAGTAAAAACAGTTTGACCTTTGAGAAATTTGCCCTTAACATTTCACCATTTATTGCCTCCTCTACCCTCCCCCCACCCACAATGCAGTTAGTAGGGCAGTAAATGTGCCCCATTCCTGAAGCATTTACTCCCTCTGCCAGCAGCTTAGCTGAGTAATCCCAATATGGCAGAACCCAGCTTTATAGAAGAAAATAGTGCATGATTGTGCCCGTGCATGATAGCGCCCGTGCATGCTAGTGCCCGTGCATGCTAGTGCCAGTGCATGATTGTGCCCGTGCATGATTGTGCCCGTGCATGCTAGTGCCAGTGCATGATTGTGCCCGTGCATGATAGCGCCCGTGCATGCTAGTGCCAGTGCATGATTGTGCCCGTGCATGATAGTGCCCGTACATGATAGCGCCCGCGCATGATAGCACCAGTGCATGATAGTGCCAGTGCATGATAGCGCCCGCGCATGATAGCGCCAGTGCATGATAGCGCCAGTGCATGATAGCGCCCGTGCATGATAGCGCCAGTGCATGATAGCGCCAGTGCATGATAGCGCCAGTGCATGATAGCGCCCGCGCATGATAGCGCCAGTGCATGATAGCGCCAGTGCATGATAGCGCCCGCGCATGATAGCGCCAGTGCATGATAGCGCCCGCGCATGATAGCGCCCGTGCATGATAGCGCCCGTGCATGGTAGCGCCCGTGCATGATAGCGCCAGTGCATGATATCGCCCGTGCATGATAGCGCTGCGCATGATAGCGTCGGCATCTTTAAATGTATATAACCATGTAGATGACATTACTGGCCATTTCCTTATTCTACATAAATACATTATTGTCCTTTATTTCTGTGTGTGACCTTTGGATAAAATGTGCAGCCCAGAGCACACTGAGCATGTTCAGTGTCATTGACCCTCCCTTAAGATGATATAAGTCTCACTATAAAGCTGTGCTTGTAGCCTCCGTGCGGTGTAACTAAATAGCCACTGGGGGCTGTGTGATGTAAGTGCGAGACACTGCGAGATAACAACAGGCAACAAATAAACATAGAGCACAAATGTGCCCATCGGCCATTTAGGTTCTTTCTGTGCCCAGATGCAAAGTACTGATGTGCACCACTGCAGAGACTCAAATACTTTTTTGGATAAGAATTAAAAAGAAGGATGATCTCATCTTGGGAGCACCCCCATCAACAACTTGGCAGCTTGTATTTTATAGATGAGCCCAGCAGGGGGCAATGTCGCACTATGGTGGCACAGTATTATTAACACAGCACTTTTGCATTTAACCATATATTTTCTGAACTGAAATAATTTGTTCCAGCATAGAAAATAATTGTCATTCTCCCTACGTGTGATTTGTATTGGGGAGCAAGAATTCAGTGGGTGATAGTGCTCAGAGTTGCTAACGTACAGTGCCGAGCGCTATCACCCCATAGCTGATCAGAAAACCCTGCACTACACTGATGAGCCTCAAGAAAGGTGAAACCGGTCTGTAGTTGGGAATCTGATCAGTTATTATCCTGGCTTCAGCTTCAAACCCAGTGGGTGAGCTGAAGCCTATAGGATAAACCCATGTAAATGGGATTTTTTTAAGAATTTGGAATTCATTCCCAGAATTCCTTTTGTTTACCCCATAGAGTAGAATGACTTGTCTCTTGTGATAGTTACTCAGAGCAACCACTAGATGTCACTCTACTATTGGCACTTGAAGAATGGGTGCCAATGGGTTGTAGGTCATGCACTGCCTGATCCTACAGTATCTGACCAATAAGTCAAAGGCAGGTGAATAGCCATTCTTAGTACTGCCACTTTTCCATTGGTCCATTCATTCAGGCTAGGGTTGCCACCTGTCCAGTTATAACCCTGCCAGACCAGGTTTCTGAAGGGCTGTCTGAGGCAAAACTGCCTGCCAGGTTTTCCAATTTAGGATAACTGGACACCACGATCAGCCAATCACTACGTCATAGCCCTGCCCCATGATGTCATCACCCCATAATGTTACCGCCCCGCCCCATGTGACATCACTGCCTGCAGTTAGCAGCAGGGAAAGGTAGCAACCCTCAGGTCAATAGCCCAAATGATTGGAACAGCAATAGTAATATTTTATAACTTGCTAAAGAGGAAATAAATGCATTCTAAACCCTTTTATAAGGAAACAATATATGACCCACAGGAACTTTGGCTCAGAAGCATGATCAGAATACTCTGTGTGCCTTAGCCTACTGGATAGAATGTATTAAACCAAAAGGTTGAGAGGAGAAAGGGCAAAAAGAGTGAAATATCTGAGAGATGCAAGTGCCAGAGAGGGAAATGGGTTTTGCAGGTAGAAAACACAGAATATCAGCCAAGACTTGGTTTACAGAGAGAAATGAAAGATTTAATGGAGAAATAAAGGTTCACAAAGAGAAATATAGTCAGAAAACAGGTGTACACGGAGGAATGCAGAATGGAACAGGTGGGGGGCTTCGAGAGAAACCGAGTGGGAAACGGGATTCCGGAGAGGAATGCAGAATGGCTCAGAGCAGCACAGAGAGCAGTGCAGAATATATAGAGAGAAACGCAGAACATCATAGAGCATTGCAGAGGGACACGCAGAATATATTGTAGCATTACAGAGAGAAATGCAGAATATATCGGGAGTGAGAGAATCTCAGCTGGAAATGGATGAACAGATAGAGAGAGAAGATCCTCAGAGGAGAGCAGACATGAGGAAGGTTAGCGGTGATGATGGTAGGGCAGCGGCATGCTCAACTGGTACTCAGCATAGGGGGGAGTCCCCAATCTATATTTCAGATCATTTATATACAAACAAAATCATCCCCCTCCATTAAAAAGTCATGATAATACAACTAAGCCACAAACAGGGACTTCCTCATGTGTGTGGCACCTCAGCACCCCATTGGTGTGAATAGTTCCAGTAGGCAAACACCAGAGCTAAGGCAAGTGGCCATAACATCCGGTTTTAATCAGTATAGTATGCACTACCCATTTATGACCACCAGGGGTGTTATTAATATCACTGGGTATTGCATGGCTGAGGCAAGCAAAATGGCTGCTTCCAACCATATGAATAAATGCAACTACACAGAGAAATTATGTTGTGTTTCTATACTGTGTCCTCTGATAATGTATTGCCTGGATAAAGGTAAATAAATAAGGTAATACATTTTAAACCCTAGTTCCTTTAATGAGGGGGAGGGCAATTGGAGCTAAGCAATTACACATGTGACCCCTGTATGGTAAGTGACAGTACGTATAGTAATTATAAGGGTTTTATACAGGTAACGGAAATCTGAGGTGACTTCTAATATCATCATATTGTAATTTAGGGTCCCTGTTATGTTTAAAATTATATGTTATTGTAAGTCATTCATGGCCTTTGTGTATTATACTGGGATTCAAGAAAATGTTCTTTTTATAAAGTATATGTGTCTACAAGTAATGTCTTGCCCTACACTGGACCACCAGCTATGGGCTTAACTTTAGCACCTTCCCTCTACAAGGCATCTTGTGCTACACCGTATGATCTGCTATGGGCTGAACCTTAGAACTTTCCTTCTACAAAGCATCTTGTGCTACAATGTATGATCTGCTATGGGCTGAACCTTAGAACCTTCCTTCTACAAGGCATATTGTGCTACACCGTATGATCTTCTATGGGCTGAACCTTAGAACCTTCCTTCTACAAGGCATATTGTGCTACACCGTATGATCTTCTATGGGCTGAACCTTAGAACCTTCCTTCTACAAGGCATCTTGTGCTACACCGTATGATCTTCTATGGGCTGAACCTTAGAACCTTCCTTCTACAAGGCATCTTGTGCTACACTGTATGATCTTCTATGGGCTGAACCTTAGAACCTTCCTTCTACAAGGCATCTTGTGCTACACCGCATGATCTGCTATGGGCTGAACCTTAGCACCTTCCATCTACAAGGCATTCTGTACTACACTGTATGATCTGCTATGGGCTGAACCTTAGAAGCTTCCTTCTATAAGGCATTCTGTGCTACACTGTATGATCTGCTATGGGCTGAACCTTAGAACCTTCCTTCTACAAGGCATTCTGTGCTACACTGTATGATCTGCTATGGGCTGAACCTTAGAACCTTCCTTCTACAAGGCATCTTGTGCTACACCGTATGATCTGCTATGGGCTGAACCTTAGCACCTTCCATCTACAAGGCATTCTGTACTACACTGTATGATCTGCTATGGGCTGAACCTTAGAAGCTTCCTTCTACAAGGCATTCTGTGCTACACTGTATGATCTGCTATGGGCTGAACCTTAGAACCTTCCTTCTACAAGGCATTCTGTGCTACACTGTATGATCTGCTATGGGCTGAACCTTAGAACCTTCCATCTACAAGGCATCTTGTGCTATGTTGTATGATCTGCTATGGGCTGAAACTTAGAACCTTCCATCTACAAGGCATCTTGTGCTACACTGTATGATCTGCTATGGGCTGAACCTTAGCACCTTCCTTCTGCAAGGCATCTTGTGCTACACCATATGATCTGCTATGGGCTGAACCTTAGAACCTTCCTTCTACAAGGCATTCTGTGCTACACTGTATGATCTCCTATGGGCTGAACCTTAGAACCTTCCTTCTACAAGGCATTCTGTGCTACACTGTATGATCTGCTATGGGCTGAACCGTAGAACCTTCCTTCTACAAGGCATTCTGTGCTACACTGTATGATCTGCTATGGGCTGAACCTTAGAACCACAAAGTCTTGCTCTACATCATATGATCTGCTATGGGCTGAACCTTTGCACCTTCCTTAAGCCTTAGGCAAGAGAGTGCTTCTAATTACTGCACTAATTTTTCCCCCAGGAATTACACATTTACCAGAAATAAAATAGGCAAAGGCTTCTTTGCAGTACCTAGAAGAGAACAAAAAACACAAATTGAGCTTTATCTGGAATAACTAATCACCTATACATACAGTAGGATAGCTTATTTAATGCATCAAGCAGTGCCCTTACCAGTTCCCCAGAATCAAACAGCTGCTCACCCTGAGTCCTAGTTTGCAAAAAGAAACATGAAAAAAGGAGAAAATGAAAATCTAATATAACGTCATATAACCTTCATTTAGACTTACCAAGAAAAATGCATGATTAAATTTTCCCAGAATCCCAACCCAGTAACTGCTTCTGTGCCAATGCTTTGTAGACCTTACATGGGAAAGGGATATATTGAGGGTTTACATTGCATCCTCTTATCAGTATAAAGGGGATTAGATAAAGGAAAATGGAGCATTTATATACAACCATGCCTGGAATCTTCTGCCTCTTTCTACAGCTATTACCTACCTCCCTGCAATTGAAACTGATAAGACATTAAGGGTGAAGACACACGGAGCTACTAGTAGCAGCTACTTGTCACAGCTACAGGAATAGACAATGCTGATCATTTACTGATAATTGTCTCTACATGTGTTTTAGAAGAGGCAAATCTTCGTATTGTCTATGGCAGGGAATTTTCTGGCATTTAGTAGCCGTGACGTGAAGACACATGGAGCTACTTAATAGCAGCAACTTGTCACGGCTACTAAATGCTAGAAAATACCCTGCCATAGACAATATTATACATGTGTTTTGATTGCCTCTGCTAAAACACATGTATCAGTAAATACAGAAATCTATTTCTGTAGCTGGAAAAGTAACTTCTAGTAGTAGCTCCATGTGTCTTCACCCTAAAAAAACCTCCAATCTACCCAGCCACACACAGTTCTGCCTTGATCAACCTGAAAACCCGCCCACTTTCTTAAAAATGCCCACCCCTTCTGGAATGAACCATTCAAGGACTGCCTAAATCAAAACAGGACAGTTGAAGGGTACGTTCAGGAGCATTAGTTGAATGGCTTAAGTAGGACTTTGTGGGCCTTGCAGCACCTTTATTTTACAGTCCGATATTTGTAAACAAATGATTGTTCCCCAAATATATATTGAAATTACTTATTAATCAAGGCCCTGCTTAGCCTTTAATACTCCAACACACCTGTTGCTTGGTCCCCATCAACTTAGGCGACAGCTAGAGATTTGAAAGGGATATTGGGAATTGAAGTAAGTATATCAAGAACTGGAGAGCCTCAGGCTAAAATACACCATTTCATTGGAAATAAATAAGTAATACACACACAACTATCCTTTAGGGCAGGGATGGGCCTTGTATGGCCATCCAGATTTTAACTACATCTCCCAGCACTGATCCACATGAGACACATGAAGTGCAATTAGGCCTATTTACAGACAAACTGTCAATTGCAAACAGTTGCAGACGACTGCTAGCTCAATGTCTGGCAATGCTACTAATTTTGGTTATATGGTTTGAATCCAACTACATAACTACTAAACACGTGACCGAACCGTC
Organism: Xenopus tropicalis; assembly: GCF_000004195.4. Taxonomy (NCBI): domain Eukaryota; kingdom Metazoa; phylum Chordata; class Amphibia; order Anura; family Pipidae; genus Xenopus; species Xenopus tropicalis. Next base: position 14,028,126 of record NC_030685.2, on the reverse strand, counting down.
TACCCTTTAACTTTGCCCCTATGACGGATGGGTTCTTGATTGTTTAGGAAATGAATTGATATAGTAAGGAGCAGTAGTAAGGTGTAAGAATGTACGAAAATAGGAACTAATGCAATCTATACTCTACATTGAGGCAGCCGTGGAGTAGAAAGGGAATTGTGCTCTCTAGCCATGGGATAATCATTGCGCCAGTGTAACAGCAGGCAGCGCTCGCCCCAGCCTTATACTGCCCGTATCTACCAGGGATGTGTCCCCTTTATCAGTGCTTCTCATCATATCTTGTCCCAGGACGCTAGCCTGTCGCTTATCAGCAGCTCAGGATCATGGGATCAGGGCAAGCTCTACTGGGATCTTTTTTTGAGATAAGTGTGATTGTTGCAGAGCATGCTTGCAGAATTCTGGTCCCTCCTTCTCACGCTCCTTCGCTCCCAGGATCTGTCTCCGACGGAATTAGGAGCTCTGAAGCACTGTTCCCCATTAACACCCGTTACATTATTTCGAATGTTGTCACTTGCTTCATATATAAATAAGTGTTACTGTGCTTTTCCGTTGCTTAATGTCCCTTGACCTTGGAGTAAGCTTCACATTCGCCGGCGATTCCAATGTGTGAATTCATTTGTGCTTGGATCCTGAATTTCATTAGCCATACTTGCTATATAGTAGTCCATAATGTCTGAGGGCGTTGGCTCTGACTGAGGCAACCTTTTCTGGTGTACGAAGGATAATCTGAAGGCTAATTTTCCTCCCTGTAGCGGTGGCACTTACTATAGGCGTTACCCTAATTTCTTCTCCTACTATTATTCTGCGCGCTTGTATCCGAAGTCCGCGCCATTTCCATTCTCAGAGCTATTTTATTCCCTGCCACTGCTCTTATAGGTCCATCTCTCCCTATATATGTCCTTGCTATCCCACATGCCCCTAGTCCCTTCCCAGAGGCCCTATAGTCCTCCCCACTGCTCTACTATAAGGCAGCCATTCTCTCCTCTACTCATCATGTTCCTGACGTAGTCTTGATCCGTACTGAGTTCCAGTCCTTCCCTAGAGGGCTATTATCCTTACTCTACTATAGACGCGCCACCCATGTCGTCTCCCTTATCTATTCACACACTGCTTATCTCCCAGTCCCAGTCCATTTCCCAAGGCATTTCCGCCCACTGCTCATACAGATCTCCCGGTTAATATAGGCTGGTTTATCTGTGTGAGTGGCCTATGAGGGTACTAGGAAAAAAAGTTATTTTGATGTTGTTTTTAAGAACTTATATATTTGTGTTGTATATGTTATCTCTAATTTGTGAGATGGTTATTGCTTGTTGGCTTCACTTTTTTTTTTTGGGCCGTATCGTTGTTTCCGTTACGCTTTCGGTTCTTTCTATTAATTTTATATATCTATTTATATTCTTGGCGTAGTTCCTGCTATCCATGCCTCAGTCCTTCCCACGAGGCTTATTCATCTCTCCACTTTGCATACTTGATACAGGCCAGCATCTCTATCCTTCTCTCTACGAATACATTGCTATCTTCTCACAATGCCCCGGAGTCCGTCCCTAGAAGGTCGATCGTTAAATATTATTGAATTTTCCATCTTCTTCTTTTCTGTCTTCAATTGTATTCTTTATTTGGCCCCAGACACTCAGGCTCCAACTGTGTGGCACGCTTTGTTTTCGCCATTACGAGGGGACTCTGGTAAGGGCATTGGACTTTGATGCAATCTAAAATCAGCATATCCTACCTGCTATGTCATAAGGTGAATTAGTTTATGCCCGATACAGCTCATTTCTGTGGTTTTTTTTTGTTATTTCCTTCTGGTAATGCAGGCGCCTTTGGGCTTAATTCTTTATTTCTGGGTAAAATGTGTATTCTGGGGGGCTGTGCGTAAATTTGCACAAGCACTCATCGCCCTCTAGTCTATTCTCTCACGGCAGATGGCATGAGAATTAGTGCACTGCTTTCAAAACCTCCTAAGCAGATTTGATTGATAATGACAAGACTTTTGGAGTTCTGAAGGTTCAGCCATTAAAGCAAGAATCAGAACAAGTTGTAGACAAGAATAGTCTCTTGAGTAGAAAGAGAAGGTTTAACGGTTTCTATGCACCATAGCAGATTATATACAGTTGATAGCCAGATATCGACTTGTAGAAGGAAGGTTAAAATACTACATAAAGGGAGTCAATTACAGTGTAAAGACACAGAATGCCTTAGGTAAGAAGGAAAGTTTCTAAGGTTCCTCGATTCATTAGGGTTCGACCACGCCTTTTAGACCTGTACGGGTCACATTGAGACATACGGTGTAGAAGATCGATGGTATAATGGAAGTTCTAAAGTTAGCTAGAGATAATAACAAAATGTCTAATAACTAGATTAGCGTAATTGGAGGAACGATTGAGTCACCGAGGAGTACTTAGGGAAAGGCCAAGGATTGCTTTGTTAGCAGGCGGCTTAAGGTGTTCAGCCCATAGGCCATATAACGTAGGTGACGCACGACGCTCTTTGTAGAAAGCGAGTAGCTAAGGTTCCCGCAGACATACAGATTAATAACAGGTAGGTAGTACAACGACTGACACTTGTAGATGAAGGTACTCACAAGGTTGGACACCATGAGATCAATACAGTGGCAATTACATTGTAGAAGGCAGGAGTTTAGGTTAAGCCAGAATATGCATAACAGTGGATCGACAGCATGATTATTGGTCGAAGCAAAAAGTTACTAAGAGTAAGCCGACAAATCGCGAGGCCATATCAGTGTACACAGAAAATACTTATGAAGGAGCTTAGAATGAGTCAGGCACAGAGATATAAACAAGTGTAGTACAGTGGGTACTTAGTTAAGGAATTGGAAAGTGCTAAGGTTCAATAGAAATAAGGTGTAGCACAGATGCCTTGTAAGGGAGGTATCTAGGTAGATCAGAGATAAATATTGAGCAACAACGTGCTATGTTAGAGGAAGTTCTAAGGTTGCCATAGAAGATCAATACGTGTTAGGAGCACCATACTTGTATGGAAAAGGAGTTAAGCACTTCCGTCTAGAGATAAGCTACTAGCGTGAGGATATGTTATAAGAGCCCATAGTATGGTTGAGATTTATTCGTAAAGTGAAGGTAGAGTTGCCATACTGTGATTCATACCGTAGACAAAAAGTCTTTAAGATCGGCAGAAAGTTTGCCAAGAAGATATAAACGGGTAGACAATGTTGTAAAGGGACCGAAAATTGCCCATATGTGGCAGGTAGGGCAAGGAAATAATGTAGAACATATTTAACATGAAAATTTATTATATATGTTATATTAACCAGGATATGAAAGTGAACATAGAATAAATTTAAAAATACAGGAACTAAATTAATATAATATTAAATATAGATTTCAGATATGATATTTATAATATATATAATGTACATCACTATCAACGGTATTTGTGTCCTTGTACACTACGGAACATACTCTTCCGATCGGGTTAAAACATGTAATCCTTTTTATTTACCTCTTTTGCGCAATATTCAAGTATGAACAGTTAAGACTATACTAATTAATTGCGCTTGAGTGATTATTCATATGTTTGAAGCCACATTTTTGCTGTAGCATGACACATACCAGTGATATTAATAAAACGCTGGTGGTCATAATGGTAGTGCATACTCCATCACCTGTAAACGATGTTAAGCACTTGCCATTAGCTCTGGGTATGCTACGGATGAATCACCAAAATGGTGCTAGAGAGATGCAACACATATGAGAGAGTCCCTAGTTGTGGACTAAGGTTTAATTATTCAAAGACTTGATTAAATGAGAGTGAAGATGATTTTGGTGTTGAATATGTATATAAATTATATGGAGAAAAATATGATAAGATAGGGATATACAATTATTATTGAAGCAAAGCAAAGTAATTAAAGATAGGAAAGAATGAGGTGGCTTCATCATAACACGCTAACTCTCTTGTCTGATCTTTCATCTGACGGCTCTCATTTTGTTCCATTTCGACGGTTTCAAATCCGACATTTGACATTTTAGTGTAACCCTACTAATGACGTCTCTGCCATGCATTCTACTCAATTATGCGTTTCATCTATTCCTAAATTTCCGCAAATGCTCTCTGTCAAGCCGAGAAAGCTTTGTACACGCCTCACGTTCCCTACAGGTTTACTCAATCGGACTGTATATTCTAGCTTCTACGAGTGTAACAAAGTACGCCCTCTTCTTTTGTGCAATTGAGTTTTATTCCATATATAAATATTTTATTCATCGTGTCACCGTTTCGGACTAGATCATTCAGTGTATTCTCCTGCAACCTTCCTCTCTGCTGCCTTCGATATTACTCTTTGCCTGTTCCCTTCCCTTTTGGTTTCTCTCTCTAGGCCGGCCCCGCGTATTGGCTCAGATTGAAGCCAGTTATCCTGTGGTCATATATGATCCTATTTAGGGAGGATTGCAGCCATTTTTATCCATCTATCGCAGTTCTACATTCCTCTTGCTGTTACCCATCATTGGGACTATTGAGATGAGGAGTTGCTAATTCCACTGATACGCATGGCAGAGACACAAGTATATCACCATGGGGCTGAGGCTGGTAACATTATGGGTCGATGACATCATGGGAGCAGGGCTATGACGTAGTGGCTTGGCTACTCTGGTCAGTTTCTATTGGACTATGGCAGAGGGCAGTATTATGCCATCCGATCAGAACTCGACTACTAGTCTGGCAAGGGTTAAATACTGGCACAAGGCTGGACCAAGCCTACTGAACTGAAAATAGGCAATTATAAGATATAGTGGTCCAAGCCATTGGCATTATAAACCCTATGACTTTGACGTATTGGATCGCCTGTAGAGACAGCCTGCAATACTACCCCTTGGACATTCATTCCAGTACGATAGGCAGAAGATGACCTACATAAGTGGTTGTTCTTGAGTCATTAACGAGCTCATCATTCTATCCGGGGACGGATTCTGGCATGAATTCCAAATTCTATAAAAAACCATTTAACAATAGGGTTATCATTATATACAAAGCTACGCACACTGGTGAGCAGAAAGACAGAATAAATAATGATGATTACACATTCAGGAGGTTTAACGCTTTACTGTATGAGGATAAATGAGAGGGTAGTAGGGAGGTATTCTGAGACCAGTATGGGGTGATATGAGCGGCACTGGAGAACGTATAAGAACTTGAGAGATATCAGGCACTGATATCTTGCTCTAAAATATACACGATGTAAGGAGATTAATTTTTCTAGTGAGAACAAAATATACAGTATAGAAAATATAGGATTACCTGAAAGTGAATGTGTATAATATGTGACAATTATGTGGCGACATGGCCCTACTGGGCTCATCTATAATCAAAGCACAATTGTATGATGGGGGTCCAAGATGAGATCATACCTTCTTTTTAAATTTTATCAAAAAATTTGAGTTGTGAATGTGAGTGCCATCATAAAATAGCGCATCTATGGGCACAGAGATAATAGGCATAGGAAATTTGTCTATGTTAATTATGTGCTAGTGTTATCTCAGCAGTGTTCGCACACTTCCATACAAGCCCAGTGGTAATTTAGTTTCGAGAGACGGAGGATACAACAGCTTTATAGTGAGACTTATATCATTAAAAGGGAGGGTCATGACCTGATTCCATTGACTCTTGGGTGAAGTCTATAAATCTAAATAAATTTGTGGGTACTTATTAAACTTATCAATACAATAAATAAAAAGGTTACAATGAATGGTACAATCTAAATGTAGAATAAGAGAAAATTGGCAGTTAACATATGTTTCATATTTCATAGTGGCTATCCACTAAATCACTTTTAAAAGGAAAATACTCGAGAGATTACGTCGTGACTCATGCGACACGCACGCTATCACTTCCCCCTTATGCATACAGGTGCTGCACTATCACTCCCATTGGCTGAGCTTCCTAAGCCCCCGCCGTTTACTTTCGCCCAACCGGGCAGCTCGCTCAATAAGGCTTCCCCCCCCACCTGTGTCTCCAGAGTCGATGCGTACTATGGCGCCCACCATTCGGCGCTACGTCACTGAGCTACTGATGCGTCCTTTCCTTATATAAGCTGGGATCAATACATCCTTAACAGTCTGCATGCGGCGGCATCGATGCCGCCCGAGAGGGGCGCACGCTAGCCTTCTGTACTCCGCGTCACGGAGCTAGGTCTAGCTATTCTTCCCCTTGGGCCACATGGTCATGTACTGAGCGTATAGGCATCCATCACTCTCGCCATACCGGTATAGCGCTAAATTACCTGTTTGATAGCCCTTCGTCTCACTGCATGGTGGTATCGTAACCATTGCACCGCAGGTTTCATGTAAACTGAACCTCACGATATATCATGTGCACTGGTGCTATGACATTGCTGCTGGATGGCGTCACTGCAGTCCGTGCGAAAATCAATCGGAATTAGATTATTAGGCTACAAGAACAAATATTGGGTGACATCGGTGTCGGCAGTTTGACGTTGTCTGCGCTGCTACCGGGCGTGTGGCGTCACTTGTACCATTTAGATTCGCTGGGTCCATTTGCTAACTTCGACAACCACTTGAGCGGAAAAGCTCCACGATAGTGGGGAGGACTCCACAATCAGTTGCAATGCACGAGGGATGTTGATCTGACAGTGGTATGCAGTCGGGTGCTAAGAACGTGGACATAAACTTTTGGGCCGTCCATCTGCTTTTTAGTGCGTGTTCGTAGGTGACGGGTGATAGAGTTCTGGTCCGCCGTCAGGCACCTAGAAGTGGGCAGGGTCGTTCCTATATTTACTGTTATTTAGTGATCTTTGGGTTGTAGTATCACAAAAGGTGTCTTCTTTAATCCTGCTGTAAATTAGGACCGTCAATGATGGTCGCTGGGGAGGTAGAGGTGAGCTTTAGGGATATAATTGATGGTCTGAGCCCGGAAAATGGCCATTATATTGACTCATCAATACGAGTACAGATTTATGGCTTACATAGTACTAGTTCGTCATAGTCCAAAATTATCTTGTGGACTTGCAATTTACCCATTCATAGACAACTTTATGTATGGTTTGCTTTACATATTCCAATATGTTTCTTGTATGTTTTTATTTCTCTAGCCATTCGAAATTCTGCTTTTTCTATTTTTTTATGATTGTATTCACCTGCAGTGTCGCACACTTTTTCATTTTCTTTTTTTTCCTGTTCTTTTATTAATTGCTTTTTTATATAACATACTTTTGTATTCCTTTGACTTTTCATGGTATCTTATTTGTCTTACTATACTTTTATTTTTTTTCACGCTACTCCCACTATAGCTCGGCTCCTTTGCGTTATGATCATCTCTTTCTTTCTACTCATTGTATGAGTTAATCATCAGTCTTCTCCGCAGTGATTGTTCCTTATTCCATTTTCTTCAATCTTCTCATTTTCATTTACAGGTCCTGTCACAACGGTCACATGTAGATCCTTAGCAAAAGGTATTTATTGTGGAATCTGATTAGTTTCTTTTCTGGAGTCGATTTGCTTTGCAATTATGTCTTATCAGGTATTGTGTATCTCCTTTATTTCTCGATAGGTATTCTCATATTATCTCTATTGTATTCCATGTCTCGACTTATTTTATTCTATATGATTATAGTTCGCTCATTTCTTTCTCTCCATTATTGACCTCCTATTTTTCTAGTAATATCAATCCATCTTCTTACACCTTTTTCTCTTTAGTAAATCTGTTTTCTATCTTTTCTCTCTCTTCTCCCTTCTCGCTAGTTTTATAGTTTATATTATCTATCGTACCTTCGCTTGGCTTTATTTTTTCTTTTTGCCTTCTCGATTCCTTAATCTATATTATGAAACATTACTCCTTTATTTGCGTGTGACAATGAATCAAGCTCCTACTTGGAGCTTTTTTTATCCCTTCACTAGCCTAGTCCTTTTAATACTGCACATTACCTTCTCGCATTCCCTTTCCTTGGTTTTTCTCTCTTTTCATTTCTCTCTCTTCTATCTCTTGCCATTCCTTATATCATTTATATATATAACTTCGCGTCATACCCTTAGTATCTTATCGATTCATATAAGTATATCTATTTTAGAACTCTCGAGCCTACCTTCATCTTGGCGCCTCGTAACCATGCTTCTTCTTCTATTCTTTGGCGTTCTCATTTTAACTAGTTAACTATCATTCGATTTTTCTCTTTGTTCTCTGTAATCACATATATACAGTTCTTACCTTCTTATCTTGCTTGATCTATTTAATTTTTTCCTACTATGTATTATATCTTAGATTACTACTTTCGTTCTTCTTTTTTATCACTTTTCCTCAGACCTTGGTGTGCTATCTTTTATATCCAGGGATGGGCCCTCCATCTTTTTTTTGCTGGTTAGGATTGTCATTGTCTTAATATGTTTGTTTTGCATCTGTCTGTTCCATTTCTGTATTTCTTTCCTTCCTTTGGTTGGGTTTTTTTATTTTCATTCTCACTCTACTTTCTACATCTAATCTTCATATTAGGTGTTTCTCTTTTTTTTTGGATGTATGTCGTGCTGTCTAGGCCTTACTATTTCTTTTTTCTTTTTTTAATCTCTTTCTTTTTTTCTTTTCTCTTTTTTTTCTTTGTTTTCTTGACATTTCCGGAGTTTTTTTCATTCTTATTCTTCTCTACTCTGTTCATTATCATTCTTCTTTTTTCTTACTGGCTTGTCCTCTTTTCTAGTAGCTTTTTACTTTCTTCTTTCTTTTCTTCTTTCTTTCTTTCTTTATTTCTTTTTTATCATACTTTCCTTTTTTTTTTTTTTTTTTCGTTCTTTTTATATTCTTTTCTTATTCTTTTTTTTTTTTTTTGTCTGGCGCGGGAATATAGTTTAGACTGAAACATGTGACGCGACTGGGTACCGCCAGATCGTATATATAATTATGCCCGGGAAGTGGGTGCAGATTATACAGCTCTCGTATGGTTGGTGGTGCTTGCTCACGGGCAGTGGTCGTATTAGGATGGCTCTCGGGTGCTGCGGTAAGTAATTAAAACAGTACCTGGTGTATCTGAGTATGTCTCCATGACTAGAGTATAGATTTAGGAAGCTCGGAGGGGATGTCCAAACATAGCCGATCTCGGGGGGATAGGTATCGGGGGATAGGATAGTTGTGGGGGAGCAGACTGGATAGGGAGGAGAGGCCACACAGTATGGGATTTATATGACTCTCGGTTAGAGGAAATTATTATCCTGCAGGGGTCCGAGCATGTATGTCTTTGGTGTATTATCTCACGGGTCATCATGGTAGCCGTGGGAATCATGTGTTGGCATGGAGTGAGTATTGGTAGTGTGCAGTACCAAGCAGTGTCAAAGAGGATATGCGTATATAGATGGGGGATGTATCGTGGTAGGGTGGTATAGTAGGTGACGATATCGTATGATATATGGAATCGGCGAATATATGCATATAGTTAATGGGTGTGTCTGGAATGTAAACGAGTGTGGCATAGGAGTAAGGTGGGTAGTGTAACGCAAATATGGTGGTATCTATGTTGTTGGATGTTTTTTAGTTTGTTATGATGATTCTTGTGCGTGGCGGTGTAGAGCTCCTGTGGCCAGTTGAGTGAGACAGGGAAGGATGAGTCGAGTCAGTGGGTGCAGACGTGGCAGGTGTTGGTGCACATGCGCAACGCGGACGTGTGTAATTGTAGGTGAGCACTTGCGGGCATCATGAATCTAATAGGAAGTTTACACGTAACTGTTCTGAATGCATTGAAATCAACATTTTCCCCATGCTCTGGACACCTAGTTAAACCTTAAGCAACAGTACACTACATTCTAAAAAATCCAATGGAGTAATAATGTAGAAACAAGATGGCTGCCTGCACTTCCTAGCAGCCCTTTTGACAGTGTAAACAATACAAATCACAGAGAGAAAACAAGCCTTGCAGTAATAAATCATTCTGATTTCTTCATTTGACTTCAGTTACCAAAATTGCTATATCATTAAGCTGAGGTTCTCTTTCAGGAGCTGTGACCTCTGTATCATAAATCAACAAGATGGAGGGACAGTAGTGGCAATGGTGTCACGGTACTTGAAAGTGATAAGATGATACTTTTCCTCTCAGGGTTACAGTGAGTGTGTGGGAACGGATCCTGTGTGCCCAATACAGAGGGCAGCATAGTTATGGCCATGTAGGGTAAGATATCCCACCTCACAGTTACCCACTTATCTCTCTGCTTGACAATAATCAGGCCTCAGTGAGGGATTGTGGGAAACAGCAGTCTTGTGACCACTTACATAGACATACTCAGCTACTTTACTAATGGTGTTTACTTTAGTGTGGCGGGGGAGGTGGGGGTCCATTTGTTACTGTACTACATCTCTTAGCACAGCTGTCAGGACATGCTGGGAGCTGTAGTTGAACAACAGCTGAGGGTTACCTCAGTGAAAACAACGCTGCTTGTTCAGAACCGAGCTGGGGATTTTACAAGGTGACATGTTTCAGTCAGCTGTCGGAAGGTGTGATATTGCAGAAAAGCCGCTGAACCCCCACCCCCCAGCCAGTTTGGATCCATCACAGGCTTGGGGGGGCTTCCCACAAGTTATTAATGGCACATTCCTGCCTGCCACTGCTGCACACAGAGTCAGGGGAAGACTTGACCATAAAGGGAAACAAAATGTTCCAGTTACTATTATCTGGCTGGGCCATGTGTGTGTCATGGGGGAGGAATGGGGGCTCCTTTGTATCGGCCTCACAGACACTATCATATTGGCTAACAATGCAGGAACTCCAAGTGAAATGGGTGATATATAAATATACAAACATACATACCGTGTGTATATATATATATATATATATATATATATATATATATATATATATATATATATATACATATATATATACTAAATAGTAATGTGCAACTGCAAAGGCACCAAGGCACCAAGAAGTAGTTTTATGTAAAGGTTAATCATTACGGGCTCATGTGGGAGTCATAGGGTTCCCCCCCTCCTCACTGCTCCCTCTTATTACGGGAAATTAGTAGGAAAATACCACAGATCTAATTCATTTATTTAACCATAGAAAGCATATACAGGTATGGGACCCGTTATCCAGAATGCTTTGGACCTGGGGTTTTCCGGATGAGGGGTCTTTACGCAATTCAGATCTCCTATCTTAATTCTGCTAATAAAATTATTTAAACAGTAATTAAACCCAATAGGATTGTTTTGGCTCCAATAAGGGGTAATTATATCTTAGTTCGGATCAAGTACAGGTACTGTTTTATTATTACAGAGAAAAGGGAATCATTTAACCATTAAATAAACCCAATAGGGCTGTTCTGCCCCAATAAGGGGTAATTATATCTTAGTTGGGATCAAGTACAGGTACTGTTTTATTATTACAGTGAAAAGGGAATCATTTAACCATTAAACCCAATAGGGCTGTTCTGCCCCCAATAAGGGGTAATTATATCTTAGTTGGGATCAAGTACAGGTACTGTTTTATTATTACAGTGAAAAGGGAATCATTTAACCATTAAACCCAATAGGGCTGTTCTGCCCCCAATAAGGGGTAATTATATCTTAGCTGGGATCAAGTACAGGTACTGTTTTATTATTACAGAGAAAAGGGAATCATTTAACCATTAAACCCAATAGGGCTGTTCTGCCCCAATAAGGGGTAATTATATCTTAGTTGGGATAAAGTACAGGTACTGTTTTATTATTACAGAGAAAAGGGAATCATTTACCATTAAATAAACCCAATAGGGCTGTTCTGCCCCAATAAGGGGTAATTATATCTTAGTTGGGATCAAGTACAGGTACTGTTTTATTATTACAGAGAAAATGGAATCATTTAACCATTAAATAAACCCAATAGGGCTGTTCTGCCCCCAATAAGGGGTAATTATATCTTAGTTGGGATCAAGTACAGGTACTGTTTTATTATTACAGAGAAAAGGGAATCATTTAACCATGAAATAAACCCAATAGGACTGTTCTTCCCCCAATAAGGGGTAATTATATCTTACTTGGGATCAAGTACAGGTACTGTTTTATTATTACAGAGAAAAGGGAATCATTTACCATGAAATAAACCCAATAGGACTGTTCTGCCCCCAATAAGGGGTAATTATATCTTAGTTGGGATAAAGTACAGGTACTGTTTTATTATTACAGAGAAAAGGGAATCATTTAACCATTAAATAAACCCAATAGGGCTGTTCTGCCCCAATAAGGGGTAATTATATCTTAGTTGGGATCAAGTACAGGTACTGTTTTATTATTACAGAGAAAAGGGAATCATTTAACCATGAAATAAACCCAATAGGGCTGTTCTGCCCCCAATAAGGGGTAATTATATCTTAGTTGGGATCAAGTACAGGTACTGTTTTATTATTACAGAGAAAAGGGAATCATTTAAACATTAAATAAACCCAATAGGACTGTTTTATTATTCCAGAGAAAAAGGAAATCATTTTTAAAAATGTGAATTATTTAAGTAAAATGGAGTCTATGGGAGATGGCCTTTCTGTAATTCAGAACTTTCTGGATAATGGGTTTCCGGATAAGGGGTCTGATACCTGTACAGGTATTTTATTTCTCTATAGTATAAAATATATTGGGATGGTGTCTTGAACTGAATGGAATAGCCCCTGTAACTGCCTTTCAAAACTCAGAACTGCTGAATGGAACCATATAGTTACTAGGGGTAGGCAAAAGGGGCGCACAATTGTGCCCTAGGCATTTACCTCTTCTGCCTGCCTACCTGCTCATCACCACCCCCAACCACCTTCTGTTAGTTCTCTAGATATCAACTCAGTAGGGAAAACTGGAGAAATGTATTGCAAAGGATTGGAATAGGAGTGATGTGTGATAAATGGTGGGGGGGGGGGGGGGGGGTGTTATGATTGGGAGTCCTGCCTTGGATGCATTCACTTTTGGGCCTACACTGCTCTATATTTTCTATATTTTGGGGGGGGGTAATTTTTGTGTCATTCTTCCACCAACATCTATTTTCTAATTATCTAATACAGTGTTAAATGTATGGTTTTACCCATAGCCACCAATCAGCTATTAGTGTTCATCAGTTTCCGGCAGGAAGAATGCTGAGTTCAATTCATTCAGAAATGTGTTGCTAAAGGCAGGGTTGCAACAAATAAACAGGTTTTAGTTGGCTGGGTATTTTGCCCTAAACCCCCTTGGTCCTGGTTAAAATATATTTTACATTGTATTATAAGTACAATATACAGTACTTACTGTCTTTCATTGAACTAAAACTCCCAGCACCCCTAAATGACCAAGGGAGCGCCCACTGTTTCCCTATTTAATTTCTAGACAGTGTACACATTTGTCTGGCTAATCTGTTGCCTGTCACTCAAACACACCCCGTGGGGTCTCGTCTTCTCAAGACAGGTGGTCTGGCACATGTTGTGTTTATTGTCGCTGCTTAACATTGATTGATGGAGAGTTCTGGGGCCATAGCTGAACAGTAAAAGTGTTTACCAGCAAGATCAGTAACACTCCGGTAGCCCAACATCATGTGCCACTTTATCCGAGATGCAGATAACAGATGGCAGGAGTCTGATCCTCATCAGAACTGTCACATAAAATTATTACTGTAACCTGGGCTATTTACATGCCTGTAGTCTAAATGAAGGTTTCTTTTTAAAGGGGAATCTCACCCAAACCCAAACTTTTGACTAATAAATGCAGGTGTCCTTTTAAGCAACTCTCCCATATACGTTAATTACAGTTTTTCTATGGATTTACTTGTAAATGGAATTGCTGTGAAAAGGATGGATGTTTATATTTTTTTGCACTGCTAGTTCTGACTCATGAAAAAATGTAGCAGAAGCTGACACATACAAGAAAAAAAACAGTTGTTGGTTGGAGATCCCCTTTACCATGCCATTTGCTACTGGCCCATCGAACGTGTCTGTGGGCAAAACACATGGGCCAACAGCTGTGATTTTACATAAAGAATACTCACCACAACCATATAAATGCCTTGCTATAAAGATATAGACCTGTGTTAGCAATCAGGAAATCAGGCCTAGAAGCAATGAACATCATTTAGTCACAATTATGTAATGATATCAGAAAGCCAAGTTTACCAATAAAACACCTTTAAAGGACACCAAAAATGATTATTATGTAGCACCGACCATATAATAACATCATTGGACTTGGGGCAGGAACCACTGCTATCACATATATATAGATATACTGTATATTCTCTGCAGAATAACCTATGTGAATCAGAACATAAAGTACATATCTTAGCAGTATTTTGCGACAATTTGCAGTTGGTCTTCATTTGTTATATTTTTTTGTCATTAATAATTGTCCCGCAGCTCCCCTGTTTCTAATTTGGACAGCTATCTGGTTGCTAGGATCTCCTATTTACCCTAGCAACTAGGCAACTGTTCGGTAGTCAGAACTAAATAGGACTATAGATGGGTCTGAAAAGAAATATAAGCAATAATAATAACAACAAAGCTGAAACCTCATAGTTCATCTATTTCATTTTGCCAGGGTGAGTGACATTGCAGGTTGGAAATTGGGAAAATAGGCCAATCATGTAAAAATCATGCAAAATATATAATGAAGACCAATTGAAAATTTGCTTAGAATGGGGCTTAAACTTAAAGTTTATTTAAAAATGTGATAGAGGGGCTTGAAGCAGACACAACAATAATGTTTTAAAAATATAATTTTAGCTATCTCACATGCCTGCTCAGTACTTTCCAGTACTTGTGCTTATCAGAGCTTATGCCCAAAGCATTCTGGGTAGAAATCAGATTTTGGTGACAATCTTTAGCTTTTCTATAAATAGACTGCGTCGCAGCCAGATCCCAATAATAATCTTGTCTCAGTCTGGGAGAAGGATAAAGTGTTTTTATTAGGGATTTTCTAAAAGAGCAAACCTATTGAGTAAGATAAGGATTGTGCGCAATAGACTGGCACCATTCCCCAGAGAGGGGGGCTCAGCGGGAGTTACCCTACTACATAAATGTTTTATTGCCTCTCCCACCCACAGTGATGTGAGTAAATCCTCAGTTATTTACATGGCAGCTCCAGTATAGCCATTTATGGTAGGAAGCCTGACCTCTGCACATTTCTGCATTTCTAAGGAATTTCCCCTGTGCTTGAATGAAAGCTGCAATGTTTGGGAATTTTTATTTCTTTTTTTTTCTTCCACGGTAAGAATCACTGGAACAGCGGATGGTAAAAGGGACTTAGGTAATGAACTGAAGGGGGACTTGGGCAATTCTGCCTCACAAGACAGGAGAACTATGCTGCCCCCTACCTGCCATACCTACCTATTCCCCATTGTGGACTGGGGCAGGGGGTGATCGCTATGGCAGAGAAACCTATTGTGCTCTTCTCTAGTTAGGGCAATGACACACGGGGCATATAGTAAAGCTGCCCGGTAGGTGTGAAAACATCTAAAAACACCTTAGTGCTACCGCCAACGTGACAGCAATACTTAGGTATCTTCAGGGTCGGACTGGGGGGTGCAGGGCCCACCGGGCCTGCTGCCCCAGGGGCGCCGCACCCCCCAAGGTGCCTCCTCCGGCCGTGTCCCCCGTAGGGGCCCCTGCCGCGCACCCCTAAACCCCCCCCGCAGGGGCCCCTGTCCGACGTCCTCCCCTGAACGCGTATGTGAAACGCGTCAGGGGAGGACATCAGAGACCAGAGGATGCAGCAATTGGGTTGGGTCATGGCTGCTGGGGCCCACCATATTTTCCCGGTGTCCCGGCGGCCCAGTCCGACCCTGGGTATCTTTGTCCTGTCGACCATGGTAAATCAGCCCTGCAGATGACATAAAGCTGGCCATATACGTTCAGATTTTAGTTTGCTTGTTACGAACACGCAGATATCGATCGTCAGGGGTGGGCTAAGCCAACCAGGCACCCCTGCAACCTCCCTACCCCCCCATGTGTGTGCCCCCCACCCTCACAGGGGGAGTCACAATGGAGCACAGACTAGGGGTAGGCAGGAGAGGTACCTACCCGGTGCCCCTTCATTGTTGCGCCTCTTCTGCCTACCCCTAATTGTAGGATAAAGCCCTAAAAATACCAAATGGGAGGATGTTCCGAATATGAAACAGTTGGCAGCACCAATCGTATGAAAGTGACTTCCTGGGAATGCACTGTAGGTCCCCCAAGGATATCGGCAGATACACAATACATGCACAGATTTTATCCTTATCCAACTAAAATTTTCTAACCTGTCCCATCGACTAAGCAACCAATCTCCATGGTTCGGGGGGTAGCTAGGAAACTGATGTCAGAGTAGGACAAGATGGCGGCCGCCAACCCCACTGCACTATGTTGCATTTTCTATAAACGGGTGGGGGAAGGGGTGGCCCTGTAGGGGGCCTAGGGTTTTTAAATGAATTTTGTTTAAAAGGAATCTGTTTAAAAGGAAACATCTGGTTACCTCAGAAGTGAAAATGTGATATCCCTGAACACTGAAGGTCTCTATAAAACTTTGATCACATAATACAGTTCATTTATAAAACACTGATTTCCATTACTGATATAGATACAGTATATTTAGATAGACATAGATATTTATGTAAAATATGTTTCTATTAGTAAGTGCCCTCAGAAACACTGCCATTTTAAGTACTCAATAGTAATGAGCGAATCTGTCCCGTTTGGACCGTCATAAAATTGTCGAAACGGCAAGAAAATTTGCGTAAAAGGTAAAAAATTCACGAAACGCATTTGTTGCCCGCATCTTTTTTTGTCACCCGTGTCTTTTTTTTTTTTGTTGTTGTCGCCCACACCCTTTTTTTATGCGACCACTAGTACTCAAGCCATCCCCCGACTCATGTGAGGCACTCTGCTCACACATACATGCTAGGGTACTTCAGCCAATGGTAACACAACAGGAGGTGCACACTTCCTGTTATAGTTAGAACCTGTGTTATTTCCTGTCAGGTGATCAGTGAGTGACACAGAGCATCAGAAGATGGCGGCTTTAGTTTAAATGTGAAAAGATCTGTTATGTCTACAAATTACGGGAGAACGCACAGACAGTGAACATTTTATTGCATATATATATGGATGTGAATAGTGATAATGTGTACAGAGATTAAATTTGGATGTGTCCTTCCTCTGCTGTTTTTTGTCAGCCCATACAGCCTGCGACAAAGCAGGTAAATGGCCGTCCCATATACGTGTATATGGTGTATTAAGACCCCACAATGTATATGGGACCTCATGGACCTCCAACAGCTTTTATGGTTACCCCCACGTCTACCTGAAAAACCAAGCCCTGGTATTAGGACAGGTTACCTAACTGGAGGTGGTGGTTACTAGGAATGGACAGCCAGTAGAGGTAGCGGAAGCTTGAGCAATAGCAAAGAATAGCAAATGCGTTCAATAAAAGTACTGTCTTGCCAATAAATTAAAATCAAATAGGTAAAGCAGAACAAATGGGCCAATATGGATGGGTTATGGGCCGATATGGATTGGCCATCATTGGATTAACTGGGACAGTGTAGCAGAGCAAGCAATTGCACTCTCTTGTCAGATAATGGATGCAGCTAAATATATGGTAATGTAATAACAGATACAAAGCCCAGTGCTAGTAAGCCACAGCAGCCAATCACAGGGCAGCTTTTCGGTTCAATAGTTGCTATGGGTTACTAGACCTGAAGAAACCTTAAAACTGAAATTACAATGCCCAGGTGTGTGAAATACTCTCAGGCTTATGCAGAAACGTGGCGACCAATCAGATGCTTGCTTTCAGAACGTAGACCAGTGAATGCATAGCGGCTCTCTTTGTGCAGTCTCAGACGTTTTGCGGAGCAGCTGGCTCCTCCCTTGCAGAACTCTGCGCCTTGGAAGCCTTACAGAGCAGCTGTTTCCCTTGCAGAACTTTGCACTCAGCCTCAGAAGCCTTGCAGAGCAGCTGTGTCCCTTGCAGAGCATTACCCTTTAGGCTCAGAAGGTTTGCAGAGCAGCTGTCTCCTTCCTTGCAGAGGTTTGCCTGTAGTCTCAAAGGTCTTGCAGAGCAGCTGTTTCCCTTGCAGAACTTTGCACTCAGCCTCGGAAGCCTTGCAGAGCAGCTGTGTCCCTTGCAGAGCATTACCCTTTAGGCTCAGAAGGTTTGCAGAGCAGCTGTCTCCTTCCTTGCAGAGGTTTGCGTGTAGTCTCAAAGGTCTTGCAGGGCAGCTGTCTCCTTTCTGGCAGAACCTTGAAGCTTTGTGGAGCGCCTGGTTCCTATAGTGGGCAGCTGGCCCCTTCCTTGCAGAACTCTGCCCATAGTCTCAGAAGGCTTGCAGAGCCGCTGGCTACTTGCCCGATGTGGTAGCCAACAGGTTTGGAGCAGCAGGCTCCTTCTCCAGTTGACCAGTGCATGGGACTACTGGGTTTCCTACAAACCCTCCAAATGCCCAGCTACAGTAGCCTATGGCAGAGCATTTTATGTGGTCACTGACAGTCCTCCATGGCCTACACAGCTTTGGATGTGGCTAGATCCCTGCCATGCATGTGGTCCCATACAACACCGAAAGCATTTATCCCATTCTCCCCGCAGAACACTGCATGGGGGTTCTGCCAGTCGTACAGAGCTGGATGAGCAGTGCAGATTGTGTGCCCTGCAGAGCAGCCCTTTCCCCTGCAGAGCCTTGCCTGTGTATCTTTATAGTCTGGTGCCTCGCACAGCATCCTTAGTATAGTCTTTGTGAAGCTGCATATTTCAGATGGACCCTCCTTTCCTGAAACCATGGAACCCCTCTACCCATACAGCCGGGCGTAGCAGGCCTGGCAGTAAGGTTTCCCATCATGCTCCCGGAAGGTGCCCTTGTTCAGCTGTCGGAGGCAAAAGGTGCAATTCAAGTGTTGGGGGTGGAACTTCTTGCCCATTGCAGTCACACAGCGCCCTGTTATTGGCTGCTCGCACCCAGCACACAGCGACCCACGGCGGGAGTGGTAATGAGTCTCACATAGAGGTAAGCCTTCGTGCTCAAAGAAACTTCCATTGATGAATGGTGTGTGGCACACCTACAGTATAAAGCGGTAAAGAAAGAGTTAAACATGATACATACATACATATAATACCAAAAATTATGTCACATGACATACTGACTTTATATAGTCACAGTGACTTCTAATATCCTTATCATTTACAGTAGGGGGTACATTATCCTTTATAATACATGAGTGATACCCAGAGTTCCCTGTATAACTCAGCCTGCAGCCTTGTGCCTTTATATGGGCACAGAACCCCTCAGTGACAGCTAATATCCTTATCATTTACAGTAGGGGGTACAGTATCCCTTATAATACATGAGTGATACTCAGAGTTCCCTGTATAACTCAGCCTGCAGCCTTGTGCCTTTATATGGGCACAGAACCCCTCAGTGACTGCTAATATCCTTATCATTTACAGTAGGGGGTACATTATCCCTTATAATACATGAGTGATACTCAGAGCTCCCTGTATGACTGCAGTTGCATTTATACACACAGGGGGGAGCTGACATACTGTTTGTCAGACACAGTACAATGAATATATCAGCAGGACTGCACATGTATTTGTCCCCTCACTGGGGGGTAGTTTAGCACTGATGACTATAGATAATGGGAGAGCCAAAGCTCTGTGCAAGGAAACATGAGCACCCATAAGCGCGTTACTCACATGGCACACAAAGCATTGTGGGTGCCACAAGCCACCCAGGGCAGAGATATAACTCTCCTTCACCGCCTCAGAGCAGCCTGCGCAGACGGCCCCAAACAGTCGGAAATAGTCATCTGAGCAGTACTGTTCCCCATCCTTCTCATGGAAACCTGCAAGAGAGACCAAGCAAGGGGAAAGTTACTTATGGGGACACATTTACAAAGAGAGGTGCTACAGCTAGGGGCCAAAGCATTGCACTGTGGGTAATGTTATAGAGCAGGATACCCCCGAAAGATCAGGTACCCCAACCCGTTGGGGCAGATTTGAGGGCACACAGCTGCTGTGTATTGCATAGCATACAGCATTTCAAAAATGCCAAAAATGTGCCTGAAGGCAAGAATGTACATATACTGGGCAAGTTGTCTCTGGGGCATGAAAGGCACCGTCATGGCGAGAGCTCAATCAATCACCTTTGGGCTAATGAGCCTGTTGTACAAAGTTGGCTACATGCCAGCTGTACTGACACGCCAGTTACACGCCAAGGATACATTAGAATGAGGGACCAACATTTAAGGCTAGTCACCTCAGAGCTCCATGACCTCGGCCTTCAGCCTCGTGCTTTTATATGGTCATAGGACTCCTTATAATATCCTTATATTTTACAATGGGGGTACTTTATTCACTATTTATTGCACAAAAAGTAAAGCCTTACAGCATCACAAGAGGTAGATCATGCACTATGTGGCAATAGGATATATGGTGACACCATTATAGGCAATGCATTATATCACAATAATAGGTATTATAGTGCAAAACATGCCTTGAGGGTGTATTGGTATTGGATATAATGGAATGCCTGGCTGGGGAATGCACTGTGACAATCAGGGGGCACTGGAATGGGAATACTCACCCTCTTCCCCTATTGGTTTTTTGCAGACTTTACAACAAAAATGCTCCGGATGCCAAGTGCACCCAAGTGCCGTAACCATGTTCTGAAGGGAAAGAGAAAATAGTATTAGAAACAGGAAATCTGGGTCAATATAGCAGTAATAAATGTACCAGTATAAAGGTGGCCATACACAGTCAGATTTAAGCAGCCAATTTGATTCCTTTAGACTGATTTGAAAGCTTACGTGCCCATGTATGGTGCCCCCCCAATGGGCTTCCCCTGATATCTGACTAGGTGTCAATTGGGCAGGTTTGCTTTTCCCATCAGATTGGGGACTGCATTGACTCACTGGTGCAGTCCTCGGCCCGACGATGCCTTTGGCCGCCATACGATCAAATTAGCTCAATATCACCCACCTTAGATGGGAATATTGGGAGAAGATCCGCTTGTTTTGCAACCTCACCAAATGAGCAGATCTCAAAGTGTATGGCCACCTTTAGGGTAAAGTCCAGTTTGATATGATTGCTTTGGAACCCCCACTAGTAAGCTCTTGTGGTCTTCCAGAGTCCAGAGTCCAGCCTTACCCCCAGGTTGTCAATGAGACAAAAGGACCACGGGGTGGAACAGTCAACATTCTTGCCTGCGCCTTATGTATATTCCAAGAGGCTAGAGCCCTGTAACTACTGTTTGATCCAGGGCTAACTCAGTGGCTCACAGCAGCAAATTACTAAATGCCACCAATCAGCAACCTATACCCCTATATTAAATCACTACCAAGCCTAGTACATATGTTGTAACTTTTATAACATTCCCCACAGGTACGTTACCTGCACTATGGGCAGTTCACATAGAGCACAGCGTGGGGCGTAGAGCATAAAGTAGTCTTTCTCACAATATGGTCGACCGTCCTTCTCGAAAAAGTTGGTTGTGCCAATCAGAGCGTGGCAGTGGGCACACACAAAATGCTCTGGGTGCCAGGTATGTCCGAGAGCGGTAACCACCTGAAGAAGACAATGGGTCACAATTTAACAAAATCCAACAAGAACCCCTTCATTACCACAGCACAACCCCAGGACAAGAAGCTGTTGTTTCAGCAGCAGGAATGGCTTAGTCTGGGGCACTGGGGCACTGGGGTAAATGCAACCAAGACAACATACAGGCACTTACAGACTCTATACAAGGTCAAAATGTACAGTTTTGTTCGTTTAACTGGACTAACCCAGTAAAAACCAGTTGCTATGGGTTACTAGACCTTTCACAGTATAATTACATAGTACATACAGTTGTCATACTTCAATTAAACTATCACTATGAAGATAAGGTGCCTTGTCTGCAGAACTTGTTATCTCCCACCGCCTGCTGTCTGGCCGTCTTCAGCTTCATGGTTGGATGACTCTTGTTTGTATTTCCTGCTTGTAGAACTGGAAAACCGTGTTCTTGGGCAAATTTGAACAAGAAAAGTATCAAAACATCATACACGGTTGTGATTTTTACACACACGGTGGGAGGGGAAATGTTACGGTAGAAAGAACTTTGATTTTGGGACTATGGGCACCGAATTACTGACCTTCAGAAAAGACTTTGTCATCAAGGCCAACTCTTCATCAACATCACTTCATCATTACTTCATTTAAAAGGAATGAAACTTCACACAAATTTCCACCAAAATGTTTCCGGGGGTGCAAGAATAAATGATGGACTATGGATCCATAAATCAGCATATTCTGCACTAATGTAATAATAGTCCTAAGCTTTGCTCTTGGTCTAGTAACCCATAGTAACCAATCAAATGTTTGCTTTCAAACAGGTGACAAGCAAATGTTACCTGCTGGTTGGTTTCTATTCTGCTGATAGATTCTACTTGACCGAGAGCATATATTGTGACATTGCCCCCTAGAGGTGAGGCAGGGGTATACATAGTGTATATTACCTGCCCAGCTATGGGACGCTGACAGCTCTCACACAGACCCTTGCTTTGCGTTTCAATGCCTTGTAGTTTCAGCCCAGACTGTAGCTTCACCAGCATTGAGTCCAAATCACTCCTTGGACCACTTGTGGCTTCTGGAACTTTGCAACCAGACACAGAATCAGGAACCCGGGAAGCAGAAATGACTTGGTCTGTTTTGACGTCCAAATGCACAGGAGCGGACACCACCTCAAAACTTTTAGGACTTGGTGCGTCCTCTGAAGCTTTAGGAACCCCATCTTCTATGCTTCTAGGGCTTGATAGGTCTTCTGTATCTCCTGGTCTGGAAACTGCCTCAGAGCCTTTAAAAGTGCCAGGAGCTTCCACTTCTTGTGATACCTACAATAACGGCATAACGTTTACATTAAGCAGCTCAGAGGATGGTGCAGAAATAACAAAGTACCCCATACCAATATATATATCATTGGAATTTACGTACAGTAAAGCTGGCCCATGTGCGGTCAGGCAGTTTGGAATGATTTCGACCTGTCAGACTATCTAGGCATGTAAGCAATGTTGGGGCAGGGTTACATTCCAACAGATAATCCTATTCAATTGCAGATCATCCAACATGTTTAAAAATGTGACCTCCCAATGCACAACTGACAAGCGTAAGGCGCATCAGCTTCTCCTCACTCCCTGCGGATATGATCATTTGGGCTGTCGTATCAGCGGCCATACTGTGTACAGTATCTGTCCAATCAGCCCAGAGGCCCAAGCAACCCCATAACAGCCACCTGAGGTGACTGTCTATGGCATCTTACAGCAGCCCCTCTGTCATTTGCCAGAATTCACAGATTGCCAGTCCAGGCCTGATGACCAGGGGTGGGCCAAGCTGACCCTAGGCAACCCAGTTGGCTATAGCGTCTTCTGCTCTGCCACCCCCCCCCATCCTTTTATGAGTGCACGCATGGGGGTCGAGCACACCATGTGAGGAACTGGGAGGTGCTCTTCTGCCTACCCCTAGTTCCAGCCCTGCTGATGACCAACTAAATAATAATTAAGTAGCAGTGCAGAGGACCCACACCAGACTTAAGGTGGCCATACACATTAAAATCCACTCGCTTGGAGAGGTCGCCTAACGAGCAGATCTTCAGGCAGGCCGCTGTTTTGCCCCTACACTGGCCGATAATCTGCTGAATTGATCCGATATCGGCAGCTACAATCGGCCACCTTTACTTTGCCTGTTGGCAACCAGGCTGGTTTATGGGCACAGACGCAAGGGTGCTTGCCACCTCAGGTGGGCCTCTCCCTTTACTCCCTAGTGTACCAGCTTAGTGTTCCCCATACAGTAAGGTCCTACATAATGTTGATCTATTTCAATATAGCAGGACAATTATACATTATAATAAATGGCAGTGGGTTAGATTATATTAAAATTCATGTCAGAGAGAGAGAGAGGTCTATGGAGCAGATATGCATATGCGTCCTGCGTGGGTTTATCTAATGCCGCAGAGCCTCTGCCTGGATGTTCCACTATAAGCGGATCTGGGGGGAGGTTTCCGTTACCCTATCTGCTATAGGGCAGGCCACTCTGGCTTCAGAGATGTTGTAAAGTAAATGTCATTTCTGCACTTCTGCATTTGCTAAGGCACAGAGGTATGGCAATAAGTGCTCATTGGCTACCACACTGGATTCTAGATTGTAAGCTCTTCAGATCGTGATTCTTCAGCCATTTGTTACAGCTCTCTCTTTCCTTCTTATTGCTTCATGTATAGTACAAACTGACATAGTAATGACCAGTAAAATATAGCCTTATAATTGGTGCCTTCCTAATATGCCAAACCTGTATTCTATAATTATGTCTACATTAAAGGAACAGTATCACCAAAATGGTTTAAAGTAATTAAAATATAATGTACTGTGGCCCTGCACTGGTAACACTGGTCTGTTTACTTTACAAACTCTACTATAGTTTACATAAATACCATACTGTGTAACCATAGGGGGAGCCATTAAATCTGGAAAAGGAGAAAATGCACAGGTTACATTTGAGATAACAGATAAGTATCTTTTCTCCTTTTTCCCCAGCTTTAATGGCTGCCCCCGGGGCTACACAGCAGGGTATTTATATAAACTATAGTAGGGTTTCTGTAGCAAACACCCCAGCTGTACCAGTGCAGGAATGGCTGCCCCCGGGGCTACACAGCAGGGTATTTATACAAACTATAGTAGGGTTTCTGTAGCAAACACCCCAACTGTACCAATGCAGGAATGGCTGCCCCCGGGGCTACACAGCGGGGTATTTATATAAACTATAGTAGGGTTTCTGTAGCAAACACCCCAACTGTACCAGTGCAGGAATGGCTGCCCCGGGGCTACACAGCGGGGTATTTATATAAACTATAGTAGGGTTTCTGTAGCAAACACCCCAGCTGTACCAGTGCAGGACTGGCTGCCCCCGGGGCTACACAGCAGGGTATTTATATAAACTATAGTAGGGTTTCTGTAGCAAACACCCCAGCTGTACCAGTGCAGGAATGGCTGCCCCCGGGGCTACACAGTGGGGTATTTATATAAACTATAGTAGGGTTTCTGTAGCAAACACCCCAGCTGTACCAGTGCAGGAATGGCTGCCCCCGGGGCTACACAGCGGGGTATTTATATAAACTATAGTAGGGTTTCTGTAGCAAACACCCCAGCTGTACCAGTGCAGGAATGGCTGCCCCCGGGGCTACACAGCGGGGTATTTATATAAACTATAGTAGGGTTTCTGTAGCAAACACCCCAGCTGTACCAGTGCAGGAACGGCTGCCCCCGGGGCTACACAGCGGGGTATTTATATAAACTATAGTAGGGTTTCTGTAGCAAACACCCCAGCTGTACCAGTGCAGGAACGGCTGCCCCCGGGGCTACACAGCGGGGTATTTATATAAACTATAGTAGGGTTTCTGTAGCAAACACCCCAGCTGTACCAGTGCAGGAATGGCTGCCCCCGGGGCTACACAGCAGGGTATTTATATAAACTATAGTAGGGTTTCTGTAGCAAACACCCCAGCTGTACCAGTGCAGGAATGGCTGCCCCCGGGGCTACACAGCAGGGTATTTATACAAACTATAGTAGGGTTTCTGTAGCAAACACCCCAACTGTACCAGTGCAGGAATGGCTGCCCCCGGGGCTACACAGCGGGGTATTTATATAAACTATAGTAGGGTTTCTGTAGCAAACACCCCAGCTGTACCAGTGCAGGAATGGCTGCCCCCGGGGCTACACAGCAGGGTATTTATATAAACTATAGTAGGGTTTCTGTAGCAAACACCCCAGCTGTACCAGTGCAGGAATGGCTGCCCCCCGGGGCTACACAGCGGGGTATTTATATAAACTATAGTAGGGTTTCTGTAGCAAACACCCCAGCTGTACCAGTGCAGGAATGGCTGCCCCCGGGGCTACACAGCGGGGTATTTATATAAACTATAGTAGGGTTTCTGTAGCAAACACCCCAGCTGTACCAGTGCAGGAATGGCTGCCCCCGGGGCTACACAGCGGGATATTTATATAAACTATAGTAGGGTTTCTGTAGCAAACACCCCAGCTGTACCAGTGCAGGAATGGCTGCCCCCGGGGCTACACAGCGGGATATTTATATAAACTATAGTAGGGTTTCTGTAGCAAACACCCCAGCTGTACCAGTGCAGGAATGGCTGCCCCCGGGGCTACACAGCGGGGTATTTATATAAACTATAGTAGGGTTTCTGTAGCAAACACCCCAGCTGTACCAGTGCAGGAATGGCTGCCCCCGGGGCTACACAGCGGGATATTTATATAAACTATAGTAGGGTTTCTGTAGCAAACACCCCAGCTGTACCAGTGCAGGAATGGCTGCCCCGGGGCTACACAGCGGGATATTTATATAAACTATAGTAGGGTTTCTGTAGCAAACACCCCAGCTGTACCAGTGCAGGAATGGCTGCCCCCGGGGCTACACAGCGGGGTATTTATATAAACATTTATATATGTTTTTCTAAAATTGTTTTTAGAATTATTTAGGTCAAGTTCCCCTTTAAAGCATACATTCCATGTTCTGGGTATTTGGTTCAGTCGCTGGATCATGTCAGGAAGCTGCTTGCACTGTAAATCCCATGAAACTGGATTCTGAAACAGCGCCAACATAAACACCGAGCCTCTTAGTGAATTTTGGTCTTGAGCTATTCCTGGTATTTGTGTGATGCCGTTCCCTCCTCCTGTATTAGAGCCTAGTCCCTAGGTCTGAACCAATGCAATCTCAGTTTAATCCATTAAATTCTCATAACAAAGGGCCACATAAATCCCCCAAAAATCCCAAAATGCTGCAAAATAATCTCATAATAATGGGAGCAAAGTTTGCCCAGACTTAGTAACCCATAGCAACCAATCAGATGCTTGCTTTTTAAACAGGAGGCCAGTAAATGCTACCTGTTGACCGGTTGGTATGGGTTACTAGACACGCACTTCTGTCATTGCCTGTTACAGGTATAGGACCTGTTATCAAGAATTCTCGTGACCAAGGGTATTCCGGATAAGGGGTCTTTCCGTAATTTGAATCTCGATACCTTAAGTCTATTAAAAAATCAATAAAACATTAAATAAACCCAGTAGGGCTGTTCTGCCCCAATAAGGGGTAATTATATCTTAGTTGGGATCAAGTACAGGTACTGTTTTATTATTACAGAGAAAAGGGAATCATTTAACCATTAATTAAACCCAATAGGGCTGTCCTGCCCCAATAAGGGGTAATTATATCTTAGTTGGGATCAAGTACAGGTACTGTTTTATTATTACAGAGAAAAGGGAATCATTTAACCATTAAATAAACCCAATAGGGCTGTTCTGCCCCCAATAAGGGGTAATTATATCTTAGTTGGGATCAAGTACAGGTACTGTTTTATTATTACAGAGAAAAGGGAATCATTTAACCATTAATTAAACCCAATAGGGCTGTCCTGCCCCAATAAGGGGTAATTATATCTTAGTTGGGATCAAGTACAGGTACTGTTTTATTATTACAGAGAAAAGGGAATCATTTAACCATGAAATAAACCCAATAGGGCTGTTCTGCCCCCAATAAGGGGTAATTATATCTTAGTTGGGATCAAGTACAGGTACTGTTTTATTATTACAGAGAAAAGGGAATCATTTAACCATTAAATAAACCTCAATAGGGCTGTTCTGCCCCCAATAAGGGGTAATTATATCTTAGTTGGGATCAAGTACAGGTACTGTTTTATTATTACAGAGAAAAGGGAATCATTTAACCATGAAATAAACCCAATAGGGCTGTTCTGCCCCCAATAAGGGGTAATTATATCTTAGTTGGGATCAAGTACAGGTACTGTTTTATTATTACAGAGAAAAGGGAATCATTTAACCATTAAATAAACCCAATAGGGCTGTTCTGCCCCCAATAAGGGGTAATTATATCTTAGTTGGGATCAAGTACAGGTACTGTTTTATTATTACAGAGAAAAGGGAATCATTTAACCATTAAATAAACCCAATAGGGCTGTTCTGCCCCAATAAGGGGTAATTATATCTTAGTTGGGATCAAGTACAGGTACTGTTTTATTATTACAGAGAAAAGGGAATCATTTAACCATTAAATAAACCCAATAGGGCTGTTCTGCCCCCAATAAGGGGTAATTATATCTTAGTTGGGATCAAGTACAGGTACTGTTTTCGGATAAGGGATCCCAAACCGTATTATATAACAACTTAAGCTCCTCTGCCAATGTATTGGCACCAACAGACTGGGGAGTTGGTTGCCTGATGGAATAAGTGGCCCAGTCTCTCATATGATCCCAGGGGAATTATTTGGACTTCAAAGATGATCTGCTTCTCTTATCTAGATTAACCACTGTCATACATTTGTTTCACAGTGTTTGGCTCTACCCACCATTGGTGATATTAAAACCTAGATACATTTACCTGTTAGATACGCGTTGGAATTATCATTTATCACCTATTCTCCAATGCCCTACATCTACCGGAGCAGTATCTTCTATGTTCCGTTTACAGGTCTATTTAACTGTAGGCTCCCATGTAGCAGCGTGATTATCCTTTTGCACTGCTCATTCGAGCAGTGTGGGCGGCACTGACAAGTGACCTACCAGATTATTAAATCTGTATTTTGCCATGGAGGAAGATATTCAGGGTCAGACTGGGGGGTGCAGGGCCTACCGGGGCCCTGCAGGTGCCCCCGCCAGCCGCATCCCCTAACCCCCCCAGGGGCCCCCCCTAACACCCCGCAGGGTCCCCCAACCAACATCCTCCCCGAGCGCACATAAATTTAACGCGCCAGGGAAGGAACAGTCGGGCAGGGGGAGCGCCGGCAAGGGTTGGGTCTGGGCCGCCGGGGCCCACTGGGATTTTACCCGGTGTCTGGCGGGCTAGTCCGACCCGGAAGATATTCTAAACTAATGTGTTTTACTTTTCACTGCTAAATAGATATTTGTCCCTCCAGGGGCATAAATATGAAGGGAACAGACCCTGTGGCTGTTGGGGAGATTGGGGGGGGTTGTAAGGAGTATAGGGGCACTGAGACCCAAATTGATTTTTTCTGTCAGACCCAGTAACTTCCAGTTACTCCATTGTTACTCCAAGGTGCCAACAGATGATCCATGCTTTATTTCCCAACCCTACATAGTTCTTTCACTGTATACATATTTTTTAACCTCGGTATCAGAATTATATAAACTTTTTCCCTCACAGGGCTGACCAGGCTGGAAAGATTTGTTTAGTGAACTGAGTGTGTTTAGGAGGAACATTCCTTGGCACTTACTGTGTTCTGCTTGTGGAAATCAGACAGCGAAGCCATCAGGCGATCCAGCTCGAGAGTGGCCGAGGAGGCCGACAGGGCCCTAAGCAAGAGGAACATGTGTCAGTAGAGTAGACAAGTAGAGTTACATGGCGCCTAGAGGAGCAATTAATGTCATTGCATTGAATTGTCATTCATTCTGCTCATCCCACCAGATCAACATTTTTTAAACTTTACTCATCAGGCCAAACCTCAACAATCATCTCATTCTTATGTGCCCATAGACTCATTTCCCATCAATTCTGTAGAAAAGGTTTAACCATCATTTTGACAGCAACATTAACACAACTATTCAACAACCCCATCATTAATGTTCCACCCACTCAACCTACTGTGAGAAGGCCTTAACCTTACTCAGTTTCAATAACATGTCATAGTCCTTCATCAAAGCATGTCCTGATGAGCGAATCAGTCCAGTACCTGCAGCTCTACCAAACTGGAAGGCCCCCAGTCTGGCTAAGGGATCCATTGGGTTATTTCTATTGAATCATAGTTTTATTATGCACTATAAGTACATCCCTTCATCACCTTTCCACAAAGTGGTAGCATAAAGTTACCCTACAGAGATTGTTCTTTACATCAATCTCTGCTCTATAGGAGCTTACAATCCAAAGCCCCTATTCCCACACCTTGTGTCTCAACCCTTTCTCCTTGTAGATTGTAAGCTCTTTTGGGCAGGCCTCTCTTCACCTCTTGTATCGGTTATTGATTGCTTTATATGTTACTCTGTATGTCCAATGTATGAAACCCACTTATTGTACAGCGCTGCGGAATGTGTTGGCGCTTTATAAATAAATGTTAATAATAATAATAATACACACTAGGTTCAGATTCACCAGGAATTAAATAAAATGTCTGTATGGACTTGGACTGTGGATGGAAGCTGAAGCAAGCCAACAGAGAACATTCAGTACAACTTCCCTGCATATACGGCTCTGATCAGAATTGAACCCAGGATCTCCGTGCTGCAGAGCAATAACCTCTACCATTGCACCCAGCACCCATTTTGAATGTGTTGTTGCCAGTTGTTATGAACTATACAACATTGTATTTGTTCTACATTTGGACATCCTGTGCCTGCACCACACCCTGGCCAACCAGTTTAAGACAAGCATGATTCCAATATCCCAAAGTTTTGGAAACAAAGGGTCAGTTACCCACTTTAAAATTTACCGTATATACTAGAGCAGTGCTGTCCAACTTCTGCGGTGCTGAGGGCCGGAATTTCTCTAGCATACATGGTGGAGGGCCGCTAATGGAAGCCAGTTTTGGCCACTCCCCAATTTTAAACCACACCCACTTCAAACCACACCCATTGTATCACAATGGTCGCTGCAGGGATATCAACCATCATTCATATGTTAAAGAATTATATTATGTCATATTAAGACACACCCTTAAATCCATATGCCTCCTCCTCCCCTGTGGATAGCACAGCAACCCCCAGCATATAATTACACACCTTAGGGACCATTTAACGGCTATTTCCAACTGCTAACAAACTCCCAGAACAAACCCCTGCCAGGTTCACCTCCCACAGGCAGCATAGGGTAGGCAGAGTATGGCACACACAGGCAGCACTCTGCCTGTCCTATCCTGCCTCTGTGTGCCATACTCTGCCTGTCCTATGCTGCCTTTGGTGCTATACTCTGCCTGTCCTATGCTGCCTGTGGGTGCCATATTCTGCCTGTCCTACCCTGCCTGTGGGTGCCATATCCTCCCTGCCCTATGCAGCCTATGTGCCATACTCTGCCTACCCTATGCTGCCTATACACAGGCAGCATAGGTCAGGCATTACATACAATGAGGTGTGAACAGGGGAACAATGTGGGTGATTACAGCCTGAGCCTGAGGTGTGAACACTGCAGGGGGTGAACAATGCAGAGATTAAAAGGTGTGAACAACACAGGGGATTACATTTTTAAACAATACAGAGGGATTACAGCATGAATCTGAGGTGAGAACCATGCAGGGGGGCAGTTAATCTCAGTACTGATACCATTTAAAGCTAACACAAAGTTAAGCCATCAAAGCAGCCAGATAGGTGGGGGGCCACACAGAGGGGGGTCGAGGGCCGCATGCGGCCCGCGGGCCGCCAGTTGGACAGCACTGTACTAGAGTATAAGCCGATCCGAATATAAGCTGAGGTACCTGATTTTACCTAAGAAAACTGGAAAAACATATTGACTCGAGTATAAGCCTAGGGTGGGAAATGCAGCAGCTACTGCTAAGTTTTAATAATCAAAATAAATACCAATAAAATTACATTAATTGAGGCATCAGTGGGGTATATGTTTTTCAATATTTATTTCAAAGAAAAACAGTAAACTAGCTCTGTAAGCGGAGAAGAGGGTCAACAAAAACAATATGAGTACTACCCCACGCTCATTGCACATTGGCAAACTGGCAGGAGACCCAGTCCCGGAGGAGATGTAAGGGGAAATAAGTATTGCTAGTGGGAGCCTAGGCCAGGGCACTGTAGGGTCTGGTTGCGGGTGGCCTAATTTGCACACAAAGGAGAGAGGGTGCTAGTCTTGAGGGACCCATGGCACCCGACTCAACTTTTTCAGCACATTTTGGGTGCTGAAAAACTAGGCTTATACTCGAGTATATAAAGTATATCCATGAGGTAGGGATACACAAAGCAGCTATGAGCAAATGTCTTAATAGTTACTAGTAGTTTAGCAACATTCTATAGAAGACATAGGCAGCGTTAATCCCAAGTCAAAATGGATTCTACCCCAAAACGTATTTGCTTTCAGTAGCAGTTACGCTTAACTTGAAAACCACTGAATATGTTGACTTTACATTTATTGGAAATTTGCTTAGAGTTACATTTTCTTTCATGAGATGAAAACATGTTTTTGGGTGGAGGTCACCTTTATTTATTCATCTTCCCGCTGGTAACTCCCTCCTATGTCCCCATTTCTTCAAACCACAATATGAGGAACATGTTTCTCCGTGACGCCTACATGGCTTGTATGTATCAGTACAACACATGCGCCTCCTTGACCTTTTATCCTTCCTCTCCTCTCCATCCTTATATCTGTGGTTTGAAGTGGCGAAACTATGAGAAATGTTTATCTCATAAAGCAGTGCTCACCAATTAGTGTGAAGACACACTGAGCTACTAGTAAACTCCAGAAAATCCCCTGCCATAGACAGTAATGAGTATCGCCTCTACTAAAAAATATGTAGAGACAATTATCAGCATTGTCTGTTTTAGTAGCCACATCAAGTAGCTGCTACTAGTAGCTCTGTGTGTCTTCACCCTTAAGATTACAAGATACCAGAACAGACCCTGATGTTGTTTATAATTCACATCTTTTACATGCTTCAATGAAGCTTATAATCTAAGGTCCCTTAAGGTGGCCGTACACATTAAGATCTTCTCTCGATATCCTCACCTACGGGTGGGTGATATCGGGTGGATTTAGGCTAATTCAGTAAATAGGCGCAGTCGATTTGGGGACCGCATCAACCAACCAATGCAGTCCCCGATCCTGGGGCCAAACGATCAAATTAGAATGCCAGTAATAGGCGCAGTTGATTTGGGGACCGCATCAACTAGCCGATGGGGTCCCCGATCCGACTAAATTTTTTAACCTGCCCAATCAATATCTGCCCGATTTCAGGCAAGATATGGGTCGGGCAGGCCCGTCGTTTGACCCCATACACGGGCCGATAAGCTGCCGAATCAGTCTAAGGGACAGATATCCAATGTATGAAACCCACTTATTGTACAGCGCTGCGGAATATGTTGGCGCTTTATAAATAAATGTTTATAATAATTATAATAATATCGGCAGCTAGAATCGGGCCATGTATGGGGACCTTAAGGGACCAATATCGGCAGCTACAATCGGCCTGTGTATGGCCACCTTTACTTTAGTCATCAATGTATCGCTCTCTATCTATGCAAACTGCATTAAACTCATCTCATGGGCTTTGGGTTTGAAAAAATGCACTAATAATTGGTGAATATTGTAAGTTCCTTATAACCACAGATGTGAGGATCTAGTGGACATTAAGGTGGAAAGTCCATCGATGAATATGTCTTTGTACTGAGGTATATAATGCAAATACTACTGACGGTGAAACATGTAAAGCATGGAGAACCATAAGAGGAAAGAGTATTATTACTAGATGGTGGGGCACACAGGCTGTGTGAGACACCATTATTTATACATAGTAAGACTGTCCGGCCTATGGACCTTTACTGCTACTACTGAACCCCCACAACCATTGAAATTAGGCGAGTACTTAAGGGACAGAAGTTGGGCAACCATCTCATATAAAATGTCACTGTTATCATATGATCCTACTAACACCATCAGTATGACCCATGTTTGTGGGTGGAGACCCTCCTTTATTTGTTCATCTTCTTGCTGGTAACTCCCTCTTATGTCTCCATTTCTTAAACTACAATTTGAGGAACGTGTTTTGCTCATTCATACCCTTATAATTCTCCAAACGTGATGAAATTTGGACCTATATTTATTACCTCCACCCTCTTGGGCAAACAAAGTATGTTTTTGGGCTGCTCTCTTTGCCATAGTCAGTTAGAAGGTGGGACCGGAACCTAATGGAAAGAGCAGAGTGGGATGTTCTTTGTTTCCATTCTAGGGACCAAAGTTCTACCAGCCTGAGATCAACACAATAATACCCCCTACATTCTCCCATGGTTGTTCGGTTGGGTCCATTCTATGGAAATAGCCTTAGTAATGACAGTTTCCCTACTCTTCCTTACCTTTTCTCTGCTTCTTTCTGTGCTTCAGCTTTCTGTTCATTGCGATCCCGAGTGGGGAACTGAGACATTATCTCATCTGTAGGGACAAGATGGGGCGGTATAGATAGACAAATAACAATCAGTATAACGATAATGGCTGAGGAAAGGGCAGTGGGACAATGTGAGACAGAGAATGATATCTAGAAATATTAGATATTATTCAATTATTTTATAACTACATGCTATCTTCTGAGTTACCCTTTACATTGCCTAAAAAAAATATAAGCGGGAAAGATGGAGACAGAATGAAGAGTAAAACACAATACAGTAACATAATGTAACACTAAGGGGCTGATTTACTAACCCACGAACGGGCCGAATGCGTCCGATTGAGTTTTTTTCGCAATGATCGGTAATTTTGCGATTTTTTTTCGTATTTTTTGCGACTTTTTCGTATTTTTCGTATTTTTCGCGATTTTTTCGTAGCGTTAAAACTTGCACGAAACGTCACGCCTTTTAAGTTTTAACGCTACGAAAAAGGCGCGACTTTGCGCGCAAGTGTTAACGCTACGAAAAAATCGCGACTTTGCACAACTTTCGTAATGGCTACGAAAAACTCGCGTTTTTTCGCAAAAATCGTAAAGACGCCGAAAAAATCGCAAAAAATACGAAAAAGTCGCAAAAAATACGAAAAAGTCGCAAAATGTTCGTTTCCAATCGGAATTTTTCCAATTCGGATTCGAAATCGTGTCTTAGTAAATCAGCCCCTAAGGGTAAATAAAAGTTAAAAAAGGTAAAAGTTTAATGAAAATGACAAATGTGAATCATTTAACAGGAATGGTATTATTAGGACTGTTGGTGGGGCAAACAGGCTGAGACACCATTATCTATAAGCAGTAAAGCTGCCTGGCCTGTAGACCGGTAGCACTACAACTGGACCACCACAACCCAAGTTGGCAACTACTAAAGGGCCAGAGGTTGTCCAATACCATCTCATATAAAAACTTCCCTGTTATCCTACAGACACTATCATGTCCTCCTGTTACATGTACAGGGCCCAGGCCAATCACCCCCTTCCAACCCACCCATAACCAAAAAATGACAGCTGTACATTCTTCCACCTCCTACCAGTGATGTTGAATTGTGTGGCATTGAGTTCATTGAGCAATCGATCCAATTCACACAGCCCACCACCCAAGGCTGGCGAGACCGAAGGCAAAGGATATTTCTGTACGGTGCTGTGGGAGCAAGAGAAAATGAGCTATGCCATTGGAAGTCCATCAGACAGCAGAAAGGAATGATTAAAGGTGGCCATACACGTTAAGATTCGCTCGCTTGGCGATGTCGCCAAGCGAGCGGATCCGCTCCTGATATCCCTACCTACGGGTGGGCGATATCGAGCCAATCCAGGCTAATTCGGTCATTTGGCCCTGGGGCCAAATGATCAAATTAGAACAATGGGTATAGGCCCAGTTGGTTCGAGGGCCGCCCCAATGAGCCAATGCAGTCCCTGATCTGACTAAAGGTGGCCATATACAAGCCGATTGTAGCTGCTGATATCGGTCCCTTAGACCGATTTGGCAGCTTATCGGCCCTTGTAGGGACAGCAACGAGGGCATGCCCGACCAATATCTGGCCTGAAATCAGGCAGATATTGATCGGGCAGGTTAAAAAATTTAGTCGGATCAGGGACCGCATTGGCTCGTTGATGCGGTTCCCGAACCAACTGCGCCCATTTCCAACGTTATTATTCGATCATTTGGCCCCAGGGCCAAACTACCAAATTAGCCTAAATTCGCCCGATATCGCCCACCCGTAAGTGGGGGATTTCAGGAGAAGATCCGCTCGCTTGGTGTATGGCCACCTTAAATTGTTTAACCTGCCGATCAATATCTGGGCGATTTCAGGCAGGCCCATCATCAGTGCCCCTACACGGGCCGCTGCTGAATTGGTCTAAGGGACCGATAGCGGCAGCTAGAATCAGCCCGTGTATGGCAGCCTTAAGAATAGAAAATCAATGAGTATAAACAAGTGGGAAAGCTTGAGGGAGATATTGGAGGCCTCACAAAAAGAGAAAGAATGATGAGATACTTAGGGAGGACATTTGGAGCAGAGGCAAAGACATAAGAAGACAACAGAAGTTGACACACAGATACAATGAAAAGTAAATACAGAGATGAATATAGGTACTAAAAGTAAGAAGGGAATGTCATTAGTAAAATTTTTGAAAGGAGAGAAAAACAACCTAGACTGTTTGCCTCACCTGTATAGGTGGTCCTTGTCCACTGGAATGGTCTCATGGTCAGAGGTCTTATTCGACATTGCAGTCTGCCAAAGAACAACAAGAGTTAAATGGATGGTTGGTTTAGAGATCATCAGTCATGTCACTGAGTGGGAAATCATTACCCTGGGATCATAGGGAGGTGGAGGAGGCCGGGTCTCAGTAGGCTGAGGTTTCTCAGGAGAGTCTGTTAGTAAAACTGGACAACGAGGAGGCGTTGTGATCTGGAGGTCAGCGAGCAGTGCATCTGAAAGATACATCACATTGCTGCAATAGGGCACACGTATAGCACAACAGGGGTTTTAAGACAGATGGTGGGATCTTGGAATTCAAACAGAATTATACAGAATTATACAATGCAAACGTTCTCGATTTGTGGAACCCAAAGTAGTGATTAGATGAACAGTGGAACCTTACATTTCTGTAAACTTATAACACAAACGCAGGCGAAATATAATATAATTTAGGGAGGCTTCATCTCCCCATAAAGACACCAACTTCTACGTATTCATATATCATTATAAGTTGCTAGCCTCTATAAAAAAATAATTTTCAAAATTCACCCTCCTCTCCTGACACAAAAAAGGTGAGTTGAACCCAGCTAAAACGTGAAATCTAAGGTAAAGAAAGTTTATCTAATGTTTATAGCAGGGGAAGATGCACAAAGATGCTGAAATGGAACATTCTGGCACACAATTAGAAATGCTGTAGAGTTAATTGGTGGGATAGCCTCAAGTTTGATACAAAATTTCAAGGTGGGTTTGTATATAGCAAACCAAATGGGCATTCTACAGATATATTACGCTAACAGGCATTTAGGCTGAGCCAACCTGCCAAGCCCCTCCAGCAGAGTAATCCTTAAGGTTGCCATACAAGCACCAATATTATTGTATGAAAATTTGATCCGGCTGGTTGAAGGGTTTAAGGCACCCTAGCACCGGCATATGTTTAGTACTGAATCATCAGATAGGGGTAGAATTCTTTAGTTTTTTTGTCTACCTGCATATCTGACAACCAGAATAAGATAATAATAATAATGTGTATGGCCACCATTACAGTTTAGAACCCAGCTAAAGTGCGCTTACAGCTTCCCCAATACAAGTTCCCAGCCATTCATAACAAAGTAACAAGATAACATGAAAACGTGAGAAAACATGTATGTAATTCATTGGAAGGATGAAGGTCACATGTCACAACCCTCCTTGAAGGTCCAGTCTCTAATCAAAGCCCCCTAAGCTGATTACATGGTGT
Source organism: Xenopus tropicalis (assembly GCF_000004195.4). NCBI lineage: Eukaryota > Metazoa > Chordata > Amphibia > Anura > Pipidae > Xenopus > Xenopus tropicalis. The sequence continues at coordinate 13,990,635 of NC_030685.2, read as the reverse complement.
CAGCTATAGAACAATGTTGATGTATCAGTCATTCACACATAAGTCTAAAAAATCTAGGACAGCTTATAGGTTTTTGCCCCAAATCTTTACCTTATTGACTTTCAACCCTGATAGGCACTGAGGCTGAGCCCCACTGCCACTGCCCCAAGCCTCTCCATGGGGGTAAGCCCCACGGTTTGGGGCCAGTGTCACCAGAGAACTTGCAGCCTCCCAATACAAACTCCCAGCCCTAGGCAAAGTAACAAGAGAATATGAAAGCATGAGAAGCCATCTATGTATTTGAATGAATGGATGAAGGTTCTAAACACCACAAAATCCATGGAGGTCCGGCCTTGGGGCAGCCCCCTTAGCTCATAACATGATTACAGATATGAAAAAATATTGGTTTATCTGTTATTTAGTCATAGGTCCAAAAATATCTAGGACGGCAATTATGTTTTTACCACAAATCTCACCCTAACTGACCTTATAGCTGGATATAGGAAAATAAATAAGCATTCTCCACATATCATACTTTAACAGGCACTCAAGTTCCCCGCCATTACATCAAGCTCCTCCAGAGGGTAAGCCTCACAAACTGGGAACCAGCACCGCCACATTAAAGAGAAATTCCAGCCTCCCAGCATGAAAGCATAAGAAAACCAGCAAAGTATTTGAGTGGGTAGATAAAGCCAGAGCTCCAGCCTTTGGTCAGAGCCTCCTTACCTCATAGCATGGTTACAGAGCCAAACGGTGCCAAAATATCTACGTTTCTACCCCAAATCTCACCCTTGATAACCTTCAAGCTAGGTGAATATAGAAAAGTGAATAGACATTTTTTTTACCCTAACAGTCATTCAGGCTGAGCCCCTTGTCCAAACCCTTCTTGGGACAACTTGGGACCAGAGCTGAAGAGAACATAGAGACTCCCAATGCAAACTCCCAGCCAGACAACATGAAAGCACAAGAAACCTATGCCTATGTTGGGATGAAGGTTCTACACATCTGATGAACTTACCTAAGTCTTCCATGTTTCATGTAGGCAGACCACAGAATGATAAAAGGAGCTAGGACTGGGGGAAGACTGGATAATCAGAGAAGGCAGTAGTAATATAAAGAGTAATGTGTATGAAAAGCAGGATTAACATGACATAAGGAGAAGCTGTTGGTGGAGAGTTTGGTGGAGACTCCAGCAGAAGAGAAATAAAGGATGAAAGTGGTCTGATTAAATGGAAAGAATGTGTTTGGATAAGAACAAAAATTAGAGCACAGACTGGGAAACAGACAGGGAGCGGAGGGTGAGAGGATGAGAGGGCTGATGTGAGAGAGGGAAAGAGCATAGAGATGAGAGCAAGAGATGAGGATGTGAGTACGGGGCTGGAATGAGAGAGAGGCGCACGATTGGGAGGAGTCCCTGACTTTTCTTTTTTTTTTCCTTTTATGGGAAACAGAAGTCTGTTAAAATGGGGGAGATATAAACAGATAGGGAGAGAGAGGGAGAAGTAAAGCCCACATGTGTGACAGAGACGGATAGGAACCAAGGCTGAGTTACCAGTCAGCGCAAAATGAATTGGGGAGGGGGGGAAAGTCTGATTTGGGGGGCACCACTAGGCAGCAGCATGAACAATACTCACTCAGTACTCAGTCTTGCCTCAGTACTCTCTCCCTCAGTACTCTCTCCCTCAGTGTGTGAGTCACATTCAGTCTCTCAGTGTCTCCATCTCTCCCTCTCTTTGTCTGCTCCTTCTTACCAGCCTGTGGCGCTCTCTATGTGTTTAGCCCCCTTCTACTCTGTTTGCGTGTGTCTCTCTCCCCCTCGGCCACTGGGTGCCTGTCTCTCCCTCTCTCTCTCTCTTTTTTTCCCTCTCTCTCTCTGTTTCACATCTCTGGAAACAATTTAGAGAAAACCATTTCCTGTCTAAGAGGTTCAGCTCAGAAAAAGAAGGGGAGGAAAGGATAGCGAGGGAGAAGGGAAGGGAGGAAATGCCGGAAAATAGTGTGAGAAAAAGGAGAGGGAAATAGGGGGACAGGGGGGCAGAGGGAATGGAGCACTGCAACAGGACAGCCATGGTTAAAACAGAATTTACAGGTATGGGACCTGTTATCCAGAATTCTCGGGACCTGGGGTTTTCCGGATAAGGGTTCTTTCCATAATTTGGATCTCCAGATCTAAAGTCTGCTAAAAAATCATTTAAATATTGAATAAACCCAATAGGAGTGTTCTGCCCCCAATAAGGGGTAATTATATCTTAGTTGGGATCAAGTACAGGTACTGTTTTATTATTACAGAGAAAAGGGAATCATTTAACCATTAAATAAACCCAATAGGGCTGTTCTGCCCCAATAAGGGGTAATTATATCTTAGTTGGGATCAAGTACAGGTACTGTTTTATTATTACAGAGAAAAGGGAATCATTTAACCATTAAATAAACCCAATAGTGCTGTTCTGCCCCAATAAGGGGTAATTATATCTTAGTTGGGATCAAGTACAGGTACTGTTTTATTATTACAGAGAAAAGGGAATCATTTAACCATGAAATAAACCCAATAGGGCTGTTCTGCCCCCAATAAGGGGTAATTATATCTTAGTTGGGATCAAGTACAGGTACTGTTTTATTATTACAGAGAAAAGGGAATCATTTAACCATTAAATAAACCCAATAGGGCTGTTCTGCCCCAATAAGGGGTAATTATATCTTAGTTGGGATCAAGTACAGGTACTGTTTTATTATTACAGAGAAAAGGGAATCATTTAACCATGAAATAAACCCAATAGTGCTGTTCTGCCCCAATAAGGGGTAATTATATCTTAGTTGGGATCAAGTACAGGTACTGTTTTATTATTACAGAGAAAAGGGAATCATTTAACCATTAAATAAACCCAATAGGGCTGTTCTGCCCCCAATAAGGGGTAATTATATCTTAGTTGGGATCAAGTACAGGTACTGTTTTATTATTACAGAGAAAAGGGAATCATTTAACCATGAAATAAACCCAATAGGGCTGTTCTGCCCCAATAAGGGGTAATTATATCTTAGTTGGGATCAAGTACAGGTACTGTTTTATTAATACAGAGAAAAGGGAATCATTTAACCATTAAATAAACCCAATAGGGCTGTTCTGCCCCCAATAAGGGGTAATTATATCTTAGTTGGGATCAAGTACAGGTACTGTTTTATTATTACAGAGAAAAGGGAATCATTTAACCATTAAATAAACCCAATAGGACTGTTCTGCCCCAATAAGGGGTAATTATATCTTAGTTGGGATCAAGTACAGGTACTGTTTTATTATTACAGAGAGAAGGGAATCATTTAACCATTAAATAAACCCAATAGGGCTGTTCTGCCCCAATAACGGGTAATTATATCTTAGTTGGGATCAAGTACAGGTACTGTTTTATTATTACAGAGAAAAGGGAATCATTTAACCATTAAATAAACCCAATAGGGCTGTTCTGCCCCAATAAGGGGTAATTATATCTTAGTTGGGATCAAGTACATGTACTGTTTTATTATTACAGAGAGAAGGGAATCATTTAACCATTAAATAAACCCAATAGGGCTGTTCTGCCCCAATAAGGGGTAATTATATCTTAGTTGGGATCAAGTACAGGTACTGTTTTATTATTATAGATAAAAAGAAAATCTTTTTAAAAATTAGAATTATTTGCTTATAATGGAGTCAATGGGAGATGGCCTTTCCGTAATTCAGAACCTTCTTGGATAACAAGTTTACGGATACGGGATCCCATACCTGTATAACGCAAAAAGGGCTCTGGATAGGGTTGGCAGCTGGCCGGTAAAAATGAGGATATTAATAGGGTAAAAAGACCAACAAATTGGTCCCTAGGCACCACCCTGCCTAGGGACCTATTTGTTATAATCTGTTTATTGGTAGGAGGTGCCTTCAACAGTTGGCTTCCAGCCTGACACCCACATCTTGATTGAAAGCAGCTTTAATAGACTGTAGCTGTACAGCAATGTATGTATGCATTACCACAGTGTACAATCATTAAAGGGGCGGTTTCCCTTTAAGTTAACATTTAGTATGTTATAGAATGGCCAATTCTAAGCAACTTTTCAATTGGTCTTCATTTTTTTTATTGCTTTAGAATTGTTTGCTTTGCTATTTGTAGTTTTTTAACCTGCACAAGGGCTTCTGTTCATCTTTTATTTTGATGTACAGAGTGATATTCTGAGGCAATTTGCAATTGGTCTTCATTTTTTATTATTTGTAGCTTTTTTAATTATATCATTTTCAGTTCAGGAGCTCACCAGTCTGGAGTTTCAGCAGTTATTTGGTTGCTAGGGTCTGCGTTACCTTAGCAACCAGAAAGTGGTTTGGATGAGAGATCGTTATATGAATAGGAGAGGGACTGAATAGAAAAGCAAGGAATAAAAAGTAACATTAACAATAAAATTATAAGCTCACAGGGTAATTTTTTTGACTGCCGGGGATCAGCGACCCCCATTTAAAAGTTGGAGAGATGAGAAAAGAAAGGTAAATAATTCAAAAACTATGAAAAATAATCAAGACTCCCTTGATGGTGAGCTCTGCCCCACTCTTAATATATGTTATTGTGTAAATAAAATATTTACCTCTCCCCTCTATACACAAGGACCCCAGGGCAAGAACTGACTCCACCTCCTTCAGCTTTAACCCCTCCCAGGCATCACCAATCAGCCCTTAATGCCGTCTCAGGAACAGGTGGCCATATTGTATCCAGGGTCGGACTGGGGGGTGAAGGGCCCACCGGGGCTCCTGTGCCAGGTGCCCCCAGCCAGGGGCATCCCCTAACCGCCCCCCCCCCCGCACATAAATTTGACGCGTCAGGGGAGGAGCAGTCGGGAAGGGGAGCACCGGCAAGGGTCGGGTCTGGGCCGCCGGGGCCCACCGGGATTTTTCCCAGTCCGACCCTGACTGTATCCGTCAATCACATACCGGGTCAGCCAGTGTACCCTAATACATGAGAAATATCTGGGTGACTTCTAATGGGCTTATATTTCCCAGTTGGGGGTATTTCATTCCCTATATGATGGTATAAGGGTGAGTGCTAGGGGAGTAGGGACCTACCAAGTAGGCAGGGGTGGCCACGACAGCAGTGCAGGCTCAAGTTTTCCTTTCGCTTTGAGCAAACCCATCTATTTTTGGAAAAACTACATCAAAGTTGACTCACCAGAGCATTTTACTTTCATCCGCCGCCCTAGGCAGGCTGGGCATTCATTATACCGGGGTCATAAAGCTCTCCCATAACTTAAATACAGTTAAAGTAGTTGATGAGTAATGCTGGGCTGGCACAGGCCAACATGGGAAAGCACCTAAATGGCCAACCTGCCCAGCCAAGATCTTATTGAGGCTCAGGCACATAGGAACCAGGAATGCAGGCTATGGATGAAGGAGAAGGAAAGGTAAAAACTAAGTAAGCTTTATCAGAAAGGTCTGTGTAAATACAGCCATAAGCACTCACAGAAATGCATTGAGTCCTCTATCAAAAGAAACACAGGATTTCTTGTTTCTTTTTTTGTAAAAATGTTCTTCAGTATCAGACTCTCTCAGAAATAGCCTTAATTCCCTGGGCCAGAGTCTGCACAGTTCTCTCCTCTCTCCCCCCTCCCACCAGAATACTAAGAACTCCCTCCCCCCTCCCTTAGGAATGTGTGATCTCGGCTATAACGGCTAGAGACTGCAGGCAGGAAGCTACCTAAAATGGCAGCTTAAGCAAAGGGAGACAGCGTCTAAAGCTGTTTACTCAGGTATGGTAATGGTTTCTGCAGAATAAATATAGTGCTCTAGGTGGCACTTATGTGGCAAATCTGTTGGCAGTAAAATGCTAAAATAACTTTCCTTCTCCTTTAATGCACTTATTTGATGGCCCGTCTTTCCCCAACCAGTGGATGTTAGCTTGTACAAGCACTTTGACCATTCAAAGAAAAAAAGCCGACATATATTCGTGAATTCATTGTATGGTTTATTTACATTTAGTGACAAGACCTCTCCCCGCTGGTCTTTAGCCAATCAGAACACAGTTCATATAAAGTCTACAACCCATGGCTTGTCCAGGGGGATGGTATCCAATCAGCATCATGCACAGATGATAAATACCAGGGTGAAATGGTTACTCGTCATTATTGTATTTAGGACCAATTCATTGGCTTGTGTGCCAGGGTGCGGGTACAACCAGGAAGCAAAAGTCCAACTAGGGAGAGTTCCGCTGGATCCTTTGCCCAATCATGCATACAGATATAAGGCACTAGGTGGCTATGCCCACCATGCAGTATGGGCGTTCTGACATCTGGCACGGGTTGGAAGCAGTAACAGGGAGAGGTGAGTGCAAGCACCGGGGTACAAATGTTGTCGTTGTAACATACACCCAAATAACATAATTTATTCCATACCCAATATGGGTTTTATATATATATATATAATTTATACAACAATTGTGGCAGGCAGATTATACTGGGAGCTACTACTACCAAATTGATTGGAGGAAGATAGACGGAAATACAAAGAAGAGGAGGTGACACTGTGTAGCTTAGACAACAGGTAAGTAGTTGTGATTAAGAGGTGAACAGGCAAGGGGAGGGGACCGTATGGCGGCGACCAAGGTAGAATGGCCACTGTCAAAGCCAAGATATAGAGTGCCGCAGCAAACTTTAGGAGAACAATAATAGGTTAAAGAGGTTGTTCACCTTTGAGTTAACTCTTAGTATGATGTAGAGCAGGGATCCCCAACCTTTCTTACTCGGGAGCCACAGTCAAATGTAAAAAGACTTGGAGAGCAACACAAGCACCATAAAAGTTCATGGAGGAACCAAATAAGGGCTGTGATTGGCTATTAGGCAGCCTCTATGCACCCTATCAGCTTACAGGGGCTTTATTTGGTAGGAAATCTTGTTTTTATTCAACCAAAACTTGCCCCCAAGTCAGGAATTCAAAACTAACTACCTGGTTTGGGGGCACTGAGAGCAACATCCAAGGGGTTGGTCAGGGCTGCCATTAGGGGGGCACAGGGGGGGGCAGTTGTCCCGGGCCCGGACGCTTTAAAGGACTATGGGCCCTGTCATTGGTGGCCAGCAGGAAATTTGATTGGTTGCACCCCGTGCGTCCGGCCCTAGGGTTGGTGAGCAACATGTTGCTCACGAGCTACTGGTTGGGGATCACCCAGAGAGTTATATTCTGAGACAATTATTTCAGTAATTGTTCAGCAACTCTTCAGCTTGGAGTTAAAACTGCATCTGGGAACAGCATGGGGGTTATGTAATAAAAGGCACTCATTTTGCCCAGGGGCAGTAACTCATAACAACCAATCGGAAGGTAGCATTTACTGGTCACCTGTTTAAAAGCAAACACCTTTTTGGTTGCTATGGGTTACTGCTCATGGGCAAACTTAATGCCTTCTATTACATATGGGGGTTGTGCATTATTATATAATTGATACTTGGCAAGCATTTAATATACAGCCAATGCAGGAGCTGTACTTTATAGAGTGGGCTTGACCATAGAGCAGGGGGTATGTTGGCACCCCCAAGGGTAGCAGTGCTCGTGCTCTCCTTCCAGCCACACTGCGCGGCACCGACATGGCCGCTCATAGTAAGGCGCCACTGCCTGACTGTACCCATTAATGCCTGAGCTCTTTGGACACTGAGGGTGAAGGAGAAGCTCACAGCTTGCTCTCTTGTGCCGTTTACTTTGTGCGACTTCCATCTTGCACTATGACTTCAAGCAGTTCAAACAGTCTTTTCTTGTCTTGCACTCTTTGGCACAGCTGGAAGAGGCAGAGTGCTCTCTGGCGAGGCGGATGAGGTCTCTTAAGCAAATAGAGGCAACAGTCTCTTCTGAGATTTGCACTCTCGTGCATTTCTGCAAAGCAGTACATGGATGGAAGGCTGTCCAAGCTAAGCAGATAATTCCGTGCTATGTCTTCAAGAATGTCCCCTAAACCGGGCAGGAGGAAGCGTCCGGCTGCAGCCAGTGTAGATCCCAGGGGGGACTGGGACAAATCGTTGCCGGAACTAGGTCGCTGCAAACCTTGAAAGGTAGGGCAAAGGGTCTCCTCTGTGCAGCCATGGAGATAATGGAGAAGCGGAATGAAAGCACAAGAGGGGATCTGACGTACGCGCACCTCTCGCTGACGGGATTCTGCGTATCCACCTTCCAGCATAGCCCTGAACACTTCACATCCCCCTGTGACCTCCTTTCTGCTCCCTTCTATCTTCTCCCCTCCGTCCAGCACAAAGACCACATCCCCCTCCCCTCGAGCCACAAGTTCTGTGTAACAGCAGCGCTGGGAGGAGCCAAGAGTGGCGGGCAACGTTGCCGGAAGTGTCTGCGCCGGCAGAAAAGTGGAAAGACACTCGGAAGCGTGGAAGAAAATAGCTGGAAATTCAGAATCTGTGCAGTGCAACAGGGCTTCCAACACCAGTCGCAGGGCCACATCAAGTAGCTGCTCGCGGTGAGGCGAGTCCTTCCTGTGGGAAAGACAATATGTTTAAAGGTGAAGCTTTATAAAAAGCTTCTGAAGTAGAACCTGAAAAGGAAAGGTGTAAACTTGTCCTAGTACAGTAGAGGTACTAAGGGTGGGGGTTATATAGGGTATAAAGAATTACCTGTATATATATGGCAAGGTAAGCGCGCACTGAAGCCTGTCGCTCTGTGGCCCCGACAGCAGCATGTGGGTCACTGCACCCACCCCAAAGGGCGACTCGGCCTGAATGCCCAGATTTCGCAGCAGTACATGGCCTGAAAGAGAACATGCAAGATCTGAGTATGGCTGCTCCGGCACGGGGTGCAAAGGGTTAATAAAAAAAGGAATCAGAGTGGCATGCAAAGGGCACAACCAGCAGAAGGGCATCTGTTCATCTTTGAGTTAACTTTTATTATGATGCAGAGAGTGATATTCTGAGACAATATGCAATTGGTCTTCATTTTTTATTATTTTAGTTTTTTAGTTATATCATTTTCAGTTCAGGAGCTCTCCAGTCTGGAGTTTCAGCAGTTATTTGGTTGCTAGGGTCCGAGTTACCTTAGCAACCAGGGAGGGGTTCGTGCGAGAGATCGTTATATGAATAGGGGAGGGGCTGAATAGAAAAGAAAGATACAAAGAGAAACAATAACAATAAAACTGCAGCCTCACAGAGCAATAGTTTTTTTCACTGCCTAACTAGCAGTTAGGCAGGTTATATATTGGCATTATGGTTGAACGTGATGGACGTAAGTCTTATTTCAACCTAACTTACTATGTTACTATGGTCAGTGACCCCCATTTAAAAACTGCAAAGAGTTGGGAGAAGGCGGCAAATAATTTAAAAACTATAACAAATAAATAATGAAGACCAATTGAAAAGTTGCTTAGACTATGTCATACTATAACGGTGAACTACACATTTAAAAACAACATATATTGAATTTGATGGCGTACCCCTTGCCTATTACCCTGCACCCCATTCAGATATGTTTCAGTTGCCTCTTGATTTCTTTTGACATTCCTGTGGTTCTTACCCAGTTCTTTTGCCAGTTCAGGATGCCGGTTGTTGCTCTCATTTTGGCTTCCTGGTATCTCACTGAGGAGTAGCCTGGCTCTGAGGGTACAAATGCCCCCCGTCCGGATGAGCGCTTCGAGACATGCTGGATCACAAGTGAGACGCTGGAGGAGACGAGCGGCACGTGGGCAAGGATGCGGATGGCTGGTCACATAGGTCAGCAAGCCACCAAGGACTGTGGGAGACACCAGGCAGGAACTGGATTCTGGGAGCTGAGATAAACACGACAGGAGCAAGAGACCTGGGAACTCGGGGCGCCAAAAATCTGAAGGAGGAGGAGTGCGGGGCCCAAGGGGCCACGGAGAACCCAGAATCTCCTGCATGGGAGAAGAGCAGGGGTTAGAAGATGTAGGGGAGGACAACACCTTGGAAGTATTAGGAGAGGAAGGTGCTCTTGGCTCCCGTCGGGAAGGTCCATTGAGCCTCATCCGTTTGATCCTTGGCGATAGAAAATGGTCCCCGTCGGTACAGGAAGAAGAAGTGGTTGGAAGCAAAGCAAGGTCTGAGGGTCTGGGTGCAGATGAATCGTCCGATCGGTTCTCACTGTCCAAACACCACTCGGGGGCAAGATCATCCAGGCTACAGATGTATCCCTCGGAAAGTAGCCAAGACCTGGCAAACAGACACACAAGGCTATTAGACAACCAACCCTTACTGGTTACCTCTTTAAAAGGAACAGTTCAGTGTATAAATGAAACTGGGTAAAACAGATAAACTGCACAAACTAAAATATTTCTAATAGAGTAAGTTAGCCAAAAATGTTACCTATAAAAGCTGGAGTGAGCAGATGTCTATCATAATAGCCAGAACACTACTTCCTGCTTTCAGCTCTCTAACCTCTTAGTCAGTGACTTCAGGGGGGGGGGCACATGGGATAAACTGTTCAGTTAGTTTGTGAGCACTCAGGTCAATTGCAAAGTAACTGAACAGTTATGTCCCATATGGACCCCCTCAAGTCACAGACTGCTAACAGCCTAGAGAGCTGAAAGGTGGAAGTAGTGTTCTGGCTATTATGTTAGACAACTGCCCACTCCAGCCTTTATAGATTATTTTTTATTTTTACAGTTCTATCTATTTTACACTAACCTGTTCCTTTAAAAGCAAACTGATCCTGATCCTAGGTGGCATCTTTGGTTGGAGAAATACTCACAGGTATTGTTATACTGCAATAGCAGTAATATAAAGGCACTTCCCACCACCACACCTTTTGTCCATGCCCTCACCTTAAGCTGTCCTCTGATGTGCCTTCTGACCCCTGACGCTTCCTCTTGGGCTCCGGTGGGAAATCAAAGGAAACAGACGATATATCCTCTACTTCGGCCCCGGCGCTGTGCGATTCCTGCAGCTCACCCCTATCTTCAGTGGCCAGAGCCAGCTCATCCAGTCTTTCTGCCAGCAAAGGAGCCAGGCCTCTGGCGCTCAGCAAGATGAGGGAAGCGGTGTCGTGGCAGAAGTGCAGGAAGGCGGCAGTGATTCGGTAATGTGCGGCGCGATACTGAGAGTCTCTCAAGAAGTCCATGAGAAGGTCAAGTCCACCCTGTTCTTTCACGCGGACTCGGTTGACAGCTTCCCGGCAGAAGAGACAGAGGGCTCTCACGAGGATAAGGCAGCGAGACGGTGATTTACATTGGGAACGGGCTTCTGTGATGAGGAGCTGAATCGCACCGGCGCTGCCCAGCATAGGCCTCATTGCCCCCTGCCCACACAGATTGCACAGAGTAGTGATGGCTGCCTGCCTCATTTTGGGTTTGGCATCTTCCTTCCCTGTCAAGGCTACCAACACTGGCACGGCTGAACTGAGCCGCTCCGCACAGTCCAGAGAGCTGCCTCGGCTCAGCTCACACACCGAGCGAACCGCGGCTTCCGCCAGCGCCGGGCATGGAGATGACAGCAAAGCCACACAGGGAGCAAGGCCGCCCTGCTCGCAGATAGACAGACGGTGCACCGGGGAGTCTCCCAAGATGCGCAGGGCGCGTAGGCAGCTCTGCAGGCAGAATGAATCCTTGGAATTCTCCAGGACGTTTATCAGTGGGGAAATAGCACCTAAATAAAGGGCAAATAAACAGAGGTCAGTTTGTTTATTCCAGGCTCGCTATCAGCCCTTATATCTCATGTCCATTCACGCCCCTCCCCATAATTTTTAGCAATTTTAATGCCCCCGTGTAGTCCTTTCCTTTCCAAGTCAGACATTGCCAAATGCCAGGACTCAATGTAGAATCCTGCATTGGGTCTGGTACCAGCAGAACAAGCAGAAGCCAGTCAGGACTGTGCAGGCTGTCCCTGGGCACCCTGTGCTGTTACCCAGACACACTGCAGGACTCAAATCGAAGGACCTGGTTGATCTATTGCCAGAGTAACGTCACTTCCAGGTTACTGCTTTGACAGGAAGTGATGTTGTTTCTAGGGCTGCGTGCTGGGGGGGGAGGGATAGGTCAGGTTTGGCCAAATGGACAACTTCTTAAAGGGGTGGGTTCACCTTTCCATTAACGTTTAGTAAGTTATAGAATGTCTTATTCATAGCAATTTTGCAAATGGTCTTCGTTATTTATTTTTTTATAGTTTTTAAACTATTTGCCTTCCGCTTCTACATTATTCCAGCTTTAAACTGGGGGGGACACTGACCCCGACAGCCAAAAACGATTGCTCTGTACACTTACAAATGTATTAATATTGTTAATCTTTATTACTTATCTTACTATTCAGCCCCTCTTCTATTCCAGTCTTTCATTTAATCCACTACCTGGTTGCTAAGGTACACAAGACCCTAGCAACCAGATAGATACTGAAACTCCAAACAGGAATAAAGTTAATTTATAGGCGAATAACCCTTTTAACTATTGTGGACTGGTGGTAGGTGGTTTGGGTCTCGGTGCCAATGCCGAGGCAGTCGAGGTGCCCCCCATGTGGTGGTGCCTAGCTCCGTAACCTTACGCCACTGTATACTGGGGGCCCCAAGTTACCGCTCACCTGATTCATGAATTATAGAACTGTTTTCCGCATCCAATGCCAGGTTGCCCAGGGCGCGAGCTACTCGGTTCCATATGGAGTCGACACACACCGACTTGAGAATAGACACTGTAACACAAGGATACGGAGATTAGAGCGGGTCACTGAGTCAGTAACACTTGGTAACAAGGCAAATGGAAACCACTTATCCAGTGCTTATGGGGGACCCAGTCACTTTGAAGAGATATATACGGGGGACGTGCAAGTCTCTAATACATTCAGGGCCGGCCTGTGGGGTGCGGGACCCACCGGGGCTCCCACCCCAGGAGCCCTGCAGGTGCCCCTGCCGGACATGTCACCTATCCCCCCCCCCCACAAGGGCCCCCCTAACCGCCCGCAGGGTCCCCCACCCAATGTCCTCCCCTGAGTGAGTCAAAAGCCAAATCCCAGCACTCTGTGGCCCCTACACAAATGATCCTCTGAGCACTTTACAAGAGATGGAGCCTTACCCAGCACTGGGATTCCTCCAAGTTCCCTCACCTGGAAATAAAACATATACACATAAATAGATGCAATCCAAACATAATATAGGGATGATCACAGTCTATCCATGTATGTAATAAATCTTACCTGTAATACGGATGGGTCCGGGTGCTCATGCCCCAGACCGTTCAGCTTAGGGAGCCATCATGGGAAAATCAAAAAATAAAGCAGGCAGGCACTCTGGATTTTCAAGAAATTGTAGAAAAAGGCAGCCAAAAAAGGTTATAGTAAAAAGGTATACATTTTATTTAATCCATATGTAAAAACAGGGAAAGCCTTACGTGTTTCGTACCAAAGGTACGTGCCTGCCTGCTTTATTTTTTGATTTTCCCATATAGACATAAATATTCAGCTATAAAGGAGCTACAATGGGGTTCCGTGTCAGACTGGGTCTCCTAGGGACCCACACAGAACCACACAAGGTATCATAGAGAGTTATGGTGGGGCCAGTGTTGGGGGCCCACTAGGGCCCATTGCAAAATCTTTCTGGTACTCTGCCAGCTGCTTAGGGCGCACTATAGGGCATGGGTAATGTGGGGGGGGGAGCAACCCAATAGGGTAGATAAGGAGCTGAGATACCCCTTCATAGGGCTAAACCACAGGAGGCATTATAGGGTTTACTGGCAATGAAGAAAGCCTATGGGGGGCTATTTGGAGGGGGTGGGGGTATATATATATATATATAAACAGATATAGTTTGCTGGCTGATGGTGTAACAGCTGTAGGGCCACGCTCCAAAAATTCCCCACTAGTCCGGCCCATCTATTCCATTTCCTTTCCCAGGATGTGCAGGGGGGGCGGCGGCTCTCAGCACACTGTACTGTAGGAGAGGAACCAATCAGCAGCTAGTCTGACCTGATAGGGAACTACAGCCTGTCTTTGCTTGTGTGAGTGCAGGGCTGTGATTGGCTCTCCCCCTCCTACTGTACTTCTGGTAGGGACCGTTAGGACACGCCCACCCCACATTTGAAACCCAGAGCTCCAATCAAGATTTTACAGATAGGGTTAATGTTTAGCCCAAAGGGAAACCAGCACCGGATATGATTCATAATTGCCTACAGGGTTAGAGGTTTTTACATTTATCCAATATGTTTTTAAATGTTCTATTATGCCCTTTAAAAGGGAGGTTCACCTTTACATTAACTTTTAGTATGTTACAGAATGTCCCATGTCTTTGCAAGTAATTATTTTTTATAGTTTTCGAATGATTTACCCTTCACTTGTACACTTTTCGGCTTTCAATGGGGGGGGGGGGGGGGGTCACTGACCCCGGCAGCCAAAAAACAACTGCTCTGTGAGGCTGCCATTTTATTGTTACTATTTATTGCATATTTCCATTCAGGCCTATTCCTATTCCAGTGTCTCATTTAAACCACCCCCCGGTTGCTACGGTAAAAAAAAGCTTAATAACGTAAAATACACACAAAAAAAATAAAAACCAATTGCAAATTGTGTTAAAATAAAAAAAAAAAGAAGTCACTCCTTTACTCCTATAGCAGTGGGCGTGGCTTGTACAGCAGAACGTTCTTGCAGAGTGGGCGTGTCCTAGTAGCTTGCACAGAGGGTCCCCGGTTGGGGGCGTTCCCGGCGCTTGTGTGGGCGTGGTCTCTCACCTGTAGCCGACAGGCCGGTTCCAGGCAGCAATTGGCCAGCAGGCTGAGCGCTAAATCGAGATTGCGGCGGGAAGCTCCTACTACGGCTGCGTTCTGCGGCTCGGTAAATAGTAACATGAGCAGCCTGAGCCCCCCGCTCTCCCGGAACTGCCCGGCCCCGCCTGCCCGGGACACATGGCGGCTTCGGAGGCAGCAGAGAGCCCGACTCAGTCCCTCCGGGTCCTGCACCGCCGCTTCCAGGCGCGACAGGCAGTCGGGGAGCGAGTCCCCCGCCATTGGTAACTCGGTTATGGGGGAACTCTAGGGGCCCCGGCCTGAAGATCCTGTCAGAACTTCCAATATCCGGCCCCGCGTTGCACGCTGGGAGCTGTAGTGTTAACGCTGCGGGGACGCGACCCCTGCTGGCCGAAAATGAAAAGCGCAGTTGTACTTATAATAAAAACTGCTGTCTGGCGATAGCGGCCCCTGCTGGCCGAAAATGAAAAGAGCAGTTGTACTTATAATAAAGGCCTGCTGTTTGGTGATAGCGGCCCCTGCTGGCCGAAAATGAAAAGCGCAGTTGTACTTATAATAAAGGCCTGCTGTTTGGTGATAGCGACCCCTGCTGGCCGAAAATGAAAAGCGCAGTTGTACTTATAATAAAGGCCTGCTGTTTGGTGATAGCGGCCCCTGCTGGCCGAAAATGAAAAGCGCAGTTGTACTTATAATAAAGGCCTGCTGTTTGGTGATAGCGGCCCCTGCTGGCCAAAAATGAAAAGTGCAGTTGCACTTATAATAAAGCCTGCTGTTTGGTGATAGCGGCCCCTGCTGGCCAAAAATGAAAAGCGCAGTTGTACTTATAGTAAAGCCTGCTGTTTGGTGATAGCGACACCTGCTGGCCTAAAATGAAAAGCGCAGTTGCACTTATAATAAAGGCCTGCTGTTTGGTGATAGCGGCCCCTGCTGGCCGAAAATGAAAAGCGCAGTTGTACTTATAATAAAGGCCTGCTGTTTGGTGATAGCGACACCTGCTGGCCGGAAAATGAAATACATGCTGCTGTACCTGGCCTAGGTGCGCACTAGGCCAGTGGTTCTCAACCTTCCTAATGCCGTCGCCTTTTAATACAGATCCTCATGTTGTGATGGCCCCCAGCCATAAAATTATTCCTAAAACCATCGGGAATATGTGTTTTCATGGTCTTAGGGCGACCCACAGGTTGAGAACCGCTGCACTAGAGATTCTTGCTGGGAAGCGTTGCAGTTCCAGCCAACAAAGTTGCAGAAAAAGTGTCCAAACTAAATAGCTGCCAGTATCATTATCCAGAGGCTTCATTGGGCAATCAGTTATCCATGGGACTTCCCCGGAATTGTCATTTGTTTTTGACATTTAGCCACATTCGTATTGTTACTACGTTATGGTTACTCATAGGTTACAGCCAGGGCTGCCATCAGAAATCATGGGGCCCCTCACAACAAAATTTTCTTGGCCCCCCCCCATTTTCACCCCCCTCAGCCCCTCCCTCATCCATTAGTACAAAGAGCAAACAGACATGAGAAGCATTGGCTCGCCAGGGCCCCCCAAAATCATTGTTGGCCAGGGGGTAGTATTGGGGTGCAGTGGAACTTAGCTTTAAAGTTTGTTGGGGACGACTTCTTCCTTCGGCTCCACAGGTGACTTCTTCCTCCTGTGACTCCTCCGGAATCTTCTTCATTCTGTGACTCCTCCGGAATCTTCTTCCTCCTGTGACTCCTCCGGAATCTTCTTCATTCTGTGACTCCTCCGGAATCTTCTTCCTCCTGTGACTCCTCCGGAATCTTCTTCATTCTGTGACTCCTCCGGAATCTTCTTCCTCCTGTGACTCCTCCGGAATCTTCTTCATTCTGTGACTCCTCCGGAATCTTCTTCCTCCTGTGACTCCTCCGGAATCTTCTTCATTCTGTGACTCTTAACGGCATCTTCTTCCTTCTTCGGTGGCAACGGGTCCTTCAGCTGTGGCTCCTCCAGCGAGAAGATCCCCCAAAGACACCTCTTCACTTCTGTCTCCATGTGACAGGCCCTCTTATAGGGTTGCACCCTTTGCGTACTGATGTCACACATACGCGCGGGGTGCAACCAATCAGATTAGCCACTGACCACCAATGAAATTTAAGATGCCCAATGTTAAGGTGGACTGGGCCCGTATTTGATTAAAGGGGGCCCCAGCTAATCAGAAAAGTTAAGCACGGCTGGGCCCCCCTTAAAAGTGGAAATCCTCCAGGCCCAGGACAACTGTGCCCCCCTGATGGCGGCCCTGGTTACAGCCTATGAGTTAGTGCCCCATAAGGCAAGAAATGCGTTAGGCTGTCCCTTTTGTCTAAATAAATGTCTCTTTGAATTTGACTTGTTATCACTACTGTTTTCATTATTGATGGTCCCTGCAATTAAGTTTCTGGGGGTCTTGTTTTATGTGTTATTACAGTTTTGCTAATGAAGGTGAAATTGCCTTTTAAGCTGCGAGTCTCAGTTCCCCCAAGAGACTTTTTAGCTTATTAGTTATTAGTTATATTAGGCTTATTAGTTATAATTGTATATACTATATCTCAGTGCAGGGGGTGAGCATTCTGGGCTCTCTGCCAAAAGCTACTTATCTAATTAAGTTTGAGAAACTTTGTATCTTTTTTGGCATTCAGTGCAGGGGATCAAGGGGAAATGAGGGACTTTTCAGTAACAATCAGGCTGAGCTGTTAAAATCGGGACCGTCCCACGAAAATCGGGATAGTTGGGAGGTAATGCTGTGGCCAAAAATAAGTGCCCAGATCCTGCCAGATATTCTTTATCAAAACACACAAACACCCAGTAATAGTCGTGGAATGATTGCTGCCCGGCCCATATCTATTTCACATCCCGTATGGCTTAATAGCGGTTTAGCTGCATGCCGAAGACTGCAATGATATCTCTATAGCCATGCAGGCATTTTTATATAGGTGTGGATTTAAAGGGGTGAGGCACTAGGTTTTTTTTGCATTTCCATATCCATTTTCCTGCTTACATTGCCTATTAGGTAAATCACAGCTTTGGAATTATGGGTATGGGAATGGCTGGCTGTTGGGATTGCTCATCTGTAATCTGTACCTATCATTTGTCCTGTATTTATAGACTGGCGCCATTGGAATGTAGTTTCTCTTATTTTACGTAAACATTTCATGTGTAGCGAGCTTACGGGATGTCTAATCTATTTACTGTAGGTTATTGCTACGTGCTGCAGGGTATATAGGGTCACCGTGCCTTTAGGTTTCCTGCTGAATTGGGATTAAGGGGCTGTTCCTGCAGATATAGGTATGAATTTGTCCAAAACGTACACACTGTACAGAGAGATACCATAACACTACAGCAGCATCGAGATTCCCCTGTACTAAGCACAATTCAGCAGGAACAGCCCCCTAAGTTTGCTCATAGCCTGTACAGAGAGATACCATAAAACTATGGCACACTGGGATTCCCCTGTACTAAGCACAATTCAGCAGGAACAGCCCCTAAGTTTGCTCATAGCCTGTACAGAGAGATACCATAAAACTATGGCAGCATAGGGATTCTCCTGTACTAAGCACAATTCAGCAGGAACAGCCCCCTAAGTTTGCTCATAGCCTGTACAGAGAGATACCATAAAACTATGGCAGCATAGGGATTCCCCTGTACTAAGCACAGTTCAGCAGGAACAGCCCCCTAAGTTTGCTCATAGCCTGTACAGAGAGATCCCATAAAACTATGGCAGCATAGGGATTCCCCTGTACTAAGCACAATTCAGCAGGAACAGCCCCCTAAGTTTGCTCATAGCCTGTACAGAGAGATACCATAAAACTATGTCACATAGGGATTCCCCTGTACTAAGCACAATTCAGCAGGAACAGCCCCCTAAGTTTGCTCATAGCCTGTACAGAGAGATACCATAAAACTATGGCAGCATAGGGATTCCCCTGTACTAAGCACAATTCAGCAGGAACAGCCCCCTAAGTTTGCTCATAGCCTGTACAGAGAGATACCATAAAACTATGTCACATAGGGATTCCCCTGTACTAAGCACAATTCAGCAGGAACAGCCCCCTAAGTTTGCTCATAGCCTGTACAGAGAGATACCATAAAACTATGGCACATAGGGATTCCCCTGTACTAAGCACAATTCAGCAGGAACAGCCCCCTAAGTTTGCTCATAGCCTGTACAGAGAGATACCATAAAACTATGGCAGCATAGGGATTCCCCTGTACTAAGCACAATTCAGCAGGAACAGCCCCCTAAGTTTGCTCATAGCCTGTACAGAGAGATACCATAAAACTATGGCACATAGGGATTCCCCTGTACTAAGCAGCAGGTCTAGGCTGGCAATCTGAAGATTCTGGCAAATGCCAAGGCCTATTTTGAATCTCAGTGCTTATTAATAATAATAATAATAATAATAATGGGACACATGTATGTTACACAGATTGAGTATCAATATCATTATCCCAGTGAATCAGTCGCACCCGGGACAATACCATTATAATTATGGGGCAGTGTTACTCTATACACAGAGTATCTCATAGCAAATCCCATTATTGCTGCACGTGGGCCCCATAGATATGTTACAGTAAAGACAAACATTGGATATTTTTATCCCCAGTTATTGGCCTGAGGTGTCTGAGCTTTTCGCATTTTTTAAATACCAGGCTTTTGGCTTAGCTGAGAGCCCAGCAACCTTAGGGTTAACTGAATGCAGGAAGCAAATAGACTTTTAGGGTGAAGACACACGGAGCTACTAGTAGCAGCTACTTTTTCACGGCTACTAAACGCCAGAAACTGACTCATTAACTGCACCGTTAGCATCAGGGAGTAAGTGGGGGGGCAGGAAGGAGGCGTGTCGGGGGTGTGGTTTAAGCAGTGAGCCTGGACTGCTGCAAAAGGGGAGGGGCTTCCCACAAAAGGGGCAGTGTGTGGAGGCGTCTGGGGTGCCATTTTACCCCTATGCAGTAAAAGCAACATCTGGGCCCTGGTGGCATTTTGGAGCAACTTTTATTGGGTAAAATTGGGTAAAAACATTGCAGTTTGTACAGATTTTGTGCACTTTGCCCCTAGATTGGACCTTCATTTCTATTGCTTTTGATCAGTCTACTACAGGGATGAAAGCCAGAAGCTGATTGGTTGACGCTGGTAGCTACACTGTGCACCTTAGCACCTTTGTTCTTAAAGGGGTAGTTTACCTTATATTAACTTTTAATATGGTCTTCGTTTTTTATTTTGTGATGTTTTTTCAGCTATTTAACTTTTTGTTCAGCAGCTCTCCATTTTGTATTTTAGCAGCTATCTGGTTGCAAGGGTCTTATCTACCCTAGCAACCAGGCAGTGGTTTAAACAAGAGATTGGAATATGAATAGTAGAGGGACTGCGTAGAAAGATAAGTAGAAAAGTAACAATATTAATAAAACTGGAGCCTCACAGAGCAATAGTTTTGTGGCTGCCGGGGTCAGCGACCCCTATTTGAAAGCTGGAAAGAGTCAGAAGAGAAAGGCAAATAATTCAACTATAAAAAAAAAAAAATTATCTTCATTATCCCTCTGTTCTTATTTCAGTATAATGAAGCTTATACTAAATTTCCATGTTTAGTTCCCCTTTAAATGAAGCCTACAGTAAACTCCGCCCCATCCACTGCCAACTTACTATGGCTGTCTGGGTGACTTGGGGGGTCGAGAGACACCAGAAAAGGGGGGGGGGGCAAGCTGAAAGAGCAGAGAAGAATGCGAGTGGGTGAAATCTCAGATCAAAGATTAGGGGGGGGGGGGGATATTGCCATTAGTGTCGAGGGCCGGTTATCAGGTTGGAAAGATCTGACGTTGTGTAAATACAGAATGTAAATAACAACAAATTACTCTCTCTGTCTCTCCTTGCAGTAAAATGGGGAGAGGCACAGAGAGAGGCCATCTTCATGAGAGAGATTGTAAAGGACAAGTATTATCTTCCTATATGTTACTTGTTATGTAACCTGCGCCCTGTGGCTGCCTCCGTGGCTACAGCAGCTTATTTATAGAAACTCCTTCTACTGCACCTGGGTATATAGCAGTGCATGGAAATCCTGTTTTTGGTGTTAAATATGATGGAATATTGGCTCCTAACATTGGGGTAACAGCACAAATAAGCACTCACCCCAAATCCCCCCCTAACTGGCCTTCAGGCTGGGCCCCCTTAGCTCATAACAAGGTTACAGATATATAGAAACATTGGGGTAACAGTCACCCTGCTATAGTTCCAGGGGTACCCAGGGCACAAATAAGCACTCACCCCAAATCCCACCCTAACTGGCCTTCAGGCTGGGCCCCCTTAGCCCATAACAAGGTTACAGATATATAGAAACATTGGGGTAACAGTCACCCTGCTATAGTTCCAGGGGTACCCAGGGCACAAATAAGCACTCACCCCAAATCCCCCCCTAACTGGCCTTCAGGCTGGGCCCCCTTAGCCCATAACAAGGTTACAGATATATAGAAACATTGGGGTAACAGTCACCCTGCTATAGTTCCAGGGGTACCCAGGGCACAAATAAGCACTCACCCCAAATCCCACCCTAACTGGCCTTCAGGCTGGGCCCCCTTAGCCCATAACAAGGTTACAGATATATAGAAACATTGGGGTAACAGTCACCCTGCTATAGTTCCAGGGGTACCCAGGGCACAAATAAGCACTCACCCCAAATCCCACCCTAACTGGCCTTCAGGCTGGGCCCCCTTAGCCCATAACAAGGTTACAGATATATAGAAACATTGGGGTAACAGTCACCCTGCTATAGTTCCAGGGGTACCCAGGGCACAAATAAGCACTCACCCCAAATCCCCCCCTAACTGGCCTTCAGGCTGGGCCCCCTTAGCCCATAACAAGGTTACAGATATATAGAAACATTGGGGTAACAGTCACCCTGCTATAGTTCCAGGGGTACCCAGGGCACAAATAAGCACTCACCCCAAATCCCACCCTAACTGGCCTTCAGGCTGGGCCCCCTTAGCCCATAACAAGGTTACAGATATATAGAAACATTGGGGTAACAGTCACCCTGCTATAGTTCCAGGGGTACCCAGGGCACAAATAAGCACTCACCCCAAATCCCCCCTAACTGGCCTTCAGGCTGGGCCCCCTTAGCCCATAACAAGGTTACAGATATATAGAAACATTGGGGTAACAGTCACCCTGCTATAGTTCCAGGGGTACCCAGGGCACAAATAAGCACTCACCCCAAATCCCACCCTAACTGGCCTTCAGGCTGGGCCCCCTTAGCCCATAACAAGGTTACAGATATATAGAAACATTGGGGTAACAGTCACCCTGCTATAGTTCCAGGGGTACCCAGGGCACAAATAAGCACTCACCCCAAATCCCCCCCTAACTGGCCTTCAGGCTGGGCCCCCTTAGCCCATAACAAGGTTACAGATATATAGAAACATTGGGGTAACAGTCACCCCGCTATAGTTCCAGGGGTACCCAGGGCACAAATAAGCACTCACCCCAAATCCCCCCCTAACTGGCCTTCAGGCTGGGCCCCCTTAGCCCATAACAAGGTTACAGATATATAGAAACATTGGGGTAACAGTCACCCTGCTATAGTTCCAGGGGTACCCAGGGCACAAATAAGCACTCACCCCAAATCCCCCCCTAACTGGCCTTCAGGCTGGGCCCCCTTAGCCCATAACAAGGTTACAGATATATAGAAACATTGGGGTAACAGTCACCCTGCTATAGTTCCAGGGGTACCCAGGGCACAAATAAGCACTCACCCCAAATCCCCCCTAACTGGCCTTCAGGCTGGGCCCCCTTAGCCCATAACAAGGTTACAGATATATAGAAACATTGGGGTAACAGTCACCCCGCTATAGTTCCAGGGGTACCCAGGGCACAAATAACTGTAATGCCAGTTAGACAGATACTGACAGATAGATAAAGCCTAGATAGAAACTAGGTAGATTAATATAGATAAATATGATAGATACAGAGATCATCCAGTGGGACATTTCCAAAGCCGAGCTGGTGAAATTAAGTACAATTATTGACACAAACTTTCTTCCTTTTCCCTTTAATACAAAGACACACAAATATGTAATAACGACCCAGGAGTCGGACACACCTCGTACCCAGATGCCTTTAATCTTTGAGTCAGCACTTTCATACAATAGAAGAATGGGGAAATCATTTTATGGGATCATATCTTTTGTAATGACAACAGAGTCATAAAGCTAAAACCTATCCCTGTTAATACGCAGAGAGGGTTTCACTGATCCAGGGATTTTGTAAAAGTGCATGAACCGGAACGATTCATTGGTTACTGGTAATTCCTCTATTAGAAATTCCCATCTTGGTTTTGCTATCATTTTGCTGTCTATATGTATGTGTTCCTATCCATGGGGTTCCACACAGAGTACATGGGTAATAGACACTTAAGGTGCCCATACACGGGCCGATAGTAGCTGCCGATATCGATCCCTTAGACCAGTGCTGTCCAACTTCTGTTGTACCGAGGGCCGGAATTTTTCCGACCTACGTGGTGGAGGGCCGATAATGGAAGCCAGTTTTGACCACTCCCCTTTTTGAAACCACACCCACTTGAAACCACACCCATGTTATCACATGATCATACCCATATTAATGGTTGTAGTACAGCAAAAACCTGCCATACTCTGCCTGCCCTACCCTGCCTGTGTGCCATACTCTGCCTGCCCTACCCTGCCTTTGTGTGTGCCATACTCTGCCTTCCCTACCCTGCCATACTTTCACTGTGTGTGCCATTCTTGGCTGGTTTGTGCCATACTTGGCCTGTGTGTGCCATACTCTGCCTGCCCTACCCTGCCTGTGTGTGCCATACTCTGCCTTCCTACCCTGCCTGTGTGTACCATACTCTGCCTTCCCTACCCTTCCTGTGTGTGCCATACTCTGCCTGCCCTACCCTGCCTGTGTGTGCCATACTCTGCCTTCCTACCCTGCCTGTGTGTACCATACTCTGCCTTCCCTACCCTTCCTGTGTGTGACATACTCTGCCTGCCCTACCCTGCCTGCGTGTGCCATACTTTCACTGTGTGTGCCATTCTTGGCTGGTTTGTGCCAAACTTGGCCTGTGTGTGCCATACTCTGCCTTCCCTACCCTGCCTGTGTGTGCCATACTCTGCCTTCCCTACCCTGCCTGTGTGTGCCATACTCTGCTTGCCCTATGATGCCTGTGTGTGCCATACTCTGCTTGCCCTATGATGCCTGTGTGTATGGCACACGCAGGCAGCATACAGTGACACAATGCTCGCACTGCTCCTACAGTCTGCACAATAACTATATATTAAAAAACTTTTTAATTGCAGTACCACCTCAGTATATGTTCTTTTTGTAGTGTGCAGGGATTATTTGTGGGTTTCTACTGCTCCTGAGGTGTGAACAGGGGAACAATGTGGGTGATTACAGCCTGAGCCTGAGGTGTGAACACTGCAGGGGGTGAACAATGCAGAGATTGAAAGGTGTGAACAACACAGGGGATTACATATTTAAACAATACAGAGGGATTACAGCCTGAATCTGAGGTGAGAACCATGCAGGGAGGGCAGTTAATCACAGTACTGATACCATTTAAAGCTTACACAAGAGTAAGCCATCAAGCAGCCAGACAGGTGGGGGGCCACACAGAGGGGGGCCGCCAGTTGGCCAGCACTGCCTTAGACCCATTCGGCAGCTAATCGGCCCATGTATGGGCACTCCCGACATCTGGCCTGAAATCGGGCAGATATCGATTGGGCAGGTTAGAAAATCTCGTCGGATCGGGGACCGCATCGGCTTGTTGATGCGGTCCCCAGACTGACTTTTCCTATACCCATCGTTATAATGCCAAACGATCGAATTACCCTAAATTCCCTCGATATCGCCCACCTGTAGGTAGGGATATCAGGAGAAGATCCGCTCGCTTGGCAAACGAGCGGATCTTATGGTGTATGGGGACCTTTAGTAGGTAACTAGTTGTCCAGGAAGCTGACATTCCCAGTCCAACCCAAAGGCAAAATGTCCATATCAAAATGGATCCCTGTAATGGTACAGCGACCATGAATCTCATTACTGAATGCTGAAACCCTCTCAGCAGGAAAGGGCTAGGTATGGGGTCTTTTATCAGGTATCTGCTCAGTTGGGGTATTTATAATGTAAATATGTTACTATTGTAACAATCACTTGATTTATTCCTCAGTATCGGTTCCTTTTAAGGGTCGGAACTCACGGAGCACTTCAGTCACCAGTGATAGATCATCGTGGGCGACAAACCGCTCCAAAATGGCTTTCCAACAGCAACAATCAAACGGCTTTTCCCAACCGGGAGTTGCTGGAGGAAAGCACTTAATCCGAAGTCGTGCGAGGATTCCTCCGGCAGGCAACTTGGCGCGACTTTGGATGACCGAAGCGATGGGAAGGGATCTCCACCGGAAACTCCCAGTTGGGAAAAGCCGTTCAAAAGCCATTTCAGAGCAGTTTGTCGCCTGCGATAACAGAGATCTATCATGGGAAACTGAACCGCTGTGGGTTTGTTTATCTTATATGTCTCCTTAAATATACACTTATCTGTGTGGATTCTCTGTCTGCTTTCTTAGAAGAACCAAAACCCTAGTTAGAGAGGTAAATATTATTGTTACATATGGGCCCTTGAGGGCCATAAAGCTCCTTATGAATTTGTTTGCTTGCAGCCTGATTGGTAAAGAACAGCATGGATCCGGTCAGTACCATAAACACTAAGAAGTCCCAGGGATCTGTTCTACCCAGTAAGGGCAGTTACAAAGGGTGTGTTTGCCCCTATATGATGAGTGGGGGTCCAAACACTGCATCTACAAGGAAGTAAAAAAATGAGGGTACTCTATTCCCTGAGCCTTTACCCAAGGGAGCGGACAAAACTGGATACACCATATAGGGCAGGTTCTCTGGATTGGGCCTGGACCCCTGGACTTTGCTCTTAGTGTGGAAGCTATCAGGGCAGGACTGGAATATGTGGATTCTGGCAAATGCCAGGGGGGCTGCTGTAAGGTGCCACAGACAGTCACTATTTATTGGGCTGGGGGGGGGCTGTTTGTGCCTCTGGGTACTGGGAATGCCAGGGGGGCTGTAAGGTGCCACAGACAGTCACTATTTATTGGGCTGGGGGGGGGCTGTTTGTGCCTCTGGGTACTGGGAATGCCAGGGGGGCTGTAAGGTGCCACAGACAGTCACTATTTATTTGTCTGGGGGGGGGCTGTTTGTGCCTCTGGGTACTGGGAATGCCAGGGGGGCTGTAAGGTGCCACAGACAGTCACTATTTATTGGGCTGGGGGGGCTGTTTGTGCCTCTGGGTACTGGGAATGCCAGGGGGGCTGTAAGGTGCCACAGACAGTCACTATTTATTGGGCTGGGGGGGCTGTTTGTGCCTCTGGGTACTGGGAATGCCAGGGGGGCTGTAAGGTGCCACAGACAGTCACTATTTATTTGTCTGGGGGGGGGCTGTTTGTGCCTCTGGGTACTGGGAATGCCAGGGGGGCTGTAAGGTGCCACAGACAGTCACTATTTATTTGTCTGTGTGTGCCATACTCTGCTTGCCCTATGATGCCTGTGTGTGCCATACTCTGCTTGCCCTATGATGCCTGTGTGTATGGCACACGCAGGCAGCATACAGTGACACAATGCTCGCACTGCTCCTACAGTCTGCACAATAACTATATATTAAAAAACTTTTTAATTGCAGTACCACCTCAGTATATGTTCTTTTTGTAGTGTGCAGGGATTATTTGTGGGTTTCTACTGCTCCTGAGGTGTGAACAGGGGAACAATGTGGGTGATTACAGCCTGAGCCTGAGGTGTGAACACTGCAGGGGGTGAACAATGCAGAGATTGAAAGGTGTGAACAACACAGGGGATTACATATTTAAACAATACAGAGGGATTACAGCCTGAATCTGAGGTGAGAACCATGCAGGGGGGGCAGTTAATCACAGTACTGATACCATTTAAAGCTTACACAAGAGTAAGCCACAGACAGTCACTATTTATTGGGCTGGGGGGGCTGTTTGTGCCTCTGGGTACTGGGAATGCCAGGGGGGCTGTAAGGTGCCACAGACACAGTCACTATTTATTGGGCTAGGGGGGCTGTTTGTGCCTCTGGGTACTGGGAATGCCAGGGGGGCTGTAAGGTGCCACAGACAGTCACTATTTATTGGGCTGGGGGGGCTGTATGTGCCTCTGGGTACTGGGAATGCCAGGGGGGCTGTAAGGTGCCACAGACAGTCACTATTTATTTGTCTGGGGGGGGGGCTGTTTGTGCCTCTGGGTACTGGGAATGCCAGGGGGGCTGTAAGGTGCCACAGACAGTCACTATTTATTGGGCTGGGGGGGCTGTTTGTGCCTCTGGGTACTGGGAATGCCAGGGGGGCTGTAAGGTGCCACAGACAGTCACTATTTATTGGGCTGGGGGGGCTGTTTGTGCCCCTGGGTACTGAGAATGCCAGGGGGGCTGTAAGGTGCCACAGACACTCACTATTTATTGGGCTGGGGGGGGCTGTTTGTGCCTCTGGGTACTGGGAATGCCAGGGGGGCTGTAAGGTGCCACAGACACTCACTATTTATTGGGCTGGGGGGGCTGTTTGTGCCTCTGGGTACTGGGAATGCCAGGGGGGCTGTAAGGTGCCACAGACAGTCACTATTTATTGGGCTGGGGGGGCTGTTTGTGCCTCTGGGTACTGGGAATGCCAGGGGGGCTGTAAGGTGCCACAGACACTCACTATTTATTGGGCTGGGGGGGCTGTTTGTGCCTCTGGGTACTGGGAATGCCAGGGGGGCTGTAAGGTGCCACAGACAGTCACTATTTATTGGGCTGGGGGGGCTGTTTGTGCCTCTGGGTACTGGGAATGCCAGGGGGGCTGTAAGGTGCCACAGACACAGTCACTATTTATTGGGCTAGGGGGGCTGTTTGTGCCTCTGGGTACTGGGAATGCCAGGGGGGCTGTAAGGTGCCACAGACAGTCACTATTTATTGGGCTGGGGGGGCTGTATGTGCCTCTGGGTACTGGGAATGCCAGGGGGGCTGTAAGGTGCCACAGACAGTCACTATTTATTTGTCTGGGGGGGGGGCTGTTTGTGCCTCTGGGTACTGGGAATGCCAGGGGGGCTGTAAGGTGCCACAGACAGTCACTATTTATTGGGCTGGGGGGGGGGCTGTTTGTGCCTCTGGGTACTGGGAATGCCAGGGGGGCTGTAAGGTGCCACAGACAGTCACTATTTATTGGGCTGGGGGGGCTGTTTGTGCCTCTGGGTACTGGGAATGCCAGGGGGGCTGTAAGGTGCCACAGACAGTCACTATTTATTGGGCTGGGGGGGCTGTTTGTGCCCCTGGGTACTGAGAATGCCAGGGGGGCTGTAAGGTGCCACAGACACTCACTATTTATTGGGCTGGGGGGGGCTGTTTGTGCCTCTGGGTACTGGGAATGCCAGGGGGGCTGTAAGGTGCCACAGACACTCACTATTTATTGGGCTGGGGGGGGGGCTGTTTGTGCCTCTGGGTACTGGGAATGCCAGGGGGGCTGTAAGGTGCCACAGACACTCACTATTTATTGGGCTGGGGGGGCTGTTTGTGCCTCTGGGTACTGGGAATGCCAGGGGGGCTGTAAGGTGCCACAGACAGTCACTATTTATTGGGCTGGGGGGGCTGTTTGTGCCTCTGGGTACTGGGAATGCCAGGGGGGCTGTAAGGTGCCACAGACAGTCACTATTTATTGGGCTGGGGGGGCTGTTTGTGCCTCTGGGTACTGGGAATGCCAGGGGGGCTGTAAGGTGCCACAGACAGTCACTATTTATTGGGCTGGGGGGGCTGTTTGTGCCTCTGGGTACTGGGAATGCCAGGGGGGCTGTAAGGTGCCACAGACAGTCACTATTTATTTGTCTGGGGGGGGGCTGTTTGTGCCTCTGGGTACTGGGAATGCCAGGGGGGCTGTAAGGTGCCACAGACAGTCACTATTTATTTGTCTGGGGGGGGGGCTGTTTGTGCCTCTGGGTACTGGGAATGCCAGGGGGGCTGTAAGGTGCCACAGACAGTCACTATTTATTGGGCTGGGGGGGCTGTTTGTGCCTCTGGGTACTGGGAATGCCAGGGGGGCTGTAAGGTGCCACAGACAGTCACTATTTATTGGGCTGGGGGGGGGCTGTTTGTGCCTCTGGGTACTGGGAATGCCAGGGGGGCTGTAAGGTGCCACAGACAGTCACTATTTATTTGTCTGGGGGGGGGGCTGTTTGTGCCTCTGGGTACTGGGAATGCCAGGGGGGCTGTAAGGTGCCACAGACAGTCACTATTTATTGGGCTGGGGGGGCTGTTTGTGCCTCTGGGTACTGGGAATGCCAGGGGGGCTGTAAGGTGCCACAGACACTCACTATTTATTGGGCTGGGGGGGGGCTGTTTGTGCCTCTGGGTACTGGGAATGCCAGGGGGGCTGTAAGGTGCCACAGACACAGTCACTATTTATTGGGCTGGGGGGGCTGTTTGTGCCTCTGGGTACTGGGAATGCCAGGGGGGCTGTAAGGTGCCACAGACAGTCACTATTTATTGGGCTGGGGGGGCTGTTTGTGCCTCTGGGTACTGGGAATGCCAGGGGGGCTGTAAGGTGCCATAGACAGTCACTATTTATTGGGCTGGGGGGGGCTGTTTGTGCCTCTGGGTACTGGGAATGCCAGGGGGGGCTGTAAGGTGCCACAGACAGTCACTATTTATTGGGCTGGGGGGGCTGTTTGTGCCTCTGGGTACTGGGAATGCCAGGGGGGCTGTAAGGTGCCACAGACAGTCACTATTTATTGGGCTGGGGGGGCTGTTTGTGCCTCTGGGTACTGGGAATGCCAGGGGGGCTGTAAGGTGCCACAGACAGTCACTATTTATTGGGCTGGGGGGGCTGTTTGTGCCCCTGGGTACTGAGAATGCCAGGGGGGCTGTAAGGTGCCACAGACACTCACTATTTATTGGGCTTGGGGGGGCTGTTTGTGCCTCTGGGTACTGGGAATGCCAGGGGGGCTGTAAGGTGCCACAGACACTCACTATTTATTGGGCTGGGGGGGCTGTTTGTGCCTCTGGGTACTGGGAATGCCAGGGGGGCTGTAAGGTGCCACAGACAGTCACTATTTATTGGGCTGGGGGGGGCTGTTTGTGCCTCTGGGTACTGGGAATGCCAGGGGGGCTGTAAGGTGCCACAGACAGTCACTATTTATTGGGCTGGGGGGGCTGTTTGTGCCTCTGGGTACTGGGAATGCCAGGGGGGCTGTAAGGTGCCACAGACAGTCACTATTTATTGGGCTGGGGGGGCTGTTTGTGCCTCTGGGTACTGGGAATGCCAGGGGGGCTGTAAGGTGCCACAGACAGTCACTATTTATTGGGCTGGGGGGGGGCTGTTTGTGCCTCTGGGTACTGGGAATGCCAGGGGGGCTGTAAGGTGCCACAGACACTCACTATTTATTGGGCTGGGGGGGCTGTTTGTGCCTCTGGGTACTGGGAATGCCAGGGGGGCTGTAAGGTGCCACAGACACAGTCACTATTTATTGGGCTGGGGGGGCTGTTTGTGCCTCTGGGTACTGGGAATGCCAGGGGGGCTGTAAGGTGCCACAGACAGTCACTATTTATTGGGCTGGGGGGGGCTGTTTGTGCCTCTGGGTACTGGGAATGCCAGGGGGGCTGTAAGGTGCCATAGACAGTCACTATTTATTGGGCTGGGGGGGGCTGTTTGTGCCTCTGGGTACTGGGAATGCCAGGGGGGGCTGTAAGGTGCCACAGACAGTCACTATTTATTGGGCTGGGGGGGGCTGTTTGTGCCTCTGGGTACTGGGAATGCCAGGGGGGCTGTAAGGTGCCACAGACAGTCACTATTTATTGGGCTGGGGGGGCTGTTTGTGCCTCTGGGTACTGGGAATGCCAGGGGGGCTGTAAGGTGCCACAGACAGTCACTATTTATTGGGCTGGGGGGCCTGTTTGTGCCTCTGGGTACTGAGAATGCCAGGGGGGCTGTAAGGTGCCACAGACACTCACTATTTATTGGGCTTGGGGGGCTGTTTGTGCCTCTGGGTACTGGGAATGCCAGGGGAGCTGTAAGGTGCCACAGACAGTCACTATTTATTGGGCTGGGGGGCCTGTTTGTGCCTCTGGGTACTGAGAATGCCAGGGGGGCTGTAAGGTGCCACAGACACTCACTATTTATTGGGCTTGGGGGGGCTGTTTGTGCCTCTGGGTACTGGGAATGCCAGGGGGGCTGTAAGGTGCCACAGACAGTCACTATTTATTGGGCTGGGGGGGCTGTTTGTGCCTCTGGGTACTGGGAATGCCAGGGGGGCTGTAAGGTGCCACAGACAGTCACTATTTATTGGGCTGGGGGGGGTGATTGTGCCTCTGGGTACTGGGAATGCCAGGGGGGCTGTAAGGTGCCACAGACAGTCACTATTTATTGGGCTGGGGGGGGCTGTTTGTGCCTCTGGGTACTGGGAATGCCAGGGGGGCTGTAAGGTGCCACAGACAGTCACTATTTATTGGGCTGGGGGGGCTGTTTGTGCCTCTGGGTACTGGGAATGCCAGGGGGGCTGTAAGGTGCCACAGACAGTCACTATTTATTGGGCTGGGGGGGGCTGTTTGTGCCTCTGGGTACTGGGAATGCCAGGGGGGCTGTAAGGTGCCACAGAAAGTCACTATTTATTGGGCTGGGGGGGGGCTGTTTGTGCCTCTGGGTACTGGGAATGCCAGGGGGGCTGTAAGGTGCCACAGACAGTCACTATTTATTGGGCTGGGGGGGTGTTTGTGCCTCTGGGTACTGGGAATGCCAGGGGGGCTGCTGTAAGGTGCCACAGACACTCACTATTTATTGGGCTGGGGGGGCTGTTTGTGCCTCTGGGTACTGGGAATGCCAGGGGGGCTGTAAGGTGCCACAGACAGTCACTATTTATTGGGCTGGGGGGGCTGTTTGTGCCTCTGGGTACTGGGAATGCCAGGGGGGCTGTAAGGTGCCACAGACAGTCACTATTTATTGGGCTGGGGGGGCTGTTTGTGCCTCTGGGTACTGGGAATGCCAGGGGGGCTGTAAGGTGCCACAGACAGTCACTATTTATTGGGCTGGGGGGGCTGTTTGTGCCTCTGGGTACTGGGAATGCCAGGGGGTCTGTAAGGTGCCACAGACAGTCACTATTTATTGGGCTGGGGGGGCTGTTTGTGCCTCTGGGTACTGGGAATGCCAGGGGGGCTGTAAGGTGCCACAGACAGTCACTATTTATTGGGCTGGGGGGGCTGTTTGTGCCTCTGGGTACTGGGAATGCCAGGGGGGCTGTAAGGTGCCACAGACAGTCACTATTTATTGGGCTGGGGGGGGGCTGTTTGTGCCTCTGGGTACTGGGAATGCCAGGGGGGCTGTAAGGTGCCACAGACAGTCACTATTTATTTGTCTGGGGGGGGGGCTGTTTGTGCCTCTGGGTACTGGGAATGCCAGGGGGGCTGTAAGGTGCCACAGACAGTCACTATTTATTGGGCTGGGGGGGGCTGTTTGTGCCTCTGGGTACTGGGAATGCCAGGGGGGCTGTAAGGTGCCACAGACAGTCACTATTTATTGGGCTGGGGGGGCTGTTTGTGCCTCTGGGTACTGGGAATGCCAGGGGGGCTGTAAGGTGCCACAGACAGTCACTATTTATTGGGCTGGGGGGGGGCTGTTTGTGCCTCTGGGTACTGGGAATGCCAGGGGGGCTGTAAGGTGCCACAGACAGTCACTATTTATTGGGCTGGGGGGGCTGTTTGTGCCTCTGGGTACTGGGAATGCCAGGGGGGCTGTAAGGTGCCACAGAAAGTCACTATTTATTGGGCTGGGGGGGGGGCTGTTTGTGCCTCTGGGTACTGGGAATGCCAGGGGGGCTGTAAGGTGCCACAGACAGTCACTATTTATTGGGCTGGGGGGCTGTTTGTGCCTCTGGGTACTGGGAATGCCAGGGGGGCTGTAAGGTGCCACAGACACTCACTATTTATTGGGCTGGGGGGGGGCTGTTTGTGCCTCTGGGTACTGGGAATGCCAGGGGGGCTGTAAGGTGCCACAGACAGTCACTATTTATTGGGCTGGGGGGGTGTTTGTGCCTCTGGGTACTGGGAATGCCAGGGGGGCTGTAAGGTGCCACAGACACTCACTATTTATTGGGCTGGGGGGGCTGTTTGGGCCTCTTTGTACTCAAAATGCCAGGGCATATTTTGAAGCCCAGACCTGGAAGCAATGGTCTCATACAGTTGTAGATGCCAAGTCACTAGTCCTCCTATGTGTGTGTGTGTGTGTGTCTAAGGATATTGCTATAAATTTATTCTGCTTTCCCAACAGAGGAATAAACTGCCCCAATTTATATTTATTGTTTACCTACTCACTGCCAATTTTTATAGCTGCCTGCCACGTTCACATGTCCAGCTCCATCTGGTGCACACTGGTCATCCTCACTGGGAGACATGTGCCTACTGGCCCCGGGCTCATAAATACCAAGCTTGTTATCACAAAGTGGTGACACTTATTACCTGCTGTGTAAACACTGCATTACGAGGAGTGCGGCTTGTTATCCTAGTGTTTCCTATACAAATGTGCAGATTTACTGTGAGTTACCATCCCTGGGCAAGGGGCAGCTCATACCACACAATCCATAACATACAGATAGCAAAGTAATTACAGGTTCGATGGTAAAAGTTATGGAATAATTGGAGATAGCAAGCTTGGCTGTAGCTATTAGTGTCAGTAAGCCTCTGTAAAGGCTAGCAATATGTTACTATGGCTTATATAGATGGTTTAGATTACTGGGGGGCACAAACAATGACCTTATGTGGCCATTAAAGATAACTTCCTCCCTTCACATTAAGTTTGGCCTGAATTTTCTTCTGTATTTATAAAACAGAGCGTGTATTTTTCATATGTCCTAGTTACATCTCAATGTAAAACTCTTATTATAGAAATCTGGCAGATAAATTGGAATTTTGGCGGTGAGGTTTCCACCTGGTTAATGACTACTTGAAGGAGAATTTCCTGGTGAAGAATTAATGGGAACCTGATCACTTGATATACACAGATGGCGTAGAAGGACCGGGATGGGTTCCAAGAAGTGCAAACAGGTTAATCAAGCTTTTCATAACCTTGAATTGTTTTTCTTAGAAATAGTAAGAATTGGGAGAAATCATAAAAAAGAAAGTGGAGCTGGAAACGGTTGAAAAAAAGAGGCATACATGGTCAGATTTGCCCATTTGTTGAGGTTGCCAAACAAGCAAATCTTTCCCCCAATAAGCCCACGATATCTGCTAATCTGATCGTTTGGCCCTAGCATCAATGAGCCGATGCGGCCCTCAATCCGACCGAAAAATCAAGCCTGACCAACAGAAATCTTGCCAATTTTGGGCAGATATCAGTCGGGAAAGCCTGTAGGAGGACCCCATACAAGGGAAGATAAGATGCTGAATCGGTCTGAAGGACCTGAATTGGCAGCCTAAAGTTGCCCATACACGTGAAGATCCCCACCTACGGGTGGGCAATATCGGGGAACATGTAGGCCCTGGGGCCAAACGATCGAATTATAATGGCGGCAATGGGGCAATCGGTTCGGGTCCCCAATCCGATGAAATCTTTTAACCTGCCTGATCGATATCCGGCCAATTTCAGGCCAGATATCGGTTGGGCATGCCCCTCGTTCCTGCCCCTACACGGGCCTATAAGCTGCCGAATCAGTCCAAGGGATCAATATTGGCAGCTACAATCGGCCCGTGTATGGCCACCTTAACTCTGCCCGTGTAGCCCTTTACAGCAGAGGTTTCCAGTTTTTGAGGCTCTTTGAGTGGCCCAAAACCATGGAAGGGGGTTGGCTTCAAGCCCAGTTCAAGCCTAAAAGTCCAGTCTGAGGGACAATTAGAATCAATGTTGCAGTAAACGCCTCTGTGTTGACCTAGATATGCTTGGAACCTAGATATGCTTGGAACTATAGCAGGATGATTGATTAGGGGAGCTGTCATGAAAGTAACTTGGTTAGTTTAGATACAGTACAGCATTGTAACTGATTCTATTTAGAAGGTTTATATTATATTATATTAGAAAGTTTATATTATATTATTATATTATTAACCTCTGCCTTGGAGGCAATAGGAGCCATTTTGGGGTAACAATGTCAGAATGCAGAGAAAGCGTTAGTGCCTAAATGTGTCCTAATGACCCCGAGCCTCGGTGACCTGAGTGTCCCAGGGAGTGTCCCAGGGTGTGAAGATGCTCCCAGCCATACCAGTAAGAACAGCATCAGTCAGGTCAGTACCATAAACACAAAGGGTCAGAAAGGGACAATATTTACAGATGATAAAAAAGCTTTACAGATATAAAAAAATTACAAGTGCAACCAATTTAGGATCCGTTTCCGCATTACTGCCCTTTCGTGACAACAGGGATAATCAGTTTTACCAGATCAGTAAGTAGCCCATAGGTGAGCATTATGCTTAAACAGATTGGGTCGAGCTGCCCTTGAGAGCAAAGGGGCCCGGCTCTGTAACATTCCTAGAGCGACTCTTTGAAGCGCACCTATTAGCAAGAAATTGTGTGTGCATAATGCAGCCTGCACTCTGGTAGGCAGAAACGATTGGTTTTTTCCCAAGAAATTGCCCCTTATGAGCACCGGGATGGCTCTCTTGGGGCAGCCGACTGTGTTGGCTCATTATACACATGTATTACACATGTATTAGGGGTCATATTCAGCCACAAGTGCAGCGTGCAAATTCGGACACAAGTTGAGTGATCCCATAAGTCAGTGATCCCCAACTTGGGTGTTGCTCTCAGTGCCCCCAAACCAGGGAGTTATTTTTGAATTCCTGACTTGGGGGCAAGTTTTGGTTGAATAAAAACAAGATTTCCTACCAAATAAAGCCCCTGTAAGCTGATAGGGTGCATAGAGGCCCATAATAGCCAATCACAGCCCTTATTTGGCTCCTCCATTAACTTTTATGGTGCTTGTGTTGCTCCCCAACCCCTTGGATGTTGCTCTCAGTGCCCCCAAACCAGGGAGTTATTTTTGAATTCCTGACTTGGGGGCAAGTTTTGGTTGAATAAAAACAAGATTTCCTACCAAATAAAGCCCCTGTAAGCTGATAGGGTGCATAGAGGCCCCTAATAGCCAATCACAGCCCTTATTTGGCTCCTCCATGAACTTTTATAGTGCTTGTGTTGCTCCCCAACCCCTTGGATGTTGCTCTCAGTGCCCCCAAACCAGGGAGTTATTTTTGAATTCCTGACTTGGGGGGCAAGTTTTGGTTGAATAAAAACAAGATTTCTTACCAAATAAAGCCCCTGTAAGCTGATAGGGTGCATAGAGGCTGCCTAATAGCCAATCACAGCCCTTATTTGGCTCCTCCATGAACTTTTATGGTGCTTGTGTTGCTCCCCAAGTCTTTTTACATCTGACTGTGGCTCACGAGTAAGAAAGGTTAGGGACCCCCTGCCATAAGGCATCAAAATGAGTTCCGGACACGAATCAGATGCAGTTTTGGAGTGGGAATCGCGTCACTTCCGACACTAGGAATCAAAATGACTGCTACCCATGATTTATTATCCACCAATACACGGCACCTCTTGATGCTGGTCACTTTGGGAACCCTGTAGGTACCATCGCCAGTGTAGCCCCGGGGATCCCTAGTGTCAATATAGTCTCACTTGTGCACCATTGCCAAGAGGAGGCAGTGCAAGGAGCGGCTTTGGATGCCATTATTAATAAATGGCATCAATTGGCGCAACAACAACATCCATTTCTGCACGACTGTGACTGTAGCATAAGGTGCCAATGAATTCATTGAATCCAGGACTTGGCACGTGCCTTCTGTTGAATAAATGGGTCAATAATAAATGAATAAATGTCAATTAACTCCTAATAATCAAACCCTGGTATTTTAAAGACCTTAATTTGCCGTTTAGTGTATCGCTGAATGATATATGAAACATTCCAGATCCATGTCGCTGTTGTCTTCTTGATGAGGATGGGGAATGTAAATGATCCCACTGTAACATGTGAGGATGATGTACAGAGGCAGCTGTTTATCTCAATTGCCCAAGGAACCGAATAAACTTGGCGCTTCGGTGGAATAAATGGCAAATAGAAATGGTAATCAGAAATGGCTTCAGGACGGTATCCGCAAGGGTCATGTTACACACCAATGGCACTGTGCTGGGAATATTGGCGTGTGATCCTATGGGTGTGTAATGAGACATGGGTTGAACCAATGCCTTCCTCAAAACTTGGCATAGTTGCCTTTATAAAACTTGGCCTCCTCCCAGCCCTTTCCATGCCCTCCATGACCTCCTCTACAAAAGTCCCCCACTAGTTCCCTGATTTCTGTGCCCTCCCCACATTCTTCCATCTCCCCTTCCACCCTATTCCTTTCCAGATCTCCATGCTCTTTCCCCCTCCCCACTCTTCCCCTAATGCCCTCTTTTTTAAATCTTCTTCCCCATTCTGTTTCCTCCCCATTCCCCTCAGCCTTGTGCCCTCTTCACATTCTTCCTGCTCCTCCTCCAGTCTTTATGCCCATCTCCCAGTTTAATTCCTGATCTCCTTCAGTCTTTATGCCCATCTCCCAGTTTAATTCCTAACCTCCTTTAGTCTTTATGCCCATCTCCCAGTTCCTTCCTTGGTGTCCTTTAGTCTTTATGCCCATCTCCCAGTTCCTTCCTTGGTGTCCTTTAGTCTTTATGCCCATCTCCCAGTTCCTTCCTTGATGTCCTTTAGTCTTTATGCCCATCTCCCAGTTTCATTCCTGATCTCCTTCTTTCTTTATGCCCATCTCCCAGGTCCTTCCTTGATGTCCTTTAGTCTTTATTCCCATCTCCCAGTTTCATTCCTGATCTCCTTCAGTCTTTATGCCCATCTCCCAGTTCCTTCCTTGGTTGTCCTTTAGTCTTTATGCCCATCTCCCAGTTCCTTCCCTGATCTCCTTCAGTCTTTATGCCCATCTACCAGTTTCATTCCTGATCTCCTTCAGTCTTTATGCCCGTCTCCCAGTTCCTTCCTTGGTTGTCCTTTAGTCTTTATGCCCATCTCCCATTTCCTTCTATGATGTCCTTTAGTCTTTATTCCCATCTCCTAGTTCCTTCCTTGATGTCTTTTAGTCTTTATGCCCATCTCCCTGTTCCTTCCATGACCTCCTCCAGTCTTTATGCCCATCTCCCAATTTCATTCCTGATCTCCTTTAGTCTTTATGCCCATCTCCCATTTCCTTCTATGATGTCCTTTAGTCATTTTCCCATCTCCCAGTTCCTTCCTTGATGTCTTTTAGTCTTTATGCCCATCTCCCTGTTCCTTCCCTGACCTCCTCCAGTCTTTATGCCCATCTCCCTGTTCCTTCCCTGACCTCCTCCAGTCTTTATGCCCATCTCCCTGTTCCTTCCCTGACCTCCTCCAGTCTTTATGCCCATCTCCCAGTTCCTTCCCTGATCTCCTTCAGTCTTTGTTCCCATCTCTCAGTTCCTTCTCTGATCTCCTTCAGTCTTTGTTCCCATCTCCCATTCCTTCCCTGATCTCCTTCAGTCTTTGTTCCCATCTCCCATTCCTTCCCTGATCTCCTTCAGTCTTCATTCTGATCTCTCAGTTCCTTCCCTGATCTTCAGTCTTTATGGCCATCTCCCATTCCTTCCCTGATTTCTGTGTCCTTCCCCCATTTATCTGTATTTCTGTGTCCACTACACCACTTATCTACTCCTTCCATGATCTCCGTACCCTCTCTTTCCTCTTCCAACACCTTGATCCAATCTCCCTGCTCCTGCACAACCTCCCTTGTCCATCCCCAGTCTCTATACACAACTGAAGGCCCAACCCAAGACCATTTAGGGACTGAACAATTATTTGCTTCCCTGGACACTTTCAGAATCACGGCTGAACGCCTGATTAAAAAGAATTTTCTTGTACCTGTATCCTTATATGATCTAAAGGGGACCCTAAGTAATGGACTGACCTCAAAGGGGAACTTAACCACCTGTTAAAGTATTATATATCTGCAGGCACCACCTAATTAAACAAATATGGGGGGTAAGAGAAAATGGCGGAGGATCAGGGTGATAAAGTCAATTACCTAGACTGTAATACAAATAACTGTTTGATACATTAATCCAAACATAAGCAAGTATTTAAAAATAACTATGAATTTTTAGAAATTTTATAAAGGGGATTTCATTGCAGGGATGCCAACATTATTCCCATTACTGACCTATGTAGAAATAAATAGAGACAAATAGAGACAGAATACCTGAACAAAGTGCAGAGTGTGGCAACAGATTAATTAAGGGAACTGTGTAAGGAACCTCCCTTTAGGATAGGAATACAATAGCACAACATCCAGTCAACAAGACTGGAAGAAAGAGGTTGCTAAATCAGAAAAGGAAGTGTTTCATGGAATGGTGCAACTCCAGCCCCGTCCCTGTCTCTTCCTCTGTTGGGCACCCGGGGAAGCCCAGGATTAGAACATATGGGCCTCAGTGTGTCATGTTAGATACCCAATGAACTTACCCTTTGTGGGAGCAGCTGATTTCAGTATAATTTGTATTCAGGTTTCCTTCATGTATCTGGTTAGTTGGATACTGATGTGTGTGTATACATGCCTTTCACCGTACGGGGGGACACACATCAGTGCCTTTCACCGTACGGGGGGACACACATCAGTGCCTTTCACCGTACGGGGGGACACACATCAGTGCCTTTCACCGTACGGGGGGACACACATCAGTGCCTCTCACTATACGGGGGGACACACATCAGTGCCTTTCTCTATATGGGGGACACACATCAGTGCCTCTCACTATACGAGGGGACACACATCAGTGCCTTTCACCGTACGGGGGGACACACATCAGTGCCTTTCTCTATATGGGGGACACACATCAGTGCCTCTCACTATACGGGGGGACACACATCAGTACCTCTCACTATACGGGGGGACACACATCAGTGCCTTTCTCTATACGGGGGGACACACATCAGTGCCTCTCACTATACGGGGGGACACACATCAGTGCCTCTCACTATACGGGGGGACACACATCAGTGCCTCTCACTATACGGGGGACACACATCAGTGCCTCTCACTATACGGGGGGACACACATCAGTGCCTCTCACTATACGGGGGGACACACATCAGTGCCTCTCACTATACGGGGGGACACACATCAGTGCCTCCTACGGGGACAATCAGGCCTCACTATACGGGGGGACACACATCAGTGCCTCTCACTATACGGGGGGACACACATCAGTGCCTTTCTCTATACGGGGGGACACACATCAGTGCCTCTCACTATACGGGGGGACACACATCAGTGCCTCTCACTATACGGGGGGACACACATCAGTGCCTCTCACTATACGGGGGGACACACATCAGTGCCTTTCTCTATACGGGGGGACACACATCAGTGCCTCTCACTATACGGGGGGACACACATCAGTGCCTCTCACTATACGGGGGGACACACATCAGTGCCTCTCACTATACGGGGGGACACACATCAGTGCCTCTCACTATACGGGGGGACACACATCAGTGCCTTTCTCTATACGGGGGGACACACATCAGTGCCTCTCACTATACGGGGGGACACACATCAGTGCCTCTCACTATACTGGGGGACACACATCAGTGCCTCTCACTATACGGGGGGACACACATCAGTGCCTCTCACTATACGGGGGGACACACATCAGTGCCTCTCACTATACGGGGGACACACATCAGTGCCTTTCTCTATATGGGGGACACACATCAGTGCCTTTCTCTATATGGGGGACACACATCAGTGCCTTTCTCTATACGGGGGGACACACATCAGTGCCTCTCACTATACGGGGGGACACACATCAGTGCCTTTCTCTATATGGGGGACACACATCAGTGCCTTTCTCTATATGGGGGACACACATCAGTGCCTTTCTCTATATGGGGGACACACATCAGTGCCTTTCTCTATATGGGGGACACACATCAGTGCCTTTCTCTATATGGGGGACACACATCAGTGCCTTTCTCTATATGGGGGACACACATCAGTGCTTCACACACATCAGTGCCTCTCACTATACGGGGGGACACACATCAGTGCCTCTCACTATACGGGGGGACACACATCAGTGCCTCTCACTATACGGGGGGACACACATCAGTGCCTTTCTCTATATGGGGGACACACATCAGTGCCTTTCTCTATATGGGGGACACACATCAGTGCCTTTCTCTATATGGGGGACACACATCAGTGCCTCTCACTATACGGGGGGACACACATCAGTGCCTCTCACTATACGGGGGGACACACATCAGTGCCTCTCACTATACGGGGGGACACACATCAGTGCCTCTCTCTATATGGGGGGACACACATCAGTGCCTCTCTCTATATGGGGGACACACATCAGTGCCTCTCACTATACGGGGGGACACACATCAGTGCCTCTCTCTATATGGGGGGACACACATCAGTGCCTCTCACTATACGGGGGGACACACATCAGTGCCTTTCTCTATATGGGGGACACACATCAGTGCCTCCTTAGGGGGACACTATACGGGGGGACACACATCAGTGCCTCTCACTATACGAGGGGACACACATCAGTGCCTCTCACTATACGGGGGGACACACATCAGTGCCTCTCACTATACGGGGGGACACACATCAGTGCCTCTCACTATACGGGGGGACACACATCAGTGCCTCTCACTATATGGGGGACACACATCAGTATGTGCTGCCCCTCAGCACATAGTACCCTATACTTATAGCATAATACATATATAATACATAAACCCCACTGTTAACTTCCTATTCCTATTAGGAATCCCTGTAAACTAAACCCCCCCCCCCCCCCAATGCTTTTACCCCCTGTTGCCTTTGTATAATAAAGGTGTGTGAGTGGCAGCTCTCAGTCCCTTCCAATTGAAACCCCCCTGACTGGGCAGGGGCAAGTCCCCCCTAACCTGGGAAAGTCCAGGAGTCCTTGTTGACATGAAAACCTCAGCTTGATATCTCTCTGGCCATTTGCCTCCTACGTGGCTAAAGGCAATTATTTTTCACAAGAATCCCTGCCTGGGGCTGCTGTACACACCAAGACAGACAGGGGCGGCCCAAACATGTGTAACATATAAATATGCTGGCAGCAAGGCAGTCACTACTGGTCTGACCTGCACAGATACAGCCTGACGGGCACAGGAGATACACTCACAGCCTTCAGGCAGCATTGGGAAATTACTCAAGGGTAAGTTCTACTGATATATGTGTGATTGTATATATAAATATATGTGTATAATTGTATATATAAAAAATATATGTGTAATTGTATATTTAAAAAATATATGTATAATTGTATATATAAATATATATATGTGTAATTGTATTTATAAATATGTATTATATACATAGATAATGTGTATATATACTGTATATACACATACGTTTATATACAAGTATATGAGTGTCTGTGTATATATATATATATTTTTTTTTTTTTTTAATGTTATTTACAAGCTAAATTTATATTGTGGTATGAGTTCTACAGGTATGGGATCTATTATCCAGAATGCTAGGGACTTGGGGGTTTTCGGATAAGGGATTTTCAGACTTCAAGTCTGCTGTTGCCATCAAGTACAAGGCACTGGTTTATTATTATAGAGAAAAAGGGGGGTTGCTTTTAAAAATTTGAAATGTTTGCATATAATGGAGAAATGGGCTTTCTGTAATTCACAGCTTTCTGGATAACAGGTTTCTGGATTAAGGATCATGTAAATGTGTGTGTGTGGCTAAATGTATATATATATAGATTGGACGCAGCACTCACAGGACTTCAAAAAAAGTCCAAAAAGTTCAAAAAAAATCCTTTATTATTTCTCATCTTGAGAAAAGTCCAGGAGTTGTGAGTGAAACATCAATTGTTTTGCACTAATAAAGGAATTTGTTTGACCTTTGCTGAGTCCGGTGAGTCCGTGAGTCCTGTGTCCAATCTATGCCTTCATTTTGTTACTTACACCAGGAATTTTTCGTTCTAGGAACGTGCCCTTTTCTTACTATGGGATATAAATATATGAGTAGAAGATTGTAGATATAAATTTATTGGAGTGTAATTTTGCATGACAGAAATAAATTGTACTGTGACTATTACAGACTTGTAATTACATTGGGCGTGACTCTCAACAAATGATTTCTATCTATCTATCAT
The DNA here is from genome assembly GCF_000004195.4 of Xenopus tropicalis. Taxonomy (NCBI): domain Eukaryota; kingdom Metazoa; phylum Chordata; class Amphibia; order Anura; family Pipidae; genus Xenopus; species Xenopus tropicalis. The sequence goes on along the minus strand of NC_030685.2, from coordinate 13,947,813 downwards.
CTATCATTTATCATCTATGTGTGTATCTCTCTATCTTACTCTGTCTATCTAATTTATCTATCTATCTATCATCTATCTATCGATCTATCATCTATCTATCTAACATCTATCCATCTATCTAACATCTATCTATCTATCTATCTATTTATCTATCTATCTATCTATCTATCTATCTATCTATCTATTTATCTATCTATCTATCTATCTATCTATCTATCTATGTATCTATCTATCTATCTATCTATCTATCTATCATCTATCTATCTATCTATCTATCATCTATCTATTATCTATCTATCATCTATCATCTACCTATCTCTATCTATTATCTATCTATCTATCTATCTATCTATCTATCTATCTATCATTATCTATCTATCTATCTATCTATCTATCTATCTATCTATCATCTATCATCTACCTATCTCTATCTATTATCTATCTCTATCTATCTATTATCTATCTATCTATCTATCTATCTATCATCTTTCTATCTATCTACCCCTCCCTTTTAGAATGTAAGCTCTTGCGATCAGGGCCCTCCCCCTAGTGTCTCCGATCCTCGTCCAATGTAACCGAAAACCATTTTTGTGAATTGTTTATATGTACATGTTACCTGTTCTGTCTTTTGTACCCGTCTGTTCTGTAAAGCGCTACGTAAATTGATGGTGCTATATAAATAATAATAATAATTATCTATATATCTATCTATCTATCATCTACCTATCTATCTATCTATCTATCTATCATCTACCTATCTCTATCTATTATCTATCTATTATCAATCTCTATATATTATCTATCTATCATCTATCTATCTATCTATCGCTCTATCTATCTCTCTCTCTACCTCTTTGTCTGACTATCTCTGTTCCTAGTGTGTGCTTGGGCTTTTTTCTCTGAATTTCCCCGGAATTCCGGCCATGACAGTAGTTGCTAGAAGTCCGTATGTCAGGCTGCTGTATAGAGAGGAAGGAGATTAGCGAGTAGAACAGAGGTGCATGGGGCAGTGCTGGTATCTAACACATATTCCGCGGCGCTGTACAACAGAGGGGGTAATACACACACACACTGGGTTGGGCGGGTTCAGGCCAACAAACTAGCTGAAGGTGCAGGTCACAGATCAGATTCGTTTATGCAGGGCTCCCCCCCCCCCCCCCCGGCCATGTGAGACAGGAGATAGGGTTGGTCACAGGTTGGGAACTGCCTGATCTTCATATCACTGGTGCAGAGTGTGACGAGACCATTCCCCGCTTAATTCTCTAGTTCCACACCCAGTACTGTATGTCTATAGGCTTTTGTTCTGTTTCTCTGAAACCTTTCTGAAAAATTGTCCATTTGCTTGGCCATGGTGTATGCCATTAGCCCAACGTGTAATGGTGTATGCCATTAGCCCAACATGTAATGGAGTATGCCCTCAGCCCAACATGTAATGGTGTATGCCATTAGCCCAACGTGTAATGGTGTATGCCATTAGCCCAACATGTAATGGAGTATGCCCTCAGCCCAACATGTAATGGTGTATGCCATTAGCCCAACGTGTAATGGTGTATGCCCTCAGCCCAACGTGTAATGGTGTATGCCATTAGCCCAACATGTAATGGTGTATGCCATTAGCCCAACGTGTAATGGTGTATGCCATTAGCCCAACATGTAATGGTGTATGCCATTAGCCCAACGTGTAATGGTGTATGCCATTAGCCCAACATGTAATGGAGTATGCCCTCAGCCCAACATGTAATGGTGTATGCCATTAGCCCAACGTGTAATGGTGTATGCCATTAGCCCAACATGTAATGGAGTATGCCCTCAGCCCAACATGTAATGGTGTATGCCATTAGCCCAACGTGTAATGGTGTATGCCCTCAGCCCAACGTGTAATGGAGTATGCCCTCAGCCCAACGTGTAATGGTGTATGCCCTCAGCCCAACGTGTAATGGTGTATGCCCTCAGCCCAACGTGTAATGGTGTATGCCCTCAGCCCAACGTGTAATGGTGTATGCCATTAGCCCAACATGTAATGGTGTATGCCATTAGCCCAACGTGTAATGGTGTATGCCCTCAGCCCAACGTGTAATGGTGTATGCCCTCAGCCCAACGTGTAATGGTGTATGCCCTCAGCCCAACGTGTAATGGTGTATGCCATTAGCCCAACATGTAATGGTGTATGCCCTCAGCCCAACGTGTAATGGTGTATGCCATTAGCCCAACGTGTAATGGTGCTATTATATGTATTTGGCTTGTAGATCTAACAGCCATGTGGAGACTTATTACGGTGCATCTGATTCTGCTCGGTTTGGACCCTATCGCTGCAGGTACAGACCATTCCGTACAGTCACATGTTCTGTTCTTCTTCTTTATCCCACTTTTAAAGGGGAACTGTCCCCCACACATAAAAACCCGTATAATAAAAGCCCTTTACAAATGAAACAGAGGCGCCCAATATACGATTAACTTTCCATTCAGCCCTTCCTAGATATCACCTAGATGGCAAATGGATAAGATTATGGGGGGATACAAAGCTTTGCCTTAATAACAGGGTTCACAAAATGGCGCCGACCTGCTGGCTGTGACTGTAAATTCCAAGACTGAAGGGAAAAACAATTAAATAGTTTATATAGTGTAAGTGCTCAACTGACATGATAGAAAAGAATTTGGAATGATTTCTTAGGGTGACAGGTCCCCTTTAATTGTTGTATCTATCAACCCTCTCAGTGTAACGGCCATGCCCCTCCTCTTTTCTATTATATGCCCCTCCCCCAGTAAATGCTTTTACCAATATCCTAGAACAGTGCTGTCCAACCCCCCTCTGTGTGGCCCCCCACCTGTCTGGCTGCTTTGATGGCTTACTCTTGTGTAAGCTTTAAATGGTATCAGTACTGAGATTAACTGCCCCCCCTGCATTGTTCTCACCTCAGATTCAGGCTGTAATCCCTCTGTATTGTTTAAATATGTAATCCCCTGTGTTGTTCACACCATTTAATCTCTGCATTGTTCACCCCCTGCAGTGTTCACACCTCAGGCTCAGGCTGTAATCACCCATATTGTTCCCCTGTTCACACCTCAGGAGCAGTAGAAACCCACAAATAATCCCTGCATACTACAAAAAGAACATATACTGAGGTGGTACTGCAATTAAAAAGTTTTTTAATATATAGTTATTGTGCAGACTGTAGGAGCAGTGCCAGCATTGTGTCACTGTAGGCTGCCTGTGTGTGCCATACTCTGCTTGCCCTATGCTGCCTGTGTGTGCCATACTCTGCTTGCCCTATGCTGCCTGTGTGTGCCATACTCTGCTTGCCCTATGCTGCCTGTGTGTGCCATACTCTGCTTGCCCTATGATGCCTGTGTGTATGGCACACACAGGCAGCCTACAGTGACACAATGCTGGCACTGCTCCTACAGTCTGCACAATAACTATATATTAAAAAACTTTTTAATTGAAGTACCACCTCAGTATATGTTCTTTTTGTAGTGTGTACAGACAGGCAGGGTAGGGAAGGCAGAGTATGGCACACACAGGCCAAGTATGGCACAAACCAGCCAAGAATGGCAAACACAGTGAAAGTATGGCACACGCAGGCAGGGTGGGGAAGGCAGAGTATGGCACACACCACACAGGCAGGGTAGGGAAGGCAGAGTATGGCACACACAGGCAGGGTAGGGCAGGCAGAGTGTGGCACACACAGGCCAAGTATGGCACAAACCAGCCAAGAATGGCACACACAGTGAAAGTATGGCACACACAGACAGGGTAGGGCAGGCAGAGTATGGCACACACAGGCAGGGTAGGGCAGGCAGAGTATGGCACACACAGGCAGGGTAGGGAAGGCAGAGTATGGCACACACAGGTAGGGTAGGGAAGGCAGAGTATGGCACACACAGGCAGGGTAGGGAAGGCAGAGTATGGCACACACAGGTAGGGTAGGGAAGGCAGAGTATGGCACACACAGGCAGGGTAGGGCAGGCAGAGTATGGCAGGTTTTGCTGTACTACAACCATTAATATGGGTACGGTCATGTGATAACATGGGTGTGTTTTCAAGTGGGTGCGGTTTCAAAAAGGGGAGTGGTCAAAACTGGCTTCCATTATCGGCCCTCCACCACGTAGGTCGGAAAAATTCCGGCCCTCGGTACAACAGAAGTTGGACAGCACTGTCCTAGAATATTATAAGCCCAAAACGGTCCTGTAAGTTTCCCAGTATAACTACCTTTTCTCTGTTCTGCTATAAGTGCCCCACCCCATATAACTGCCCTATCCCATATAACTGCCCCATCCCATATAACTGCCCCACCCCATATAACTGCCCTATCCCATATAACTGCCCCATCCCATATAACTGCCCCACCCCATATAACTGCCCCACCCCATATAACTGCCCTATCCCATATAACTGCCCCACCCCATATAACTGCCCCATCCCATATAACTGCCCTATGCCATATAACTGCCCCACCCCATATAACTGCCCCACCCCATATAACTGCCCCATCCCATATAACTGCCCCACCCCATATAACTGCCCCACCCCATATAACTGCCCTACCCCATATAACTGCCCTATCTCATATAACTGCCCCACTCCATATAACTGCCCCATCCCATACAATTACCCTGCTCTATTGCAGGTTTCTTCTCCAAAAAAATGTTCTCCACCTTTCAATTCTCTGTTAGCCCCACCCCCAGTGGTGTAACCACCATACAGCAGACCCCCATAACCACAGGGGAGCACAGCGACGTAGGGGGCTGCTGTATGGAAACTCCTTTCCCTAGCCCCTTTTGCAATTTAATTTTTACCACCTGTCGTAAATGCAAGTGGGATAGCGGTCAGCATTGGGTGGGGGGGTGGTATATTAGAAAATTCTGCACAACGGGCCCTCCCAAATCTCAGGGGTGGGGCCCAGTCCATAGTGGTTACGCCACTGCCCACCCCAACTGTCTCTCCCTATCTGTGTCTATTAGCAATGCCCAACCATAAAGTGCCCTAACCCATCCCGCATAACTGAACCCACCCATAACCCGTCTCTAGGGGCAGTGGGTCGACCCTACCCTCTCTGACCCATGGGTAAACTCAAACCCCACAGGTTCCGGCCCATTCCTTCTCTATTCCATTCCCTCCCCTTATTACTGTACTGTATGTACCCCTGCTTTATTATATGTGCCCCCCCTTATATTGTGCTCTGTGACCTGCTTGTTATAACCTTCTGTCTCTCTATTTGCAGAGTGGTGTTACACAGACCCAGCGTGTGGTAAGTGGCACCCTTTGATTTGTTCTGTATCTTTAGAGGTCTTTTGTCCATTGGCAACTACCTTGGTCCCAGGGCAAACAAGGCAAGCCTTCCTCTCCCCCGGTGCAAGGCCACCCTGCTCTACAGGTCCACATACACGGGCCGATCTGTTTGCTTGGCGATGTCAGCAAGCGAGCGGATCTTCTCCCGATATCCCCCACCTACGGGTGGGCGATATCGGGAGAATCCAGGATAATTCGGCCCTGGAGCCAAACGATCGAATTATAATGACGGGTATAGGAAAAGTCTGTCCGGGGACCGGATCAACGAGCCGATGGGGTCCTCGATCCAACTAGATTTTCTAACCTGGCCGATTTCAGGCCAGATATCGGTCGGGTTGGCCGGTCGTTAGTGTCCATACACGGGCCGATTAGCTGCCAAATCGGTCTAAGGGACAGATATCGGCAGCTAGAATCGGCCCGTGTATGGGGACCTTTACTATTGGCCCAATGGCTACCCAGGCACTGAGCCAGTAACCCAAGGAAACCAATGTGCCATAAAAACATTTCCATATAATGTTTTTGTTTTGTCTACAAAGCAGACAGAGACATGAATAAGCATTATCAAAGGCTCCAATAAGCCCAATCTACGGGGAAGGGCTTTGTTTAGGCTTATAGAATAGATGACTGAATGCAACAGAGCTGATCACAAACATATTTGTGGATACTAATCCCTTAAGCTGGTTTGAAAATATCCCTTTGATGGGCTTTGACGGCCTGAGCAACATTTATATATATGAAAAAAAGTTGGGGAGGGGCAATGCAAGCGTGAAAAAAGTTTCTAGGGGGTGATGATTGGTAATTTGGTAGCCCATAGTAGACTGGCAGACTGCGGGAGGCTCTGTTTGGCAATACACCTGATCTTCATGCCTCCAAATCTTGCCTCCAGGTCAGAAATTGGGGCACCTGCTCATCCAAGGGGTTGGGGAGCAACATGTTGCTCAGGAGCCACTGGTTGGGGATCACCTAGGTACCATGTGTAGCTGGCTGGAAGGGGGTTATGTAGCAAGGAGTCTCCCAGTTGTCTCACCTGTCCTTACTACAATCAAGCTAGTGATTGTCAAACTTGAAGCTCCAACCTTTGGCCAAGGTCCTCCTTGAAGATCCATCCTTTGGTCAACCCCTGGGAGAGAAAATAGTCATTCTCCCTAATTATCACCCCAACTGGCCTTCAGGCGGAAGCCCCATTTGCCACTGTTTCAGGTCCCCCCACCAGGGCCAGCCCCACAGTTTGGTACCAACTGCTCCTGTTGAGGCTAGAGCACCCATGTACGGTGCACAATCAGGCGCAATATAACGAGCCTTGTTCTTCTCCTTTAGGCCCTAGTACCTGGGTCACTCAGGGATTTTGTAACGGATCACGACAGTCTCCTATAAACATTGTGGATGCATCTGTACAGTACAACGCCAGCCTGGGGACCTTCACCTTCACCAACTATGGTGACAGCAGCAAACTGGTGTTATTGAATAACCCAGGCCACACAGGTACAGAGCGCACTGCTGCTACTCGCTAATGCTCATGTGATGGCCGCAGCTCTTCCCACTCACAGACAGTTGCTCTCTCATTGCAGTGGAAGTCCAGCTGGCTAGTGGGGTGACACTATCCGGGGGTGGCCTGCCTTCCACATACTCTGCAGTCGCTTTCCACTTCCACTGGGGAAACACGAGTCAAAATGGTTCGGAACACCAACTGGGGGGAAGGCAGTTTCCAATGGAGGTGAGTGGTAACAGTCACACACTGTAAATCTAAGGCAGTTTATTCATGAATAAGTCACAAACATTAGTGAGCAGTCTCCATGTCTTTAACTGGAGTTCAACATTAACCCCTGCTGCAATGCTATGGCAGCCCCCCCATGTTGGAAAACTCCTCCACCTCTGGCAATGCCACAGCAGACACGGCAGGGCACCCACATGGGTCGTAAGGCATCTGGAATCTGAGCCTTGTACAAATATTGCAGCTGCATAGCTTTGTAACTGGTTATTCTCTGGTTATTCTCCTGAGAAACATCACAGGGGCAATAATAATTATTATTATTATTATTAGCATTTATTTATAAAGCGCCAACATATCCCGCAGCGCTGTACAATAAGTGGGTTACATACATTGGACATACAGAGTAACATATAAAGCAATCAGTAACCGATACAAGAGGGGAAGAGAGCCCTGCCCAAAAGAGGTTACAATCTACTAATGATCTATTATGGAGACTGGGGAAAGGAGGTTTCACCATCAGCAAAAAAAGGGGGTTCTTTATTGCAAGGGCAGGCCGGATTTTAAAACTCTCTCGTAAGAGAGCCGGAAATGAGTGGCTCCTTGGCTGGGTTTCAAAAATGGGTTGGATGCCTTTCTAGGAAGAGCAAATATCATTTTGATTTGTTAGCAATCAGTGATAAATGATCTGGAGTGATGGGACCAGGAAGGAATGTGCTGCCTGACTTGGCTGCTTGCCCAATGAGAGTGTTACCTGCCGTAATCTTGATAAACTAGTAGACTGTTGAGCAAGGGATGATCTTGATTGTGTCTATTGTTTTCAATAGTTCTGTCACTAAATTACAGGGAGCTTGTTCATTAGGTAAAAACATTTGGGCAATTTAGCACTTCTCTTAGTAAATCAGCCCCTTAGTACTCATAAATCAGTCTTGTGTTGCTCAGTCTATTAACAATGGGGCTATATATAGCTATATTAAGCTATGAAACAGGGTCGGACTGGGCCGGCAGGGCACTGGGAAAAAACCCGGTGGGCCCCACAGCCAATCCAAGCCCGGTCCTCCCCCGCCGGTAACTGCAGGCACCGGCGCTGCCCCTCCCATTGTGGCTACAATTAGGAAGTGCAATATGTGGGGGGGGAAGGGGGTTGACATCAAAATTGTTGCAGCTCCTGTCTGGGATGGGGGGCCCCGTACACCCCAGTCCGACACTGCCATGGAAACATATACATGTTATTAGCCAACAAGCCTCTCTATCTCTACAGATGCACATTGTTCACACCAAAAATGGAATGAATTTGACTGCTGCCAAACAAGACCCTAATGGAATTGCAGTGCTGGGATTCTTTATTGATGTACGTACCATGTGTTCCAGTGAGAGCTGTGCCTGCAGTACAGTTTCATATAGATAAGCTTCCCTACTGCAAGCAGAGCCCCCTTACACTCCTCCCAGCGTCCAACTGTAAATCAGCAGCACCCTTTCCCAGTATCAGATAGTATTCCAGCGAACCCTTCCCCAGAGTATGACTGTATAACAGCCGTACCCTTCCCCAGAGTCTGACTGTATAACAGCCGTACCCTTCCCCAGAGTCTGACTGTATAACAGCCGTATCCTTCCCCAGAGTCTGACTGTATAACAGCCGTAACCTTCCCCAGAGTCTGACTGTATAACAGCCGTACCCTTCCCCAGAGTCTGACTGTATAACAGCCGTAACCTTCCCCAGAGTCTGACTGTATAACAGCCGTACCCTTCCCCAGAGTCTGACTGTATAACAGCCGTAACCTTCCCCAGAGTCTGACTGTATAACAGCCGTACCCTTCCCCAGAGTCTGACTGTATAACAGCCGTACCCTTCCCCAGAGTCTGACTGTATAACAGCCGTACCCTTCCCCAGAGTCTGACTGTATAACAGCCGTACCCTTCCCCAGAGTCTGACTGTATAACAGCCGTACCCTTCCCCAGAGTCTGACTGTATACAGCCGTATCCTTCCCCAGAGTCTGACTGTATAACAGCCGTACCTTCCCCAGAGTCTGACTGTATAACAGCCGTATCCTTCCCCAGAGTCTGACTGTATAACAGCCGTACCCTTCCCCAGAGTCTGACTGTATAACAGCCGTACCCTTCCCCAGAGTCTGACTGTATAACAGCCGTACCCTTCCCCAGAGTCTGACTGTATAACAGCCGTACCCTTCCTCAAAGTATGATTGTATAACAACGACTTCCTTCCCCAAAGTTTCCCCAAAGTATGATTGTATAATAGCCGTATCCTTCCCCAGAGTCTGACTGTATAACAACCACTTCCTTCCCCAGAGTCTGACTGTATAACAACCACTTCCTTCCCCAGAGTCTGACTGTATAACAACCACTTCCTTCCCCAGAGTCTGACTGTATAACAACCACTTCCTTCCCCAAAGTCTGACTGTATAACAACCACTTCCTTCCCCAGAGTCTGACTGTATAACAACCACTTCCTTCCCCAGAGTCTGACTGTATAACAACCACTTCTTCCCCAGAGTCTGACTGTATAACAGCTAGTCCCTTGCTCAGAGTCTGACTGTATAACAGCTAGTCCCTTGCTCAGAGTCTGACTGTATAACAGCTAGTCCCTTGCCCAGAGTCTGACTGTATAACAGCTAGTCCCTTTCCCAGAGTCTGACTGTATAACAGCTAGTCCCTTGCTCAGAGTCTGACTGTATAACAGCTAGTCCCTTTCCCAGAGTCTGACTGTATAACAGCTAGTCCCTTTCCCAGAGTCTGACTGTATAACAGCTAGTCCCTTGCTCAGAGTCTGACTGTATAACAGCTAGTCCCTTGCCCAGAGTCTGACTGTATAACAGCTAGTCCCTTGCTCAGAGTCTGACTGTATAACAGCTAGTCCCTTTCCCAGAGTCTGACTGTATAACAGCTAGTCCCTTTCCCAGAGTCTGACTGTATAACAGCTAGTCCCTTTCCCAGAGTCTGACTGTATAACAGCTAGTCCCTTGCTCAGAGTCTGACTGTATAACAGCTAGTACCTTGCCCAGAGTCTGACTGTATAACAGCTAGTCCCTTTCCCAGAGTCTGACTGTATAACAGCTAGTCCCTTGCCCAGAGTCTGACTGTATAACAGCTAGTCCCTTTCCCAGAGTCTGACTGTATAACAGCTAGTCCCTTTCCCAGAGACTGACTGTATAACAGCTAGTCCCTTTCCTAGAGTCTGACTGTATAACAGCTAGTCCCTTGCCCAGAGTCTGACTGTATAACAGCTAGTCCCTTTCCCAGAGTCTGACTGTATAACAGCTAGTCCCTTTCCCAGAGTCTGACTGTATAACAGCTAGTCCCTTTCCCAGAGTCTGACTGTATAACAGCTAGTCCCTTTCCCAGAGTCTGACTGTATAACAGCTAGTCCCTTGCCCAGAGTCTGACTGTATAACAGCTAGTCCCTTGCCCAGAGTCTGACTGTATAACAGCTAGTCCCTTCCAGAGTCTGACTGTATAACAGCTAGTCCCTTTCCCAGAGTCTGACTGTATAACAGCTAGTCCCTTTCCCAGAGTCTGACTGTATAACAGCTAGTCCCTTTCCCAGAGTCTGACTGTATAACAGCTAGTCCCTTGCCCAGAGTCTGACTGTATAACAGCTAGTCCCTTGCCCAGAGTCTGACTGTATAACAGCTAGTCCCTTTCCCAGAGTCTGACTGTATAACAGCTAGTCCCTTGCTCAGAGTCTGACTGTATAACAGCTAGTCCCTTGCCCAGAGTCTGACTGTATAACAGCTAGTCCCTTGCTCAGAGTCTGACTGTATAACAGCTAGTCCCTTTCCCAGAGTCTGACTGTATAACAGCTAGTCCCTTGCCCAGAGTCTGACTGTATAACAGCTAGTCCCTTGCCCAGAGTCTGACTGTATAACAGCTAGTCCCTTGCCCAGAGTCTGACTGTATAACAGCTAGTCCCTTTCCCAGAGTCTGACTGTATAACAGCTAGTCCCTTGCTCAGAGTCTGACTGTATAACAGCTAGTCCCTTGCCCAGAGTCTGACTGTATAACAGCTAGTCCCTTGCCCAGAGTCTTACTGTATAACAGCTAGTCCCTTGCCCAGAGTCTTACTGTATAACAGCTAGTCCCTTGCCCAGAGTCTGACTGTATAACAGCTAGTCCCATGCCCAGAGTCTGACTGTATAACAGCTAGTCCCTTGCCCAGAGTCTGACTGTATAACAGCTAATCCCTTGCCCAGAGTCTGACTGTATAACAGCTAGTCCCTTTCCCAGAGTCTGACTGTATAACAGCTAGTCCCTTGCCCAGAGTCTGACTGTATAACAGCTAGTCCCTTTCCCAGAGTCTGACTGTATAACAGCTAGTCCCTTGCTCAGAGTCTGACTGTATAACAGCTAGTCCCTTGCCCAGAGTCTGACTGTATAACAGCTAGTCCCTTGCCCAGAGTCTTACTGTATAACAGCTAGTCCCTTGCTCAGAGTCTGATTGTATAACAGCTAGTCCCTTGCTCAGAGTCTGACTGTATAACAGCTAGTCCCATGCCCAGAGTCTGACTGTATAACAGCTAGTCCCATGCCCAGAGTCTGACTGTATAACAGCTAGTCCCTTTCCCAGAGTCTGACTGTATAACAGCTAGTCCCTTGCTCAGAGTCTGACTGTATAACAGCTAGTCCCTTTCCCAGAGTCTGACTGTATAACAGCTAGTCCCTTGCTCAGAGTCTGACTGTATAATAGTAGCAACCTTGTCCAACAACAGGCTCTTCCCTAGAGCCTAACTATATAAATGTATCACCCTTCCCCAGAGTTATCTTTGTAAGATTAGCTTCTTTCCCCAGATTTACTATAACAGCAGCACCCACCCCATGGTCTTACTATGCAGCAGCAAAATCCTTGAAATAACGAAAGCACCCTCTCCCAGAGCCCACCGGTGTAACAGAACCACCCTTCCCCAGAATCTGACTTAGGTCATATTTTCTTTTCTTCTTTTCATAGGTTGGGACATCATCCAGCAAACTGCCCACACTGGCCAGCCTATTAGTAAATGTCTCAAATGCAGGTAAGAACAAACTTTTTCTAATTTGTTTGCATTCAAGACCTTTGCAGTAAAGCAGATACAGGTAAAGTACGGAAAGGGTTACATCTCCCGGCACATGATTTATGGTAAAGCACTTAAGAGTTAAGTCACAACATCCCAGAGCAAGCAAGAATCCTGTCTAAAACTGGTTTATGGCAACTGGTTGGTTTTATGACATTGCTACATTCTTTTGTACTTCTTTGAACAATTAATAAACTACCTGTGCGTCCCTCACCAACATAGCCCCAGGACTTCTGCATTATGAAGGATTTGGGGCAGTGGCAGTCAAATATTTTCAGTTCAAGCACCCCTTGAAGGTCCAACCTTTTCCCAAAGCTCTCCTTGAAGGCCCAACCTTTTCCCAAAGCTCTCCTTGAAAGTCCAACCTTTTCCCAAAGCTCTCCTTGAAGGTCCAACCTTTTCCCAAAGCTCTCCTTGAAGGTCCAACCTTTTCCCAAGGCTCTCCTTGAAGGTCCCACCTTTTCCCAAGGCTCTCCTTAAAGGTCCAACCTTTTCCCAAGGCTCTCCTTGAAGGTCCAACCTTTTCCCAAGGCTCTCCTTGAAGGTCCAACCTTTTCCCAAGGCTCGCCTTGAAGGTCCAACCTTTTCCCAAGGCTCACCTTGAAGGTCCAACCTTTTCCCAAGGCTCTCCTTGAAGGTCCAACCTTTTCCCAAGGCTCTCCTTGAAGGTCCAACCTTTTCCCAAGGCTCACCTTGAAGGTCCAACCTTTTCCCAAGGCTCTCCTTAAAGGTCCAACCTTTTCCCAAGGCTCTCCTTAAAGGTCCAACCATTTCCCAAGGCTCTCCTTGAAGGTCCAACCATTTCCCAAGGCTCTCCTTGAAGGTCCAACCTTTTCCCAAGGCTCTCATTGAAGGTCCAACCTTTCCCAATGCTCGCCTTGAAGGTCCAACATTTTCCCAAGGCTCTCCTTGAAGGTCCAACCTTTTCCCAAAGCTCTCCTTGAAGGTCCAACCTTTTTCCAAGGCTCTCCTTGAAGGTCCAACCTTTTCCCAAGGCTCTCATTGAAGGTCCAACCTTTCCCAAGGCTCGCCTTAAAGGTCCAACCTTTTCCCAAAGCTCTCCTTGAAGGTCCAACCTTTTCCCAAAGCTCTCCTTGAAGGTCCAACCTTTTTCCAAGGCTCTCCTTGAAGGTCCAACCTTTTCCCAAGGCTCTCATTGAAGGTCCAACCTTTCCCAAGGCTCGCCTTAAAGGTCCAACCTTTTCCCAAAGCTCTCCTTGAAGGTCCAACCTTTTTCCAAGGCTCTCCTTGAAGGTCCAACCTTTTCCCAAGGCTCTCATTGAAGGTCCAACCTTTCTCAAGGCTCGCCTTGAAGGTCCAACCTTTTCCCAAGGCTCTCCTTGAAGGTCCAACCTTTTCCCAAAGCTCTCCTTGAAGGTCCAACCTTTTTCCAAGGCTCTCCTTGAAGGTCCAACCTTTTCCCAAGGCTCTCCTTGAAGGTCTAAACTTTTCCTAAGGCTCTCCTAGAAGGTCCAACCTTTTCCCAAGGCTCTCCTTGAAGGTCCAACCTTTATCCAAGGCTTCCCTTAAAGGTCCAACTTTTATCAAAGGCACCCCTTGAAGGTCCAACCTTTATTTAAGTCTGCTCCTTAAGGTCCAAACTTTATCAAAGGCTTCTCTTAAAGATTCAACCTTTGGTCAGGGTCCTCTTAACTCAGTTATTAAGCCATAGTTCCAAGAAAGTCTACGACAGTAAATAAATATTCACCAAAAATCTCCACCTGATCTACAAGCTGAGCTTTGAGGTGTATATAGGAGATCAAATTATTATTCACCTCAGAAGCCACCATGCCACTGCTCCATTTCTCCTGGGGGGTGGGCAAGCCCCACAGTCTGGGAACCAGAGCCTTAGCAGAACATCTTCCTAGGGACCAAAGAAAACCCTGTGGGCAATTTTAAACCACCCGTCAACACTTGCTGTCTCTGGGTCTTGAACATTTACAAAAACATCTTTAATATGGGGGAGTGTAGGTCTGGAAGAGACCTCAGAGATTTCTAGACCTCTCATTCATTTATTCCTTCTGTTCTTTCAGGGACGAATATAACTCTTAATGGCTCCTTTTCCATTGATTCTATCCTGGGAGCTGTTGATAGGACCTCTTATTATCGATACCTGGGTTCTCTCACAACCCCAACGTGCGATGAGGCCGTAGTGTGGACGGTTTTCAGAAACCCAATTCTCGTCCCAGCCAGCGTGGTAAGTATTAAGCCCAACAGATTAACATCTCTTGATTCTCCTTCCTGATAAGCTTTTTCACTGTGAACCCATTGCCCAAGGTGAGCTATGGCATAGTCCCCCTCCACCATGAAGGTGTCTCCAGGTGTAGCCTTATGGCCTCCTACTATTTTTCAATTACATAAAACCAGCAGGAGGAGGGGAATCAGGTGATGTCTCCGGGGGCACAGTCAGCCAATAGGGGATGGAAACAGCCTCCTACAAGCATAGGTTAGCAGGAACAACATCATAAGTTTTCGATTGGCCTGGACAACGAGTTCCTATAACACTGTAGATATTCTCCTACACTAAGCACAATTGAGTACAGTGGCCCTTTAATACAATGTCTCTTTCTATCCCCCACTTAGATACAGAACTTCTCATCAAATATTTATCTGAACAGCACGGGAAGTCCTCAGAACATGGTAAATAATTTCCGCATCCTTCAGCAGCTCAATTCACGGGTGGTGCAGTCTTCCACTAATGTAAATTCTGCCGGCAACTCAGCAACTTCATTAGCCGGTGGCATATTCAGTGCCAACTTGCTTTTTGGCTTTTTGCTGTCCCTCGTCAATGCCCTCGTCTTGATGTCTTAAGGACTGTTCCAAGAATGACCTTGGCTTTGTAATTGTACGCTTTTCACATACTATATACCTTTTTTGGCACGGATTTGGACTGAGGCTGGGTTGAAGGACCATGAACTGTTGATGTTGAACAAAATTCAAGCACCCACTGGACTCTAGAACATTGGGTATGGTTTTCTACCCCAGACAATGAGGTCTCTGTAGAACAGTGATTATTTTAATCTATGGGTTAAGATCAAAAATTGTTTAGAGTGGGTCCCCATGATTCCTTTTGATAATGTGATGATATTGAGGTCCTACATCAAGTTCTACACCAAGTTCTAGGCCACAAAGCAGATTTACGGAATTAATTTAGGGCCCCTGAGAACTACTGTAGGGGAGGTCACCATTTATAAGGATTAACAACCCCAAATTCTATAGGAACTACCCCCCCCCCCCATCAGATCTTCAGAGTAAACTGACCCCTGGTTTGCAGGAGAGGAGAAGGTGGTGGGTAAAATAATGGCATTGTATCACATATATCCAAGCTCGGATTCCAAATACAATAATCGTGTAACATAACTGAAATATCCTTTCCTTAATGTGTAAATTATATTTATATTACTGTAAATAGATGTTTACAATGAGTTCTATTTTACCTGATTTCATTAAATGGACAAAAAAAAATGTCATGCTTTTTATTGCTCGAGCAGCTTCCAAAAAGGATCTCGATGGACCAAACCAGCAATGGCCAAAGCATCCATGACTTCATTTCTATATGACTGCTGTAGGTAGGAAGTGGTACAGCAGCCCCCTTCCCCCCCAAAAAAGTAATTCTTTCCCACACACAGAACGCAACTGCCCCAAGCCCCACTTACCCCCCCTGGCCCCCATTACGCTGAAATGATTGTAGGTAAAATACATTGCCAATGGCAAAACTTAATAGAGACTTCCCCACCGGGAAAAAATCTTTGGAGGGGGCAGTTTCAGTGTGCAAACTCTGTCTCCCCCCATCATACAGCAGTCCCCACTTTGGTTCATACCCCCAGAAGTTATAGTATACCCCCCAACTGTCCTGCTTTCCGTGGGACAGTCCCGGATAGTTCCATGAATGTCCCGCATTTCCGTAATAGATTAGTGAAATGCGGGCCATTCTTTAAACTATCGAATACAGTGGGATGCGCTGGCTGTAGCCGGGAGCTCCAGCTTCTTCTGTGGCTCTACTTCTTGTGCCGATCCCTGTACGGCGGCGGCAGGCCCTTTTAAAAGTTTGTGCCCCGTGGGTACTTGTGACATCAATATATAATGGGGCGCAACCTTATAAAAGGGCCTGTCGCCGCAGCAGAAGAAGGAGCGTCTATGGGGGCTACTGTGTATTAGGGCAATTGGGGGCACTTACTATGGGGGCATTTTGTATGGGGGTACTGTCTATGGGGGCACTGTGTATGAGGGCTACTGTCTATGGGGCACTGTGTATGGGGGCACTGTCTATGGGGGTGATTGGGGGCACTTACTATGGGGGCATTTTGTATGGGGGTACTGTCTATGGGGGCTATTGGGGGCACTTTCTATGGGAGCATTGTGTATGGGGGGCAGGGGCGCTTCTGCCATTAGGCGAGTTGAAAAACTCGCCTCAGATGGCAGAAGCGCCCCAGTTAACTTTAAGAGCCGAATTTCCGGTTGTTAAACCGGAAATTCGGCTCTTCTAGTGCAGAGAGCGCAATTGCACTAGAGATCTCACCGCCCCCGGACCCGCTCCTGCGCTCAGAAGGTAAGCGCTGGGGAGTGGGGGGGGGGGGGTGGCATCCAGGAGCCGCCTTAGGCGGCTATATGTCCAGAATCGCCCCTGATGGGGGGTACTTTCTATGGGGGCACTGTGTATGGGGGCTACTGTCTATGGGGTCAATTGGGGGTGCTTCCTATGGGGGCACTTTCTATGGGGGGTACTGTCTATTGGGGGGCAGTGTATGGGGGTACTGTCTATGAGGGCACTGTGTATGGGGGTACTGTCTATGAGGGCACTGTGTATGGGGGTACTGTCTATGAGGGTACTGTGTATGGGGGTACTGTCTATGAGGGCACTGTGTATGGGGGTACTGTCTATGAGGGTACTGTGTATGGGGGGGCAAAGCTGGTACATAGTTATAACTCACATATAACTGACTGCCTTCTCTCTATATTTGTATTTTATATGTAGGAGTTGCTATATTGTTTCCCTTAGGTAGTACAGTATGGGGGTATAGCACATTTTGTGTCTGATCCCGCCATTTCAACTATATAAAAGGAGTATTTTTTTAAACAAAAAAAGGTGGGGGGTAATTGGGGCGTGGCCACAAAAGTGGGTGTGGTCAAACATTTTTGTCCCTCTTTTCATTTGTCAAATGTTGGGCGGTATGGTTATAGGGTCTGTTGTAGGGTAGTTACACCGCTGCAAATTGGGTCCAAAAACTGCATTTTTTGCTTGCGGAAAAAAATGACCCCTTGAATCTCTGGCCCCAGCCCATAGCCGGCATTTGTAGGGGGCGGCTGGGAATGGTCTGACGTCTGTGGGGGTCATGAGTATCTACTCACAGCAAAGGGGGCCCTGTAAAAGCAGATATATCTCCTTGTGTTTGGAGCCCATACGGCAGCACTGTGCCGCCATATGCATTCGCCCGACTCCGGCACGATTAAAGGACAAGGAAAGCTAAAAATCACCCGGGGAGCCGGTTTATTAAAAAGTCAAAACTCCTCTACTTTATGAGGCATTGTTTTCAGTCTCACATTCACTAGGTTAATGAGATCTGGCTGCACGTCGGGGAGAGCTGAAGGCTGCAACGGTTACGCAACGTGATGCAATCGGCGCTCGCTGCAGTCTCCTATTCCCCCGACTTCAACGCCGAGCCGAGCTCGTTAGGGCGGATAATTCTTCCAGGAGTTGAAGCGCTGCCATACGCCGCTCATTATGATCATGAACCGTATCGTTCAAATGGGATTACACAGAGGCAAACTTTATAATTAGCAGCCAAGGACTAAGCTTTTAATTGGGATCAGGTAGTAAAATGCCACCCTGCAAGGTAATTAATTATAACAAATGTCAGCTATCATTATACATGGAGAGGAAGGCGAGATCTAACTAGAGATTATACACCTGTACCGATACAATACCAATATTTATAGGGGTTACTTACCATTGCTTATTATGATCCTTTGCCCTACAGCCAATTTATAGGGGTTACTTCCCCTTGCTTATTATGATCCTTTTTCCCTACAGCCAATTTATAGGGGTTACTTCCCCTTGCTTATTATGATCCCTTTGCCCTACAGCCAATTTATAGGGGTTACTTCCCCTTGCTTATTATGATCCTTTGCCCTACAGCCAATTTATAGGGGTTACTTCCCATTGCTTATTATGATCCTTTGCCCTACAGCCAATTTATAGGGGTTACTTCCCATTGCTTATTATGATCCCTTTGCCCTACAGCCAATTTATAGGGGTTACATCCCCCTTGCTTATTATGATCCTTTGCCCTACAGCCAATTTATAGGGGTTACATCCCCCTTGCTTATTATGATCCCTTTGCCCTACAGCCAATTTATAGGGGTTACATCCCCCTTGCTTATTATGATCCTTTGCCCTACAGCCAATTTATAGGGGTTACTTCCCCTTGCTTATTATGATCCTTTTTCCCTACAGCCAATTTATAGGGGTTACTCCCCCTTGCTTATTATAATCCTTTGCCCTACAGCCAATTTATAGGGGTTACTTCCCATTGCTTATTATGATCCTTTTTCCCTACAGCCAATTTATAGGGGTTACTTCCCCTTGCTTATTATGATCCTTTTTCCCTACAGCCAATTTATAGGGGGTTACATCCCATTGCTTATTATGATCCTTTGCCCTACAGCCAATTTATAGGGGTTACTTCCCCTTGCTTATTATGATCCTTTTTCCCTACAGCCAATTTATAGGGGTTACTTCCCCTTGCTTATTATGATCCTTTTTCCCTACAGCCAATTTATAGGGGTTACATCCCCTTGCTTATTATGATCCTTTGCCCTAAAGCCAATTTATAGGGGTTACTTCCCCTTGCTTATTATGATCCTTTTTCCCTACAGCCAATTTATAGGGGTTACTTCCCCTTGCTTATTATGATCCTTTTTCCCTACAGCCAATTTATAGGGGTTACATCCCATTGCTTATTATGATCCTTTGCCCTAAAGCCAATTTATAGGGGTTACTTCCCCTTGCTTATTATGATCCTTTTTCCCTACAGCCAATTTATAGGGGTTACTTCCCCTTGCTTATTATGATCCTTTTTCCCTACAGCCAATTTATAGGGGTTACTTCCCCTTGCTTATTATGATCCTTTTTCCCTACAGCCAATTTATAGGGGTTACTTCCCCTTG
The DNA here is from genome assembly GCF_000004195.4 of Xenopus tropicalis. Lineage (NCBI taxonomy): Eukaryota > Metazoa > Chordata > Amphibia > Anura > Pipidae > Xenopus > Xenopus tropicalis. The sequence goes on along the minus strand of NC_030685.2, from coordinate 13,928,585 downwards.
CTTATTATTATCCTTTTTCCCTACAGCCAATTTATAGGGGTTACTTCCCATTGCTTATTATGATCCTTTGCCCTAAAGCCAATTTATAGGGGTTACTCCCCCTTGCTTATTATTATCCTTTTTCCCTACAGCCAATTTATAGGGGTTACTTCCCCTTGCTTATTATTATCCTTTTTCCCTACAGCCAATTTATAGGGGTTACTTCCCCTTGCTTATTATTATCCTTTTTCCCTACAGCCAATTTATAGGGGTTACATCCCCCTTGCTTATTATGATCCTTTGCCCTAAAGCCAATTTATAGGGGTTACTTCCCCTTGCTTATTATGATCCTTTTTCCCTACAGCCAATTTATAGGGGTTACTTCCCCTTGCTTATTATGATCCTTTTTCCCTACAGCCAATTTATAGGGGTTACATCCCATTGCTTATTATGATCCTTTGCCCTAAAGCCAATTTATAGGGGTTACTTCCCCTTGCTTATTATGATCCTTTTTCCCTACAGCCAATTTATAGGGGTTACTTCCCCTTGCTTATTATGATCCTTTTTCCCTACAGCCAATTTATAGGGGTTACTTCCCCTTGCTTATTATGATCCTTTTTCCCTACAGCCAATTTATAGGGGTTACTTCCCCTTGCTTATTATTATCCTTTTTCCCTACAGCCAATTTATAGGGGTTACTTCCCATTGCTTATTATGATCCTTTGCCCTAAAGCCAATTTATAGGGGTTACTCCCCCTTGCTTATTATTATCCTTTTTCCCTACAGCCAATTTATAGGGGTTACTTCCCCTTGCTTATTATTATCCTTTTTCCCTACAGCCAATTTATAGGGGTTACTTCCCCTTGCTTATTATTATCCTTTTTCCCTACAGCCAATTTATAGGGGTTACATCCCCTTGCTTATTATGATCCTTTTTCCCTACAGCCAATTTATAGGGGTTACTTCCCCTTGGCTCTCCAAATGAAAAAAAAAAAAACTCGCTGACATTCCCTGGGGCCAAACGATTGAGTTATAATGGCGGCAATGGGGCAGTCGGTTCGGGGACCGCATCAACGAGCCGATGCTGTCCCCGATCCGACAATCTTTTAACCTGCCTGATCGATATCTGGGCAATTTCAGGCCAGACGTCGGTCGGGCATGCCCGTCGTTTCTGCCCCTACACGGGCCGATAAGCTGCCGAATTGGTCTAAGGGACCCATATCAGAAGCTACAATTGGCCCGTGTATGGGGACCTTAAGTCTTGCTTCCTCAGCTATACCCGTTAGTACAACCCCTGAGGGAAGTCAGCCAATCCAGGCTCATTTTTGTCCGTGGCTATAGCACGGTGCAACTGCCTACTGAATAATAATGTCGGCATGAAACGCGTTGGGTTCATGGAGATGTTTTAATGTAACTTTGAATATTTTGTGATGCCCTGAGTGCCTGTATGCCCATAGTGGTTGCTGGTTTTCTGGATAATGTCAGCCTATGTATGCCAGCTGGAAGGGGGCCACATCACTGCGCTGATGCCAGACAGGACCAGACAAGAGCAGTGAAAGGCGGCTATACAAACAAAACATGACTTGCAGGGCTGTAATACAAGAGCACAAAAGGGACTGGGGACTGTCATTGACTAAAGCAAACACAGGAATTTCAGGCAATAACATCCTTTATTTTGATAAATAGAATCCCCTTATCCACTGCACTCGGCGGAGCACAATGGGCCCTCATGTCGTTTTGCACTATTTCTTTAAGCACATCACACGGTTGCTTTTATTAGCGCACACACACACAAAGCACTGCTTGGCTTCTCACAATGTAAAGCCTTCTGCACTGGGGGGAACTTACTACCATGTGGGTCCCGATTCAGTCTGTGCCTTTAAGACGGCTGCTGAGAGGATAGAGAACCACATGATAAAGTTCAGCCTCGCATTTTGGAGTAGTGCATACATGCCCTGGCCTCTAGACTCCCTCCTTATTGCACGCAGCCTTGGCCCAGATCAGCCAATAATTTACACAGCCATCTGGCAATTCAAACCGAACCTGCAACATTGCTCCCCCGTAATCTTTATTTCTGCCCTTCGTTCACGCAGCACCAAGTGTCTGATTATTGCACCTCGGCCTGGAATGGTGCTGCCTCAGTTTATTAATCATATAATCTCTTTTTTTGAATACATTTTCTGGCAGTTAAATAATGTGCTATAGGGGATTGTGTTTCATATAGTGTTCCCCTCTGCCTCTGGGAGGAGGCTGGACTATTGCACCAGTCCTAAAATTGCGGCCCCTGTAGTTCCCCCGTCCCGGCACATCGTGGTCTCTACTTATGGCTGGTTTACCGTCCCCGCTCAAGTCGTATCTTTCAGGTCTCCCTCTGCCGTGGAACTTTCTCCCTCTGCCGTGGTGCAGATGGCTGTTGGCATTGTGATCAGTATGTACAGGCCGGTAGTGCTGACTCCTGTACCCTGGTCTTTGCCTGCCTGGGTGGCCCCTGGAGCAGGGAAGTTTGGACTCCACTGGTGGTGGTGGTGGTGGCTCTAACTCTGGCTGAGGTGACTGCACTTCATCTGGCTGGGGTTCAAGGACAGCATCGAATTGTGGTGGTGGCTGGAAAACAAAGAAAATAAAGCAGATTATAGGCATTCTACAGGTACTATTTATCAAACATCCTCCCCATTTCCCTTTCAGTACCTCTTGGATGCTGATGAAAAAACGGTTCCTTTCTGCCTCAATGTCAATTATCCCTCCTTTAGCGAGTTGAGCCTGGTAAATCTGATGCAGCTCCTTCTGTTTCTCCAGGGTGATACAATCCGGGGTATATATCTCCTATGCAGACAAAACACAGCAGATCAGTTGACGCCAGACCTGACAGGGGACTGCACCTTATATTTCCCTACGTCACTGATCCCCAACCAGGGGCTCGTGAGCAACATGTTGCTCACCACCCCCTTTGATGTTGCTCCCAGTGGCTTCAGAGTAATTGCCCATTTTTACATTTCTGGTTTGGAGTCAAGTTTTGGAAGCCCAGAGAGTTTTACTCCTGCAGGCCAGCAGTCCATATGGGGCTACCAAATAGCCAATCACGGCCCTTATTTGGCATACCCTAAGAACTTTTTTTATGCTTGTGTGGCTCCCCAACACTTTTACATCTGTAAAAAAAGGTTGGGGATCCCTGCCCTAGGTGAAGATAGGACTGAGATTGGCTACCTACATCCTACTGTGCTTTTGGGGAAGGATAGTTAATAAGTTAATAAGCAATGGGCAGGTTGGACTGGGCCGGTGGGACACTTGGAAAAAAAACCTGGTGAGCCCTGGCTCTCGGGGGCCCAGACCTGATTCCTGCCTGCCTGCCCTCCCCGGTCATTTCCCCAGTTGCAGCAAAATTAAGTATAAGGTGCTCATGGGGTGGAGGAGGTGGAGGAGCTGGAGGGCAGCAGGAGTCAGTCTGAACACCCCAGTCTGACCCTGACAACAGGGACCAAAGAGGACTCCTTCTACCATCTACCTTCAAGTACCATCTTGGAGGCATAGGCTATTTTACATTATATTTTAGGTTTTTGTTGCACATAATTACAACGTTGAGATACTCAGGACCTACCGGAATATAGTCTTTAGTTGCTGGGGTTGGTATATTTTACTGGAGCATAATATGACACAGAGCTGGGAATCAGACACCACCCACAATAACAACAATTATGACCATTTATACTCCCGGCCTCCTACTGAAGCCTGACCAATGACTCGCTATTAACCGTGTCGACGGGTGAACTTACCTCTGGGTGCAAGGGGGGCGGAGCTGCTTGTAGTTTGATGATGTCACAGGTCACATCCTCGCGGCAAACGGGGCACAAAACTGAAAGCTCCTGAAAAGACAATCTGCGTTATAGACACTAGATATAGGAACAAATAGGAAAGGGAATACAAATATGTTTTTTTGAAGATAAAGATGTTATTACTATAGACCAGGGATCCCCAACCTCTTATACCTGTGAGCCACATTCAAATGGAAAAAGTGTTGGGGAGCAACTTCCTGGGGGTGCAAATAAGAGCTATAATTGGATATTTGGCAGCCTATAGGTGGCTCTGTTTGCATTCAACACTTGCCTTCAAGCCAGAAATTCAAAAATGAGCAACTACTTTGAGGCCACTGGGAGCAACATCCAAGGGGTTGGTGAGCACCATGTTGCTCCTGAGCCACTGGTTGGGGATCACTGCTATAGACTCGGAAAGGGAACGGTTTCCTTGCAGTTGCAGGCATCAGGCTCAGGATGATATGGGACTGTTTGTAACTTACCTCCATCTGCTTCTGTTCTGTACTGTGCTGCGCATAGCGACCCAGGCAGTATGAATGGAAATGGTGGAAACATGGGGTCTTGGTCAGTGAATCCCCCTCCTGTGGATGAAATAGACGGATTTGCATTGTGCAGCTTACGGATACATAGAGCTGAAGAGAAGCCCCTCTTCACCCTGACTCAAGAAGACAGCCCTGCACCCCCATTCTACATGTCACATTGTATCTTTTCTGGCATTTCTCAACCAGTCAAACAGGATCCCTTTTGTACATGTGTTTCTATGCCGCTGCCAAACACAAACATACAAGTAAAAACAATCACAGCCCATTATTGTGCATAAAAAGAAGGATTTGTATCTTACCCGCACATTTGCTCACCTGGAAGTTATATAAGCAGATGACACAATGGCCACGGGGGATATTACTGTCAGTCAGCATCTCCTTTCCTTTCTGCGGAGCAAGAGATATGGTCAGACAAAGAAAAAGTCAAGCATGTTATTTGTCTTGTCTGCCATCAACTTGTCTATTGGGGGAGAAGCAGCATCATATCAGCTAGAAGAGTATTACTGGTGTCTACCCTGTCACTGAGGGGTTCTGCGACCATATAAAGGCACAAGGCTGCAGGCTGAGTTATACAGGGAACTCTTGAGTATCACTCATGTATTATAAGGGATAATGTACCCCCTACTGTAAATGATAAGGATATTAGCAGTCACTGAGGGGTTCTGTGCCCATATAAAGGCACAAGGCTGCAGGCTGAGTTATACAGGGAACTCTGAGTATTACTCATGTATTATAAGGGATAATGTACCCCCTACTGTAAATGATAAGGATATTAGAAGTCACTGAGGGGTTCTGTGCCCATATAAAGGCACAAGGCTGCAGGCTGAGTTATACAGGGAACTCTGAGTATCACTCATGTATTATAAGGGATAATGTACCCCCTACTGTAAATGATAAGGATATTAGCAGTCACTGAGGGGTTCTGTGCCCATATAAAGGCACAAGGCTGCAGGCTGAGTTATACAAGTAACTCTGAGTATCACTCATGTATTATAGGGGATAATGTACCCCCCTACTGTAAATGATAAGGATATTAGCAGTCACTGAGGGGTTCTGTGCCCATATAAAGGCACAAGGCTGCAGGCTGAGTTATACAGGGAACTCTGAGTATCACTCATGTATTATAAGGGATAATGTACCCCCTACTGTAAATGATAAGGATATTAGCAGTCACTGAGGGGTTCTGTGCCCATATAAAGGCACAAGGCTGCAGGTCATGGAATGCTAAGGTGACCTCAAATATCATCATATCTTACAACAGTGTATTTTTTTTTTTATTTATAAAATACACATCAGTATCAGCGAGTCATGTGACACAAATGACACCACTCAGCACTAATTATAACTGACGATATTGCTGAGCACATTTAACAAGGATTGTTGTGTATCACATACATGTATTATGTATCGCGGTTACCTAATTGTACCAACCACACCCGACTGCACCTTCTACAGGAGAAACTGGTTATTAGCAAATTCAGTTCATTAAGTGAAGCATATCTACGCTTTCCAGGAAACAAATCCTATTTTGAAAGAGGGACCGTCATCTATTTCTGTCAATTAAAGAGACTAAGGAAGTATGAGAGCCTATTATATACGGACGGCACAATCACTGCGTGTATAGCTTTCTATAATTATAGACAGGTTCAAGGAAACATTGTTTGAAAATCAAGAATGTGTCAATACATTACATTTCTCTAAATATAGAAGGAATGTGCTGAGAAAAGTTGTTTCAGGCTGATTAATTGAAAATATCTGCAGATTTCTGGTCCCACCCATCTGTCCCCACTTCCTGCTTCCTCCTTTCCCAGGCTGGGGGGGGGGGGGCGACGGTATTCAGCACCCTGCGCTGTAGGCAGTGGTTTAACTAGAGGTTACTGGGCCCCCAAAACATTACCAAACATTCTTGTTCTACCAAGATATATTGAAATTGCTCATTTATTTGGGGCCCCTACACTCCAGAGCCCCCCTGCTGCTTCCTCTATAGTTATGCCCCTAGCTGTAGGATAGGAACCAATCAGCAGCTAGGCTGACCTGATAGAGAACTGAAGCCTGTCTGTGCTTGTGTGACTGCAGGGCTGTGATTGGCTCCTATTGTGCTTCTGGCAGGGACATTTAAAATCTTTTTTTAAAGATAATAATTTTCATTATTGCCTACAAGACTGAAGGGGTTTGTAGTTATTCTATATGTCTGTAGCTCACCTCAATCAGCTCATAGAGAATTGGGCAGCCGACCCCCTGCTCAGCCACGGAGCGCAGAGAGCTGACAATGCTGCAAAGGAAGAGGGAGAGTTCTTTGTTATCTCCAAATCATGAAACATTGGGGAAAATCTAAATTATGGGTATAATGGTTAAAGGTTTTGTTCATCTTTAGATTAATGGTATGGTGAAGAGAGGGATAATCTGAGACAATTTGAAACTGATTTTCATTTTTTATTATTGAATTAGTTTTTTGTTTAGCTGCTCTCCAGTTTGGAATTTCACAGCTATCTGGTTGCTGGGGTCCTAATTACCCTAGCAACCAAGCACTGCTATGAGTAAGAACAGCAGCGCAACCTGGTCACGCTGAGCCCCCCTGCAGGAAAATATTTTGAAAAGGCCCAGCGTAACCGGTTCCTCCTCCCCAACCGCGCTGCACCTCCTGCCCCACTATATTTAAGGTAGGAGTGGGGCGAGGGAGGAGGGACTAAGGTACAGCAGACCACGCGATTATATATATATATATATATATATATATATATAGTTGAGCCACTGAGTGAGAATATGAATAGGAGAGGTCTGAACAAAATGCTAAGTAATCAAGGTTTTCTGGCTTCTGGGTGAGTGACCCACATTTAAAAGTTGGAAACAGTTGGAAGAAGGCGGCAAATAATTCAAAAACTAATAAAAAAACAAGAAATGAAGACCAACTGAAAAGCTGCTAAGAATTGCTAATACTAGAACATAATAAAAGATAATTTGAAGGTGAATTAATCCTATTACTGTCTTTTAAAGTAATGGGGTTGCAGTTATAATCAGGTCTGCAACTGGGGTGGCCGATTTGTACCAAAAGGAGACCCTCGCACTTACCTGTTTATCTGATCATCACACAGGCCTCTGGGGTTTTTCACGCTGATCTCTGGTACCTCTGCCGGATACTGGGAAACAATGCAAAGAACACTAAGTGAGACTTTCCCAATACCCCAAGATGGGATTTCCTACATTGCAGGATGGGGGTAGGTCATTGTACCTGCAACTAACTTGTCAGCTGTACAGGGCCGCTCCTGCCTGCCCCCTCTGGACCCTATGTGGGATTGGGAGGATACAGGCTGAAGGCAGGACAAGAATTAGCGACGTTTTATTTGCATTAATTTTTGTTTACTTTTTAAAAAGCTTAAGTTGCGTTTGGGTGGATGTAGTATTGGATGGAGTATTACAATGATTATATACTTATAGGGGGATATAGGAAGAGTGCTCTTCTAGTTTTTAGACATCCAAGCTCATTTCTGATGCTTCCTGCTTCAGTAAATTAAGCTTTTGCCATTCTACCTGGCCCCATCTGGTACGGAAGGCAGGGGGTGCTAAGGTTTTACATTCATAATATTAGTGTAAAAATATCTAATTTCATTAAATGTAGAAGTCTAATGTAATTTGCACTCTGAGTAATTTTACATTAAGTTATAAGTAGAGTATTATGTGCCCTTTAATATTATTTTGAAAAAGTAGCTCTATAGGTTATTAAATTGAGGGGGGTAAATTTCAACAGCAGGATGTTATTAGTCAAATGGGGTAACACCATCTGAACACAGGTATCAAAAGGAGAGACAGGGAGGGAATTTAGAGATTAGAAGCTTCAAAGAAGGGGTTCCCCTAAAGTGGGCCTGACTCCCCTAGAGGAGTTTAAAGCAATAATTGGGAGCATCAGAATGAGAGCAAAGGGGAACTTAAACCCAAGACCCATGAACAGAAGTGGCAAAGAGTGGACATCACAGTGTCTTCAAATAAGAAGAGGAATTATGGGTGCCATTTTCTGTATCTTCTTCCAGCCTGCCTCTTATGGCTACAGTTTCCCCAAAGAAACACTTCACACTGTATATAGAGGCCTGTAGCCATGACAGTAGGGGGGTGAAAAGATCCAATATGAGAAACGGAGTGGTGATCTGGAGGAGCGGCAGAAGGATTCAGAGTGATCTGGACAATAGGAAATGTTTTTCAAACCTTTGGGGGAAGAGACAGCTCCAGTGTAATTCTGACATACTGTGTTTCTTCATCATGGCCGGTGGCTGGGTGTAGTGTGATGCTAAGAACCACTCTGCAAGCACAAACAGCTCTCATTAGTATATCCCATCCTTAATGCTTGTGCTATAGTACCTACCAACATGTGTCTTGTCATTGGCCAAAAGTAAATAATGAGACCCGGCCACCTAATCCATCTGCCAAGTAGGCACAATAATCTGGCTGCTCAGGAAGACGACTGTGTTTGGCCACTTTAACTACAGTTGGGCTTCTCAGCACCAGTTTAAAGTGTTAAAACTAGATTTGTGGCCTACCCCCAGCCTTACTTTTTACTTACCCGTGTCAGTCACTGACACCTCTTTAGCAATGGCTGCTTAAAGGAACAGTTACACCAAAAAAATGAAAGTGAATTATACTGTAATTACTTTAATACACTGTTGCCCTGCATTGGTGCAACTGGTGTTTTTGCATCTAGTTTATATAAACAAAGCTGCTGTGTAGCCATGGAGGCAGCCATTCAAAGGAGAAAAGCCACAGGTTACTTAGCAGATACCAGATGAAACCCCTTTATATTGTACAGAGCTTATATGTTATCTGCTATGTAACCTCATTTCATTTCTTTGTGTTACTGGTCCTTTAAGCAGTCAAGTCCTGTTCAGGGCAAGGCAAAGATCTGATAGGCTGAAGGGCTACAGTAAAGATGGCCATCCGTCCTTCACACCGATTCAGCAGCTTATCTGTCCATTTATGGGGACCAACAAAGTGCGTACCCGATATCTGCCCTAAAATTGGTCAGATGTTGAACGTATCAGCTCACTGATGCGGCCCTCGCTACGACAGGTCCTATTCCTGTCATTGTAATTCGATCACTTTGACCCAGGTCCAAACGACCAGATAACTCTGATATTGGCCACTTTAGTGTTGTGTCTTTACCTTCCCCCTAAGCACAACATCATCAAATAGGTGCTGAAAAGTTTTATTGACTTTTTCCAACATTATAATACAGTAGAAAGAGGGACTTTCAGTCCCAGTATATAGAAACAAAAAAAATAATTAAGCATAAACGACAAATATTACAGTAGAGAAAGGATATAGGATAAGAAAAAAAAAAAAAAAAAAGAAATTAATAAAATAAACTAAAAGTCGGCGGCTGGGTTTTGTTGCCTTAGATTAAAGGCTTAAAGAAAAGGCTGGTTGCGGATAAAATATTTTATACCTGGATCTATACTAGAGGCCTATAGCTTTTTAAAGTAATACTGACACCTACTGGTAAAAACCTGAAATATGTCAGTAACACTTTAAACCTTTGATGTGAAGGGCAAGGCCCCAGGCTATGGTTACAAGGTGGGAAAATACCCGAGGCATAGTGGGGTGCAAGCTGGGCCTAAAATTAAAAAAATAAATTGCCATATGTGATAATTTACCGTAAATTAATCTACAGCAGTGATCCCCAACCAGTGGCTCAGGGGCAACATGTTGCTCACCACTCCCTTTGACGTTGCTTCCAGTGGCCTCAAAGTAATTGCCCATTTTTACATTTCTGGGTTGGAGGCAAGTTTTGGAAGCCCAGAGACACAGTTTTACACCAAGCAGAGCTTCCTGCAGGCCAGCAGTCCCCATGGGGCTGCCAACAAGTCAATCACAGTCCTTAGTTAGCAGCCCCAGGGATCTTTTTTAATGCTTGTGTGGCTTCTTTTTACATCTGAGTGTGGCTCAAAATTAAAAAAAAACAAACAGGTTGGGGACCCTTGCCCTAGAGTGAGGTGGGAAGCTCCCGTTATCCAGAAAGTTCCAAATTACAGAAAGGCCAATAATAATAAAACAGTACCTGTACTTGATCCCAACTAAGATATAATTACCCCTTATTGGGGGCAGAACAGTCCTATTGGGTTTATTTAATGGTTAAATGACTCCCTTTTCTCTGTAATAATAAAACAGTACCTGTACTTGATCCAAACTAAGATATAATTACCCCTTATTGGGGGCAGAACAGTCCTATTGTGTTTTTAATGTTTAAATAATTTTATTAGCAGACTAAAGGTAGGAGATCCAAATTATAAAAAGACCCCTTATCCAGAAAACCCCAGGTCCCAAGCATTCTGGATAATGGGTCCCATACCTGTACCTATACCATTGTACCATGTGATTAAAGGAATAATGGGAGGTAGATGGGACAGAGTATACAGTGTATACATTTCTGCCCACGTCCCCGCTCCTGAGTGCATGTAGCCCATAATATACTGCTCACCTCTCTCCCCGGCAGATCTGCAGTTCATCGGGGTAAATAGACTCTAGCACCTGTAGCTCCTGTTGCAAGGATCTAAAAGGGAGAAACAACCAGGCATGAGAGGAGGTAATTATTGTTGTTATAATGGATAAAAATCAGACTATCCATGTACTGATTGTAAAGCAATAAACTCGGGGCCCTATAATGAACCAACACAGAGACAATAAATAACCCTCCCTACCCATATATCCATAGTGTCGTGCAGGCGTACTTTGGCCCAGAGGCAGAAGCAAACACTAATAGCAGTTACTGTCTTCTAAGCAGCCGCCCAATATACATTGATATAAGTGTATTTGCTGCTTTAAAGCAGGGTCTGTCTGTCCCTTTCGCTGCCCGTTCTGACTAGAACAACGTAACTGACTTCTGGTACATTGCTTTAAGAGTCAGAACCGGAGGCACTACTGACATTTTCTTTCCTTAGGCAAAAGGTGGAATACACCTCCCCGGCAGAGTAAGATTTAGCTATTCTTAGGGCTCTGGCACACGGGGAGATTAGTTGCCCGCAACAAATCTCCCTGTTCGCGGGCGACTAATCTCCCCGAGTTGCCTTCACCTGCCATCCCACCGGCGACAATGTAAGTTGCCGGTGGGATGGCACATGTCGCGGGCGACTAATCTCCCCTTGTGCCAGAGCCCTAAGAATAGCTAAATCTTACTCCACTCAAAGACTATTTTTGCCTAAGGAAATCAAATGTCAGTAGTGCCTCTGGTTCTGACTCTTGAAACAATGTACCAGAAGACCGTTACATTATTCTAGGAGTCAGAACGAGCAGCAAAAGGGACAGACAGACCCTGCTTTAAAGCAGCAAATACACTTATACGACTAATCTCCCCGTGTGCCAAAACCCTTAGGGTGAAGACACACAGAGCTACTTAGTAGCAGCTACTTTTTCACAGCTACTAAACACAAGAAAATCCCCTGCCACAGACAATACTGAGAATTGCCTCTGCTAAAACACACGTAGAGACAATTATCAGTAAATGATCAGCACTGTCTGTTTTAGTAGCTGCTACTAGTAGCTCCATGTGGCTTCACCCTTAAGGATTTATGACAACAAGGGGGGGCAGCCGGGTTGCCTAGGGCACCGGTCAGCTTGGCTCGCCCCTGCTTATAGATTGTAAGCTCTTTTGTTCAGGGCCCTCTTTACCTCTTGTATCAGTTATTGGTCACTTTGTATGTAATTCTGTATAAACCAACTTATTGTGTTGGGCTTCATAAATACATGTTCATAATTAATAATGAATAAGTTATACTGAGAGAAACACATAACTCATTACAGTCTGCCCTGTTTACAGTCATAACAAACTCCATAAATCCGGCACTCCCTCTAAAAGCTGTTAGACTACAAATCCCATGATCCCCTCGGCTGTGTTTGGAATCCTGGGTGCTGTAGTTTATGGAAACATGTAACCCCTCTACACTAAAAAATCCATAGCCTCTTTCCCATAGCCGGTTACATAAGCCGCCTGCTCTACTCACTCTTCCTCTTCTTCCGCTTCAGCCGCCATGTTGGTACAGGAGAAAAAAAAGATAAGGGAATGTTTCAGTTACGTCATGAAGTATGCGCTGGTTGCCCGGGAAACCCGCATCAAAGCGGAAGTGGAAGGAAGAAGCCAGTTTAGTGGACGGAGAAACTAGCGGAGGAGTTCGGAGTTGAGGTGAAGGAGAGACACCGGCAGGGTAAGGGATAGAAGGCAGAGTGGGTAGTAATGTGTAGTGGGGAGACTGACAGAAGCGCATAGAAGCAACACGGCACTAAGCCATAGCAACCTGTCACATGCTTGTTTTCATTGTTCCACTTGCAGTTGGCCAGTCAAAGCTAATCACTGATTGGCTGCCCAGGGTTGGATGATAAGACCATCTTAAAAGTCAGAAAGTAGAGGGGGAGTTCAAATGGGATAGTGTACTCTGTTTCTGTACAGGTAGGAAAGATGGGCATAGGGGCCCCTTGGAGAGGAAAAAAAGTACTGAAAAGTGCAAAGGGACATGGCAAGGCTTAGCTACACAGTGCAAAAATCTGGTGCAAACTGACATATTTGCCCTATGAATATAGCGCTGTCTGGGCGCCACAGCTCTGTACTGAGATTGCAAGTTAAGGTGGCCATACACCTAGATTGCAAGTTAAGGTGGCCATACACCTAGATTGCAAGTTAAGGTGGCCATACACCTAGATTGCAAGTTAAGGTGGCCATACACCTAGATTGCAAGTTAAGGTGGCCATACACCTAGATTGCAAGTTAAGGTGGCCATACACCTAGATTGCAAGTTAAGGTGGCCATACACCTAGATTGCAAGTTAAGGTGGCCATACACCTAGATTGCAAGTTAAGGTGGCCATACACCTAGATTGCAAGTTAAGGTGGCCATACACCTAGATTGCAAGTTAAGGTGGCCATACACCTAGATTGCAAGTTAAGGTGGCCATACACCTAGATTGCAAGTTAAGGTGGCGATACACCTAGATTGCAAGTTAAGGTGGCCATACACCTAGATTGCAAGTTAAGGTGGCCATACACCTAGATTGCAAGTTAAGGTGGCCATACACCTAGATTGCAAGTTAAGGTGGCCATACACCTAGATTGCAAGTTAAGGTGGCCATACACCTAGATTGCAAGTTAAGGTGGCCATACACCTAGATTGCAAGTTAAGGTGGCTATACACCTAGAGATGCCGATCTTACATGCGACCATTCCCACCCTCCACTGACGTTCAGGGCTGAATCGTCCGATATGGAGGTAGAAACAATAGGATTTCTACCTCCTTCTTCTGATTCAGCCCTTCAATGGCGCCAAATCAAAATCTTTTAACCTGGCTGATCAATGAGTCAACCAATATCAGCAGCCTTCATATTATTGGTGCGTGTATGGCCGGCTTTAGGGAGAGCCATTGGTTACAGGGTGCAGTAAAGCTCTGTAATTACCCCCTGCCTATTGCATTAAATGCAGGGACACCTTGTTGCTGACAGAACTGCCCTTTCCACCTTGCTCCTGTACATTCTACAGTCCCTTTGGGTCTATGCTCAACTCTTGACACAGCAACATCAAAGGAATTCTGGTATAGAAAGGGTTAAACATTTAACCATCATTGTTTTGAGGCATAAATTAACACTTTTTTTAATCCTGGTGACCGTATTCTTGTAAATGATTTTGTCAGATGCACCCCAGTCTTTTGACTGTGTAGGAAAAGATCAGCCCAATAAGACACAGTTGGGTAATTCAGGTGCAGCAGAATTATGCAAGGATATAGATCAAACTAGTCGTCTTCTGCGTGATCTTCAGGTTTATGTTTGTGCCCGCAGGATGGAGAAGTACCACGTCCTGGATCTGATTGGGGAAGGGTCGTTTGGACGAGTCTACAAGGGGCGACGGAAGCACAGCGGGGAGGTGAGGTCCCAGAGTGGCTAACAGAATCTGAATGGTATTACATGATGTTATTACATTCTAGATGTGATAGTGCTTTAGTCAGGGGTGATGGGAAGTTTGGCTAATCTGGTAGCGGTTGGTGGGTAATGTCTGTCGTCTCACAACAATGCCTTTACAAGTCTGGAGTGCAGTCACTCAGGTTATGCTCTAAGAACTGTTCTTAGGGGGTAAGGTTGCATAAAGCTACAACTGTGTTTTGGGTGATAGTTAAAGGAAGGTTTCCTAGAAGGAAAGGTACAATCAGAGGGGAGGGGGGGTGCACCCCCAGTGATTTTACTGCTTACCTGGAACCCCAGGTTGGTGCTCCTGTTAGGAGAAAACAGCACCAGCCCAGGGCACCTGTGAGACAGTGATCCTTTTCCATCTGTCTTTGTTTTCCCGGATCCCGGGAAGCAGCGCAAAGACAGAATAGGATGGCTCTCTCACAGCTACCTCGGGCTGGTGCTGTTTCCTCCTAACAGGAGCAACGGCTGGGGGGTTCAGGTAAGCGATTTCAACATTTTAGGTACCCCCCCAGTAGTTAGGGAAAGTGCCAAGGTTGAATTTTACTCTGCATGACAAGTAGAGAGCAATGAGCTGTGTGATTAATGCTCCACTCTCTGGGGGACCTTAGATTGCAAGCTTTACTGGGGCAGGGCCTGATGGGAGTGATGGTCAAGGCCTTGGTGCTATATACATAAAGAAGAATTACAAGTCATCAGCTTTTTCTCATTCTGTAGGTTGTGGCTCTGAAATTTATCCCTAAAGTCGGGCGTTCAGAGAAGGAACTGAAAGGGTTAAAAAGAGAGATTCAGATCATGAGAGATCTGAGACATCCCAACATTGTGCGCATGCTAGACAGCTGTGAGACTGAAAGAGAGGTAAGTGACAGACCATAAAAGAGAAAGCCATAAGACATGTGAGTTACCTGTTGCCTTGGGAGGCCCTAACCCCATTATATAGGCTGTATTTTAGCTTTCCACGTTGCATGACCGTATTATTTCTTCAGGTTGTCGTGGTTACCGAATATGCTGAAGGCGAACTGTTTAAAATCTTGGAGGATGATGGGCACTTTCCTGAAGAGCTGGTAGGTACTTTTAAAGGGCTTTACTGTGAACTGTTAGGGGCACATTAGCCACTCCCAACAAATCTCCTGTACTGCGGGTAAGCAATCTCCTCCAAATTCCTCCCTACTAGAGATAATGTAAATATCCAGTGCATTATCACCAGTCAGAAGGCATTTGGGGTAGATTAGTCACCTGTAGTAGAGGAGATTTATTGTGTGCGACTAATGTCCTCGTGTGTCAGGGTCCATATTGGGTTCTTTGCAATTTTAGTACTGTTATAAATAATGGAAATCCATGGACCACATTGTGCTTAATCTCTCTCAAAGACATCTACTACTACTGTCTACTTAACAAAAAAGGGAACGTTGTGCGGCGGCGGTGTAGTGAGGTTGTGACCACAGAATACATATAGACAACAACTAGAGCCCCTCTGCACTCACCCATTACCAATATATATATATAGGGCATTAAGGCATTGTGTGCATTAAGCTACCAAGATATGCCCTCCCCTTTTATTATTATTATTTATATAGCGCCATCAGTTTACGCAGCACTTTACAGAACAGACGGGTACAAAAGACAGAACAGTTAACATGTACATATAAACAATTCACAAATATGGTTTGCAGTTACATTGGATGAGGATCGGAGACACTAGGGGGAGGGCCCTGCTCGCAAGAGCTTACATTAAGCTAAACAAGGATTGTGTGTCCATATATTGCAATATACTTCAAGCTAGCCAACTAAGTCAAAGTCATCCCCTCTGGCCAGTCCTACACTCACTTTTATCTGAATTATTATGACTTCTACTGGGGTAGAATTCTTAATGAATCAGATAAGTACATGTAGGACTGGCTAGAGGGGATGAATTTGAGGTAGGGCATATCTTGGCAGCTTAATGCATATATATATATATATATATTGATAATGGGTGAGTGCAGAGGGGCTCTTACTGTTGTCTCTAATGAACAGCCATTTCTATACTCATGTCTACATTCTGCTCATTCCTTGGCTTTGATGTATCTAAAGCCTGAGCTATTTCAGCTTGTTGGTACCTGATAGATAATTTTCTACTCTTTCAAGGTGAGGGATATTTCTGCCCAGCTGGTGTCAGCCCTCTATTACCTGCATTCTCACCGGATCCTGCACAGAGATATGAAACCTCAGAACATTTTGCTCAGCAAAGATGGCACAGTCAAGCTCTGTGACTTTGGGTGAGTGTCAGAGCAGCGTGGGGATCTGAGTCTCACTCAGGGATGTTCCTGTGGTTTCATGAGTGCTCTTTCTTTGTATTATATAAAGCAGTTAGTCTGTAGTTCATGTAGGCAGGGCCGCCATCAGAAATCACGGGGCCCCTTACAACAAAATTTTCTGGGCCCCCCCCTCCTCCCACACCCCCCCAATGACCCCTCCCATCAGTACAAAGGACACACAGACAGGGTCGTCTAAAACATTGGTGGCCAGGGCCCCCTAAAACATTGGTGGTCCTCCCCAAGTGTCCTCATACTATGGCCCGCTCCGCTCTGCATCCTCCAGCTCCCCTCTCCCCACTGCGTCCTCCAGCTCCCTGCTGCGTCCTCCGGCTCCCCTCTGCGTCCTAACTTTAAGGTTGTGCCCCATGTGTACTGACATCACACATACACATGGGGCTTGACCAATCGGATTACCCGCTGACCACCAATGACAGGACCCGTAATTATTTAAAGGAGGCCCGAGCTAAAAAACTGAAAAACTAAATCACGGCCGGGCCCCCTTAAAAGCGAGAATCGTCCGGGCCTGGGACGACTGTACCCCCTGATGGCGGCCCTGCGTGTTTTCATGTCCAGTCCAGTTTGCCAGTCACTTACACATGTGCAGGTTATTTGTTTTAATTCTTATTCCAATGTTTGTTTCCCTCAGGTTTGCACGGGAGCTCAGCCTGGATACTCTCATGGTGCGCTCTATAAAGGGGACTCCCCTGTATATGTCTCCAGAGCTGATTCTTGAGCGTCCATACGACCATCGCTCTGACCTCTGGGCCTTAGGGTGTATTGTGTATGAACTCCTAGTTGGGACGCCTCCATTTTACGCACATAGCATCTTCCAGTTGGTCAGCATCATTACCCAGCAAGCCGTGCGCTGGCCACGCGGAGTTTCTCCGGAGTTGACGGTACGAAGGGAAGTTAGAAATAATGGGAAACTGGGTCATTGCCAGTACTGCATTTTTTAAAAATACATTGAATGGGCAGACCCAAGTATTTTGGGAGATATTTGTGATAGCAGCTTTCTGTTCAGCATCTACAGTATGAATTATGTTTTTTCAGGAAGCCAATTCCTGTGTAGCAATTTCTTCCCCTAAATCACATGGTTTGCTGTCTGGCTAGGGGTACTGGTTTTTGTATTTTAATCATATTTGCTTTTTTTCCAGAATTTTTTACAGGGTCTTCTCACAAAGGATCCTGCTGTCAGGCTTTCATGGCCAGAACTGCTGAGGCATCCATTTATCAAAGATCAAGTAGTAGGTAAGAGTCAGACTTAAAGGGGTTGTTCACCTTTGTTTTTACTTTTATTATGATACAGGGAGACAATTTGTACTTGGTCTTCATTTTTTATTATTTGTGAAAAATAAGAGAATGTAACCTAAGAGGAAAAAGGATTTTTGGAAGGTATCTAAGGGACTAGATTGGCACGCTGGTCATTTTATTGCCACCATATCTAAATCTATGAATGAAACCAACCTGTAAGATTGATAAGAAATGGGATAATGGGACCTAGAGGGACCTGTGAAATGAAGAAAATGAAAGGGGGGCAGGAGCTACAGGGGAACTCATTTTAGGATTGAAAGTAATGATGTTCTTTGACTAAAACATACACTGGGTGTGTTTATCTAGAACTATGTAGTTATTATTATTAATCTGTTTTTATACCTTGTGCAATAAATTAGCCCCTATCCCTGGTGAACTCCATAAGGCCCCTAAATTCATTTCCCAATGTCTTGCCTGTCTGTCTTTTAGTAGTGGAGGAGAATGCCAACAACAGTCCCTTCACTTCCCCTCTGACTGAAGAACAGCAGCAGCTAAGGAACCAGCTGTGTGAGAATGCAGGGCAGAGCAGCGTGCACTCTCGTATACTGAGCAAGGCTCGCCAGCGCGTGGCCAAGAGAAAGGAGAAGCCTGTCGTATGTAACCTGCATGTACAGAGTTTTCCCCCCCCCCCAGTAAGGCACATGTAGATTCATCCCCCCTTGAGGCACACACAGATCCATCCTTCTTACCCTGTACCTGTGAGGCCCTCCCACCTATGCAGATCCATCTTCCCCCTTCAGTAGCATCCAAAACTCCACATGTGCCCCCCCAACACACACAAATCCATCTTCTTTCCCAACACATCACTTTTATCCCAGATACCTGCCACTAATACCACCCATCTTGCTATATAGAGAAAACAACCAGAGAATGGCCAACAGGCTCCAGCTCCAAGAATCTCAGGCACCAAGTTTTCTCCACCAACCCCAAGGTAAGTGTCTTCCCCAGAGCAGCCCAGAAAAACAGTTACAAAAATACATAAGGATTCTGCCAGTCGGTCCATATCTCCATGCTCATTTTGCCCATGCTTATTTCAGGGAGCATCGGATCTCAGAGGACTACGACCGAGAATTCTCCCTGGAGAAAAGCGTGAGAGGCAGCATTCAGAAAGTACGGCTGGAAAATGAGGTAAACTTGATATATACATCAAATTCACAATTGATTTGATGTATAATGTAGATTTTAAGACTATTTGAATTGGTCTTTTTTTTTTTTTATTTCTTTCTTTTCTGCCATGCTATTGCCTGAAATGTAAAAATGCTAAATTGTGTAGAGAGAAAAAAATACGTCACACCCAATATATAGGTCTCTAACACTAACAGTAAGCACTAAGCTGTTTGGTGCCGTGTAAATTGGAACTTGTTTTTGGTTTCCTTCCCACAGGACAGTGACGACGAGTGGGCTGTGATGCTGGAAGCCACTGACCCCTCGGTAGCTCAGATCAGTACCCCCTTCCTCCTTCTGCAGGACAGCAGCTTCCGGCAGCGAGTAAAAAGCCGATTGCAAGACTGTTGCCCACTGGTGAGTTTGCCAACCATCTACCTTGCACATACATATACTTAACTAGTACACTCTGGTAGTCCATGCAGTAACAGGGTGGATACCCAGAAGGACCCTCATTTAGTAAAGTGCGGATTACTCCAAGTTCAGAAGAACAGAGCATGCTTACAGAGATCTTAGTCAGTAACATGGTGGATACCCAGATTCTTAGCCACTAAGTCAATAATAGAACTGGTACTCTGAAAAATATATGGTCAGATGTATCACTAACCGATGTGTTACTAATAGATTGAATACTCAAACTAATACTCCAGCAGTAACAGAGTAAGTATTCAGACAGATATTCCGGCAGTAACAGTGGATACTCAGACTAATACTCCAGCAGTAACAGAGTAAGTACTCAGACAGATCCTCTGTCAGTAACATATTGAATACTCAAACTAATACTCCAGCAGTAGCAGTGGATACTCAGATTAATACTCCGGCAGTAACCAAGTGGATATTCAGACTAATACTCCAGCAGTAACCAAGTGGATACTCGCACTAATACTCCGGCAGCAACAGGGTGGATACCCAGACAGATCCTCTGTAACAGGGTGAATACTGAAATAGATTTTTGGTTCATAACAAAGTGGATCTTGAGACAGCTCTTTGGTTAGGAGAGAAGAAATATTGAGACAACCCCTCATTCAGTGATTACTCAGACACAGCCTCAGTCAGTAACAGAGTGGATACTCAGACTAATACTCTCTGGCAGTACGGAAGTAACAGAGTGAATACCTAGACTAATACAGAGTGAATACTGAAATAGATTTTTGGTTCATAATTAAAGTGGATATCAAGATCAATGTTTGGCTAGGAGAGGAGAAATACTGAGACAAACCCTCAGTCAGTAGATACTCAGACATTAGTCTGCAGTAACAGCAGTAACAGAGTGAATACCTAGACTAATACATAATCAATACTGATACAGAATTTTTGTTCATAACAAAGTGGATCTTGAGACGGCTGTTTGGTTAGAAGAGCAACCCCTCACTCAGTGATTATTTAGACCCATCCTCAGTCAGTAACAGAGTGGATACTTTGACTAATACTCCAGCAGTAACAGAGTGAATACCTAGGCTAATACAGAGTGAATATTGATACAGATTTTTGGTTCATAATAAAAGTGGATCTTGGCTGTTTGGTTAGGAGAGAAGAAATACTGAGACAGCCCCTCATACAGTGATTACTCAGACCCACCCTCAGTCAGTAACAGAGTGGATACTGCCTTATTTCCCTCAATGGCTGGCTACTTCGGTCATAGGTTTCTCTGGAAGCTGCTTCCCGTCTCCGCCCAGCTCTGCGTGTCACCTGCAACCTCCTGACGTCTGGCTGTGACCCGGCTTTGCTTTCTGACCTGTGCACAGAACTCCAATTACCGCAGTTTCTTCTGAAAGTCATCAACCAATCACTACACACAGATCTGAAGCAGGTCAGAGTTACCACATCTCCCTTGTCCATAGATATGCCTACTGCGATTCCTACCTAACGTTACCATCTCTTTGCTGATACGCACTCCATCCAACTACAAGATCTCTTCTGATGTCCTTATATTTTACGCACGTTTCCTTGAACTAAATGACATCACTGAGTTTAATTTATAGTTTAATTTTCATCATTAAAGCAGAATTGGTGTATGGGCATGACTGTCCCACTACAGGGGAAGGTCGGAGAGCACTGATTTAGGCAGTTTCCATAATATAAGTTAGGAGATACTTTGCACCAAGAAAATGCAGTATATTGACTCATTACAATGAGGTTTCTTACTTAAGGCAGGATACTAGCAAGGTAACAGTAGTTGTGCATGTAATAATAATTACCAAGCCTTTGACCTATCTGTAATAGCCATGTTCCTTATTTCTTCTATATACTTGTGTACTTGCAGCACCCCTGGGCCGTCTCCTTCCTGACTGATCTTTTTGCTTTACTGAATTCATATTACCATTTCAAACGACACCCAGAATCCTCCAGGTGAGAGAAAGATGTCCAACTAATACTGACAACATCTATTAATAATAAATATTAATGTCAATACAGGAATACTGTTATGGGAAAACATGTTTTTTTAAAAATCCATTTAAATTTCCCATGGGGCTAGCCATATTCTTCATTTCCCAGGGTGCCACAGCCATGTGACCTGTGCTCTGATAAACTTTAGTCACACTTTACTGCTGCGCTGCAAGTTTGAGTGATATCCCCCCCCCCCCCCCCCCCAACAACAATGGGAAGGGAGCAAGATAGCAGCTCCCAGTAGGTATCAGAATAGCACTCAATAGTAAGAAATCCAAGTCCGGCTTGGGACTCCTCCAGTTACATGGGAGTAGGAGAAACAGTAGGTTAGCTGAAAGCAGTTCTAATGTGTAGCTCTGGCTCCTTCTGAAAGCTCAGACGTTTGGCACAATGCACTGAGATAGTGCCTACAGCTAAAAAATATAAATTTGTTAGTTCAAGAATAAAAGTTTAAATGGCAGAGTGAATTATTTGCTATGTAAACAGTGTAATTTAGAAATAAAAAAGTACCCCATAAAAATCATGACAGTATCCCGTTAAGTCAGGGTTAAAATGTATAAGTGGATAAGTTACTCTAAATAAGTATAAAGAAAAGTAATAGCACCCTAAGCACAAGCCATAGTGCCAAAGGGTTATGAGAAAGAGACCCAGATACAGATAATAGGATTGTGCCTGACAGAGACACAGATAAGAGGCATATATGAACCACATGAATTCTCTCCCTTCTCTTCTGCAGCAGTCTTCAGGCTTGTGAAGGCCTTTTCCTTGGAGTGTTGGATTTCCTACTCTCTGGTCCTCAAGAAGGAGACACTACATTACAGGAGCTGGGGTTGCAGGTAGGCTTCTGGCTTATAGGGGTTGTTCACCTTTGAGTTAACTTTGGAGTTATTACAGCTGGTTACATCTGGTTGCTAGGGTCCAAATTACCTTAGCAGCCAGGGAGTGGCTTGATTGAGAGACTGATATATGACTTGGAAAGGACTGAAGAGAAAAAAAAAGTTATAAAAAATAACAATAAAACTGTAGCCTCAAACAGCAATAGCTTTTGGCTGACATTTTGAAAGCTACAAAGGTTTTAAAAGAAGGCAAATCATTCAATAGTCAAAAACTATAAGAAATAAATAATGGAGACCAATTGAAAAGTTGCTTAGAATGGATCATTCTATAACATACTAAAAGTTAAATTAAAGTTGAACAACCCCTTTATTCTTCCACTGCCAGTTCTACCCTCTCACCCTCCCCTAACTCTGCCCCATTTATCTTTCTCTGCCTCGTAGTGCCTGGTGTCTCTCTGCGAGAGTGCAGACTGCAGTCCTGTCCCAGAGTGTGAGAAAGTCTACAACATGTTGCAGTCTGAGCACAAAGGGCTCCTTGACAAGATCATAGCAAGATCCCAGCCCCCCATTGCTAAAAGATCTGCAGGTAACTGAGCTTCAGAGGTCCAAGCAACCACATTTATGAATGAGTGTTACCATTGCTCTAACTTGCACTTCTATACACATATATTGTAGGTGTCACAGAGCCGGATTACTCCGCAGGGGAGCGACTGGCAGGTTTTTACACCGAGGCTCTGGCGTCTCTGTGTGACATCCCTCCATCCGGAGAGCACCGAAGACTTAAAGAGAATGTATGTCTTTGCCTCTGGCCTCTGTCTGTCTCTTACTAACCTTGCCCTGTTCCTCTGATTTCTCTTGCACTCTCTTAACAGGTCTCTTTATACGTCTCGGAAAAATTGCTCTCTGACATGGGTTGTCTCTTTGACAGTTTTGTCACCAGCCTTCAGCACTCGCACTGCACTCTGAGCCGTTTGAAGGTAATACTATAAACGAGATATAACTTAAGGATTTAGGAACATCCAAAGAGTTTGCTCTTATCTGATTGGTTGGGAAGCCATAGATCAGCAGCCAATGGGTTATGACCTGGGCGATGTTGCTTTCTCTTTGCAGGTCCTGTATTGCTGCTGTCACGTCAGTCTTGACCTATGCAAGCGCCTTGTAAGCAACAGTTGTGCCTTACAGTGTATCATTTCTCTTCTGGAGGGAGAGGTAGGTGCTGAGCCAAGGAAATTCTGCATTTGCAGCCAATGGCTGAACAGATTGTGCCGTGGATACAAGGGGTCTTTCTGTTCCAGGTCTCTGCGTGGGATGCCTCCATGATTCACACAGCGGGGCAAGCTCTCTTTCTGATGTCTCTTCTTGTCCTGCGCTTACAGTCTCTCCCACCACAGTGAGTGTCTAACAGATTGCCACCCCTTTTGTTCTTCTTTAATAGCAAACAAATAACAATAATCTTTTCTCATTCCAGAATGTCCCGTATGACGCTCTTACTTCTACGTCTCCTTACATGTGATTTGCCTTCTGTTGTGGTGAGTTTCCCTAGGGGTCCTTTTACGATATTGGCACCCCAAGCCCCCACTGTCACCATGTTCTTATTTATGCCTTACTAATTGGCCTTCACTTCCCTTTGTATTAGCCCAATAAAAACATCAAAGAAACAATAACACCAAAAAAGCCGATGAGCAGCCATGGGGGCAGCTATTCAAGCTGAAAAATAAGCGAAAGGCACAGGTTACATAGCAGATAATGGATAAGCTCTGTTAAATACAATGGTGTTTTACAGATCTATACCTCCATTGCTGCATAGCAGCTTTGCTTTTAAAAAACCTAGTGTGAAGGAATATGTCTATGAAGATTCTCATTCATCCAGGTCATGATATACAGTATCTAGTAGAATTAACTGGACTTTTCTGAGTTTTTAACTCCTATTGTGTTATAATAAGCTCATCGTACCCTAACAAGTAGCTAGATGGAGGTGTAGCCTAACAGCCTGGGGGTTGAGCCAAGACTTTATTATCTCCTTATTATGGGAAATAATTTCCTTGGTTTTCTCATATTCGACACAGTGTGATCGCAGATTTCTGTGCCAATGTGATTATCTCTAAATTCTGAAGGGAAATTGAAGGATATAGTTGCCCTTTAATCCATTCCACAACCCTTCAGTCTATGTCTGTCCTATCTTTCTGCTTTGCCCCTGGGCAGGTTTCCTCTACAGCCCTAACCTGTGCCATCCAAGACTGCGGGGTGCCCATTGCACTATCCCAGGACAACCTGATCTGTGCCATAAGAAGCGCCCTTGCCGACACTCCACAAGTAAGACAAGCCATTATAGCCGCTGCTCTGGCCTCTGTTTATTTCTAGCCAGCTTGCCTGTTAGTAACCTTAATGCAATATGGTGTTTTTTCAGGAAATATGTCCACCTCTCGGCTCTGGAACGTTTGACTGGGTTTTTCACTTCTTACAGCAGCAGCTGAACCAGGTAACATGGACGATTTACTAGGATAAATGATAAATTGCAACTGTTGCAACCAATCAGCCATTCACTTGTAACACTTTATTAAAAGTGGCAATTGCTACCATAGTTTTATGGTATCTCTCTGTACAGGCTATGAGCAAACTTAGGGGGCTGTTCCTGCTGAATTGTGCTTAGTACAGGGGAATCCCTATGTGCCATAGTTTTATGGTATCTCTCTGTACAGGCTATGAGCAAACTTAGGGGGCTGTTCCTGCTGAATTGTGCTTAGTACAGGGGAATCCCTATGTGCCATAGTTTTATGGTATCTCTCTGTACAGGCTATGAGCAAACTTAGGGGGCTGTTCCTGCTGAATTGTGCTTAGTACAGGGGAATCCCTATGTGCCATAGTTTTATGGTATCTCTCTGTACAGGCTATGAGCAAACTTAGGGGGCTGTTCCTGCTGAATTGTGCTTAGTACAGGGGAATCCCTATGTGCCATAGTTTTATGGCATCTCTCTGTACAGGCTATGAGCAAACTTAGGGGGCTGTTCCTGCTGAATTGTGCTTAGTACAGGGGAATCCCTATGCTGCCATAGTTTTATGGCATCTCTCTGTACAGGCTATGAGCAAACTTAGGGGGCTGTTCCTGCTGAATTGTGTTTAGTACAGGGGAATCCCTATGCTGCCATAGTTTTATGGCATCTCTCTGTACAGGCTATGAGCAAACTTAGGGGGCTGTTCCTGCTGAATTGTGCTTAGTACAGGGGAATCCCTATGCTGCCATAGTTTTATGGGATCTCTCTGTACAGGCTATGAGCAAACTTAGGGGGCTGTTCCTGCTGAATTGTGCTTAGTACAGGGGAATCCCTATGCTGCCATAGTTTTATGGTATCTCTCTGTACAGGCTATGAGCAAACTTAGGGGGCTGTTCCTGCTGAATTGTGCTTAGTACAGGGGAATCCCTATGTGCCATAGTTTTATGGTATCTCTCTGTACAGGCTATGAGCAAACTTAGGGGGCTGTTCCTGCTGAATTGTACTTAGTACAGGGGAATCCCTATGCTGCCATAGTTTTATGGTATCTCTCTGTACAGGCTATGAGCAAACTTAGGGGGCTGTTCCTGCTGAATTGTGCTTAGTACAGGGGAATCCCTATGCTGCCATAGTTTTATGGTATCTCTCTGTACAGGCTATGAGCAAACTTAGGGGGCTGTTCCTGCTGAATTGTGCTTAGTACAGGGGAATCCCTATGCTGCCATAGTTTTATGGTATCTCTCTGTACAGGCTATGAGCAAACTTAGGGGGCTGTTCCTGCTGAATTGTGCTTAGTACAGGGGAATCCCTATAGTTTTATGGTTTCTGTAGGAGAAAACTGAAAGGTGCCATCACTGCTGTGAGATGGGCTCCAGTTAATGTTAATAGCACATTTACTGTAATGCCACACAGTGCCCCCTGCTGGCAGTCTAAGAGACAAGGGCACCAAACAGAGTCAAAACAGGAAAATGTGGAAATTGCAAATGTAAGAACAGAGTATAAAAGTTCTTTTTGGGAACCCATATCACTGCATAATGAAGAACCATTGCAGGAAGCTGAATAACCAAAGAGAATCCTGGTCTCTGTCTCTCTCAGGAGGAAGCGCTGTCTCTGGCTGTCTCTGAAGAGGGTGCTTTTCTCTGGCACCGGCTATCAGTGCTGCTGCAAGTTTCCCACCAGAGGCCACGTTTAGAAGGAGACACGCCGCGGGAGAACGAGTGCTCCAAGCCAGATTGGAACCTGCTTTCTGTGAGGGGTAAGTGGGGAAGGGGCAAGGACTAGCCAGCAGGGCTCCACCCCAGTATGAGCATTTACTCCTCCCACCAGTTGTGCTCATCTAACATTATGGTGATTGGAGGACTAACTGCCATGTCTCTCACCAGGTATTGTGAGCTTTCTGGAGTTGTCTCTTCTGACTTCTGTGCGAGACCCCGATCGCTTTCTGTCCCTTCTGGCCCACCCTGACAGCATCGCCATGGCCGCAGTGAACCGCTTACTGACCCCCAGCTTCTTGGCACATGTCTCTGAGGCGTAAGTAACAGAAATACATGGGGAAAAAAGGGTAAGGCAAAGTAAAGGTGCGCATACACCTTCAGATCAGCTCGCTTGGCAGTGTCGCCAAGCGAGCGGATCTTCTCCCGATATCCCCACCTACGGGTGGGCGATATCGGGAGAATCCAGGCTAATTCGATCGTTTGGTCCCAGGGCCTACGGGTATAGGCAAAGTCGGTCCGAGGACCGCATCAACAAGCCGATGCGGTCCCCGATTCGACTAGATTTTTTAACCTGCCCAATCGAGATCTGGACGATTTCAGGCCAGATATCGGTTGGGCAGACCCGTCGTTAGTGCCCATACACGGGCATAAGGGACCAATATCGGCAGCTAGAATCGGCCCGTGTATCGGCACCTTAACTTAGACTTGTGACTTCGCTGTCTTATTTCCAGGCTGAGCCATATCTACTGCCCACACTATATTATTATTATGGGATTTTCCTGGTCTCTATATTATGGGATTTTCCAATAGTCTCCTCCGTTACAGTTGCAACAGCTGCGGATGGGACGAATCTGACACCATCTCCGAGATAGTCATTCTTGTCTGCCAGCTGCTGTGCATCCCGTTCTCCGTTGAGACCCCTACGGAAGCACTGAGAGAGATCCTGCAGTCTCTAAGGGAGCATCAGACTGTTACATTGCTACTGAAGGTGAGGCCAGGAGGTATGAAGTAGTCTGAACTGGGAGTGTGTATGTTCCCCCCCCCCCCCATGCTTGTGTTGGTTTCCTCCCACACTCCAAATACGTACGGGCAGATTCATTGGCTCCTTATGGGTGAATAGGATAGGGGCCTTCAATTGTAAGCTCCACTTACATCTCTGTAACTCGCTGCTGAATGTCTGCACTATATAAATATAGATAATAATATAAAATGTTTCCTCCATGCAGTGCACCTTGTCCCTCTCGCAGCTGATACCAATATCATATCTCTCTCTTCCAGACATGCTGCCATCTGCCGCAGTCTCTTGCAGAGTTGCCCGTCTCTCTCGTATGCCGCCTTGTTCTCATGGAACCTGACTTTCTGGCTGAATTCTCCCAGGCAGTCACCTCCTCCGATGACCTGGCCATCTGGCTGGGCAATGCTCTGCATTCTGGACAGGACAGTCTGACCTGTGACTTGCTGTCAGTTTTTAGTCACCTGATCAGAGTGTCTTCGTCTCATTTGCCGCTGCTACAGAGGATTGTGGGCGACTGGGAAGAGCTCCTCTCCTGGCTCCTTCAGGCGTCTGAGTCCGGCCTGAGAGCCGCAGCGTGCACACTGGCAGGGAATCTGGCACGACTGGGGGAAACTCTGCCCCAGTCCTTTGTGAAGAGACTGCTGGACTGCCTGTCGGACAGGGATGCCAGAGTCAGACGCTCTGCCGCTTTTGCCATGGGGAACACAGCATTCCATGGAGCCAAAGGAAACATTTACAACCCGTGGGTGTCCACTGCAGCATCTAAGTTCCTGACTCTCCTGAGAGACCCCCAGTCAAAAACCAGAGCTCATGCTGCAAGTGCTCTTGGGAATTTGGGAAGTGTTTTAGGGGAAGGGGGGCAGACATCTCCGTTGATGTTAAAGGTCCCACAGCTTCTGTTGCAGTCGGCGTGCACAGACCAAGAACAGACAGTCCGACTCGCATCTGTGATTGCGCTGCGCAGCCTGAGTGAAACGCCCAACGTGCGGCAGGTGGGCTGTCTCGCAATTCCACTCACTGTCTCTTTGCTTCTCTGTGTTTGTTTCCAGCTGCACAGTGTCTCCCATTTGGTGTTCCATTCATGTTTACAAATGGGTTTCTGTTCTCTTTTTCCCTATAGTTACAAGCTGTTGTTTTGTTTTTCAGCACCTAAAGTCTCTGAATGCCGGGGAAAAACTTTCTTCCTCTCTCAGTAGCGAGTCTGAACATCGTTCCCCGAGGAGCGGGACAGTACCCTGGGCACATCACTGCGAGAAACTGCTCCATCTACTGAGAGCACCGGAGTTCTCCTGACTTACTCTGCAATAGACTTTTCATCTACTGAGAGCACCGGAGTTCTCCTGACTTACTCTCCAATAGACTCTCCATCTACTGAGAGCACCGGAGTGCTCCTGACTTACTCTCCAATAGACTCTCCATCTACTGAGAGCACCAGAGTGCTCCTGACTTACTCTCCAATAGACTCTCCATCTACTGAGAGCACCGGAGTGCTCCTGACTTACTCTCCAATAGACTCTCCATCTACTGAGAGCACCGGAGTGCTCCTGACTTACTCTCCAATAGACTCTCCATCTACTGAGAGCACCAGAGTGCTCCTGACTTACTCTGCAATAGACTTTCCATCTACTGAGAGCACCGGAGTTCTCCTGACTTACTCTCCAATAGACTCTCCATCTACTGAGAGCATCAGAGTGCTCCTGACTTACTCTGCAATAGACTTTCCATCTACTGAGAGCACCGGAGTTCTCCTGACTTACTCTCCAATAGACTCTCCATCTACTGAGAGCATCAGAGTGCTCCTGACTTACTCTCCAATAGACTCTTCGTTTACTGAGAGCACCAGAGTGCTCCTGACTTACTCTCCAATAGACTTTCCATCTACTGAGAGCATCAGAGTGCTCCTGACTTACTCTCCAATAGACTCTCCATCTACTGAGAGCACCAGAGTGCTCCTGACTTACTCTCCAATAGACTCTTCATCTACTGAGAGCACCGGAGTGCTCCTGACTTACTCTCCAATAGACTCTCCATCTACTGAGAGCACCGGAGTGCTCCTGACTTACTCTCCAATAGACTCTCCATCTACTGAGAGCACCGGAGTGCTCCTGACTTACTCTCCAATAGACTCTTCGTCTGCTAAGAGCACCGGAGTGCTCCTGACTTACTCTCCAATAGACTCTTCGTCTGCTGAGAGCACCGGAGTGCTCCTGACTTACTCTCCAATAGACTCTTCGTCTGCCGAGAGCACCGGAGTGCTCCTGACTTACTCTCCAATAGACTCTTCGTCTACTGAGAGCACCAGAGTGCTCCTGACTTAGTCTGCAATAGACTTTCCATCTACTGAGAGCACTAGAGTGCTCCTACCTTATTCTGCAATATACTCTTCATCTACTGAGAGCACTAGAGTGTTCTGCAGTAGACTCTTTATCTGCTGAGGGTACAAATGTGCTCCTGACTTAAGGTTGCTATACACTATAAGATCCACTTGTTTGGTGAGGTTGCCAAACATGTAGATCTTTCCCCTGATATGCCCACCTAAGGTGGGCAATATCGTTATAACCCTAGGGCTTAATAATTGCATTACAATGAAGGCAATAGGAGCCGCATCAGTGAGCCAAAGCAGTTCTCGGTCAGAGAGGAAAATCAAGCCTGCCCCATCGATATCTGACCGATTTTTGGTCAGTGAGGCCCATCGAAGGGCCCCATACACGGGCAGATAAGCTGCTGGATCAGTCTGAATCGGAAGCCTAAATTTGCCCATGTATGGCCACCTTTACTCTACAATAAACACTCTATTTGTTTTGCAATAGATTCTCCATCTTTACTCACTATAGATTGTTCATCTACCAAGAGCAGTAGAGTATGTATACTCGACTTACTCTGCAATAGATTCTTAAGCTGCTCAAAAGGACCAAAGTGCGATCTTTCCACCAGCGTGCTCCTGGTTATCGAACAATGGATTCTCCATTTTCTAAAATCATCAGAGTGCCCCTGACTTACTCTGCACTGGATTCTCCATCTACTGAGAGCACAAGTGTTTTTTAAATAATTCTTCTACAGACAGAGGAAAGACACTTGCCACTGACGCGCCCTCACGTGACTGTATATTGAATTTTGTTATGTGCCGAGGTGTTTTTGTATGAATATTAGCTGGGTTGGATAAGTGAGCACTGGGTGAAGTTGTGCCTTGCCGTAGAACTAGCACTCTCTGTAAAGCCTGACAGTGGTAATTTGTACCACTGCTGTTTTGCAATCTTCAAAATAAAATATTTATTTTTTGATGTGAAATTGAGTATTGTTTGGGAAATGTGATTTTAGCGTTGTTCTTTTCATTGCATCTACATTTTTTTTATTTGCTTAGTTGGGAAAGAGTAGTGATGGGATGGAAAAGTGTGTGTGCCCATCTAACAAGCACTTGCGCCTCCGGAAAAAGTGCAGCACAGGGGGCACAGGCGAGCCCTTTCCTTACCACTTGCCGTAGGACCCATAGGTCAGGTGGTAAGGACAGGTTTGAATGACTGGCAAGTTAGGGAAGCCTAACACCCATCTCAGTTTGATGCCTAACCCAGGCCATACATAGTCGCAGGTCTCTGCTCTCCAAGATGGAGCACCTAGGCCCCTTTTGTCTGTATGTAACAATTTTCCTAATGTACAAAAAAACAGATGCCCTGCTGCAATCAATGGGAAGGCTTTAGGGGGGCACAGTTGGGGACACTGGGAAGGCTTTAGGGGGGCACAGTTGGGAACACTGGGAAGGCTTTAGGGGGGCACAGTTGGGAACACTGGGAAGGCTTTAGGGGGGCACAGTTGGGGACACTGGGAAGGCTTAAGGGGGCACAGTTGGGAACACTGGGAAGGCTTTAGGGCGGCACAGTTTGGGACACTGGGAAGGCTTAAGGGGGGCACAGTTGGGAACACTGGGAAGGCTTTAGGGCGGCACAGTTTGGGACACTGGGAAGGTTTAAGGGGGGCACAGTTGGGAACACTGGGAAGGCTTAAGGGGGGCACAGTTGGGAACACTGAGAAGGCTTAAGGGGGGCACAGTTGGGAACACTGGGAAGGCTTAAGGGGGGCACAGTTGGGAACACTGGGAAGGCTTAAGGGGGGCACAGTTGGGGACACTGGGAAGGCTTTAGGGCAGCACAGTCGAGAACACTGGGAAGGCTTTAGGGCGGCACAGTTGGGAACACTGGGAAGGCTTTAGGGGGGCACAGTTGGGAACACTGGGAAGGCTTTAGGGCAGCACAGTCAGGAACACTGGGAAGGCTTTAGGGCAGCACAGTCGGGAACACTGGGAAGGCTTTAGGACGGCACAGTCGGGAACACTGGGAAGGCTTTAGGGCGGCACAGTTGGGAACACTGGGAAGGCTTTAGGGGGCACAGTTGGGAACACTGAGAAGGCTTAAGGGGGGCACAGTTGGGAACACTGGGAAGGCTTAAGGGGGGCACAGTTGGGAACACTGGGAAGGCTTAAGGGGGGCACAGTTGGGGACACTGGGAAGGCTTTAGGGCAGCACAGTCGAGAACACTGGGAAGGCTTTAGGGCGGCACAGTTGGGAACACTGGGAAGGCTTTAGGGGGGCACAGTTGGGAACACTGGGAAGGCTTTAGGGCAGCACAGTCGGGAACACTGGGAAGGCTTTAGGGCAGCACAGTCGGGAACACTGGGAAGGCTTTAGGACGGCACAGTTGGGAACACTGGGAAGGCTTTAGGGCGGCACAGTTGGGAACACTGGGAAGGCTTTAGGGGGCACAGTTGGGAACACTGGGAAGGCTTTAGGACGGCACAGTTGGGAACACTGGGAAGGCTTTAGGACGGCACAGTTGGGAACACTGGGAAGGCTTTAGGACGGCACAGTTGGGAACACTGGGAAGGCTTTAGGACGGCACAGTTGGGAACACTGGGAAGGCTTTAGGGCGGCACAGTTGGGAACACTGTAAGGCAGGCCCAAGCTGTCACAACGTCATTTTTCGTATCCATGGTGGGTCTGACAATCCCCTAAATTCCCCATTCTGTCCTGTGAAATGTAGAATTTCAGATAAAATTAAAAATATTTTTTGCCCCCTGCTGTGTGTTTGGGGCTGTGTATGTGAGATACCCGGAGCGGCTTCATTGTGCAGGGCGGCCTGTGAGGCTCCTCCGGGTTAATGATTTGGGTTACTCTTGTTCCCCATTAACCATAGGCAGAGAATAAGAGAGGGCAAGTAGGAGGGAATGTGAGGCATAGAGGTGGCAGGAATGTGAGAGTGCAGAGAGACAGAGAGGGTATAACAGAAGGAACACAAGACTTGAGGGTAGAAAAGAAGTGGAAGCTGAAGAGAGACAGTGCCAACCAGCAGACAAATTAGAGAGCCATGGAGAGCACCATTATACCAGAGACAACTTCGCATATCTCCCCGAAGGGCAACGTGGCCATCAGCAACCCAGCAGATATCTCCGTCATTGTGGGATACTTTATCATTATCATCGGAGTGGGCCTGTGGGTAAGTAATGGAGCCATGTTTGTCTGCGTTGTGCCATGAATACCCAATGGGAATTGTGTGGGCAAATGGTTTACTCCAGCTGTGCCAACCTGCATGAAATGCTATCAGTGAGCACTATGAGATTCAGGTGGGTGCCAGTAAGTGCAGGTCCTCTTATTCCATATATACCCAGCAACAGCCGCACCCAATGTGTTATTCTGCTTGTGACCCCTAATGGCACAGTGGAGCAGGGTTAGGCAGAAATATGGGCAATAAAGAATGATACCAGCACTCTAAGCTTAATGTGAAATGGGGGGTCCGCATCGGGCTAACTGGGTTAGTGCCAAGGATAGCATGGTGTTGTGCCTTGGCTGTACTTTTGCATAAGATAATATCCATGGCTGACTCCTTTCTCCATATCTGAATAGCACAGTGACCCTTTAGATCCTGGGCACCACTGTACTCTAGGGGTATCCTCAAGTTGGGGCCTTGACCTTCCTGGAATAGAATTCTAGTGGCAGCAGGCAGGAGACTCTTTTGCCTCGGAATTCAATGGGATATCTCAGGAATGTCCAACTGGGGGCCGGCTGTGGCCCTCCAAAGGATTTCCGTGGCTACCAGCCTGCTTAGTGGCCCCATAGAATTCACTGTATGACATTTTAATCAAATGAGACCCTCCAGAAATGATTGACCCATTCCATGTAATAAGGGGACCACATTGGGTCAGCTGATCTGCGGCCAATTGTGCTGTAACGTAGGTCACAGTGTGTATATTCGGGCAGGCTGTGCTGATATATTTAACACCTGTGCCAGTCGGTGATCCCTGGGCCTCCTGGTGACGCTCCAATGGCTTGGGAAATGCTCTCGTTGCTCAATCACTAATCAGAGTCTCTTACATGGAGATGGAATGTGCTCATTTGGTGTAAAAACTGCTGATTAGCGAGACGCCTGGATGCCCGCCACTGCCTTCTCTCTTATTGTCACAGGCCCCCAGCGGCCATTGTACCAGTACTTTCTGTGGTCAGCAATCTCAAGCCCACTGCGTGACTAGCTCTAACCAGTACTCATAGCCAGCCCATAGCTTTGTGTGCAGTGTAGGCAGTAATACCTACTGGAGTATCCAGGGAGTAGGGGCGGCCATGCCTAGCGCTCAGTCCAACATTGTTCTCTAAGATGTAGGTGGTCAAAGCAGCAGTAACATTACAATAGACCCCCTGGTTGCCAGACTGGCTACTGAATAGTATTGGTGGGTACAGGGGAGTATCTTCAAGCTGCAGTCTTCAGTCTTATTGGGTCTCCCAAGAACCTAATAGAGCCCTGGACAAGTCTACTGCTCGCACACCGAGCCGCCATCAGAAATCATGGGGCCCCTCACAACAAAATTTTCTGGGGCCCCCTCTCATCAGTACAAAGGACACACAGACATAAAAAGTATCAGGGCCCTCCTAACACAGTGCCCCCATACACAGTGCCCCCCTAATGCTATGCTGGCCAGGGCCCCCCATACACAGTGCCCCCTAATCCTATGCTGGCCAGGGCCCCCCATACATAGTGCCCCCTAATCCTATGCTGGCCAGGGCCCCCCATACACAGTGCCCCCTAATCCTATGCTGGCCAGGGCCCCCCATACATAGTGCCCCCTAATCCTATGCTGGCCAGGGCCCCCCATACATAGTGCCCCCTAATCCTATGCTGGCCAGGGCCCCCCATACACAGTGCCCCCTAATCCTATGCAGGCCAGGGCCCCCCATATACAGTGCCCCCTAATCCTATGCTGGCCAGGGCCCCCCATACACAGTGCACCCCAAAGACAGTGCCCCCAATTGCCCCCATACACAGTGCCCCCCTAACGCTATGCTGGCCAGGGCCCCCATTCACAGTGCCCCCATTTGCCCCCATACACAGTGCCCCCCAAAGGCAGTGCCCCCAGTTGCTCCTATTCACAGTGCCGCCCCCATACACAGTGCCCCCCTAACGCTATGCTGGCCAGGGCCCCCCATTCACAGTGCCCCCCAATTGCCCCCATACACAGTGCCCCCAAAGGCAGTGCCCCCAATTGCTCCTATACACAGTGCCCCCAAAAGATGGTCTTCTTTGGCTTCTTCTTCAGCAGCAGCTCTGGCGACTTTGGGCTCCTCCACAAGATACTTCCAAAGACACCTTTACACTTTCCACGGGAAAGAAGACGGGCCCTTTTATAAAGTTGCGCCCCGTGCGTACTGAAGTCACACCTACGCACGAGGCACGACCAATTGCATTGACTTACTGATGACAGGGCCCGTAATAGATTAAAGGGGGCCCAAATTAATATAGCGTAAGTAAAGTTTATTTTGCTCAACTAACATGATAGAAAAGGATTTGGAATTGTTTCTTAGAGTGACAGGTCCCCTTTAAAGGCCACTTTCACTCTTGGGACCTGGCTGGGTCAGGAACAACATGGCCACTATTAGTTGGCCTTTATGTGTCTGTAGCTAGAGTTGTCGCCCAATGACCATCTGTCCAACATTATCTGCTTTGCCCTTTCAGTCTATGCGCCGAGCCAACAGGGGGACGGTTGGTGGGTATTTTCTGGCTGGAAGAAGCATGTCTTGGGGTCCGGTGAGTACCCATTCTCCTAATGTAACCCTTACTGATATCTCATTGGCTGAGTTCTCTTCCAATCAGGAGGCTGCACATTAATCTCACATTCTCCCTCTCTCTCTCTCCCAAGGTCGGCGCCTCACTATTTGCCAGTAACATTGGGAGTGGGCATTTTGTAGGACTGGCGGGTACTGGGGCAGCAAGTGGCATTGCGGTGGCTGGATTTGAGTGGAATGTAAGTAGATGCTCCATGTTGCTTATTATTGCCCCTTAATGTAGCAAACAAACTATTAGGGTTGGGGAGACTGCCTCGTACAGATACAAATAAACAAAAGGAATTCTGGGAATGAAGCTTGTTTGGAATTCATTCCCAGAATTCCTTTTGTTTAATGCAGAGCTCTGGCTATGTATTGTGGGCAAGGGCCAGTGTTTAGTTTCCATGCAGGGGTATTGAGATGGTTTGCTCCCTAGTTGCCCCTCTTCTTTTATTAGTGGAACCTACAGATTAAATATATAGAGTAGACCTCATCTGAAAAGCCTTGTGCCCAAAGATGAAGCTCTTGGCTTTCCTAAAATGGAGCCTAAAGAGTTATGACTTATTGGTACAGGTATGGGATCCCTTATCCGGAAACCCATTATCCAGAAAGCTCCGAATTACAGAAAGCCTGTCTCCCATAGACTCCATGTTAATCAAATAATTTTAAAACTGATTCCCTTTTTCTCTGTAATAATAAAACAGTACCTGTACTTGATCCCAACTAAGATATAATTACCCCTTATTGGGGGCAGAACAGCCCTATTGGGTTTATTTCATGGTTAAATGATTCCCTTTTCTCTGTAATAATAAAACAGTACCCTGTACTCGATCCCAACTAAGATATAATTACCCCTTATTGGGGGCAGAACAGCCCTATTGGGTTTATTTCATGGTTAAATGATTCCCTTTTCTCTGTAATAATAAAACAGTACCTGTACTTGATCCCAACTAAGATATAATTACCCCTTATTGGGGGCAGAACAGCCCTATTGGGTTTATTTCATGGTTAAATGATTCCCTTTTCTCTGTAATAATAAAACAGTACCTGTACTTGATCCCAACTAAGATATAATTACCCCTTATTGGGGCAGAACAGCCCTATTGGGTTTATTTCATGGTTAAATGATTCCCTTTTCTCTGTAATAATAAAACAGTACCTGTACTTGATCCCAACTAAGATATAATTACCCCTTATTGGGTGCAAAACAATCCTATTGGGTTTAATTAATGCTTTATTGATTTTTTAGTAGACTTAAGGTATGGAGATCCAAATTACGGAAAGACCCCTTATCCGGAATACCCTTTGTCCCGAGCATTCTGGATAACGAGTCCTATACCTGTAATATGGTGGTGGCATCCCCTGGGGTTCATCCAGATGCCTAAGCTAGAGAGTGCCAATGGGGTGCCCCATGGCTAAAGCACCCCTACTACTCAGTAACTATGGTTCCTTCCTGCCCCCCCCAGGCTCTGTTCGTGGTTCTGTTTCTGGGTTGGATATTTGTCCCAGTCTACCTGACAGCAGAGGTAAGTGAAGGAGATGCCTATCAGCGCCGGATTGGAACATGGCTCCCAGTTAGTGACTATCTCTCCTTATGTGCCCAGGTGGTTACCATGCCCGAGTACTTGAAGAAGCGCTTTGGGGGGCAGAGGATCCAGATGTACCTGTCGGCGCTCTCCCTGGTTATGTACATATTCACCAAGATCTCTGTGAGTATCAAGGGGTTCCAAATGCTTGTGGTTGCTATGGGTTACAGGGCTGGAGCCATGCTGCAGGGAATTACGGGGTCTCTTTTGTCCCCCCCACAGGTTGATATGTTCTCTGGAGCAGTTTTCATCCAAGTTGCCCTGGGCTGGAATATTTATTTGTCTGTGATTGCCTTGTTGGTTATAACTACGATATATACAGTGACGGGTATGTACCCCCATGTGCCCTGGGTGGCACTTACAGTCAGGGTCGGACTTGGGGTGTGCAAGACCCAAGGGCCCCCCAATAATGCAATAATATAGACACAGTATCTTCCTATTTCCTGCGCTTTATACCTGCCCCTCTGCATGTTTGGCTTTGCTTTTAACATTTACCCCCCTCTGTCTCCTTTATTCACAGGGGGCCTGGCTGCGCTCATGTACACAGATACAGTACAGACATTTGTGATCATTGGCGGGGCCTGTGTGCTGAGTGTATATGGTAAGCAGGGATAATGTACCCCCTACTGTAAATGATAAGGATATTAGCAGTCACTGAGGGGTTCTGTGCCCATATAAAGGCACAAGGCTGCAGGCTGAGTTATACAGGGAACTCTGAGTATCACTCATGTATTATAAGGGATAATGTACCCCCTACTGTAAATGATAAGGATATTAGCAGTCACTGAGGGGTTCTGTGCCCATATAAAGGCACAAGGCTGCAGGCTGAGTTATACAGGGAACTCTGAGTATCACTCATGTATTATAAGGGATAATGTACCCCCTACTGTAAATGATAAGGATATTAGCAGTCACTGAGGGGTTCTGTGCCCATATAAAGGCACAAGGCTGCAGGCTGAGTTATACAGGGAACTCTGAGTATCACTCATGTATTATAAGGGATAATGTACCCCCTACTGTAAATGATAAGGATATTAGCAGTCACTGAGGGGTTCTGTGCCCATATAAAGGCACAAGGCTGCAGGCTGAGTTATACAGGGAACTCTGAGTATCACTCATGTATTATAAGGGATAATGTACCCCCTACTGTAAATGATAAGGATATTAGCAGTCACTGAGGGGTTCTGTGCCCATATAAAGGCACAAGGCTGCAGGCTGAGTTATACAGGGAACTCTGAGTATCACTCATGTATTATAAGGGATAATGTACCCCCTACTGTAAATGATAAGGATATTAGCAGTCACTGAGGGGTTCTGTGCCCATATAAAGGCACAAGGCTGCAGGCTGAGTTATACAGGGAACTCTGAGTATCACTCATGTATTATAAGGGATAATGTACCCCTACTGTAAATGATAAGGATATTAGCAGTCACTGAGGGGTTCTGTGCCCATATAAAGGCACATGGTGCACTATGCACTAGAAGAGCTGAAATTCTCATTAAATACTGGGAATTAAAGTTACCAGGATTCTCGCTAGGGTTAATGTTGGGGGACATAGCTGTGCAGCTCCCTGTATCTATGACAGGAGTTTCCCTGTGACAGCCCTTACCCCGATTCCCATTCATTTCTCTTTCTGTTTCTTTGCTGTAGCATTCAATGAAGTTGGGGGTTATGATGCCCTCATGGAGAAGTATATGACGGCTGTGCCAACCGTGCTGGGCAATGTGTCCGAATCATGTGCAGTGCCTCGTGCTGATTCGCTGCATCTGTTACGGGATCCCATATCTGGGGACCTCCCTTGGCCGGCCCTGATCCTAGGACTGACCATCGTCTCCACTTGGTACTGGTGCAGCGACCAGGTGACCTCTCCTCCTCACTCCTCCCCTCTTTCCTCTCCATGGTATCTCCACCTGTCCTTCATCTCTGGCCCCCCATATTCTCCTCTATGGTATCTCCACCATTCCTTCATCTCTAGCCCCCCATATTCTCCTCTATGGTATCTCCACCATTCCTTCATCTCTAGCCCCCCATATTCTCCTCTATGGTATCTCCACCATTCCTTCATCTCTGCCCCCCCATATTCTCCTCTGTGGTATCTCCACCATTCCTTCATCTCTGCCCCCCCATATTCTCCTCTATGGTATCTCCACCATTCCTTCATCTCTGGCCCCCCATATTCTCCTCTATGGTATCTCCACCATTCCTTCATCTCTGGCCCCCCATATTCTCCTCTATGGTATCTCCACCATTCCTTCATCTCTGGCCCCCCATATTCTCCTCTATGGTATCTCCACCATTCCTTCATCTCTGGACCCCCATATTCTCCTCTATGGTATCTCCACCATTCCTTCATCTCTGGCCCCCATATTCTCCTCTATGGTATCTCCACCATTCCTTCATCTCTGGCCCCCCATATTCTCCTCTATGGTATCTCCACCATTCCTTCATCTCTGGCCCCCCATATTCTCCTCTATGGTATCTCCACCATTCCTTCATCTCTGGCCCCCCATATTCTCCTCTATGGTATCTCCACCATTCCTTCATCTCTGCCCCCCCATATTCTCCTCTATGGTATCTCCACCATTCCTTCATCTCTGTCCCACCTTCTCATTCTCCTCTGTGGTCTTTCCACCATTCCTTTATCACTGTCCCCCTCATTCTCCTCTGTGGTATCTCTGCCATTCCTTCATCTCTTCCCCCCCCCCCCCATTCTCCTTTGTGGTATCTCCACCAGTCCTTCATCTCTTTCCCCCCACCCCCATTCTCCTCTGTGGTATCTCCATCATTTCTTTTTCTCTGCCCCTCTCATTCTCCTCTGCAGTATCACCTTCATCTCTTCCCCCCCCCCCCCAGTCTCCTCTGTGGTATCTCCCCAATTGCTTCACTCATACCCTACCTCATGATTGCCCACCCTTCCCTGTATAGCCCTGTGATACTATAGGTCTAGGGCAACTCCATCTCTATAAAAATGTGTTCAAAAGAATATTCCTGAGACATAACTGCGGTTGGTCGATATTACAGGTCATTGTGCAACGGTGCCTTGCTGCCCGCTCCATCACCCACGTTAAGCTGGGCTGTGTGCTGTGCGGCTACATGAAGATCCTGCCCATGTTCCTCATGGTTATGCCCGGGATGATTAGCAGGGTCCTCTTCACAGGTACAATGATGGGTTCTTTTGCTGCTTTACTCTGATTTTGCTGATTACTATGATTGGGCCCAGAGCCAAGCTTTGGAACATTGTGCCGAGGCCATCAGAGCACAGGAAGCAAGGGGTACAGGGCACGTGGGCCCTAGAGGGCAGTATTTAAGGTCATGAATGCAGCCGTAGACATTGTATAAAGACGCGTGGCCCTGATATTGATAGATAATTGGGTTTGGACACCAAAAGAGCACATTCCCCAGCAAGAGGGTGTGAGAGGGGCCTGAGTCCTTTGGCTGCCCAAGTAGCCATGTTCCACACTATACTGTGCCCAACGCTACTGTTCAGCTCTTTGTGTTGCAGAGGACGTGGCCTGTGTGGAGCCGTCACGTTGTCTCGCCGCTTGTGGCACAAAGATCGGATGTTCCAACATCGCCTACCCAAAGCTGGTCATAGAACTCATGCCAAATGGTGAGTCTTCTACTGTAACTGTAAATGGCTCTGTGTACCTATAGGATCCCCCTCCATATTGGATTCCATAAGCAGCATCAGCTGTATCTAGGGACCGTCTCATTCTTCTCTCTCCTAGGTCTCCGTGGACTCATGCTGGCCGTGATGTTGGCCGCTCTCATGAGCAGCCTGGCATCCATATTTAATAGCAGTGGGACTCTCTTCACTATGGACGTCTGGAGGAGGATGAGGCCCCGGGCTGAGGAGAAGGAGCTGCTGTTGGTGGGAAGGTGAGTGATGGATCAATATACTCCCCCCACACTGCATGGTTTATTCGGTACAGCAAGATCATCTTGGTCAGTTTTACCTTAGAATTCCATTTTACAGGGGAACTTTCAATGAACTGTTACCCCTATATGTAATAAAAGGCACTAAGTTTGCCCAGGAGCAGTAACCCATGGCAACCAATAAGATGTTTGCTTTTAAACAGGTGACCAGTATATTCTACCTACTGACTGGTTGCTATGGGTTACTCCTCCTAGGCAAACTTAGTGCTTTTTATTACATAACCCCCTTAGTATGTTACTGATGGCTCTTACTTTGGTCTTCATTTTTGTTTTAATAGTTATGGAATTATTGGCCTTCCTATGTTTTTATAGTCTGCAGTTGAAAGTATTGTCTATCCATTGGGGGGTCAGTGACCCCCACCAAAACATATTGACTTCCAAATTGCTGCATGGTTGCTGGTTCTTATATACAAAGAAAATCAATATTGTCCTACTATACCCTATTATAAAGCATGGATCATTGTTATTTTTTATTTCTACCTTTACTACCTCCTGCCTCTGTAATCAGGATAGGTTGTTTAAAAAAAAGGGATAAATGAGCTCTGTATAAACAACCCCCCCCCCTTCCTTCAGCTGCAGTCTGTGCCAGGCTTTCAGATAAGGAGAAGTTCACGATATAGAGGCTTGGTGGTTTGATTCACTACTCCTCCCACTGTTGCTTGCAAGAACCAGGAAGCTGGAAAGCAGAATTATCCTGAAGCTGGATTTGTATTGTTTGTACTGTTTTATTACTCATCTTCCTATTTATTTTCCAGTCTATTTTTCAAACAGGAGCCTGGTTGGCAGGGTGAGTGGGACCCTGGCAACCGAACATTTTTGTTGGTGACACCTGGTTACTATTATAAGCATAACATTCCAGGGATGGGGAGGAGCCATGACTTGCTGATTGTTCTTCCCTGTGTTTCCATTGATGGGTCTCTCACTTTCCGACAGGGTGTGGACAGTCTGCCTCGTGGCACTGAGTATAGCGTGGATCCCTGTGGTTCAGGCTGCACAAGGGGGGCAGCTCTTTGATTATATTCAGTCGGTGGCAAGTTTCCTGGCTCCGCCCATTGCGGCTGTCTATTTCCTTGCGCTGTTTGTGAAGAGAGTCAATGAGCCGGTAAGATACACAGTACTGTGGGCTGACACACACACACGTAACCAAAACTATACACTACCCACAATGCATCTCTGCCTCTATACCCTGAGGCCCTTGCCCCTACATAACAGCCCTAACTCCCAAACTAGAGTCCTGCAGTGGGTTGGGTGCCTAAGGGGCAATTGTAGGTTGTGGGTAAGAACTGTGACATCACTTTCATAGTTATGATGTCACTTCCAGTCTATGATGACATCCCTATCGCAGGTTGCAGACAGACCACTTGCAAGTTGGAGTGGGTTGGAGAAGGAACAGATACGGGTTCTGGGTACAAGCCAGACGTGGCCCGCGGGCTGTAGTTTGCCCACCCCTGTTGTAGAGAGTGGTATTTTAAAGGAGAAGGAAAGGTAAAAACTAAGTAAGCTTTATCAGAAAGGTCTGTGTAAATACAGCCATAAGCACTGAAACACTGCACTGACTTCTCTGTGAAAAGATTTGTTGTGTCTGTAATTCCTCTTCCAGAGACACACAGCTTTCTGCTCTCTCCTGCTCCCCCCCCCTTAGGAATGTGGATCTGAGCCAATCAGCAGGAAGCTGACTCATAGTCTAACTAACTGAGCATGTACACTTGGTCTCGGTGTCTGTGCAGGAGTGAGGCATTATGGGAACTTTAATTACACAGCTCAGCATTTTTTCTTCCTGTTTGGCTTCTGATCATCTGAACGGGAGAAATATGGGGAGACTTAAGGGCCCTATTGAGAGAACTGAAGGTATGCCTGCAGCTTGGGATTAACTCTTTATTAGCCTTTCCTTCTCCTTTAAATGAGAAACTAGAATATGAATAGGAGAGGGCCTAAATAGAAAGATAAGTAATAAAAATTAACAATAACAGTAAACTTGTAGCTGCTGGGGTCAGCGACCCCCTTTTAAAAGCTAGGAGTAAGAAAAGTAAATAACTCAAAAATTATAACATAAAAAAAGACGACCAATTGAGAAGTTGCTTAGAATTGCTCTCTATAACATATTAAAACCACCCCTTCCTGCTCTGTATCTCTAACATTACCCATACCGATCATTACCCATAATGCCCCACTGCCTTCTCCCCTACACATATCTGTTAGCCACACACTCTCCACCCTTAAGGTCCCCATACACAGGCCGATTCTAGCTAATGGGCCCGTGTATGGGCACTAGCGACGGGCCTGCCTGACCGATACCTGGCCTGAAATCGGGCAGATCTCGATCGGGCAGGTTAAAAAAATCTAGTCGGATCGGGGACCGCATCAGCTCGTTGATGCGGTCCCCGGACCGACTTTGCCTATGCCACTCGTGATAATTAGTCGAATTAGCCTGGATTCTCTCGAAGCGCCCAATGTTCCCTCTCGTTATTCTTCCCCCTGCAGGGTGCATTCTGGGGACTGGTCGGCGGCCTGTTCCTGGGCTTGTGCCGTATGGTGCCCGAGTTTATATTCGGATCTGGAAGCTGCTCGGCCCCAAGCTCCTGCCCAACCATAATCTGTGGGGTTCACTATCTGTACTTTGCCATCATTCTCTTCCTGTGTTCTGGAGCCATCGTCCTGATCGTATCCCTGTGCACCCCTCCAATCCCAGAGAAGAAGGTACTGCCCCCTGGGGCTGGGTGAGAATACGGCAGGGGGTGGACAATACGGCAGGGGGTGGACAATACGGCAAGGGGATGGACAATACGGCAGGGGATGGACAATACGGCAGGGGATGGACATGGGTGGAGTAACGGTGAAGAAAGTGGGAATGTTTGAGTTTTCTTTCTCCCTCACATCCAATTGCTTCTCTCCCCAGCTCCATCGCTTGGTCTATAGTCTCCGGCACAGCCAGGAGCCGCGGGAAGAAATGGAGGAGACAGGTAATGTGCCTTCAGCAGGAGAAGCCCTCAAACATGGCTCAAACTATCCGGGCCATACTTATCTTTCTGTTTGAGTCCTCACCTATTTATATTCCCATCTTTCATTCAACACTCCCTGGTTGCTAAGGTAATTTGAACCCAAGCAACCAGATAACTGCTGAAATTCCAAACAGTAGAGTTGCTGAACAAGAAGTGAAAAAACAACACAAATAATGAAGACC
Organism: Xenopus tropicalis; assembly: GCF_000004195.4. NCBI lineage: Eukaryota > Metazoa > Chordata > Amphibia > Anura > Pipidae > Xenopus > Xenopus tropicalis. The sequence continues at coordinate 13,884,332 of NC_030685.2, read as the reverse complement.
AATTGCTAATTTTCTTGGAATATTACCTTCTAACTTGGAGAGCAGCACAAACATCATAAAAGTTCATGGAGGAGCCAAATAAGGGCTGTGATTGGCTATTAGGCAGCCTCTATGCACCCTATCAGCTTACAGGAGCTTTATTTGGTAGGAAATCTTGTTTTTATTCAACCAAACTTGCCCCCAAGTCAGGAATTCCATACACTTCCGCTAACTGGCGACTGACTCTGCATTGATCTCTGCTGGCCAGGAAGTCTAAACAACCAGCTTTACTTTACCCACACATATCAATGTAGTCATAAAAAACCCTGTTTAGCTCTAGGCTGGGTCCAAGCTTTGCCCCACAGCAATGGAATCCAGTTCAGGAACATAATCTACAAGAACATCTAGAAATATGGTTCCCCCAACCACTATTTGATCCCCAACAGTCTCAGGCAAAACACACAAAAAATAGTCAAAAATATAAATACACTTTATTCACCATGTACTCATTTCTCTGTCCACTAGGGGTCAGCGATCCTCAGACCCAGGAGAAGCAGTTGTCCGACCTTCCAGATATCCGAGAGGACCCCAAGTATGCCCGCCTGGTGAATATCAACGCCTTGATTATGATGTCCTGCGCCATCTTCTTGTGGGCATATTTTGCATGACACAGTGCAGGGGAGGGTTTGTAATATATTAATTGCATTTAATAAATTGCGTGTTATTTAAGGAACCTCATTGTGTGTTTTATACATAAGTGTTGCCATGACGACTTCCTTTACTTTATGACAGGGCTCACTCTGTAAGCGGACCATTCCCTCTGAGCCCAGCGCCGTTCTGTAGTCAGGCAAGTACCTATTGCCACTCGCTTGGGGCCCACCAGGGGGCGCTGCAGTGATGAATCTTTCTTGGTTGGGGATATCAGTCTGTTGGTGGGGGCTGGAGGCTTTCTAAATCTGGGGGAGGGATGCGCAATTTGCGTAGAGTTTTGCGGAAAGTGTACGGGAGTGGGCACTGCAGTACAATGGGAGTGCTTCCATCAGAAGATGGCAGGGTGAGCTGTACCGCATGAAGGTGAAGCGAGAGGGTCCGCGCTTGTGGCACCGTTAAGCCAAGAGCCCTGAGTACAGAGTCCGGGGGCTTCTGTGAGGAGACAGAACCACACACAGCAGTGAGATGACTTACAGCAGCCAATGATTGGATCACATAGGGAACCCCTAGCTACGTCACAGTCCCAATCTATTTCAGCATCTGGCAGTCCCCCTAATACTCTATTACTCTATTACCTGTGGGGCGAGGCGGCCCCAGTGAGAGTACTTGTGATCTCCGAGGATCGGGCAGTTCAGGCCAAGAGCAAGATGAACCCGTAGCTGGTGTTTCACTCCTGTAGGGGGGACATTAGATTGACAGTCACATACAGGGAGAGGAACCCCAAGTAACATAGTAAGTTAGGTTAAAGAAAGACTTATGTCCATCATGCTAAAAAATAAAGCCTATATATAACCTGCCTAACTACTAGTTGATCCAGAGGAAGGCAAAAACCCCATCTGAAGCCTCTCTAATTTGCCCCAGAGGGGAAAAAATTCCTTCCTGACTCCAAGATGGCAATCGGACCAGTCCCTGGGGCAACTTGTACTAAGAGCTATCTCCCATAACCCTGTATTCCCTCACTTGTACTGAGAGCTATCTCCCCTACCCCTGTATTCCCTCACTTGTACTGAGAGCTATCTCCCCTACCCCTGTATTCCCTCACTTGTACTGAGAGCTATCTCCCCTACCCCTGTATTCCCTCACTTGTACTGAGAGCTATCTCCCCTACCCCTGTATTCCCTCACTTGTACTGAGAGCTATCTCCCCTACCCCTGTATTCCCTCACTTGTACTGAGAGCTATCTCCCCTACCCCTGTATTCCCTCACTTGTACTGAGAGCTATCCCCCCTACCCCTGTATTCCCTCACTTGTACTGAGAGCTATCTCCCCTACCCCTGTATTCCCTCACTTGTACTGAGAGCTATCTCCCCTACCCCTGTATTCCCTCACTTGTACTGAGAGCTATCTCCCCTACCCCTGTATTCCTTCACTTGTACTGAGAGCTATCTCCCCTACCCCTGTATTCCCTCACTTGTACTGAGAGCTATCTCCCCTACCCCTGTATTCCCTCACTTGTACTGAGAGCTATCTCCCCTACCCCTGTATTCCCTCACTTGTACTGAGAGCTATCTCCCATACCCCTGTATTCCCTCACTTGTACTGAGAGCTATCTCCCCTACCCCTGTATTCCCTCACTTGTACTGAGAGCTATCCCCCCTACCCCTGTATTCCCTCACTTGTACTGAGAGCTATCCCCCCTACCCCTGTATTCCCTCACTTGTACTGAGAGCTATCTCCCATACCCCTGTATTCCCTCACTTGTACTGAGAGCTATCTCCCATACCCCTGTATTCCCTCACTTGTACTGAGAGCTATCTCCCCTACCCCTGTATTCCTTCACTTGTACTGAGAGCTATCTCCCCTACCCCTGTATTCCCTCACTTGTACTGAGAGCTATCTCCCCTACCCCTGTATTCCCTCACTTGTACTGAGAGCTATCTCCCCTACCCCTGTATTCCCTCACTTGTACTGAGAGCTATCTCCCATACCCCTGTATTCCCTCACTTGTACTGAGAGCTATCTCCCCTACCCCTGTATTCCCTCACTTGTACTGAGAGCTATCCCCCCTACCCCTGTATTCCCTCACTTGTACTGAGAGCTATCTCCCCTACCCCTGTATTCCCTCACTTGTACTGAGAGCTCTCACTGTAACAAATCCTTTCCCAATATTTAAACGGAACCTCCCTTCTGCTAAACGGGTAGAAATGACAAAAAAGCCAGAAGGAAGTAGTGGAGCTGGCATCTCCGAGACTGACCTGTGATTGGGTGTAGCTCCACCAAGGAGGCTCCTGAGGCCGCCCCCAAGGTGCGGTACCGTGTCACCGCCTCGTGCGCAGATCGGGGTACGCGGACTCTTTCCACTGCCCCTTCCTCAGAGACGCGGAACCGAGGGGAGAGAGCCATCTACAGAGAGTAGAACATTGCAGTGACGCAGACAGAGCAAGAATCCTCGCCGTATGGAGGGTGCGAGTAACATATAGTATCACCTTGTAGTGTTTCTGGGGGCCAGAAGTCTCTTTCTCCATGATTGGAATGTCCAAAATGCCCTCCCGTGGAGAGGGGGTGCCAAGACACAGAGCCCTGTGGAACGACAGCGATATTAGGGCCGATCCACTGCCCTCTGTACCCGCTACCCTTCTATCATAATCCCTGTGTGCCCATCTATAAACCATAAATATACCATCCAGGTGTGGCCCCTGTGTCCCTAATACTCTTTCCCATAATCCCTGTGTGCCCATCTATAAACCATAAATATACCATCCAGGTGTGGCCCCTGTGTCCCTAATACTCTTTCCCATAATCCCTGTGTGCCCATCTATAAACCATAAATATACCATCCAGGTGTGGCCCCTGTGTACCTAATACTCTTTCCCATAATCCCTGTGTTCTCCCCTGGAAATCATATACAATACCATCCAAGTGTGGCCCCTATATCCTGAGCCCTACCCCATCACTACATCCAGCATGCCCTGCTCCTTCAACTCTCATTTATGAATGATCTAAGAATAAACCCCCACTCACCCATATACACTCACCAGTACACCCTGTGCGCTTCCTGCTCGCCCGTATCCCCCATATGCACTCACCAGTACACCCTGTGCGCTTCCTGCTCGCCCGTATCCCCCATATGCACTCACCAGTACACCCTGTGCGCTTCCTGCTCGCCCGTATCCCCCATATGCACTCACCAGTACACCCTGTGCGCTTCCTGCTCGCCCGTATCCCCCATATGCACTCACCAGTACACCCTGTGCGCTTCCTGCTCGCCCGTATCCCCCATATACACTCACCAGTACACCCTGTGTGCTTCCTGCTCGCCCGTATCCCCCATATGCACTCACCAGTACACCCTGTGCGCTTCCCTGCTCGCCCGTATCCCCCATATGCACTCACCAGTACACCCTGTGCGCTTCCTGCTCGCCCGTATCCCCCATATACACTCACCAGTACACCCTGTGCGCTTCCTGCTCGCCCGTATCCCCCATATACACTCACCAGTACACCCTGTGCGCTTCCTGCTCGCCCGTATCCCCCATATGCACTCACCAGTACACCCTGTGCGCTTCCTGCTCGCCCGTATCCCCCATATGCACTCACCAGTACACCCTATGCGCTTCCTGCTCGCCCGTATCCCCCATATACACTCACCAGTACACCCTGTGCGCTTCCTGCTCGCCCGTATCCCCCATATGCACTCACCAGTACACCCTGTGCGCTTCCTGCTCGCCCGTATCCCCCATATACACTCACCAGTACACCCTGTGCGCTTCCTGCTCGCCCGTATCCCCCATATACACTCACCAGTACACCCTGTGGCGCTTCCTGCTCGCCCGTATCCCCCATATGCACTCACCAGTACACCCTGTGCGCTTCCTGCTCGCCCATATCCCCCATATGCACTCACCAGTACACCCTGTGCGCTTCCTGCTCGCCCCGTATCCCCCATATACACTCACCAGTACACCCTGTGCGCTTCCTGCTCGCCCGTATCCCCCATATACACTCACCAGTACACCCCTGTGCGCTTCCTGCTCACCCGTATCCCCCACATGCACTAACCAGTACACCCTGTGCGCTTCCTGCTCACCCGTATCCCCCACATGCACTAACCAGTACACCCTGTGCACTTCCTGCTCACCCGTATCCCCCACATGCACTAACCAGTACACCCTGTGCGCTTCCTGCTCACCCGTATCCCCCACATGCACTCACCAGTACACCCTGTGCGCTTCCTGCTCACCCGTATCCCCCACATGCACTCACCAGTACACCCTGTGCGCTTCCTGCTCACCCGTATCCCCCACATGCACTAACCAGTACACCCTGTGCGCTTCCTGCTCACCCGTATTCCCCATATGCACTCACCAGTACACCCTGTGCGCTTCCTGCTCACCCGTATCCCCCATATGCACTCACCAGTACACCCTGTGTGCTTCCTGCTCACCTGTATCCCCCATATACACTCACCAGTACACCCTGTGCGCTTCCTGCTCACCCGTATCCCCCACATGCACTAACCAGTACACCCTGTGCGCTTCCTGCTCACCCGTATCCCCCACATGCACTAACCAGTACACCCTGTGCGCTTCCTGCTCACCCGTATCCCCCACATGCACTAACCAGTACACCCTGTGCACTTCCTGCTCACCCGTATCCCCCACATGCACTAACCAGTACACCCTGTGCGCTTCCTGCTCACCCGTATCCCCCACATGCACTCACCAGTACACCCTGTGCGCTTCCTGCTCACCCGTATCCCCCACATGCACTCACCAGTACACCCTGTGCGCTTCCTGCTCACCCGTATCCCCCACATGCACTAACCAGTACACCCTGTGCGCTTCCTGCTCACCCGTATTCCCCATATGCACTCACCAGTACACCCTGTGCGCTTCCTGCTCACCCGTATCCCCCATATGCACTCACCAGTACACCCTGTGCGCTTCCTGCTCACCCGTATCCCCCATATGCACTCACCAGTACACCCTGTGCGCTTCCTGCTCACCCGTATCCCCTATATGCACTCACCAGTACACCCTGTGCGCTTCCTGCTCACCCGTATCCCCTATATGCACTCACCAGTACACCCTGTGCGCTTCCTGCTCACCCGTATCCCCTATATGCACTCACCAGTACACCCTGTGCGCTTCCTGCTCACCCGTATCCCCTATATGCACTCACCAGTACACCCTGTGCACTTCTCGCTCTCTCAGTGCCTGCTGCACTCGCTCTGCCGCCTCTGTGGTCCGTGCCAGGATCAGGGCTCCTGTAGTGTCTCTGTCTAATCGATGGCAAAGCTTTAAAGGCTCTGCCTTCCAGCCAAAGTGATGCTTAGCTAGCGCTGGGAGTAGCGAGGCCACACTGCGCTCCACTGTAGGGCCACCTACCGAGAGATGCCACAATGGGCCCCATTAAGCAAGACACAGCATAGGAAATCATAGATTGCAATAACATGAAAGGAATTTACTAAATGAGAGCCAATCAGCAAGCAGCAATTTACTAAATGAGAATTTACTAAATGAGAATTTACTAAATAAGAGCCAGTCAGCAAGCAGCCAATCAGAAAGCAACACCTTTTAAAGCAAACACCTGGTTGCTATGAGTTACCAGATTTGGAGCACATTTTATAAATTTATTGCACTGCTACATACAACAAAACTGGTGGAGTATCTCTGGGACTAAAGGGAAACTGGGCCTCACCGTGCACAGGCAGTCCATGGGGCTTATTCACAAGCACAAGCTCTGGGTCCTCACGAACCACCTGACTCTTTAACTCTCTGAGGTACACGATGGTGGGAGCGTTCTACACAGGGGTGCAAACGGAGGGAATAATGTCATTCAGCCAAACAAGGTCAATAAGTGGCACAACAGAAAATACCAAAGGCACAGCACCCCACTTGGTGAATTTTATCCCCACTGGCACAGCTCCCCACTTACAGAATGGTACCCCTGATATCCCCCCCCCCCACATACAGAATGGTACCCCTGATATCCCCCCCCCCCCCCCCACATACAGAATGGTACCCCTGATATCCCCCCCCCCCACATACAGAATGGTACCCCTGATATCCCCCCCCCCACATACAGAATGGTACCCCTGATATCCCCCCCCCCACATACAGAATGGTACCCCTGATATCCCCCCCCCCCACATACAGAATGGTACCCCTGATATCCCCCCCCCCCCACATACAGAATGGTACCCCTGATATCCCCCCCCCACATACAGAATGGTACCCCTGATATCCCCCCACATACAGAATGGTACCCCTGATATCCCCCCCACATACAGAATGGTACCCCCTGATATCCCCCCCACATACAGAATGGTACCCCTGATATCCCCCCCACATACAGAATGGTACCCCTGATATCCCCCCCCCCCCCACATACAGAATGGTACCCCTGATATCCCCCCCCCCCCCACATACAGAATGGTACCCCTGATATCCCCCCCCCCACATACAGAATGGTACCCCTGATATCCCCCCCCCCCACATACAGAATGGTACCCCTGATATCCCCCCCCCCCCACATACAGAATGGTACCCCTGATATCCCCCCCCCACATACAGAATGGTACCCCTGATATTCCCCCCACATACAGAATGGTACCCCTGATATTCCCCGGCCCCCACATACAGAATGGTACCCCTGATATCCCCCCCACATACAGAATGGTACCCCTGATATTCCCCCCCCACATACAGAATGGTACCCCTGATATCCCCCCCACATACAGAATGGTACCCCTGATATCCCCCCCCCCACATACAGAATGGTACCCCTGATATCCCCCCCCCCCCACATACAGAATGGTACCCCTGATATCCCCCCCCCCCCCACATACAGAATGGTACCCCTGATATCCCCCCCCCCACATACAGAATGGTACCCCTGATATCCCCCCCCCCCCACATACAGAATGGTACCCCTGATATCCCCCCCACATACAGAATGGTACCCCTGATATTCCCCCCCACATACAGAATGGTACCCCTGATATCCCCCCCACATACAGAATGGTACCTCTGATATCCCCCCACATACAGAATGGTACCCCTGATATTTCCCCCCCACATACAGAATGGTACCCCTGATATCCCCCCACATACAGAATGGTACCCCTGATATCCACCCCCCCCACATACAGAATGGTACCCCTAAAATTCCCCCCAACATACAGAATAGTACCCCTGATATTACCCCCCACTGGCACAGCTCCCCACATACAGAATGGTACCCCTAAAATTCCCCCCCACATACAGAATAGTACCCCTGATATTACCCCCCACATACAGAATGGTACCCCTGACAGTGCTGCTATTGGTACAGCCCCCCTTACTTACAGAATGGTACCCCTGACAGTCCTGCTATTGGTACAGCACCCCTTACTTACAGAATGGTACCCCTGACAGTGCTGCTATTGGTACAACCCCCCTTACTTACAGAATGGTACCCCTGACAGTCCTGCTATTGGTACAGCACCCCTTACTTACAGAATGGTACCCCTGACAGTGCTGCTATTGGTACAACCCCCCTTACTTACAGAATGGTACCCCTGACAGTCCTGCTATTGGTACAGCCCCCCTTACTTACAGAATGGTACCCCTGACAGTGCTGCTATTGGTACAGCCCCCCTTACTTACAGAATGGTACCCCTGACAGTCCTGCTATTGGTACAACCCCCCTTACTTACAGAATGGTACCCCTGACAGTCCTGCTATTGGTACAACCCCCCTTACTTACAGAATGGTACCCCTGACAGTGCTGCTATTGGTACAGCCCCCCTTACTTACAGAATGGTACCCCTGACAGTCCTGCTATTGGTACAGCCCCCCTTACTTACAGAATGGTACCCCTGACAGTGCTGCTATTGGTACAACCCCCCTTACTTACAGAATGGTACCCCTGACAGTGCTGCTATTGGTACAACCCCCCTTACTTACAGAATGGTACCCCTGACAGTGCTGCTATTGGTACAGCCCCCCTTACTTACAGAATGGTACCCCTGACAGTGCTGCTATTGGTACAACCCCCCTTACTTACAGAATGGTACCCCTGACAGTCCTGCTATTGGTACAACCCCCCTTACTTACAGAATGGTACCCCTGACAGTGCTGCTATTGGTACAGCCCCCCTTACTTACAGAATGGTACCCCTGACAGTCCTGCTATTGGTACAGCCCCCCTTACTTACAGAATGGTACCCCTGACAGTGCTGCTATTGGTACAACCCCCTTACTTACAGAATGGTACCCCTGACAGTCCTGCTATTGGTACAGCCCCCCTTACTTACAGAATGGTACCCCTGACAGTGCTGCTATTGGTACAACCCCCCTTACTTACAGAATGGTACCCCTGACAGTCCTGCTATTGGTACAGCCCCCTTACTTACAGAATGGTACCCCTGACAGTGCTGCTATTGGTACAGCCCCCCTTACTTACAGAATGGTACCCCTGACAGTGCTGCTATTGGTACAACCCCCCTTACTTACAGAATGGTACCCCTGACAGTGCTGCTATTGGTACAACCCCCCTTACTTACAGAATGGTACCCCTGACAGTCCTGCTATTGGTACAACCCCCCTTACTTACAGAATGGTACCCCTGACAGTCCTGCTATTGGTACAGCCCCCCTTACTTACAGAATGGTACCCCTGACAGTCCTGCTATTGGTACAGCCCCCCTTACTTACAGAATGGTACCCCTGACAGTCCTGCTATTGGTACAGCCCCCCTTACTTACAGAATGGTACCCCTGACAGTCCTGCTATTGGTACAGCCCCCCTTACTTACAGAATGGTACCCCTGACAGTGCTGCTATTAGTACAGCCCCCCTTACTTACAGAATGGTACCCCTGACAGTCCTGCTATTGGTACAGCCCCCCTTACTTACAGAATGGTACCCCTGACAGTCCTGCTATTGGTACAGCCCCCCTTACTTACAGAATGGTACCCCTGACAGTGCTGCTATTGGTACAGCCCCCCTTACTTACAGAATGGTACCCCTGACAGTGCTGCTATTGGTACAGCCCCCCTTACTTACAAAATGGTACCCCTGACAGTGCTGCTATTGGTACAGCACCCCCCTTACTTACAGAATGGTACCCCTGACAGTGCTGCTATTGGTACAGCACCCCCCTTACTTACAGAATGGTACCCCTGACAGTGCTGCTATTGGTACAGCCCCCTTACTTACAGAATGGTACCCCTGACAGTGCTGCTATTGGTACAGCCCCCCTTACTTACAGAATGGTACCCCTGACAGTGCTGCTATTGGTACAGCCCCCCTTACTTACAGAATGGTACCCCTGACAGTCCTGCTATTGGTACAGCCCCCCTTACTTACAGAATGGTACCCCTGACAGTCCTGCTATTGGTACAACCCCCCTTACTTACAGAATGGTACCCCTGACAGTCCTGCTATTGGTACAGCCCCCCTTACTTACAGAATGGTACCCCTGACAGTCCTGCTATTGGTACAGCCCCCCTTACTTACAGAATGGTACCCCTGACAGTGCTGCTATTGGTACAGCCCCCCTTACTTACAGAATGGTACCCCTGACAGTCCTGCTATTGGTACAACCCCCCTTACTTACAGAATGGTACCCCTGACAGTGCTGCTATTGGTACAGCCCCCCTTACTTACAGAATGGTACCCCTGACAGTGCTGCTATTGGTACAACCCCCCTTACTTACAGAATGGTACCCCTGACAGTGCTGCTATTGGTACAACCCCCCTTACTTACAGAATGGTACCCCTGACAGTGCTGCTATTGGTACAGCCCCCCTTACTTACAGAATGGTACCCCTGACAGTCCTGCTATTGGTACAGCCCCCCTTACTTACAGAATGGTACCCCTGACAGTCCTGCTATTGGTACAACCCCCCTTACTTACAGAATGGTACCCCTGACAGTGCTGCTATTGGTACAGCCCCCCTTACTTACAGAATGGTACCCCTGACAGTGCTGCTATTGGTACAACCCCCCTTACTTACAGAATGGTACCCCTGACAGTGCTGCTATTGGTACAACCCCCCTTACTTACAGAATGGTACCCCTGACAGTGCTGCTATTGGTACAGCCCCCCTTACTTACAGAATGGTACCCCTGACAGTGCTGCTATTGGTACAGCCCCCCTTACTTACAGAATGGTACCCCTGACAGTCCTGCTATTGGTACAGCCCCCCTTACTTACAGAATGGTACCCCTGACAGTCCTGCTATTGGTACAGCCCCCCTTACTTACAGAATGGTACCCCTGACAGTCCTGCTATTGGTACAGCCCCCCTTACTTACAGAATGGTACCCCTGACAGTCCTGCTATTGGTACAACCCCCCTTACTTACAGAATGGTACCCCTGACAGTCCTGCTATTGGTACAACCCCCCTTACTTACAGAATGGTACCCCTGACAGTGCTGCTATTGGTACAGCCCCCCTTACTTACAGAATGGTACCCCTGACAGTGCTGCTATTGGTACAACCCCCCTTACTTACAGAATGGTACCCCTGACAGTGCTGCTATTGGTACAACCCCCCTTACTTACAGAATGGTACCCCTGACAGTGCTGCTATTGGTACAGCCCCCCTTACTTACAGAATGGTACCCCTGACAGTGCTGCTATTGGTACAACCCCCCTTACTTACAGAATGGTACCCCTGACAGTGCTGCTATTGGTACAACCCCCCTTACTTACAGAATGGTACCCCTGACAGTGCTGCTATTGGTACAACCCCCCTTACTTACAGAATGGTACCCCTGACAGTGCTGCTATTGGTACAGCTCCCCTTACTTACAGAATGGTACTCCCCCGCCCAGCTGCGCACACCCAGTACAAAGCTATGAGGCAGAGACACAGGAGCAGCAGTAATACCTTCCTACTCGTCTCCCTCGCCGCTCCCTCTAACACCTTCCTCTCAGCCCGGATCCGCTCCGCCAACATCCGAGCCCCACGTGTAGCTCCGCCGCCGGCAGCCGCCATGTTTCCCAAGGGCACGGAACTAAAAACAAACCTCTGCTGCAACTTTCAAATAGGATACGGCCATTTTTTCTGGGGGTCCGAAAGAAGCCAATCACAGTCGGAAACGTCATATGGTAGTGCAGAAAGCCGACGCCATCTTTAATAGTGGCAGCCCCCACATAATGCCAATTACATAGGGAAGTAGGGATCTCTGTGGCACCTGTATGTCTGTGTTCTGTTTCCATTACCTAACCACTTTACTAAAAGTTGTGGTGTTACCTTATATAGCAGAAAATGACAGTCTACTTATATCAAGATTTGCTAACAGAATAGTACTATTAATTACTGTGATTTATAGTGATATTTACCTGCCAGTTTGTTGACTGGCTTGTCCACCTGTCAGTTAACTTTTAGTATTTAGTATATTCTGAACCAGTTTGCGATTTGTCTTCATTTTTTATAATTTTTGGTTTTAAATGATGTAGCTTTTTACTCCGTAACGCTCCAGTCTGGCATTTTAACAGCTATATGGTTGCTAGGATCCAGATTACTTTAGTAACCAGGCAACTGGAATATGAATAGGAGCGGGTCTGAATACAAAGATAAGCAATAAAACAACAAAATTTTAGCCTTAAAGAGCAATAGTTTAGGGCTACTGGGGTCAGCGACCTCCATGTGAAAACTGGTCAGAAAAGGAAAGGAAATAATTCAGAAACTAGAAAGAATACAGAATGAAAATGTGCTAGGAAATGCCCATTCTATAACATATTAGGAGGTGGACTATACCTTTAATGAACTTTCCCTTTAGCAACAAAGAACAATGCAGTAACTGTTTCTTTGGTATCCATATTAGTCATATTTAGCTACTAGCATTATTTTACACCATTTTACCACCGGCCAACATGGGTAAACAACTTGGCAGCATATTAAGCAGTATATGGAGGCCTCCCAATGAACTGCCAAACACCCAGCCAGATATCTATTTGGCAGCTTTGAAGACTCCATTGGACAAGAACCACATCTGTGAGTGACAGGTTTCTATAGGCCAGCAATAGGATCAGCCTGATTTGGACCAGCACACAGTTAAGGTGGCCATACACGGGCCGATTCTAGCTGCTGATATCAGTCCCTAGACCAATTCGGCAGCTTATCAGCCCGTGTATGGGCACTAATGACGGGCCTGCCTGACCCACACCTGGCCTTAAATCGGGCAGATCTCGATCGGGCAGGTTTGATTCTTAGTCGGATCGGGGACCGCATTGGCTTGTTGATGCGGCCCCCAAACCGACGGACGCCTATGCCCGTCGTTCTAATTCGATCGTTTGGCCCTGGCCCAAACGACCGAATTAATGCGATATCGGGAGAAGATTCACTCGCTTGGCGACCTTACCAAGCGAGCAGGTCCTAGCGTGTATGGCCACCTTTTGTTTGTTGACAAGTGAATTAACACAGAGCAGGAAGACTGGGGGCAGCTGGGTAATCAGACATGTCTGACAAGCAGTATCCCACAAACAGCAGTTGAAGGAGCTTGCTGTCCAACAGCAGCAGGAGGGCTGCAGGCTGATGTATATACTGAAAACAATCACACTTGGGGGGGAAGGATGGGTTGTAATAAAAGCCACATGCTTTGTACCAATGTCCTATAACCCATAGCAATCAATAAGCAGGTAGCATTTATCATGCCCCTGTTTCAAAGCAAACATGTGACTGGTTGATAGTCCATTTAGGCCAGATATCTGTGCATACAGGCTATGCATGAACCAAGCAGACAATCAGAGAACAGCACAAAAAGTAGATATCTGCGCTAAAGCCTATAAGCCATGCCTTACAGGTCGGGGATAAAAGTCCTCCTGCTGTTGTGCACTACAAATCCCAGCATGCTTACCTGTACTGAGTGTCTGTATGTTCTACAGGACTAGTTCCTGTCTCTTGCTTCCCCATGAATACTGCATTAACCTAGCAGAGGGCTAATAAAAAGACTTCCAATCATAGTTTGTAGAATATAATAAAATTTTATTATATCGAAATAAAAAAAAAGAGCTGTAAAATAAAGAGTGTACAACCCTGCACACAAGTGTGGGTGATATGAAACGATTTAAAGATGCCACGGCAGAGACTGGCATGAAAGGAAATATGAGGCACAATAGTATACTGCTTGGCAGCGTTCATTAACTGAGGAGAAACAGCCCTTGTTGGCAGGGTAATCTGAGATCTGAGGGGGGTGCCATTCTCTGCCTGTCACTCTGGCTGAACACTACATTGTATTGGAAGTCGCACTGGATGGTGACTAGCTGGTGATTTGCTCTACCTGATGGGTACATTGATAAGAGCATTAGTGCTCTGCATGGTCTCAAGAGGGATTCACCCAGGGGGTCTTTGGTTATTGGTGAGAACAGTGCATTACAGAGGACATGCTACTTGGCTGTGGGCACAATTCGTGAGTTGATTTTGAAGACGTATCAGGGATCTGTATTTTGAGGCATAATTAATTCATGGGCCTATCTGACCCACAGAAATGCCATCACATATCAGTTCCCAGTACCGAGACACTGCCTCTTTGCTGGCTTCTCCTGTGTTGTTGGATCACAATTTTCACTCTCTGATACTGTTTCTCCCCTTTCCAAAGTTTGGCTGAATGCACCTTCCTTGTTATAATCACGGCTCTGATCCAGTTTAACTCCCCCTTTACTCTGAGTGTTACTATGTGGCAATTGTCCATTGTTTTGTACTTGATTATCAGCAACCTCTTTTTCTCCCTTCTCGGTGGGTGTCTTGTCCTCCAGCCTGTCTCTGTCGGAGGGCAATGTAATTCTTCCGCGCTTCACGTAATGCTGCACTCGCTCTTCCAGACCTTGGCAGAGATGTCTCTTCATAAGAGGGGTATAAGAGCGAGCGCTTACTCCTTCGACCAGGCCGCCACTAAGATCACAAACTGTAGGCTTACATAGGTTCCATGGAACAAGATCCTGACCTATGACATCAAAAAGGACGGAAATTACATCACACAACAATCTTTATTTATGGCGTAGGGGCCCAAACATAACATTTTGCATAATTAAGACATAGGCAATGCAGACAGCTGTCAAACATGGATGATTCACTGGATGATGTACTGGAGAAATGGAGAATGTTATATGAAATATGGATGACGTCGCTACCTGTTTCCAAGGAGATGGGTATGTAGTCCAGGCCACCGATGGCCATAAACAGTATTTGAGTCTTCACCGCTTCTTGTGTCCACAGTCGTTGTAGGTGAGATACAGTCAGACTCTGAGCTTCCTTCTCTGATACCCACTGCACATCATCAAAGTGGCAGTTGTACAGCACCAATGGAAACTCCACCGCCATACTGAGGAACAAAATAGGGATATAAAAAAAAAAGCATAAGAGAAGATTGTGTGCTACTGGGCATCTGCCTTGGGCTACTAAAAAAGACAAAAACATTCTGTGCCATATTTCTAACCTTATCTCTAAGCTTTAGTTCCCCTTTAAAGGCTTATCTAAAGGTCCCCATACACGGGCCGATAGTAGCTGCCGATATCGGTCCCTTGGACCAATTCGGCAGCTAATCGGTCCGTGTATGGGCACTCCCAACTAGCCTGCCCGACCAATATCTGGCCTCAAATTGGCCAGATCTCGATCGGGCAGGTTAGAAAACCTGGTCGGATCGGGGACCGCATCGGCTCGTTGATGTGGTCCCCGAACCGACTGCCCCATTGCCGCAATATAATCTGATCGTTTGGCCCCAGGGCAAACGATCGGATTATTTTTTTTTTTTTACTACAAGCTCCCCGATATCGCTCACCCGTAGGTGGGGATATCGGGGGAAGATCCGCTCGCTTGGCGATCTCGCCAAGCGAGCGGATCTTACAGTGTATGGGGACCTTAAGTCATAGCAGTGCTGAAAAGACTATCAACCACGCAGGGTAGTCTCAGTCTGCACAAGTCCATAATTTAACGTTTCAGGCTACATTTTTCAATCACATTTTTGGCTACAGGCCCTCAGGTGGGATGGCTACAGGGAGTGTTCTTCAGCTTCTTCTGTAGATAATAACATAGAAGTAATTCAAGGGCAACTTCCCCAAGATGCTATCCTCTCATGACTCCATCCAGTAAAAAAAGCACCAAGGACTCTTAGATCCAAGACAAACATGCCCAGTTTTATGAATAAGTGTTACAGCACCTATATGGTTAAGTTAAGTCTTTAAAATGGGTAAACAACTCGTTCCACAAAATCCACTGGTATTTGGCACCTCTGCATAGGTTTCTGGAATGGACAGCATCAATGTATGCCCACTAAATAATATTAAATATCATGACCCTGCCCCATCTTACTTGTATTGGGGTTTGCGCGGGTTCTTTGCCACATCCAGCAGTTCTGTGATCACTTCAGGTTTCTCTTTCCCTTGGCCGACAAGAAACAAGACTCCCATGATGCACCTGACTTGATGGTAGAGAAAGGCAAGTCCTGTGATCTGCAAACGGTAGAGCTGAAATGGCCCCATGTCCCCTGGAATCTCAGGGACAGGCTCTACTCTGGCACTAAGAACAGTACGAATAAAGTTCATGACTCCATTGGCGACATCCATCTTGCACAAGTTTCGGAAATCATGGGTTCCCTCCAGCAACCGAGCAGCTTTGTCCATGGCTTCCACGTCGAGTTGCGCACAAGGAAACAAGTATCGATAAGTGCGGGAGCGGCAGCTGAAGCGAGCGCTAAATGACGGTGGCACTGCGGCCCAGCTTAACACGCGGATATCTGGTGGAAGCACACGATTCAGGATGTGGACATACCGTATCTCAGGTTTGCCTTCGCCACTGCATCGCAGATCAAGAGAGATCACCTGGTAAGAAATGGAGCAGCCCATAGTGTCAACAGGACTGACATTTTTTGTCTCTTGCTCATTATCAGGGGCTTTACCATAGAGGAAGCTCTTTTACTTAGGGCCTTTCTGGGTTCCAGGAGTGTAGGGGGCCCAGAAGGGAACTAAATAAATGAACAATTTCAATATAACTTGGTTGAACACTAATGTTTACTAATGTTTTGGGATCCCTAAATTCAATTTGCTGTGGGGCCCAGTAACATCTAGTTATCCTAGCTATATCTCACCTGTCCCAGTGCACTGACTCCTCGGTCCGTTCTGCCGCAGCGATGATAGTTGGAAGTCTGCCTGCTTTCCACCAAACGTGTCTTGATGAGCGCATTAAACACAGTCTCCTCCACTGTATTCTTTGTGTTTTCTTGGCTAGCGAATCCCTGGTAACCCCAGCCCAAGTAGGCCAATCGCAGGGCCACATGCTGCTTTGGGTGTGCAGAGAAATCAAAGGCACGCTGCAGTCGCTGTTTCTGTTTTGTGTGGCTTGGCCCTTGCACAACCCCCTGAGGTGGGGCCTCTCCTCTGCACTGTTCCTCAAGCCGAAGCACTTTATCCTCCAGCTCTCGTACCCTCTGTCGCAGCTGCGTCACTTCATCTTCCTGTGACATCGTGACAACGCCACCTACACAAAACAAAAACGGTCACTGCGCTAAAACTTACACTCAAACTGTTCAACGCATCTCCCCATCCGATAAGTTTCACCATTTTCTTTTCACTGATTACTGATCACTTAATCAGTATACTATATTAAAGCATTCCCCTTTGATATGTATATAGTACATAAAGGCTTGTTAATAAAGCTTGTTGGGGCCTTTGATAACATGAGGAGGGGGGGATTTCTGACAAATGAAGAATGTGACGGTATAAATGTGTTCTATGAATTTCAAGGGCAAAGAAAGCTGCAGTAAGGGCTGAATTACCCACACAGACTGTCAGCTCTGCAGAAACCTTATACCTTTACGGTTATTAAGAGAATCACTAAGTGCAGGGCAAGGGGAGCTGGGAAAGGAGGCAGGGCAACTCATACACTGAAAGTCAAGCTATATGGCCGCTTCCTGCTGCACTGACTGTACTGCCTTTCTGCACAGCACTCTCCCTACTCAAACCACAGGGATTCATGTACTTTCCCAACCTCCTCACTATATGGCCTTATTTCCAGCAACACCGTTTTACTTTTCAGGCGCTTTCAATATTACCGATCACGTGTCGCACCAGCGTCCGCTACCGCTTCCGGCTCAGCCCAGTGACGTCAGAGCCAGTAACCAGGCGACCGAGCAGAGACGCCGGTGACGCAAGTTCCGCTCCTAGAGAGGAAGTGGCCGTTATTTAAACCTTTGGGAGGAACCTGAGGGGACGCGCAGCATCAGGTGCAGGTAATAACTATATTTTCCGCTCAGAATTGTATTTGTTTTGGGGTTTTTTTTGTACTAAGTTGTGTCTAGGAACGGAATAGAAGGGATTCCTTGGCGCTGGTATGTCCAACTTAATTGACAGATGGAACTGAGTGTTGGGGCTCATTCAAAGGGGAACTCCACCCAAAAACAACTTAAGCTTTTTGAAAAATAAACACAATTTCAAGCAGCTTTGCTGTACATATGAATTAAACATAAGCAGCTTTTCCATGATTTTGTATGTAATAATAGGGTTTGTTACAGTTCACTAAGCCCCGCCCCCTGTTCCCCTGCTGATTGGCTGACTACTTTGTGACTCAAATAAAATGCAACAGTAGTCTCCTGTCCCTTAGCATTCAGCCTCCCAATCCCACAATTCCCTGCACACGGGATGTCAATAAGGAAAGGAACATCACAGTGCAATGCATTGTGGGTAATGTAGTTCCTGCATGCTGTCTGTAAGCTGTGGAGAAGTTGTTACAATTTGTAACATCAATGTTTTAGTCCCTCCTCCCCTGCCAGTGCAATGCATTGTGGGTAATGTAGTTCCTGCATGCTGTCTGTAAGCTGTGGAGAAGTTGTTACAATTTGTAACATCAATGTTTTAGTCCCTCCTCCCCTGCCAGTGCAATGCATTGTGGGTTATGTAGTTCCTGCATGCTGTCTGTAAGCTGTGGGGAAGGTGTTACAATTTGTAACATCAATGTTTTAGTCCCTCCTCCCCTGCCAGTGCAGTGCATTGTGGGTTATGTAGTCCCTGCATGCAGTCTGTAAGCTGTAGAGAAGTTGTTACAATTTTTAACATCAGTGTTTTAGTCCCTCCTCCCCGCCAGCATTTCAAATGTTGCTGAAAGAGAAGAACTATTTTGCGGCTGGATTTCAGCATATAAAAATGGGATTTATTCCTAATTAATGAACAGATTACAGTGATAGATAAATTAAGGGTTTCTGTGTTGTGTGGGGCTCAAAGCTGAAGTTCCCCTCTGGCTACATTTGCACCAGTGCTCCGTGTAACCGCCCACAGTTTGCAAATGACCCCTAATGTGAGAGCCACAGTTATCCCGAGGGGCCACCTACAGAATGTAGATAGACTGGACTTGTTTTTTTAGGGTGAAGACACACAGAGCTACTAGTAGCAGCTACAGAAACAGACAGTGCTGATCATTTGCTGATAATTGTCTCTACGTGTGTTTTAGCAGAGGCAATTCTCAGTATTGTCTATGGCAGGGGATTTTCTGGCGTTTAGTTGCAGCGAAAAAGTAGCTGCTACTAGTAGCTCAGTGTGTCTTCACCCTTAGCCATTAGTGGTTTTTCACTAAAGTACTAACCTGACATCTGAGGATCCCCCAGGATCACGAGCTAAGGGTCGGCTGACAGAAGACTGATTGAATTTATAAATTGATATCACTTGGCAAAGGACTTCTGCCTATAGAAGGCACTGAATGTTATTTTACTGTGAGTCCATGTTCACCCAAAACTCTGGCGTTCCGTTTAGAACTTATTGTGTAGTTGAGACAGTTACTTGCTGATCATCAGGGGTGGCCCGATGTTGAACTTATCCCTTTAACCTTTTTAGTGCCACAGGACGTAGAATCTACGTCCTGGGTACTAAAGGACCTAAGTGCCACAGAACGTAGATTCTACGTCCTGGGGCACTTCCGGGTTTGGGAGCGGAGAAGCGGCTTTTCAAGCCGCTCCTTCGCTCCCTGCTCGTTCCCCAGCCTCCAGACAACAGTCAGAGGTGGGGAACAAGTGGCCCCTGGGGCGCGATCGCCCAGGGGCCACATAAGAAAAGGCAGGCACGTGAAATCCATTCCTGGATTTCACGATCGCCTTCTGCCTTTCTCTGCTCCCCCCACTGCTGGCCCCCCTGCTTCCTGCTGCTGATACTTACTCCGGAACGGCTGCGTGTGTGTCTCCCTGCAGATCCACGATCTCCTACACAGGTAAGTGGCAAAAACACACAAAAACACACATACACACACATAATACACTAATAATACACTAATACACACTTATACTCACATTTACACACAAACACATACATTTTAGGGGAGTTGGGAGATTTCAAACATTCACAACACTTACACTTACACACACTTACTTGCATACATGCACACAAAACACATTTTACCTAATGTACACACACACTTACACACTTATGTAATTTTGTAATTTTTTTTTTTTTTCTAATCGCATCGTTTTTATTCCTGCCTGAAAAAAATGTTTTATTGCCATTGCGGATAGTGTATTCGCTAACCGCACTGCGCAATATCTTTTGTGTATTATTTTGGTGTTTCTACTACATTTTCTGTGATTTTGGTGGATTTTGGGGTATTTTACTGCATGTTTAGCCATTTTATAGCATTTTCAGTTATGCATAGTTCTTGTTCGCTTGATTTTCAGAAATGTCACAAAAACCGTTCTGTTTAGCATAGCTTTGTAGTTTGTAGTAGAAAGTTTTATTTACCCATTTTTGTTTTGTCAGGATGTGTACTTTCGGAAAATATATGGTTTTCTAGGGTCTCCTTACTGTTAGGTGGTCGTATGGCACATAATACACATACCGGGTGCAAAAACTGCATGAGCCGAAGCATCTTATGTGAAAATTCATATGCACTATTTTTACTTGGGTGCCCCTGTACCCCACATAGTTTGGCAAATCTATGCATATAGGGCATCAAACTGTTCAGTAGACCCCTGGCGTTCATATTTAGAATGTTTTATGTTGATACGGTACAAAATGTGGAGGTACATAATGGGGTAAAATGCAAGCTTTGTGACAATTTTCAGAAATGTCATAAAAACCGTTCTGTTTAGCATAGCTTTGTAGTTTGGTAGTTTGTAGTAGAAAGATGTATTTACCCATTTTTGTTTTGTCAGAATGTGTGCTTTCGGAAAATATATGGTTTTCTAGGGTCTCCTTACTGTTAGGTGGTCGTATGGCACATAATACACATACCGGGTGCAAAAACTGCATGAGCCGAAGCATCTTATGTGAAAATTCATATGCACTATTTTTACTTGGGTGCCCCTGTACCCCATATAGTTTGGTAAATCTATGCATATAGGGCATCAAACTGTTCAGTAGACCCCTGGCGTTCATATTTAGAATGTTTTATGTTGATACGGTACAAAATGTGGGGGTACATAATGGGGTAAAATGCAAGCTTTGTGACAATTTTCAGAAATGTCATAAAAACCGTTCTGTTTAGCATAGCTTTGTAGCTTGGTAGTTTGTAGTAGAAAGATGTATGTACCCATTTTTGTTTTGTCAGAATGTGTACTTTCGGAAAATATATGGTTTTCTAGGGTCTCCTTACTGTTAGGTGGTCGTATGGCACATAATACACATACCGGGTGCAAAAACTGCATGAGCCGAAGCATCTTATGTGAAAATTCATATGCACTATTTTTACTTGGGTGCCCCTGTACCCCACATAGTTTGGCAAATCTATGCATATAGGGCATCAAACTGTTCAGTAGACCCCTAGCGTTCATATTTAGAATGTTTTATGTTGATACGGTACAAAATGTGGGGGTACATAATGGGGTAAAATGCAAGCTTTGTGACAATTTTCAGAAATGTCATAAAAAACCGTTCTGTTTAGCATAGCTTTGTAGTTTGGTAGTTTGTAGTAGAAAGATGTATGTACCCATTTTTGTTTTGTCAGATTGTGTACTTTCGGAAAATATATGGTTTTCTAGGGTCTCCTTACTGTTAGGTGGTCGTATGGCACATAATACACATACCGGGTGCAAAAACTGCATGAGCCGAAGCATCTTATGTGAAAATTCATATGCACTATTTTTACTTGGGTGCCCCTGTACCCCACATAGTTTGGCAAATCTATGCATATAGGGCATCAAACTGTTCAGTAGACCCCTGGCGTTCATATTTAGAATGTTTTATGTTGATACGGTACAAAATGTGGGGGTAAATAATGGGGTAAAATGCAAGCTTTGTGACAATTTTCAGAAATGTCATAAAAACCGTTCTGTTTAGCATAGCTTTGTAGTTTGGTAGTTTGTAGTAGAAAGATGTATGTACCCATTTTTGTTTTGTCAGAATGTGTACTTTCGGAAAATATATGGTTTTCTAGGGTCTCCTTACTGTTAGGTGGTCGTATGGCACATAATACACATACCGGGTGCAAAAATTGCATGAGCCGAAGCATCTTATGTGAAAATTCATATGCACTATTTTTACTTGGGTGCCCCTGTACCCCACATAGTTTGGTAAATCTATGCATATAGGGCATCAAACTGTTCAGTAGACCCCTGGCGTTTATATTTAGAATGTTTTATGTTGATACGGTACAAAATGTGGGGGTACATAATGGGGTAAAATGCAAGCTTTGTGACAATTTTCAGAAATGTCATAAAAACTGTTCTGTTTAGCATAGCTTTGTAGTTTGGTAGTTTGTAGTAGAAAGATGTATTTACCCATTTTTGTTTTGTCAGAATGTGTACTTTCGGAAAATATATGGTTTTCTAGGGTCTCCTTACTGTTAGGTGGTCGTATGGCACATAATACACATACCGGGTGCAAAAACTGCATGAGCCGAAGCATCTTATGTGAAAATTCATATGCACTATTTTTACTTGGGTGCCCCTGTACCCCACATAGTTTGGTAAATCTATGCATATAGGGCATCAAACTGTTCAGTAGAACCCTGGCGTTTATATTTAGAATGTTTTATGTTGATACGGTACAAAATGCGGGGGTACATAATGGGGTAAAATGCAAGCTTTGTGACAATTTTCAGAAATGTCATAAAAACCGTTCTGTTTAGCATAGCTTTGTAGTTTGGTAGTTTGTAGTAGAAAGATGTATGTACCCATTTTTGTTTTGTCAGAATGTGTACTTTCGGAAAATATATGGTTTTCTAGGGTCTCCTTACTGTTAGGGGGTCTTATGCCGCATAATGCACATGCCGGTAGCTTATATTGCAGTATATACACTTTGTATGCATTAACTTCCTTTTGGAGTAGAAAGACATGGGTACCAATTTTGAATTCGCCCGAATGTGTACTTTCCAAAAATATATGGTTTTGGGGGGTCAATGTATTTTTTTGTGTTTTTACCCCACAGAAAATGCAGTAAACGTGTTGAATTTTCAGTAGCTAAAGAGACCTCTGGGGCAATCTCTATGCACTGACGTCCTTATGGGGTCTCTAAATGCCAGATACAGTGCTGATCCTATGCACAATGGGCATCAAACTGTTCAGCGGACCCTTGGCTTTCATATTTCGGGTGTGTTTTCTTGGTACCTAATGTTATGTGGGAGATAAGGTGCTTGAAAGTGGAAGATTTGATGTGATTTTTAGGTATTTCATCAAAACTGGCAATTTTGGGAAAGAATTGCGGCTCAGTAGTTTGGAGTAGAAAGACATGGGTACCAATTTTGAATTCGTCCGAATGTGTACTTTCCAAAAATATATGATTTTGGGGGGTCAATGTATTTTTTTGTGTTTTTACCCCACAGAAAATGCAGTAAATGTGTTGAATTTTCAGTAGCTAAAGAGATCTCCTGGGCAATTTGTATGTACTAACTTCCTTTTGGGGTCTCTAAATTCCAGATACATTGGTGATCCTATGCACAATGGGCATCAAACTGTTCAGTGGACCCCTGGCTTTCATATTTAGGGTGTGTTTTCTTCGTACCTAATGTTATGTGGGAGATAAGGTGCTTGAAAATGGAAGATTTGAGGTGATTTTTTAGAATTTTCATAATTTTTTATAGAAAATGCTAAATTCAGTAAAGCATTGCCGTTTGGTACTTAGGAGTTTGAAGACATAGTTACCCATTTCGGATTCGTCAGAATGTGTAGTTTTCAAAAATGTATGGTTTCCTGGGGTAAACCTAATATTCCAGGATTTTTGGCTTTGGAATGTAAAGTATGCCGTATTCTGCTGTAATGCTTTGAAAATTTTGTAATTTACTGCTGGGAGTTTTTGATCTATAGAAGTCAGAAATCTCAATAAAACTATACATATCAGGTATTGGCACGTTCGGGAGACATGAGGCTTTCCAAATCAGTTGAATTTTTGTCCATAAAATAAAATGTGTTTCTGGTATAAATCCTTATATCATGAAAAATAGCATTTTTTCTTTTTTTTTTTGTATTTCAAGCTCTAAATCTTGTTCCAGAAGTGGAAATACACAAAAACTCAGGTAGATTTGGAAAGCTCAGGTTCTCCTGAAAAAAACAATATATAGTTTGCCTACCTAAACTTAACCCTGCCCCCAGTAAAAGCCCCTACATTGAGAGAGCACAGAATGTTTACAAAACGTCTGGCACTGGGGGGAACTGAAATGACGAATTCGGCTGGCACTTAAAGGGTTAAACTTGCCAGTGATACGTGGGTTTCATTGTTTTTGTTATTCAAGGCATTATGGCACAAGAAATCCCTCACACAAGGGAAGCTCCTCAATCGTTTTCTTCTTAACTGGCAAAGTTATGTGTGGTGCAATGCCAAGGCCTATGTTGAATCCCAGGCCAGACCTGCAAACATAGCTATAGTTGCCATGGTGCACAGACGTACAGTTGCACTCATAATATTAGGAACTCGATGCCCAGACTCTCAGAAGACTGCAAGTGTAACTGCTTTGTATAATAACGCTGGATATAATTCTGTATTGGAACACAGTGTTGGTGTAGCTCTGAGGTGCAGCTGTGGCAATGTTATAATGATTGTATGCAGCAAAGATTAATTTCATGCAACAAAAAAATTAACTTTTAGAGAGATTTAGTTGTAGACTTTCCATACTTCTTGGTGTGTGCAAGATTATCTAATCTTCTAGGTTGCACTGCCATTTCCTACCCAGCAGGTGGCGCTGCTTTCCCAGGCAATGTTCTGTTCTCTTTAGCTCTGAATTGGTACATTTACATACTAACTTATCTATATCAGCCAGGGTAAAGCAAATAGTTAATGCTTATTGACAAATCTCCCTTGTTGTGGGTGACTAATCTCCCAGAAATGCCATCCCACCGGCGTAAATTGCCGGTGGGATGGCATACGCGGCGATTTGGTGAAGTTGCCTTGAGAGGAAACTTCAGCGATTTCGGCGCCGCGTATGCCATCCCACCGGTGGGATGGCATTTCGGGGAGATTAGTCTCCCACGAACAGGGAGATTTGTCGTGGGCGACTAATCTCCCCGTGTGCCAGAGCCCTAAAGGTGGCCATACATGGTCAGATTTAATCGTTTGGCAAGGTTGACAAGCAGATTTTTCTCCCGATATGCCCACCTAAAGGTGGGCGATATTGGGCTAATTTGATCGCTTGGCCCTAGGGCTAAACGATCGAGTAGGCATAGGTGCCATGGGACCAAGGGCCGCATCAACAATAGGATCAGTCTCCTATCCCAAGGAAAATCAAACCTGCCCAAACGAGATCTGCCCATACATGGGCAGATAAGATGCTGAATCTGTCTGAAGGACCCTGAATGTTCAGGGAACATGAGCAATAGGCTGTAACAGTGACAAATAACCAGTTGTGCCCATCACACCTTGCCTCTAGCCACTGGTGTAAGGGCCAGCTCTGACATTTCATGGCCAACTTGTGCTGAATATCTTCACCCAACTGATCCCCTGATAGGAGCAGGCTCTTTGGCTGTAGGTAATCCATCCGCCATGATCCCCGCAGCGTGGGAATGTTTGTGCCAGCGATGATATAACCGTATTATATAAACAAAACAAATGAGTTCATGTATCTTGGATTGCTGAAATGATAATTGGCCGCTCCACTGAGCAGGTGGAGTTTCATCATTTACTGTGTATTCTACATTATCAGGAGATTGACTGGATAAGTCACTTGACCTAAGTCCTTTGATCGTGGCCAGAGCCTCATGCGCTTCCACATGAGCAGAATATTAACTGATAAGGTTTGGGTCTGTAGGGGAAAGGTTACGTATCAGTTCCTGATGCAATATCAGCTTCCCAGGATTGTCCTACTGCTAACGAGGGGCTTTTCCCTTTGAATCTGCTCATCAGCTGCACTAACAGCACTAGCCAGTAGGGGGCACTGAATAAAGGATTTGCTTCAGCTTGATAGCAGGACTAGCCAAGGGCCATCACTGAAAGTAGGCCATTTTGCTCAAGAAAGCTTACATTCTGATTGGCTAGAGAGTGGTATTTATACAGGATTCTAATTTAGTCTTCACTGTCACCCATAGCAGTCTGTGGAGCCAGGGGTGAAAGTGCAGCACCCAGGCTGTGCTGTAACAGACACACATCCAATAGTGCAACATGTGGTGGTACATATTATTCTATATATATATTATTTATATATTATTTGCCTTTACAGTGTTTCCTGTGGCCCCAGCATGTCGCGTAGAGACAGGCAGTTCAGGGAGGAGCCTTCAGAGAACGCCCTGCCATTGGTTAGAAATCACTTCAGACCACAGTCCACAGAGCATGACCAATCATATGAGCCCCTGGAAGCCTCTGGGCAATCAGGTGACAGTATTTTGCTCTCTGAGCACTCACAGGACAATATGTCTGTAACTGTCTCAGAAGAGGAGCTGCGTCATGAGCTGTCTCTGCTGGGTTTCTCCTATGTTCCCCGCCAGAGGCTTCTGGAATTCAAGAAAGATCTAGAACGTCTGATGAACCAGGGTGGTGTGGCAGCATCCCCAGAAACCTCTAGGCTGGAAAATGAGACCATTGAGGAGACAACCAACACCACTGCGCCCCCGCCTGCGGAAAGCAATGCCTGGCATCATCAGGCCTCAGCCTGGCCCACCACCACCGCAACCTCCAGCACAGAATGGGGCAATCAGCAGAGAAGCCAAGACTCCTACACTAAACACACAGTGAGCTTGGGGGGAAACACGCTGCCAACAAAGAAAGCTCCGCAAATAACACGTAAAGTACTGCGCAGAAAAAGTGACGGACAGACGCACGTAAGCGACGAGTCCTTTCTTTACAGTGAAACTGAGACCGAAGAGGGGGATTCTGGGAGCTCCATTGTGGATTTTCGCTCTGAATCTTCTGGCCGCTCTTCAGCTAGCTGTATTAAGTCCTTCATCCGCCCTCCCCCATATTCACTGCTGGATCAGTACCGGCAGCGCTCAGATCCCGTCGGTCGGTACCAAGAGTACAAACAAAAGTGGGATGCCTTACAGGTGGCACTAGAGCGGAGCAGAAAGGAGTTACGCTGGGGGATCCGGGAGCAAATGATGTCTGCACCCCCTCAGCCTGCTCCCCGCTCTGTTCCGCCACCTAACACCTATGTCATTCCCACAGACAAGAAAAGGTACGCCCTGCGCTGGGCTGTCCGACAAGACCTGGTGAATGGGGTGATGCCCCGGGGAAGCTATTCCTAGGGGTACCGCCGAGCCTTTGTGTGTGTGTGTCTGTCTGTGTGTGAAGAAAAGAGTGCACTCTTGTGTGTGTCGTTTTTATAAATTGTATTTTAAATAAAATCACGATTTCCTAACAGTTTCATGTGCTTTGTTTTCCATTATTAGAAAAATGATTTTTTTTTAAAAAAAACAACAAAAAAATAAACTAAGGGTGTTCAACACCCTAGAGTCCGTTTAGGTGTCAATACTGTTGCTCCTTAGTGCAAAGTCATCAAAAGGTTCCCAGGGCCTCTCCAACATGAATCCGTCCCCCTGCCGTGATCTGGAACTTGAATTGAAGAGGTCCTTCAAAGATAAGCACAATGGTGGAACCAAAGTTGAACTCGCCCAAGGGTTGTCCCTTCACTAGGGATAGTCCTTCAGGTCCATACTGATCCGTATAGCTGTAGTCATGGTACTTTCCTTTGACGTGGCGGGAGCAGTTGGTGTGCAGGTCCTAGGGAGAGAAAGATGAATGGAATGAGACTTTAGACCAAACTTTTGTTGCCCTCGGTTTGAGATTGCCAGCCAGTATCGGCTACTGGAGGAAGCCATATTAATAGGCTTCCTGACTAGGGGCTTATTCAGCTATCAATCATATAGGCTGCAAACCCAATTGGGCAAGGCCAGCATCTGTATATTAGCAATCTCCCTCCATTCCTGGGTCTCTACAGCTACTAGGGAAGCAAAATCTTTCCAAGTCCAGTATTCCAGTTCAGCTACCTCATTTAAGCAGGCTATCACTGTTGTAGCACTAATTGCATGTAGACATCATATAAGATAATGGAGGACACCTGACACTGCAGGGCTTTGCTGCAATTAGTGTTTATTCGTGTGTTCCACTACATGTTTCGGGCAAAGCCCTTTTTCAAGTGAACAACATAACATCTGAACAAAAAACATTTAAGAGGTTACAAGACCCAAGTCCAACCTCCCCCATCACAGCATTGGTTCCAAGCAGTCCAAGGGAGGGGTTCTAGCTACTGGGGAAGGTAAGGATGGGCTGGTATTATGATAGGGGTATTTCTCAGAGTACAGGACAGGGGCAGATGTCTACAAATAAGTTGTTTTTGGGAAATGGCATAAGTATCATACCTGGTCCCCATAGATACGGATGGATCCAACATTAGTTGCTCCCACTGCTGTTAGCGAGAAGAAGCCAAACTGCCACTGGCCGCTAAGCACAACACGTTCATTCTGGCAGAAGAGACTGGGTATCCAGTGGGCAACGTGAGGACTGACGGACATGAGTGCTCCTGAAAGGGATGGACAAATAGACATAGACACGGAGCAGACATAGGGCTTACATTTTCTTATATTTCTTCCCACAAAGCATCTTTTTCACCAGAATTCTGGTATAAATGTAGGCTCCACAAAACCATATAATCCATATAACTCACCAGTTAGTGAATGGCATGAATTTGGGTACATAAATATTTTGTGTACTTTTGGTCTTTGGGGCTAATTGGGTTAGTGTACCTGGAAAGTGCCTCCGATGCTGGACATTCCAGTCTGTCGGGGAATGGAAGCGATGATAATCACCCGGTGCCAAGTATATGACATGGTGGTAGATCCGGCTGGAGGATCTTACACCTAACTGCTGCAGGAGTGGCAGGCCTGGGAATAGAGGAATGAGATGTTAGGGTTTGGTTGGTTAGTTGAGAGGTGGAGCATCTAGCATTAATACAACTTGGCTTACTGGCTATGGAATGAGGGAATAACATCCCAAACTTGAAGGGATCACGTTGTGACCAGACATGGCAATGCCACTGCTTCTCTGGCAGTGATTAGAAAAGTCTATTTAACAGCCAATGCCCAGCCTTCTCCTGAAGACTACCTGAAGGCCAATGCCCAGCCTTCACCTAAAGACTACCTGAAGGCCAATGCCCAGCCTTCACCTAAAAACTACCTGAAGGCCAATGCCCAGCCTTCACCTAAAAACTACCTGAAGGCCAATGCCCAGCCTTCACCTAAAAACTACCCGAAGGCCAATGCCCAGCCTTCACCTAAAAACTACCTGAAGGCCAATACTCAGCCTTCACCTAAAGACTACCTGAAGGCCAATACTCAGCTTTCTCCTAAAGACTACCTGACCCAGCCTTCTCCTAAAGACTACCTGAAGCCCAATGCCCAGCCTTCTCCTAAAGACTAACTCAAGACCGTTGACCTGCTTTCACCTAAAGACAGTACTGGCCAGTTTAGAAGGTAATAACAAAACTAGGCTTTCTAACTAAGGAACAGAAAATCTTCACAAAAATGGATCTGAAGGTCTTGAAAAAATAGTTGTGAGATGAGAGAGTGGAGCTAACAATAGCATTCACTTACATAGATTTGTTGGTTCCCGCCAGTCTTGGGGTCCCAAGAAGCTCTCCAGTGAATATGTCAGACCTTTAACTTGCTCGATCTGAGAACCACGGCCTCGGCCACTGTGCAGAACACGTCCGTCACATGGACTGACCTACAAAGGGAGCAGAAAACATAGCAATGACTTGACTTTTCTTATATGACCAGCTCATATACTAGAAGAGGGACCCCCTTATACATACATACATGCAATTATTTTAGGCTGGTGAGGAATGCTATGCATGGAGCAGCAGAGAAGAACAAATAAGTTCCAGCAGGGTGTCTAAGGGGGAGTTATTTGGGTAAATGTCTTGGATCCCTCTCTAGAGTCCCTGCAAGGGTGCGAGGTTGGACAGTTGGACAGTGAATGAGTAATAAAGGTAGAGCTTTGGGAATTTCCAATGTAATTCAAGGGATGCTTTGTACGTCTGGAGAAGTGTCAACAATCAGAGGGCACCCAGATAGAGGGGCAAGTATCTACTTATATGCAATAGAGCACATTAGTCCCAATATGAACTCCTGATTTTGGAGGCTCCATTTTGGAGGCACCATTACAGACTAATATACACAAAGGCAGCACTATGGTGGCAACCCCTTCTTTAATGGATTGGGGTTACAGTGATATTGGTCAGAACTAATAGCTGAACCCATGAAAACACGGGTATTCCATCGATTACATTCGGTCCCCACTCTTGTGTAAAGGCTGGATAAGATATCCGAGTAGGTATTAACCCCCCCAAACACACCACACAATGAGAGTCAATGGTTCTGGCTGTGGGTTTCAGTGACCGTCGGAAGAGCTCCCCCAAGTTCTGATACCGGTTTAAATCTTCCTCCTCGGCCTCGGCCATATTCACAGAGAAGGCCCATACGTAGAGTGAGAGCAGGGGCCGGCGCAACCAGTGAGGGAGGTTGACCTCATTAATCAGGCCCCACACTCGAGATAACAGGCGCGTGGGGGCTCTGCTGTACACAGCCTGGTGACACAGAAAAGGACAAAAAAGTGTTATATTTGCCCACAAAGGTCATTGGTATAGTTCCCCTTAAAGGGGCAGGCTATATTTTTTTTTTTCAACATAAGCCCCAAAGTGATGATAAATCAGTCTGAACCCAATTACAGTTTATTTGCCCTTCATTTCTTCCTGCGCCCCTCTTTTATTTACCTTGCTAACACGACTAGGTGGGCGAAGCCCAGCATGTAGGAGTGGCTTAAGCAGCTGCCAAGAGCGCAGTCTTAATGAAGGCGGAAGCTGACCGAGGCGCCGCTTGATGGAAAGTCGAGGCACAGGTAACCTAATGGATAAGGGATCGTTGAAGTTAGAACTAACGAGGTCCAAAAGCAGAAGGACAGGTGTGTAATGTACATTAGGGGTAAGACTGGTTGCTATTGGCGACTTTACTTAGCATAGTAAATCATCCCCTTTATCCAGTAAGGAACTGGGCAGGAAGGACATACCATCTCTTGGAACGTTGCACGATGCCCCCAGACTGCTTTGCTCCACGCATGGCCAAACCAGATAGGACCTGTAGCACAATAGGGAGACAGAGTTAGCCAGTGCCCTATAAACGCCTCACCATCTGCCCCATTCCATACAGCTGCCAGTTACATCTGTAGGCACGCTAACAGCGTTCAGTTTACAGTCCGTGTGTTTCTGGTTGCTAGTGAAACTTCCCCTTTACTGTGCAGGCAGGATGTTACTTACCCACAAACACATCACGTGTACAGGATACAGTCTAGCACTGGTGCCAGTACACTTTGTGGGTTCATATAATAATATATATATAATGGTGGATAAGTCTTTTTATTATTGCAAGCAATAAATGTTCACCCCACCCTTTGGCTGATTTCCGCCTCTGCTCCACAGGGAAGGAGAACAGCATTTTTTTTTTGTAGAACAGAAATATCATTTTGCACTGATTACGGGCAAAGCACTGTGGCAGGTTATATACTAATGTATCTCTAGTGGGGGTCCCCTCTCAGCGTGGGGCATGTAGCTATTATGTGTCTGTCCCTTTTACCCAACGCAGTGTGGCCCCCAAGTGATAAATAAATAAATACAGTAACAATCTGCAGTTCTCTCCAACAGTCAGAGCTGTTTGTAGGGGCATGGTAAATTAAAGGGGAACAAAGCCCTATCTATGTATAGCCAATATTCACCCACTGCTGAACTAGCCCAACCCCCCTCCTTCCCCCCCCCTTGCCCTATATGAGAATCCAGTGGCCAATGGTGCCAGTCACTATCAGTTCTAACCACGTACAGGCTCTATGTTGCCTATAGGGAGTTGCACTTGGTACACAGGAATATTATAATAACATGACAAATACAGTGAATATAAAATAATATGAGAGCAGTGAGCATGGCACATATACAATTACACAGCACACATATAGGCCAGTGTAGCCAAGTGTACACTAAACACACACACAATAACAGGCGCACAGTAACAGAGAGAAAAGAAAGAGAAGGGCCCACTGGCATTACCCGGTCAGTGTCACCCAATAGGCATCAGAGCTGTGGGTGCTCGGGCAGGATGCAGTGTGACTGCTAACACAATAGGGGGGCTGGAAGCTCCGGTCACTTGATACAATTGGGTGTCGCCCTTTTCTCTCCGCCCCCCCATGGGCAGGAGTGGGGTGGGCAGATTAGGAGCAGCACAAAGAGAAGCTGCTGGGCGGGGAATGTGTGCAGCTTGGAGAATATAAAGGAACAGAGACCCCCTGCCCCAGCAGCACAGCCAAGTAACAGCTGCCTGAGACATTCCATATTCTCACTTAGTGACACCCGCTCAGCCCAGCACTCGCCTGTGTCCGACTCAATATCATACCCAGCTCACTCCGACTACTGGGTCATATACCAGCCCGTATACCAGCCCATATACCAGCCCATATACCAGCCCATACACCAGCCCATATACCAGCCCATACACCAGCACATATACCAGCCCATACACCAGCCCATATACCAGCCCATAGCTGGCCTGATACATACACTGTGCATCATATCTCCCTCTCTCTCCCAGGGCACACATACAGCACACATATCACTATATAGCACATACAGGATAGGGCACATATATCACTATATAGCACATACAGGATAGGGCAGAGTGCATATATCGCTATATAGCACATACAGGATAGGGCAGAGTGCATATATCACTATATAGCACATACAGGATAGGGCAGAGTGTATATAGCACATACAGGATAGGGCAGAGTGCATATATCACTATATAGCACATACAGGATAGGGCAGAGTGTATATAGCACATACAGGATAGGGCACATATATCACTATATAGCACATATAGGATAGGGCACATATATCAATATACAGCACATACAGGATAGGGCACATATATCACTATATAGCACATACAGGATGGGGCACATATATCACTATACAGCACATACAGGATAGGGCAGAGTGTATATATCAATATATAGCACATACAGGATAGGGCACATATATCAATATATAGCACATACAGGATAGGGCACATATATCACTATATAGCACATACAGGATAGGGCACATATATCAATATACAGCATATACAGGATAGGGCAGAGTGTATATATCAATATACAGCACATACAGGATAGGGCATATATATCGCTATATAGCACATACAGGATAGGACAGAGTGTATATAGCACATACAGGATAGGGTATATATATCGCTATATAGCACATACAGGATAGGGCAGAGCCATATATATCACTATATAGCACATACAGGATAGGGCACATATATCACTATATAGCACATACAGGATAGGACAGAGTGTATATGTCACATAAAGGATAGGGCAGAGTGTATATAGCACATACAGGATAGGGCAGAGTGTATATAGCACATACAGGATAGGGCAGAGTGTATATAGCACATACAGGATAGGGCAGAGTGTATATAGCACATACAGGATAGGACAGAGTGTATATATCACATACAGCAGGGCTCCCCAACCACCGGTCCGGGGACCAGTGCCGGGCCGTGGGCTGTGCTGAACCGGGCCACCTCTGGTCCCAATTACCTGTGATCCCAACTCCCCGATGCGTTACACAGCCATAACAGCTATGCGAAGCCCAGGAAGCTTTCTACTGATAAGTACAAGGACCAAAGTACTTTATTAAGCTGTATTTAATAATAATAAAGTGCATAATATAACATTTAATAATTACATTTACATTATATATGTAATAATTAAAATTATATACTATGCACTAGTTGCACCACCCCCACATCCCCAGTCCTTGGAAAAATTGTCTTGCTTGAAACCGGTCCGTGGTGCAAAAAAGGTTGGGGACCACTGACATACAGGATAGGGCAGAGTGTATATAGCACATACAGGATAGGGCAGAGTGTATATAGCACATACAGGATAGGGCACATATATCACTATATAGCACATACAGGATAGGGCAGAGTGTATATAGCACATACAGGATAGGGCAGAGTGTATATAGCACATACAGGATAGGGCAGAGTGTATATAGCACATACAGGATAGGGCACATATATCACTATATAGCACATACAGGATAGGGCAGAGTGTATAGCACATACAGGATAGGGCAGAGTGTATATAGCACATACAGGATAGGGCAGAGTGTATATAGCACATACAGGATAGGGCACATATATCACTATATAGCACATACAGGATAGGGCAGAGTGTATAGCACATACAGGATAGGGCAGAGTGTATATAGCACATACAGGATAGGGCACATATATCACTATATAGCACATACAGGATAGGGCAGAGTGTATAGCACATACAGGATAGGGCAGAGTGTATAGCACATACAGGATAAGGCACATATATCACTATATAGCACATAAAGGATAGGGCAGAGTGCATATATAGAGCATAGATATAGATATACCAGTTAACAGAGGACACAGTGGGACAGAGGACACTGTATGACTCCAGAAAACCCCATTGCTATACAAATGAATGGAAATTCCCCTGGCAGAGCATCGGCTACTTACACACTCTCACCCCTGGCACTCACGCCTCTCATAGGAGCTGGCATGTACAGACTCAGCATAGAGATTCAGGCTCCTCCCCCCGCTCCTGTCCAAACGCGTCAGCTGAGACACTTCAGCCAATCAGGCGGCAGCGGGCTCAGCGTGTAAGCCAATAGACGAAGGGCTCTGAGCAGCCGGCGTTCTGTGAATAGTGTATAATTAGACCCAGCCCTCAGGCCCGGCTTTCTTCCTATTCTGGCTGCGGTATCCTTCTGGCTAAAGGAGACATACACTTGGCTTGCATCAGAAATGAACTCTGTATTCCTGCTCATAAAGGGCATATAAACCCAAATATGAAATGTTGCATCTAAAAAACTTTATTAGTAGTTTATAGTATGGACTGTTCCTCAAAACTTTGCAAAACTCCAGCTTTCAAATGGGGGGTCGCTGACCCCAGAAGCCAAAAAAACAATTTCTCAGTGAAGCTGCAGTTTTTATTGCTATTGTTACTTTTTATTCCTTATTTTTCTATGCAGGCCCTCTCTTATTCATATTCCCTTCTCTCGTTCAAACTACTGCCTTGTTGCTAGGGTAAATAATACCCTAGCAACCAGATGGAAGATGAAATACCAAACTGGAGAGCTGCTGACCAAAAGGCTAAATAACCATATAAATCATAAAAAATGAAGACCAGTTGCAATTGTCCTTGAATATAAATTTCTACATCAGTCTAAAAGCTACCGACTCTTATACTGACATTATAAAGTCACATACTATAGGTACCGGGTTTGTACCAGTTCTGGCAACCAAACATGAAGGTGCAAATGTTAGGTCATGGTGGGTAGGGCTTGCAGGTAGTGGGTGGAGTTTAGGCAAAGCATGGATGGGTTTTGGCATATTGAGTCCTGGTCAGGGCAGATCAGGGGCTTGACCACGCGTGGGGTAAGGCACCTTTTATTGAGTTCCTATTGTACTTGTTGGTAGGGCCCAGCACCCAGGGGAGTCAGGTAACTAATAATGAGCTAATATTCGGGGCCCCCTCCTATCTCTACTGTGGAATTCCTTCCCACATGTTGGTGTCCTTGTACCCCCTATCCCAGCAGCATCTTTTCCACACATGGAGCATATTCTCCTCTGCCCAAATGTGCCTGCGCCAGCAGACTTCATGCCCTATGTACCATATGTCTTAAAAAGCACCTTTTACTCCAGGAGTGCAGCAGGGCCAAGGCCACACGTGTGACTATTTTATCCAACGTGGCTTGGTCGCCTGATGTGGCTCAGTCTGATATGGCAATGCGAGTGCATTGAGTTCAGGGGCGGTGCCTAATGGAGAAAAAAAAACCAACATATAATCCAACCTAAAAGACAAAAAAACTTTGATCCCAGTCCAACTCCATCATGCAAATGGGTTCGTTCTTATGTAACTATGCCTTCCCACTCGCTCACTCAGCATAAGCCAAACAGACATTCAGGCATGGGGAATCCAACATGGGGTACGTGCATATGAAGAATATATATATATTTATGCAGGGCGTTCCCTCGAGCCACCAGTCTCTCTCCCACCGACGTGCTGATGGTAAGTTAAGCGCACTCGGGGAAGGGTGGTGGGGGTGCAGAGGCCCCTGAAGCAATAGCCCTGGTGGGCCCTGCACACCCAATTCAACCCTGGGGCCCAGACAGGCAATCTGTGGGTTCTGGCAAATTCCAGAGGGGCTGCTTTAAGATGCCATAGTCAGTCACTATTTAGTGGGCTAGTGGGAGGCTGTTTGGGCCTCTGTGTACTTGAAATCCTTGAAAGTACACAAAGTGCTGCCATGTTGCTCTGTTTAGAGCTGACTAGAGAGACATCAGATGACTCCTCTGCTCCCTGGTGCAGGCGGCCATCTTGGGGCACACAAATGTAAACAGTGAGGACGTGCACCAGTTTGCACACGTACAGCACTGACATTTGGCCATCTTTCTGGTTTTAATGGTCAGGGATAAGCGGTCTGGCCCAGAAGGCATTAACACTGAACATTGGGCTGCTAAAAGCAAATATCCATTAGGAAACATGGCTGCTGCATGCACTTGACAGCCCTGTGCCCAATGCTGGATTAATACAGAGTTGGACTGGGGTACCCAAGGCCCACCACCCCAGCCACCACTGCTCCCTGCACCCACTCTGCACCCACCATTCCCGCTCCAGTGTGTCACTTACTTTGCTGTTAATAATGAAAGATGTCCGTGCATTCCACAGTGGACCACATGGCCATCTTTCATTTTTAACAGAGAAGTAAGTAGCATAGTGAAGCACGAGCAGTGGTGGCCGGGGGGCGGCTGGCTTGTGGGGAGGTAACAGGCTCAGGATTTTCCCAGTATTCCAGTGGGCCAGTCCAACCCTGAATACATATCTAGACACACTCCTAGGCCCAATCCTTCCCATACCCATTTGGTGCATATGCACCACCATCTTTATATATAAATAAGTGTATACATATATACACTATACACTATATATATTCATGTACATCAGGACTGTAAAAATCAGAGTTTTTATTAATTCAAAAACCCAACATTTTGGTCACAATCTGTAAAGGAACCAAACTGCTATAGGTACAATAGTTGTGCTTGGGAAGGCCACATATACCCAGTGACTACTAGCCTATAGTGGGAAAGGGCAGATCCACATTACCTAAAAAAAAAAATAAGAACTGGTGGCATTTAAACTTTTAGTATGGTGCAGAGAATGCTATTCTGATACAATATGCAGTTGGTCTCAATTTATTATTTGTGTTTTTTTTAATTATTTAGCTTATTGTTCAGCAGCTCTCTAATTTCAGCAGCTATCTGGTTTCTAGGGTCCAATTTAGCCTAGCAACCAGGCAGTGATTTGAAAGAGAGACAGGAAAATGAATAGAGGAGGGCCTAAATAAAAAGATAAGTAATAAAAAGGATCAATATCCAGAAATATGTAGCCTTACAGTAACCCTCAATTGAAAGCTGGAAAGAGTTAGAAGAACTATACAAAATAAAAAAACGAAGACCAACTGAAAAGTTGCTAAGAATAGGTCATTCTATAGCATACTAAAAGTTAACCTGCAGGTGAACCACCCCCTTACTATGGTTCCAATCCTCACAGATGGCTTATTGTGACTGGAGCCTATCAGAAACCCTGCAAAGAAGAGTAGAACAACAGAATAAAGAACAAGCAAAGATCTGCTTTTAGCATTTTCTTAGCACTTTTGCTTGTCCATTACAAACCCGGGAACAGACAGGTTACAGGATAACAAACTTCACCCTACAAACAAAGTGATGCAAATACAAGAAAAAAAATATATCGTAATAAATGGAGCACATATTTGGTGTACTGCAAACTGATTCATAAGTCGTGTGTAAATCAATAAATGAATAAAAAACGTTTTAAATGAACATAGCAGTGTCTCATTAAATCCTATCCTGGGGCTAAGGTGTCCAGAGGGAATATCCACCTTTTTGGCATCTCAGATGACAGAGTCCCTATCCCCCCCACCAGGTCTGTGTGGCCCGAATTGTGCCAGTCTGTGCCCAGCCTTCCAAAAATGTTTAGTAACAGGTTGTTCCGCTTTTCCCCATGGCAAGTGCTGATCCGACTGCACATCTATGATTATTCATCTGCTCACAATATGTCACTGTAACCTTCCCCAAATAAGCCAACCCACGTGGGCACCATGCCAAGTATGTCACGGATGTCCCTTCCTCCTCCAGCGAGGGGAGGGAATCAAGTCTACCCACAAAAAGAATGAGCAGAAAATGAGTCCTGCCACACTTAGAACACGTCATCAATATATCTCTTATAAAATAAGATGGGCCCACCCAACAAAGGTGTGATATACAGTAACTACCCTCATATTGAGCCATCTACAGACTGGCAAAGGATGGCACAACACTTTACCCCACAGCTATTTGCAGATAACACTTGTTCTCAAAAATAAAAGTTATGGGATAGGGTGATGTCTAACAAACTGCTCTTATATTCAGTAAGTGGACTGCCCTGGTGTTTCTGGGCCTACAAGCTTGTACATCCCATATAATGTTGGGCAATGGTGTAAAGACTGCTCCCCATCTATGGTCCCCAAGTGGCATCCTGCCGGTATTTTAAGACTCTGATTAAGTTGAATCGAGTGTCTGCTGTCACATAGAGTCTAGACTTTGCTCCAAAGGTTGTAAAAAAAAAAAAAAAATAACCAATGTAATTTACAATTGATTGGATTCGATAGCCAAGATGATAGGTTTCCCTGGCTGCTCTATTAATGACTTATGAATTTTGGGAGAATCTAAATAAAGTTTGATAATAAGAAAATCCCTAATCGTGGAGTCAACCCCCCCCCCCCCCCACACCCTTCGATGCCTAAATAGAAGATAGGTCCCTGGTTTAATGCCAGTTTATACTGGTTCCCGCCACCATTGTCCTCTTCCTGTTATTGCATACGGGGGGTATTGGGGGAATGGCCTGAGGGACAGTTCCAACATGTGGACCCCTAAAAAAATGAAAGGGGGCCAAGCACAACCAGAAATAGGTCACATGAATGAAAATGTCTGGGTGTAACAAGGGTGCGATGGTTTAAAAATGGCACAACTTTGGGTGTATAAATGTGGGCAGGTAGGTTATAGGTCCCACATGTAGCACAGAGGGCAGGGTACCCGATACATATGGGAACCAATACCCCTTTGGCTCTTTATTCAGCAACAGTTTGGTCCTCATTTTGTTACCCTCCCTGGGGTTGATTTCATGGCAGGCACCAGCCAAGGGCATTACCATTAGTTACCCCACACTTATCTATGACCCCTATGGCATTTAGCATTATCAGCATTTAACAGTGAGAGTGGGAACTCAGAGTTCTCTGGTGGGCCCTAGGGGGCCCAGTCCAACACGGTCTCTCCAACATATCATTTCGTTATGACGTCACTACTCCTCATTGCTGCTTTTTCAGATCCCAGTTTGCTCTCCAGTCATCAGAGTCCAACAGATTGCGATTGGTCACCCATCCGGATGCGGTCAGACCTGAGAGACACAAAAATAAAGCACAGAAATAAGCTATGACGTCTCCCCTCACCCCATGTATATACCCCCATGGAACATGTTTTCAGTACTGGGATGGTGTAATGCTGTATATTATACAGTAATAAAGGGGAAGTCAACCCCACCAGAGCATTTTGCACAATGAAAGCATATGTAATTCCAAGCAACTGTCTAGTATGGTTTATGAAATTACTACTGTGCTGTTTTTTGCAATGCTGGTCATGACTACATGTACCACTGAAACAATATAGTACTAATCAGCTCTCCTCCAGCTAAGACTCCTAATACCAACAGTCCCTTCTGCCACCGCTCTAACAGAGCTGGAAAGGAGACTTTATACAAACATGTAATACATTGTGACAAATGGAGTCTTGGCTGGGGAAGAGGTGCTACATTGTTATAATGTTTACAGAGTAACCCTTTTGAAATAAAAAATAACAAAAGTGGTATAAAGGTGATACCTTTATTGGCTAACTAAGATAACCATAGCAAGCTTTCAGAACATTTTAGTTCCTTTTTCAAGCTGATTACAATGAAGCTATGCTGCTCTCTGATATATATATATATACAACTTTCAGCTCATAGATCAAATACTGGTACATGTAGTCAGAACAGGCAGTATAGAGTACAGAAAGGAAAATATACTGCCTTAGAATTGCTTAGATTCAAATTTTCTTTCATTATACTATATCTAATGGACTTCCCCTTTAATCTGTACAGAATAAAGAGGGTCCCCTTAGTGATCCCCCTGGTTCCATAGCTTCTCATTTTTACCTTGCAGAAATGTGGGGAACATGCTGTTGATCTGGTTGTGGGTCTGTTCCAAAGCAGTGAAGCGGCCATGTTGTTCAAAACCTGTGCAAGGGCGGGAGCCCCTTCCTCTTACACACTGCAGCGCAGAAAGGATGGGAAAACTGCTAGATTTGTGGTGATCTTAAAAAAAAAACAAAAGCAAAAAAGCTTTATTTACACAAGCTATAGAGATGTGCATAGAAGGAGGGCAGAGTAGGGACAGATCAGGGCAACACAGGACTGAGGGCAGGCGGGTTTTTACCTGAGCTGCTGGTTTTCCTGTGAAGCATCTCTGCATGGACACAGGCTCTGATCATATCCACACTGGACG
The DNA here is from genome assembly GCF_000004195.4 of Xenopus tropicalis. Taxonomy (NCBI): domain Eukaryota; kingdom Metazoa; phylum Chordata; class Amphibia; order Anura; family Pipidae; genus Xenopus; species Xenopus tropicalis. Next base: position 13,843,635 of record NC_030685.2, on the reverse strand, counting down.
CTCGCTCATGTAGCACTACAGCCAAACTGCCTAGGGGAAGGGAAAGAGTTAATATTCACATAACTACAACAAAACCAGCCCAAACTCATGCAGAGAAAATGATAGGGAACAGATAATGTTACCTGTATCCTCTCTCCAGCCCAAAAGGTAAAGGGAATGGTTATCTTTCTTTAACTGCTCAAGCTCCGGGACACTGAGAGACACAGAGGAACAGTAAAAAAATAGGAACAATAAAAGATAGCAGAAAGTAAATATATATATATATATATATAGAGAGACAGAGAGAGAAAGAGAGAGAACCGCACATGCTAGGACTTAATATAAGTAAATATATATTTATATATATATTATATATCTCAGCAGTGTGAGTAGGGAGTGCTGGGATACAGGACATACACTGAACTAGCATTGTGAGCAGAGAATGCTGGGATATGGGATACAGGCCTGGGCTTGCAACCTTTGGGTTCTGGCAAATGCCAGAGGGGCTACTGTAAGATGCCACAGACAGTCACTATTTAGTGGGCTGGTGGGGGTGGGGTGCTGTATGGGCCTCTGTGTACTTTTGAATCTCAGTCCATGCCTGGACCAGTAGTGTGAGCAGGGAGTGCCGGGATATGGGCCAGAGACCAGTCTGTACCAGTAGTGTGAGCAGGGAATGCTGGGATATGGGCCAGAGACCAGTCTGTACCAGTAGTGTGAGCAGGGAATGCTGGGATATGGGCCAGAGACCAGTCTGTACCAGTAGTGTGAGCAGGGAATGCTGGGATATGGGCCAGAGACCAGACTGTACCAGCAGTGCGAACAGGGAATGCTGGGATATGGGCCAGAGACCAGTCTGTACCAGCAGTGTGAGCAGGGAATGCTGGAATATGGGCCAGAGACCAGTCTGTACCAGCAGTGTGAGCAGGGAATGCTGGGATATGGGCCAGAGACCAGTCTGTACAAGCAGTGCGAACAGGGAATGCTGGGATATGGGCCAGAGACCAGTCTGTACCAGCAGTGCGAACAGGGAATGCTGGGATATGGGCCAGAGACCAGTCTGTACCAGTAGTGCGAGCAGGGAATGCTGGAATATGGGCCAGAGACCAGTCTGTACCAGTAGTGTGAGCAGGGAATGCTGGGATATGGGCCAGAGACCAGTCTGTACCAGTAGTGTGAGCAGGGAATGCTGGAATATGGGCCAGAGACCAGGCTGTACCAGTAGTGTGAGCAGGGAATGCTGGGATATGGGCCAGAGACCAGGCTGTACCAGTAGTGTGAGCAGGGCATGCTGGGATATGGGCCAGAGGCCAGGCTGTACCAGTAGTGTGAGCAGGGCATGCTGGGATATGGGCCAGAGACCAGGCTGTACCAGCAGTGTGAGCAGGGAATGCTGGGATATGGGCCAGAGACCAGTCTGTACCAGTAGTGTGAGCAGGGAATGCTGGGATATGGGCCAGAGACCAGTCTGTACCAGTAGTGTGAGCAGGGAATGCTGGGATATGGGCCAGAGACCAGTCTGTACCAGTAGTGTGAGCAGGGAATGCTGGGATATGGGCCAGAGACCAGGCTGTACCAGTAGTGTGAGCAGGGAATGCTGGGATATGGGCCAGAGACCAGTCTGTACCAGCAGTGTGAGCAGGGAATGCTGGGATATGGGCCAGAGACCAGTCTGTACCAGTAGTGTGAGCAGGGAATGCTGGGATATGGGCCAGAGACCAGGCTGTACCAGTAGTGTGAGCAGGGAATGCTGGGATATGGGCCAGAGACCAGGCTGTACCAGTAGTGTGAGCAGGGAATGCTGGGATATGGGCCAGAGACCAGTCTGTACCAGTAGTGTGAGCAGGGAATGCTGGGATATGGGCCAGAGACCAGTCTGTACCAGTAGTGTGAGCAGGGAATGCTGGGATATGGGCCAGAGACCAGTCTGTACCAGTAGTGTGAGCAGGCAGGGAATGCTGGGATATGGGCCAGAGACCAGTCTGTACCAGTAGTGTGAGGACACCCCACATCAGTACTAAATAGCAGTGACCTTGTGGCTGAGCAGGGCTGAGAAGCAGCGACAGAGGTACAGAGGCTAAAGCACTACACCTGGAGGCCAGATAGCTCAGGGGAACGCCAAGATTGATTGGTGCCTGAGAGCCCAGACCTGCCAAGAAAAAAAATAAAAGTAAAATCAACTCCCGCTCTTATGTGCCTATTAGTCATTACAAAGTCTAATTTTTATGGTGCTGCCAATGTGCGTTAAATAATAAAGTCTCCCCTAGCACCCCCCCACCTTCCTACAGATTAATCCTCTCCCCCAGCATCTCACCTGTCATTATTACTGGCCTCTTCTAGCCCTGCCCATGTAGGTTCATTCCTCTGTATAACCGTGGGGTCTGTCACTGCCTAAAGTGGCTTCAGGTGGCATTCAGAGTTCCTGTATATATACCATTAACTGTCACATGTCCCTAAACAGCGCATTTACCTCTTACATTTACCTCAGCCCCATCTCAGATTTGTACCCAGTCTCACATTTACATTTACCTCTCCCCATCTCAGATTTGTACCCAGTCTCACATTTACATTTACCTCAGCCCCATCTCAGATTTGTACCCAGCCTCACATTTACATTTACCTCAGCCCCATCTCAGATTTGTACCCAGCCTCACATTTACATTTACCTCAGCCCCATCTCAGATTTGTACCCAGCCTCACATTTACATTTACCTCAGCCCCATCTCAGATTTGTACCCAGTCTCACATTTACATTTACCTCAGCCCCATCTCAGATTTGTACCCAGTCTCACATTTACATTTACCTCAGCCCCATCTCAGATTTGTACCCAGTCTCACATTTACATTTACCTCAGCCCCATCTCAGATTTGTACCCAGTCTCACATTTACATTTACCTCAGCCCCATCTCAGATTTGTACCCAGCCTCACATTTACCTCAGCCCCATCTCAGATTTGTACCCATCTCACATTTACATTTACCTCAGCCCCATCTCAGATTTGTACCCAGCCTCACATTTACCTCAGCCCCATCTCAGATTTGTACCCAGCCTCACATTTACATTTACCTCAGCCCCATCTCAGATTTGTACCCAGCCTCACATTTACATTTACCTCAGCCCCATCTCAGATTTGTACCCAGCCTCACATTTACATTTACCTCAGCCCCATCTCAGATTTGTACCCATCCTCACATTTACCTCAGCCCCATCTCAGATTTGTACCCATCTCACATTTACATTTACCTCAGCCCCATCTCAGATTTGTACCCAGCCTCACATTTACATTTACCTCAGCCCCATCTCAGATTTGTACCCAGCCTCACATTTACATTTACCTCAGCCCCATCTCAGATTTGTACCCAGCCTGACATTTACATTTACCTCAGCCCCATCTCAGATTTGTACCCGTCCTCACATTGTCACCTATACTCTACCTCACAATTACATTGACACCCATACTGTCCCCTCAACATCCATGTTTTACCCGGTAAAAGCGGCTCCCGGAGATTTGCTGCCTCCGGATCAAGGATCTTCCCCTCCTTCAGGTAATGGTGCAACACAATGCTGAGCCTTGATTGGTTAAGAGTTTCCATAATGACAGATCGGACGGCTCGATAATTTGCGTAGAGGTGAAGGATGGTCAGGAGGAAGAAGAGTAAATATGTCGCCCTGCAAAGGTGGCCCAGTGAGTATTGGACAGTTACACAACACACTAACACTACTGAGCCTCTTGGGAGGTGCCAGATACTTACATCATACTGTCCGATACTAGTGGGACAAGAAAGAGGCTGACCAGCAGGCCGGCTAGATTCACCAGGGTCTCCTGCAAGACAATAGAAGATTATTAGAGGGATTGTTTTTTTTTCGTATGTAGTGATAACTTGAGACAATTTGCAATTGGTCTTCATTTTTTATCGTATTTCAATTATTTATCCATTTTTTCAGCAGCTCTCCAGTTTGGAATTTCAACAGATATCTGGTTGCCAGGGTCTTGTTTACCTTAGCAACCAGGCAGTGGCTTGAATGAGCGACTGGAATATGAATAGGAGAGGGACTGAATAGAAAGATAAGGAATAAAAAGTAACAATAATAATAAAACTGTAGTCTCACAGAGCACTTGGATTATGGCTGCCAGGAAAGATGTAAAAGAGAAAGGCAAATAATACAAGAACTATAAAAAATAAATAATGAAGACCAACTGCAAAGTTGCTAGGTAAAGGACATTCTAAAACTAAAAAGTTATCTAAAAGTTAGCTTAAGGGTGAACCTCCCCTTTAATCTCCCACAATGGGGAGTCTGGGTAATAAACATTTAGTTGTAGCATCCACTGACAATTTTGTGGCAGGGCTCAACACCAAGCAACATGAAATCTTACCTGGCTTCCATCTTTGGCACACACGTCAGCCATATTGTCCCGCTTGGCCTGGTGGACAGTGATAGCAGCTCTTGTGGCACCTCCTGCCACTCCCACAATGCACTGTAGCCCAGAAAAGAGAGATACTGAATTAACTGGCACACATTTTTACAGCGCCACGTACACTAAGGAGCCCTCAAATTCGTAAAAACTCCACATGGTATAAATTCTAATAAGTTTGATCATTGTTATATTTATAAAATGTCTGAAAAGTTTCGAAAAATTTGAGTTTAAACAAACATTCATTTCCAGGTATCCTCTTTATTTTTTCCAAACAGGAAGTGCTCCAGCAGTCATTTTGAGAGCATTGGTGCTCATTCTTGGAAAACAATATTGTGTTTAAGTTTCACTTGAAACTAGGTTAAACAGAAAACAATGATGGGATTAACTTCCCCTTGAAACTGGGTGAAACAGAAAACAATAAGGGAATTAACTTGAAAATACGTCAAGGACAGGCTGTCACTGACTATTCAATTCCTCTACTATTCTAAGCCCCCATAGGACTCAATGGTACTCAACAGATCAAATCTACTGAAACAATATCAGAAAAATCGAGTACTGGCAAAAACCCATTTGTAAATTATCTAGAAGTAAAAAAAAAAAATTTACTTTTTCTCAAAATTGCTGAGTGAATGTGCCCCTATACGTGCACAATGAGTTTGCAAACCCACTACAAACTCATAACAGCATATGAACTAATATGGCTGTGTTACCTTGAACACTCCTGCTGCGCACACAGTCAAAGTAAAGCATGATGGGAAAACCGGCGCCATGATCTCCATGAAAATAGCAATATCATTCAGAAGATCAGCGAAAAGCCTGAGAGAGAGAGAGAGAGAGAGAGAGAAGGTCAGATCATCCAGGGCCGGAACTAGGGGTAGGCAGAAGAGGCAGCTGCCTAGGGCACAAAGATTGAGGGGCGCCAGGCAGAAGCCTCTCCTGCCTACCCCTAGTGCTACTTTGTCATTGCCTCCGCCGCTTGTCATTAGCGACGGAGGCAATGACTGATCTAATCCCCCCGCCCCGCGAGGTGGGCGGAGTTGGCCGACCGGGTTGCCTAGGGCGCCCAGTCGGCTTGGCCCGCCCCTGAGATCATCCACATTGCACCCCACTGCTTGGCGTAAACCATCCACACCACCCAGGCCATTATTCCATGTGAGCGTCATGTGATCAGATTCACTTCCAAATAGGTCAGACCAACTGGAGAAGGCCATGATAATAGGGAAAGGGTGCTCCTTGGCTTAAAGTGGTGGTTTACCTTATATCTAAAGTTAACCTTTTGTATGTTATAGAATGCCCAATTCTAAGCTACTTTTCAATTGGTTTTCATTATTTATTTGTTACAGTGATTTATTTGTACAATTATTTGCCGCCTTCTTCCAGCTTTTAAATGAGGGTCACTGACCCTGGCAGCCAAAAACTATTGTTTTGTGAGGCTAGAATTCCATTGTTATTATATACCAAACTCTCATCCAAACCACTCCATGATTGCTATGGTATCTTGGGCCCTAGCAACCAAATAGCTGTGAAACTCCAAAGTGGAGAGCTCCTGAACTGAAAATGAAAACTAAAAATGAAACTAAAAAAACTACAAATAGTAAAAAAAAAGACCAATTGCAAATAGTCTCAGAATATAACTCTCTACGTCATATTAACGTTAACTTAAAGGTGAACAACCCCTTTATGGGTGAAATATGAACCCCAACTACTTATGGCAAAGGACTTTTAGACTATGGGGGGAAACATTTACAATACTGGACCCACACACACTGGATGTTCATACGAGTGCTTTACCTCCATCTTTTAGCGTCACAGTCAAGTCGGCTCCTAAAGAATAGTAAGAAAGAAATGAGGACAGATTGAACAAGTGTTGAGGCCCCAAGGCTAAGCAGTGGTGCAACTTGCAATCCATGAGCTACCTACAACTGCAGGCCCCTAATTGGCCTACTACATGGAAAGAGTTGCACAGCGCTGCTTTATATCATGCACATAGGAGCCCACATTAAATCAGCCCAGATACAGAGATACAAACCCTTTCATCCATGCAAAGAGAATCCTTCCCACCATTCCTGTACCATCTGTAGGGGGCAGAAAAATAAATATGCCACAGTTAGAGGCAGTTTAAAGGGGAACTCCGGCTTCTGAACCAAAATTTGGTAACAGGCCTCACACAACATAGAAACCCCAAATATACCTATTACTCTAGTCTGTTCCTTCCAAAAGTATGAATCTTTCTGCATCATTTTAAATCCTGGCAGGGGAGGAAGGACTAAAACATTGATGTTACAAATTGTAACAACTTCTCCACAGCATGCAGGAACTACATAAACCACAATGCATTGCACTGTGATGTTCCTTTCCTTATTGACATCACGCATGCAGGGAATTGTGGGATGTGGAGGATGCAAGCTGAGGACAGGCAACTACTGTTACATTTATTTGAGTCTCAAAGTAGCCAGATCAGCAGGGGAACAGGGGGTGGGGCTTAGGGAACTGTTCCAAACCATATTATTGCATTATAAATCATGAAAACCTATTGTACAGCACTGCGGAATATGTTGGCGCTTTATAAATAAATGTTAATAACAATAATAATGAAAAGGCTGCATATTTTTTAAGTGATGTATATTGCAAAGTTGATTGAAATTTCTGTTTCAAAAAGCTATGTTTGGGTGGAGATGCCCTTTGAAGGAAAACTACTGCTACACTTTATGAGTTTGGCTCTGTTCCTAACAGGTATCCGTTTGTAAGCAACTGCATTCATTTGCTTTAGACTCTGTATTTGGGAAGAAAAGGGCTGACATTTAAAGGCTAACAGCTGATGATGTCAGCGCAATGACCTCATAAGTGAGATGAGATGACTGGTGACTTCACTAAAATGGAATCAGTTGAAAGTATCCCAAGGGGCTGATGTTTTTGCATTTCCAGCACAAGAGTATGCAGGCAATACAAGGGGTTCTATTTAGGATGTATAAGGTGCTCAACAGATGTGCTGGGTTCTGCAAGGTTCCTTAGGACACCTGTTGGGTGCTCAACTGTGCAAAGCACTGCCGTGCCACGAGCTATGCAAGACACAGCAGAGGCACTGGCTAGATTCTGGAATCAATTTTAAGGGCACAAGGTGACTATAATGCCTACATTGCATTTGTGGAGCCAACCAGTGATCTGCATCGAAATATCCCCCCATAAATGTCTGTCCTGTAATTCCGACCCACAAGGTACCTCTAAGGATCCATGTGATGGTTGCAGCTGCTACCGTGGCAGTGCTGTCCCCGACACCTGATCCGCGCAGAAGGGATTGTGTGGCCAATGACCCGGTTACACTGCTGGAGAATGCCTGCAATAAAGCCATTTGGAATGGGAAAAATACATAAATGGGGAAAGAAGAAGCAAGTGGGGTACAGCAGGGTAATGGGGGGCAGATATTACCTGTATGGTGTCCCAAAGCTGATATGCCAAATAGTCTTTACTGACACTGTCCGGATATCCATGGGGAAGAAGCAGGGACTGAAAGACACAATGGAAAGAGAGGATAAAAGGTGGAATTGAGGGGGATTGAAACTTTCCCTGCTAGACAGAGTGAAACAATGCAACCATCAATTCTCCCTTCAGCCATTTCCAACCCCTGAATCCTCACCACGAAGAAGTCTCTCAGTGAGCGGTAGCCATGCTCAGCAGGGTGCCTCTCGCACACCAGGCTGCCGTTACTTCCCTCCAGGTACCTATGGGTGCGGCTCGATCCGTAACGCTCTGTGCAGATCAGCGCTGAACCCTGGGAGGTCCCCAGTTTGTCACTCGTCTTCATCCCTGGGGCACTGTGTGACATCAGAGCTGCACCCTCTGACATCAGCGTGGCACAAGTGTGATTGTGCCTCCAAGCCTAAAAAAAAAAAATACACAGAGGCATTTTTTAGGCAGAGACCTACCAATGAATAATATATAATGTAATAAAACAACTGGGTGGTGTTGTATCCCCCACTTCAAAGCTGATTGCTCATTGAGCCCCCCACTGACCTGGAAAATGCCACTCACACCTTTCCCAGGCAAGTGAATGGGAGGTGGCAGTTAGGCAGTTTTGGGGTGCTTTTCTACCAGCTGAGCCAGTGTGTCATCAGCCTAAGGTAAGCGATGCTTATTGAAACATGTTGTGATAGGGACTTTAGATTGTTAGCTCCACTGGGACAGGGACAGATATCAATAACAATCTCTGCAATCATGTCTCTGCAAATAATGAATAATACATAAAATAAAAATGTGGGGAGGAGCTTGTGCCACCAGGCTCAATGTCAATTGTGTTCTGTATTTCATGGCTGGGCAGTTAGTGAGGGCACAGAGCAGCTATCCCTGGGCTATTAAGGCATTGCATGTTCTAGTAGGGTAACATTGTGGGCCCTGCAAGAATTTTTTTTTTGGGCCCCCCACACTAAATTGTGGGTCACAGAAGATTTTGCAGGTGCAGTGTGCAGAATCATCACCTTTTGGGCTGCGTAAGGCAGTAAAAGGGTACTATTGGGGCTGTGAAATGTGCTAGGGGTGTATGTTGGGTTCTGAACACCTTTTGGGCTGAGCAACATGCTAGAGGCTGGATTGTGCAAAGCACTGCCAGGTCCTTCATGAGCTACACAGGCCCCCTGTATAGAGGAAATAGTTCCTGGCCCAACTGTGGCCCTTGTTATGCTTCCTCTCATAGGCGGATTTTCAATAAGGCTAGGGGAGGCTAAGCCTCCCTAAACCTGCTTTGGCACCTTAGAAAAACAAAACAAAAAAAAAAAAAACCTCGCTCTGTTTCTGCACTGTCCGGCAAATATTCTCCTGTTCCTGCAAGCTCCGGTTCTGCTGTAATCAGCTACGCTCTGATTGGATCTTTCTTCTTGTGGATTCCCCAATCAGAGCACAGCTTTCTTGACAGACAGTAAAATTGACCAATCAAGGCACAGATGCAGACAGGGCTCGGGAGATATTACAAACTGCTTTTACATCCTAAGCATTTTAGGGTTAAAAAAAACACTCCCACCCGCACTTTTGCACAGTGTCCCTGGAAGTCAGTGGGAACCGCAAAATATAGTTAGGAAAAAATAGTATAGAAAAAGAAACATATATCCCAGAGCCCCCCCCCTCCTCACCCCCTATAGTTACACCACTGACATCTAGCTTTTGCTAAAGAACAGATTGCAGGAGCTGCCATAAAGCCAAAGACGTTCTATGCCAAAAATGAAATGAAGAGGTCAAAAACCCATCAATAAATGCCAATTGGCTAAATGACTGGGGCACTCAGTGGTGTGTAGCATAAGGGCCCTCTGCAGTTGTGTAGAGTGTATCAGGTTGTGTCATGGGGAGTCCCTGATGGTCAAAGATAGAGCAATGCACCTATGCTGGGGCTCATCTGCTAAAACCTATGTAAAACAATCAATATTAAAGTTAAACCTGCAGCCAGTAGTGATGCTGTGCCCCCCCCCCCCCAATTACATAACAGTTCCCTCTCCCACAGCAGCAGTAGCGCTGTTCCTATTGGGCACGGAGATACCCAGCAGCCGTTGGCAGCTCATTTGCATATCAGTTAGGGTGCCAGTTTCTGTTACAAAGAGAGAAATAGGCTCATTTCTGCTTTGATTAAGAAACCCGAGGAACGCGCAGGGATAATATTGATGACAAGCACAACACTGTGCACTGAAATTGGCAACTTTATACAAAATGTCTCTACAAGGTAAAATAGTCAGCAATTTAGGGGTATAAATAGCCCCCGGACTGGTCAATTGGTTTGTGCCAACAGGCCTGGGAGGCAGTTGGTGCCATGCTGTCACATGGGGAATGTCATGTGGTAGATGGGACACAATCCCAGTGTCCCATGTTAGGGGTCGTCGTGCTGCCAAGCTCGATGGCCAAACAAATACAACCAGTCTGGGTGATGGATAATGTCATCCCACGCGCTGGATGAGGCAGGGACGGCCTGGGAACCAAGCTACTGAGGTCAGCCTGCGTGTTTGACCGTGGCACGCACTGCTGGCGTAGCAGTCACAGCATGGGGCCAACAGGAGTTGTGCACGCGTTTTTATCCCCCCAATCAATAACATTCTTTCTTTTTCACAATTCTTCTCACCCAATCATGCAAAGTACAACCTGCTAGAGCCGTACCACTCAGATGTGCTGCTGGGGGCCACTGCAAAAAATACAAATAATACAAAAAAATAAGGTAAATAAGACCCTAGCAACCAGATAGCTGCTGAAATACCAAATGGAGAGCTGAACAGAGACCTGAACAAAAAAGCTAAAATGGAGAGCTGAAAAAAAGCTAAATAACTGAAAAACCATGAAAAATAAAAGAGGACCAATTGCAAATTGTCTCAGAATATCAATGCCTACATCATATTAAAAGTGAATTAAAGGTGAACTACCCCTTTAAGCTAACTGATCACAAACACAAATGGACGGAGAACCCCTCACAAAAGTGCACGGATGAATACTTTTACATCCTAAGCATTTTAGGGTTAAAAAATACACTCCCACCCGCACTTTTGCGCAGTGTCCCTGGAAGTCAGTGGGAACCGCAAGAGATAGTTGGGAGGTTCATTTTTTAACACCAGCAGCGAATCCACTAAGTCTCACATTAGCTTTAGGTCAGTCTGTGTATGGCCCATATTTAGCCTCCCCACACAAAAAAGTCACACTCCCCTATGCTTCCTCTATGGTCTATAGCAGTGATCCCCAACCAGGGGCAACATGTTGCTCCCCAACCCCTTGGATGTTGCTCTCAGTGCCCCCAAACCAGGAAGTTATTTTTGAATTCCTGACTTGGGGGCAAGTTTTGGTTGAATAAAAACAAGTTTTACTACCAAATAAAGCCCCTGTAAGCTGATAGGGTGCATAGAGGCTGCCTAATAGCCAATCACAGCCCTTATTTGGCTCCTCCATGAACTTTTATGGTGCTTGTGTTGCTCTCCAAGTCTTTTTACATTTGACTGTGGCTCACAAGTAAGGCTGATGCCACACGAGGCGATTTTATGCTGCGTATTTTCTAATTCTCTCAGCGGCTGAAAAACGCCCAATATCATCATCCATAGAAATAACTTGAAAAGACTTGAAGCAAACCACACAATGCAGAAATACGCTAGAAAACACCTTAGCAAGGATTTTTCAAGCATTGGCTGAAATACGCCAGTATTTGCACAGCAAGCTATTCCTATGTATACACAAAGGCAGATACCAGACCTAGCGGAAATACGCAGCGTTTTTTACTATTTCGCACTATTAGCTCCATGGAAATAGGATTTGCTACGTGTGGCTTGTGCGGTGTTTTTAGGCTGAGAAAAAACGCAGCGGAAAAACGCCACGTGTGGCATCAGCTTAAGAAAGGTTGGGGATCCTTGGTCTATATCAGGGGTGGGCAAACTACGGCCCGCGGGCCACATCCGGCCCCTAGGCCTTTTTAATCTGGCCCGCCGACGACGCCAAGTCTCATCACGCGAGACTTAGGGGCTGATTTACTAACCCACGAATCCGACCCGAATTGGAAAAGTTCCGACTTGAAAACGAACATTTTGCGACTTTTTCGTATGTTTTGCGATTTTTTCGGATTCTTTTTTTTTCTAAGTTTTAACGCTACGAAAAATGCGCAACTTTTCGCGTAAGTTTTAACGCTACGCAAAATGCGCAACTTTTTACGCAACTTTCGTAATGGATACGAAAAACTCGCGTTTTTACGCAAAAATCGTATTGGATCCGAAAAATTCGTAAAGAATCCGAAAAATTGCAAAACATACGAAAAAATCGCAAAGTACCGATCATTACGAAAAAAACGCAATCGGACTCCATTCGACCCGTTCGTGGGTAAGTAAATCAGCCCCATAGTGTCATTGGTGGGCCGGAATTAAAGAGACAAAGGAGGGCTTAACGCTGGCCTGGCCCTGCCCGCCCTGGTCCGGTCCGGCCCGGGGGTAAGTAAATGTGGCTTGTGAGCCCAAAAGTTTGCCCACCCCTGGTCTATATAGAGTCCCCTGGCTGCACCAGTGAAGGGCCTTTCTGGCATATTGTAATGATACCGCGGGATCTCCTCCTCAGATCAGCTCAGAGTGTGAGTGGCCTATGGCTATTACGTGAGAATCCACGCTTCAAGTCACAAATGGCAGCCTACGTACTGCTTCTACGTCCCTTTCTGTTTCTCTGACGCTTGAAACAATGTAACAGGGGGGGCTCTGCTGATCAGCTGGCTTCTGTTTTATTGTTTCAGGAGTCACAACCAGAGGTGCAAAGAATATAAGCAGCCAGCCAGACACTGCTTTTATAAAGCAATTACACTGACACATAACTTTAAAACCAATTAAACCGTGTAATGAACCTACATGGAAAAAGTGAATGAAATAATGCACTTATGCGTGGTGAAGTTCCCCTTTAAGCAATACCTAAAAGCAGTGTGGAATTGGCCCACCAGGATACCAGGAAAACTCCCGGTGGGCCCAGGTGTAAGTGGGCCCTCCTGCTCCTGACTATTTGGCCTGTTTCATGGTCATTCCCTATTTCTGAATGGGAAGGAAGAGTAGAAATAGATGGAAGAATAGATGCTAGCATGTAAATAAAAGAGACTAGGGGAATAAAGAGGTTGGGTGGGGAAAGGAGGAAAAATAGTTTGGAAAGTGGCCTAGGGTCTAAGGTTTCCTGGTGGCCCCTGGGTTCCCAGTCCAACACTGTCTAAAAGACCAATAAAGAATGAGCAGCCATTGGTTGAACCCCTTTAGTAACAAGACCTCTAAATCTCCTGTCCAAGTAAACCCCAGAACCGGCTCCCCCTACAAGAACAGACTTTGCTTCCCCCCCCACATCCTACTCTTTGCTCCCCTACACTTATGTTGTTACCTGGGAAGCGTGTGCCTCTGTGTCTAACGCTCATTGGCTGCGAGTGGCACAAGGGGCGGGCATGGCGCGGTGCACGCTGGGACATGTAGTTTGTAAGGGGAAGCGGCCGGAAATAGATAACTAGTAGCCGGAAATGAACCGCAGGGATTCCGGGAGTGGCTGTGACATCATATAGAGCGGCGTGGTGGGGCGAGGTGGTGAGGTCAGAGGTCATGAAGTGTGAGAAGTCGGGGCGGCATCACCGGAGGAGAGCCTTAGTGTACCGGTGAGCTCTGACAGGGATGGGCCCCGCCCAATGGGACTGCATACGCCCCGCCCAATGGAACCGCATACGCCACTGACACTCTCTGTGACCACCTTAGCCTGTCGGGGGATGCTGGGAGTTGTAATTGACAGATCCTTAGGTTGAGACATCTACGGCTAGTCTGCAGCGCCCACATTTACACTACAACTCCCAGCATTCCCAGTAGTCCAACAACTAGAAGGTTACAGTACGGCTATCCCTGCTGTACATACTGAAACTTACATTATACTTGTGTATATATATATACTTATATATTGATTATATATATCAAAAATATTTTGAAACCTATATATATATATAAAAAAAAACGTGTAATGTTATTGGTAAGTGCTTCTGTGGCCTCATCTTAGGGCCCCTATTCTGAGCCCTACTCTGAAAAATCAATATCTTCCTCAGGGGGAATTGGCCATGAGTAGGGAACTGCCACTTACTGTCATGTCTCTGTGCCTAAATGCCAACTAGAAAGTCTTTAAAGGGCCATACACCTCTTTAGAATTCGAGGTTGTGTACATGTTTATATATAATGTTAGGGCAGTGGAACATGGGACTGCTTCTGGTGCTTTAACCTCATCAGCACCTACATGTCCCTTGTATTCAATCTCCAAATGCAGAGTTGCACAGCGGGTTTGGAGGAGGCCATCTATCCGCCATATAAAAGTACCCAGAAACGTGACACCTTGAGGCAGCCCCATGCTAACATTCAATCACCTAACCTGGCACTTGGTCAGGTGATTTACAGCAAAGCCTACGGTGAGCTGCCAAAAATGTGACTTCTAGCACCCAAAGCTGCCATTGCCCTAACCTGGTACTGGTAGAAATAGTTTAAATGTAGATGCCAGATGAACAGAAACATTTGATTGTAAAATATATCTGTTAGTTACTTTGCAGGAATTGGGTAGCAGTATATACAGATACAGTCTTATTGTACAGCGCTGCGGAATGTGTTGGCGCTTTATAAATAAATGTTAATAATAATACAGTCGTGAGACAGGAATTTACCTAATGGGAAAAAGAGAGGGCTGCCATTTAAATAAGGCAGGTGGGCAGTGGGAGGCAGAGGAGAAGGCACAAGGATTGTAATCAGGGTGCATGAGAACCATAGTGGAACCAGTGAGAAGAGAGAAAGTGACAGAGGGTTGGAAAAAGAAATACATAGGAGCAAAAAGTTGTCATGGGAAAGAATCACTGGCTGAGCAAGAGAATAGGAGAGAGCAGGTCAGTAGATCAGGAAATAGAAAGGAAGAACTGGGGCAAGATGAAAAACATTGGTCACTGGAATTAGGAGAGGGTTTGGGGCAGCAATATAGCACTGAGAGAATGCATGGATTAGCACAAGCACAAGGGACTGTAAAGGACTGTCCTATAACTTGCGGGGAAGACATTCACCAAGGGCAAGAGAAGACCCAGCAAGTGTAGGTGGTAGTCTGGAAGGAAAGGGTTGCAGCTCGTATATAGTAGCGAATTAGAGCAAAGAGCAAAAATAGTGGCCCTCTGAGAGAAAGGAGAATAGGAGAAAAGGTGGCCATACACCGGCCATTAAAATCTGCCAACATAACCCTTACAGATCATGTAGGCACCTCTATAAAATGTAAATGGGGGGCCTCCTAGTGGGCTATCGACTGATAACTGGCCAGTTTAAAAATCCTGTCAATGAGCACCTCATTGGCATTATGGTCCTCACTTGATGGGTCCCCATAGGCCTGCAGTATGATCTGATTTAGCAATTGTGGGTGATCTAAATGGGTTTAAGGGTATGGCCATCTTAGGGGCAACGTCATTCACAGAGCAAATATTTTGTTTTTATACTGTATGTTGGGATGGAAGGGCATTCATCCAAGCTAGAAAAGAGAGGAAGATTTAGCAATAGAAATTAATGTAAAATCTTCAGTAGCGTGATTAAGGGGGTGATAAAAGAAGCAATGGGGGCACAGACATTTCCTTGGCATCCTAACCATCTAATCTTTTATTTCCCTTTCTCTCCAGTCCTTCCCCTGAAAATTCTTCCAGCACGTTACCGTCCCTACAAAGGTCAGCGCTTAAGCCCGAGGTCAGCCTCACCCATGAGAATCTAACAGAGCATGGAACCGGAGGCAAGAGAGTGCACAGGGCCTGTCCCTCTGTGTCGCCTCTTGAAAGAGAACACAAGAAGATTGTCAGACCAGGGCTTAGGGATGCCCCCCAGGAGGTGAGGAACGTGGCTTCACAGGAAGCAAACCGCCTTTTTGAATATCTAGTTTATACTGGGCAATCCCTTGATTGGAGGGAGTTATTACATACTTATACGTAATGATGTTCAATATACTAACAGGGTAACATAACTAAAAAGACACGCAGTTTGCCCAGGTTCGCTAATTCCTATCCTAAACCCTATTTTACTGCCTGTTACAAGATGTAGCTTGGTAACTGGTTCTCTTCACTCCTTCACAATTTGGTTCCTGATAGTTTGTCCCCTTTTAAATCTTATTCTTGAACCAAAAAATGTATTTTTTAGCTGTAATATTGATGTGTAGGTGCCATCTCAGTGCATTGTGCCTGAGTCTGAGCTTTCAGAAGGAGCCAGCGCTACACATTAGAACTGCTTTCAGCTAACCTATTGTTTCTAGTACTCCCATGTAACTGGAGGAGTCCCAAGCCGGACTTGGATTTCTTACTATTGAGTGCTATTGTGATACCTACTGGGAGTTGCTATCTTGCTCCCTTCCCATTGCTCTGCTTATCGGCTGCTGGGAGGGAGGGGATATCACTCCAACTTGCAGCGCAGCAGTAAAGTGTGACTGAAGTTTATCAGAGCACAAGTCACATGGCTGTGGCACCCTGGGAAATGAAGAATATGGCTAGCCCCATGGGAAAAACAAATTACAATGCAGGATTCTGCTGGAGAAGCTCTATTAACTGATGTGTTTTTTTAAAAAAATATATATGTTTTCCCATGACATTATTCCTTTTAGCAGGGGTAGGTGTCAAGCTTTAATCTGTATATACCTGGGAGAGGGTTGGATGTGTTTGCTTATTTTGTTCTCTCTTTATAGGTGGAGTCTCTACACCTGAGGTCTCAGCAATCTGACAGGTAGAACCCCATCTTATGGTGATAATATTTCTGGACTTGACCAGAGAAATCTGTCCCTCACTTTTTTTCTTGCTGAAGCTCTTATGCATACTCCTGACATCTTTCATTTCAGGGCATCCTGTAGTGAGGAGTGGCCCCTGTGCGGCAGATTAAGGCCAGATGGAGCAGAAGACAACGTGGGTGAGTGGTGGAGATTGTGCAAGAAGCATTAGATCTTGAGAAAAACTATGTTTGGTGTCTAATATTTTTTTTTCCTTAACACAGATGGATCCGACGAGTCCACATTCCATACTCCACCTTCATGTTTCCCCTCTGTCCCAGGCACCTCCACTCCTCCTCCACAGGTCCACTCCCATTCTTTACATCTACCACCTCCCTCAGAACCGTCCTCTAAGTTACCAAGCTGGAGGCTTGTTCCTCTTCTGCACAATGTGCGTTCTAAACTGGAAAGCTTTGCTGAGATATTTCTCAGTCCAATCAAGGGCCGTAGGGACACCAACACCGAACAGATGGAGGAGGAAACAGTGGAAGATGAAGCATTAGCCCAGGGTAGTGATGAGCAGAGAGCAACTGAAAAGGAGTCTCCGGTACCAGTAGCAGATTTAAGTCCAAGGGGCATGGGTTTGGTATCTCTGTGTCTGACAGATAAAATGGAGGAACAGCAAGGACCTTCAGGAGGGCTTGAGTGTTCTAAAGCTCATGTAGCAGAACCTCTAGGAGGGCATGACAGTTATGAGGGTGACCAAGGACCTCATGGAGGGCATGAGAGTGAAAAGGCTGACTTTCTAGGAGGTCATGAGTCTGACCACAGTGAAACCAAAGAAGGTGACAAGTTCTTAGGAAACCCTTTGGAGGAGGCTGCAGAAATAGACTCAGGGATCTCTGTCGAGGATTGCAGCAAGGATACAGCTAACCCAGTGCCTGAAAATAGCATGAACATTCAGCTTAAAATTGCTGTTTCCAGTGCAGTGCCAACACTTTGTCGCCCCCCACTTCAGCGTTGGGTTTCTTGTCCCTCTCTGTCCCCCGCTGCTGCGCTGCATCCCCATTGCCCATCTGTTCCTCGTGGCAGGAGTCACAGTCTGGGCACCGCGGAAGACAGCAGAAAGTTCTCCACCTGCCCGCACGCCTATGCACAGCGCAAAGCAGCCTCCAGACCCCGGATAAGAAGGCATAGTTTAGGCACAGTGGATGAATACAGAGACTGGCCGCTTCCCCCCTTGTCTTTTTCTTGCCTGAAGAAGGAAATGCACCCTTTTCTTCTGAGCCACTCGGCCAGTATGGGGAAACGATACCATCTTGGCCACCTGATGGCCCAACACAGTCCAGAACAGTAAGTCACCCAGCTATCTGTACCTTGTACTGTGTTATATTCTCTCCAGACTGTCTGTGTATTTCTCATTTTAGGTGCTGAGAACAAAAACTGATGAACTAACACTCCAGCTTCACATCGTTGTGGCTTCTGTCTTCTGGGTGTGTCTTTAACCTGCCTCTCTATCTGTGCTGCTGCTCTCTCTATGGTTTGGATACCCTCTATTCCTTGCCTGCATCTGTCCCCAAACCGAAGTGTATATTTGACTGTGGCCTTCCCATGATGCATGTTCATCCTCAGCTCTTGGCTGTGTATGTGCTTCAGGTGGCAACTAAGCGTGGTCTCACTTCATATATTATCATGGCCATATCAGTGCCGTAACTGCTGTATCGTGTTCACTGCCCTCGCTATACTTTACATCTTTCCCCAGTGATGGGTGAAGACATAAAGATTAGGGATACCACTTGTTTCAGCACCTCCCCCAATAGACATCCTGATGGGACAGTAATACGATTATTACTGGTGAGCTAGATGGTGACATCTAATTATTCTCCTTGTTTCAGTATAGTGGTGTTCATAGAAATGTGTCCAATCACAAGCCCAATAGGTACACAGTGCAATAATTCTTAGGCATCTAGCTTAACAAATCAGTGCATTAGTATACCTTTATTCTCAGGCTACTGAGACCTTTAAAATCTATGGCTCAGGTCTAAGTGAATAAGGATAGAATGACTTTGTAGTCAGTTATTGGATGTTCACAGGACTAGATAAAATCCCAGCCATTAATAAAGGTGGCCATACACGGGCCAATTGTAGCTGCCGATATCGGTCGTCCCTTGGACTGATTCGGTAGCTTATCGGGCCGTGTAGGGGCAGCAACGACTGGCCTGCCCGACCGATATCTGGCCTGAAATTGGCCAGATATCGATCGGCCAGGTTAAAAGATTCAGTCGGATCGGGGACCGCATCGGCTCCTTGATGCGGTCCCCGAACCAACTGCGCCCTTAACAGTCGTTATAATTTGATTGTTTGGCACCAGGGCCAAACGACCGAATTAGCCTAAATTCCCCCCCCCCCCCCCGATATCGCCCACCCGTAGGTGGGGATATCGGGAGAAGATCCGCACGCTCAAGCGGATCGTTACGTGTATGGCCACCTTAAGGGCATTAGACTGTGTGGTGCACATTGGGAAGATTCTCTCGTCATACTGCCTTTGCTTTTGCACGCACTTCTATATCTGTCTGTCTGTTCTCTGTGTATTAACCTCCATGGCCTTATTGTTATTGTGTTCCATCAGACATATTCTTTCAGTGTTTTAGCCCCACCTTCCTCTAACCCTTTTACCCCTTTTGCTGTTTTTTGTGTGTGTCCCCATCCAGTTCTTTACACAGCCAGCACTCCCTTCACAGTCCCAGCAGGGGCGAAAGTGGGTTGGAAAAACTCTTCACCAGCCCAGCTCACAGCAGAAGCGAATCACAAACAGAAGCTTCTCTGTCTGATTCTGAGCTCAAGGTAAGTCCAGGCAACAGTGCCTGAGTATTCTGAGGAAGACTGCATGTTGTGAGCATCGGGGGTTTATCTTTATTCAGGGGATATGGGAAAAGCCTTATTTATATTTTTAGGGACTATGAGGCAATTTTGATTGTTTGACCTTAGGACCCAGAAAGCTGGAAAGGTGCCAAAGCCGGAAAAGTCTCCAACTTCCGGATCCGAAAAAGACCCATGAGGCAAGAAGGGAAGTTAACGCCAATGGGTCTTCCCAAGCGTATAAGGTGAGAGGCATTACAATGTACAATGCATTTCTGATACATTTGGAACCTTCCCTGTCATGAGAGGCAGCACAGAAATAGAACACAATACCTTATCACAACCACCCCCATATGTAATAAAATGCACTAAGTTTGCCCAGGAGCAGTAACCCATAGCAACCAATAAGTGTTTGCTTTTAAACAGGTGAGCCGTAAATTCTACCTGCTGATTGGTTGCTATGGGTTACTGCTCCTGGGTAAACTTAGTGCCTTTTATCACATTACCCCTTAGTCTCTTTAAAGGGATACTGTCTTGGTTTTTTTTTTTTTGTTTTTTTTTATTTCTAAAGGCATTGTTTATATAAAAAATCATTCATTCTACCATATAAAATGTTATTCTTGAACCAACAAATGTATTTTTTTAGCTGTTATATTGGTGTGTAGACGCCATCTCAGTGCATTGTGCCTGAGTCTGAGCTTTTAGCCAGCGCTACACATTAGAACTGCTTTCAGCTAACCTATTGTTTCTCCTACTCCCATGTAACTGGAGGAGTCCCAAGCCGGACTTGGATTTCTTACTATTGAGTGCTATTCTGATACCTACTGGGAGCTGCTATCTTGCTCCCTTCCCATTGTTCTGCTGATCGACTGCTGTGGGTGAGGGGAGGATATCACTCCAACTTGCAGCTCAGCAGTTAAGTGTGACTGAAGTTTATCAGAGCACAGGTCACATGGCTGTGGCATTCTGGGAAATGAAGAATATGGCTAGCCCCATGTGAACTTTCTAAATTAAATATAAAACGATCTGTTTTTTTTTAAAAACAGATTGCAATGCAGGATTCTCCTCTGTAAACATGTTTTCCCATGACAGTATTTCTTTAACCTCACTTTCCTGTAGGTTTATCGCATACAGGGCCAAATAACACTATCGGAGAATATGCCCCATGTCCCTTATACCTATATTATAATAAAAGCCTGTCTGTTGGCATCCACCTCTGTATAATGCAATATGCTATGGCCCTTTCCCCAACCTAAATAGAAGATTAAACACAATGTGATAACTTTCTTCACCTGCAGGTTACAGAAGGAAGAATTCAGCCTGGAAGAGATCTACACAAATAAAAATTACCGTACGCCTACAGAGAAAAGGTCAGAGGGTATAATGTTAAAAGGGGGTGGGGGATAAGTGGAAGGGGCGGTGTAAGAAACCATGAGTCCAAATGGTCAGTCAGCAAAAGGGATGTGACACAACTAAGGCAAGGGGTACCATTAACTGACTCAGAAGAGGTCAGTGGGGGGTAATAATAGGTGGGTTTGACTGGTGAGAATTTGGCCAGGTTGCTGGCATGGATTGTGTAAATAACAGGGAGAGATTGCTATGGGCTGAGAGGGGTCTTCTAGGAATATCTGGCATCAGAAAGAGATTCTTCTTGGGGTAAATAAGAGAAATATGGTTGGCAGGAATATCATTGTGTCTGCAAGGCATCCAATGAAATCCTCTTCCGTTCACCTCATGTATTTCCCCATGTCTGTTTTTTCCTACAGGACATTCGAGACCATATTTGAGGAACCGATCATGAAGGGGGGAAACCTTGTTTTGACAAGTCACCGTCCATTGAAACGCGTCATTGTATTTCGGGACTGTACAGTTGCCCCTCGTAAGCGCAAGAGGAAAGGGAGAGGTGGGGGCAGGGGGCGTCGAGGAGCCCCAAACACAGAGGGAGAGAAAGTTAACATTGATGTGTTACTGCAGCACAAGCTGAGCCAACTGGAGGTTGCACTTCAGGAAGAGGAAGAAATGAGCTGAGGGCAGCAGCTCTGGAAACCCCCTGACTACATAATGACTCAATACTGTAGGTCAAGTTTAGGAAAAGAAAAACACTACTACTTACCTCACTGTTGCCCAGCCCAGAAAACCTCTCTGCTCAGGTCCAAGTGCACTCGATCATTGCCATTATACTGTTCCGTCAAACTGTTGGAGATACGGCTATACCCACTTCCTTCCAAGGAAAGCCACCTCCTGCAGCTCCACTCCGTCCAGTCTTCAGCAAATCCTTGCCTTTGCACACCCCTATGCCTTTGTATATAGACTTTCTGGATCTTTGTTACAAGATAAAGCATACATTTTCTATGTATAAATAAAGTATACTGAAGGTTGAAGAGCACACAGAAGCACGAAGAGCCCAGCGTTCCTCTGGCATTGTAGCTCCTCTGAGCTTTTTGGGTGTTCCGTAGTTACAAAATTACAGTATTAAGAAATAGAAAAATAACACACTATCACATATTGATGTGTGTGCGTCCTTCCTTCCTTTGTACCGGCAGCGGGAATCCTGGTAGGGTCCATAGGTGCCACCATAGCTACTCCATCTCTATAGTTCTACAGGTAAGCCTAGTGTACAGCCTCTGGTAGCACTTCTGTAATAAATACTAGGGATGCACAGAATCCATTATTTTTGGGTTTGGCCCAATCCCGAAACCTTTTTGAAAAATTTGTCTGAATACCAAACTAAATCCAAATTCTAATTGGCATATGAAAATTAGGCTACAGAAGGTTTTTTTTTTTTTTTTTACTTCCGTGTTCATGTAATCACGTGATTTTTTTGTATTCGGTTCGACCAGACTCTTGGATTCTAACCGGTGCGTCCCTAATAGAATACTAGATGTCCTTTGGTTGGACACCCCTGGACCAGCGCCTGTTAAAAAACAAATGATAGGGTAAATACACTTCCGTGTATAGAAATATAGAATAGTGCTTTAAACATCACCGTATTCTCATTGGCATTATGGAATATTCTATTGGTGATGCACAGTCCTGAGACAGCAAGCATTGGCTACTCACTTTGGCTAAAGGTCCCCATACATGGTAAGATCCGCTCTCTTGGCGCCAAGCGAGCGGATCTTCCCAAGATAGCCCCACCTACGGGTGGGCGATATTGGGGAGCTTGAAGTTAAAAAAAAAAAAAAAAAATTATCCGATCGTTTGGCCCTGGGGATTATGTAGGCGGCAATGGGGCAGTCTGTTCGGGGACCGCATCAACGAGCCGATGCGGTCCCCGATCCGACTGGATTTTCTAACCTGGCCGACCGATAGCTGGCCAATTTCAGGCCAGATATCGGTCGGCCAGCCCGCTCGTTTCTGCCTCTACACGGGCAGATATTGGCAGCTTCTATCGGCCCGTGTATGGGGGCCTTTAGATTGCCCTGTTCATTTGGGGTCCATCCAAGGGATTTTTACAGTCCCACAACTGTGAGTAATTACTGATATAATTTAATCTTGCAGTATAATGGAAAAATACCTACTGCATGGAAAACTGAACACAGCACAGGGTTAAAGGGGTAGTTCACCTTTAAGTTCAATTTTTGTCTTAATATAGATTGGCAAAATTCTTACCAACTTTCAGTTGGTCTTTAAATTATTTACTGCCTTCTTAGAACTCTTTCCAGCTTTCTCTCATCTTTCACTCCAGGGTCCAGAACCTTTCCTATTCATATTCCTGTCTTTCATTCAAACCTCTGCCTGGTTGCTGGGGTAAGTTACAACCTAGCAACTCGATAGCTGCTGAAATACCAGAGTAGATAGCTGCCGAACACAAAGCTAAATACTGAGACAATTCACAATTTGTCTTCATGTCACTCTCTATAATGATACTAAAAGTTAATTTAAGTTGAGCTACCCTTTTAAATCTAATAGGTGTCAAAAATAAAACAGAGGATTCTTACATCTCCTTACATAATAGTAGTGGGGCAAGAAAATCCATTTTAACCTCCAGCACACTATAGTTTTGGTGGCAATTTAATCCGTGTCAGGTTCTTCACCTCTGTTCCCCAGGCCTCACATACACGATGTGGCCAATGATGTTAGGGATCAATTACTGGGTCACATTCCCTGTTCCAATTCATCCTACAGGTGTCCATTTGGGGCTCAGTGTAGGCCAATCAAGTTCTTCCTTTCTCATCTAATCAAACCAATTCTCGATGGCCGACATTTGTTGAGGGCGTCCCCTATCCTACTGAAACTGGGCCTCCTCAGCTGCTCCAATGCCAGTGACCTTTACACCGTTCTACTGGAAGCCTTGCATTGTGTATTAATAGGTTAGGCTTGTGTTTAGCTGCCCAGCTATGGGTCCCATGGGTTATGCTCTTTATAAATAATTCCTATATTGATGTTGCTTCCTGAAACTAGAGCTCGGCAGTGAGCCATCACATTTAAAGAAAACCGTTATGTATCAATGGATCTGAAAATAGGAACATAACCTATCTGCATTCATGGTTCCTGTGTGTTGGGTATTAATATTCATTATAACTATTTGATGGGGTCCAGGGGGTTACATCAACCTTTTCCAGTGTCGGGCCAAGTTATCCTCTGCTGATCCCTCTCAACCGGCAGCCACCTATTCTGTGTACCCCTACTTTCAGCCCTGACCCATTCCGAACGCCATTACTCATTTTGAGCTTCTCAGTCGCAAGTGTTGAATGTATCGCTCCATAATAAGACTGCTAGGGGTATAATGCTTAGCTAGATATACAGAGGTTATCACAATACTGTAGACCAGAGCTGTCCAACTGGAGGCCTGATGTGGCCCTCAAAAGGATGTTTATGGCCCCCAGTCTGCTCAGAGGCTTCATAGATTTTATTGTATGACATCATTATTTTAATTTGATTCGACCCTAAAACATGATATATGGAAAAAAAAATTGTGCTACTACTGTAAACAAAGATCTTAACATAGTAACATAGTAACATAGTAAGTTGGGTTGAAAAAAGACACACGTCCATCAAGTTCAACCATAATGCCTATACCTAACCTGCCTAACTACTAGTTGATCCAGAGGAAGGCAAAAAAAACCCCATCTGAAGCCTCTCTAATTTGCCACAGAGGGGAAAAAATTCCTTCCTGACTCCAAGATGGCAATCGGACCAGTCCCTGGATCAACTAGTACTAAGAGCTATCTCCCATAACCCTGTATTCCCTCACTTGCTAAGAATCCATCCAGCCCCTTCTTAAAGTTATATAATGTATCAGCCAGCACGACTGATTCGGGGAGGGAATTCCACAACTTCACAGCTCTCACTGAAAAAAATCCTTTCCGAATGTTTAAATGGAACCTCCCTTCTTCTAAACGGAGTGGGTGCCCTCGTGTCCGTTGGAAGGACCTACTGGTAAATAAAACATTAGAAAGGTTATTATATGATCCCTTTATATATTTATACATAGTTATCATGTCACCTCTTAAGCGTCTCTTCTCCAGTGTAAACAGACCCAACTTGGCCAGTCTTTCTTCATAACTGAGACTTTCCATACCCTTTACCAGCTTAGTTGCCCTTCTCTGGACCCTCTCTAACTCAGTAATGTCCCGTTTGAGCACTGGAGACCAAAACTGAACAGCATATTCTAGATGGGGCCTTACCAGCGCTCTGTAAAGGGGAAGAATAACCCCCTCCTCCCGTGAATCTATACCCCTTTTAATACAGCTCAAAACCTTGTTTGCCCTTGCAGCTGCTGCCTGGCATTGCTTGCTACAGCCAAGTTTATTATCTACAAGGACTCCAAGGTCCTTCTCCATTATGGATTTGCCTAGTGCAGTCCCATTAAGGGTATACGGGGCTTGCATGTTTTTACATCCCAGGTGCATGACCTTACATTTATCCACATTAAATCTCATCTGCCACTTAGCTGCCCAGATTGCCAGTTGGTCAAGATCCTTTGTGTTGTGGTGTGAAGTGTTGAGCCATGTCTGCCCTTTCTGCCCCCGAACAAAAATTGCTCCTTGTCTCTCAGCTGCCACCCCCAAGGGCTTCCACTAATGAACATCTGTCCTGTCATCTGTATTTCAAGGCCAGCAACTAGATGGTACAGATAAGCCATCATCTCATATGAGCCAAGGATTAAAGGGGATGTAAACCCCCTAATATAGTTTTGCCTAATGCGATAGCATGGAATTCTATGCAACTTTCCTATTTATACTTGCAACATCAACATATTCCACAGAGCTTTATTATTACACATCACTCATATCAGTCCCTGCCCCGGTGGAGCTTACAAGACAAGGTCCCTATTACATTTACACAGGGAAAAACCCGGTGGGCCCTGCCGACTCCCATTCTGATTTCTCGATTGTACCGAAGCCCAGGGGGGATGGGGTTGGGTGGGCAGCAAGTGGCTCCTTGGGGGTGTGGGGCAGCAGCCCCGATGGGCCCAGCACACCCCAGTTCAACTCTGCATTCACACACAAAGTTTTATTAGCCAATAAGCCAATAAACCTGCTTGTATTTGTTTGGAGTGTTGGGAAATCCACACAGACATGGGAACTGCTGCTGGATTCGAACCTAGGACCTCAGTGCTAACCATTGCCCCTATATGTACCCCAACGAGGGAAAAACTCAGATCAGAATCCATACTCCAGCACTCACAGACAATGCTATGGTGGAAGAAGTGAGCCCATGGGTTATGGTGGGGACTTGCTCTTGGGCGGCAGGGGTGGCAAAGAGATACCTAAGGGGCCAAGCAGTTTCCAGTTCAGTTGGTGGGCACTTGTGAGTCAGTTGATTGTCACTCAGCATTGTTGACTGACAATTATCTGACCTGTGACCACACCGGTAGGTTCAATTAGCTCTGGAATTGCAGAGTATTCCAAGAATGCCCAAATCACGTGCCATTGCCCCAAGACCAGAACTTCTAGTTTTTAACAGCAGTATCCTTCCCAGCAGGAAGCTGCATCTCATTCTTTGGAATCCCCCATTATCATTCAGTCAGCCCCTAGTAAGTGTGGCTGTTCTCAGTGCTACAGGGCAGGCATTTGCCTTGCTAAAGAATGGGTAGTACATGCCTGCAGGGCAGCCAAGAACAGGTGGGAACAGGGGTTACTCCATAGGGTTCATTTATAAACACAGTGAAAAGTGCAATTGTCCATTTCAAAATGCCCTGAGGTTTTTTCTTTTGCCCCAATACTGTTTTTTTTCCCAGAATTCTAGCTTAACTGCAGGTATGGGATGCAATTAGCTCCCATGTTTAGCCTTCGCTACAGAAGGCACAGGCCTCCCCTGCTCTAATTGGACCACAGCTGGGATATAAAGCAGAACTGACAGATGGGCGCCTTAGGGGGCTGTGAATCACTCCACTCCATGGAATGCACTCACACACTTTTACTGTCCATAAATCCATCAAAGCAGCTCCATCTACTATTGGGAGTCGAGGGGCAAGACATTCCTTTTTACCCCTAATGCCACTCGAATTATTATAATGACATCATCAGCTGCCTCGGCTCAGTGACATCATCAAGCAGTGCTACGCAGGTGCCGACCTGCTTCACCTTATAGGGGTGCATTATTCCATGACCCTCGAGTTCTGGAGAGGAGCGGGTGTGCTATGGGGAGTTATGTTGCAACTGAAGCATTGCTGGTTCTAGTATAATTACACAGAATGTGTCCATTGTTGGTTGGATGTCACCTAAAATAACTTCGTAACAAAATTATCAGCGCAAATGTTGAGCAGGAAGTGGCCCAAGGTTGTGAATATAACCATCTTACTGTCTGAGTTTGTCACAACTGCAACGAGTTTTAATATTAACACTTCCTATGCCAGGATGTACCAACAGGGATCCGCTGACCCATTCTGGCAAATATAAATTTGCAATTTGCAAAATCAGTTTAGCAGATTTTTTTTCAGCCAGTCCAGCTTTATCAATATAAACACGGGGAGGGCAGATATGTTCACTGTGTGAATAATTATGCACTGCACAAATTTTATAAATGACCCCCACAAACTTCATCTTCCTAAGGGGTTTGGAGAATGAAGGAGCCCAAACCCAGTTTGGCTAGGGGCCTGATAACTTCTAGCTGCAGAACGTCCAGAAGTCATGGGTTTAATACAATGACAGATGGTTTGTACAATGGGAAGGGGGGAACTTCCAGGATAAATCTCTAGGGCAGTGCTTACCCCTAACAGACCTATTAGACCATCCCAAATTCAATACTATTAATCCACCATTAACCATGTTACCAGAGTAGCATAGACATCTATCTCCAAGTCTGGGGTATTTGTTCTTCACTACACAGCAAAAAAATAATTTCAAAATATTTAGGCAAGTGTAAACTTGAGTTAAGTTGGCCATAAACTGGAAAATGTGTTTGTTTCTAAAGGTGGCCATACACGCTAAGATCCGCTCACTTGGTGAGGTCCCCAAGTGAGCGGACCTTCTCCCGATATCCCCAACTATGGGTGGGCGATATCAGGCTAATTCGGTCTAAGGGGCCGATATCGGCAGCTAGAATCGGCCCCTGTATGGCCACCATCAATCATGAGGGTCCCAGAATAACAGAAGGGATCATCCTGGGCCAATACAGAGGTCAGGGCCGGAACTAGGGGTAGGACCCCTAGTCCGCGCTCCTTTGTCATTGCCCCCGCCGCCTATCATTACGCGGTGGGGGCAATGACCCATGGCCCCCCATGGGAACTGTGCATGCGCGCCAAAGCACATGCGAGGAGGGGAAGGTGCAGAGGGGGGGGTGGCCAACCAGGTTGCCTACGGCACCCAGTTGGCTTGGCCCATCCCTGATAGAGGTATCAGTAAAGACTGACCAAATCTGCAGTTAATTCCTGCTTGTATATAGGAATCTAATCTTCCAGTGGTATTTAATATTAAATGTTCTAGCAACACCAAAGAAAGAACACCAGGCCATGGAACATTATAAATTGATAAGGAGCCCACATACTCCTCAGCTCTCTACAAGGATGAATGTATAGAGGCTAAAGTCGAGGCTGTATGACTTTAGATGTTGGCTAGTGTTGGTAGAGGAGATGGGGATAGTCCTTAGGCTTAAAATGTGCATTTTTAAGATCATGGGGTACCTCATGCAGAGGGAAGGTCCAAAAAGTAAGCTGCTTGTGTCGCTATTTAGGGGCACTGTAACTCATAATTATGAATGAATGTTCTTTTATTGGCATTTTCTTCATTAACGAACACAGATATTTTTATTCTAAAAAGTCTTTTTTAAAAAGTCTATTCTTTTCTTCTCAAGGGCAAAATATGGATAATCCAGTAACGGAACAGAGAATAGATGGCTAATCTCTGATCAGCGGGCAGAGAGGAACTTGCTTTGAAGTTGTCCAAAGCCTCTTCTGACCTGTCGGTGTCCTGCAGAAGCAAGAGAGTCTTGACTTGATGTAAGAGAGTCACATCTGATGATGGAAAGTCACCGGCCTCCATCCGGCCTAAAATGTCCAGGATACCATGAATGGACACGGCCGAATCTGCACATCTATCCATGAGATAAATTTCTTGTGTTTCCTGAAGGAATTCCATTAGATCCTTGGCCTTGTCTCTTTGATCTTCTTCTGAAGCTGCCCCACCGGTGTCTTTCACTTTATCAACTCCTTCGGAATCACCTTTACTTGGTGGATCTGTACCATCCGTTCTAGTGGCCTTGGTGCGTTCCTTCTGGCGCTTTCTCTGCAGCTTTCTTTTCTTGCTTTTGCTAATGGCGCTCCGATCAGATGCAAGCCAAGGTGTCTCGGCCTGAGTGGAATTCCTCTCCATTTCAGGGTTTAACAAATTGCTAGATTTCTTGTTTTTCTTCCTTCTGCGCCTTTTACGTGTTGTATTCAAGTCTTCGTCTCTGGTATCTTCATCATTTGAGGATGATGGTGATGAACATTTGCTCTCATGCTGAGAACTTGCTACATAGCCTTCTGGAGGTGGAAGCACCGTGTAAACCTTGGGGGCTTTTAACAATTCCTCTGGTGGGAACACAACCTGAACTTGTACAGTGTCTTCCTGGCTGGAAGCAGCCTTGGCCTTGCTCTCTGGGGGAGGCTTTGCACCATGCACCCTGGGAGTGCACCCTGAAATGTCTTCCTCAGGGTACAGTCGTTTCAGAACATTGGAAACAAAGACATTTCTCCTGTTGGAGGACATCCTAAGGCTTCCACAGCCTCCCCAAACACTTTAAATGTGTATCCCCAGTCACCTCTTCAATGTACCAGAAGCTTGAATGAAGCTGTTCTCTTAGCCTACTAAGCCATTATGTGAAACAAATGCAAGCTGCGCCTGAGGATACTGGGAGTTGTAGTCCAGCAATTATATAAGGAACGCTACCGGGGTCAAAACGCAATCAACAATAACAATTACATGCGCCCTGGGCTAGAGGAGGCGCTTGGGTCTTCAGTGAATATGTAGGAAAAGCGCATTCAGCTACATTAGGCCGCTGACGTAAACGTGTGGCCACACCCCCTGCACAGTCACATGACGCTAACACCCTTACTGACTATGGAGACGGGAACTACCCTTTACGCACGGCGCAGCACGTACTGGCTTGTCGTCATCGCGCCGGACTGGCGTACGGAGGGCGGGGTCTGAGGAGAAAGGGAAAGACCGGAGACCGGGAGCGAACCGGGACAGGGGGGGAAACAAAGGGGAAAGGAGAGCGATAGAGACAAAGGGAAGGGCTTGAGGAAAGCTGGCCAAGAGACCGATGAACCAGGTCGTGTGGGGGCGGCCAAGGGTAAGGGGCTAATAAGGGAGGGAGCAAGGAAGGGAAGGGGCAGTGAGAGCTATTAGAATATGGAGTGAGGGGCGAGGAGAAAGCGAGAAGTGTTGCCGCGGAGACACAAGGGGAGAAGGAAGGACACAGAAGGGACGGCGAGGTGGGGATGCGAGACGGCCAGACACTGAGAGAAGAAAGCGGGGCGGCCGCACAGGGACGGATTGGGAGCGGGCAGGAAGGCCAGACAGCAGCCCTTTGCCACAACACGGAGAGGCAGGTAAAGGGGAGGTACACTGAGGGCTAGGGCAGAGACTCCTACCCACACACGGCCAGGCAGGGGCCCACTGAGCAGTAGGGAGAGGCCCAGAGAAGGCAAAGGGGAGACATTCACTAAAGCATGAAATAGCAAAGAGACATTGAGAGACAATTCAGGGATATACTGACTGAGAGGCATGCCCAGGAGAGACAGACTCAGAGGCTCAGGAAAGACTGAATAGAAGGCAAACTGAAGGCCAGAGACATAGGGAGTGAAGGCCAGAGACATAGGGAGTGAAGGCCAGAGACATAGGGAGTGAAGGCCAGAGACATAGGGAGTGGAGGCCAGAGACATAGGGAGTGGAGGCCAGAGACATAGGGAGTGGAGGCCAGAGACATAGGGAGTGGAGGCCAGAGACATAGGGAGTGGAGGCCAGAGACATAGGGAGTGAAGGCCAGAGACATAGGGAGTGAAGGCCAGAGACATAGGGAGTGAAGGCCAGAGACATAGGGAGTGAAGGCCAGAGACATAGGGAGTGAAGGCCAGAGACATAGGGAGTGAAGGCCAGAGACATAGGGAGTGAAGGCCAGAGACATAGGGAGTGGAGGCCAGAGACATAGGGAGTGGAGGCCAGAGACATAGGGAGTGGAGGCCAGAGACATAGGGAGTGGAGGCCAGAGACATAGGGAGTGGAGGCCAGAGACATAGGGAGTGGAGGCCAGAGACATAGGGAGTGGAGGCCAGAGAGTGGTCATGGAGAGAGGAAAGCAGGGAGGTGACTGTTAGAGGGGAAGAGACTCAATAGAGGCAAGGGACCCCCCTACACACACATAGACATTCCAGCCTTTCCATCACATAGACATTTCTCTTGTTTCCTCTTTATTAATCCAATCAGTCACACAGGGGGGCTCCTGCAGTTGCCTCAGTCAGACTTCTCAGGGTTACTTACTGCATCTAAGCCTGACACTGTGCATCCCCCATAGGGACCCTGTTGGGCACCCCTCCCTTTTTGACTCTTATGCAAAGACTTGCTGTGTTTAGCATTAACCCTTTGTAATCAACCGATTCCCAACTTCCTCAGGCCCCTCTGGGTCGCCAGTCATTTATTTCTTTCTCAGGCATCTTTGTAGCCAAGCTTTCTGGAGTCACCAGTTGGCTTGTAGCAGTTCAGGCTTGTAGCAGTTATCCCCACAGTCTAAGTTTTATGTAACTGGGGCCTATATAGTCTTTAGCGTTTAACGTTTTCACAGATAGCAGGGTATATAGAAGTAGATCTTTGCCAGTCAGGCTGTAGTACAGGGGTTGTTGCTGGTTCGCTATGCTTTACCCTGGTGGATAAGCCTACAAAGAGCCACATGGAGGCTCCGTCCCATATATCTGGAGCCAGGCCTGGGCATCGTGTCCAAAGAAGGCGCTCCAAAGCTCAGAGAGACCGACAACGAGGACCTTCCCCTGCTAATTCTTCTTCTTCAACAAGCCCTGCCCCTGAGCTTTGGCCCCGCCCTCAGCGCAAGAGGAGGAAGAGAAGGGGTGCCGACAATGTCAATTTTAAAGAAGACGATTTGATCGATGGATTTTGTATCAGCAGCTATGGGAGCCTGGAGGCTATGCAGGTGAGCTGGGGATTTGGGTACCGAGGCACCGTAGAGTGGTTGAATACCTCAGAACAAGCCTGGCACTAGAAAAAACTGGGCCAATTAACCAGAAGTGGTGCAATTAAAATATTTGTTTTATTCAAAGAAAAAATATCTCAAACATAAACAGCCTGACGCGTTTCGTACCTAAAGTGGGCACTTAATCATAGGCTGAAGAGTCTTTTGAAGCAACAGTATTTAAGGTTAAAACAATCAAGATTAAATAACCAATCGCAGAACCCCATTTATCCACCAATTAAATAACATTTCTCAGAAAAGGTGAATGGGTACATGTTACATATATACACAAATGTGCATTTTTTTTTTAGTGCCAGTCTTGTTTTTTCTTATTTTTGAGGTATTTTGCTTTGGAGTTTTTCCTGTGCGCTGAAGGATTTTTGAGGTTTGAGCACCTGGACCCCATATACTAAAGGGTGAAAAAACCCATAAAGGAGTTGTTCTCCTTTAAATGATATATATGATAATATGATGTAAAGTGCACCTTTATGGTACAATTTGCAACTGGTCCTCATGTTTTACCATTTGCAGTTTTTGAATTATTCAGCTTGTTTGTTGACCAGCTCACCGCTTACTATCTGTTTGCTAGGGGTCTAATTTAACCTAGTAACCAGGCAGTGGTTTAAAAGGGAGACAGGAATGAGAATAGAGAAGGGTCTAAATAGGTAGATAAATAAAAAAAAAAGAGTAATAATAAAATTGCAGGCTCACAGAGCAATAGATTTGACTGCTGGGGTCAGTGCACCCCCCCATTTGAAACCTGGAAAGAGCCAAAAGCGGAAGGCAAATAATTAAAAAACTATCAAAAAAAAAAATGAAGACTAATTGAAAGTTGCTACGAATAGGCCATTTTAAAACAGCGGGAAATTAATCTGAAGGTGAACAACCCCTTTAGGTAAAGTTCAACACCAAAAATCTGCTTATAGAGAGGTGCCCTGTATTAGCCAGTGTGGGATGTGTTGGAATAATGTATAATCCTTGTAAAGTGCTGGGGAATATGCCAGGATAATAATTACTGGGTGTTCCTTATATTGATCGGGGTGTAGATCATGCAAGAAAGATGCAGGTCACAGTCATTTAAGACCTGGTTGAAATGTATGGGAAGAGAAATGATGCTTAAGGTAGCAATATGCAAAATATTATTTGTATTAATTGGATCTGTACTACCAATTATGGCATATAGAAAAGTACTTTGTCAGAGCAGTTATGGAAGCATAGAGCCAATTGTGGGGTACAGTTAAACAGGGCATGCTAAGGAAGTAACGTGTATTCACTCGCTGCTCATTTCAGAGGGATTTCTCGGCAAACTCTGCACCCCACGAGGAGCCATACAGAAAACGACCTCCCGGGAAAAGAAAAAGAAGCGACGAAGCCAGCTCGGAGGATCCAGGTGCCAGTGGCCCCGAGAACAGAGTTGCCGCATACAAGGGCCCAAGGGATTGCAAAGGCCTTAAAGATCAGGTGTGTGGGGGTTGCCATAATATTGGCATGATGTTTGTTGTCTCTGGTTGCCTTGGAATGCAAGGCAACGGGGCAATTTAAATTTGCAAAAGGGTTTTTTTTAGTACCTTTACATAATGATATTGGGCCCCCAGTGCCCAACGTTTGCTTTTGGCTGATAAATACTTATTGCTGCTTGGTTGCTGTGGGCAACTGCAAGGGTCTCTCCACATACTTTATTGTATAGTCCTTAATACATATTGAAGGGGTTGTTATTTCATACTAAATGAAATTGAAATCTGAATGTTAATGTTCCTGTTACCTTTGCGTTTCAGTCTGGCAGCTCAGTAATGTAGGTGCATGCTCTGAACTGTTACAGTTTGCTACATTTCTCAGCTGCATCTGTGACATATTGGCAACTACTATCTGTATCAGGAATGTATCCACTAATGTAAAAAAGGTCTGAAAACACAAACTGATGTTCATGTTGTTTAGAAGGTGAACAACCCCTTTAATTTATTTTGATTAGTCAAAAGGGCCTAGAACAAGTTATGTCCATTGTAGTTTGTTTCAATATATACAGCAATAGAGCAGCCCCTGTCTCCAGTCCTTACCTGTGTCCATCTCACCTGGCTTGCTTCTTCCTCTGCATACCAGGGACATGTAAGTGCAAGGTATAGTGACAGCTTTGTGCACAATGGCATTGGGGTCAGATGGTACAGGATACCTGGAATGGGGATGCAGGGACCAGGAAATAATAGAAATAGGTTGTAATATGTAACAGACATACCATATGACTGCTGTATTTGGGCAAGGGGTGCAGTATGTGAATTGAAGCAGTCTCAGTAATGGCAGAAAGATTATTTAGGGCTTGGTTTCACTTGCACTGGCTCAGAGCAAACCCAGGGGGCTGTTTCTGCAACTGTGCTTGGGAAAGAGGGACTGTCTGTGCTGGCACTGATTTATGCAATATCTCTATACAGGCTATGAAAATCCTAGGGAGTTTTCCCTGCTGTTGTCTTGTCATATCACACACCCATACCTTCTGATTATTACACAGTAGGAGGAACATGGGAAGAGAGAAGGAACTAGGAACAAGGCTAAAACTGCAAAGTAGAGTTTGGGGTGTGTGGAAGAGACCTAATTTGCGTTATAGTACTGTTAATATACTCTTTGATGTGTGTGTGGAAATGCTGGGCACTCTTTTCAGGGGTTAATAGTGGAAGTATCATATTTGGTGTCAGGAAGGTGCATCTGGTACACAAACATACTATATAAACTATATATACTTAAGTACTCTGTTTAGTGAGCTGTTAAGGGCGTCGGTGTAAATGGTTAGGTTGCCAACCCTGGCAACCAATGGCACCATTGTTTAATATGTTTGTGTGGGATAATAATTGTCAAGAAATTAGGCCATATCCGTTCATTGGCCAACCCAGATTTGCAAGGACAAGAGAAATTCATCTTAACAGCCTGCGATACATTGTGCTGGCTCAGTGCATTTTGCGCATCCATATGTTCTTCCAACTTCGACCAGTGTTTAAATTTGTCTTATTTTGGGACCGCTGTTATATCAGGGAGCCGGGCTCTTGTGTGGCCAACATCAGTGGTGCTTATATTGTTAATTACAAGAAATAGAACTATAATGGTTCTGGTACGCACACAATATTGTTAGCAGTTGGAGCATTTTGAGCACTAAGTGCCAGTTGACCAATAAGTATTAGGGATTTGACCTTTTATAGAATTGCCACGTGTTCCATTAGAATTATTACTAGGGTTGCACCAAATCCAGGATTCGGGTTCAGGATTTGGACAAGATATAAATTAGGATTCGGATTCAGTCCGGTATTTGGGGTTTTGGCCGAATCAAAATAGTAATTAGGGATGCACCGAATCCAGTATTTGGTTTTTTGTGTCACTGCCCAGTAGCCCCCTGATTACTGAATGATTGAGCATCGCCACTTAAAGAAGCTTTGAGCCTCAGGGCGTTTATTAGATGTGCTCAGGGGACTGGAGGAAAAACAAATGGTAAGCATTCAGTTGGGCCTGCCTGACGGACCCTCAGTTGTTCTCTCATGCGTATACCCATTAGCCACATAGAGCACCCAATGTTTGCCAAAGAATTCACCCACGTTCAGACTTCAGTCATTTTATTTTCAATGACCCGTATAATTTGGGTTTTCCCGCGGCAGGAGCAGAGCGCTAAACAGGATGCAGAGAGCCTTGTCTGTCTGTTTCCAAACTGTCATCCTAAATGTGCTGACAGATAAGTGTGTGCGGTGTTAATTAGTAATCCCAGAGGAAGAAGAAAGAGTAAACATTTAGTGGGAGAAATCAATGTTGTGAGTAGAAACGATGGCCCGTATACAGGGGCAAAACAATGGTGGAAAGATAAACTGGTAAGATGTTTTCCATTGCTGCCGCGTGTGTCTGATCTATTTACATGTTTTAATTTGTTTATGGAAATATAGTAATAAAATAAATAATCAAAGGCAAAGGAATTCTAGGAAGGATGTGACTTCACAGATGCCCTACTGAGATTTGGCCGGGGCAGAGGAAACCAGGTGGCAGTCATTATAAGGGAGAATGTGGTATTGGTTCAAGGGGAGTTGGATGGCTGCTTTTACAAAGGAAACTCAGACTAGGGAGTTAGAGCATTAAAGGTGGCCATACACGCACCGATATTATCGTACGAAACCTCGTTTCGTACGATAATCGGTGCGTGTATGGCATGTCAGCGAGCCGACCGATATCGCAGGAAGCTGCTGAAATCGGTCGGCTCGCTGATCGGCCAAGTTAGAAAATTTTGATCGGGCGCCATAGAAGGCGCCTGACCAAAATTCTCCCTTCAGAGCTGAATCGGCAGAAGGAGGTAGAAATCCTATTGTTTCTACCTCCTTACCTGCCGATTCAGCCCTGAATGGTGTGTGGCGGATCTGACGATGTTTCGTGCGACCGACGGTCGTACGAAACATCGTGAGATCGCCACGTGTATGGCCAGCTTAAGGAACAGGTGGTAGCATGTATTACTCAGAACTGAAGTTTTAGGCTAATGCTATACTGGGCAGATGCATCCTGACTGCACTATACTGTCCTTTCCTCTGCCCATTTACTGGCAACCCATGTTCATGGAACCATGTTTCCCTGCACCACGTAGACAGGGACAGTCCCCATTAAAGTAAATTGTGGTCAGCAAGAATAAGATTGAATAGACATGAGTATAGTGAATGCTTTGCTTGCTGTGACATTAGCACTGAGCACGCAGCCAAATGAGTGCTTACATGCAGAGGGAAGGCAGCTGTGCATTCATGATGAAGGTCAACATGTCAATAAGAGGCATTTTGTCTTTACAGAAGAGAAACTGGCCAGCACATAATGCTCAGGAAGGATGTGCGCAGCATGTAGGCCCCCCGGGGGTCATAAGTCAGGTGAGCGTTATTATAAAAACCTTCAGATTATTGGAACCTGAAACATCTTCAGATCCCATAGGTGTATGGTCAAAATCCTGTTTGCATTTATTACACTGAGGCCAGACTTATGGGATTATCCACGGCGGATCTGGCTTATCCTTGGAAGCTGATCTTCTAAGGGTCTTATATTGGGACCCAAACGCTTTGGCCTCTAGTGATATACATCTATGTGGGGGTAATAGTCTGTTACCAATGGTAAGGACCAAAACAGTTTAGAGCCATGGATGAGATAGAAACATAATAGATCCGTTCTCTTCCTTTCATCACCTTCATTGTTTAGGTGCCCCCTCTCTTGTTTGCATGTTAGTCTGCCTAGACTAATGGCTGAATTTGCAGGGATGACGTTTATCCCGGGAAGGGTAAGGACAACTGTAGAGAAGTTCTTCCCAAAAAAGTGATTGGGTATTCATTGGAATGCATGCATATTTGTGATTATTTTGTTTCCCCGGTAGATATTTGGGCAAAATGTGTTATTTTTAATCTTATGTGTCATTTATGTGCAGGACTGTCTCCACTGCTGTCTGGATACTGGCTATATTGTGAGTGCAGCTTCATGTTCGTTTGACTTTTTGTGTGTGTCTGCGTTCTGCTTACTCACCCCTAAATGATCCTTTGTGGTCTACTTTCCTTTGCCAAAAACAGTGCCTTCAACCTGTTCTCTTGCCTTTATTGTTCTTTCTGTTTTCATTTTGCTCTCTTTTCATTTTTCCTCCCTTCGCACCCCCAATCTTCAATTGCCCTTTATTGATACCATTATATTCCCCCTTTGAAACGATCTGTGTGTCTTTTTTTTATGCCCTGTCCTAACATATATCTTTGTATTTTTCAGTGTGATGCAGAGAGTAGCTGTGATGAGCAAGTAAGTGCATGTTATGTTCTCTTCATGCCACAGTGCCCCTAAATAGTGAGAGAGAATAAAACCTGTGGGGGTGCCAATATGTTAGATACCCCCTAGATGGTCAAATTGCTAACCAACCAGGGGTGCTTCCTTTAAGAGAACTGCACTGCTGTGTTGGATCCATTTACCCAAGTATCCCCTGCAAATGCATGTGCTAAACAGTTCGTTTGTCGAGTTGAATATACTGCCTATGAGCTGCACACTTGGTTGCAGCAGGGACACTTGTAAAGTAGGATCCTATAGTTCCAGGGGTACCCAGGGCACAAATAAGCACTCACCCCAAATCCCCCCTAACTGGCCTTCAGGCTGGGCCCCCTTAGCCCATAACAAGGTTACAGATATATAGAAACATTGGGGTAACAGTCACCCTGCTATAGTTCCAGGGGTACCCAGGGCACAAATAAGCACTCACCCCAAATCCCCCCCCCTAACTGGCCTTCAGGCTGGGCCCCCTTAGCCCATAACAAGGTTACAGATATATAGAAACATTGGGGTAACAGTCACCCTGCTATAGTTCTAGGGGTACCCAGGACACAAATAAGCACTCACCCCAAATCTCCCCCTAACTGGCCTTCAGACTGGGCCCCTTAATCTCTTTATTTTGTCTTTGTTTGTTTTGCAGACTCCCAGAGATGATCTGGCCCTGTCATTTACTATTTCTACGAGCACAGGTACAAATGGCTGCCTGTCTAGTTGCTTCTTACCCTCATATAATCCGTATTATCTCTCTGTCCTTTTTTGGCTGCTGTATTTGCCTCACCACTATTTATCAGTTTTCTTTGAAGTTTCTCTTTGACCCTTTTTTCCATATAGTAACTGAAACGTTCTCTTTTCAGCTTCTGTGTCGCTCTCTGGGGGGCGTCCCAAGCTATCTGTTCTCTGTGAGATTTCTGGATTGGGCAGAAGTTGTGAGAGGAGCCAAGAGCCGGAGTGTGAGCCTTTGCTACCCCAGCTGTGCCCAACTCCCTTACCCCCACGCACGCCCCTCCCCCCACCTAAGCCCCCACCCAGTACGACTCCCAAAGCACAGCCTGCACCTGCAGTGCCTGCACCTACTGTTGGTTTGGATCTAGGCATGAACAGGTAAGGCAATGGAAGATAGGCATGGCTGCTGATTGTGTTTTACAAGAAAAATGACTTTATGCCTTCTTGTAGTCCTCACTGCGATAACTTCTCTTTCAGTTCCAGCAGATGCACCTTCACCAAACCGTTGTCAGTTCCCCGGATGTCTCCGCGCCCCCCAACACCATCCCGTTCTTTGCCGGGCCATTCTGCTCCACAGGGTTTCTCCTCTGCTTTGCGCCCTCAGACCCATCATCACTTGAGCTTATTTGCCCCTGCTCCTGCCCCAGCCCTTCCTCCCCCACCTCCACTTCTGCAGGTTACTGGGCACCCAGCTTCTGCTGTCACTACTGTGCTATCTGGTGAGTATTTAAATGGAGCTAATTGTGGAAGGGGAGGGGAAGGGGTCTCCGTGATATAAAGTTTTGTAAGTTGCCTGCTGCACACAGGACTATTTTGAAGCGCAGTGCCAACTAAACTGACCCAAAAGCTGCCTCTTGGGGGTGCCTAAATCTGCAATCAGAAAAGAATCTGTTTGGAATCAAATAGATAAGCAAAGTAATCATTTTAAAAATCTGTTTGTTGACATGGATTAGACAAGCAGAGGATAAGAGCAGGCTGTACAGCAATTGGAAATTCAGAAGCTACTGCCAGTGGTATTAAATGTTTGGTCTGTAATAGGTAACAGAATTTCCTAATGTGGTTACTTATCAAACTTCTCCCAGCAGAACACAACGTGATTGGTCAGGAAATGGGTTCCCGGTTCGTGGCTGCACCTGGAGCTGGAGCGGAGCTGAGTGCGGCTGTCAGACCCATGTACCAATTCCACCAGCACAACCACCAACATACGCACCAGCACACGCACCAGCACTTCACTCCCTTCCCTCCTGCTGTGGCATCAGCTACTGTAAGTCAGAATCATTGCTCTATAATCATACTATTCTGAAGTCTTGGCTTATACTCCCGTACCTTGCCAGTCTTTACCTACTTGCTCACCCTGCTTTACCTCAGTAGTCATGCAGCCTCCCATCTTTCTTGCACCTCCTGCCCAAGCCAATTACAAATGGAATTCTTCATTTAACAGTCGGCCTCTTCTCTCTCCCTCTCATTGCAGTTTGAGAAGTATCCGGGTAAAATTGAAAGTCTGTACAGGCAGAATGTGAGTATTAATGTGTTGCCTCCATTATCCTGTTTCTCCTTGTTTTTGTCTCTTTTTACATCAATTTGCTATTTGTCTCTCTGCTGTACCAGCTTGTTTCCTTTGTCCATAGCCCCTCTCAGCTCCTTTATACCCATATTATGATTTTTTTTGTTATCCAAGCAAAATTGTTTTAGAGGGTGTCGGGCAGGGTCGGCATCCATGTATGCAATTGGAGATTTCAGCAATGGCACAAAATATCAGGGCTGCCCTACCTGTGGCATTTTGCTGCTGTTGTACTACATGCAGATACTGCTGAGAATATGGGGACATTGGTACTTATGACTACCCAGCATAGCCCCTCCTCTGAGTTACCTCTACTCCAGTGCTGTGCTCTGAGCTCATCTTGCCTCTCAATGACTCTCTTGTTTTGTACTCTCTCTACTTTGGATGCTGCTTTTCCACTACTCCATCTGTCATTACCCTTAGACCCTCACAGCTACATTCATGGCCACTTTATTTTTGTTTCCCATTTTACTGCAACTTGTCGTCTTTAATTTTTCTCTTTCCCTACAGTTTTTCCAGCCCTTTTCACCAGTTATCACTGCACTCCCCCCTGTTCTACCTCCTAGTGTCTCCTTTGGCTCCCTGCAGGGGGCATTTCAGCCCAAGGTGAGTAAAATAAAGTAAAAAGGGTTGCAGTTTATTGCCCCATGCGTCTTGATTTCTGAACTTCTCCTTTCCTTGCAGAGCACAAGTTCTGAGCTGGCCTCAAGATGCTCTGTGCCCCCCTCTTTGCCTCATAAAGCTCCTCAGGTAAGCTCTCTGGATACATGTAGAGTTGTGGAGGACTTAGCACAGGTTATGAAATTGCTGAGAAGAATTGTCCTTACTTGAGCTTTCATACTTATTATCTAACAACCCCCAAAATATTTTTTTTCCCAATAAAAGAAAACATAATTCTAAGCAACAAGTGCTTTAAAAGTTATTTGTAAATGTAATTGCTATTGAAAGCAGCATTTGCTGAACTTCTGGTTGTTACTTTTTAAACAATGTTGCAAAGGTCAGTCTCCTCCAGCGAGTCAGGTCTGTCAGGTTGCTGCCTCGTGTTACATTGTTTCAAATGCCAGAGCCACCGGGGCAGGGAATAGAAAAGGACAGACAAACTTTGCGTTTCATAGCAATTATATATACAAATGATCCAAAAACCACTACAAATTTGTAATGAATGGATATTGCAAAGTTGCTTTTATTAGGTAAAATGATATTCTGGGTTGACTTGTCCTTTAAGTTGTGCATAGTTTATAAAATAGGCTTAATTACTAGAGTAAATTTTCAGATTTGCATCTAATTTGTTTTTTTCTTTAAAGCTCACAGATCAGTTTAGGCCGAGGGTAAGTATCAATGCTTATATGTAATGTTGCCTTGCATTTTGTTATGTGCATTCTAAGCAGTTCAAGCTAATGATATAAAAGCTTCACTTCTTAATAAAACACAGTGAGATGCAGAATTTACAGAATACTAAGTCCTATACATAAACTTGGAAATGCTCTAGGACTATAGAAACCTCTTTGTGGGCCACAGTGCGCACCCAAGTCGTAGGTTAGACAGCCATGTTTTGAGTATATTTTAAAATGCAGATTGGCTTTGCCAGTGACAATAATGCCTTCATAAGGGAATCTCTTAAAAGTAATATGATGCCTTATTGATGCCTATATGATGCCTTATTTATATTTATATAGCGAAAGGAGCAAGGTGCAAATCTGCAACCGTTAAAAGCACCAAAAAGAAAGTGTTGGGATGAATATGCTGTCTACTGATCAGATGCATGACAGATGTTTTTTCCTAATACATATATTTGTGACGGTTTTTTACAGAGGTCGGGGCGCTGGTGTGCAATGCATGTTCGTCTGGCTTACATGATCCTGCGGCACCAGGAGAGAATTAAGGTAACTGTATTCCTAACGTCTCGCAACAACAGTATGCTTATTAAACTGATGCTCTCCGTCAGTCACTCAGGGGCTTGGATGGACTGCACAGCTTTAGTAGCACTTACATTCTACTTTGCACTTGCATCTTGAATCAATTAGTGGGTAGGATTTCCAATTCCCACTGTAGTACAATCTGATAACACTGGTTGTTGGTCTGACCAAATCTGACTAAAGTAGGTTGTGTAAACCAACCATAAAATATCCTGCTCCTATTCTTGTAGTTTATTTTATATAATGTCTTCAGTATCTGCTGCTAATATGTCTTTTTATTAAAGATAAACTATACCCGTAGAATAAATACTTAACCAACAGATAGTTTATATTATGTTAAGTGACCTATTAAAGAATCTCACCAAACTGGAATATATATCAATAAATATTGCATCCTTTCCCTTGAGCCGCAATTTAGTGATGGGCTGTGTGCTCCCTCAGAGATCAGCTGACAGGAAGTGATGCAGCTCTAACTGTAACCGGAAGTAGTGTGGGGAGCAAAAGGCAGAACTCTGTCCATTCATTGGCTGATGGGGCCTAGCATGTATGTGTGCCTTGGCTTGTTTGTGTGCACTGTGACTCCTATGATCCCAGGGGGCGGCCCTTAATTCTTAAAATGGCAGTTTTCTATTTAGGATTACCCAATGGCACATACTACTAAATAAGTATATTTTTATGAAAATGGTTTATTTAGATGAAGCAGGGTTTTACATATGAGCTGGTTTATGTGATATATTTTAATAGAGCCCTACATTGTTTGGGGGTATAATTTTCCTTTAAGCTGTATGACTCCTTAGCTCCCAGTGCAATGGCTTCTTTAAAATGAACCTCCAGGTCCTTTTCAAAAAATTAGCATATTGTGATAAAGTTCATTATTTTCTGTAATGTACTGATAAACATTAGACTTTCATATATTTTAGATTCATTACACACAACTGAAGTAGTTCAAGCCTTTTCTTGTTTTAATATTGATGATTGTGGCATACAGCTCATGAAAACCCAAAATTCCTATCTCAAAAAATTAGCATATTTCATCCGACCAATAAAAGAAAAGTGTTTTTAATACAAAAAAAGTCAACCTTCAAATAATTATGTTCAGTTATGCACTCAATACTTGGTCGGGAATCCTTTTGCAGAAATGACTGCTTCAATGTGGCGTGGCATGGAGGCAATCAGCCTGTGGCACTGCTCAGGTGTTATGGAGGCCCAGGATGCTTCAATAGCGGCCTTAAGCTCATCCAGAGTGTTGGCTCTTGTGTCTCTCAACTTTCTCTTCACAATATCCCACAGATTCTCTATGGGGTTCAGGTCATATCCCACAGATTCTCTATGGGGTTCAGGTCAGGAGAGTTGGCAGGCCAATTGAGCACAGTAATACCATGGTCAGTAAACCATTTACCAGTGGTTTTGGCACTGTGAGCAGGTGCCAGGTTGTGCTGAAAAATGAAATCTTCATCTCCATAAAGCTTTTCAGCAGATGGAAGCATGAAGTGCTCCAAAATCTCCTGATAGCTAGCTGCATTGACCCTGCCCTTGATAAAACACAGTGGACCAACACCAGCAGCTGACATGGCACCCCAGACCATCACTGACTGTGGGTACTTGACACTGGACTTCAGGCATTTTGGTATTTCCCTCTCCCCAGTCTTCCTCCAGACTCTGGCACCTTGATTTCCGAATGACATACTTTGGACCACTGATCAACAGTCCAGTGCTGCTTCTCTGTAGCCCAGGTCAGGCACTTCTGCCGCTGTTTCTGGTTCAAAAGTGGCTTGACCTGGGGAATGCGGCACCTGTAGCCCATTTCCTGCACACGCCTGTACATGGTGGCTCTGGATGTTTCTACTCCAGACTCAGTCCACTGCTTCCGCAGGTCCCCCAAGGTCAGGAATCGGTCCTTCTCCACAATCTTCCTCAGGGCCCAGTCACCTCTTCTCGTTGTGCAGCGTTTTCTGCCACACTTTTTCCTTCCCACAGACTTCCCACTGAGGTGCCTTGATACAGCACTCTGGGAACAGCCTATTCGTTCAGAAATTTCTTTCTGTGTCTTACCCTCTTGCTTGAGGGTGTCAATGATGGCCTTCTGGACAGCAGTCAGGTTGGCAGTCTTACCCATGATTGCGGTTTTGAGTAATGAACCAGGCTGGGAGTTTCTAAAAGCCTCAGGAATCTTTTTAGGCTCGCGAGTCTTTTTCGGCGATTTCCGGAAATCGCCCCGCCGCGTCTGCCATCCCGCCGGCGACTTACATGTTCGCCGGTGGGATGGCAGGGGTAGGCAACTCGGGGAGATTAGTCGCCCGCGAACAGGGAGTTAATCGCGGGCGACTAATCTCCCCCGTGTGCCAGAGCCCTTAAGGTTTTTAGAGTTAATTAGTTGATTCAGATGATTAGGTTAATAGCTCGTTTAGAGAACCTTTTCATGATATGCTAATTTTTTGAGATAGGAATTTTGGGTTTTCATGAGCTGTATGCCACAATCATCAATATTAAAACAAGAAAAGGCTTGGACTACTTCAGTTGTGTGTAATGAATCTAAAATATATGAAAGTCTAATGTTTATCAGTACATTACAGAAAATAATGAACTTTATCACAATATGCTAATTTTTTGAAAAGGACCTGTATTTACTGCACC
Source organism: Xenopus tropicalis (assembly GCF_000004195.4). Lineage (NCBI taxonomy): Eukaryota > Metazoa > Chordata > Amphibia > Anura > Pipidae > Xenopus > Xenopus tropicalis. The sequence goes on along the minus strand of NC_030685.2, from coordinate 13,798,948 downwards.
TGATAGCACAGAGAGACCTCTCTGTGCTATTAGGTGCAGTAAATAGGTTCATTTTAAAGAAGCCATTGCACTGGGAGCTAATGAGTCACACTCTACATGTTTTAACTGGTAGAATGTGACCAAATCACCTCTTCTTCCAGTAGGAGTTTGTGTAAAAGAGTACCTGTTTAAATTTCCCCTTTTGCCTATGCTTATCACATCACTCAAAGGGTTCCCCCCACCTCTTATCCTCTCACCTCTCTCTGTCACAGCTCGCACATGGCACTCCCCACAAGCCACCCTTCCGGAGTGATCTCCTCTCCTGTCTCCCTGCAGGACTCAGTTCTCTGCCATCCTCACATGAACTGGCACGAACCTCTTCCCTCTTCACCGGTAATGGGCTATTGTGTGCACATATGTTTATAATTTTAGATATTTTGTTTTTCTGTCTTCTTGGGGTGGGGGGGTTATGACAATGTTTTCTGTATGCAACTGTTATTATCTCTGTCTCTTTGGTGTAACTCCTGTATTTTTGCCCTCAACAAATACACTTTGTGTGATTCTCTGTTTCTTTTCTTCATATTCACTTTGTATATAAACTGTTTCTTTTCTTCCCTTTTCCCCTTAATCTCTCCTTTTTTTACTCTAAGCACTAGAGTGGCCATGCTCGGCGGCCCATCTTCTTTTCCCAAACCCTATTTTTCTACTTGTTTGTCAATGCACTATGTCTTATGCTCCTTTCTTAGGCTCCCCTGGACATTTTCAGGTCTCTCCTCAAGCTGCAGCCCCCTTTCTTCCCCCTTCTGGACCTGTGGGTGAGTTTAAAGTGCACAACCTTGGTCTCTGATAATCCCATACTCTCCCTGATACTGATACTCTAATTGTCTCTTGTTACTTCTTGTAGTTTTATTTAATAAAATCCCTGCCAAGGCATTATAAATAAAAACAGAACAAAAACTGAAGGCCTATGGGCCAGTTGTGACCCCCAAATGAGTTTCTGTGGCCCCCATTCTTCTTAAAGGCTCAATAGATGTTACTGTATGACATCATTTTAATTTAATCCAACACGAACATGCTGTATGAGAAATAATCGACCTGCTACATGTAATAAATTGGACAGCACTGACTGAAAGGAAGGCAGAATATAGAGTTGATGTCAGCCTATGGGTGTGGCATGAAATAACTGAGGGTATGACCAGCTGAACAGGTCTATAATACTGTTGTCCAAAGATCTTTTATAGTTAAGATATGATTTGGTTGTTAGGGTGCCCGTGTATCTAGAAACCAGGCAGTGGTATTAATGGCAGACTGGTTCAATCTACTTTCTGGTTGCCAGGGTCAGCGACCTCAGATGCCAAGGGCAGCTGCAGAGCTCAAATTATTCCCGTCTATAATTTAATTTAATTTTAAGGTTAACTGTCCCTTTAGTCTTCCAAGAAGAAGTCAATTGTAAAATTTATAACAGGGTCTAAATTTAACATTGCAATAGAAGCAAGTAGTAGTGGATTTATATTACAAAAGTCTTTTTATTGATCATAAATTAACTTAAAGCTTTTCACCCTTTACTTCTCCTTGTAAACCTGTTGTCTGTTAGGTACCAGCGAAAGTTGCTCGAACTTTACCCGTTGATCCTTTTCTCTCATTTTTATTTACTCCATAATTTGACCTCACATACTAACCTCTATGCCATGTTTTTCTCTGTAATTTTTTTTACAGATCCATTCATAAGGACGTCTGGGTTTTCTCCTCTGGCTGCCCTTAATAATGGTGCATTTGGAGGACTAGGGAACCCATCGTACAGTAAGTAACATACCTTTATATAGGGACTGCTCTCTGCATATACAGTCCATATGAGGCACTGGTAGGTCTGCAGGTTCAAGAGCTTCTGTTTTTGAAGGAGTGGATTGGTGGCTCTTTCATATTATGCGAATGGCCAGTCTGGACAATATCTTTGGGCCCATTAACCAGTGACTCTTAAGGCGTCGCCACTTTAAGTCTAACCTCTTCTGCACAATGTAATATTCTCCTTCTTTCCTTTCTCAGATCCTCCCACAATGTTTAACCGGAAGGATGGCCCTGCAATTCAGGGCTTTCCCAACCCCCATGACCCATGGAATCGGCTCCACCGCACACCTCCATCTTTTCCGACAGCACCGCCTCAGATTTGTGCCAAGCCTGATCTGGATGCACATTCTGTGCCACTGATGAAGAATGAGAAGGATCGGTAAGGGCAGCTGTATATTAGTGTGTAGTAAGTTTAAGTGGTGCTATTTTTAAGTGTATGGACAACATTGGTAACTTTTTTTTTTTTTGTGTGTGTGTCTTTTCACACAGGGATCTTTTCTGCCGCCTGGCACCACATATCTCCCCTCTGACCTCCAGCCAGCGCCTCCCTGGTGGGGAGGAGCGTGGGCCGTCGCGTACAGTCTCTCCGTACATGGCAGCAAGGCATGGAAGCAGTTCTGACATCAAGCCTCGCCTGACGCCTGATCACTCCAAGGTGAAGGTGAAGGAGGAACCCGAGGTGCTGACATTTGAAGTGGGGCGCTCTCCTGTGCCTGGGCTACACTTGTCCCATCCGTCTCCCCCCTTTGAGAGGCTTCGTGGCCCCTTCCTGGGTGAGCAGTTTCCTCACGCATTGGAGCCCTGGAGAGATGTCTACCGAAGAGTGGATCCCCAGCCCCTCCGTCTTCCTTCAGTGTCCCCCCGCCTTTACGAAAGAGAGGAGCGGGCGCATATCTTGCGAGAGGACTTTGAACGTGCCCACATGTATGGCTTGCCCCCTCATCATGCCGCCATGCAGCCTTCAGCAGCGTCCATGCTCGGTGCTCTCTACCCTCACCCCGCCTCTGGGCTGCTCAGCAAGACTCCTCCCATTAACTTGCTGAGTGCCCCACCCCCTCTCATCTCCACCTCACGACCGGGGTCTCCCCACCACAGGGACCTGTACAAAGAGAGAGACTCAAGATAGAACTTTCATCTTCATCTAGGAGGGGGTGTCTTGTAAATATTTATATATTACACCCTGATGCCCTCCCAACCTTGACCTATCCCCCACCCTAACCCTGGGCTTTTGTACATTTTTATGGTTATAATGTGATTTTAAGCACTGTGCTATCCCCTCCTTAATCCCTTCCAGGATTCAGTGTGTGTGGGCCAGTTGCAGAGCCGAGTGACCTTGCACCACATTGTGCTGTCAAAGTGCAGATCGCTCTGTCTGTTACATCAATAAAACCTCTCTTTATTCCCCTGACTGCCTCATGGGTTTGAAAGTAATTCCAATAGTGGGTCCAGAGAGAGAGACAGCCAAATGCAATCACAAGTTCCAATGGGTTTTTGTTGCATAGACAAGGGGCGTTTGGATAACTGGTAACTGTTTACAGGATAATTTTTTTTTAATAGGGGCCACTATTCTACATATTGGCAGGGTCCACTGCCTATGGGGCCCAGGTGACCCCCTGCAGATTAGAAATAGTTTCCCAGGATAACTGGTAGCAATGTAGAGCCACCCTCAGTGTGAATTTTGGGGTATGTGGTATTGATCGCAAATGTGATTTGTAAGCATTCTTCCAAGTTTGAAAAGAACTCCTTAAGGATAAATGGAGGTACTGGTACTGAATCTGTGGAATTACAACTCCCTGCATCTTCCTGCAGCTGTGGCTGAAATATGGCCTCTCCCACTCATGTATTTAAGTCTGCAGAGGAGGAACTGTGTTCCCTCTAAAGAGGTTGTTCACCTTAAAATTAACTTTTAGTATGATGTAGAGCTTAATATTTTAAGACGATTTTGCAATTTGCATGGTCTTCACTCTTTATTTTTTTTGTGGTTTTTGAGTTATTTAGCTTTTTATTCAGCAGCTTTCCAGTTTGGAATTTCAGCAGCTGTCTAGTTGCTAGGGTTCATATTTGCTTGCAACTAGGTAGTGGTTTGAATGAGAAACTGGATAGAAATATACATAGTAAGTTAGGATGAAAAAAAAAGACATACGTCCATCACGTTCAACCATAATGCCTATATATATAACCTGCCTAAAGGTGGCCATACACAGGCCGATTGTAGCTGCCGATATTGGTCCCTTAGACCGATTCAGCAGCTTATCGGCCCGTGGAGGGGCAGCAACGAGGGGCATGCCCGACCGATATCTGGCCTGAAATCGGGCAGATATTCAGTCGGATATTCAGGCTCGTTGATGCGATCCCTGAACTGACTGTGTCCATTACAGTCGTTATAATTCGATCGTTTGGCCTCAGGGCCAAACAACTGAATTAGCCTAAATTCCCCCGATATCGCCCACCTGTAGGTGGGGATATCAGGAGAAGACCTCGCCAGGTGAGCAGATCTTTACATATATGGCCACCTTTAGCCTGCATTTTTGATGAAATGTATGCTGAATAAGGGTCTTTGTGGTCTTTTATGCTGAAATCGGGCAGATATCGATCGGGCAGGTTAAAAAATTTAGTCGGATCGGGGACCGCATCGGCTCGTTCATGCAGTCCCTGAACCGCCTGTGCCCATTAGCGCCGGGGCCAAACGATTGAGTTAGCCTGCATTTGCGATCGAGTTAGCGACCTCGCCAAGTGAACGGATCTTAAAGTGTATGGCCACCTTAACTGCTAGTTGATCCAGAGGAAGGCAAAAACCCCCTTCTGAAGCCTCTCTAATTTTCCACAGAGGGGAAAAAATTCCTTCCTGACTCCAAGATGGCAATCGGACCAGTCCCTGGGGCAACTTGTACTAAGAGCTATCTCCCATAACCCTGTATTCCCTCACTTGTACTAAGAGCTATCTCCCATAACCCTGTATTCCCTCACTTGTACTGAGAGCTATCTCCCATAACCCTGTATTCCCTCACTTGTACTGAGAGCTATCTCCCCTACCCCTGTATTCCCTCACTTGTACTGAGAGCTATCTCCCCCTACCCCTGTATTCCCTCACTTGTACTGAGAGCTATCTCCCCTACCCCTGTATTCCCTCACTTGTACTGAGAGCTATCTCCCATAACCCTGTATTCCCTCACTTGTACTGAGAGCTATCTCCCCTACCCCTGTATTCCCTCACTTGTACTGAGAGCTATCTCCCCCTACCCCTGTATTCCCTCACTTGTACTGAGAGCTATCTCCCATACCCCTGTATTCCCTCACTTGTACTAAGAGCTATCTCCCATACCCCTGTATTCCCTCACTTGTACTGAGAGCTATCCCCCCTACCCCTGTATTCCCTCACTTGTACTGAGAGTTATCTCCCCTACCCCTGTATTCCCTCACTTGTACTGAGAGCTATCCCCCCCTACCCCTGTATTCCCTCACTTGTACTGAGAGCTATCTCCCCTACCCCTGTATTCCCTCACTTGTACTGAGAGCTATCTCCCATACCCCTGTATTCCCTCACTTGTACTGAGAGCTATCTCCCATAACCCTGTATTCCCTCACTTGTACTGAGAGCTATCTCCCCTACCCCTGTATTCCCTCACTTGTACTGAGAGCTATCCCCCCTACCCCTGTATTCCCTCACTTGTACTGAGAGCTATCTCCCATAACCCTGTATTCCCTCACTTGTACTGAGAGCTATCCTCCCTACCCCTGTATTCCCTCACTTGTACTGAGAGCTATCTCCCCTACCCCTGTATTCCCTCACTTGTACTGAGAGCTATCTCCCCTACCCCTGTATTCCCTCACTTGCTAAATACCCATCCAACCCCTTCTTAAAGCTATATAATGTATCAGCCAGTATGACTGATTTGGGGAGGGAATCCCACAACTTCACAACTCTCACTGTAACAAATCCTTTCCGAATATTCCGACAGAACCTCCCTTCTTCTAAATGGAATGGGTGCCCTCGTGTCCGTTGGAAGGACCTACTGGTAAATAAAACATTAGAGAGGTTATTATATGATCCCCTTATATATTTATACATGGTTATCATGTCACCTCTTAAGCGCCTCCCAACTTGGCCAGTTGAGCTGAGACTTTCCATACCCTTTACCAGCTTAGCTGCCCTTCTCTGGACCCTCTCTAACTCAATAATGTCCCATTTGAGCACTGGAGACCAAAACTGAACAGCATATTCTAGATGGGGCCTTACCAGCGCTCTGTAAAGGGGAAGAATTACACCCTCCTCCCGTAATAAAAAGTAGCAATAGAAATACAATTGTAGTCTGACTGAGCAATAGTTTTTGGCTGTTGGGGATCAGTGATCCCCCATTTGAAAGCTGAAAAGTCTCAGAAGAAAAAGGCAAATAGTTGAAAAACTATAAGAAATTTAAAAAAAGAAGACCAATTGAAAAGCAGCTAAGAATTGGCCATTCTACAACATAATAAAAGTTAACTTGAACCTGTCCCTATAGGCTGTCCCTATTGTTATAAGATTGTGATGGAGACTGTAAACATGAGCTGCTAGCGTGCATGGGTTTATGGGGTGTGGTATATTTCGCAATTCCTTCCAACATTCCTGATTTTTAAATTCAAATTTTTGTACGCTACACCCTGCTTTGCCTAGACCATTCCATTTGCATCTTTGCGGTTTGCTTCATCCCTTTGATTTCAGGTTTATAGTTCAAAGCTTCGGGTTCAGCACCTCTATAATACTGCAAGGGGCAATTGGACCCTAGCAACCAGAGAGCTACTGAACCAAAGTGATTAATTTGAATTTATAAAGCGGCACGATATTAAGTGGCTTTGTACAATATGTGGGTGAATATATTGAATAGAAATAGGTTATGTACCTATTATGCACTGCTTACAGTCTAAACGGATCACAGGGCAGTATCCCCTCCTTGTTTAACATGAGTGTAATGAATGGAGTTTGTGCTGAACATACGCTTTGCCTCTTGTTTTACTCACAAAAAAACAAAAATGTTTCTTACCTGAGGGAAACTGAAGCTACTCCATGGTTTGGTCCTTGTGAGACAGAGATAAACAGAAGGGGGATTATGTGTGTGCTGGTAATCTACTTATCTTCCTTACAAGGACCAAACAATGGAGTAGCTTCAGTTTCCCTGAAAATGTAAAGCCTACATGTTCCTACACTGTATATACATTGGACACGTCTCCCCCACCCATATGGCATCATTTGTACTGCATATATCCCCCTCCGTTTGCCAGCACCATCACATTTTCCTAAATCAAATGGCAGCTTTCACCCAGCGCCATTTTTCCTCTGACACATCAGTTACATTTAAATCTGCAAACAGCAGAAAAGACCACAAAGACCCTTATTCAGCATACATTTCATCAAGAATGCAGGCTTACACAGGCAGAACTATCTGATAAAAGTTCTGCTTTGTTTAAGCCCTGTAATGATTAAGCTAAGCTCAGGAGAGCTAGTTAGGAGTAAAAAAATAGGAGACAGAGCTGAGTTTCTATGGGAACCAGCAATGCCATTTTGTCACTGGCTTCTAGAATGGAGGGCGTGTTTAATCTGAGCTGAGAAGAACTGAGCATGCCCAGGAGCCAACAGCCAAAGTAAATTCCTGAGGGAGGGGGCCGAGTGAGTTACAGGAGGAGAAGGAAATCTAAGTAATTAAGGGGATGCTGCAGCCTTACTATTAACCTTTGAACAACCAGAGTGGGAGGTATTATTATTATTATTAACATTTATTTATAAAGCGCCAACATATCACGCAGCGCTGTACAATAAGTGGGTTTCATACATTGGGCTTACAGAATAACATATAAAGCAATCAATAACCGATACAAGAGGGGAAGGGAGCCCTGCCCAAAAGAGCTTACACTCTACAAGGAGTAACATATAAAGCAATCAATAACCGATACAAGAGGGGAAGAGAGCCCTGCCCAAAAGAGCTTACAATCTACAAGGAGTAACATATAAAGCAACCAATAACCGATACAAGAGGGGAAGAGGTATTAAAAGATTTCAAAGTGGCTGGGGGTTAAAATTTTTGTGTGTGGGGTTTCATGTCCTTTAAGCTCAAGAAATAACAAAAAAAAACTTTTTGCCTATTGTTTGTAATCACAAAAAAGTATGTTTTGTGGGTCAGATCTTGTCATGCAACAGCACAAGATTTTGTAAAATCCTACAAAATCTGATCTCCGTAGGCCATAATGTAATGTTTTATCCCAAAATTGAAACCTAAATTCTATACCTGTTATAAATGTATTTAAAAAGCTGAGCTTTCAGTCATATATTTCCTGCCCGTCTCTATGCCTGCGGCAGCCAATATATGATTGACAGCTCAGATTATCAATAACAATTACTTTAACTTTAACATTCAGCACTTCCTATACATCACCTAGATGGCAAATGGATAAGATTTCGGGGTGAAACAAAGCTTTGCCTTAATAACAGTGTTCACAAAATGGCGCCGGCCTGATTGCTGTGACTACCAATCCCAAGACTGAAGGGAACATAAATTCAATAATTGAAATAGTGTAAGTAAAGTTTATTTTGCTCTACTAACCTGATTCAAAAGGATTTGGAATTATTTCTTAAGGTGGCCATACACAGGAAGATTCGCTCGCTTGGCGAGGTCGCCTAGAGACTGGAACTTCACCCGATATACCCACCTATGGGTGGGAGATATCGGGGAACATGTAAGCTAATTCGATTGTTTGGCCCTGGGGCCAAACGATCAAATTATAATGGCGGCAATGAGGCAGTTGGTTCAGGGACCGCATCAACAAACCGACGCGGTCCCCGATCCGACTGAATCTTTTAACCTGCCCGCTCGATATCTGCCCAATTTCAGGCCAGATAACAGTCGGGTATGGCCGTCGTTTGTGCCCCTACAGAGGCCAATTAGCTGCTGAATCAGTCCAAGGGACCCATATCGGCAGCTACAATCGGCCTGTGTATGGGCACCTTAAGGGTGACAGGTCCCCTTTGAATACTACTTAAAAAAAGTTCTTATAAAAATGGCTAATTTAGATGAAGCAGGCTTTTCCATATGGACTGTTTTATGCAATAGGAGGTATCATTTTCCTTTAAATGGCCCTATCACAGCAACACTCCTAAAGTGTAGTGGGTACTTAATCATTGCTTTTCCTTTTCCCATCGGCCTGTTTCCCTGCATGTAATGTCAGGCTTTTTCCCAGGGGACCCTCTTTGCCACTCCCACAGGTACACTGAACATTCCATCAAAGTAGGGCAGAACATATCTGTTGGGAGTGTGGCATAACATAATCCGGGGGGTGGGTTGGAGGCTATTTAGGGTAAGGCTATTGGCTGATCTAGATACACCAGAAACCGCAGCTTGAGGGCAAATTAGTGTTAGACATTGGGTGAACACTTAGTTGCTACCCTGCTGGTAGCTGGTAAAATGGCAGACAAGGCTGGGGCAGCTATTATAAATTTACCAGTAATATACTTGTTGGTAAATTGTAATACCATCTTGTTCCATTGGATTCCTGCTAAATCTTACCTTTCTGTTCTGATACCTCAGAAACTACTTCAACAGTCTACCCGTCAACATTATCTCTCCACCACTTCATGACACTGTCCCACCCCGCTTACAGCATGGGGCAAGGTTGGATTGGAGCGTAGAGACCCACTGGGGCTGTGAACCCAGAGCCCTCCCCCTGACATCTGCCCCCCAACACCGCATCCCATTTAACTCCTGGGGAGCAGGGAGACAGGGGAGTGGTGGAAAGGCCTGGGCAGGGGAGCTGGGGTGGCCCAGAAGCAAGCTTGTAAGCTCTACTGGGCAGAGACCTCCATCCTCTTGTTTCTTTGACTCTTATCTTATTGCAACAGTATCTTTTATTTATTTGTATTTATTGTTATACTTTGTATTTATCTATTATTATCTTAATAACCCTCTATTTGTATTACTGTATTCTACTGTACAGCGCTGGGTAGATAAGTAGCACTTTATAAATAAAGATATATATACATACAAGCTTGGATCATCGGGGCCAGGGCCCATCGGGTTTTTTTCCCGGTGTTCTGCCGGGTCCCTGTCATCAGCCCGCTTCCAGCATGATCTCGCTCCTTTTCTTAGATTTCTTAAAAGGTGGCAAACATGTATGTGAATGGATAATATGATGATGTGTATATATGTGTATATAAATATATACAGGTATGGGATCCGTTACCTGGAAACCTGTTATCCAGAAAGTTCCGAATTACAGAAAGGCTGTTTTCCATAGACTCCATTATAAGCAAATAATTCTAATATTTGAAAATGATTTCCTTTTTCTCTGTAATAATAAAACAGTACCTGTACTTGATCCCAACTAAGATATAATTACCCCTTATTGGGGCAGAACAGTCCTATTGGGTTTATTTAATGGTTAAATGATTCCCTTTTCTCTGTAATAATAAAACAGTACCTTTACTTGATCCCAACTAAGATATAATTACCCCTTATTGGGGCAGAACAGCCCTATTGGGTTTATTTCATGGTTAAATGATTCCCTTTTCTCTGTAATAATAAAACAGTACCTGTACTTGATCCCAACTAAGATATAATTACCCCTTATTGGGGGCAGAACAGCCCTATTGAGTTTATTTCATGGTTAAATGATTCCCTTTTCTCTGTAATAATAAAACAGTACCTGTACTTGATCCCAACTAAGATATAATTACCCCTTATTGGGGGCAGAACAGCCCTATTGGGTTTATTTCATGGTTAAATGATTCCCTTTTCTCTGTAATAATAAAACAGTACCTGTACTTGATCCCAACTAAGATATATTTACCCCTTATTGGGGCAGAACAGCCATGCACAGGCACTTTTCAATGCACACAGTGTAAGAAAATAAATTACAAATTTCACTCAAACTTTCCTGCTTGCTGGACATGGAGCTCATTCATCCCCTATCCCCTTCCACATGTAATAACGCCTCAGTCCCCAACACCTGAACTAGCTTTTCCAGCCTCAGTGAACACAGCCCCAGTTTCTCTCTACATCTGCTGAATCTCATAGAGCATTTTGGGCCTAATGAGCCACAATCTTGACCAAAAATATCAGCACTTTTCAACCCTATTTTTTCGTAATAATGCAAAATAAAAGCTAATGGCGCAGGAGGGGGGGGGGGGCACATATTAATACTGTACCCACAGGGCCCTTAAAGGGTTTGTTTAACTTTTAGTATGATGTAGAAAGTGATATTCTGCGAAAATTTACAATTGGTCGTCATTTTTTCTTATTTGTGTATTTTTAATTATTTTATTATCATTTGTGCTGGCTGATACATTATATAGCTTTAAGAAGGGGCTGGATGGATTCTTAGCAAGTGAGGGAATACAGGGGTAGGGGGGATAGCTCTCAGTACAAGTGAGGGAATACAGGGGTAGGGGAGATAGCTCTCAGTACAAGTGAGGGAATACAGGGGTAGGGGGGATAGCTCTCAGTACAAGTGAGGGAATACAGGGGTATGGGAGATAGCTCTCAGTACAAGTGAGGGAATACAGGGGTAGGGGAGATAGCTCTCAGTACAAGTGAGGGAATACAGGGGTAGGGGGGATAGCTCTCAGTACAAGTGAGGGAATACAGGGGTAGGGGGGATAGCTCTCAGTACAAGTGAGGGAATACAGGGGTATGGGAGATAGCTCTCAGTACAAGTGAGGGAATACAGGGGTAGGGGGGATAGCTCTCAGTACAAGTGAGGGAATACAGGGGTATGGGAGATAGCTCTCAGTACAAGTGAGGGAATACAGGGGTAGGGGGGATAGCTCTCAGTACAAGTGAGGGAATACAGGGGTATGGGAGATAGCTCTCAGTACAAGTGAGGGAATACAGGGGTAGGGGGGATAGCTCTCAGTACAAGTGAGGGAATACAGGGGTATGGGAGATAGCTCTCAGTACAAGTGAGGGAATACAGGGGTAGGGGAGATAGCTCTCAGTACAAGTGAGGGAATACAGGGGTAGGGGGGATAGCTCTCAGTACAAGTGAGGGAATACAGGGGTAGGGGAGATAGCTCTCAGTACAAGTGAGGGAATACAGGGGTAGGGGGGATAGCTCTCAGTACAAGTGAGGGAATACAGGGGTAGGGGGGATAGCTCTCAGTACAAGTGAGGGAATACAGGGGTAGGGGAGATAGCTCTCAGTACAAGTGAGGGAATACAGGGGTAGGGGGGATAGCTCTCAGTACAAGTGAGGGAATACAGGGGTAGGGGAGATAGCTCTCAGTACAAGTGAGGGAATACAGGGGTAGGGGAGATAGCTCTCAGTACAAGTGAGGGAATACAGGGGTAGGGGAGATAGCTCTCAGTACAAGTGAGGGAATACAGGGGTAGGGGAGATAGCTCTTAGTACAAGTGAGGGAATACAGGGGTAGGGGGGATAGCTCTCAGTACAAGTGAGGGAATACAGGGGTAGGGGGGATAGCTCTCAGTACAAGTGAGGGAATACAGGGGTATGGGAGATAGCTCTCAGTACAAGTGAGGGAATACAGGGGTAGGGGGGATAGCTCTCAGTACAAGTGAGGGAATACAGGGGTAGGGGAGATAGCTCTCAGTACAAGTGAGGGAATACAGGGGTAGGGGAGATAGCTCTCAGTACAAGTGAGGGAATACAGGGGTAGGGGAGATAGCTCTCAGTACAAGTGAGGGAATACAGGGGTAGGGGAGATAGCTCTCAGTACAAGTGAGGGAATACAGGGGTAGGGGAGATAGCTCTAAGTACAAGTGAGGGAATACAGGGGTAGGGGGGATAGCTCTCAGTACAAGTGAGGGAATACAGGGTTATGGGAGATAGCTCTCAGAACAAGTGAGGGAATACAGGGGTATGGGAGATAGCTCTCAGTACAAGTGAGAGAATACAGGGGTAGGGGGGATAGCTCTCAGTACAAGTGAGGGAATACAGGGGTAGGGGGAGATAGCACTCAGTACAAGTGAGGGAATACAGGGTATGGGAGATAGCTCTCAGAACAAGTGAGGGAATACAGGGGTAGGGGGGATAGCTCTCAGTACAAGTGAGGGAATACAGGGTTATGGGAGATAGCTCTCAGAACAAGTGAGGGAATACAGGGGTAGGGGGGATAGCTCTCAGTACAAGTGAGGGAATACAGGGGTAGGGGGGATAGCTCTCAGAACAAGTGAGGGAATACAGGGGTAGGGGGGATAGCTCTCAGTACAAGTGAGGGAATACAGGGGTAGGGGGATAGCTCTCAGTACAAGTGAGGTAATAATAAAACAGTACCTTTACTTGATCCCAACTAAGATATAATTACCCCTTATTGGGGGCAGAACAGCCCTACTGGGTTTATTTCATGGTTAAATGATTCCCTTTTCTCTGTAATAATAAAACAGTACCTGTACTTGATCCCAACTAAGATATAATTACCCCTTATTGGGGGCAGAACAGCCCTATTGGGTTTATTTCATGGTTAAATGATTCCCTTTTCTCTGTAATAATAAAACAGTACCTGTACTTGATCCCAACTAAGATATATTTACCCCTTATTGGGGCAGAACAGCCCTATTGGGTTTATTTCATGGTTAAATGATTCCCTTTTCTCTGTAATAATAAAACAGTACCTGTACTTGATCCCAACTAAGATATAATTACCCCTTATTGGGGGCAGAACAGCCCTATTGGGTTTATTTCATGGTTAAATGATTCCCTTTTCTCTGTAATAATAAAACAGTACCTGTACTTGATCCCAACTAAGATATAATTACCCCTTATTGGGGCAGAACAGCCCTATTGGGTTTATTTCATGGTTAAATGATTCCCTTTTCTCTGTAATAATAAAACAGTACCTGTACTTGATCCCAACTAAGATATATTTACCCCTTATTGGGGCAGAACAGCCATGCACAGGCACTTTTCAATGCACACAGTGTAAGAAAATAAATTACAAATTTCACTCAAACTTTCCTGCTTGCTGGACATGGAGCTCATTCATCCCCTATCCCCTTCCACATGTAATAACGCCTCAGTCCCCAACACCTGAACTAGCTTTTCCAGCCTCAGTGAACACAGCCCCAGTTTCTCTCTACATCTGCTGAATCTCATAGAGCATTTTGGGCCTAATGAGCCACAATCTTGACCAAAAATATCAGCACTTTTCAACCCTATTTTTTCGTAATAATGCAAAATAAAAGCTAATGGCGCAGGAGGGGGGGGGGGGGCACATATTAATACTGTACCCACAGGGCCCTTAAAGGGTTTGTTTAACTTTTAGTATGATGTAGAAAGTGATATTCTGCGAAAATTTACAATTGGTCGTCATTTTTTCTTATTTGTGTATTTTTAATTATTTTATTATCATTTGTGCTGGCTGATACATTATATAGCTTTAAGAAGGGGCTGGATGGATTCTTAGCAAGTGAGGGAATACAGGGGTAGGGGGGATAGCTCTCAGTACAAGTGAGGGAATACAGGGGTAGGGGGGATAGCTCTCAGTACAAGTGAGGGAATACAGGGGTATGGGAGATAGCTCTCAGTACAAGTGAGGGAATACAGGGGTATGGGAGATAGCTCTCAGTACAAGTGAGGGAATACAGGGGTAGGGGGATAGCTCTCAGTACAAGTGAGGGAATACAGGGGTATGGGAGATAGCTCTCAGTACAAGTGAGGGAATACAGGGGTAGGGGAGATAGCTCTCAGTACAAGTGAGGGAATACAGGGGTAGGGGAGATAGCTCTCAGTACAAGTGAGGGAATACAGGGGTAGGGGGGATATCTCTCAGTACAAGTGAGGGAATACAGGGGTAGGGGGGATAGCTCTCAGTACAAGTGAGGGAATACAGGGGTAGGGGAGATAGCTCTCAGTACAAGTGAGGGAATACAGGGGTAGGGGGGATAGCTCTCAGTACAAGTGAGGGAATACAGGGGTAGGGGAGATAGCTCTCAGTACAAGTGAGGGAATACAGGGGTATGGGAGATAGCTCTCAGTACAAGTGAGGGAATACAGGGGTATGGGAGATAGCTCTCAGTACAAGTGAGGGAATACAGGGGTAGGGGAGATAGCTCTCAGTACAAGTGAGGGAATACAGGGGTATGGGAGATAGCTCTCAGTACAAGTGAGGGAATACAGGGGTAGGGGAGATAGCTCTCAGTACAAGTGAGGGAATACAGGGGTAGGGGAGATAGCTCTCAGTACAAGTGAGGGAATACAGGGGTAGGGGAGATAGCTCTCAGTACAAGTGAGGGAATACAGGGGTAGGGGGGATAGCTCTCAGTACAAGTGAGGGAATACAGGGGTAGGGGAGATAGCTCTCAGTACAAGTGAGGGAATACAGGGGTAGGGGGGATAGCTCTCAGTACAAGTGAGGGAATACAGGGTTATGGGAGATAGCTCTCAGAACAAGTGAGGGAATACAGGGGTATGGGAGATAGCTCTCAGTACAAGTGAGAGAATACAGGGGTAGGGGGGATAGCTCTCAGTACAAGTGAGGGAATACAGGGGTAGGGGGGATAGCTCTCAGAACAAGTGAGGGAATACAGGGGTAGGGGGGATAGCTCTCAGTAAAAGTGAGGGAATACAGGGGTAGGGGGGATAGCTCTCAGTACAAGTGAGGGAATACAGGGGTAGGGGAGATAGCTCTCAGTACAAGTGAGGGAATACAGGGGTAGGGGAGATAGCTCTCAGTACAAGTGAGGGAATACAGGGGTATGGGAGATAGCTCTCAGTACAAGTGAGGGAATACAGGGGTATGGGAGATAGCTCTCAGTACAAGTGAGGGAATACAGGGGTAGGGGAGATAGCTCTCAGTACAAGTGAGGGAATACAGGGGTAGGGGAGATAGCTCTCAGAACAAGTGAGGGAATACAGGGGTAGGGGGGATAGCTCTCAGTACAAGTGAGGGAATACAGGGTTATGGGAGATAGCTCTCAGAACAAGTGAGGGAATACAGGGGTAGGGGGGATAGCTCTCAGTACAAGTGAGGGAATACAGGGGTAGGGGGGATAGCTCTCAGAACAAGTGAGGGAATACAGGGGTAGGGGGGATAGCTCTCAGTACAAGTGAGGGAATACAGGGTTATGGGAGATAGCTCTCAGAACAAGTGAGGGAATACAGGGGTAGGGGGATAGCTCTCAGTACAAGTGAGGGAATACAGGGGTAGGGGAGATAGCTCTCAGTACAAGTGAGGGAATACAGGGGTAGGGGAGATAGCTCTCAGTACAAGTGAGGGAATACAGGGGTAGGGGAGATAGCTCTCAGAACAAGTGAGGGAATACAGGGGTAGGGGGGATAGCTCTCAGTACAAGTGAGGGAATACAGGGTTATGGGAGATAGCTCTCAGAACAAGTGAGGGAATACAGGGGTAGGGGGGATAGCTCTCAGTACAAGTGAGGGAATACAGGGGTAGGGGGGATAGCTCTCAGTACAAGTGAGGGAATACAGGGGTAGGGGGGATAGCTCTCAGAACAAGTGAGGGAATACAGGGGTAGGGGGGATAGCTCTCAGTAAAAGTGAGGGAATACAGGGTTATGGGAGATAGCTCTCAGAACAAGTGAGGGAATACAGGGGTAGGGGGATAGCTCTCAGTACAAGTGAGGGAATACAGGGGTAGGGGAGATAGCTCTCAGTACAAGTGAGGGAATACAGGGGTAGGGGGGATAGCTCTCAGTACAAGTGAGGGAATACAGGGGTAGGGAAGATAGCTCTCAGTACAAGTGAGGGAATACAGGGGTAGGGGGAGATAGCTCTCAGTACAAGTGAGGGAATACAGGGGTAGGGGGGATAGCTCTCAGTACAAGTGAGGGAATACAGGGGTATGGGAGATAGCTCTCAGTACAAGTGAGGGAATACAGAGGTAGGGGGGATAGCTCTCAGTACAAGTGAGGTAATACAGGGGTAGGGGAGATAGCTCTCAGTACAAGTGAGGGAATACAGGGGTAGGGGAGATAGCTCTCAGTACAAGTGAGGGAATACAGGGGTAGGGGAGATAGCTCTCAGTACAAGTGAGGGAATACAGGGGTAGGGGGGATAGCTCTCAGTACAAGTGAGGGAATACAGGGGTATGGGAGATAGCTCTCAGTACAAGTGAGGGAATACAGGGGTAGGGGAGATAGCTCTCAGTACAAGTGAGGGAATACAGGGGTAGGGGGAGATAGCTCTCAGAACAAGTGAGGGAATACAGGGGTAGGGGGGATAGCTCTCAGTACAAGTGAGGGAATACAGGGGTAGGGGGAGATAGCTCTCAGTACAAGTGAGGGAATACAGGGGTAGGGGAGATAGCTCTCAGTACAAGTGAGGGAATACAGGGGTATGGGAGATAGCTCTCAGTACAAGTGAGGGAATACAGGGGTATGGGAGATAGCTCTCAGTACAAGTGAGGGAATACAGGGGTAGGGGAGATAGCTCTCAGTACAAGTGAGGGAATACAGGGGTAGGGGGAGATAGCTCTCAGTACAAGTGAGGGAATACAGGGGTAGGGGGGATAGCTCTCAGTACAAGTGAGGGAATACAGGGGTAGGGGAGATAGCTCTCAGTACAAGTGAGGGAATACAGGGGTATGGGAGATAGCTCTCAGTACAAGTGAGGGAATACAGGGGTAGGGGAGATAGCTCTCAGTACAAGTGAGGGAATACAGGGGTATGGGAGATAGCTCTCAGTACAAGTGAGGGAATACAGGGGTAGGGGAGATAGCTCTCAGTACAAGTGAGGGAATACAGGGGTATGGGAGATAGCTCTCAGTACAAGTGAGGGAATACAGGGGTAGGGGGGATAGCTCTCAGTACAAGTGAGGGAATACAGGGGTAGGGGAGATAGCTCTCAGTACAAGTGAGGGAATACAGGGGTATGGGAGATAGCTCTTAGTACAAGTTGCCCCAGGGACTGGTCCCATTGTCATCTTGGAGTCAAGAATGAGTTTTTTCCCCTCTGGGGCAAATTAGAGAGGCTTCAGATGGGGTTTTTGCCTTCCTCTGGATCAACTAGCAGTTAAGCAGGTTATACACACACCAAAAGGATTATTAGGAACACCATACTAATACGGTGTTTGATCCCCTTTCGCCTTCAGAACTGCCTTAATTCTACATGGCATTGATTTAACAAGGTGCTGAAAGCATTCTTTAGAAATGTTGGCCCATATTGATAGGATAGCATCTTGCAGTTGAGGGAGATTTGTGGGATGCACATCCAGGGCACGAAGCTCCCGTTCCACCACATCCCAGATGCTCTATTGGGTTGAGATCTGGTGACTGTGTGGGCCATTTTAGTACAGTGAACTCATTGTCATGTTCAAGAAACCAATTTGAAATGATTCGAGCTTTGTGACATGGTGCATTATCCTGCTGGAAGAAGCCATCAGAGGATTGGTACATGGTGGTCATAAAGGGATGGACATGGTCAGAAACAATGCTCAGGTAGGCCGTGGCATTCAAACGATGCCCAATTGGCACTAAGGGGCCTAAAGTGTGCCAAGAAAACATCCCCCACACCATTACACCACCACCAGCCTGCACAGTGGTAACAAGGCATGATGGATCCATGTTCTCATTCTGTTTAGGCCAAATTCTGACTCTACCATTTGAATGTCTCAACAGAAATCGAGACTCACCAGACCAGGCAACATTTTTCCAGTCTTCAACTGTCCAATTTTGGTGAGCTTGTGCAAATTGTAGCCTCTTTTTCCTATTTGTAGTGGAGATGAGTGGTACCCAGTGGGGTCTTCTGCTGTTGTAGCCCATCCGCCTCAAGGTTGTGCGTGTTGTGGCTTCACAAATGCTTTGCTGCTACCTCGGTTGTAACGAGTGGTTATTTCAGTCAAAGTTGCTCTTCTATCAGCTTGAATCAGTCGGCCCATTCTCCTCTGACCTCTAGCATCAACAAGGCATTTTCGCCCACAGGACTCCCGCATTCTGGAAGTTTTTCCATTTTCACACCATTTTTTGTAAACCCTAGAAATGGTTGTGCGTGAAAATCCCAGTAACTGAGCAGATTGTGAAATACGGCCCGTCTGGCACCAACAACCATGCCACGCTCAAAATTGCTTAAATCAATTCTTTCCCATTCTGACATTCAGTTTGGAGTTCAGGAGATTGTCTTGACCAGGACCCCTAAATGTATTGAAGCAACTGCCATGTGATTGATTAGATAATTGCATTAATGAGAAATTGAACAGGTGTTCCTAATAAACCTTTTGGTGAGTGTATATAGGCATTATGGTTGAACGTGATGGCCGTAGGTCTTTTTTCAACCTAACTTACTATGTTATTTTTTTGTTCAGCAACTCTCCGGTTAGACATTTCAGCAGTTCTCGGGTTGCTAGGGTCCAAAGTACCTTAGCAACCAGGGTATCGCCAATGTAAAGTTGCAAGGAGATACTGGAATAGATCTGAATTGAAAGATAAGTAATACAAATCGTAGTGTCAAAGAGAAATAGTTTTTTGGTTGCCGGGGACAGTGACCCGCGGCAAATAATTCAAAAACTATACAAAATAAATAATGAAGACCAACTGAAGAGTTGTTTGGAATTGACCATTAAGTTAATGTAAAGGTGAAGCACCTTAAGCCTTTAGTGATACCGCTGCAGATGGGCGAACTGGGGCAGTCGCAAAAAGAAGCCCAAATTCACTCACACCCACATTTGAACGCAGACTCTGTACAATGTAATTAATGTTATTATTTATTTATTTGTTTGTTTGATTAAAGACAAGACTTGTGTTCATTCTCTCCACATAAGAAAGGAACCAAGTCGTTCAAATGGCTACGTATCCCCGCCCAATATGGATATGACGCAACCCCGCCCCCTTGTTCTACGCACTTTCCCCGCCCCCGTCGCCATTTTGCGCAGAGAGCGCCGGCTCCCGTCCCGCTATTTTCTTACAGAATTTTCCCGCCTTGCAGCTCGCTTGCCGGGGAATACTCACCGGATCCCTCCCTCACAGAGGCCTCGGAGCTCGGAGCTAGCGGGGGCGGCTGCTATCGGCTGGCGTGCCTCGGATGGCTGCGGATTGTGTTTGGTGACAGCTCCCGGAGACCAGAGAGGAGGAGCCGCCGCCGCTCAGGTGAGTCCCAGACAAGATGGCGGCCGCGAACTGCCTGCCCAGTGCCGGGTCATTTCCCTCTGTGCGCCGGGCATTGCCCTTCTGTACGCCGGCTGTTTCCCTGTAATCTCACAAGGGTTCTGCCTTCATTCCCCCCCCCATCTCTCTCTCTGTGCGGCTCCTTCTCTCCCTCTCTGCGTGCCGGCTCCCTTCCTGCTGCCACTTCTCCTACATCTCCTTCTCTCACTAAATGCCGGCTCCCTTCCTGCCTGTTCTTTTACATTTCCCTCTCTCACTAAATGCCGGCTCCCTTGCATCTCCCTCCCTACCTAAATGCCGTCTCCCTTGCATCTCCCTACCAACCTAAATGCCAGCTCCCTTGCATCTCCCTACCAACCTAAATGCCAGCTCCCTTGCATCTCCCTACCAACCTAAATGCCGGCTCCCTTGCATCTCCCTGCCTACCAACCTAAATGCCGGCTCCCTTGCATCTCCCTACCTACCTAAATGCCGGCTCCCTTGCATCTCCCTCCCTGCCAACCTAAATGCCAGCTCCCTTGCATCTCCCTCCCTGCCAACCCAAATGCCGGCTCCCTTGCATCTCCCTACCTACCTAAATGCCGGCTCCCTTGCATCTCCCTACCTACCTAAATGCCGGCTCCCTTGTATTTCCCTCCCTACCAACCTAAATGCCGGCTCCCTTGCATCTCCCTCCCTACCTAAATGCCGTCTCCCTTGCATCTCCCTACCAACCTAAATGCCAGCTCCCTTGCATCTCCCTACCAACCTAAATGCCAGCTCCCTTGCATCTCCCTACCAACCTAAATGCCGGCTCCCTTGCATCTCCCTGCCTACCAACCTAAATGCCGGCTCCCTTGCATCTCCCTACCTACCTAAATGCCGGCTCCCTTGCATCTCCCTCCCTGCCAACCTAAATGCCGGCTCCCTTGCATCTCCCTCCCTGCCAACCCAAATGCCGGCTCCCTTGCATCTCCCTACCTACCTAAATGCCGGCTCCCTTGCATCTCCCTACCTACCTAAATGCCGGCTCCCTTGCATCTCCCTCCCTGCCAACCTAAATGCCAGCTCCCTTGCATCTCCCTCCCTGCCAACCCAAATGCCGGCTCCCTTGCATCTCCCTACCTACCTAAATGCCGGCTCCCTTGCATCTCCCTACCTACCTAAATGCCGGCTCCCTTGCATCTCCCTCCCTGCCAACCTAAATGCCGGCTCCCTTGTATTTCCCTCCCTACCAACCTAAATGCCGGCTCCCTTGCATCTCCCTATTAACCTAAATGCCGGCTCCCTTGCATCTCCCTACCAACCTAAATGCAGGCTCCCTTGCATCTCCCTACCAACCTAAATGCCGGCTCCCTTGCATCTCCCTCCCTGCCAACCTAAATGCCAGCTCCCTTGCATCTCCCTCCCTGCCAACCCAAATGCCGGCTCCCTTGCATCTCCCTACCTACCTAAATGCCGGCTCCCTTGCATCTCCCTACCTACCTAAATGCCGGCTCCCTTGCATCTCCCTCCCTGCCAACCTAAATGCCGGCTCCCTTGTATTTCCCTCCCTACCAACCTAAATGCCGGCTCCCTTGCATCTCCCTATTAACCTAAATGCCGGCTCCCTTGCATCTCCCTATTAACCTAAATGCCGGCTCCCTTGCATCTCCCTACCAACCTAAATGCCGGCTCCCTTGCATCTCCCTACCAACCTAAATGCCGGCTCCCTTGCATCTCCCTCCCTGCCAACCTAAATGCCGGCTCCCTTGTATTTCCCTCCCAACCAACCTAAATGCAGGCTCCCTTGCATCTCCCTACCAACCTAAATGCCGGCTCCCTTGCATCTCCCTCCCTGCCAACCTAAATGCCGGCTCCCTTGCATCTCCCTACTAACCTAAATGCCGGCTCCCTTGCATCTCCCTACCAACCTAAATGCCGGCTCCCTTGCATCTCCCTACCAACCTAAATGCCGGCTCCCTTGCATCTCCCTACCAACCTAAATGCCGGCTCCCTTGCATCTCCCTACCAACCTAAATGCCGGCTCCCTTGCATCTCCCTCCCTGCCAACCTAAATGCCGGCTCCCTTGTATTTCCCTCCCTACCAACCTAAATGCCGGCTCCCTTGCATCTCCCTACCAACCTAAATGCCGGCTCCCTTGCATTTCCCTCCCTGCCAACCTAAATGCCTGCTCCCTTGCATTTCCCTCCCTGCCAACCTAAATGCTGGCTTCCTTGCATCTCCCTCCCTACCTAAATGCCAGCTCTCTTGCATTTCCCTCCCTCCCTACCTAAATGCCGGCTCCCTTGCATCTCCCTTCCAACCTAAATGCCGGCTTCCTTGCATCTCCCTCCCTACCAACCTAAATTCTGGCTCCCTTGCATCTCCCTCCTTACCAACCTAAATGCCGGCTCTTTTGCATTTCCCTCCCTACCTAAATGCCAGCTCTCTTGCATTTCCCTCCCTACCTAAATGCCGGCTCCCTTGCATTTCCCACCCTACCTAAATGCCGACTCCCTTGCATTTCCCTCCCTGCCTAAATGCCTGCTCCCTTGAATCTCCATTTCTACCTAATTGCCGGCTCCCTTGCTTCTCCCTACCTACCTAAATGCCGACACTCTAGCATCTTCCTACCTATCTAACTTCTAGCTCCGTTGCTATGTACTTGCTGGCTACCTTGCATTTCACTCCCTACCTAAATGCCAGCTGACAAGCATTTACTTTTACTCTACCTTAATGCCACCTCCCTACCTAATTGCCACCTTCTTTGCTTCTCCCTACCTTAATTCCACTCACTACCTAAATACCTGCTCCCTTGCCCTTCTGCCTGTATGCCAGTTTCCTTCTTTGCACCCTACCCCTGTCCCTGAAACCCCTCACTGTGCAGGCCCTTCCCTCTGTAATATACTGTAACTCTCACCTTGTGGCTGGGAGTTATGTGTTATTAAGGGCCACAGTGCACAGTGATCATATACACAGTGTGATGCTATGGCTTTGCGTACATTGGCCCTTTACATCTTGGCGTTGCTGTACCTTATAGTTTATTACTATAGAGAGCGAATAAGAGCCACTGACCAGTTAATTATCTGTTATTGTTTACAAGCTCTGCTTGCCTGCAGCATGGACCAGATACTACCCCCCCTTCCCTGTATGTTGGGAATCACATGGTTCTTGTCAGTACCCACCTACCCCTTGTATGTTTTTCACACCTACCTCCATAGGTTAAGGCTTTTGCGGTCTTCTCCCCTGGCATGTTTGTTTGTGGGCAGTTTTCCCCAGGTTCCGTCTCGGTCCCTTTACATTACATTTCTTCTCACCTCCATTTTTAAATAAACAATAACATATCTATAGGGAACCTCAGTGTTTGCCCTATTATGTAAGGCTTTTTAATCTGAATCTTTAATTTGCTGCCAGAGAACTTGCACCCATTGAGGTCTGTTACAAGTCCGACACTGTTTTGTGCCAGCTGTGATCTGATTGGCTGTAAGGCCAACAGCATTCACATATATAATATATATTAAAATGTATTTTACGCACACATACCTGATTCCGCTTGTTGCAATGTGTTGGATAAAAAACAGTGAACAAAATATAACAGCAACAGTAAAACCGTAGCCTCACAGAGCCAGTAGATTTTTGGCTGCTGGGGTCAGTGACTCCTGTTTTAAAAATCAGGAAAAAGTCAGAAAAAAAAAAACTAAAAAAAAAAAAAGACCAGCTGAATCAGACTATATATATTTTACATACAAATACCTGATTCCAAGGAAACCATGATAGTCTGCCTTGTGCTCTCATGGGAGAGGGGTGTATCACATTGTGAGCTTATATTGTATATTTTCCCTTTAAATTGACTGAGCCCTGAATGGCAAGACAACTAGTTTAATACAGTTTATAATTAAAGGAGAAGGAAATGTACAAGGAGAAAACCACACGGCCCAGGGTAGCTGCGAGAGACCCGTCCTCTTCCTCCTGTCTTTGCGCCACTTGCGCAGTAGAGTGAAAAGATGAACTTTTAACAAAAAAAGCCATCTTTTTCACTCTTCTGCACGTACGCCAGCCCCGTGATTCCGGAGATAGACGTGAGAAGGAAGAGGATTGTTCCCTCGCAGCTACTCCAGGCTGGTGCGGTTTTCTTCTAACCAACCTGGGGTATAAGGTAAGCGATTACAATCACTGGGGGGTTCCATTTTGGCACCCCCCCCCACAGTGATTATACCTTTTCTTTGGTGATCCCCAACCAGTGGCTCAGGGGCAACATGTTGCTCCCCAACCCCTTGGATGTTGCTCTCAGTGCCCCCAAACCAGGGAGTTATTTTAAAATTCCTGACTCGGGGGCAAGTTTTGGTTAATAAAAACAAGATTTCCTACCAAATAAAGCCCCCTGTAAGCTGATAGGGTGCATAGAGGCCCCTAATAGCCAATCACAGCCCTTATTTGGCTCCTCCATGAACTTTTATGGTGCTTGTGTTGCTTTTCAAGTCTTTTTACGTTTGACTGTGGCTCCCGAGTAAGAAAGGTTGGGGACCCCTGGTCAATGGCCTTGGTTCTGATATTGGGTGTCCTTATATTGAATTTGTCCGCCTCAGGCATCAGTGGCCCCTAATTAAAAGTCATTCTATTCAGTAAAATATTATTTGTGCAGTTCAGCTGGAACTCACGCACAGGGAGTGACATTTACTTTCTCCATCCATAAACCTACCTACATGGATTGCCCCCATCTGGCTTCCTATTCCTACCTGGGCTGGGTATCAGTGAGACAGAGTGCAGAAATACCAAGAAACGTGCATTATGTGTCTATATAAGGGCAGACTCCTATTCCATGATGGCCCTGATCCCCTGGTTACTGATGTCATTGTGCGGGTTCCTTCCAAGCCTGCGCTCGCTTGTTGCATTGTATTGGACAGAAAAACAATGAACAAAAATGAACAGTAAAACCGTAGCCAATAGTTTTTTGGCTGCTGGGGTCAGTGACCCCTGTTAAAAATCTGGAAAGAGTCAGAAAAGAAATAACTGTTAAAACAACATAAAGACCAGTTGAATTAGACTTCATTCTTCTAGATACTGTATATCATGACCTGGATGAATGAGAATCTTCATAGACATTGATAAAAAAGAATGGCTATCCTCTGATCTGTAAAAGTTATCTTAAAGGGGTGGTTCACCTTCAGTTTAACACTTACGTATGTTATCGAATGGCCTGTTCTCCATTTTTATTTTATTTTTTATAGTTTATTTGCATTCCTTTATTGACTCCTTCCAGCTTTCAAATGGGGGTTACTGACCACAGCAGCCAAAAAAACGTTTGCTCTGTAAGGCTACAGTTATATTGTTGTAACTTTGTACTACTGCCTGGTTGCAAGGTTAAATTGAACCCTAGCAACCAGATAGCTGCTGAAATTCCAAACTGGAGAGCTGCTGAACAAAAAAAGCTAAATAATTAGTTTAAAGGGGAACTATCCCTTTTACTTGATGGCAAACTTCAGCACAAGTAAAATTGGTGGGAGTAGGATTTGGCCATCTTGTGTGTACTTTCACCTTCCAGCATTCTTATTATGGGTTATCTGTGACTTGGGCGATACTTTTTTATGTTTCAGCACATAGCCATTTAGTGCCCGGATTACCCAGCCTAAATACACGCAATACAATCGAACAAACATAGTTAGTTTTGTGCAGTTATTGCACCGTGTGTGGGCTCAGAATTATTGTCTTGATCATTTTCGTACCATGGTGATCGGTTGTTTAGTCGGTCAGGCAGGTTATAAAATTTTGGTCAGATAATAAAATCTGTGCAGGTACTGTGTATCTGCCGATATCCGTGGGGGGCCTACAATGCATTTCCAGGAAGTCACTTTCGTATGATTGGTGTCTGCCAACTCTTTCATATCCAGATTATCCTCCAATTTGGTATTTTTAAGGCTTTATTCTGCAATTTCAGCCTAAATGTTAGTTTTAAATTGTTTTATTTGATCGTACGATCGATATCCGAGCATTCTTCGGAAGAAGGCTAAAATCTGTACATGTATGGGCAGCTTAAAGGAGAAGGAATGGTAAAAACTGAGTAAGCTTTATCAGAAAGGTCTAGAGCTGGGCGGTATGACCAAAAATTTATATCACGGTATTTTTCAAAATTATATCGGTATCACGGTATTTGACGGTATATAAATAAAAAATAAAAAATAAATAATAAATATTGGTGGCCCCCCCAACCCCCCCAGCCACAACCCCCCCCAACCCCCACAGCCCCCCCAACCCCAGCCACAACCCCCCCAGCCACAACCCCCCCAGCACCAGCCACAACCCCCCCAGCCCCAACCCCCCCAGCCCCAGCACCAGCCACAACCCCCCCAGCACCAGCCACAACCCCCCCAGCCCCAGCCACAACCCCCCCAACCCCAGCACCAGCCACAACCCCCCCAGCCCCAGCCACAACCCCCCCAGCCCCAGCCACAACAGCCCCAGCCCCAGCCACAACAGCCCCAGCCCCAGCCACAACAGCCCCAGCCACAACCCCCCCAGCCCCAGCCACAACCCCCCCAACCCCAGCACCAGCCACAACCCCCCCCAGCACCAGCCACAACCCCCCCAGCCCCAGCCACAACCCCCCCAGCCCCAGCCACAACCCCCCCAGCACCAGCCACAACCCCCCCAACCCCAGCACCAGCCACAACCCCCCCAGCACCAGCCCCAGCCCAACTTACCCAACTTGTGGTTCCTCCAGCTCCAGCGATGCGTCCTAGCGACGTCGCGTGCGCGCCGACGTCACGTGCGCACGGGCGCAACCCGGATGTAATTGGATAAAAACTGCAGGAGGCGCGCATACCGGTATAGCGGTATGTTCAAAAATCATATCGTTTTTTTTTCAAAAACCGGTATACCGGTTAAACCGGTATACCGCCCAGCACTAGAAAGGTCTATGTAAATACAGCCATAAGCACTCACAGAAACGCTGCACTGAGTCCTCTATCAAAAGAAACACAGGATTTCTTGTCTCCTTTTTTTGTCAACATGTTCTTCAATATCAGACTTCCTCTTTGGGAAAAATCCTTCATTCCCGGGGGTAGAGCCTGCACAGCTCTCTCCTCTCTCCCCTCCCATAAGAATTTACTCCCCCTCCCTTTAGAATATGTGATCTATGCTACCAACTAGAGCTGCAGCAGGAAGCTATGGAAACCAAGCTAAAATGGCAGCTGTAATCTTAAACAGAGGGAGCTTCTAGTGCTGGTTACTCAGGTATATTAAAGATACCTGCAGAATAAATATAATGTTCTAGCTGGCACTATTGTTGCTAATCTCTTGGCAGTAAAATGCCTTTCCTTCTTTAAGGTCAGTTAGGGTTTAATCTATGGGCGGACTCTTTTCTGCAGCCTTACATATACTTTGGACAATAACAGTAACTTTTCATTTTTTTTGCAACCATGTTAATGTTACAAGGAGGGGGGGGCAATGGAAAGGGTGATGCCGAGAGTCCAAAAAGCACTGCTCCAAGTCATTCTAAAGGAAGAGGAGATTGTGTAAGGCAGGTTAGGTGGGCTGTTATTGTGGAGAGCAAACTCTCAACTTTGCATGTATCAGTGGTGGTGTCCCTTTTGCTGGGAGTAGTGGCGTAATGTGAAGCACATGTGCCCTTTCTCCTGATTAAAGGGGAAGATGCCACAGATGGAGCAGTGGAAGTGTTTACATGCATACACTTTTATATTAACTTTTTGTCTGTTATAGAATGCCCTATTCCTCGCAACTTGGAAATCTGTAAAAAAAAAAAAAAATAATAATAATGAAGACCAATTGCAAACTATTTGCCTCCCACATCCTCATTTTTCCGGCTTTCAAAAGGGGTTCACTCACCCCAACCGCCAAAAACTATTGCTCTGCGCACTTACAAATATTAGTTTTGTTACTTTTTATTACTTATCTTACTATTCAGCCCCTCTCCTATTCATATTTCAGGAGGGGGCACAGGCAGTACTATGGTTAAGAGCCCCTGGCAGAGGTGGGTATTGGGGCAACCAATGGACTAATAATTTGTGGTTGCCTGGGGTTTGTGCTCGTCTGACTTATTTCAGGGAGCTTGCAAGTAAAATGGAAAAGCTCCTGGGAATTATGGGAATTCTTTTAGTCCAGGGTACCTGCACATTATATTTAAACACACACAAATAAGACCCTTTTATTTTTTGGTGTTACTGCTCCTTTAACAGCCAGCTTATGCTTGTACCTGGTCTGCTGGTCCTTGATCCAGCCCCTTGCCTGGATCATCCCATCCCCGCTTAGCATGGATACATAAGATTAGATATTGATTATAAATCTTTGCCTGATTCAGATCAGGTTGGGATGCCTACAGAGCCTAAAAGTGAAGACACACGGAGCTACTAGTAGCAGCTACTTGTCTACTAAAAAAAGACAATGCTGATCATTTACTGATTATTGTCTCTGTGTTAGAAGAGGCAATTCTCAGTATTGTCTATAGTAGGGTATTTTCTGGAGTTTAGTAGCCTTGAAAAAGTAGCTGCTACTAGTAACCCAGTGTGTCATCATCCTAGCAGTTGGCATTGCACAATGGTTTAAGTCCCCAACCAGTGGCTCGGGGACAACATGTTGCTCCCCAACCCCTTGGATGCTGCTTTCAGTGCCCCCAAACCAGGTAGTTATTTTTGAATTCCTGACTTGGGGGCAAGTTTTGGTCGAATAAAAACAAGATTTCCTACCAAATAAAGCCCCTGTAAGCCGATAGTGTGCATAGAGGCCCCTAATAGCCAATCACAGCCCTTATTTGGCTCCTCCATGAACTGTTATGGTGCTTGTGTTGCTCCAAGTCTTTTAACATCTGACTGTGGCTCCCGAGTAAGAAAGGTTGGGGCCCCCTTGTTTACATAATGTTCTGTGAAGCTCATAGGCTTCATGCCCTGTGTAGGTACATCCGGAATGTGCTACCTGTATAAAGTAGAATTATACAAAGAGATGCTTCCATAAAGTCTTCTAATGCTCAGCAAAACTGCTCAACTTGATTGACTATAACGTTGCATTCCGAGCACAGTGGATCCATGTGTAGCAAAAAAGATGGCAACAGTGTCAAAATAAAACAGCAACTATTTATATCTGAACCTTATTGTAACATTGTGGGCCTTAGAGGGATGCAGTGACCATTAGTGGTTTTAGACAAGAAATATTTCATGGCTATTTCTAGCCTAAGTGGGGGTACTCTTATGGCTTTGTTGATTGGCTCAGATGGATTATTGGCTTTCCAGTTTTTATTATTACAAGCTGCCTGCCTTGATCAGGGGACCAGCAGAACAGGTAGACCTCTGTGCAGACCTCTGAATTAGGGTGATCAGATCACTTGAAAATTCCAGGACATGTCTAATAAATACACGTTGCAGGGAAATCAGTTCAGCCCCACTAGCTGGATTTTTTCCAGTGTCCCTTGAGTTTAAGTGATCTGGTCACCCTACACTGTATAGTGGTAAGTTCAGTACCAGCCTACTCTACTGTTTTTATTATTATTATTAACATTTATTTATAAAGCGCCAATATATTCCGCAGCGCTGTACTTATGTCCCTTTTAAAGTTTGTAAATGTCGACAGAATCTTCTTGCTTTAGTATTAGACATGCCTTTTCTGAGTGTAGATTGTTCTGGGCACCTAGATTTCCAGGAACTCTGATGTGCCATAAAAATGCTTGGCCATGATCACGCCATATGAAGTCTTTTGCTCTCATTTACTTTATTCATTGATTATTTGCAGAAAATGTTGGCCGTAACCTCCTATTTTAGGTTTAAGAATGTTACAGAATGACTTATTCTTAGAACCTTTTGCATTGGTCTTATTTAATTACATTATTTTTATTGCTCTGTGCAGCTACACTTTTATATGTCTTTTTATTACTTATCCTTCTGTTCAGTCCCACTCCTATTCTGTCTTTCACTGCCTTGTTGCTAGGGTTGCTTAGTCTCTAGCAACCAGACAGCTGCTGAATTTCCAAACTGGAGTGAAGCTAATCAAAAAGTGAATATGAATTTCAAGATTAACTACCCCTTTAATGTTCAGCCAAACCAAATCTGAATCCTCATGTGACTTTAAAGCAGTAGACTGCTGATAGCTTTATTTTTTTGGCCCGCTTAGGCAAATATTTATTTTGCTCATAATAAAATATATGAATAAGGGTTCCATTATGGGTTCAGTATTTTAAAGCCAAATCTTTTGTGGAGAACTCAGTATTTGGGCAAATTCAGAAACAAATGGGTATTGTGTATCCCTGTTCACAAATGTCACCCATCTTCAGTTTTCATAGGGGTATTGGTATGGAGCAGTGGAACTAAACATTCAGCTTTACTGGACCTTTATACCGAGCCCCTCTGGAACCACTGGATTGTTCTGTTGAACTCTGCAGAATATCTCTGGAATATGGCAGATTGCCCATAGTTAGGGTTTTATGTTCAGGCCAACTTTTCTATGATGTAAGTGTTCTCTGCAGAGCATTGCCTATCAGGAGTTGCAGAAATATCTGTGCAATCAGACGCCCATATTAAACTTTGTTTTTGCTAAAGATATATTTTGCACGCATTACTAGCCATTTTGGAGATTTCCCTTGGATTTTGAGGCCATGCCCGAAGTCAGGTACGACCAATGAGACTTGCTTTTGTGGCATGATTGTAGAACAAACTTTTGTGTGACCCGTTTATTCACCTGCATTGGACTGAATTGAACCAATATAATTCTTAGGCCCCTTGGCTATATTTGCTTGTTCTTAAAGGGTTTTCTTGACAATGTATTTCTCTTCCTGACAGTGAGAAGTTAAACTGCAGTGAGTGTGACTGGCCTGGCGCTCTGGACTGGAGACTGGACGGCCTGGCTCAGAATGAGGCAGCATCCCAGCATGCACTTAATCAAGCCACAAGCTCTACGGCCTCACAGGACAACAGCCAGAGAGTGGAGTCACCTGCAAGTATTGCTATGCAGCCCTGTCCTGCCCGACACCAGCTGCAGGTATGCAGTGCTTCTCTCAGGAGTGTAGCGTCTGTGCTGCTAATGTTTCCCATAGGGAATGCCACTGAGTGTTTGCTTTCTTCTCTTCCAGGCATCAGACAAAATGACGGGCAGTAACCCTGTGTCTCCTGGCTCCAGTGCAGAGCTGTCCCCCTTTGACCTCTCTGGTGAAATGGGGGACACAGCTTGTGGCTCCCCCACTTATGATGGGATGGATGGTTCCCAACAGGATAACAGTGGGGGGCAAAAATGGGACAGTCAACCAGAGATTGCTGAACAAGCCAAACATGTAAGTTTCTCTTCTGGATTTGCAGTGTGAGGGAGCTGTGCAGCCGCTTGGTCTGTTTCCCCACAGTTCTCTGCTTTATATGGAAGTGCAGTTTTGCTGTTACTTTAGGATTTTAATATTGTCATATACCTTGCGGCTAATACAAACTCGTTAAGTGATGTGCCGACACGCACATAAGTTCCTTGGGTCACAGGCGTTTTTGGACCAAGCTCTTCCTACAGCCCTTCCCGCCCTAACTGTACCCCACTTCTGCCTACAGGAGTGGATATTTATATATGCACATCTGCTTTGCCCTGCCCACTCCGTGACATCAGAAATGTGTAATGCATCCCCTCCCACATTTTGTTCTGGTGTGAAGTAATGGATTCTGGTACTTGTAGTCCCTTTCCATAGTAGGCTGTGTATAGATTCTCTGCAAAACAGAGGGACTTCAAGTCACAGAATACACCATTTCATAATGGAATAAGATGTCCCAGCAAGCACAGCCATTGCACAGTCATGTTTTCAGAGCAATGTGTACTCATGTATGTCTGTGTTAAAAGAAAAAAAGGGGAGCTTTAGACATTGTTTATGCACCTTCAACATAAGCTCAACTGAGGGTCATTTATTATGTGTCTCTGCTGAACAGAGAAGTTGCCATAAACTGCTTTATCTGCTTTTGAGAACCAAACTGTTACAAATAAACAGGAGTATTTTGCTAATTTTGTTCAATGCAATTGATTTAGTCTCTTTATTGGACATAGCAGACTGATTTTTACATTTAGAACTATTTAACAGATGTTTGGAATTACTGTTGCTGTGTGCCCATACAGTAGATACGGGTGTTAATCATTGCATGAGGGTTGGGGGCTTAATTTCTGTAGATGATTTGTTAGCACAAAATATATTACAGAAGGGTTTTTGTTTATTCTACTTAATGTTAAACTATCAATGACTGAGAGTCGAGATTCCCCTACTTGAGACCAAATATCTCTCTTCAGGAAGCAGAAATTGAGAACCGAATTGCCGAGCTGCGCAAGGAGGGGTTTTGGACTCCACGTCGTCTTTCCAAGGTTCCTGAGCCAACCCGTCCCAAAGTGCAGTGGGATTACCTGTGCGAAGAGATGCAGTGGCTTTCTGCAGACTTTGCACAAGAACGCCGCTGGAAAAGGGGGGTTGCTAGAAAGGTGAGGGCCTTCATAATGTAATCAAACCTGTAAGGTTACCTGTGGCAACCGTTTATAGAGTAACGTGGAGAAGGCTAGTTAGTGTGGAATATCTAGATATAAGGAAGGAGAATAGTTTATGAAGAATCTTGATTGTGGCCATTTGTAGGTGTCAGAAAAGTAAAAGATGGCTGGAAAAAGGTATTAACTGTTAAGTACATCTTGATGTTTTTGCTTGCATGTTGAGATGTATCTGTAACTCTAAATAGTTATTAGGGTTTGTTACCAGTATATGCACTAGATAAAGCCTTCACTAGTAACTTTTGACCTTTTATGTGCTAGCTATGTCACGGCCACTGTCTCAGAATTTTAGTGCATTTATGTGCATATGATGTCTAAATATATATATATGTATACTGTCTATATAAAAAGGGAACTGTACGCACTTTAAACAAGTCCCTGCCTGCCTCAGTAGGCTTGGATTTGGTAGCTGGTGCTAGAATATATTCTCTTGACAATACTGACTGCCATTTGTTGCTGTTATGTCACACACAGAGGAACACATAAGGTACCACAGCAGTTAGGGTGAAGACACACAGAGCTACTAGTAGCAGCTACATGTTGTGCCTACTAAAATAGACGATGCTGATCGTTTACTGATAATTGTCGCTATGTGTGGTTTAACAAAGGCAATTCTCAGTATTGTCTATGGCAGGGTATTTTCTGGAGTTAAGTAGCCATGAAAAAGTAGCTGCTACTAGTAGCTCTGTGTTTACCCTTAAGGTTCACAGCAGCGCGGAGACCTGCAGCATCCATACATTTTGGCTGTAGCTCCTGTGACTGTACCCCTCTTATTCATGTGCCTCACCCTCCCATATATGTAGAGACTATTTTCTCTATTCAGCATGTCCCATATATTAGTACTTTTTATACTTTCTGGACTAAATAGGGTATTTCTTTCACGCAGCTGGTACGGATGGTTGTTCGTCACCACGAGGAGCTGAAGCAGAAAGAGGAAAGGGCACGCCGGGAAGAGCAGGCCAAGCTTAGGCGTATTGCCACCACCATTGCAAAGGAGGTGCGCCAGTTCTGGAGTAACGTCGAAAAGGTGAGTCAGTCTGGAATTTCCGGATGTAAGGAACAAGAATAGTCTGATTGAAGCAGCTTAATTGTGGGCATTTGTAAGTGTCAGTACTTACAATCATCAAAGTTTTGATGGGTTTTACTTGCATATGTGGGTATTAGTCATTTTTGTTACCAATACATGCAGTATGCTAGAGCCTACAGTAAAGACTTGATATGTGCCAATTATGTCACAGCCACTGTATCAGAAAAGTCATATAGTGTATTGTGTGCATATAATGTGTTCATGTATACTATATATTCAAGGGGAAATTGTACGCACTCTAAACAAGTCCCTGTCTGCCTCTGTAGGCTTGGATTTGGTAGCTGGTGCTAGAGCATATTCCCTTACAACACTGACTGCATTTGTTGCAGTTAAGTCACACAGGGGGACACAAGGTAATACTCTGTTTTGGTGACCGAAAATAAAACACATTTTGCATATGTGACTAAATCCTTTTGTTTGCTATATATAGTAAGGTAAAAGGGACCAACAAAGTCATAGGAAGGGCAGTCATAGACATTTTTGAATATGCTAAAGCTTTGTGTTTCAGTGGATGCCCCTGGTTTGACTCAAATAGAACCTTGCTTATTCTAGAGGTGTGAATACCATGGCCAGGGTGCTAGCTAACCAATCATCCAGTGCAGTCGGCATCAACCTATACAGGCTGCTGAAGGGAATGGAAAAAAGTGTTAATGCATTAAATTGCCCAGCTCCCTATGTTGTACTTGATACACGGTGCATCATTTCAGAAAGCTAGATGGAATACCAGCCACCTTCCTTCCTTTGAGCAAATAAAGCCTAACATTCTAGATGGTTGTTGCACTTCTCAGTGGATTGTATTTGGTTCCAGACTTTGTTTTTGGCCTTACAACTGATTGATGACTTGTGCTTCTGCTGTGATTCAGGGAACCCAATGCCCTCTCTAAAGACAATCCAGTTGACCTTAATACGTTTCCAGAGACCGGTTTATGCACTTTAAATCATCATTGGCAGCCCCTAAAGGAGGTTTTGTTTGTCAGTACACCTGGTTTTCATGCAACCAAAACTTGCCTCCAAGCCAGGAATTCAAAAATATCACACTTTATATAGGAATATCCATTTGTGTATATTTTGGATCAGTTATTATGTATATCCCTCCTACAGGGCCTTAACACTGGATGTTACCCTCCTAACCAAATCTTTGCAGATGGGTTAAGCTGCTCAACTTACGCTTACCTGGGCATACTTTTTTTCCCCCCTATTTTTCCATTGTCCTTAAAATATTAATACATAACTATAAAAAAGGGCAAAAATGCCTTTGCCTTTTACCATCCATCTTGACATGCCGTGCCTGGAAGTTAGCCGTGTCTGGACTGTTGGGTGGGGGCATACAGGGATATCTTTAGGGCGTAAAGCTGCATATGTGCAGGAACAATAGACTGGATAGAAACTGAAGTAGAGCTTGGCTGCCACTACTTCCTGGCTTTACCACTGCTGCCAGCCACTGGCTTTTTATTTCTTTCCCTTTGGTCAGCACAGTTGGCACCTGAACTTGTTAGGTACCACTGTCCCTTGAAGCAATTTGAGGACCTTTTTATTTTCCCTGCCCTTTTAGAGTGTGAGAGGCTTGTCTTACAGATAATAAATGTGGTGAACAGACTATCCCGTGGTCAATATATAGGGTAGCACATTTTGAACAATATCATCTTTCTCTCAGGTTGTTCAGTTTAAGCAACAGTCTCGGCTAGAGGAGAAGCGGAAAAAGGCCCTTGACCTGCAACTGGATTTCATTGTGGGTCAGACGGAAAAATATTCAGACCTCCTCAGCCAGAGTTTAAATGAGACGTTGCTCCCTGTCAGCAAGTCGAGCTCCTCCTGCATTGGATCTTCCCAGGGAGGTTCTTTAAGGACCAGTCCCACTCCATCTGTCTACCAAAATTATGGTATGTATTTCATTGTGCAAGGGAATAATACTGTAAATGCTCAATTTATGATGTTGGTGCTGTTTAGTAAATTGATTTTTAGAGCCACTTTGGATGGTGCATTTGAATTTGAAATTGGTCATGGGAGCAGGGATTTGCACCCATAACAGAACTTTGCTATTGGCCTCGGATTTACTAGCTAGTGCTAGAGATTGTTCCATAAACACAGTGGCATATTGACTTTTTAATCTCTAACACTGACAGATACACACTACTTTTCTTAGATAACTGTGAGCACCTGTAACCGAGCATAAGCAATTTCCCTTTGGGATTAATAGTTATTTGAATCTTATATTTTGAGTTAAGGTAACAAAAAAAAACCATTTGATTACTGTGCTTGCAGATGGGGATTTCTTGCCTCATGATGAGGAAGATGATGAAGAGACCATAGAAATAGAGGAGCGTCAGGATGGGAATGATGCTGAGAGCCAGAGGCTGGAGATAGAGCTTTTGAAAAAGGAGAGTGAACTTCCTTTGGAGGAATTGCTCCAGAGTTTAGGGCCCAATTTTCTCCAAGATGTGGATCCAGATCAGGACGTACAGGTATTTACCCACAATTCGCCCTTTTCGATAAGAGATATAAGTTCATAATGTGTTAGTACTGACTGAATCTCTTTTTTTTTTTTTTGTCTTTTCCTTTTTTGTAAATTCTTGTGCCTGATCTCATCTTGGTGGTAAAGGATTCCCCTCAGTCGCCCAAAGTCTTTGAGGAGGAAGATGACGAGTTCACTGCTAACGAGGAAGAAGGTAATTTACTCCCTATTTGCTTGTGTCCTCGACTCAAAACTGTTTTACATAATGAAAGAAAATCTAATTCCAATTTATTCATTTACATTTTTCTGTGGTTTTTAAGAACGCCAAAACATTTTTTTGCCTAATAAAAGAAAACATAATTCTATGCAACTTTCCATTACGATTTATTATACCTTTTTAGTGCTTTAAAAGTTATGTGTAAATGTAATTGCTTCTGAAAGCAGAATTTGCTGAACTCCTGGGTGTTACTTTTTAAACAATGTTGCAAAGCTCAGTCTCCTCCAGGTCTGTCATAATGCTGCCTTGTGTTACATTGTTTCAATTGCCAGAGCCCCCAGGGCAGGGAATAGGAAAGGACTGGCAAACGCTGTTTCTAATAGCAATTATATATACAAATTAATCCGAAACTATTGCAAATTTGTAATGAATGTATATTGCAAAGTTGCTTAAGATTTTGTTTTCCTTTATTAGGCAAAAAATTATATTTTGGATTGACTTGTCCTTTAAAGTTATATGTAAATGTATTTAACATAGCTACATTGCTTTCTATTCTGTGCCAGTTCTCCTCTAGGTCTTTTAGCGGCAACATTCTTTCAAGAGCCAGAAGTGCTGCAACACATTTTGCTTTTAATAGCAATTACATTTACAAATAATGTTTAACAAAACATTTAAAATCTTTAATGTATTTTGGCAAGTTAAAAAAAAGCTTGACTGTACATTTGGGCTGAGTTACCCATCCATATGTGTTTATTCGGTTTCCAGCCCTCTGTGTTTTAACAGTTAGACACATTGGCTAATGATATAAGTGACTTTTTGACTGTAGGTGAAGATGAGGAGGAGACAATTGAAGCAGAAGAAGCGCTAGAGGGCCAGCAGGATCATGCAGAGGAACTGTCTGAGCTTGCCAAAGAAGGTAAGAAAACTGAGGTGACCTTGCAAGCTTTCCTTTTCAGGGTTCAGCTATTAAAGAACAAGAAAGCAGCATACGGTTTTGCCAGTGAATGCTTTGTTAGCAAGTTATCAGCATAGGTATGCACTAAAATAACAGGTTCTTGCCTTGCACTGTAGGCTGGAATTTGGTAGCTGGTGCTATAGAAAGTTCTCTGTACAACGATGCAGTGTGTTTTCTCGTACTGCTGTGTCACAGCCAGAGGGACATTGTTCTTTTATTGAGGCGGTAAGCGGCTATGTTTGGGTAAATTAAAATGTGACACTGGCTGGTTCGGGAGAGAGGGCCAGAAGCTTGAAGCCAAAGTTAAGTCTGTAGTTGGGAAGAGATGAGGTCAGCCCTGTTTCAATTTAGCTGTCAAAAGCTGACGTGCAAGAAGCTATAATTCAGCTTGTCTTGAATATCTTGAACTCACTGTATTTAAATGTTTCAACAGGAGAGATGTCTTTAGAGGAACTCCTGCAAAAGTACTCAGGGGTACAGACCAATGAGGAGAATGTTGATCCAAGTGAAGAAAGCCAGCTATCTGACCAATCATCTGGTAAGGGATTATCTTTTATTTTGTTTTCTTGTTTCTCTGCCTGGAGATTAACACATTGTGTGTTCAGTGCAAGGGTACTGTGTACAGGGCAAGATAACGTTTTACCTCATCTGCTTTGATATATAATTTTTTCCCCCCTAGACTCTTCTCAATGTGAGAATTCTGACTCTGATTCCGAAGGGGTTGAATTTCTTGTGAAGCCAGAGGACAGCTCCAATACAGATTCATTGCTTCAGGAGATACCTGAACCTAAAAAAGAAATAACTGATATTGCAGCAACAGCTGAGTCTTTTCAACCCAAAGGGTATACACTTGCAACTACTCAGGTATTAAGAGTATTAATATAACCCTTTTATGGGATCAGTTCTTGCTTTTGGCATGCTGTTTTTGTAAGCGTACATAACTGTGTGCTGAATTTGGCTTAACCAGTGCTTTCCCATCTCTTTTATATAAGCTTTTGTGTGTGTGTGTGTGTGTGTTTGTGTGTGTGTATGGTTTAAGATAGCTGCAACATCCATGTCCTGCTCATCCAGTTTATATTTATGTTGTGCCTGTGGGGGTACCTTGGGATAAGGACGTTGCAGTAGGAGAGCAGGCACTAAATGGTTAAAAGTAACTCTCAAGCCAACAGTTTACTCCTTTCAATTTTCTTTCCAAAATAAAACCTCGCATTTTCCATTTTAGGTGAAGACACCAGTTCCCTTCCTCCTTCGAGGAGAGCTAAGGGAGTACCAGCACATTGGGCTCGAGTGGCTAGTTACCATGTATGAAAAAAAACTAAATGGAATCCTGGCAGATGAAATGGGTCTCGGAAAAACCATTCAGACAATATCCTTGCTGGCTCACCTAGCATGTGATAAAGGTCAGTGATTTGTCTGTAGTATGTACATAAAATGGAAGGAACTGTTTAATCACAGGAGCCCTATTTCCACAGGTAACTGGGGACCTCATCTGATCATTGTGCCAACAAGTGTTATCCTTAACTGGGAAATGGAATTCAAACGGTGGTGTCCCAGCTTTAAGATTCTCACCTATTATGGGTCCCAAAAAGAACGCAAGCTTAAGAGACAGGTGAGGAAACGGTAGGCAGCCCTCGCATATAGTTCTGTATCATTGAATACATATTTTGTGTACATATGCCCTGGACCTGCTCTTTTTAGAAGAGTCACATTTTGGGATTTCGAGGCCTGACCGGTCTGTCACCCCCCAGGGCTGGACAAAATTCAACGCTTTCCACGTGTGCATCACATCTTATCAGTTGGTGCTACAAGATCACCAGGCCTTCCGCAGAAAAAACTGGATATACCTCATCCTGGATGAGGCTCAGAACATCAAGAATTTCAAGTCGCAGCGTTGGCAGAGCCTGCTGAATTTTAACAGGTGAGACAGTGTTTGATAATGCGTTTAAGCATATATAACCCACCCCATTTGACCATGTCAGCGTGCTTTTGGATTTATTAACTAAATCTCCCTCCTAGTCAGAGGCGACTGCTGCTCACTGGGACTCCACTGCAGAATTCTCTCATGGAGCTTTGGTCACTCATGCACTTCCTGATGCCTCACGTCTTCCAGTCTCACCGTGAGTTTAAGGAATGGTTCTCAAACCCCTTGACTGGCATGATTGAGGGCAGCCAGGAGTACAATGAGGGCCTGGTGCGCAGGCTGCACAAGGTGAGAAAGGGAATGGTGCTCATTTAGTAGAGATACTGGTAATATTTTGTGACTGGGGGAAGGAAGGGTTACATGTTGGAAACCAGATAAATGTATACGTTTCTAGTTTAAGCACATGGACATGTCAACCCCAAAAATAAGTTTTTGCCTAATAAAAGAAAACATAATTCCAATAGGAATTTATTAAAAAAATTTCAGTGCTTTTAAAAGTTATTTGTAAGTGTAATTGCTACTGAAAGCAGCATTTGGTGAACTCCTGGTTGTTACTTTTTAAACAATGTTGCAAAGCTCAGTCTCCTCCAGAAAGACACGTCTGTCATTCTACTGCCTTGTGTTACATTGTTTCAAATGCCAGAGCCCCCAGGGCAGGGAATAGAAAAGGACAGACAAACACTGTTTTTAATAGCAATTATATATACAAATAAGTAAAAAATCACTACAAATTTGTATTGAATGTATATTGCAAAGTTGCTTTAAAAAAATTTTTTTTTTAATCAGGCAAAAAAAAAAAAAAAAAAATGATTTTGGGTTGACTTGTCCTTAAACTAACCTCCCTGTTATTGGGTTTATGGCAAATGGTTTGTATTTGTTTCGCTTAACTCTGCTGGCCACAGCTTTCTTTTATTGCTTCCGATTGCAACGTCATAGTGTTAATAAAATGCATAGCAGCAGTCGGCAGAAGGTATGGCCTAAATACTAGCAATTATAAATCAATGGTTTCTTGTCTCTTCCTAGGTATTGCGCCCATTCCTATTGCGTAGGATTAAACTTGATGTGGAGAAACAGATGCCTAAAAAGTACGAGCATGTCATCTACTGTCGTTTATCCAAGCGCCAACGGTTTCTGTACGATGATTTCATGTCACAAGCAGCGTAAGTATGGGACAGATACTATTAGTACCCTATGTTGTCCTGCCACAGAATCCAGCAGCCCGTCATTCTTATGCATACAAAAAGCAGTATTCATTTCTCTGCCATCTCCGGGGGACACTTCAAGCGTCCTGCCTCCTGG
Source organism: Xenopus tropicalis (assembly GCF_000004195.4). Classification (NCBI taxonomy): domain Eukaryota; kingdom Metazoa; phylum Chordata; class Amphibia; order Anura; family Pipidae; genus Xenopus; species Xenopus tropicalis. The sequence continues at coordinate 13,758,701 of NC_030685.2, read as the reverse complement.
ATGGTAAAACTCCACCCTCCAGGAGGCAGGACGCTTGAAGTACCAGCAAAGTGGGTGTGACAGGACTTGTCCTGCTTTACCCCTTAGCTCCACCCTCTGCTCTTCAGTTTTTTTAAGTGTCCTGTTCCCAAGAGGCTGGATGTTATGGTCTCCAGTGAGACCCACTGCAAGGACTGCGGATAAGCAGACACCTGGACAGGGAATCCCTGCAGTTAACCCCCACCGCAGGAGTACCTTACCGGGGTTTCTAAAGCAAGGTCCTTTCTAGGCCGGATTAACCACCCAGATAGATGCCTGTCTCCTAATACTAGGAGTACAGAAGCTGTGGCCGGTGTAGGTCTCACCAGCACAGTGAGTACAGCCCTCCTGATTCCCTTACTCTATGCCCTGCCCCCCCTACTGGGGAGCACTTACTGATTCCCTTCTTCCTCCACCCCCTGCATTAGGGTTACCTATAACAGGGGTGCGATGTCCGCTTTTCCACTACATAGTAACATAGTAATTTGGGTTGAAAAAAGACATACGTCCATCAAGTTCAACCATAATGCCTATATATAACCTGCCTAACTACTAGTTGATCCAGAGGAAGGCAAAAAACCCCATCTGAAGCCTCTCTAATTTGCCTGAGCTTGCCAGAGAAGGTAAGAAAACTGAAGTGACCTGCAGTCCAACTTAGCAACCTTTCCTTTTCAGGGTTCAGGTCTTTAAGAACAAGAAAGCAGCATACAGTTTTGTTAGTTATCGCTTTAGCAAGTTATCAGCATAGGTATGCACTAAAATAACAGATTCTTGCCTTACACTGTAGGCTGGAATTTGGTAGCTGGTGCTATAGAAAGTTCTCTGTACAATGATGCAGTGTGTTTTCTTGTACTGCTGTGTCACAGCCAGAGGGACATTGTTCTTTTATTGAGGTGGTAAGCAGCTATGTTTGGGTAAATTAAAACGTGACATTGGCTGCGGATAAGCAGACACCTAGACAGGGAATCCCTGCAGTTAACCCCCACCGCAGGAGTACCTACCGGGGTTTCTAAAGCAAGGTCCTTTCTAGGCCGGATTAACCACCCAGATAGATGCCTGTCTCCTAATACTAGGAGTACAGAAGCTCTGGCCGGTGTAGGTCTCACCAGCACAGTGAGTACAGCCCTCCTGATTCCCTTACTCTATGCCCTACCCCCCCTACTAGGGAGCACTTACTGATTCCCTTCTTCCTCCACCCCCTGCATTAGGGTTACCTATAACAGGGGTGCGATGTCCGCTTTTCCACTACATAGTAACATAGTAAGTTGGGTTGAAAAAAGACATACGTCCATCAAGTTCAACCATAATGCCTATATATAACCTGCCTAACTACTAGTTGATCCAGAGGAAGGCAAAAAAAACCCATCTGAAGCCTCTCTAATTTGCTGCAGAGGGGAAAAAATGCCTTCCTGACTCCAAGATGGCAATCGGACCAGTCCCTGGGGCAACTTGTACTGAGAGCTCTCTCCCATACCCCTGTATTCTCTCACTTGCTAAGAATCCATCCAGCCCCTTCTTAGTTATATAATGTATCAGCCAGTACGACTGATGGGAATCCCACAACCTCACAGCTCTCACTGTAAAAAATCCTTTCCGAATATTTAAATGGATCCTCCCTTCTTCTAAACGGAGTGGGTGCCCTCGTGTCCGTTGGAAGGACCTACTGGTAAATAAAACATTAGAAAGGTTATTCTTACACACTAAGCTCCCCGCCTTCCCTACTCTCTGCAGATCGAGGGGGAAAAGGGACTGACGGGCAGCCTTTGTTCGTGCCGATTTAGCTAGGGGTGGGAGGAAGTGCTGCACACAGAGGGCGGAGGCTATTTTCTGCACCAGAAGATGCAATAATTTGGCGCCAAACCAGTTAGCATCCTGCTCGCTGCACTCCACTCTATTTGTGTAGGTGGCCAAAAAAAGAAAAAAACTCATAAATAAATGATTACTCCTACATTCCGCACATGTAAATGCACAGGATGCCGCTGACAGATGATTTACAACAACTTTCTTCTTTTGCAGGACAAAGGAAACACTGGCTAGTGGGCATTTCATGAGTGTGATCAACATCCTAATGCAACTGCGCAAAGTATGCAACCATCCCAACTTGTTTGATCCACGCCCAATCCACTCTCCTTTTATTACAAGCACCATTTGCTACATTGTACCTTCCCTGGTTCTGCAAGCTCTGCATCGTCACCCGCTCCAGGCAGGTACAGGGCCCGGGGCATTTAGAGTTGTGAGTGGTGATAGACCTGCGGTTGTGTTGTGAGAGGCTGGAAAATCTCTGCGTGACTGCAAAGATGCGCTATGGGTTGCCATTTGGAAAGTGGTGGTGGGGGGCATTACAGTTATGGTTATAATTTGATCAGGCAGCCAGTATGTCTGGGGGTACAGGCCATCTAGGGGTACAGGCTAGGTGAAGCTGTTGTCCTCATTCTACTCTTCCTCCCAGCACGTGGACATGTCCATGTTCGACCTGATTAACATGGAAGGACGGGTCTGCCGATATGGGAGTGAAGTCGCTCTGCCACAGTATAAACCCCCTCGTGCTCTAATCCAAGAGATTGCAGATTCTCCTGAACCCCCTCCACGACTCCGCCCTCTTCGTATGAAGGTTAACAGGTACACGTTTTTATCCTATACACTTTACTTTTTTTTTTTTCTTGCACAGCATGTTAACCCTGATTCCATTCCTCAGGATGGTTCAGCCTGTTCCTAAAACGGACCCAAGGAGCGTCGTCATTGTGAATAGTTCTCGGCAAATGCAGAAACCTTTGGATCTGCCCCCCTGTACTGCTAACCCTCCTTTGCCTTCTGCTCCGCACACAACACCTGCTCCCAGCTCCTCGTCTTCATCAACAGGAGCTGTAGAACCGTCTATGCCAGCACCACCGGCTCAGGGTAAGCAGTGGCAGCCAAAGCATGGTTGGAGAACATTTATTGATTGTTTTTTTTCCCCCCCCAAACCTTACTCATTATCCTTACTACTTTTCCCATCTTTGTACTTATCTCCACCATTTATTTTCTACAGCAACCCCTCCATTGGTTCAGGTACCTGCAGGGCCAGTGCCTGCCATTGCTCCTGGTACAATAAGGCCACCGTCTGTTCAGAGTTCCCCGTCTGGAATTGGTGCCCAACAAAGGTTAATCCTAACGCCCGACATGCAGGCCAGGCTACCTTGTAAGTCATATCTGAATCACAATTGCTGTGCTGTGCAAAGCTAGACTTGTATGAATCTCTGAACCAGTTGAAATGCCTAACAAGATATGTATTCCCTTTGTAGCAGGGGAAGTTATTAGCCTGTCTCAGCTCGCGTCAGTGAGTTCACGTCCCCTGCAAGCTCCGGCGGTCACTAAACCTGTAACTCTGCAGCTGCAAGGTGCCAAGCTCACCTTGAGTGGTGCCCAAGTTCGACAGTTGGGTATGGGTCAGCCCCGCCCACTGCAAGGTGAGTAGTGCTTTTTCTCTAGCATGGCTCCTGCTTGCTTATTTGACTAGCATACTTACCTTTCATTAAGGTATACTTACGCTTGATCAGGTTCGGCTATAATGAGCTTTCGCTCTGTTCCTGTCATTGAGCTGTTGAATCTCATCAAGTGCAGTCATTATTTGTCTTTTCTGGCCCTGACTGATTTTGTATTATTCTATTTTATAGCTTCCTCTTGCTCAGAACGTACATTTTTCCAGATGCTTTTGGACTCATAGGTGGTTCCCATGCTTAAAGCAATACTGTCGTAGGAAAGCAGGTTTTTTTTCAAAACCCATTAGTAAATAGAGCTTCTCCAGCAGAATCCTGCATTGTTATCTGTTTTTTAAAAACACAGATTTTTTTATATTTAATTTTGTAAGTTCAAATGGGGCTAGCCATATTCTTAATTTCCCAGGGTGCCACAGCCACGTGACTTGTGCTCTGATAAACTTCAGTCACACTTTACTGCTGCGCTGCAAGTTGGAGTGATATCCCCCCCCTCCCAGCAGCCGATCAGCAGAACAATGGGAAGGGAGCAAGATAGCAGCTCCCAGTAGGTATCAGAATAGCACTCAATAGTAAGAAATCCAAGTCCGGCTTGGGACTCCTCCAGTTACATGGGAGTAGGAGAAACAATAGGTTAGCTGAAAGCAGTTCTAATGTGTAGCGCTGGCTGAAAGCTCAGACTCGGGCACAATGAGATGGCGCCTACACACCAATATTACAGTTAAGAAATACATTTGTTGGTTCAAGAATGAAATGTTAAATGGCAGAGGGAATTATTTGCATGTAAACAGTGTCATTTAGAAATAAAGTACCCCATAAAAATCATGACAGTATCCCTTTAAATCAAAACTTTTTGCTGGGCATGCTTACAGAAGCTTCTCAAATCACGTTATGTCTGGATATTTCATTCACAACATAGCTGGCAACTTAAGTTCTGTTCAAAACTGACCTGTATAGTGGGCCAGGACTGAGCTGATGAGCCACCTAGCTGTCACATTAACACCCATTCAGTCCCATTTGTTTTTTGTTTTTTTTATCCCCCTCATCCATGCTTTCTAATCAGCCTTTCTCCTGTGCCTTACCTTTCTGTTTAAAGGTTTGATTTCATTGCTCTGTCATCCTGTCTGCTGCTTACTATTTCTGATTCTATTTCTGACTTGTGTCTGTCACAGGAAATGTCCTTCATTTGGTGTCTTCTGGTGGGCAGCACCACTTGCTAAGCCAGCCCGCCCAGCTTGCTCTCATCCAGGCTTTGGCGCAGCAAACCGCAGCCCCTGCTCCCTCTGCTTCTCCACAGTTTGTGCAGGGAGCAGGTACCGCTCAGCTTGGGGTTCAGACGGTCTCCCTGCAATCTCTTCCTCATTCTCTAATCACAGGTGCCAACCTTCCTGTACCCCCTCCGCCTGGCACTCCCTCTGGGCAGGGTAAGTTTGCCTACATAGACTCCTGCCCCCCTCCCAATTTTTTTGATTAACCATACAAGGTTTAACTGAATGAAATATTGCAAAGGATTGATGTATATAAAAAACAATTAGACTTTCTCCCTCTGTACAGAACCATGCTGTAGTAGCCATTGGCTTGTACATTTGTGCAAAGGCTACCAACCGGGAACCAGTCTGATTGGTTTTGGCATATGTATATCGTTACTTCTCTAATGGGAACACCCTGTTGCTACAGGACAGCTGTGGGTTATTTTCCCTTTGGAGGCAGTATAAACAAATATTCCAGATTTGCTTCTAAATTGCCTTGCTTCAATGCTTCCCCTCACTTTCCTCATTGTTTCCTATGGTGATGAGCACCCCTTTAAATCTGTAATTTGGTTGCTAGAGTCCAAACACCTTGGCAACCAGTTAGTGGTTTAAATGACTGTTATATGAATAGGAGTGGACCTGGATAGAAGTTTTATAAAAAGTAACAATAAAAGTAGCTTCACAGAGCACTAGTATTTTTGGCTGTTGGGGTCAGTGACCCCTAAAGCTGCAAAGAGTTAGGAGAAGGCAAATAATTGAAAAACTATGAAAAATAAATAATGTAGACCAAATGAAAAGGTGTTTAAAGTTAAATATAAAGACCTATAAGATATAAAGAGTACCGCACATGCTGGGGCTTTAATATACAGAAAAATTAACTTTTAATCAACATTATTAAAAAGAAAACAGGCCGATGTTCCGGTCCCCACCTTGGACCTTTCCGAATATATATTTATACAAGTATAGGACACATTATCCAGAATGCTCAGGACCAAGGGTATTCCGGATAACGGGTCTTTCCATAATGTGGATCTCCAGTAAATTAAACCGTAAACCCAATAGGATTGTTTTTCCTCCAGTAAGGATTAATTGTATCTTAGTTGGGATCAAGTACAGGTACTGTTTTATTATTACAGAGAAAAGGGAATCATTTAACCATTAAATAAACCCAATAGGATAGTTTTGCCCCCAATAAGGGGTAATTATATCTTAGTTGGGATCAAGTACAGGTACTGTTTTATTATTACAGAGAAAAGGGAATCATTTAACCATTAAATAAACCCAATAGGGCTGTTCTGCCCCAATAAGGGGTAATTATATCTTAGTTGGGATCAAGTACAGGTACTGTTTTATTATTACAGAGAAAAGGGAATCATTTAACCATTAAATAAACCCAATAGGGCTGTTCTGCCCCCAATAAGGGGTAATTATATCTTAGTTGGGATCAAGTACAAGGTACTGTTTTATTATTACAGAGAAAAGGAAATCCATTTTAAAAATCTGAATTTTTATTAAAATGGAGTCTATGGGAGACAGGCTTTCCGTAATTTGGAGCTTTCTGGATAATGGGTTTCCGCATAACAGATCAGTACAGAGTTTCCCTCATTCTATAATAGTCTTTCTCCTCTAGTGGTCCTCTACAGTCTTTGCAGGCCTTTGTTCTAATTGTCTCTGCTTTCTTTTTCCATCAGGTGTAGTAAAAATTGTGGTTAGGCAAGCGACCCGCGATGTTTCTGCAACTGCACCTCGTCTGGCCCAACCTGGGCGCTTGCCACAAACCCCGTCTCACCCTTTCCTGAGGGTTTTACCTGGGGCAGTCCCCGAGCCTGCGGGTGCAAGAGTAGGTTCTGGGGAGAAAGCAGGTACAGTAACTTTAAATGTATTAAAGAATAAATTAGTCATGCTTTGCTAGATAAATGGTTTTTGGATTTTTTTTGTAAACCTTTTATTTCTTTCTTTCAGCGTCTGTGGTTGCATCTTCTCCTCTCACACTCGCCACCAGCCCCCTGCTGATGGTCTCCAGTCCTGCAGTGGCTTCAAGACTTCAATCCCCAGTTCCAACCCCTCTGCCACCTATCCATAACCATTCAATGCCCCCCAATGCAGAGAGTTCTGTCACCCCTGTTGCTCCCCAAGGTGTGCCGGGCGTGGCCCTTCGCCTACTGGCCACAGGGACCTCTGCTGCACTTCAGCTTACAAACCATCGCTCTTCCCCACCAAGACACACGCAGAGCCCTGCGTTACCAAACTGTCCTCTACAAAACACTCTCCTCCCACCCAGTTCCCCTTGTCAAGCAGTAATGCCAGATTCTAACCTGTGTCCGGTCTTACAGAAAATTCCAAACGCTGATACAAACTCTGCCTTGGGAATAGTCTCTAATGATGTTCAGGCTGCACAATCTGTTGCTAATGGAAATGTGATTGGCTCCAGCACAGTGGTCCTTCCCCAAAGTCCTGTAGCGAGAGAACCTTTGGATTCTGCTGCTTCCCAGACACCACCTCCCTTACTGCCTACTCTCTGCATGCCTGGCACAAGCTCGGATCCTGGGTTCTGTGTCAGCCCACTGCTTAACAACATGGCTCATAACCCTCCTTCCCCACCTGTACTGTCCAATCTCAATCATAATATTAATACTCCTAAATTGGTACCTCCGACATACAACTTCAGCTTGGTTCCTGCACTTCTTACCAATTCTGTCTCCTCCACTGCTTCCAACTTTAACCCTGTGCCTGCACGTTTCATAAGTAGCCCAGTCTCTCTCCTGGCATTGTCCCCACTGACCTCTGCAAATAGCAGTGCAACGCCTATCCTGTACCCTCATCCCACTGCTAGTCCTGCACCCTCTTCGTTTGTCCCGCAGGTACCAGCCAATCCATCTCCAGTTTCAGCTTCAAACACTCTTCCTGCTCCCTCCATATCTACTAATACTACTTTGTCTTTGTCCTCTCATACCGCTAATGCTACTGCTCAGTTGCCCATGCTAAATGCATCTGTATCCATCCCCATATCAACATTATCCTCTAGTGTCCCTGTGCCTCTTTCTCCATTGGTGGCTTCTGCCTCTGGCAATCTTTCCTTGATTGCTGCAACTTCTGTTCCTTCTCCTTTGTTTTCTCTTTCTTCCTCTGCTCCCTTGTCATTGCCCCTAGCTTTTGCAAATGCCCCCTTGCCTTCACTTGAGGCATCTACTCAACTGCCTGCTCTGGCTGCTGCTGCTCATTCCCAGGCTCCCTTGGCTGCCCCAGCTGCTGCTCCTACCCAGGCTCCTTTGGTTGCCCCTGTTGTTGCAGCTCAGGCTCCCTTGGCTGCCGCTCGTTGCCAGGCTCCCTTGGCTGCCACTCGTTGCCAGGCTGCCGCTCCCACCCAGGCTCCTTTGGCCACCCTGGCAGCTGCTCCCACCCAGGCTCCTTTGGCCACCCTGGCAGCCGCTCCTACCCAGGCTCCCTTGGCCCCCCTGGCAGCCGCTCCTACCCAGGCTCCCTTTGCCATCCCGGCTGCCACTCCTACCAAGGCTCCGTTGGCAGCTGCTCCTACCCAGGCTCCCTTGGCCTCCCTAACTGCCGCTCCTACCCAGGCTCCCTTGGCCGCTCCAGCTGCCACTCCTACCCAGGCTCCCTTGGCTGCCACTCCTACCCCGGCTCCCTTGGCTGCCGCTCCTACCCAGGCTCCCTTGTCCACCCTGGCTGACGCTCCTACCCAGGCTCCCTTTACCGCCCCGGCTGCCACTCCTACCCTGGCTGCCGCTCCTACCCAGGCTCCCTTGGCCTCCCCAACTGCCGCTCCTACCCAGGCTCTCTTGGCCGCTCCAGCTGCCACTCCTACCTTGGCTGCCGCTCCTACCCAGGCTCCCTTGGCCGCCCTGCCTGCCGCTTCTACCCAGGCTCCCTTGGCCGCCCTGGCTGCCGCTCCTACCAAGGCTCCCTTGCCCGCCCCGGCTGCCGCTCCTACCAAGGCTCCCTTGCCCGCCCCGGCTGCCGCTCCTACCCAGGCTCCTTTGCCTGCCCCGGCTGCCCCTCCTACCCAGGCTCCTTTGCCTGCCCCGGCTGCCGCTCCTACGCAGGCTGCATTGCCCGCCCCGGCTGCAGCTCCTACGCAGGCTGCATTGCCCGCCCCGGCTGCAGCTCCTACCCAGGCTGCATTGCCTGCCCCGGCTGCAGCTCCTACCCAGGCTGCATTGCCCGCCCCGGCTGCAGCTCCTACCCAGGCTGCATTGCCCGCCCCGGCTGCAGCTCCTACCCAGGCTGCATTGCCCGCCCCGGCTGCAGCTCCTACCCAGGCTGCATTGCCCGCCCCGGCTGCAGCTCCTACCCAGGCTGCATTGCCCGCCCCGGCTGCAGCTCCTACCCAGGCTCCCTTGTTTGCCCCGGCTGCAGCTTCTACCCAGGCTCCCTTGTCTGCCCCGGCTGCAGCTCCTACCCAGGCTCCCTTGTCTGCCCCGGCTGCAGCTCCTACCCAGGCTCCCTTGTCTGCCCCGGCTGCAGCTCCTACCCAGGCTCCCTTGTCTGCCCCGGCTGCAGCTCCTACCCAGGCTCCCTTGTCTGCCCCGGCTGCAGCTCCTACCCAGGCTCCCTTGTCTGCCCCGGCTGCAGCTCCTACCCAGGCTCCCTTGTCTGCCCCGGCTGCAGCTCCTACCCAGGCTCCCTTGTCTGCCCCGGCTGCAGCTCCTACCCAGGCTCCCTTGTCTGCCCCGGCTGCTGCTCCTACCCAGGCTCCCTTGTCTGCCCCGGCTGCTGCTCCTACCCAGGCTCCCTTGTTCGCCCCGGCTGCCGCTTCTACCCAGGCTCTCCCAGTTGGTGCTGCCAAGGCCCTATTGGCCCCTCCAGCTGTTTCCCAGACCCCTGTGCCTTTGGCTGCTCCAGCTCCTTCCCAGACCCCTCTGGCTGCCCTGACCCAGGCTTCCTTCACTCCTGCCCAAGCGTCCACAGCCCAGTCACCAGGTCTTTTAGCTAACCTGGTTCCAGAGCAGATCTCTCTGGCTGTTATGTCCCAGGTCCCAGTTTCTTTGGCCGCCCCTGCCCCTGGCCAGGCTTCTGTTACTTTAGCTCCTTTGGGATCTGCCCAGGATCCAGTTGCCGCCCAAGCCCAGGTTCCCATTTCATTAGCCGCTCCTGCTAAGGTTACTGTTGCTTCTCCAGCCCAGGTTGCAGTTCCACTTGCTGCTCCAGCTGCTGCCCAAGTCTCTTTGGCTGCACCAGCAGTTCTGCCTAACTCGGTCCAGGTCTCTGTTCCTCTGACCTCCCCTTCCCTGCCCCCCAGTCTTTTACCACTTTGTCCTTCACCATCATATTCCTCTGGGCAAGTAATGAAAACATCTGCATCTCTACCATTGCTCACAACTGCATCTGCTCCTGTGTCTCCATTGGTAGCCTCAGCTTCCCTTTCAGTGGCAGCCTCTGCATACCTTCCCACAGCCTCCGTAAGTTCCCCTGTCCCCTCATTTGCAGCCTCTGTTCCTGCACTGGGAGCTTGTGCCCAGTTACCCTTGCCATTATCCTCTGCTCCTGCCCACATGCCTTTGCTAGCTGCCTCGGCACCGACCCCTATTCCAGCACTAGCCTCACGGGTCTCTGCGCCACTGCCCCCTTTGGCTGCTTATGCCAGTGTTCCTCTGCCCACCTTGGCAGCCAGTGTATCTGCTCCTCCTGCATCTCTCTTGCCATCCTTCCAGGCACCCCTGCCTTGTTCATCCTCCGCTATACCCACCACGCAGTCTCTTTCTGCCCCTACTGCATACGTGCCCTCTAACTGTGTTTCTGCCTCTTCAGCTGCCTTCACTGCTATCACCACTGCATCTTTGTCTTTAGGCACCTCTGCTACATCTTCTACCTCTTTGCCAGTTGTTACTTCCTGCGTTTCAGCTCCAGTGTCATCACTAGTTTCCCCCCTTTCTGCTCCTTTAAGTCTAAGTGGTCCTTCACCTGTAACTGTCCCAGAGCCTCCTTTATCCCTGTCAATTGACGGCCCATCATCGGTGAGCGTGACTCTCAGCACTACTTCCGATTCTGATTTAATGCTAGATGGAGATGCCCCCCGTCCAACAAATCCCCCTCTGCTGTCCACCCCAAGACTACGCCGGCAGCTGCCTCCACTACCACGGTCACCTTTCTATCTGGTGAGTTAAAAGGAAACAGTACAGGGTTATGTTGGTACTTGATGGTATGCCATTTAGGCTACAATGGATATCTAAAGACCTAATGGTACATGGCCACTTCCTGTTTCCCCCCCTCCAGGAGCCCCTGGAAAATCGCCGTCGCAAACACAAAATGGAAAGACTGGATAGACTCTTCTGTCTGAATGAAAGGCGCAGTATGCTAACTCCCATTTACGGCACCGAAGTCCTTCACTTCTGCACCCTACGCAATACTGACTGCCACTTGGGCTTCCCTAACAACTCCCTCGGTCCCCACAACCTGCACAATTACTGGCTACAAGCAGATGCCTTGAGCAAGTGCATTCTCACCCCAGAGCAGCGCCTCGGCCAACTTGACCCCGTCATAGAAAGGTAAGATCTCTAGAACTGCTCCTGTTGGTCTATACTTATGGCTGAGGGTTTAGCATCGCTGTCTTTTGGAAAATGACAAATCTGTAGCCTGTGCTAGGAACTACTACTCCTTAAAGCAGTTTCTTTTGCCTTGCCTTTTCTGATAGTGCTCGGGGGAAATCTTACTCCCTCTCCTAGCCATATAGAATAATGTAGCCGGCAATATACATATACAATATCTGCCAGTGTGTGGAGCTGTCCCCCTTACCCAGGGTCTAACAGTAAACTGCAGCTGCCCTTCAGGTCTGCCTGGCTGCTGGTGTTCTACAGTGCACAGTGCTGTCCTCATTGTATTGCAGATAAAGTGCTTTATAGGTTAAACCTAAATATTGGGTAGCCATAGGAGAAATGAGCCTGTTAACCCCTCCCAGTCTCCGATGCTTTGGCGGTGGCACTGGTTCTGTGTTACCAAGTGTTTAGCATTGCCTTTCTTACAGTCTCCTGAGTCCCTGCTCCTTTTGTTTTTAGGTTTATTGTCGCTATGCCTCCCGTGGAGGCCCCACAGATCACCCTGCACACTTCCCACCCACCACCATCCATGCTGCTTCAGGAGTCCATTTTCAGGGAGTCAATGCGTAGAGAATTAACGCCTCATTCCCGCTGTTTACACCGCATTGTGTCCAACATGAGGACCCAGTTCCCAGATTTACGGCTCATTCAGTATGACTGTGGTGAGTAGATGAACCTTGGCACGTGGGCTTGGCCCAGACCATGGCACTTAATTTTGGCTGCAGTTTTGACCCACTCAGTGCCACCTCCCCCTTGCCCTTACTGGGTTTTTTTTCACTATCTCCTTCTCACCAATCCATCTCTTACAGTTCCAATACATAATACAGGTATAGGACCCGTTATCCAGAATGCTCAGGACCAAGGATATTCCAGATAAGGGGTCTTTTCCGTAATTTGGATCTCCATACCTTAAGTCTACTAAAAACTTAATAAAACATTAATTAAACCCAATAGAATTGATTTGCCCCCAGTAAGGGGTAATTATATCTTAGTTGAGATCAAGTACAGGTACTGTTTTATTATTACAGAGAAAAGGGAATCCTTTAACCATTAAATAAACCCAATAGGGCTGTTCTGCCCCAATAAGGGGTAATTATATCTTAGTTGGGATCAAGTACAGGTACTGTTTTATTATTACAGAGAAAAGGGAATCATTTAACCATGAAATAAACCCAATAGGGCTGTTCTGCCCCCAATAAGGGGTAATTATATCTTAGTTGGGATCAAGTACAGGTACTGTTTTATTATTACAGAGAAAAGGGAATCATTTAACCATTAAATAAACCCAATAGGGCTGTTCTGCCCCCAATAAGGGGTAATTATATCTTAGTTGGGATCAAGTACAGGTACTGTTTTATTATTACAGAGAAAAGGGAATCATTTAACCATTAAATAAACCCAATAGGGCTGTTCTGCCCCCAATAAGGGGTAATTATATCTTAGTTGGGATCAATTACAAAGTACTGCTTTATTACTACAGAGAAAAAGGAAATCAGTTTTAAAATTCTGAATTATTTGATTAAAATGGAGTCTATGGAAGACGGGCTTTCCGTAATTCGGAACTTTCTGGATAACGGGTTTCCGGATAAGGGGTCCGATACCTGTACAGGCAAAGGGAATCCAGGGCCAGTGATCCATTCGACCTCTTCTGCATATGAGAATACATTGAAAATTCTTTTCTTGCAATTCTAGGCAAGCTCCAAACACTCGATCGTTTGCTGCGCCAGTTAAAGACCGGGGGACACCGGGTCCTTTTATTTACACAGATGACCCGAATGTTGGATGTTTTAGAGCAGTTTCTTAATTACCACGGGCACATTTACCTGCGACTCGACGGGTCAACGCGCGTTGAGCAAAGACAGGTAAGTTGGGGGGCAAAGGCATTTGTTTCTCTTGATCCTATGGCACCTGTTGGAAAGCCATTGATTTCTAAATCTCTATTGCACCTCTCTGCTTGTGAGCTCTTTCCCCAAACTCAGGCCTTGCTTTCACACATTCATTTCTTTACATTATGATTGAATCATTTCTTGATGATCCAGAAATAGCTCTACAGTTTTCCCATCATGCCATTTTTCTTTCCAGGTTTTGATGGAGCGTTTTAATATGGATCGTCGGATCTTCTGTTTCATCCTGTCAACTCGCAGTGGGGGCGTTGGGATCAATCTGACAGGTGCTGATACAGTCATCTTCTATGACAGCGACTGGAATCCCACTATGGATGCCCAGGCCCAGGATCGCTGTCACCGAATCGGGCAGACCCGTGATGTGCACATATACAGGTAAGGAGAAACAATATATCTACAGTCCTAGCGTGCACGCCATTTATACCTTCGCCATTATCCAGACCGGTCAGTTTCACAGCTTCCGCTCCTTGTGCAGAAGCCAAGTGATTGGTCTCAGAGGAAGAATCTCTCGGGATGCTGTCGCAGGCTTTCATCCTGTGTATAGCCTTTCAGAGAGAACACACATGAGCACTTTATTCCACATCCCTGCCGCAAATTAATCATTGTTATTTCCCTCTGCCTGGTTGTGTCCAACATTTAGCCTACTTTTACTTCCCCTTCATACTTGCTTAGCTTGCTCAATTGTTGCACATGTCATGGCTTCCCTGCCTGCGTCCCTTCCTTCTCATACACCCCTCCCAGATGGGTGCTGATGCTTCTCCTGTGCCCAGAACAAGACATGTGGGTGGTGTGGGCTGAGCAGAACATTCTACATACTGCTCTGTTGCAAGTCTCCCCAGCCACAATCCCTGGGCCCCCCACAGGGTACGGGTAGTGATCTGGGGTGGCCTTATCTCTTCTGGAGAGGAAACTGGCCCCCCACAGGGTGCAGGTAGTCATCTGGGTGACCATATCTGTGTACTGGAGAGAAAACAGTGACCCCCCAGGGTATAGGATGTGATCTGGGTGATCTTATCTGTGTACTGAATAAGAAAACAATGGCCTCCCCATTGTGCAATCCTTTGTCAGGGACTAACATTTCTGGAACACGAAGTTCTGTGCCCAGTAATGGCCCTGGGGCTATTTTTGGTAGGTCTTTTTTGGAGACCTGTGGGTCCAACATCCTGAAGGCAAAAGAAAAGTTCTAGGTGTAAAGCTGGAGTAGTCCCCTCTTTTTGCATGTCAAGTGTTCTGCCTTCTGCTTTTAGGTTCCGCAACTCCTTTACATGCTCTCCTTTTTATGCTTGGCCCAGTCACCTTCGCTCCCTTCTCTCCATCTCCTTAATCTTCCCTCCCTTCTTTCTGTTCCCACTCCCCAAAGCCTATGCTTGCTCTAACTCCCTGCCTCCGTTCTAGATTGGTCAGCGAGCGCACTGTGGAGGAGAACATCTTGAAGAAAGCTCAGCAGAAGCGCATGTTGGGGGATATGGCTATCGAGGGAGGAAATTTCACTACAGCCTACTTCAAACAGGTACTTGGCACCACCCAATGGGGTTTCCCTTAGATGAATATAAAGAGAACTGAAGCTGTAGTGGCCTTTGTCATTGCCTCTTTGTTTAGTGGTTGTGCCCTTGTCTTTCCAGCAAACAATCCGAGAGCTGTTTGATATGGAAGAGGCCACACGGAAGGAGGCGGAGGCAGGCTCTGCATCTCCTGAGCGCACAGCGGATGATGGGAGCACAACACAAAATGCAAACATTCTGGAACAGGTAACACTTCAGATTTCATTGCAATTAAGAACATAGAATACTGAATTATATACCAGTGCAGATTATTTAAGTGTCTCTATGGTGAACAGTGACATGCTTACATAGGTTTATAAATAATCCCATGCAACACTTTGCCCTGCAGGCCCTCTGTAGAGCGGAGGATGAGGAGGACACCTTAGCCGCCTCGCTGGTTCGTGCTGAGCAGGTTGCCGATCTTGCAGAGTTTAATGAGAATGCTCCTTTGGAACCAGAGGAGGAAGAACAGAGTCGGGCCGAGCAAGAAATAAACGCCTTGGTTGAGCAGGTAACGTCTAGGGGCGGCATTTATATTTTACCCTCTGTCTCTCTGCCAGCAGACTCTGCTTTACAGTCTCCTTTCCTTTTCCATAGCTGACTCCAATTGAACGCTATGCCATGTATTTTCTGGAAGCTTCGCTGGAAGACATAAGTCGGGAGGAGCTGAAACAAGCTGAGGTAAGGAGTCTGCCTGTTTCATCTCACTCGTACCCTGTTCCCTTATTGCTGAATGCCCATAATGCCCTGCTCTTTTGTACTTCAGGAGCAAGTAGAAGCTGCGCGGAAAGACCTTTTCCTGGCCAAAGAAGACATTGGCCCTTGCCCGGACGACTCATGGGAGGAAGAGGGTAGAAAGATGCGCAAGGTCCGGGCCCCACCTTCCAGCAGACCACCAGGGGAAAGAGTAGGGGTCCGTATGAGCGAGCGGTTGCGCGGAGCCAGAACGGCAGATGGGGCAGACATCACAGACAGCCCAGCCTTGCCCGAAACTTCATCTCCTGACCAAGAAACCTTGGAAGACAGTGCACCAATAATCTCCCAGACAGAGACTGCAGTCCCAGACTTGAATGATTCTCCAAATAAGCAGGAGGCCACCACCGCCAGCAGTCCATCCCAGCAGCCATGTCCTGTATCCCCATTACCGCCCACCGCTTCTCCCCCACCAGAGGCCTCTCCGCAGTTGTCATGTTCTGTGAAGGAAGAGCATACAGAACAGCCTGCCGAATCGGACAGTGAAAGACAACTTGTGCCAAAACCTGACACCATCATGCACAGCACTCCCAGTGGTGCCAACCAGGATAGGGAAAGCAGCACTCCCCGCACACCGCGCAGGAAAGTCACTGCCGACTGTGAAATTCTTATGGCTGCAGCGGGGGACACCTCCCCGACTGAAAAGGTCCTGAGGCGGCTACCTGGCCGTCTGGTCACCGTAGTGCAGGAGCGGCCGCCTGTTGCACGCCGCCAGAATCGCCCAAAAGGTGACAAAGGTCCCCTGAGCCCTGGTGATCCTCAAAATAGCCCCCCTCCTTCTCTACAGTCAGATGATACATCTGAGGCCGGCAGTCCCCCGCCAAAGAGAAAAAGGGGAAGACCACCAAAGCCAAAAATAGAATCGTCTCCAGCTCAGGCAGTGGCTACAGGAAGTTCCCTGTCGGAAGTGGCTTCTGATTTGGATGTTTCGCTGTTGGAAAAACATGGCGACACAGGCCTTTCACCCCTGGGACCTAGTTCTGAACTGGCGCCATCCACTAAGGCGGCCGTCGTAGCTGGCAGCCCCGTGCCGTGCACAAAATTGAACTCTGAAATTGAAAGTGCTCCCTCTGTTGAAAAGAGGAAAAGGGGACGGCCACCCAAAAAGAGAGAAGTGCTACCAACTTCTCCAGTTGCCTCTTTATCTTCTGCCGAGCCCACACCGGAGCTGCTGTCTCCCACTGGCAGCGCAGGGGCAAGTCCCACCGCTGTTTCTCTCCAGTCCGACAGTAAGGACACGAGCGGAACGAAATCCAACGTGCTCGAACCCACTCCTCATCCCGTCATTCCCATGGCTTCTCCCAACATTCCACAGGCGGGTGGGTGTGTTGAGGGGACGAGCAGCAGCGGTGGCGATGGACCTTTAACCCCTCCCAAGCGGAAACGTGGCCGCCCCCCTAAGTCCCAGAGTACTCCAAAAGTGGTACAGAGTCCAAACTTGCACAATGATAAAAGGGACGGCTCTCCTGACAGATACGCCAGCCCCCACCACACAAAGCTGCCTGTGGGGAGGAAGAAGAAACAAGCCTCGCCTTCGGCCAAGAAGGACGAGGAGCACACAGCTTCTGCCTATACAGATAACTCCTCAGACGATGAGGGGGAAACTGTACGGACTCCTCTCACCCGCAGCGCCCAGACACGTTTGCAGTCCCCCCACGTAACCACTCCAAACCCAAATTCTGCTGGGAAATCCCTCAGAGGACGTTCACCCTGCTCTCCCCACCTCCAAGATAGACCTGGCAAAAGGCGGAAAGCTCCCAATATAAACTCACCTAGTCCCCCTTCCTCGTCCCCCCATGGCAGTTCTAGTGACAGACAGTCTGGCAGCGGCAGAAAGCGTCGCTGCCCACCTGCGGAACAACGCATTTTGCGCAGCTCAATCACAGCCCCTCCTGCCAGTAACACTCGCTCCTCCCGCCCCCCTCCCTCACTCCCCAACTCTCCCAGCAGCCACAGAGGCAGAAAAGCTAAGACGTGAGCGTTTCTCCCAGAACATTTGGCTGTGTTTTACCCCAGGTGGGGAGCCTCCCCTTGCAAAGACTTGGAGGGTCAGGCGAGAGACTTCTATCTGCCCGAGAGCACTAAAAAAAACAAAAAAAAAAACCTAATGACTGCCCCAAATGTGCTGCAACACAGAGTGACTGCCCGGAGAGTGTGCTCGGCACAGCTACCGCCCCATTACTGAGACATAACCGAAATCTATGCAAAGAGGCTCGAGAGGCCAAGAAGAGAAGCTGGAGTCAGATTTGTTATTAAGCGGTTTCACACGTTGAGTTATCAGGGGGAGTTGCTGGGATTCTGGGGGTGCTGAGCCCTGTAAGTATTAGACAGACAGACAGCCCCACGTTTCTGGAGCTTTGTCTGTCTCAGGGCTCTAGGTCCTGGGCCTGTGGGCCCCCGGGGAATGGATGTTTGGGCATGTTTCTACACAAGTCCCTGTACTTTAATGAAAATAAAGTGTTGAGTAAAATGTGTGGAATTATTTTTTCTTTTATCGGGCAAGATGTTGTTTTTAGGGTTTTCTTCCCCTTTGAATTAGAGCCTAAGGAAGCGTGAGCATTTCTGATGCATTGTGGGGCCGGCAAGTCTGACACGAGTGATCATAGTGCTGTTATACGTTGTTATAATTCAGAGCAGACTGTATTGTCACTAGTCACTCAGTATATGGATTTTCTGTCAGGTTAAAAGGATAAAGCTATGATCCCCCCCACCTACCTTTGTTACTGAAGGTGTAACAGCCCCCCGTGTGTCAGATTCCAACCCGTATTTCCAGTTCTGCTCGGGATAATGGAAGTCAAAGCAAAAATCTTGCCCCTTAGCCATGATACTTAGTGGGGGTAGCAATTGCCCATCTCTCTCAGCCAGTTGGATGCCCCCTAGTGGCACCTCCCTTATTCAGTTCTCAGCTTATAGTCTCCCAAGCTTGTGACTAGTGCCATGGTACGATGTTAAAGGGATGGTTCACCCTTAATTTAACTTATGTTATAGAATGGCCAGTTCTAAGCAGCTTTTCAATTGGTCTTCATTATTTATTATAGTTTTTTAATCATATGCCGTCTTCTTCAAACTCTTTGCAGCTTTCAAATGGGGGTCACTGACCCCGGCAGCCAATAGCTATTGCTCTGTGAGGTTACAGTTTTATTGTTACTTTTTATAATTTGTCTATTCAGGCACTCTCCTATTCATATATCAATCACTCATTCAAACCACTGCCTGGTTGCTAAGTTAATTTTAACCCTAGCAACCAGATATCTGGTGAAACTCCAAACTAGAGAGCAGCTGAACAAAAATGAAAATAATTAAAAAAAAATACAAAAGAAGTGTGGACCCCCCCCCCCTTGCAGAATGGATACATTCCCGGCCCACTCCCTGCCCTTTACTAATGATACTGTCCCGCCCATTACACCCTACTGGGCAGGCTCCTCCCCCAAACATTACCGTAACCCCCCAGCAGTTTCATTTCTCTCTGTTTGTGCTGGGAGCTGCCATGTAAGTATTCTCTCATCCACTGCTTGTCTGTATCATGTGGGGTTTGTGGGAGAGCTTGGTACTTTAGCTTTTGGGTTGGGAGCAGATGTAGCAGAACTACACCTATCTGAGAGTCTAGCAGCCTAGGGCCATGTCCAGAGCGGCACAGAGCCAACATAGATCGGTGCCAGGGCTGGTCATGTGACTGCATCCCTAATGTTCCATATAATATACAGTTTGGTCATTTCCCTAGGGGACCAAACTGTAAATTATATCCTTATAAGCGGAGCTTAGTGATGTCATTTCTGTCACATGACTCACTACAACTTGTATATTATTCACTGCTCAGAACTATGGGGTTTCTTTAGGGCAGCTTACTGCCCATTGATTATACTGAGCTGCGCAGAACGAGCTCAAGGGGCACATAGGGTGCCGTAACACTGGCAGATTGCCCCCTACCTCAATGGTTATTCTTCAATGGATTTACTAGTATGGGCGCAACATAGCTATGCACCTGTAGGTGGCACTCTAATCATTCAGGTGCAGTTTATCCATACAGCTGTAGGTGGTACACAATTGATTTGGTTGCAACGTCCATACTGCTATGCAAGGCACAATGCTGACATGGGTGCAGCCAATCGGTAATCCAGTAGCCTGCACATGTGACACCCACGAACGCTCCAATTCAAACACCAACATGTGAATATTCCTTGTATAGTTATTTTATCTCCCCTTTCCTCTTGGTATGGGAGGGGTGGGCCAGACAGCAAGGACCTATTTGGGGTTTTAGTTTCCCTTTAGAGGTACAGTAAAGCATTAACCATATGAACTTCAGAAATAGGTTTCAGGTAGGATCTGTGCCACTGTGACAGAATGCTCTGTTATACAGATAGCTAGAATCTCAGCCATAAAGCAGGGCAGGACTGCTGCTTACAATGGGGGGGGATCAGATAGGATCTGTGCCACTGTGACAGAATGCTCTGTTATACAGATAGCTAGAATCTCAGCCATAAAGCAGGGCAGGACTGCTGCTTACAATGGGGGGATCAGATAGGATCTGTGCCACTGTGACAGAATGCTCTGTTATACAGATAGCTAGAATCTCAGCCATAAAGCAGGGCAGGACTGCTGCTTACAATGGGGATCAGATAGGGTCTGTGCCACTGTGACAGAATGCTGTTATACAGATAGCTAGAATCTCAGCCATAAAGCAGGGCAGGACTGCTGCTTACAATGGGGGGATCAGATAGGATCTGTGCCACTGTGACAGAATGCTCTGTTATACAGATAGCTAGAATCTCAGCCATAAAGCAGGGCAGGACTGCTGCTTACAGTGGGGATTAGATGGGATCAGTTAGCTAGACAGAATAAATAGGAGAGTTGCTTAGAATTACAGTTAGCCTGGAGTTCCCCATTAATGGGTGTGGGTTGGGGAGTCTGTTGTGCAGAGTCGGAATTGTGGGAGTTAATAGGAAATCACCTGCGTTCCAGTGAACCTGTTCATGAGTCAGGCTGTGATAATGAGCAATGCGGAAGAGAGTTTCTATAACAGCGACTGAAGGAGGACTGTAGCTGCTGTAGGGTGTTGAGAGTTCAGCCACATTCAGCAGGAACAGCCCCCTAAGTTTGCTCATAGCCTGTACAGAGAGATACCATAAAACTATGGCACATAGGGATTCCCCTGTACTAAGCACAATTCAGCAGGAACAGCCCCCTAAGTTTGCTCATAGCCTGTACAGAGAGATACCATAAAACTATGGCAGCATAGGGATTCCCCTGTACTAAGCACAATTCAGCAGGAACAGCCCCCTAAGTTTGCTCATAGCCTGTACAGAGAGATAACATAAAACTATGGCAGCATAGGTATTCCCCTGTACTAAGCACAATTCAGCAGGAACAGCCCCCTAAGTTTGCTCATAGCCTGTACAGAGAGATAACATAAAACTATGGCAGCATAGGGATTCCCCTGTACTAAGCACAATTCAGCAGGAACAGCCCCCTAAGTTTGGAGAAACCTCTGTAAGAAGCAGCAGAAGCCACCCATGACCTGGCTGTTACCCGATACAGGGGAAGATGATATCTGCCCACCAATTACATTTTAACACCTTTTCCCTCTTTGCCCTCAGGGGCTGAAAACCAGTTTGCTGGGAGCGCCTAAGGTGCCGGATAGAAAACGTCGTCCAGCTGCAGAAAGAGTGGGTGGCAGGAAGGTGTAGCTGCAGCCGGATGGGTGCACAGTATCCAAGCTTGCACACGTGGTGCAATTGGGTGCTACACTGCTAAGCCTACATCTGCCCCAGGCTGCTCTTATCTGCCTCCAGTAGCCAGTTGAATTATATATATACATGGCCTCCAGTCGGTACTTCCCTGATCTGAGCGTTACCTATCGCCTTCCCCATCTCCTATCTGCTCTGGGATCAAACTGGGGTGGGAAGATTTACACAGCCAGAACCATAAAGATAAGGCCGGGGGTGTGCGTGATCCTCCCGTCCTTATTGTGTGCGCACATTGTATTGGGATCCCTACCGGCTGCAGAGTGGATCAAATGCTCATTGCTAAGGATCCATTTCTGGCAAGGGTGAAGCGCCCTTATGGGGGTTCCATGCCTCCAAATTTGTCTACTGATGTCCCACATCCTCACCCTAGACCTGCGATGGCTAGAGGTCACCTAGAACCGTCCATAACACACTGAGCATGTGCAGTGCCTCTGACTTGAGGGGGAGGGTTGCCAAGGCTTAGATATGGAGCCACAAGCAGCAGCCGTGGAGTTAAAGATCTTCACTGGTCATACTTCTCTCCTAAATACCCCTGAAAGCCTAGCCTGAGGGTCATTTAGACCTTCTTCAGATTTCTGGTAAACATGTATTTGCTAGTCGTAAAGTCCCCAATATTTGTAAGGGCTAAGTGGGGGGCCTGACCAAAGCTTGGAGAACTTGAACCAAAAAGGTCAAACAACCCCCATCTTGAAGGGCCTTATTGCCACCATGATAGTTAATAAGAAACCTTCACTTGCTATCCTAGTCGTAAAGTCCCCAATATTTGTAACCATATTAAGGGCTAAGTGGGGGCCTGACCAAAGCTTGGAGAACTTGAACCAAAAAGGTCAAACAACCACCATCTTGAAGGGCCTTATTGCCACCATGATAGTTAATAAGAAACCTTGACTTGTAGGTCCATCATGAGAAGGCGCCCTACTATGTTTATATTATTGCTTATAATTGCTGATTCCACTGAGCAACGTTAGCTGTAGAGGTGCCATGTTGGGCCAACGTTAGTTCCAAAATCCTAAAGCCACACTGGTAGCCCAAGCCCACCAAATAGCTTCTAAAGCACGACGCCTCCCTACACCACCAAATGTGCTCATTCTGGAATAAATAAATGGAGCCTGCATCTCTGATGAATAAAACACTAGGGCGTCTAATGTTAAAAGTGGGAATCAACTCCTTTTTTAATTTAGTTGCTAATCTCTGTAGCTGTTTAGATTCTTTTTCTGAATAGCTTCTATAGCACGCCACCTCCCTACACCACCAAATGTGCTCATTCTGGAATAAATAAATGGAGCCTGCATCTCTGATGAATAAAACACTAGGGCGTCTAATGTTAAAAGTGGGAATCAACTCCTTTTTTAATTTAGTTGTTAATCTCTGTAGTCATTTAGATCCCTTTTCTGATAATGAGGTTATTTACAGGAATTTACTACTCTGTCCCTTCTGGCAGAAAATTCCATAGTTCCGCTTCTGTCAGCATAATTTATTGTTGGGTTTTGTTCCCTGGTCAGAGCTTGAGCAATATTTCATCAACATTGGTGTATAAATCATACATTTAGTGGGCTAGACTGGGGAAGAATAAATAGAAGTATTGTCATTCCAAGCATAGTGAGTCAGAAATAGTTCCTTCTCATACACACCTAATGACGGAATTCCATTCCTGCCTGGCTAGGTCACCGAGATGAAACCTCTGCAGACTCCGCCCCCCCCTCAGGAGTGGCCCTACCTTCTTTCTTCTGTCAGAGCTGTGGGGCCGCACCTTTATGCACTATGAGAGCGGAAGACTGACCATTGGAATGCAATCGCTTGCGGAGGAAAGATGACAGACGTGCAAGAGCCACAGGTAAGGGGGCAAAAGAGGAGATGAAAGGGGGTAACTTCATGGGAGATATATATTAATTTAGCCTCGGAGGGCAATGATTGGTTGGAACCTAGGTGCAGATGATAAAAGTAGGGCACAAAAAGGAGATGATGGTGAACAGATGGGGGACCACCTAAACCACCAGGGAGGAGATGGAGGGAAAAGACCCAAAGACAAGAGTGGCCCTGTCAATGTCAGGTGAAAAGGGGTACAGATCATAATGTGAGAAAGGGGCAGCCTGCTCTGGGGAGGAGAGGAACCATATCAAATATAAAGACAGATATAATACATGGGGTGGGACCACCTAAACCACCAGGGAGGAGATGGAGGAAACAGACCCAAAGACAAGAGTGGCCCTGTCAATGTCAGGTATAAAGGGGCCCAGATCATAATGTGAGAAAGGGGCAGCCTGCTCTGGGGAGGAGAGGAACCATATCAAATATAAAGACAGATATAATACATGGGGTGGGACCACCTAAACCACCAGGGAGGAGATGGAGGAAACAGACCCAAAGACAAGAGTGGCCCTGTCAATGTGAAAAAGGGCCCAGATCATAATGTGAGAAAGGGGCAGCCTGCTCTGGGGAGGAAAGGAACCATATATAAACAGGTCTTTAGCTCAGAAGAAAGGGAGACATGGTCTTCAATAAGAAGACTCCTGAGTTTCTCAGGTAGGGTTGCCACCTTTTCTGGAAAAAAATATAGTCCTTCCTATATTTTTATGCATTCTCCCTAACACTGGCTGGGTGGCAATCGTATTCTCAGGTTCAGGCTCCACCTATGAGGTCCAACGTTTAGCCGGAGCCCCCTTTCCCTCAACTCACAATGGGGTTACAGATGTGTGAGACAAGCCTGTATCAGCCGTAGTTCCCAGAATATCTAGGCTAGCAATTAGTTCAACCCAAAGCCTCACTTTAACTGACTTTCCTGCTGAGCTTTCATGAGTCGCATTATCTCCAAATCTCACCCTAATTGGTCTTCAGGGCAAGACACAGAGACACACAATCTACCCCCCCAGGGGGTTTGGAGAATCTAAATGTGAGGGACAGGGTGGGACGCTCATGATAGAGTAGAGAAACCAGGTCATTCCCATACAGGGTCGGACTGAGGGGTGCAGGGCCCACCGAGGCTCCCGCCGATGTCCCCCCGGGGTGTGTGCTTTCACTTCCACATGGGTTTCCCCTCGCTATGATATTTCTTCCCCCTTTCTCTTGGCTGGAGCATCACCAATTCTGAACAAGAGCCACCCCATGGTATTGGGGAGCCACACTGACCCCCCCCCCCCGCCTGATTGACCCCCTATATCCCCTCCTGCCTGATTGGGGTGCAGAGGAGGAGTGGGCAGAGGAACGGTCGGGCAGGGGGAGGGCCGGCAAGGGTTGGGCCTAGGCCGCCAGGGCCCAATAGACCCTAGTTCCTATATTATCTCAAAGGGAGGGAGTGTTTTTAGGGTGCAGTGTCCCCCCCCCTGGAAAAAAAGGGTAAAAGGTGGTCCATTAGGGAAGGAGTTGACAGACTGGGGCAGAAAAACTATGAGAATAAAGGAAATAATCCCGGTGAAGGAGTGACTAGAGAGGAAGGAATACGCCCTACTGGGTGCCGTAAGCGTTTAGGGGGCCTCCACGTGCAGTGTTAGAGACAGGGGCAAAATTGGGGGGGCTCACAATGTGATGATACAGAAGCTATGACTTGAGTGATGGGAGTCTGTTACCGTGGTAACTGTTAGAACAGGGACAGAAACCTGAGCCCTCGTGTTGCCTTTATTATTTTTATCTTCTAAACCTGAGCCTTTATTAACCGATCTGTCTCCTTGTCTGAATAGTGACATTATACAGGGAAAAGCATATGGGTGAAGACACACAGAGCTACTAGTAGCAGCTACTAAAACAGACAATGCTGATCATTTACCGATAATTGTCTCTACGTGTGTTTTAGCAGAGGCAATTCTTAGTATTGTCTATGGCAGGGGATTTTCTGGCGTTTAGTAGCCGTGAAAAAGTAGCCGCTACTAGTAGCCCAGTGTGTCTTTGCCCTTAAGGCACCCACACTTAAACAGGCGCTTTGGCTTCCAAAATGTCCGTAGTTACTATACCAGAAGATATTTGGAACTATCCGTGCATCTCCCTCTTATCAAACCGGCGTCTTTTGTTCTGCTCGCCCCTGGAAGCGCTCACGGAAAGTTCTCTCAATGTCACATTGAGGCTTGATAAAAATAACTTTACTGTCCCTTTAAAGGGATACCAGCGTCCCTTTATTTCCCTACCCCCCATAGGTTTATTTAATTTGTATTCACTTCTGCCCCATATTTTTATTAGAAATACCAAAACATGCATTCTCGGAATTCAGATTATTGTGTAGCAGTAAAGGAGAATTGTTTTGTTTTCATACTTACTCGCCAGTAATTAGATGAACTGGCATAACTGGAGATAACAAGCCCTGTATAAACAAACCCCGCCACCCCCAGCTGTGAATGTTTTGCTGGCTTCTGAACCAAAATTTGTTAAAGGGCCCCACACACCACCTAATATGCCTATCACTGTAATCTGTTCTTTCAAAAAGTATAAATACCATTTTTATATATCTAAATCCAGCTGCAAAACAGTACTTCTCTTTCTGCATCATTTGAAACCCTGGCAGGGGAGGAGGGACTAAAACACTGATGTTATAAATTGTAACAGCTTCTCCACAGCTTACAGACAGCATGCTTACTTGCCAGTAATTAGATGAACTAGCATAACTAGAGATAATGAGCCCTGTATAAACAAACCCCTCCACCCTCAGTTGTTGAATGGTTAGCCAGTGCCCTTAAAAGGGAACCCCGGCTTCTGAACCAACATTTGTTAAAGGGCCCCACACAACACCTAATATATCTATCACTGTAATCTGTTCTTTCAAAAAGTATAAATACCCTTTTTTATTTGCTGAAATCCAGCTGAAAAACAGTACTTCTCTTTCTGCATCAGTTGAAACCCTGGCAGGGGAGGAGGGACTAAAACACTGATGTCACCAATTGTAACAACTTCTCTACAGCTTATAGACAACGTGCAGGAACTACATAACCCACAATGCATTGCAGTGTTCCTTTCCTTATTGACATCATTGTGGGATTGGGAGGATGCAGGCTGAAGGCAGGCGACTACTGTTACATTTTATTTGAGCCACAAAGTAGCCAGATCAGCAGGGGAATAGGGGCGGGGCTTAGGGAACTGTTCCAAACCATATTATTACATAACGAATCATAACAAGGCTGCATATCTTTTTAATTGATGTATATTGCAAAGTTGCATGAAATTATGTTTACTTTTCAAAAAGCTCAAGTTGTGTTTGGGTGGAGTTCCCCTTTAAGGTTGTGTTTTGCTATACACTGTGCTATATTTTTGTGTAGCCCTAATCCTTTCATTCCCAAGCCCATAACTAAGCCCTTCAGTTGCCCAAATACTGACAGTCTGAACTCTTGGCTTTTGCAGACCTCGTTGCTCTCTGTTGAGCAGCCCTTGACAAATGGATCAGCGAGTAATGAGGTGCGCGTCTCCATTGTGGATGGGCCCCAACTCAATCACAAAAACTCAGGGACCTCCTCTTCAAGACGGCCCAATCACAACCGGCTAAAATTCTCCTGCAGCCCGCGTCGCCTGGCAATCATAAGCATTGTGTGTGGCTACTCCTGTGTGGGCATCAAAGCCTTACTCCTGGCTGTCAAGGTAGGTTCTCATGTTTCCTTTCCATGGAAAGGACTCTTCATTCTCTAAGCAGAGGAACATCATCAGAATAGTTTTGCGTTCATGCTTACCCCCCTGTAATTAGATGAATTAGCTTAACTAGAGATAATGAGCCCTGTATAAACAAACCCCTCCACCCTCAGTTGTGACTGTTTTGGCTTACAGATAAAAGGTCCATTATGCAGGGGGCTCGTGCACTGATAATCTTGCAAAAATCAGGACATTGGACACGGAGTAACTTCTGTTTCCCTGGTTGCCCAGTTTCTAAAGGCGCCATTGTGCTTCCCAGAGCATTCCAGGATACTAATCTGAAGGTCAAAAATGTCCAATGAAATGCTCAGTATTCCAGAATTAAACAGGTTCTGATTGGTAGAGCCATCATCTAGTGACCTGGACATTTGGTTGACTATTAAAAGTCCATACCTATGACTTGGCCACTGCTCTAGTCATTAGACCTGCTTGTGTGGCCAGCAGGCCATGTTCACTCTTACTTCTCTGGTAGCCATATTCTTTTTTATCTTCTCCCTACTCAAGAGGTCCATGGCCACCTTCAGTCCTTAGGCCAGGAATGAGTTAGGTTGCCCAGTTTCTGAAGGCGCCGTTGTGCTTCCCAGAGAGCATTCCAGGATACTAATCTGAAGGTTGCTTGTTTGTTGGCCAAACATGTCCAATGAAATTCTCAGTATTCCGGAATGAAACAGGTTCTGATTGGTAGATCCATCATCTAGTGATCTGGACATTTGGTTGACTATTAAGTCCAGACCTATGACTTTACTGGCAAATCTGGCCACTGCTCTAGTCATTAGACCTGCTTGTGTGGCCAGCAGGCCATGTTCACCTTCATCTTCTCCCTACTCAAGTGGTCCATGGCCACCTTCAGTCCTTAGGCAGGTCCTTAGGCCAGGCATGGGTTTGGAGTCTCAATTTTTGACCTATCATCTTATCCTCCATTTTCAGGCAGAACGTGAAGGAGACCAGCAGCAGAAAAGACATCTCTCTAGAAGATCTCGATGCCTTTCTGCCCTCAGCATCAGCCTATGTGTGGGAACCCTCATGCTTTTGCCTCTTCTGCTCATCTTGTTGTCCTATCTACTGGCCGTGGCTGAATGAACCACCGACGAGCCGCCTATTTATTAACTTCTTATCTATTTAAACTATGCTTGCGTGTATATAGAGATACGTGTATATCAGAAAGGGAACTATGAACTTCACAGAACCACACATTGCCGGCCTGCCCAATACGGTTTCAAAAATGTGGCAACTGAAGGCTCCTTGGGGGCACATTGGGAGAATGGCAGAATGTTGCAATTTGTAGCACTTGTCAATATTGCCAGTTTCTGGCTTTAAAGTATGTAATATGCTTTGTTGTATGTATAAGGTTTGGGGAAATGGTGACGTCACAATGGAGCAAGTGGCTGGGCTGCAGGCCTTCTACTCAACTCTACAAACTATGGGGGTGTTAACAAAAACTCGATTTTTTTCGGTTAGGGTTTTTTTGACTCAGAAAACCCAGATTTATTACTCAACAAAACCGCGGCAATTCAGAATCCGAAAACGCGCCATCTACAACCTGTCGAGATCATGTAGAAGTCAATGGGAGATGTCTCTTTTACAGCTGGAAGGTCTTTCTTTCTCTTGGGGTTTTTTTTATGTTTTTTTTTACGCGGTTTTCTGCAATTCATGGAAATTAGTTTGAAACCCCCCCCTCCCAGAAAAAAACGAGTTTTAGTCAATCCCCCCCATATGTGCATGTATATAACTTTAGAACTAGTGTATATAACTGTGTACAAATAATTTGTATTTTATATTTTTACATACATTCGGGAGTTTATATGGCTATATTTTTTAATGAAGGAAGGATGTAAATAAAAGGGTATCCCCTCCAGCTCCTGTAAAACTACAATTCCCAGCATCCTCTAGGAGCAGCTGATAGGGAGAATGTTGGATGATCTGATGTTATTTGGGGGATTTGTGTTTTGGTCATGTGCATTAGAAACAGGGTTGGGCTGGGCCGCCGGGACACCAGGAAAAATCCCAGTGGGCCCCGGCGGCCCCCAGACCCAACCCTTGCTGGCACTCCCCCTGCCCGACCGTTCCTCCCCTGATGTGTTACATTTACGCATGCTCGGTGGAGGACGTTGGTGGGGGCCCCTCGGGGGGGGGGGGAGTTAGGGGATGCGGCCGGCGGGGGCACCTGCAGGGCCCCTGGGGCGGGAGCTGCGTTGGGCCCTTCACCCCCCAGTCCGACCCTGGTTATAAACGCCTTGGGCTCAGCCCTGCCTTGATGTAATCAAAGCAGGGGCTATGTTCCAGGCCCAGACTGGCAATCTGTGGGTTCTGGCAAATGCCAGAGGGGCTGCTGTAAGATGCCATAGTCACTCACTATTTATTGGGCTCATAGGGGGGCTGTTTGGGCCTCTGTGTACTTGAAATGCCAGGCCAGGCCTGCCATGTTGCTTGCACTTGTAATAAGAAGTGCAAAATTTGCCTGGGTGCTAGTAACCCATAGCAACCAATCAGCAGCAAGCATTTACAAGCCTGCTGTTTGAAAGCATATATCTGATTGGTCGCTATGGGTTACTAGACCTGGAAGGAACTTCATTCCAATGCCCTTAAGGGTGTGTGTATTTATAACTGTGCGGGAGTACATGCATATATGTTTGCTGTGTGTGTGCTAGGCGTGTGTGTATGTGTGTGAGAGAGTGTGTGAGTCTGCTGGGCGTTTGTTCAGTAGTGTTTATTTGTATTGGGTAATTTCCCCCCCCCCCCGCGCAATATGGGAGATATATGCTTAGGGCTGAATCGTCTGATATGGAGGTAGAAACAATAGGAATTCTACCTCCTTCTGCCGATTCAGCCCTGAGCATGGATTTTGCTTGGGCGCCTTCACAAGGTTTCATATGATATAATCGGTGCGTGTATGGCCGGCTTAATGCTGCCTTTTTTTTTAAAAAAAAACACGATTTTTTTGTAGTTTTTTTTTTTACTAAATTTTTATTTTTTTTCTAAATGTACATTTCCATGGTTAAAACAAAAAAAATCACAGTCTGCACATAACCATACACCTACTCATGTCTGTCTGTAAAAAAAATATATGTATATACAGTATATGTGTGTATATTTTATTATTTTGATATAAAGCATATCTTTTTTGCTAAATTGTCATTGGTGCGTATCATTGGTGCCTGTCCAGTCCCCAGCAGTAAAACAGTACCTGTACTTGATCCCAACTAAGATATAATTACCCCTTATTGGGGCAGAACAGCCCTATTGGGTTTATTTAATGGTTAAATGATTCCCTTTTCTCTGTAATAATAAAACAGTACCTGTACTTGATCCCAACTAAGATATAATTACCCCTTATTGGGGCAGAACAGCCCTATTGGGTTTATTTCATGGTTAAATGATTCCCTTTTCTCTGTAATAATAAAACAGTACCTGTACTTGATCCCAACTAAGATATAATTACCCCTTATTGGGGCAGAACAGCCCTATTGGGTTTATTTAATGGATAAATGATTCCCTTTTCTCTGTAATAATAAAACAGTACCTGTACTTGATCCCAACTAAGATATAATTACCCCTTATTGGGGGCAGAACAGCCCTATTGGGTTTATTTAATGGTTAAATGATTCCCTTTTCTCTGTAATAATAAAACAGTACCTGTACTTGATCCCAACTAAGATATAATTACCCCTTATTGGGGCAGAACAGCCCTATTGGGTTTATTTCATGGTTAAATGATTCCCTTTTCTCTGTAATAATAAAACAGTACCTGTACTTGATCCCAACTAAGATATAATTACCCCTTATTGGGGCAGAACAGCCCTATTGGGTTTATTTCATGGTTAAATGATTCCCTTTTCTCTGTAATAATAAAACAGTACCTGTACTTGATCCCAACTAAGATATAATTACCCCTTATTGGGGGCAAAACAAGCCTATTGGGTTTATTCAATATTTAGATGATTTTTAGCAGACTTATGGAGATCCAGATTACAGAAAGATGTGCCTTTATATAAAGAGGATTCATACGCCCAGCTTGTACCATTAGCCATTTGTATGTGGGTGACATTTAGCAGCTTGCCGTGCCAGTGTTATTAGATAGTTGTGCCAAACACACCCACACTTCACACCTAGCTAATTTTCCTGACCCAGACAGATGCTGCTGCTGAAGCTTTTTATGAGTTGTTGTGCAATGGGTTTATCCTTCTCCGCGCCACTGTTTATGGCCTAGGATTGCCCCGAATATGGAAAGGGAAGCAGTTGCCTTGTTATGGTGCCTGGTTGGTGGGAGTCGCATCCTACAGTGCAAAGCAGAATGGTCGGTTGTTATATAAATAATAAGGATATAAATAATGTCCTATGTGTGTAGATCCATGTTTCTTGCATTGAAACACAGGAGGAAGAGTAGAGAAGAGCAGAGGAAGGGCACAGAGAGAATGGCATTTAATAGGTTTTCAGCATCACATGTTAATAGCTCCTTCATTAAAGAAACTAAAAAAAAAAATTAAACTGCTTTAAAGTAATTGGAATATAATGTACTGTTGCCCTGCACTGGTAAAAGTTGTGTGTTTGGTTCAGGAACCCTACAACAGAGCTGCTGTGTAGCCCCGGGGGCAGCCATTCAAGCTGGAAAAAGTTGAAAAGGTACAGGTTACATAGCAGATAACAGATAAGCTCTGTAGAATACAATGGGAATCTAGAGAGCTTATCTGTTATCTGCTTTGAAACCCAATGTTTACCAGTGCAGGGCAATAGTGCTTAATATATTTATGATTTTTGTACGCTTTCATGTTTTGGTGTTACTGTTCCTTTAACGAAGGAGCCATTAAGGACTAATATGGTGGTTAATATTTTAACACGGGTGTCCAAAAATCTATTGAGACAAAGCAACTCCCAACCAACTGCTCTTACTCCATCAGTCACCCGAGGGTAGAGTCCTGCAGCGGGTCAGTTACCCGAGGGTTACCTGCAAGAAAAGCAAGATGCAAGCTTATCAGATGCGGGTTGTGGGTCTTATCCATATTTCCTATATTATATTATATTACCTTTAGGTTTTTTTCTACCCCGCCCACTTCTGATGATGTCACTTTGCAGCAGTAGCAGCTCCTGTTTAATGGTGGTCAGTGGGTCGTGAATCAGGGTTGCGGATTAGGCAGTTGCGGGTCAGGTAGTGGGTCAAAGTGAGTAAAAATGCAGGTTGTGGGTCCGGCCTGGGTCTCAAATATTGGTTCCATGCAGGACTCTACCCCATGGGTCCCAATTAATGGTAATAGGTGACAGGACTCGACCCAAGTGAGATGTAGTCACATGGTGTTACTCATTCCCCTTCTCTACACTTTCAGTTCCCACTGGCTGAATAGAAGAGTTTGTAGTCTGAATATGGAGCAGGTAAAGGGGAACTCCACCCAAACACTGTTGCCTAATGAAAGATATATATAGATTTATAGGGTTTTTATCTACAGCTGCTTGTAGGCAGTCGCTATGTGCAACCGCCTGACATGATATCAGACTTACAATCAGGCAGAAACAGCGCTGCTACTGTATATAGGAAACAGAAAGTGAAATTAACTCTGTATATTTCCTATAAGGGACTCGGTACAATGAGGGATGTTCATGAGATGTTGGTGCCACCCAGGGGTGACTGAGCTTATAGCCCTACAAGTGAGTTTATACAGAGTGCAAAGGACTTATTTACCAAGTGCGGGGCAGGGGCAAGTGCAAATACTGTCATGTTTTTTGCCCAGTTTCGCCCCTGTCCTGCACTTTGCTGAACCCCTACAGGCCTCTGCACATCTACCTTATGGTTTGGCAGCCCTGTATTCATGAGGGGCGAGTGGGGGGAGGCAGACTGGTACCTTTCCCAATCCCTACCCTTCCTAACTTCATTAAGACAGTAAGAAGAAGGCTGAGGTGTATTTTTGATTATACCCCTTTTCACCCTACTATGGGGGTTGGCAGCAGAGCCAGCTGCCTAGGGCACAAGAGGGAGCTGAATTGGGAAGGGACTGGGTGAGTCAGTGGGAGCTGGGAAGGGGAGAAAGGGGCAGACTGGAGGTGGGATGTGGCCACATTAACTACCACTACAGGGCCGCCATCAGGGGGGCACAGGGGGGACAGTTGTCCCAGGCCCAGACGATCATTGCTTTAAAGGGGGCCCGGCCGTGATACAGTTTTTTGGCCCAGGCCCCCTTTAAAGAATTACGGGCCCCGTGCGTACGTGAAACATCAGTACACACGGGGCAC
Organism: Xenopus tropicalis; assembly: GCF_000004195.4. Lineage (NCBI taxonomy): Eukaryota > Metazoa > Chordata > Amphibia > Anura > Pipidae > Xenopus > Xenopus tropicalis. The sequence continues at coordinate 13,725,647 of NC_030685.2, read as the reverse complement.
AACTTTCTAAAATTGTGCAGATGCAGTGGGGAGCAGGATGCAGCTGGAGGAAGCCGCAGTAAGTCGCTGGGGGGGGGGAGCTTGAGGATGCTTTGGGGAGCAGCAAGAAGTAAGAGGATGCTGGGGGGGAGCTTAAAGATGCTTGGAGGGGGGAAGCTGGAGGATGCTTGGGGGGGAGCTGGAGGATGCTGGGAGGGGAGCTGAAGGATGCTGGGGGGAGCTGAAGGATGCTGGGGGGGGCTGGATGATGCTGGGGGGAGCTGGAGGATGCTGGGGGGAGCAGGAGGATGCTGGGGGGAGCTGAAGGATGCTGGGGGGGGCTGGATGATGCTGGGGGGAGCTGGAGGATGCTGGGGGGAGCTGGAGGATGCTGGGGGGGAGAAAATGTTGTTGTGAGGGGCCCTGTGTTTTCTCATGGCGGCCCTGTACCACTAAGAACCCTTCCGATTTTACTCTCAGCTCTACCCGACAATTCCTTTATCTGAGGTAATTTGGGGTCTTTTCAATAACAGGCTAAAAATGAATATGGGGGCACATAATAGAAAGTGGGGAGCAGGTCTGTGTGTGCAAGGGGGGGCTAAAATGTGTGTGAGACAACACGTCAGCCATTTTTAAAAATAAATTTACCAAATCTGGCCCTCCAAAATGATTCAATGCCCCTCAGCTTGCCAATGGGCCACACAGACTGCCGCCTATGATGTCATTTTGATTTATAGCAAAAAAGGGAAAGTTGCGCTCACCACTAAATTATAAACCATTAGGTGGGGGCAATGCACAAGTGAGAAATTGTGACAATTCAGGAGACTGAATAAAGGTGATAGGGGGCGGAGCCTAATCTAGTAACTCCCAATAAAATAGAGGGAGTAGACAGCTCTGCTATGGGAAGTATTGGCTCACTGTATGACAATAGTTAACACTTTCAAGAGCAGGGACCAACCTTCTGTCCCTTTCTTTGCAACTAGACTTCACATTACAGCCTCTTTAGAATCAATGAATTCCATTTTCCCAAACCCGCAATGACAGCATGCCCGCTACAATCATGGCGCCCGGAATTCCTTGGTGGATACGGTAGACACGCCCTTCAAGCGTTCGTTGACCAATAGGAGCAGGTCTGGGGCAGATGAAAGCGTTACCTGGTAACACGGGAGCTTGCATCACGTGTCCTAGCCTGACCCTCGCAAACCTGGAGTGGGCGGAGATAGAAGGACGCGTCACTTCCGGTTATTGCCGGACAGCGGTGGGATGGTGTTTGTCCGTACAGTTGCTGCTGATTCCGCACGGAGTGGGTTCCGGAGCTGCGGGGAGAGAGTGCGGGGATTGTGCGGGGATTGCGGCCGGGCAGCATGACGCGGGATGCCGAGGCGAGGGATGAGCTCCCGGACTGGGCCGGTGCCAAGGAATTCTACCAGAAATATGATCCCAAGGAGATCATCGGGAGGTACGGCCTGTCATTGGCTCATCTGCACTCTAGGGATCCCTACGTGACTGCTCAGCCGTCTCTCTCTCTCTCTGTCTGTAACGGGGGGGGGGGGGGGCGCGCTATGGCTTCTACCCACAATGCACTGTTATGTGTCACACTGGGTTCCCCCTGGTCTGAAACAGTAGAGCCCCCCCCCCCTATATTATGTAATATAACCGGCTCTTTATGTACTGATCCCCATAGGAATCATCTGCCCCCATCCCTACAGGAATCAGTGCCTTACCCCCCCCCCCATAGGGGCCCCTCCTATACCTTTCCCTTAGTGTCCATTACTGCCCCCATCCCTACAGGAATCAGCGCCTTACCCCCCCCCCATAGCGGCCCCTCCTATACCTTTCCCTTAGTGTCCATTACTGCCCCCATCCCTACAGGAATCAGCGCCTTACCCCCCCCCATAGGGGCCCCTCCTATACCTTTCCCTTTAGTCTCCATTACTGCCCCCATCCCTACAGGAATCAGCTCCTTACCCCCCCCCCCCCAGGGGCCCCTCCTATACCTTTCCCTTAGTCCCCATTACTGCCCCCATCCCTACAGGAATCAGTGCCTTACCCCCCCCCCCCTAGGGGCCCCTTCTATACCTTTCCCTTTAGTCTCCATTACTGCCCCCATCCCTACAGGAATCAGCTCCTTACCCCCCCCCATAGGGCCCCTCCTATACCTTTCCCTTTAGTCTCCATTACTGCCCCCATCCCTACAGGAATCAGCTCCTTACCCCCCCCCCCATAGGGGCCCCTCCTATACCTTTCCCTTTAGTCTCCATTACTGCCCCCATCCCTACAGGAATCAGTGCCTTACCCCCCCCCCCCCATAGGGGCCCCTCCTATACCTTTCCCTTAGTGTCCATTACTGCCCCCATCCCTACAGGAATCAGCTCCTTACCCCCCCCCCCCCCCCCATAGGGGCCCCTCCTATACCTTTCCCTTTAGTCTCCATTACTGCCCCCATCCCTACAGGAATCAGTGCCTTACCCCCCCCCCCCCCCCCCCCCATAGGGGCCCCTCCTATACCTTTCCCTTAGTGTCCATTACTGCCCCCATCCCTACAGGAATCAGCGCCTTACCCCCCCCCCCCCCCATAGGGGCCCCTCCTATACCTTTCCCTTAGTGTCCATTACTGCCCCCATCCCTACAGGAATCAGCTCCTTACCCCCCCATAGGGGCCCCTCCTATACCTTTCCCTTAGTGTCCATTACTGCCCCCATCCCTACAGGAATCAGCTCCTTACCCCCCCCCCCCCCATAGGGGCCCCTCCTATACCTTTCCCTTTAGTGTCCATTACTGCCCCCATCCCTACAGGAATCAGCTCCTTACCCCCCCCCCCCCATAGGGGCCCCTCCTATACCTTTCCCTTTAGTCTCCATTACTGCCCCCATCCCTACAGGAATCAGCTCCTTACCCCCCCCCCCCCCCCATAGCGGCCCCTCCTATACCTTTCCCTTAGTGTCCATTACTGCCCCCATCCCTACAGGAATCAGCTCCTTACCCCCCCCCCCATAGGGGCCCCTCCTATACCTTTCCCTTAGTGTCCATTACTGCCCCCATCCCTACAGGAATCAGCGCCTTACCCCCCCCCCCATAGCGGCCCCTCCTATACCTTTCCCTTAGTGTCCATTACTGCCCCCATCCCTACAGGAATCAGCGCCTTACCCCCCCCCCCCCCATAGGGGCCCCTCCTATACCTTTCCCTTTAGTGTCCATTACTGCCCCCATCCCTACAGGAATCAGCTCCTTACCCCCCCCCCCCATAGGGGCCCCTCCTATACCTTTCCCTTTAGTCTCCATTACTGCCCCCCTCCCTACAGGAATCAGCTCCTTACCCCCCCCCCCCCCCCATAGCGGCCCCTCCTATACCTTTCCCTTAGTGTCCATTACTGCCCCCATCCCTACAGGAATCAGCTCCTTACCCCCCCCCCCCCATAGGGGCCCCTCCTATACCTTTCCCTTAGTGTCCATTACTGCCCCCATCCCTACAGGAATCAGCGCCTTACCCCCCCCCATAGCGGCCCCTCCTATACCTTTCCCTTAGTGTCCATTACTGCCCCCATCCCTACAGGAATCAGCGCCTTACCCCCCCCCATAGGGGCCCCTCCTATACCTTTCCCTTTAGTCTCCATTACTGCCCCCATCCCTACAGGAATCATTGCCTTACCCCCCCCCCCCCCCATAGGGGCCCCTCCTATACCTTTCCCTTTAGTGTCCATTACTGCCCCCATCCCTACAGGAATTTGTTCCTTACCCCCCCTATAGGGGCCCCTCCTATACCTTTCCCTTTAGTCTCCATTACTGCCCCCATCCCTACATAGGGGCCTTTGTGTACCTTTAGAGCCCATTACTTACTCCATTCCATCAGGCATCAGTGCATACTGGAATTCATTCCGTGTTTCCCCCTTTAGAGTCTCTTTCTGCCCTTGCCCTTAGATACCCCCTCTGTATATTTTCCTTTCCAGTCATTACTCACAGTCACCTTCCCATGCCTTTCCCCTTAGTGTACATTGCTGGCACCATTTCCATACCTTTCCTTTCATAGACCATTACTGGCCCCATTCCTACAGGGGCCCCATCCTATACCTCCCCCCTCATAACCTTGGGGCTATTTTCCACTGGCAGAGAGAACCCTCTGTATACCATCAGGCTACTGTGCAAAGGTATATTAAGCGGTTGTTGTATATCTCTTATGAAATTTTTCCTTATTTCTAAAATACGAGTGCAGCCAGATGTGCAGGGGGGCAGCAGGGCTCTAGGGGCCACTTTACTTAGCAGATAACAGCTGCTTAGACTACAATAGGGGAATGTGCTGAAGGGGCAATATACACTTATGTACTCTTTGTTCATGAGCAAAACAAATGGGACTTGTGTTGACGCTCTGAGCTCTGTATCAACAATCCCCGACCTTCCCCTGGGCCAGTACCTGCTGGTTTAAGCTCGCTGTACACCCTGAGCTCTGCTTGTATGGCAGTTGCCTAAAAGTGAATTTTCGTTTGATTTGGGCAACTATGTGCTGAGCCAGTTGTGGGGCCCCGGACTAACGTTCAGATCATACCTATAAAGCCCCCAGTCCAGTGGTTTCTCAGACATGCCCCACACACCAGCCAATAAGCTGCCGGCTTTACAGTGAGTTTCCCCTCCCCTCTGACATTCTTTAGGTTCCTCTCTTTGGCTGCCCCGGCGGCGCTCAGTCATTCTGCCAAACATAGCCGAGCAGCCCAGCACCCAATCCATTTATAGTTATCTAACCTTGGTTATTAGCTCCTTGCTAAATTTTCTTCAAAATGGGGGTCACTGACCCCGGCAGCCAAAAACTATTGCTTGAAAAGGCTACAGTTTTATTGTTATTGTTACTTTTTTTTAAATGTGTTTGTCTATTCAGTCCCTCTCCTATTCATTTACCATTCTCTCATTCAAACCACTCCCTGGTCACTAAGGTAATTTGGACCCTAGCAACCAAATAGCTGCTGAAACTCCAAACTGCAGAGCTGCCGAACAAAAAATGAAATAACTAAAAAAAAAAAAACACAAATAATGAAAATGAAGACAAATTGCAGATTTTCTCAGAATATTACGCTCTATACTCATACTAATAGTTAACACAAAGGCGAACAACTCCTTTATTCCTCTCATTCCAATAGTTGCTTTGAATCTTGTCCCAAGCAAATACCCCCACACAAAGCTGTGACTGCTCTCACTTGGCACCCATAGGTGCTCATGATCTTCTCCTTACCACCCTGGGTGGTCGCCATAGCACCCTGTTACATGTCCTCTTTTATATAAATGTTTGTCGGAAAGGGACAGGTATCCAGTACGTAGGCCCGTGAGCAAAACGACTGAAGCACCCAGTACAGGACTTTACCCAGCAAGCATGGGGCTTCCTCATTGGCCAGACCGTATGCATGCTTAATTACAGTATTTTCTGACCTAAAGGATCATGGTACAGTATAATACAGTAAGGGAAAGCTGAAGGATAGTGCTTTTGGTCTCCTCCCATAACGTTTGCCATCTCCTCTCTTACCCTCATTTAAGCTGGTTTTTTTGTTCCAGGGGGGTTTCGAGCACGGTGCGTCGATGTATTCACCGAGAGACAGGCCGGCAGTATGCAGTGAAGATTATTGAGGTAACCCCGGAGAGACTGAGTCCTGAGCAGCTCAAGGAGGTGCGCCTCTCTACTGCCAAAGAGATGGAGATTCTCCACCATGTCTCTAACCACCCGTCTATCAGTAAGCACCCTTCCGTCTCCTCCAATCACTGAGCTCAGCCAATGTTCGTCCCTAAGCACTTCCTGTCATGCTCTCTTGCAGTCTCGCTGATCGACTCCTACGAATCCTCCACATTTATATTCCTGGTGTTTGACTTGTAAGTATGACCCTTGCTTCGGGCTGAATTTGGGGAGCAGTTGCCTGGTCCGAGGGTTGGTGTATGAAAGAATATATAGGGACAGAGTGAATGGAGATTGCCCCCTGGTTTCTACACGGTACCAGCAAGCTGTTTATTTAGGTATAGCCCTTTAAATTCAGCACATGCTCCACCGGCTGACAACTGTCTCTCCGTGGCCGGAATGATCCGTCAGGCTGTAGTGCCTGCATGGATTATCCGGATTATTTCCAGTGCCGTTAACACCAGGTTCTATCATTTCCTCTTGATATAATCCCAGTACACGCGGAATGCAGACTCATGGAAATGTGATGGAGAGAGGGATGTGTTTGCGGTGTGCTCCTACCCGTGCCAGGGTGCCTGGGGATGTGCCCTTGTCAGATGTGCCCCATTTGATGTGCCCTTGTAGATGTGCCCTGTAATGTTATGTTTTTTTCAGGATGAAAAGGGGGGAACTATTTGATTACCTGACGGAGAAAGTGACGCTCAGTGAGAAAGAGACTAGGTAACTGGCACTGGACTCTCCCTGCCTTTGCTGCTTCTTTCTTTTACTGTCTCTTTCCACTCACCCATGTTCCCAATATCGACAGCACCCCGTGTGTGCAGCAACCCCTGTGGCCCCTAATATTCTTTCATTTGGTGACCCCAGCGATGCTTACTTTTCCTCCACCTGCCCTAAATTCTCCAACCTCTGCTTGGTTGTGTCTTATCTTTATTATTTACTCCATGGACCACCATCAGAGGGGGAAAAAAATGACAGAAATTAGCAATGCCCAGCATGCTCCTGTTTGCCCTTTGGAGCTGGAGGGGTACAGGCTGGGCATATACTAAAATATTTTACAGTATATCTTTGTATTCTCTTTGTGGCGGGGGGCAGTCAGCTCCGTGGAGTTGGTACATAAATCCTTCAACGCTGACTTCTCAGTTTATGGCACCACAAATTCTGACCCAGGTACCCAAAATTACTTCCATCTCCACAAATCCGACTCCACAGCCCTTGAGTCCGTGCATAAATCCTTCAACTCCTCAGTTGAACCGACTCCAACTCCAGGGAACCAAAATTGCTTCCGACTCCACAGCCCTGGGGCAGTTGCTTCTTTCGCTGCCCTTTCTCTACTTGCCACCTTCTTGCCTGCCTAACAATGTTGCCTTTAATACCAGAGCTGCAGTTTAATGGGCAGTGCCCTCTCCTTACCTGCTCTGTTCCTTTCCTGGCTTGCAGGTGTATCATGAGGTCTCTCCTGGAAGCAGTCACTTACCTGCACTCCAACAACATAGTGCACAGGGATCTCAAGCCCGAGAACATTCTCATGGACGACTGCCTGAATATCAAACTCTCCGACTTTGGCTTTAGCTGCATCCTAAAGCCTACTGAGAAGCTCCGAGGTGACTCTCGTGCCAGTCTCCGTTCCTTTCTAGCAGTCTCACCAACCTCCCCTTAATGGGCTGCTGTCACTTTATTTATTCATGCTTGTCTAACCCCCTGCCTTTCTCTCTCCTTCATCCCTTAGAGCTTTGTGGGACACCTGGGTATTTGGCTCCGGAGATTTTAAAATGTTCAATGGATGAGACCCACCCAGGATACGGCAGAGAAGTCGATCTGTGAGTTGGGTGCTGAGCAGACAGTGGGGGTATGTAGGTGGGCTAGCGGAATGGTCTGTCTTTCTTCGTCTATATACATGTTTCTCCGGGGGTGCTAGTTAACTCTATGAGTGCTGTGTTCCTACCTCACCCTGATGTCTCTGTTCCACAGCTGGGCATGTGGAGTGATTATGTTCACCCTGCTGGCTGGATCGCCCCCTTTCTGGCACCGGAAACAGATGCTGATGCTCCGCATGATTATGGACGGTAGATTCCAGTTTGGTTCTCCGGAATGGGACGACCGATCTTCCACAGTTAAAGATCTGGTAAAACCAAGGCTTCCATTGGATTCCTTTTTTTTGTACTCCCCTTCAAGGAACAGGTCGGTGTGAAAATGAAACTGGATAAAACAGACAGACTGCGCAAAATAAAATTTATTGGTAATATAGTTAGGCAAAAATGTCATCTATAAAGGCTGGAGTGAGCAGATGTCTAACATAATAGCCAGAACACTACTACCTTTCAGCTCTCTAGCCTCTTAGTTAGTCAGTAACTTTAGGGGGTGGCCATATGGGACATAACGGTTTAGTTAGTCTGTGAGTTCACAGGTCAGATTCAAAGGCAAACTAACTGAACAGTTATGTCCCATATGCCCCCCCCCCCAGTTAACTGATTGGTTACTGACTGCTAACAGCTTAAGGTCCCCATACACGGGCCGATTGTAGCTGCCGATATCGGTCCCTTAGACCGTTTCGGCAGCTTATCAGCCCATGTAGGGGCAGGAACGACAGGCCTGCCCAACCGATATCTGGCCCTAGGGCCAAACGATTGAATTAGCCTACATTTGCCCAATATCGCCCACCCGTAGGTGTAGGTGTATGGCCACCTTTAGAGAGCTGAAAGCAGGAAGTAGTGTTCTGGCTATTATGTTAGACATCCATTCCCTCCAGCCTTTATAGATTACATTTTTGGCTAACTAGATTTATTTTGCACAGTCTATTTAACTGTTTTTACACTGAATTGTTCCCTTATATTCCGGCCTTCTTTCTTGAATCCCTCATTCTTTCTTTATTCCTATATTTGCCTTGTTTTATCATAGTCTGTAGCTTTTTGTGTCTGCTCTCTTACCCATTTATCCTGCCTTGCAGATCTGTCGTTTATTGGAGGTCTGTCCCGAGAAGCGCCTCACAGCCGAGCAGGCTCTCCAGCACCCTTTCTTCCAGAGCCACCAGAGAGACCAGGATACTCCGGTGAAACCATCTTATCGCTTCCGGGTTCGTATCCAGATCTTTAGCTGCACACAGTGGAATGTAGGCTCCAACTGGCGTCTTTTAAAGGAGTTGTTCACCTTTTAAATTAACTTTTAGTACGATGTAGACTGTGACATTCTAAGACAATTTGCAGTTGGTCTTCATTTGTTTATATTTTGTGTTTTTTCGGTTAAGATTTTGTTTAAACAGCGCTCCAGTTTGGAATTTCAGCAACTATCTGGTTGCTAGGGTTTTGTTTACCTTAGCAACCAGGCAGTGGTTTCAATGAGAGACTGGAATATGAATAGGAAAGGGCCTGAACAGAAAGATATAATAATAAAAATTAACAATAATAATAATAATAAAATTGTGTGCACAAAGCAATAGTTTCTGGCTGTTGGGGGTCAGAGAAAGATAAAAAGGCGTAGAAGTGGAAGGCAAGTAATTTAAAAACTATAATGAAGACCAATTGCAAATTCGCTAAGAATAGGACATTCTATAACATACTAAAAGTCAATGTAATGGTAAACCACCCCTTTAACCATTACAAAGCTCAGAATACAATAACGGTTTGCTTTCCCTTTAAAAGGAGCAGCATTGTGTATCCTTTTCTCCTTTGTCCCAGCTTGACTTTTCCTGTTTCTCGTGTAGATCGCAGCGTGGGCGGCGCTGGCGTGTGTCCGTATCCTGGTACGGTGGCGGCGGGCCCGTCCTGTAACAACTCAGCTGCTGATGAGGGACCCGTACGGAATTAAAGGCGTTCGGAGACTGATCGACGCCTGCGCTTTCCGCATTTATGGGCACTGGGTGAAGAAGGGGGAAAGACAGAACCGGGCAGCTTTGTTTCAGAACCAGCCCAAAGCCCTGTTATTGGCTATGGGGGATGATGATGATCGGGACTTAGAGATGTGAGCAGAGTACCCAGCTGATATGGACACGCACAAAGAAGCGGGATGGGGAGTGAATAGTCCGTACAACCCTGAGGAGCCAATCATTATAACTGGAACAAATAGTAGAGAGACAACGGTTCTGAATTGCATCAAATGACCTCATAAACGGCATGGGAACAAATCAATCCAAGATCTGCTCACTCACTGTATGATATTCCCTAGAGATCACTAGCAGAACAAGGGAACCAATGATAATCCCTAGAGATCACTAGCAGAACAAGGGAACCAATGGTAATCCCTAGAGATCACTAGCAGAACAAGGGAACTGATGATAATCCCTAGAGATCACTAGCAGAACAAGGGAACCAATGGTAATCCCTAGAGATCACTAGCAGAACAAGGGAACCGATGATAATCCCTAGAGATGTCTATCAGAACAAGTGAACCAATGGTAATCCCTAGAGATCACTACCAGAACAAGGGAACCAATGGTAATCCCTAGAGATCTCTAGCAGAACAAGGGAACCAATGGTAATCCCTAGAGATCTCTAGCAGAACAAGGGAACCAATGGTAATCCCTAGAGATCACTATCAGAACAAGGGAACCAATGGTAATCCCTAGAGATCACTACCAGAACAAGGGAACCAATGGTAATCCCTAGAGATCTCTAGCAGAACAAGGGAACCAATGGTAATCCCTAGAGATCACTATCAGAACAAGGGAACCAATGGTAATCCCTAGAGATCACTACCAGAACAAGGGAACCAATGGTAATCCCTAGAGATCTCTAGCAGAACAAGGGAACCAATGGTAATCCCTAGAGATCTCTAGCAGAACAAGGGAACCAATGGTAATCCCTAGAGATCACTAGCAGAACAAGGGAACCAATGGTAATCCCTAGAGATCACTATCAGAACAAGGGAACCAATGGTAATCCCTAGAGATCACTACCAGAACAAGGGAACCAATGGTAATCCCTAGAGATCTCTAGCAGAACAAGGGAACCAATGGTAATCCCTAGAGATCACTAGCAGAACAAGGGAACCAATGGTAATCCCTAGAGATCACTAGCAGAACAAGGGAACCAATGGTAATCCCTAGAGATCACTAGCAGAACAAGGGAACCAATGGTAATCCCTAGAGATCACTTGCAGAACAAGGGAACCAATGATAATCCCTAGAGATCAACATCAGAACAAGGGAACCAATGATAATCCCTAGAGATCAATATCAGAACAAGGGAACCAATGATAATCCCAAGAGATCACTAGCAGAACAAGGGAACCAATGATAATCCCTAGAGATCACTAGCAGAACAAGGGAACCAATGGTAATCCCTAAAGATCCCTAGGGAACCGATGATGATCCCTAGAGATCACTAGCAGAACCAAATGTAGGGCCCATTCACCATGAATCCAAACCACTGAGACCATTGTTTCAAGAACCAAGGAAAGGGGACTCTTATGATACAAAATGGTTACGAGGAGGGCGGGGGGGGGTAAGAACTGTGTACAGAACAGAAGAGAACATGGGAACAAATACAGACCCCTAAACTGGTCTTTTTATATTTAATATTTTAAAATTATTGCAGAGATGTCTTTTATTTGTAAATAAAGGTGCTTTTTTCCTGGTGTGGTGAAGAGAGTAAAACTAAAGCACAATTTGTACGGTGTCTGTGTTGGGACATTCCTATACCTTGTGAGAGTTTAGATTATTTAGTGGCCCAAGGAAGCTAGGAACCCCTCTGCACCCCTATTTGGTACAAGCAGAGCTTAGCATGTATCCCAATGAATGCACTGGATTTCTGTCCATCAAGATGATTTATTAACCCTTATTTCCCCTTTATGGAGACCCTTTTGTTCCGTTGCCCAGGAGATTTGGCTCTGGCATCCTGCGGCTCCCCCAGCCTCTCCTGCATCAGCTCTTCATTCAGTCTCAGCTTCCTATCCACCTCACTGCGCAGCCGTTCCACCTCCTTACCCAGGCTCTGTTCTATGTAGTGACGTAGTGGGGCTGAGGATAAATGTGCAGATATTATATAGCCATTGCCTGTACTTTCCAGCCTGGCCCCTTCCCACACCATCATACTTACAGCTATATCATTTATTGTCAGCTTATTCATAAAGGCGTAGTTCACCTTTACATTAACTTGTAGTATGTTATAGAACGGCTAATTCTAAGCAACTTTTCAATTGTTCTTCATTATTTATTTTTTTATAGTTTTTGAATTATTTGCCGCCTTCTTCCAACTCTTTGCAGCTTTCAAATGGGGGTCACTGACCCCGGCAGCCAAAAAACCATTGCTCTGTGAGGCTCCAGTTTTATTGGTAATTGTTACTTTTTATTACTTATTTTTCTATTCAGTCCCTCCCCTATTTATATTCCTGTCTCTCATTCTAACCACTCTCTGGTTGCTAAGGTAACGTGGACCCTAGCAACCAGACAGCTGCTAAAACTCCAAACTGGAGAGCTGCTGAACAAACACTGAAATAATTAAAAAAAAACTACCAATAATAACAAATGAAGACCAACTGCAAACTGTCCTTGAATATTACTCTCTACAGCATACTAAGAGTTAACTCAAAGGTGAACAACCCCTTTAAAGTGGCCATACATGTCCTGAACAAGACTGGATTTAGCACTCAAAGGGTTAGTTCACCTTTGACTTTTTGAACTTTTTTAGTATAATGTAGAGAATGATTTTCTGTGACAACTTGCAATTGGTCTTAATTTTTTATTTGTTGTGGGTTTTTGAACAATTTAGCTTTTGTACAGCAGCTCTCTAGTCTGGAATATCAGCGGCTACCTGGTTACTGTCCAATTTACCTTAGCAACCAGGCTGTGGCTTGAATGAGATTGGAATATATATTCTAGGGGGGCTGAATAGAAAGATAAGCCATAAAAAGGAACAATAACAATAAAATTGTAGCCTCACAGAGCAATAGATTTTTGGCTGAGAGCAGGAAAGAAGCAGAAGTCGTCGTCAAATAATTCGGAAACTTTAAAAAAAAAAAAAAAAAAAAGGAAGACCAGTTGAAAAGTTGCTAAGTGTTTGCCGTTTATAGCCAATTAAAAGTTAACTCACAAGCCCTTTAAAGCTTCTGTTTCTGACCTCTAATATCCGTTTATGTCCATTTTCATGTGTTACTGGCACTTACTCTCACTGTCTGCTCCGGGCTGTTTCCCTTCCTCCAAATCCAACTCCTTGCTCCCTTCATCAGGTTGCGTAGAGCCTGCAGAAATATGAGTGTCAGTTCTAACGGCCCCTAAAGCCCAAACATCGATCTTGCCCCCATATGATCTCCTTGAGGTGGGGGATATTGGACTGATATCCTAGGGAAAATGGTCAGATTGGCTTGTCGATATGGCCCTCGCCCCAATGGCCTTTATCCTCATCACTGTAATCTGTTTGGCCCTAGGATATCAGTCAGATATTGGTCGGGTAAGCCCATTCTAGAGCCCCATACACGGACAGATAAGCTGCTGAATCGACCCATGTATGGCCACCTATAGAGACCTACCTTATTACCTATCACCTCTGCTTACACTCACCGTTCACTGCTACACTGCATTCTCCCTTTTCTTCTAAGGCCGTCGCCTCGCTGCTAATGTCAGGCCTTGGAGACTCTGCAAGAAAGAAGGAAGGAACCACGTTCTCAAGTTTTCTCTACCATAAATCCAGTGATCCAAAATGGGCCAGATACCGAACACTGATATTCAGCTAATTCTCTCTTCTAACAACCTCAGTAAATCTGGCCTTTCAAGGATAAGTAATGGAGTCTGATATTCTCCAGGTTGGACAAAACATTAGAAACCTCAGATAACTTCTTGTTCTTTTGCTTAAAAAGTTAAAAAAAAAATCAGTTCAGCCCTCTGTCTTTCTCCTGACCGTTCCTGTTCAGAAAGTGACCAGTAGGCGGCACTGTTGTTACAGAATTCATTCCTATTAACAGTACCTAGCAATGGCAAGGTTTCTAATGAAACACCTTATTGCCCCATGTAATCAATCCACCCCCTAATGTACCCTGGCACCACCTGCTGCCCACAGAGCACTTACCTTGCTCTCTATCTGATGCCACTTCTGCCTCTGCCATTCCTTCATATAAGATGGAGAGATCCAGATGCACCTACAGAAGGGGGAGAGCAGATCAAGCCTTGGCACAACCATCCTGTATGCACACACTGACTGCTATATTAAAGGGGTGGTTCCCCTATCAGCTACCTTTTAGTATGTTATGGAATGACCTATTCTATGCAACTTTTCAATTGGTCTCCATTATTTAGTTGTTATAGTTTTTTAATTATTTGCCTTCTTCCAATTCTTTGCAGTTTTTAAATGGGGGTCACTGACCCCGGCAGCCAAAAACTATAGCCCTGCGAGGCTCCAGTTTTATTGTTATTGTTACTTTTTGTAACTTTCTTTTCTATTCTCCTATTCATATACCAGCCTCTCATCCAAACAACTCCCTGGTTGCTAAGGTAACTTTGATCCTAGCAACCAAATAACTGCTGACACTCCAAACTGGAGAGCTGCTGAACTGAAAATGAAATAACTAAAAAACTAAAAACAATAAAAAAATTAAGACCAATTGCAACTTGTCTCAGAATATTACTCTCTACATCATACTAAAAGCTCTATAAAGGTGGGAATGAGTACCTGGGGTGTAAAGACGTATTTATAGAGTTTGAAGTGGCGGAAGTAAGTGTTCATCATGTAACTGGATATCTGGAGAATCTGCTGCTGTGTGAAGAGTTCCAGGCTGAATGGAGGCCGCTGGGAAAATAATGGCAGAGAGGGATATAAGGGCTGCTAATTATTAGCACTGGCTAAAATGGTGACACCCATGGGTGCTATGTGGAGGTTGGCACACACTCACATGGACAGAGTGGCACAGAAGTAATTCCTTGAAGTATTGGTAACATGCGTCGATGTTACTCAAAGGGGTATCTGTAATGGAAACGAGAGGGTTAAGTGATGCACAAATAGGCGAGGAGAAAATGTAGGTATAATAAGGGTATAACAGCACCCAAAGGTGGGCACCTAACAAAGGAAAAATAACAAAGAATGTCAAGGTGCTGTTCAGCCTACCAGTACAGGCGGCGTGGGTTTCCTTTACAATGGAGAAGAGACAGGAGGTCTGCTCTCTGTTAAACCCACAGTCCTGGCAGAACCTCACAGTATAATAGTACAGGTCCAGTATCACTGAGGCCCGGGGGTCGGATGCATCACAGTCCAGATGCAGTATATGGGAGAGAGCCCTGCGCATAGGAATACAATTGCCATTAGATGCAGGGATAGAGCTCAGTTGACCAATCAGAAGCAGGCAAAGTATCCCATGGGAATGTACCACACAAACCACAAGGTGCTTTTCTCATAAAACTGTGTGCAAACAAGGGTTAATATGTGCATTTGCCACAGGCAGTATTGTATTTAGAAAAGAGTACTGGTGAGGCTCAGTAGGGCAAAGAGAGAGAAGCAGCTGTGCTTAGTGCTGGCTCAGGCAAAGGGAAATCTACAATCATTTACCTGTGAATGTCATCGGCACCCTTTGCTTTCTCCAAGGTCTCTACATCGTGCAGCGAGAGATCCCTCCTGTAGCAAAAAGGGAGGAAGAAACCATGGTCTTGGGGGGGTTTGTGCTATTACCTGGTAAGGTGCTAAGGCTGTAAGGAGTGTGAGGGTGCGGGTGTGTGAGGGTGTGTCAGGGTGCGGGTGTGTGAGGGTGCGGTGTGTGAGGGTGCGGGTGTGTCAGGGTGCGGGTGTGTGAGGGTGCGGGTGTGTCAGGGTGCGGGTGTGTCAGGGTGTGTCAGGGGTGCGGGTGTGTGAGGGTGCGGGTGTGTGAGGGTGTGTCAGGGTGCGGGTGGTGAGGGTGCGGGTGTGTGAGGGTGTGTCAGGGTGCGGGTGTGTGAGGGTGCGGTGTGTGAGGGTGCGGGTGTGTCAGGGTGCGGTGTGTGAGGGTGGGGGTGTGTGAGGGTGGGGTGTGTGAGGGTGCGGGTGTGTCAGGGTGCGGGTGTGTGAGGGTGCGGTGTGTCAGGGTGCGGGTGTTGTGGGGTGCGGGTGTGTCAGGTGCGGGTGTGTCAGGGTGCGGTGTCAGGGAGCGGGTGTGTGAGGGTGTGTGAGGGTGGGGTGTGTGAGGGTGCGGGTGTGTCAGGGTGCGGGTGTGTGAGGGTGCGGGTGTGTCAGGGTGCGGGTGTGTGAGGGTGCGGTGTGTCAGGGTGCGGGTGTGTGAGGGTGCGGGTGTGTCAGGGTGCGGGTGTGTCAGGGTGCGGTGTCAGGGTGCGGGTGTGTGAGGGTGCGGTGTGTCAGGGAGCGGTTGTGTGAGGGTGGGGGTGTGTGAGGGTGCGGGTGTGTGAGGGTGGGGGTGTGTGAGGGTGGGGTGTGTGAGGGTGGGGGTGTGGGTGTGTGAGGGTGCGGGTGTGTCAGGGTGAGGGTGAGGGTGCGGTGTGTCAGGGAGCGGGTGTGTGAGGGTGCGGTGTCAGGGAGCGGGGTGTGTGAGGGTGCGGGTGTGGAGGGTGTGTGAGGGTGGGGGTGTGTGAGGGTGCGGGTGTGTGAGGGTCGGTGTGTTGTGGGTGTGTGAGGGTGCGGGTGGTGTGAGGGTGTGTGAGGGTGTGTGAGGGTGGGGTGTGTGAGGGTGGGGGTGTGAGGGTGGGGGTGTGTGAGGGTGTGTGAGGGTGGGTGTGTGAGGGTGCGGGTAGGGTGGAGGGTGGGTGGGTGTGATGGGGTGCGGGTGTGTCAGGGTGAGGGTGAGGGTGCGGTGTGTCAGGGAGCGGTGTGTGTGAGGGTGCGGTGTGTCAGGGTGCGGGTGTGTCAGGGTGCGGTGTCAGGGAGCGGTGTGTGTGAGGGTGCGGGTGTGTGAGGGTGTGGGTTGTGTGAGGGTGTGTGAGGGTGGGGTGTGTGAGGGTGCGGGTGTGTGAGGGTGGGGGTGTGTGAGGGTGGGTGTGTGAGGGTGCGGGTGTGTGAGGGTGCGGGTGTGTCGGGTGCGGTGTCAGGGAGCGGGTGTGTGAGGGTGTGTGAGGGTGCGGGTGTGTGAGGGTGCGGTGTGTGAGGGTGGGGGTGTGTGAGGGTGGGGGTGTGTGAGGGTGGGGGTGTGTGAGGGTGCGGGTGTGTGTGAGGTGCGGGTGTGGTGAGGGTGCGGGTGTGTGAGGGTGCGGGTGTGTGAGGGTACGGGTGTGTGAGGGTGGGGGTGTGTGAGGGTGCGGGTGTGTGAGGGGTGGGGGTGTGTGAGGGGTGCGGGTGTGTGAGGGTGCGGGTGTGTGAGGGTGCGGGTGTGTGAGGGTGCGGGTGTGTGAGGGTGTGTGAGGGTGCGGGTGTGTGAGGGTGCGGGTGTGTGAGGGTGCGGGTGTGTGAGGGTGCGGGTGTGTGAGGGTGTGTGAGGGTGCGGGTGTGTGAGGGTGCGGGTGTAGTGAGGGTGGGGGTGTGTGAGGGTGCGGGTGTGTGAGGGTGGGGGTGTGTGAGGGTGCGTGAGGGTGGGGGTGTGTGAGGGTGCGGGTGTGTGAGGGTGGGGGTGTGTGAGGGTGGGGGTGTGTGAGGGTGCGGGTGTGTGAGGGTGGGGGTGTGTGTGGGTGTGTGAGGGTGGGGTGTGTGAGGGTGCGGGTGTGTGAGGGTGGGGGTGTGTGAGGGTGCGGGTGTGTGAGGGTGTGTGAGGGTGTGTCAGGGTGCGGGATTGTAAAGGTCCCCATACACAGGCTGATTGTAGCTGACGATATCGGTCCCTTAGACAATTCAGCAGCTTATCAGCCTGTGTAGGGACACAAACTCCTGGCCTGCCCGACCGATATCTGGCCTGAAATTGGGCAGATATCGATCGGGCAGGTTAGAAAATTTAGTTGGATCGGGGACGGCATCGGCTCGTTGATGCGGTCCCTGAAACGACTGTGCCTATTACCGGTGCTCTAATTCGATTCTTTGTCCTCAGGGCCAAACGACCGAATTAGCCTAAATTCACCCGATATCCCCCACCCGTAGGTGGGGATATCGGGAGAAGGTCCGCTCGCCAAACGTGTATAACCACCTTAAGGGTGCAGGTGTGTAAGGGTGTGGGTGTGTAAGGGTGCAGGTGTGTAAGGGTGTGGGTGTGTAAGGGTGTGGGTGTGTAAGGGTGTGGGTGTGTAAGGGTGCAGGTGTGTAAGGGTGTGGGTGTGTAAGGGTGTGGGTGTGTAAGGGTGTGGGTGCTATCAGTAAGGAGGTGTATGGCTGAGAAGGGTGTAAGGGCAGGGAGGGGGTGTGAGGATGAAGCTGATTAAAGGGATACTGTAATGATTTTTATTGGGTACTTTTTCATTTCTAAATAAAACTGTTACATCAAATAATTCCCTCTAAACTTTTATTCTGGAACCAACAAATGTATTTGTAGCTGTAATATTGGTGTGTAGGCGCCATCTCAGTGCATTGTGCCTGAGTCTGAGCTTTCAGCCAGCGCTACACATTAGAACTGCTTTCAGCTAACCTATTGTTTCTCCTACTCCCATGTAACTGGAGGAGTCCCAAGCCGGACTTGGATTTCTTACTATTGAGTGCTATTCTGATACCTACTGGGAGCTGCTATCTTGCTCCCTTCCCATTGTTCTGCTGATCAGCTGCTGGGGGTGAGGGGGGGGGATATCACTCCAACTTGCAGCGCAGCAGTAAAGTGAGACTGAAGTTTATCAGAGCACAGGTCACATGGCTGTGGCACCCTGGGAAATGAAGAATATGGCTAGCCCCATGGGAAAAACAGATTACAATGCAGGATTCTGCCGGAGAAGCTCTATTAATTGATGGGGTTTTGGTCCCATTTTCCCCATAGCAGTATTGCTTTAAGGAGGAGGAAGAGGAGTAAGTGGGGGGGGGGGGGGGGGGGGGGGTGACTTTTACCAGAGGCAGATTTGTGGTTTTCTTCTTTTTATCTGAAATGACAAACAAAGGAAGCAGTCATAATTATATATATTATTATATATTACATTATATTTCTGTGTGTGTAAGTATATGTCATGCGTACTCAATCTAATTGAATGAGCTGTAAGCAAAGAGCTGATTGGTCTGACAGACTTACCGACAGTAGCACCTCGGTTCCGGGTCTCCGGTATCCGATCTCCCCGGACATTATTTTAACCTTTTCACTCTCCGCAGCGTCCCATCTCCAAGACGACCGGCCGCTGACCAATGGCCTTCCCTTTCGCCATAGACTCCACCCCTTCAAGAACTGGCAAATATCTTTAGGTACTACAGTCGGGCTCACGGATCACTGAGCCAATGAAAGAAGCGCTTTATGTGATTAGCAGCTCTCCGCGCCCATAGGATTTCCGCAGACTATTGGGGGGCGGGACCTGTCATTTGGCTTTCCTGTAGTGACGAAAGTCTTGACTGCGCGATTTGCGCATGTGTGAAGGGAGGTTGGTCACATCCGGGATTTCTGGGAGGAAGATGGCGGCGAGGGTAAGATGGGAGCAAATATAGGAATTGATAGAATGAAATAGGCAGGGGAATTAGTAGCTAATGCAGAATGGGAGTGAGGGGGGCAGAGAGACAGAGTCATAACTGAGGTAGCAGGGAGTCTGCTGAGCCCGGGCTGTGAGGGAGGCGCTATATAGGCTGATACTAGGGGCGGCAGCAGGGAAGGTAGGCTCTCTGTGGGACACTCACTCGCCTGTCCGTCTTATAGTCACAGAGATAAAATAAGGGGCATATTATAATGTGGAATAATCTAGTGAATATATATATACATCATCTCCCTGCAGCCCTCCGGCTGTTCATCTCCCTGCAGCCCTCCGGCTGTTCAACTCCCTGCAGCCCTCCGGCTGTTCAACTCCCTGCAGCCCTCCGGCTGTTCAACTCCCTGCAGCCCTCCGGCTGTTCAACTCCCTGCAGCCCTCCGGCTGTTCAACTCCCTGCAGCCCTCCGGCTGTTCAACTCCCTGCAGCCCTCCGGCTGTTCAACTCCCTGCAGCCCTCCGGCTGTTCAACTCCCTGCAGCCCTCCGGCTGTTCAACTCCCTGCAGCCCTCCGGCTGTTCAACTCCCTGCAGCCCTCCGGCTGTTCAACTCCCTGCAGCCCCCCGGCTGTTCAACTCCCTGCAGCCCTCCGGCTGTTCAACTCCCTGCAGCCCTCCGGCTGTTCAACTCCCTGCAGCCCTCCGGCTGTTCAACTCCCTGCAGCCCTCCGGCAGCTGCACATTGAGATGTAGTGTGAGAGGGAGGCAGAGGTATACATGGGCATATTGAGACATGCAGGGGAATACATGGGCAGGGGGGCAGATATAGATATGGAGAGATGCAGGGGAATACATGGGCAGGGGGGCAGATATAGATATGGAGAGATGCAGGGGAATATATGGGCAGGGGGGCAGATATGGAGAGATGCAGGGGAATACATGGGCAGGGGGGCAGATATAGATATGGAGAGATGCAGGGGAATACATGGGCAGGGGGGCTGCAGGGGAATACATGGGCAAGGGGGGCAGATATAGATATGGAGAGATGCAGGGGAATACATGGGCAGGGGGGCAGATATAGATATGGAGAGATGCAGGGGAATACATGGGCAAGGGGGCAGATATAGATATGGAGAGATGCAGGGGAATATACATGGGCAGGGAGGCAGATATAGATATGGAGAGATGCAGGGGAATACATGGGCAGGGGGGCAGATATAGATATGGAGAGATGCAGGGGAATACAGGGGCAGGGGGGCAGATATAGATATGGAGAGATGCAGGGGAATACATGGGCAGGGGGGCAGATATAGATATGGAGAGATGCAGGGGGAATATACATGGGCAGGGAGGCAGATATAGATATGGAGAGATGCAGGGGAATACATGGGCAGGGGGGCAGATATAGATATGGAGAGATGCAGGGGAATACAGGGGCAAGGGGGCAGATATAGATATGGAGAGATGCAGGGGAATACATGGGCAGGGGGGCAGATATAGATATGGAGAGATGCAGGGGAATACAGGGGCAGGGGGGCAGATATAGATATGGAGAGATGCAGGGGAATACAGGGGCAGGGAGGCAGATATAGATATGGAGAGATGCAGGGGAATACAGGGGCAGGGGGGCAGATATAGATATGGAGAGATGCAGGGGAATACAGGGGCAGGGAGGCAGATATAGATATGGAGAGATGCAGGGGAATACATGGGCAGGGGGGCAGATATAGATATGGAGAGATGCAGGGGAATACAGGGGCAGGAGGGCAGATATAGATATGGAGAGATGCAGGGGAATACATGGGCAGGGCAGGGAGGCAGATATAGATATGAAGCATAATACATAAGTAGAGAATGGAAATCAGATACAGGTGGGGATATGAAGACGGGTGAATACATGGTATGAGAAGGTAGGCAGGAATAAGTATGGAGAGATGCAGAGGAAAGTGAGAAGATGAGAGATTGTAGAGATGTAAGAGGGGTTCACGGGAGACAGCGAGGCAGAGAGTGATGGGCAAATAACTGGAAAAAGCAAAAAAATCAGAAATGTGGAGGAAGTGACAGAGGGGAGAAAGCTTTGGGATGGAGAGGAAAGAGGCGAAGAGATAGGGAGTCAGAGGGGGAGGAAGAGAGATTGAGGGGTGACAGATAGATGAAGAGGAGGCAGAAAGGGAGGCCAAAAGGTGAAGAAGGAGGCAGAGAAATGCAGACATGAATGGGGCAGTGATATTAATGAAGAGAAATTGAGAAGGAGACACAGGTGGAGAAGGAAGAAACACTGAGTGGGAGAGGGAGACAGAGGTGGAGAAGGAAGAAACACTGAGTGGGAGAGGGAGACAGAGGTGGAGAAGGAAGAAACACTGAGTGGGAGAGGGAGACAGAGGTGGAGAAGGAAGAAACACTGAGTGGGAGAGGGAGACAAGTGGAGAAGGGAGAAACACTGAGTGGGAGAGGGAGACAGGTGGAGAAGGGAGAAACACTGAGTGGGAGAGGGAGACAGAGGTGGAGAAGGAAGAAACACTGAGTGGGAGACAGGTGGAGAAGGGAGAAACACTGAGTGGGAGACAGGTGGAGAAGGGAGAAACACTGAGTGGGAGAGGGAGACAGGTGGAGAAGGGAGAAACACTGAGTGGGAGAGGGAGACAGGTGGAGAAGGGAGAAACACTGAGTGGGAGAGGGAGACAGGTGGAGAAGGGAGAAACACTGAGTGGGAGAGGGAGACAGAGGTGGAGAAGGAAGAAACACTGAGTGGGAGACAGGTGGAGAAGGGAGAAACACTGAGTGGGAGACAGGTGGAGAAGGAAGAAACACTGAGTGGGAGAGGGAGACAGGTGGAGAAGGGAGAAACACTGAGTGGGAGAGGGAGACAGGTGGAGAAGGGAGAAACACTGAGTGGGAGAGGGAGACAGAGGTGGAGAAGGAAGAAACACTGAGTGGGAGAGGGAGACAGAGGTGGAGAAGGAAGAAACACTGAGTGGGAGACAGGTGGAGAAGGGAGAAACACTGAGTGGGAGACAGGTGGAGAAGGGAGAAACACTGAGTGGGAGAGGGAGACAGAGGTGGAGAAGGAAGAAACACTGAGTGGGAGAGGGAGACAGGTGGAGAAGGGAGAAACACTGAGTGGGAGAGGGAGACAGGTGGAGAAGGGAGAAACACTGAGTGGGAGAGGGAGACAGAGGTGGAGAAGGAAGAAACACTGAGTGGGAGAGGGAGACAGAGGTGGAGAAGGGAGAAACACTGAGTGGGAGACAGGTGGAGAAGGGAGAAACACTGAGTGGGAGACAGAGGTGGAGAAGGGAGAAACACTGAGTGGGAGACAGGTGGAGAAGGGAGAAACACTGAGTGGGAGAGGGAGACAGGTGGAGAAGGAAGAAACACTGAGTGGGAGAGGGAGACAGGTGGAGAAGGGAGAAACACTGAGTGGGAGAGGGAGACAGAGGTGGAGAAGGGAGAAACACTGAGTGGGAGAGGGAGACAGGTGGAGAAGGGAGAAACACTGAGTGGGAGAGGGAGACAGAGGTGGAGAAGGGAGAAACACTGAGTGGGAGAGGGAGACAGAGGTGGAGAAGGGAGAAACACTGAGTGGGAGAGGGAGACAGGTGGAGAAGGAAGAAACACTGAGTGGGAGAGGGAGACAGGTGGAGAAGGAAGAAACACTGAGTGGGAGAGGGAGACAGAGGTGGAGAAGGGAGAAACACTGAGTGGGAGAGGGAGACAGGTGGAGAAGGGAGAAACACTGAGTGGGAGAGGGAGACCGAGGTGGAGAAGGAAGAAACACTGAGTGGGAGAGGGAGACAGAGGTGGAGAAGGAAGAAACACTGAGTGGGAGAGGGAGACAGGTGGAGAAGGGAGAAACACTGAGTGGGAGAGGGAGACAGGTGGAGAAGGAAGAAACACTGAGTGGGAGACAGGTGGATAAGGGAGAAACACTGAGTGGGAGAGGGAGACAGGTGGAGAAGGAAGAAACACTGAGTGGGAGAGGGAGACAGAGGTGGAGAAGGGAGAAACACTGAGTGGGAGAGGGAGACAGGTGGAGAAAGAAGAAACACTGAGTGGGAGACAGGTGGAGAAGGGAGAAACACTGAGTGGGAGAGGGAGACAGAGGTGGAGAAGGGAGAAACACTGAGTGGGAGAGGGAGACAGGTGGAGAAGGAAGAAACACTGAGTGGGAGAGGGAGACAGGCGGAGAAGGAAGAAACACTGAGTGGGAGAGGGAGACAGAGGTGGAGAAGGGAGAAACACTGAGTGGGAGAGGGAGACAGGTGGAGAAGGGAGAAACACTGAGTGGGAGAGGGAGACAGAGGTGGAGAAGGAAGAAACACTGAGTGGGAGAGGGAGACCGAGGTGGAGAAGGAAGAAACACTGAGTGGGAGAGGGAGACAGAGGTGGAGAAGGGAGAAACACTGAGTGGGAGACAGGTGGAGAAGGGAGAAACACTGAGTGGGAGAGGGAGACAGAGGTGGAGAAGGGAGAAACACTGAGTGGGAGAGGGAGACAGGTGGAGAAGGGAGAAACACTGAGTGGGAGAGGGAGACAGAGGTGGAGAAGGAAGAAACACTGAGTGGGAGAGGGAGACCGAGGTGGAGAAGGAAGAAACACTGAGTGGGAGAGGGAGACAGAGGTGGAGAAGGGAGAAACACTGAGTGGGAGACAGGTGGAGAAGGGAGAAACACTGAGTGGGAGACAGGTGGAGAAGGGAGAAACACTGAGTGGGAGAGGGAGACAGGTGGAGAAGGGAGAAACACTGAGTGGGAGAGGGAGACAGGTGGAGAAGGAAGAAACACTGAGTGGGAGAGGGGTGGAGAAGGGAGAAACACTGAGTGGGAGACAGGTGGAGAAGGGAGACAGGTGAAAAGCAGTGAGATGGAGAGGAGAGAGTGAGGCAGACAAATGCAGACAGGAATTAGGCAGTGATATGGAATGGGAGAAAGGAAGGAAAAGTGGAGAAGGAAAAACACTAAGGAGGGTGAGACGGGAAAACACTAAGGGTGAAGACACACGGAGCTACTAGTAGCAGCTACTAAAATAGACAATGCTCATCATTTACTGATAATTGTCTCTGTGTGTGTTTTAGCAGAGGCAATTCTCAGTATTGTCTATGGCAGGAGATTTTCTGGTGTTTAGTAACTCTGACAAGTAGCTACTACTAAGTAGCTCCGTGTGTCCACCTTAAAGAGCAGAGAGGGAGGCATAAACATCAGAGATTTTGCGAGGGTGGTAGATGGGCAGAAGGAGACATTTATAAGGGGCACATACAGGGGAGAGGGAGATGGCTATAAGGGGCACATACAGGGCAGAAGGAGATGGCTATAAGGGGCACATACAGGGGAGAGGGAGATGTTTATAAGGGGCACATACAGGGGAGAGGGAGATGTTTATAAGGGGCACATACAGGGGAGAGGGAGATGGCTATAAGGGGCACATACAGGGGAGAGGGAGATGGCTATAAGGGGCACATACAGGGGAGAGGGAGATGGCTATAAGGGGCACATACAGGGGAGAGGGAGATGGCTATAAGGGGCACATACAGGGGAGAGGGAGATGGCTATAAGGGGCACATACAGGGGAGAGGGAGATGGCTATAAGGGGCACATACAGGGGAGAGGGAGATGGCTATAAGGGGCACATACAGGGCAGAAGGAGATGTTTATAAGGGGCACATACAGGGGAGAGGGAGATGGCTATAAGGGGCACATACAGGGGAGAGGGAGATGGCTATAAGGGGCACATACAGGGGAGAGGGAGATGGCTATAAGGGGCACATACAGGGGAGAGGGAGATGGCTATAAGGGGCACATACAGGGGACAGGGAGATGGCTACAAGGGGCACATACAGGGGAGAGGGAGATGGCTATAAGGGGCACATACAGGGCAGAGGGAGATGTTTATAAGGGGCACATAAGGGGAGAGGGAGATGGCTATAAGGGGCACATACAGGGGAGAGGGAGATGGCTATAAGGGGCACATACAGGGGAGAGGGAGATGGCTATAAGGGGCACATACAGGGGAGAGGGAGATGGCTATAAGGGGCACATACAGGGGAGAGGGAGATGGCTATAAGGGACACATACAGGGAGAGGGAGATGGCTATAAGGGGCACATACAGGGGAGAGGGAGATGGCTATAAGGGGCACATACAGGGCAGAAGGAGATGGCTATAAGGGGCACATACAGGGGAGAGGGAGATGGCTATAAGGGGCACATACAGGGCAGAAGGAGATGTTATAAGGGGCACATACAGGGGAGAGGGAGATGGCTATAAGGGGCACATACAGGGGAGAGGGAGATGGCTATAAGGGGCACATACAGGGGAGAGGGAGATGCTAAGGGGCACATACAGGGGAGGGAGATGGCTATAAGGGGCACATACAGGGGAGAGGGAGATGGCTATAAGGGGCACATACAGGGGAGAGGGAGATGGCTATAAGGGGCACATACAGGGGAGAGGGAGATGGCTATAAGGGGCACATACAGGGGAGAGGGAGATGGCTATAAGGGGCACATACAGGGGAGAGGGAGATGGCTATAAGGGGCACATACAGGGGAGAGGGAGATGGCTATAAGGGACACATACAGGGGAGAGGGAGATGGCTATAAGGGGCACATACAGGGGAGAGGGAGATGGCTATAAGGGGCACATACAGGGCAGAAGGAGATGGCTATAAGGGGCACATACAGGGGAGAGGGAGATGGCTATAAGGGGCACATACAGGGCAGAAGGAGATGTTTATAAGGGGCACATACAGGGGAGAGGGAGATGGCTATAAGGGGCACATACAGGGGAGAGGGAGATGGCTATAAGGGGCACATACAGGGGAGAGGGAGATGGCTATAAGGGGCACATACAGGGGAGAGGGAGATGGCTATAAGGGGCACATACAGGGGAGAGGGAGATGGCTATAAGGGGCACATACAGGGGAGAGGGAGATGGCTATAAGGGGCACATAGATTTGGAGATGAGAGGATGAAGGTATACTTGCCTACTTGCTCAAATTGTCAAATTGATCCTTACAAATCGCTCTCTGTTTGGCAGAGGTGAAGAGGCCATCGGCAGGCATTTCAGTAGCAAGACACTGGCACCGTCTGTGGTACTAAGAGTCGTCCAGTAGTGTCCGATATCTGACCGCCATCATGTCAGGGGCCGGAAGTAAGCGAGCCTCGAGCGACAATGGCTCTGGCCCTTCAGAAAAGAAACCAAATCTTGAAGCCAAGACGCCCACTACTTTAATTGAGCCCATACGACTAGGGGGCATCTCCTCAACAGTAAGTACCTGCCAGTTTTATTTTTTTCTTTAAATAATAGAATATTAGAATCAAAAGAAAATCTAAGTTTCTTATACCGATATTGGTGCTGGGATGTAAAGTTAAGTAGAATTATATTTTAGTTAATATTTATGACGTAGTGATACATGTCGCCAACATCATTACATAAATCCTGTACTGTGGGAATATGAGGGTACAGAAGGGCATTATGGGACCTTGATATTATTAAGCCATTGGTTTAGGGCACATCAAGCAGAGAGTTCATCATGCCCTAAACAGGAATCATCTGTGGGGCAGGGACTTCATTATGAGGCATAGATATTATACTGCCACAGGTCTAGTTTTACAGGGGATGTTCACCTTTAAGTTAACGTTTAATGTGTTATAGAATGGCCAGTTCTAAACAACTTTTCAATTGGTCTTCATTTTTTATCTTTTATAGCTATTGAATTATTTGCCTTCTACTTCTGCCTCTTTCCAGCTTTCAAATATGGGTCACTGACCCTGGCAGCCAAAAAACAAATCCTCTGTGAGGCTACAGTTTATTGTTAATTTTTATTACTTATCTGTCTGTTCAGCCCCTCATGAATCAGTCACTCTTTCAAACCACTCTATAGTTACTAAGGTAAATTGGACCCTAGCAACAAGACAGCTGCAGAAATTCCAAACTGGAGAGCTGCAGAACAAAAAGTAAAATAATTAAAAAAAACTACCAGTAATAAAAAATGAACACCAATTGCAAATTGTCTCAGAATAGTGCACTCTACATCAGTATACTCCCAACTGGGTTAATTGCAATGCTGATCTCCCAATCCCATACATTATCCCTGCAGGAGGAGATGGATATGAAAGTCCTGCAGTTCAAGAACAAGAAACTGGCGGAACGCCTGGAGCAGAGGCAGGGCTTTGAAGATGAACTCCGGGAGAAGATCGAGAAGCTGGAGAAAAGACAGGCTACTGACGACGCTACTTTGCTCATTGTGAACCGTTATTGGAGCAAGGTGGGTTTTGGGAGACCCTAAACCAGGGGTAGGGAACCTACGGCTCGGGAGCCAGATGTGGCTCTTTTGATGGCTGCATCTGACTCCCTGCCAAATCTAAAATAAAAAAAATAATGTGGGGCGTGGCCTGCGCTTAGCGGATAGAAGACGTGTTCTATGCCTTAGAACACATCTTCTATCTGCCAAGCGCAGGCCACGCCCTCCTCCGCGTCCGGCACCGGCATCCTTACCGGGTTGCACTTGAACCAGGGTCCAGGGAACTGAGAGGGACATTGGAGCAGAAGCCTGTCACGCTTGAATTGAAAATAAAATGTGGCCAATATGTCTCTACAAAGAGAAGCCAACTGTGCGCTGTGCTAGGTAGCCCTCTAGTTATACCACTAACAAGCCATATTGAACAGCTAAAGATGACACCCACCCTACCTTGCCCCGCAGCATCCGCGGCCTTCGGCCTAGTTCCCGTCGGCCATTGTATGGCTCTCACGGAATTACATTTTAAAATATGTGGTGTTTATGGCTCTCTCGGCCAATAAGATTCCCAACCCCTGCCCTAAACGCACCCAAGCTTTTCTTTCCTGTGCTCCCTCTTTGGTTTTCCACCTCTCATCTTTGGTTTTTTGGTTTGTTCTGGCAGCTGGATGAGGATGTTCACGTGCTGCTAAAGCGTTATGATTCCGAGCCAAGTAAGCAGAGTGCTGCGCCTAGCGCTGCTACCGAGGAACCAGAGAGTGCCAAGGAGACTGCCATGGAAACAGACGAGAGTGCAGAGGGCTCACAGCCCCCACCAACCCAAGAAATCAAAGGTAAGTGGAATGTTAGAATTGACTATATCGGGAAATAAAAGCTTGATTGGAAAGACAATTCTAAGCAACTTTTCAGTTAGTCTTCATTATTTGTTTTTCATACATTTGAATTATTTGCCTCTTCAGATGGGGGTCACTGACCCCGGCAGCTGAAAAACTATTGCTCTGTGAGGCTACAATTTTATTGTTATTGTTACTTTATATAACTTATTTTCTATTCAGGTCCTCTCCTATTCATATATCAGTCTTTCATTAAAACCACACCCTGGTTGCTAAGATAATTTGAATCCTAGCAACCAAGTAGCCGCTGAAACTCGATGCTGGAGAGCTGCTGAACAAAAATGGAAATAATTAAAAAAAACAAAAAACTACAAATAATAAAAAATGAAGACCAATTGCAAATTGTCTCAGATTATTTCTCTCTACACCATACTTAACCCCTTTAATAGAGCGCCATGTTTATAAAATTCCCCTACTCTTTCTGCTGCTTAATTAATCATCTCAATAGAGAGTAGAGAAGCAGCTTATCCCTTCTTTACCTTTATGCACTTGGCTGTTTAACTTTTATCCCTCTGTGTGGCTGTTTCTTCCCATAATTTTTTTTTTAATTCCAGCAGCTTCCCCGGAACCTCCCCCCGCTCCTCCTTTCTCTACCGGAGCGTTGCCAGAATCTTCTTTGACCTTCTTAGCCACATTAGCCCACTGTACCAAAGAGGAGATTGAGCTGAAGCTTCAAGAACGCATGGAGTTTAGCAAGAAGGCTGTATCCTGTGTTCTGGAAACTTCTAACAAGCTCCACTGCCGAACGGAAGAGCTATGTGACCGAATCCACAAAGGCGGTAAGGGGGCGAGAAATGGGCCATTAGGGTCAGTAGTAGTAAAAATTAACCTGCTTTTTACATTCACCCAATACGTTTATTGATGATGTTGGACCACAAAATCCAGCAACAACTGGAGGCTATTGGTGGGATCCTAGAAGGCTATAGGTTGCTCACCTGTGCGTTAAGATCAGCTCTTTGACTCCAGGCACCAATTTTTCATTTGGCAGATTTCGATCACTTGGGGGAATCGCCTAAAAAACTGAACAAAGAACTTATCACTGAGAACCGTAGGCTGCAGGACCTCGCTACTGTGCTACAGGAGAAGCATCACCGACTCTCCCTGCAGGTAGGGGTGCAAGGCCGTTGTAGAGGGGAGAGACCTGATAATACAATAACTGATTTTTAATAGGTGACAATTTGCTTATCAGCGCATCTTTGGGGCATAGGTTGCTTGTCCCCCATTTGGAAAGTCAGTCTGTGTGTTTGTGTAGTTTAGTGTTGGACTGGCCCACCAGGATACCAGGAAAACTCCCGGTGGGCCCAGGTGTAAGTGGGCCCTCCTGCTCCTGAGCATTTGGCCTGTTTCATGGTCATTTCCTATTTTTGAATGGGAAGGAAGAGGAGAAATAGATGGAAGAATAGATACTGTAAATAAAAGAGACTAGGAGAATAAAGAGGTTGGGTGGGGAAAGGAGGAAATATACTTTGAAGACCTAGGGTCTAAGGTTTTCTTGTGGGCCCCTGAGTTCCCAGTCCGACACTGGTGTAGCTAATGGGATGCACAGTCTTTACACGGCAGTGAGGTGGGCTAGCATATTATAATCCACTTTAATCCACAGAGAGCTGCTTTGGCATAGGCATCTCTTTGTTGCCAACATTTTAAATGGGCCTCAAAACACATTATGGTTATTTATATGCTCAAGTCAGTAAATAAGTATTCACCCTCAAACAGGTCCTCAGGCTGTACCCACTGCTTTGGGCCCACTTGGCAGGACTTGGAGCAGTGTTGTAACTACTGCTTTATATGTAACCTGCATTATCATGTTGTAAACCTTCAATTATCTTTTAGCATCATGAGCTCCAGGACCGTGCAACTTCAACAGAGACCAAGGTGTCCGAGATGGAGAGGACCATTGAGGACCTGCAGTGGGACATTGAGAAATTACGCAAGCATGAACAGAAGCTAAACCGTCATCTGGCAGAGGCCCTGGAGCAGGTAGGAATGGAAATATACCCCAACAGCATTCTGTCTGCTTCTGAACTGGGTCACTGAGGCATGAAGTCTGCATTGTAGCACACGTAAGGATGAACAGTACAGATACACATTAGCATCACTATTGAATATATATGCTCAATACTTTTTGCTGGTCAGATAACCAATGCATTTTCTGGCAGCTATGCATTTGCTAAAGCCATTACAATGCAAGTTAACAAAGAGTGGTTTTGGGTGCTTTGGGGCTTAAACACACAGATCGCTGCATGCCCAATTGGCCATTACCCTAATACTATGACTTGTACTGTGGAACTGTGTGTGCATTGCCAAATAAAATTGCATAGGATTGGCATAGTCTTTTTAACACATATATATTGAATTATATACACACTTTATGTTCTGCAGATTGGCTCTTCCACAGTTTTTAATTTAAAGGAACAGTTCACTGTAAAAATGAAACTGGATAAAATGTATAGAAATATTTGTAATATAGTTAGGCAAAAATTGAATCTATAAGGGCTGGAGTGAGCAGTTGTCTAACAAAATAGCCAGAACACTACTTCCTGCTTTCAGCTTTCTGACGTCTTAATTAGTCAGTGACTTTAGGGGGGCCACATGGGACATAAATGTTCAGTTAGTTTGTGAGCACACAGGTCGTATTTGAATGCAAAGTTGCTTATTTGTCTCTCTCACTAGCTAAATTCTGGATACCACATCTCTGGAAGTTCTGGAAGTTTCCAGGGAGGACAGACTACCCTAAGTATGCAAAAGGTAACTTAGATTGAATTCTCTCCTTGCCCTAACTCACCTTTTCCTTTGGGTCAGCATTCTAAGATCTTGAACTACCCCCTCTGATATAGTATTCATCTTTCTTCTGATTATTAATCAGTGACATTCCCTAATTATCTCCGTTAATTAAACCTTTCCTAGTTTGAAATGTTGAATGCAGAACTCGATCAGAACCAGGAACTTGCAAACAGTCGGATTTCCGAGCTGGAAAAACTGCAGAATGAACTACAGGCAGCTGTCAGGCTAAAGGAGAAGCTAAAGGTAAATAGTAAACTCTGTGACTTGAGCCCAAGGCATAATATCATGTATTTGGTATTTACTCTTGCTCATCCTTCCATTGCTTTTTCTTGCCGGTTCGTGGTCTACCCTAGCTGGACCTGCGGACATTGCCTGAGGAAGCGGTACGAAACACGCAGGATTTCCGCTGCTTGCAGTCTCAATTCTCTCTCCTGTACAATGAGTCTCTGCAAGTAAAGACCCAGTTGGATGAGGCCCGAGCGCTGCTGTTAAGCACCAAGAACAGCCACCTGAGACAGATTGAACGCATGGAGGTATGGCACAAGGGGGCCCAGGGCTTGGCGCACTATGCAGGCTTAGAGCAAGGAAAGGGATTCCAGTCTGTAGCCTTTTCCTTTTAAAGGGTAACATTATTCCTGATTCTGTAAAGGGATTCTGAACGATAAACATGACCTGCTTGTCTCCTCCTCACTCATTACCTTCCTCCTCCACTGAAACGCTCTGCCCTGTCCCATAAAACACTGTCAGCCTCCAGGCTTTCTTAAAACTCACCTTTTCATTCAAGCCTATAACCTAAGCGCTCAGCAACTTGATTACCCACTGAGCACCCCTACTTGTTGCTCACACACTCACTATCCAATGGTGTTCACCTCTTTCTCTGCACTTACTGTCACTTTACCAATCAACATGAACTCACTTAAACACTCTCCCTCTTAGAATGTAAGCTCTTGCGTGCAGGGCCCTCTCCCTATTGTCTCCAATCAATAATCCAATATATGTTAACCGTTTGGTCTTGTTGTACCCCTTTACTAAAAGTTCTGCGTTAAATAATGGCACAATATAAATAATAATAATAAACTCTACCTTATAAATCCACATTCTGGGTTTCTAAGGTAGCAATTTTTAGGTTGGAGAGAAGCATAGTAGTCAGATGGATCATTTAAATAAAGGCAGAGACCACTCTGTGCTTGGAGGACATTGCTTATGTTGTATCCACCCTATCAGATGCAGTCAGTTCTTGTTTTTGTTTCAGAGCGAGGAGCTGTCTGTACAAAAGAAACTGCGCACTGAAGTGATCCAGTTGGAGGATACGCTCGCCCAGGTGCGCAAAGAATATGAAATGCTGAGGATAGAGTTTGAGCAGAACCTGGCAGCCAATGAGCAAGCAGGTAAGAGCAAAGCGTGTCATGTAGCGGAACATGATGGTAACCACAGGACACAGCACATGGCCCCAATGTTTGCTCACATTCGGTATCCTTGCCTTTATCAGGTCCTATTAATAGGGAGATGCGGCATCTCATTGGAAGCCTCCAAAACCACAACCACCAACTGAAGGGAGATGTGCAAAGATACAAGCGCAAGGTGCGAGATTCCCAGGCAGAGGTGAGCAAGGTGAGAGGGGCTTCCCCAGAGTGACCTATTGCAGCTGGCATGAATGGAAACTGCCCGGGGCCTAGAACCTGTTCCGCTGTTTGATACTGGAATGGGCACGTGCTGAAAAAATGGCTATAAAGCAACAGTTTTATTTCAAGGGTTTGTCTAGGGAACCAAGATCAGCTTGAGAGCTGAACATTCCACAGATATAAGTTTGCGTTTTCAGATCATGGGAAAGTGAGTCCCTGACTGTATTATTACAGCAACCTTTCTTCTTTTATACTTTGTAACTGATGATTTGCCCCTCTTATGGTTCCCGCTTTATCGCCCCTTGCTTTCCCAGCTGCGTTTTCAAATCGGCGGACCACCCTGTCCTCAGCCTGGATCTTCAGGATCGGAACCAACGACCCCCGTTACTGTCAAAGAGGAAGAAGTAGAAGTGAAGAAAGAACCCCTTGCAGTCGTGCCACGAGAGCCTGAGACTCCCACTACCCCTGAAGTAAAAAAGGAGGAGGAAGAGCAAAAGAAAGAGGCAGCAGAGCGGACCAAAGCCCGGGAGAGGGAGGCGGAACGGGAGCGAGACAAAGATCGGGAAAGAGACAAGGAAAAGGAAAGGGAGCGTGAGAAAGACAAGCAGAAAACAGATGAGAGCAAAAGGAAAGACTGCGACATTCTGAAACAGCTCCGGGCAGAGCTCAAGTAAGAGAACTTTTCCTTCCCAGTTATTGCACATTGCCGATTCCCCCCGCCAACTGCTGCCTGCTTTCCATTCAGTCCTTCCCATTGGATTATTCACATAATCAGTTGTCTGCTTCCCTGCTTCTGTTTATAAACTGTTGCAATCCAACCAGCCAAATTTATCAACCCTTTACATTTAACACACTGCCTCCCACCCCATTCACATGACTGTTCATGTTCCTTTTCAGGAAGGCCCAGGAGAGCCAGAAAGAGATGAAGCTGCTGCTCGATATGTACAAATCTGCCCCCAAAGAGCAGAGAGACAAGGTGCAGCTGATGGCAGCGGAGAGAAAGACCAAGGCCGAGGTGCGTCTCTCTGACCTACAAATACATGCGTGGCTGATGGTTGCACTGTTGGTTATCTACGTGTTTCTGATTGGTGCAGGTTCTTGCATTCTGATTGTGTACATGTATTATAGAAGGGATTATATCATGCACTCTGTGCCTGTTTCTGCCTTTCTATTGCAGATGGAGGAGCAGCGCACGCGGGTGCAAGCTCTTGAGGAGAAAGACAAGAGGGAGAGGAAGAAACTTGCAGATGAAGAAGCACTGAGGAAAATTAAGATGGCTGAGGAACAAATAGACCATTTACAGAGGAAACTGACTGCCACCAAACAGGTAAGAGACAAAGGGGCTGTTTAGGAAATACAGACAACTTAGCAGACTCAGGAACACTGGGGGTAAAAGGCTGCTCCCACTAGGAGTAAAGACACATAGTAATTGTGTCACAATTTAACTCTGCTTTGCTATTTTAATGTGTTTCATACAGCAAGGAAGTGTAAGGATAAGCACAAGGGATACTTCCAGGCAGCCACGGACAACAGGGCCAAGACCTAAGTCTGCCCACCTTGGGGCTCATTTATCAGTACTGGGTAAATTTGCCTATGGACTTTAACCCATAGGGACATTTATGTGAATGACTTTTTTTTTAGCCAGCTACAGAAAAAACAATAAATACAACAGTTTGGTTGCCATGGGTTACTGCCCACAGGCAGATTTGCCTATCGTTGATGAATGAGCCCCTTTGTGTTAGTCCCACAGTGCTGGATTCCTGCTCCTAAGCGCCAAAGGGCTCTTGATGCTGTCTAAACAGAGCAATTAACTCCACCCTGGCCCTGTTCCCTATGTCATTTGGCCTATGGAATTCCTGGTAGAAATAAATATTAACCCTGCCTATTTCATTTCTAAACGCAGGAGGAGGAGGCCTTACTGTCAGAGATGGACGTGACGGGCCAGGCGTTTGAGGACATGCAAGAACAGAATATTCGTCTGATGCAGCAGCTCCGTGAGAAGGACGACGCCAACTTCAAACTGATGTCCGAGAGGATCAAATCCAACCAGATACACAAACTCCTGAGGGAAGAGAAGGAGGAGCTGGCTGAGCAAGTGCAAGGGCTGAAAGCCCAGGTAGGTACTTGCTACATGCAAAATGGGTCAAGAAAGGAACCAATACTTTCTGTATTTGGGTTTTGCTGTCAGTGGGGGTCTGTGGTACTTTTCCCATTTCTTTGTTCTCTATGGGTCATTTAAAGTGGGTTAATGGATCTTTGGCCACTAGAGGGAGCCTTTTGCCATACTGTTCACTTTACATCGCTACTGCTTGGTGCCAAAAGGTGTGTGTTATTATTATTATGTAACACTGTTGCTGTGTGTGTCTCAGGTGGATGCTCAGCTGTTACAGGTACAGAAACTGGAGGAGAGAGAGCGCCTCTTACACACGTCTTTGACTTCCATTGAGAAGGAAGTCACTCTTAGAACACAGTCACTGGAACTGAACAAGAGGAAGGTAAGCGACCTGAATTATAATTTATAATTATGCTCATTGCTGATGCTTCTGATTCCTCTGCTAAACAAGAGCTCATCGTATTGCGCCATTATAACTATATACATTTATGTTGCTTTCTAGGCAGTCGAGGCAGCCCAGCTCGCCGAAGACCTGAAAGTGCAAATGGAGCATGTAGGGGAAACGCTTAGGGATACCCAGAACTTTGTATGTGAGAACCGAAGCGCTAAAGAAAAGGAGTCCTTTAGTCTCAAAAGAGCTCAGGTAAGAAGCTTGACCCACAGAGAGTGCCTTATTATCCGGCCCATTGGGTGTGTTTCACTTATTCAGGGGTTTGTGCCTTTACAGGAGGATGTATCTCGGCTGCGAAGGAAACTGGAAAAGCAGAAGAAGATGGAGGTTTATGCAGATGCTGACCAAATCCTACAGGAAGAGATTAAAGAGTACAGGGTAAGTAAGGGGCAGTGGGTCGGGCAGGGCACTTAAGACTATTTATTAGTTGCTTTGAGAACATCAAGTTGGAATAAAATCCGCAAAGAGCGAATGGCCCTGGGTTTGTAATGGCTCCGGGTCAGCTCTACAGACAGGAAGAGGCTATAGCAATAATGTGGTGGTTAGAAAGAAATGCTTTGCAATGTGTTCTGGGTACTGACACTTTCTCCTTCTCTCCCTTCCTCTGTACTTCCCACCCCTTCGGCACTTCCAGGCCCGACTCACTTGCCCTTGCTGTAACACTCGGAAAAAGGACGCCGTCCTCACCAAGTGCTTTCACGTCTTCTGCTTCGAGTGCGTGAAGACCCGATACGAGTCCCGGCAGCGCAAGTGCCCCAAGTGCAACGCAGCCTTCGGAGCCCACGACTTTCACCGGATTTACATCAATTAAGGGGCGACGCGGTAGGCTCTGCGATTAACATTGGCACAAGGTGCATCCGTTTGGACCGTAATGTGATGGAAGTCCGTGATTGGTTACCCAAACAAACTGATGCCCCAGTATCTGGCAATCCCACCAATGGCTGGGATGTACTCCTCAGTCACCCTCATTTTAAGGGGTTGGACAAGGATCCCCATGAATGGGGAGAGGGGGAGAAGTGGGCAAGTAATGTCTGTTCAGAGTGGACAATAAAGAGACCCGTAGGACCAAGCTGTTTGGCGGAACCTTCAGTGTTGTGAATTTGTGCGACTGGATCGGTGCGACTGGATCTAAGAGATTGCACTTTTTTTTTTTTATATCACACAGTAGCGCCCAGCCGCTGGGGCATGTGGAACACAACTGCTCGGTGCCGTGCTTTTCTTGTTTACAGCCTTGAATGACAGAAGAAGCCCTATGTTCCCAACCAGGCAGCCCGTTCCTATAATATAAGCCTCCGACGTCATGCCTGCGGAACTATTTTATTTAAAGGGGAAGTTCACCTTTCTAGTATGATGTAGACTGCCATTGTCTACATGGTACTAAAAGTTAATATGACTGTGGGGTTCATGGCACACTATGCGTATATCAGCCAGCTGACGAGCCCATAGCAACCTGCCCCTGCTCCCGCTGACTTAAATGGGTTACTGGTGACAGCAGGGACATGGCCATGTTTTCAGGCCCACACTTGTATTTCCGTCTGTATCTTATTTAAGTCAATGGGGAGTGAAAGCTGGCAGTCTTTTCATGTGACTGCAGCGGCCTCTGGCTCAGTAATGCACTGCGTGCCGTAACCCTGGAGTCTAAAAGCCTGAATGTCATTTGCAGTACCACTACTTACCTGTTCTGCTGGGCGGCGATCGTTTGCCTTAGGCTTCCATAGAATAAAGCCACTCGTTAAGATAAATGCCACTAGCTGATTTTGTGTTATCTCTTGGCTGATACATCCCACCGCAAACTGTAAGTAGCACAAATGTCTTTTTCCCCAGAAAGTGTTTAGTTGCCCTTTATTACTTGCCCAGTTTAGAACAGTGTCAGGGCCATGCAGTTTAGGCTCCAGCTGCAGTGTTGGTTGCCACAGGCTACAGCGCCGGCCTCCATTCCTGCCCTGTCTAGTTACGTTGTGTATAGAGAAATATGCCCTGTAGCCCCCGACTCATTATGTCTAGGTCTGAATACCTTCTCCCCTGCCTATTTATTCCAGAACAGTGGCCTTTTTGTCTCGTGTATGTGATGTAGTGTCCTATAAGGCTGCGGCCACGTGGGGCTGATTCTGGGACATAAACCGCGTTTACCCATAGTTCTAGAACCCGATCTGTGTGGCGTTAGCCTTAGTCTCCTGTCCCTGCCAATGCAGAGCCTCTGTATAAGAAAGGCCTTAAATAGAAACTTATTTTGTATCCCCCGTTTCTGCCCCAGTCACACAGACTGTATCCCTAAATGTTATTTCTCTAAGCCCCTGTTTGCTCAAGAAAAGACCAGCGTTATGGCACAGAAATGCTATTTTTATTCCAGTTTTATTTAATCCTAGGCCCCTCCTACTAAGAAGGCGGGTCCCCTGGCGTATTATCCGCGGGATGGTGGGGGACGCAGATTGGTACCATTAGCTTCTCATTTAGACTCAGTTTTTCCCAAATATCGGTGAGGTCTTTAATGTCTTCCCTAATCTGTAACAGAGAGGAATAGTGTTTATTAGTACAGGTATGGGTTCCCTTATCCGGAAAGCCATTATCCAGAAAGCTCCGAATTACAGAAAGCCTGTCTCCCATAGACTCCATTTTAATCAATTAATACAGAATTTTAAAACCGATTCCTTTTTTTCTCTAATAATAAAACAGTGCCTGTACTTGATCCCAACTAAGATATAATTACCCCTTATTGGGGACAGAACAGCCCTATTGGGTTTATTTCATGGTTAAATGATTCCCTTTTCTCTGTAATAATAAAACAGTACCTGTACTTGATCCCAACTAAGATATAATTACCCCTTATTGGGGCAGAACAGCCCTATTGGGTTTATTTAATGGTTAAATGATTCCCTTTTCACTGTAATAATAAAACAGTACCTGTACTTGATCCCAACTAAGATATAATTACCCCTTATTGGGGCAGAACAGCCCTATTGGGTTTATTTCATGGTTAAATGATTCCCTTTTCTCTGTAATAATAAAACAGTACCTGTACTTGATCCCAACTAAGATATAATTACCCCTTATTGGGGACAGAACAGCCCTATTGGGTTTATTTCATGGTTAAATGATTCCCTTTTCTCTGTAATAATAAAACAGTACCTGTACTTGATCCCAACTAAGATATAATTACCCCTTATTGGGGGCAGAACAGCCCTATTGGGTTATTTAATGGTTAAATGATTCCCTTTTCTCTGTAATAATAAAACAGTACCTGTACTTGATCCCAACTAAGATATAATTACCCCTTATTGGGGCAGAACAGTCCTATTGGGTTTATTTAATGGTTAAATGATTCCCTTTTCTCTGTAATAATAAAACAGTACCTGTACTTGATCCCAACTAAGATATAATTACCCCTTATTGGGGGCAAAACAATCCTCCTATCCACCCAAGCCCAGGGGACCAGGATTCCTCCGTATACTTTGGTTTCCTACCACATTCCAAAACCATACAGGCACACTGATTGGCTCCTGATGAAAACCAATCGCAGCGCGCACAATATGGGCCTTAGTCTGTGAGCTCCACTGGGGCAGGGACTGATGGGAAAGGTGAACAAACTGTGTAAAGGGCAACAGAACCTGTCAGCGCTGTATAGAAAACAATCCTTTCCTATTAAAGGGACACTATCATCTGAATAAAGGTTTTATTTCTACCTGAAGCTGTTAAACTATTGGGGAACAAGGTCAGCTTGCCACAGGCTGTTGTGGGATGCTGGTAGTTGTAGTTCACCAGTTGCAAGTGTTGGTTCTATTTATAAATCCCTCTCCCATGGCATGGATCTGTCCATCTATCCCTTGACGTGATCTCTGACTGCTTGACTTGCTCTCTCTCCAGGACCAGAGTGCCCATAAATGCACTGTCATTAGGCAGAAGCAGTCAGGTGGCCACAGTTGGAAAGCCCGCCCTTTTTGTTCCCAAACTAGAGGAATGGTGGGAAACATAGTAACTGGTGGCCACAGTTGGAAGCCCCGCCCTTTTTGTTCCCAAACTAGAGGAATGGTGGGAAACGTAGTAACTGGTGGCCACAGTTGGAAGCCCCGCCCTTTTTGTTCCCAAACTAGGGGAATGGTGGGAAATGTAGTAACTGGTGGCCACAGTTGGAGGCCCCGCCCTTTTTGTTCCCAAACTAGAGGAATGGTGGGAAACGTAGTAACTGGTGGCCACAGTTGGAGGCCCCGCCCTTTCCCCCCCAAACTTAGGGGAATGGCGGTAAACGTAGTAACTGGTGGCCACAGTTGGAGGCCCCGCCCTTTTTGTTCCCAAACTTAGGGAAATGGCGGTAAACGTAGTAACTGGTGGCCACAGTTGGAGGCCCCACCCTTTTTGTTCCCAAACTAGAGGAATGGTGGGAAACATAGTAACTGGTGGCCACAGTTGGAAGCCCCGCCCTTTTTGTTCCCAAACTAGGGGAATGGTGGGAAATGTAGTAACTGTCTGGATAGTCTTGGAACTATGTCTCAATGGCTAATTCATGACTATTTTCCTATATCTGTGACCTTGTTATGAGCCAGGGGGAACCCCGACCAAAGGTTGGACCACCAAGATAGGTTGAACGACAAAATCCGACATCCGATTATGTGTATGTTGAATAGTATTTACGTACGGTTTCCAGCTGCTCCACAATGTCCTCTTCCCCAAAGCTCTTGCTCCCCAGCCCCTGGCTACTGGTAGTCTGGCAAATATCTAGCACCGCGGCCTGGATTGTTCCCAGCAGCAGGTTCTTCCTAGCGGCCATCTTCAGCAACTGATTCCAACGCAACTCCTACAGCAGCAGCAGAGCATTGGAGGAACAAATGAATGGGCTGCCAATGGTGGTACAAAGTACAGTATGGGGCGAGGGAAAGCATTGACCTCAACATCTCACGTTTGTATCAGAGGATCACATGCCCCACGGAGCTACTTGTATCATAACTTGCCCCCAAGTGGAGTCGAGAGAGATGTGCAGACCCCCCTCTAAAACCTGTCCAGTCAAGGAACTGTAGCAAATGTTGCTCCTGATATTACATAACCCCTTGATCTTAATTAACTAAAACCCTGTTCTAATGGGAAATGCCACTCACGTCAAACCCCAGTCCATCTGGAGATCTTATCAACAGGAATGATTGTCATGTCCCAATGGCTTTGTCAAAATGCTTTTCTGCCCAGTGGTCCCTCCAAGTAACACCATTGGTCTAACCAACCCAAAAACATAGGTTCTACCACCTGATCTCCCCAATAAAAACTCTTCTATCCACCGGTGTCCCACCAACACATATCAGTCACCATGTTCCACCATGCTGGGAGCTCAATCCAAACTGTGTTGCCCCCAGTGATCTTCACCAGAATATGCTTTGCCCCCCATAGGGATCTCCCCGTCAGAACATCTGTTGCACCCAGAGATGCACAACACAAATATTCATACGCTCCAATGAGCTTCCACCATTCAATATCTTGTCCACCAACGTGACCTTGTTGGCATGTTTTTTTTTTTTTTTTTACTAGATTTTACTTTTCAGTTTTTCTAACAAAAAGTTTTCTATTAACAAAGAAAGAGAAAGAAGTACAAGGGTACAAATCACACTGTGTCCAGGAAGGACTCGAGTACATTCAAGTTTTATGCAGTTCCACCCAGGTCCTTGTCGGCATAGTTACCTTACCTTTACTACGACCTCAAAAAAGCCAAGTTCTCAAGGACCTCACCCACCCAACCAACTTCATTTCCCATCAATTTTACCAAGAGAAAGCTGAACCTTTTATACAGGAGACGTCCCTCACAAATCTCTCCTTGACAATGCTCAATTTACCCCAAACGTAAACCCACCAGTGTAGCATATTTCCGTGAAGTTTACCTAGAAGTTACTGGGCCCCATAGCAAATACATTTTAGGGGCCCCTCTAAACTCTAGAAATGTTTCTGTAGAAATGTTTCATACACAGATATAGAAACCACTTTCTCTCCCCCCCATAGCTCCAGGGTCCCCCAATAGCTGCATGGCCTGCTCAGTCAGTAGTTATGCCCCAAGATCGTACCGACTCTCTCCTTTTCTTCTTGGCCTTTTCCAGCCGAATATACAGGCGGTGAATCTCATTGCTGAGCTGCACTATCGAGTCGCTCTTCTCCTCCATGCAGTGACTACGTTGGCTTCTTGACTCTTGGCTCTTCTGTTCCTCCTGGGGCAGATAATTAACCAGAGTATGGAACCGACTCATGAGGTCAGGGATGTCTTGGAACTAAAATGAGAAAGAACAAGCCGTTTAGTGGCCACCGCCCATGAAGCACTTTCTCCTGTTTCTGACCCACGTTTGGCACTAACCTTTTCTGAAGCCTTCACCACTTTCTCCAGATAACGGTAGAACTTTTCATATTTTTGGACTTGTGCTTTTGTCTTTGTCCTTTTCTTATGCAGTTCCTCACATTGCTCCTGTAAGGCCTTCAGCTCCAGATCATACTGGGCGCGCCTCCTCCGTGCCTTTGCCGCTTCCCGGAGAGCCCTCTCTCGTGTCTTATTGTCCTTCTGCAGAATCACCGTACCCGGGATGAATAAAGTAAAGTTTGCTTAAAAAGAAGGTATTTTAGGAAGGCCTGTAGATAGACTACTCTAATGTATGAGGCGTAATGATACAGTTAGCAGCCTTAGCAAGAACATTCTATATTTGCTTAAGGAGGAAAGTGGAAGGTGAAATATGATTGAAGGGTTAGTAGTCCACTTGGGGTCAAACCTTCACTATCCCCATTAGCAACCACCCCATGATTCTCTGCATACCTTGTTCTTGGGCTGCCCTCTTTTAAGCTGGGGGTTCCGAGCACACTGATTGGGGGGTTTTGTTATTGCATTAATCTCACTGGGCCTGGGCAAGTCTAAAGAAGTCTGATGCAGTAAGCCCCAGATTATTCTATTCTTATGAAGTATCTGAGATACCTCACTTTTCTTCTGAACTCCAGGGAGCTGAGGTATCCGACACTAAAATCTCGGGTCCCCATACACAGGGCGGTTCTAGCTGCCAATATGGGTCCCTTAGACCAATTTGGCAGCTTATTGGCCCGTGTAGGGGCACTAATGATAGGCCTGCCCGACCAAAATCAATTGGGCAGGTTTAAAAATGTAGTCGGATCGGGGACCGCATTGGCTCGTTGATGTGCTCCCCGAACCAACTGCTCCTATACCCATTGTTCTAATTGATGGTTTTGCCCCAGGGCCAAATGACTGAATTAGCCTGAATTAGACCGATATTGCTCACCCGTAGGTGGGGATATCGGGAGAAGATCCGCTCGCTTAGTGACCTCGCCAGACGAACGGATCTTAGCGTGTATGGCCACCTTTAGACATAACTCAAAAATAATGGATTTGGTGCATCCCCATTTTTAAAAGAGAAGGTCTGAATGAACACAGCCTGTTGGTTCAGCAGCTAAATTTATGCCATGATGAGTGGCGGCTTCTGTGGATGATTCCGTAATTATCTTTCCAGTGCCAGGGGCAGTATTTGGGGTATGTAGGGCACCATCCTGGGCATTTCCCCTGCTACCTAAGCTCTTGAAATACAGTAATTACATTTATAATGATGTTTTCAATATCAAGATCTTGAGAGGGTCGCTACTGTTGTCGGCATTGGCCCAAGTCATTGGTCTATCCCAGTGATCCCCAACCAGTGGCTCAGGGGCACCATGTTGCTCCCCAACCCCTTGGATGTTGCTCTCAGTGCCCCCAAACCAGGGAGTTATTTTTGAATTCCTGACTTGGGGGCAAGTTTTGGTTGAATAAAAACAAGATTTCCTACCAAATAAAGCCCCTGTAAGCTGATAGGGTGCATAGAGGCTGCCTAATAGCCAATCACAGCCCTTATTTGGCTCCTCCATGAACTTTTATGGTGCTTGTGTTGCTCCCCAAGTCTTTTTACATTTGACTGTGGAAAGGTTGTGGACCCCTGGTCTATCCAAAACGTTGTGGCAGTTAAGCTTGAATCTGACAAGGTTGTACCACAAATAACGTATATAACTTATGTTAAGCCCCAATAGTATAAGGCACAGTGGTGTGGTGTCTACTTTCTTATTCTTTCTTCAATGCATAGAGGCTCTCACCGCAATAGACTCCCTGTATGCCTCCAGGCTAGCTCTTATCTCTGCTTCTTTCTCCTGCAACTTCTCCCATTCCAGCGCTGCACCCTCCATTGCTCTGTGATACTCCTGAGAATAGAAACATGTCGGTGAATTGTACCCCTAAAGTATCCCTAAATTTCAATGGGGTCATCACAATTCTGGGGACATCTTATTCCTACAGGTATATAGTCTCACAATACAGACTGTACAATAGT
Organism: Xenopus tropicalis; assembly: GCF_000004195.4. NCBI lineage: Eukaryota > Metazoa > Chordata > Amphibia > Anura > Pipidae > Xenopus > Xenopus tropicalis. The sequence continues at coordinate 13,682,263 of NC_030685.2, read as the reverse complement.
AGCAATATATTAGGACCCCTATGTAGCCTTTGGTTGCTATAGATTTGGGTGAATGCTTAGCTGCTTTCCAAGGTATTGCTGGAACTATAGCAGGGTTACTGATAGGACAATGTTTTCCTATGTCTGTAACCTTGTTATGATGTAAGGAGGCCCCAACCAACAGTTGGGACATTTTAGACCACACTCCAGTCATGCCCGTACCACCTGTGCCTGATTTTGGGCAAGCCATGCCCTTTTGTGACTGTCTAACCCAGCACCTCTCAACCTGTGGGTCGGGAACCCTTTGGGTCGCCTAAGGCCATTGGAAAACACATATTTCCGATGGTCTTAGGAATAATTTTATGGTGGGGGGTCACCACAACATGAGGAATTGTATTAAAGGGTCGCGGCATTAGGGAGGTCGGGAACCACTGGTCTGACCTAAATCTTCACGGTTGGCTGGTAAGTTTGCCCATAAACTGAGAGCCACTGCCTGTGGATATGCCACTAAAGGCCGGAGGATGGTGCTTGGGGCTGTCTCTCACCTCTCTTCCTTCCTCCAGCATCTTCTGAATTTCTTGATTTCTCTCCAGGAGTCGAAAAGGAAGTGGGAGTCGCTGTACCTGCCTGATTGGGCATTCCCTGTAGAGTAGGGTGGAAGCACATGTTCCCCATCATCAGCCATTCAGCTCCAGGCTTTTGTGCTACCTTAGGCCGCATATCTGATATTGTACAACGGCTGTTCCACCCTTACCGTAAGGGACTGCAGCCAACCCAGTGCCAGCCTCTATGTACAAGTAAGGCCCGGCCCAGTGCCAGCCTCTATGTACAAGTAAGGCCCAGCCCAGTGCCGGCTCCTATGTACAAGTAAGGCCCAGCCCAGTGCCAGCTCCTATGTACAAGTAAGGCCCAGCCCAGTGCCGGCTCCTATGTACAAGTAAGGCCCGGCCCAGTGCCGGCTCCTATGTACAAGTAAGGCCCAGTGCCAGCCCCTATGTACAAGTAAGGCCCAGCCCAGTGCCAGCCTCTATGTACAAGTAAGGCCCAGCCCAGTGCCAGCCCCTATGTACAAGTAAGGCCCAGCCCAGTGCCAGCCTCTATGTACAAGTAAGGCCCAGCCCAGTGCCAGCCTCTATGTACAAGTAAGGCCCAGCCCAGTGCCAGCCTCTATGTACAAGTAAGGCCCAGCCCAGTGCCAGCCCCTATGTACAAGTAAGGCCCAGCCCAGTGCCAGCCTCTATGTACAAGTAAGGCCCAGCCCAGTGCCAGCCTCTATGTACAAGTAAGGCCCAGCCCAGTGCCAGCCTCTATGTACAAGTAAGGCCCAGCCCAGTGCCAGCCTCTATGTACAAGTAAGGCCCAGCCCAGTGCCAGCCCCTATGTACAAGTAAGGCCCAGCCCAGTGCCAGCCCCTATGTACAAGTAAGGCCCAGCCCAGTGCCAGCCTCTATGTACAAGTAAGGCCCAGCCCAGTGCCAGCCTCTATGTACAAGTAAGGCCCAGCCCAGTGCCAGCTCCTATGTACAAGTAAGGCCCGGCCCAGTGCCGGCTCCTATGTACAAGTAAGGCCCAGCCCAGTGCCAGCCCCTATGTACAAGTAAGGCCCAGCCCAGTGCCAGCCTCTATGTACAAGTAAGGCCCAGCCCAGTGCCAGCCCCTATGTACAAGTAAGGCCCAGCCCAGTGCCAGCCCCTATGTACAAGTAAGGCCCAGCCCAGTGCCAGCCTCTATGTACAAGTAAGGCCCAGCCCAGTGCCAGCCCCTATGTACAAGTAAGGCCCAGCCCAGTGCCAGCCTCTATGTACAAGTAAGGCCCAGCCCAGTGCCAGCCTCTATGTACAAGTAAGGCCCAGCCCAGTGCCGGCTCCTATGTACAAGTAAGGCCCAGCCCAGTGCCAGCCCCTATGTACAAGTAAGGCCCAGCCCAGTGCCAGCCTCTATGTACAAGTAAGGCCCAGCCCAGTGCCAGCCCCTATGTACAAGTAAGGCCCAGCCCAGTGCCAGCCCCTATGTACAAGTAAGGCCCAGCCCAGTGCCAGCCCCTATGTACAAGTAAGGCCCAGCCCAGTGCCAGCCCCTATGTACAAATAAGGCCCAGCCCAGTGCCGGCTCCTATGTACAAGTAAGGCCCAGCCCAGTGCCGGCTCCTATGTACAAGTAAGGCCCAGCCCAGTGCCGGCTCCTATGTACAAGTAAGGCCCAGCCCAGTGCCAGCCTCTATGTACAAGTAAGGCCCAGCCCAGTGCCGGCTCCTATGTACAAGTAAGGCCCAGCCCAGTGCCGGCCCCTATGTACAAGTAAGGCCCAGCCTGGCTCCTATGTACAAGTAAGGCCCAGCCCAGTGCCAGCTCCTATGTACAAGTAAGGCCCAGCCTGGCTCCTATGTACAAGTAAGGCCCAGCCCAGTGCCGGCTCCTATGTACAAGTAAGGCCCAGCCCAGTGCCGGCTCCTATGTACAAGTAAGGCCCAGCCCAGTGCCGGCTCCTATGTACAAGTAAGGCCCAGCCCAGTGCCGGCTCCTATGTACAAGTAAGGCCCAGCCCAGTGCCGGCTCCTATGTACAAGTAAGGCCCAGCCCAGTGCCGGCTCCTATGTACAAGTAAGGCCCAGCCCAGTGCCGGCCCCTATGTACAAGTAAGGCCCAGCCCAGTGCCGGCCCCTATGTACAAGTAAGGCCCGGCCCAGTGCCGGCTCCTATGTACAAGTAAGGCCCGGCCCAGTGCCAGCCCCTATGTACAAGTAAGGCCCGGCCCAGTGCCGGCTCCTATGTACAAGTAAGGCCCAGCCCAGGGCCGGCTCCTATGTACAAGTAAGGCCCAGCCCAGTGCCAGCCCCTATGTACAAGTAAGGCCCGGCCCAGTGCCAGCCCCTATGTACAAGTAAGGCCCAGCCCAGTGCCGGCTCCTATGTACAAGTAAGGCCCAGCCCAGGGCCGGCTCCTATGTACAAGTAAGGCCCGGCCCAGTGCCGGCTCCTATGTACAAGTAAGGCCCGGCCCAGGGCACCTGAAATCACTACAATGGAAGGGTAAGTTGGGGTGCTTTGGGCACATACCCAAGTAGACTGGGCGTCCCCTTCCCATGCCGGCGGCTGAAATACTCTGCTTGGCCCATCCTGCTCTTTGGCTCTGGGAATGGTTCCCTCCAACTGTCACTAGGTGAGAAGGTGTCTATACAGCGGAGAGTAAGCTCTACTGGCCAATCATGTGGGGGATTCCAGCCTACCAATCAGTAACTGGTTCCTACTGGTTTCTTTAAGCGGGTCTTGACAGTAGAGGTGGATAGATAGAACAAGATTATATATAGATAGAGAGAGAGATAGATAGATGATACATAGATAGATACCTACGTATAGAAAGATAGATAGATAGATAGATAGATAGATAGATAGATAGATAGATGATAGATAGATGATAGATAGATAGATAGATAGATAGATACCTATAGATACCTATAGATAGATAGATAGATAGATAGATAGATAGATAGATAGATAGATGATAGATAGATAGATAGATAGATAGATAGATAGATACCTATAGATAGATAGATAGATAGATAGATAGATAGATAGATAGATAGATAGATGATAGATAGATAGATGATAGATAGATAGATAGATAGATACAAGTAGATAGATAGATGATAGATAGATGATAGATAGATAGATAGATAGATACCTATAGATAGATAGATAGATGATAGATAGATAGATAGATAGATAGATAGATAGATAGATAGATAGATAGATAGAGACAAACAAGGATTGACTGCGGGAGGAAAATAATAATACACGTGTATCTTTAAAAAAAGTTATTTTTTTAATTAAAAAAAACATTTACAAAAAATAAAAATGGTGTCACACCCAGCAAAACAAGAATTCTTAATTTCCTAATATTTACACTAAGATTCTATTCTGTCTCCTTTATTATTATTTACTCCGCCAGTTGTACCGCCGCCATTCCCATCATCCTTCCCACCAGCCAGTTGTACCGCCGCCATTCCCATCATCCTTCCCACCAGTCAGTTGTACCGCCGCCATTCCCATCATCCTTCCCACCAGCCAGTTGTACCGCCGCCATTCCCATCATCCTTCCCACCAGTCAGTTGTACCGCCGCCATTCCCATCATCCTTCCCACCAGTCAGTTGTACCGCCGCCATTCCCATCATCCTTCCCACCAGCCAGTTGTACCGCCGCCATTCCCATCATCCTTCCCACCAGTCAGTTGTACCGCCGCCATTCCCATCATCCTTCCCACCGTCAAGCAGGTCAGAGCCTTCGCAATGAGCCATCTATGTGGGAGAAATATGGCTGCCCGTGGGCTTTGTATTGCCGGATATTTATATCTGTTTGTTCTGACCCCTTCTCCTCAGCAATGTGGGAGCCATCAAACCAGGGCCAGAACTAGGGGTGCCTTGGGCACAGTTGGGGGGCACAGTGATATCAGGGGGCCAAGCAAACCGGGGTAATGAGAGCCGGGGTGAGGAGTAAGTGGCACAAGTGGGGAAGATGGTGAGTGTCCAGGCCAAATAATATTGGGTTGGGGCTTTATGAGCCTTCAAGTAGGATTGTGACATTCACCATCTTCTAATGGCTGTAGTTTGCAAGTAGGGGGCGCCAAAGGAACATATAACAGCCCTAACATCCATGCTTTCTGTGAATGTTTTGGGTATATTTGCCCCTAGTGGTGAGTGGTGGTACTGTAATGCCAGTGCAAGTGTCAGCCTGGGGTGGCAGTAGTGGACGTTAATCCTGGAGAGCAGTCTGTGAGGTAAGGGACTCCTGGGGTTCTCCCTCAGCTTCTGTGCAGTCTGTGCCGTCTGCATTATTCTCCTGCATCCGTTCCTTGTAGCTTTTAAAGAAGCCGCACTGTGGGTACAGTAGGGAAACAATTCAGGACAGAGGGCAGGGCATAGAGAAGCCTCGATGTTTTAGTTTCCCATCTTTCCCTTATCGGCCTACTCCCGTCTCCACCAATACCAGCCTCTCTCTCATATCATCTTTCCCTTATCGGCCTATTCCCGTCTGCACCAATACCAGCCTCTCTCTCATATCATCTTTCCCTTATCGGCCTACTCCCGTCTGCACCAATACCAGCCTCTCTCTCATATCATCTTTCCGTTATCGGCCTACTCCCGTCTGCACCAATACCAGCCTCTCTCTCATATCATCTTTCCCTTATCGGCCTACTCCCGTCTGCACCAATACCAGCCTCTCTCTCATATCATCTTTCCCTTATCGGCCTACTCCCGTCTGCACCTATACCAGCCTCTCTCTCATATCATCTTTCCCTTATCGGCCTACTCCCGTCTGCACCAATACCAGCCTCTCTCTCATATCATCTTTCCCTTATCGGCCTACTCCCGTCTGCACCAATACCAGCCTCTCTCTCATATCATCTTTCCCTTATCGGCCTATTCCCGTCTGCACCAATACCAGTCTCTCTCTCATATCATCTTTCCCTTATCGGCCTATTCCCGTCTGCACCAATACCAGTCTCTCTCTCATATCATCTTTCCCTTATCGGCCTATTCCCGTCTGCACCAATACCAGTCTCTCTCTCATATCATCTTTCCCTTATCGGCCTACTCCCGTCTGCACCAATACCAGTCTCTCTCATATCAGCAATGTGTTGTGCCTTAATGTTCTTCAGCACCTGAGTTACACTCCCAGCACCTGAGTTACACTCCCAGCACCCGAGTTACACTCCCAGCACCTGAGTTACACTCCCAGCACCTGAGTTACACTCCCAGCACCCTAGTTACACTCCCAGCACCCGAGTTACACTCCCAGCACCTGAGTTACACTCCCAGCACATGAGTTACACTCCCAGCACCCTAGTTACACTCCCAGCACCCTAGTTACACTCCCAGCACCTGAGTTACACTCCAGCACCTGAGTTACACTCCCAGCACCCGAGTTACACTCCCAGCATCCGAGTTACACTCCCAGCACCCGAGTTACACTCCCAGCACCTGAGTTACACTCCCAGCACCTGAGTTACACTCCCAGCACCTGAGTTACACTCCAGCACCCGAGTTACACTCCCAGCACCTGAGTTACACTCCAGCACCCGAGTTACACTCCCAGCACCTGAGTTACACTCCCAGCACCCGAGTTACACTCCCAGCACCTGAGTTACACTCCAGCACCCGAGTTACACTCCCAGCACCCGAGTTATACTCCCAGCACCCGAGTTACACTCCCAGCACCCGAGTTACACTCCCAGCACCCGAGTTACACTCCCAGCACCCGAGTTACACTCCCAGCACCTGAGTTACACTCCCAGCACCTGAGTTACACTCCAGCACCCGAGTTACACTCCCAGCACCCGAGTTACACTCCCAGCACCCGAGTTACACTCCCAGCACCCGAGTTACACTCCCAGCACCCGAGTTACACTCCCAGCACCTGAGTTACACTCCCAGCACCTGAGTTACACTCCAGCACCTGAGTTACACTCCCAGCACCTGAGTTACACTCCCAGCACCTGAGTTACACTCCCAGCACCTGAGTTACACTCCCAGCACCTGAGTTACACTCCAGCACCTGAGTTACACTCCCAGCACCCGAGTTACACTCCAGCACCCGAGTTACACTCCCAGCACCCGAGTTACACTCCCAGCACCCGAGTTACACTCCCAGCACCCGAGTTACACTCCAGCACCTGAGTTACACTCCAGCACCTGAGTTACACTCCCAGCACCCGAGTTACACTCCCAGCGCCTGAGTTACACTCCCAGCACCCGAGTTACACTCCCAGCACCCGAGTTACACTCCCAGCACCTGAGTTACACTCCCAGCACCTGAGTTACACTCCCAGCACCCGAGTTACACTCCCAGCACCTGAGTTACACTCCCAGCACCTGAGTTACACTCCCAGCACCTGAGTTACACTCCCAGCACCTGAGTTACACTCCCAGCACCTGAGTTACACTCCCAGCACCTGAGTTACACTCCCAGCACCTGAGTTACACTCCCAGCACCTGAGTTACACTCCCAGCACCTGAGTTACACTCCCAGCACCTGAGTTACACTCCAGCACCTGAGTTACACTCCCAGCACCTGAGTTACACTCCAGCACCTGAGTTACACTCCCAGCACCTGAGTTACACTCCCAGCAGGTAAGTTAATCTTCAAGTTATCCCCCCCGCCTACAGAAGTGCAACTGGGAGACTCACTGGGAGGGGAGCTGTTACTGGGCTGCCGGGGAGCTGCATATTATAGGGGACTTTATGTGCAGAGACCATACAGCACTCACAGCAGGGGGAGCTACTCTCATTACTGGGCTGTGTCTCAAACCGGACTGGTGGCCCAGATCTACTAAATAACTGTCACACACATGTGAGCCTGCTGCCACACTCACTCACTCCTCACTCACACACTCACTCACACACTCACTCCTCACTCACTCCTCACTCACACACTCACTCCTCACTCACTCCTCACTCCTCACTCACACACTCACTCCTCACTCACACACTCACTCCTCACTCACACTCACTTCTCACTCACACACTCACTCCTCACTCACTCCTCACTCACTCCTCACTCACACACTCACTCCTCACTCACTCCTCACACACTCACTCCTCACTCACTCACTCACTCCTCACTCACACACTCACTCACTCACTCCTCACTCACACACTCACTCCTCACTCACACACTCACTCACTCCTCACTCACACACACACACACACACACACACACACACACACACTCACTCACTCCTCACTCCTCACTCCTCACTCACACACTCACTCCTCACTCACACACTCACTCCTCACTCACACACTCCTCACTCACACACTCACTCCTCACTCACACACTCACTCCTCACTCACACACTCACTCACTCCTCACTCACACACTCACTCCTCACTCACACACACACACACACACACACTCACTCCTCACTCACACACACACACACACACACACTCACTCCTCACTCACACACTCACACACTCACTCCTCACTCACACACTCACACACTCACTCCTCACTCACACACTCACTCCTCACTCACACACACACACACTCACTCCTCACACACACTCCCTCCCACCAGAGTACCTGATCTCCATCCCTACTCCATCCCTACTCCATCCCTACTCCATCCCTACTCCATCCCTACTCCTCTATCCCTACTCCATCCCTACTCCTCTATCCCTACTCCTCTATCCCTACTCCATCCCTACTCCATCCCTACTCCTCTATCCCTACTCCATCCCTACTCCATCCCTACTCCATCCCTACTCCATCCCTACTCCTCTATCCCTACTCCATCCCTACTCCATCCCTACTGTCCCATCTGTAGATACAATACCCTTATAATGACTTTACCCATCAGGCTCTCTGTTTCAGATGATATTCCCCTCACTATCTTTATTGCCACCCAATATATCTATGTTCCCACCATAACATTAATCTATGGCTTGCAGAGCATTTCTCAGCCAGTTCTGTATGTAAGCGCCTGCAGAAGGGCCAAACCACTATATACTTGACTTGTTCCACTGAAAAGTCAAACCCACACCTACTGCAAAGCATCCTTACTATACAGAGTGTAATAATGCAAAACCCCCGAGCCCCCCGTCCCCCCCGTCCCCCCTTACCTTGTACAGAATGACAATGATGATAATAAGTGCGACTACTCCCCCAATACTGCCCCCAATGGTGTAGGGAAGCTGGTTAGGAAGCACCACGAGTCCCACTAGGGTGATTATCTAGATAAAAGGCATCAGATACAGTATAAGGCCCAAGTTCCACCATTACCAACATTAGAACAAAAACTGTGAGTCATTTTCATAATTGCCCCCCCCCCTTTCTGCACAGAACATTCCTTCTCTGTAACCTTGTTATGGGCTAAGGGGGCCCAGCCTGAAGGCCAGTTAGGGGGGGATTTGGGGTGAGTGCTTATTCGTGCCCTGGGTCCCCCTGGAACTATAGCAGGGTGACTGTTACCCCAATGTTTCTATATATCTGTAACCTTGTTATGGGCTAAGGGGGCCCAGCCTGAAGGCCAGTTAGGGGGGGATTTGGGGTGAGTGCTTATTTGTGCCCTGGGTACCCCTGGAACTATAGCAGGGTGACTGTTACCCCAATGTTTCTATATATCTGTAACCTTATTATGGGCTAAGGGGGCCCAGCCTGAAGGCCAGTTAGGGGGGGATTTGGGGTGAGTGCTTATTTGTGCCCTGGGTACCCCTGGAACTATAGCAGGGTGACTGTTACCCCAATGTTTCTATATATCTGTAACCTTGTTATGGGCTAAGGGGGCCCAGCCTGAAGGCCAGTTAGGGGGGGATTTGGGGTGAGTGCTTATTTGTGCCCTGGGTACCCCTGGAACTATAGCAGGGTGACTGTTACCCCAATGTTTCTATATATCTGTAACCTTGTTATGGGCTAAGGGGGCCCAGCCTGAAGGCCAGTTAGGGGGGATTTGGGGTGAGTGCTTATTTGTTCCCTGGGTACCCCTGGAACTATAGCGGGGTGACTGTTACCCCAATGTTTCTATATATCTGTAACCTTATTATGGGCTAAGGGGGCCCAGCCTGAAGGCCAGTTAGGGGGGATTTGGGGTGAGTGCTTATTTGTGCCCTGGGTACCCCTGGAACTATAGCGGGGTGACTGTTACCCCAATGTTTCTATATATCTGTAACCTTATTATGGGCTAAGGGGGCCCAGCCTGAAGGCCAGTTAGGGGGGGATTTGGGGTGAGTGCTTATTTGTGCCCTGGGTACCCCTGGAACTATAGCAGGGTGACTGTTACCCCAATGTTTCTATATATCTGTAACCTTATAATGGGCTAAGGGGGCCCAGCCTGAAGGCCAGTTAGGGGGGGATTTGGGGTGAGTGCTTATTTGTGCCCTGGGTACCCCTGGAACTATAGCAGGGTGACTGTTACCCCAATGTTTCTATATATCTGTAACCTTATTATGGGCTAAGGGGGCCCAGCCTGAAGGCCAGTTAGGGGGGATTTGGGGTGAGTGCTTATTTGTGCCCTGGGTACCCCTGGAACTATAGCAGGGTGACTGTTACCCCAATGTTTCTATATATCTGTAACCTTGTTATGGGCTAAGGGGGCCCAGCCTGAAGGCCAGTTAGGGGGGGATTTGGGGTGAGTGCTTATTTGTGCCCTGGGTACCCCTGGAACTATAGCAGGGTGACTGTTACCCCAATGTTTCTATATATCTGTAACCTTATTATGGGCTAAGGGGGCCCAGCCTGAAGGCCAGTTAGGGGGGATTTGGGGTGAGTGCTTATTTGTGCCCTGGGTACCCCTGGAACTATAGCAGGGTGACTGTTACCCCAATGTTTCTATATATCTGTAACCTTATTATGGGCTAAGGGGGCCCAGCCTGAAGGCCAGTTAGGGGGGATTTGGGGTGAGTGCTTATTTGTGCCCTGGGTACCCCTGGAACTATAGCGGGGTGACTGTTACCCCAATGTTTCTATATATCTGTAACCTTGTTATGGGCTAAGGGGGCCCAGCCTGAAGGCCAGTTAGGGGGGGATTTGGGGTGAGTGCTTATTTGTGCCCTGGGTCCCCCTGGAACTATAGCGGGGTGACTGTTACCCCAATGTTTCTATATATCTGTAACCTTGTTATGGGCTAAGGGGGCCCAGCCTGAAGGCCAGTTAGGGGGGGATTTGGGGTGAGTGCTTATTTGTGCCCTGGGTACCCCTGGAACTATAGCGGGGTGACTGTTACCCCAATGTTTCTATATATCTGTAACCTTGTTATGGGCTAAGGGGGCCCAGCCTGAAGGCCAGTTAGGGGGGGATTTGGGGTGAGTGCTTATTTGTGCCCTGGGTACCCCTGGAACTATAGCGGGGTGACTGTTACCCCAATGTTTCTATATATCTGTAACCTTGTTATGGGCTAAGGGGGCCCAGCCTGAAGGCCAGTTAGGGGGGGATTTGGGGTGAGTGCTTATTTGTACCCTGGGTACCCCTGGAACTATAGCAGGGTGACTGTTACCCCAATGTTTCTATATATCTGTAACCTTATTATGGGCTAAGGGGGCCCAGCCTGAAGGCCAGTTAGGGGGGGATTTGGGGTGAGTGCTTATTTGTGCCCTGGGTACCCCTGGAACTATAGCGGGGTGACTGTTACCCCAATGTTTCTATATATCTGTAACCTTGTTATGGGCTAAGGGGGCCCAGCCTGAAGGCCAGTTAGGGGGGGATTTGGGGTGAGTGCTTATTTGTGCCCTGGGTCCCCCTGGAACTATAGCAGGGTGACTGTTACCCCAATGTTTCTATATATCTGTAACCTTATAATGGGCTAAGGGGGCCCAGCCTGAAGGCCAGTTAGGGGGGGATTTGGGGGTGAGTGCTTATTTGTGCCCTGGGTACCCCTGGAACTATAGCAGGGTGACTGTTACCCCAATGTTTCTATATATCTGTAACCTTATAATGGGCTAAGGGGGCCCAGCCTGAAGGCCAGTTAGGGGGGGATTTGGGGGTGAGTGCTTATTTGTTCCCTGGGTACCCCTGGAACTATAGCAGGGTGACTGTTACCCCAATGTTTCTATATATCTGTAACCTTATTATGGGCTAAGGGGGCCCAGCCTGAAGGCCAGTTAGGGGGGATTTGGGGTGAGTGCTTATTTGTGCCCTGGGTACCCCTGGAACTATAGCAGGGTGACTGTTACCCCAATGTTTCTATATATCTGTAACCTTATTATGGGCTAAGGGGGCCCAGCCTGAAGGCCAGTTAGGGGGGGATTTGGGGTGAGTGCTTATTTGTGCCCTGGGTACCCCTGGAACTATAGCAGGGTGACTGTTACCCCAATGTTTCTATATATCTGTAACCTTATAATGGGCTAAGGGGGCCCAGCCTGAAGGCCAGTTAGGGGGGGGATTTGGGGTGAGTGCTTATTTGTGCCCTGGGTACCCCTGGAACTATAGCAGGGTGACTGTTACCCCAATGTTTCTATATATCTGTAACCTTGTTATGGGCTAAGGGGGCCCAGCCTGAAGGCCAGTTAGGGGGGGATTTGGGGTGAGTGCTTATTTGTGCCCTGGGTACCCCTGGAACTATAGCAGGGTGACTGTTACCCCAATGTTTCTATATATCTGTAACCTTGTTATGGGCTAAGGGGGCCCAGCCTGAAGGCCAGTTAGGGGGGATTTGGGGTGAGTGCTTATTTGTGCCCTGGGTACCCCTGGAACTATAGCGGGGTGACTGTTACCCCAATGTTTCTATATATCTGTAACCTTGTTATGGGCTAAGGGGGCCCAGCCTGAAGGCCAGTTAGGGGGGGATTTGGGGTGAGTGCTTATTTGTACCCTGGGTACCCCTGGAACTATAGCAGGGTGACTGTTACCCCAATGTTTCTATATATCTGTAACCTTATTATGGGCTAAGGGGGCCCAGCCTGAAGTCCAGTTAGGGGGGGATTTGGGGTGAGTGCTTATTTGTGCCCTGGGTACCCCTGGAACTATAGCAGGGTGACTGTTACCCCAATGTTTCTATATATCTGTAACCTTATTATGGGCTAAGGGGGCCCAGCCTGAAGGCCAGTTAGGGGGGGATTTGGGGTGAGTGCTTATTTGTGCCCTGGGTACCCCTGGAACTATAGCAGGGTGACTGTTACCCCAATGTTTCTATATATCCTTAACCTTGTTATGGGCTAAGGGGGCCCAGCCTGAAGGCCAGTTAGGGGGGGATTTGGGGTGAGTGCTTATTTGTGCCCTGGGTACCCCTGGAACTATAGCAGGGTGACTGTTACCCCAATGTTTCTATATATCTGTAACCTTGTTATGAGCTAAGGGGGCCCAGCCTGAAGGCCAGTTAGGGGGGGGATTTGGGGTGAGTGCTTATTTGTGCCCTGGGTACCCCTGGAACTATAGCAGGGTGACTGTTACCCCAATGTTTCTATATATCTGTAACCTTGTTATGGGCTAAGGGGGCCCAGCCTGAAGGCCAGTTAGGGGGGGATTTGGGGTGAGTGCTTATTTGTGCCCTGGGTACCCCTGGAACTATAGCGGGGTGACTGTTACCCCAATGTTTCTATATATCTGTAACCTTGTTATGGGCTAAGGGGGCCCAGCCTGAAGGCCAGTTAGGGGGGGATTTGGGGTGAGTGCTATTAAACAAAGGGACATTTTTCTACTCTGCCAAGGCACATAAACTAGAGAGAACCAACCATTTTTATTTGCCCTGTGCCCGTCTCCTAACAAGCCCCTATGTACCTGTGATCTGTGGAAGGTCTCACCCATTTTACTGTGAAACACACTCATATTGTACTGGACGGCCACGGAACTGTTCACACTCACAGTAGTGGGTACCTAAGGATAACACAGAGAGCTAATATTAGAAAATTGTTGTTATACTATTTTGTTTTCCCTGTTTGCTCTCCTGCATTATTCCAATCATGTATCAAAGCGGTAACATCTAGACCAGTGGTTCTCAACCTTCCTAATGCCGCGACCCTTTAATACAGTTCCTCATGTTGTGGTGACCCCCAACCATAAAATTATTCCACTGGAAATATGTGTTTTTCGGGGGTCTTAGGCGACCCCTGTGAAAGGGTTGTTTCGACCCACAGGTTGAGAACCGCTGATCTAGACTGTCTAGCAACGCATTTCAGGCACTACAGGTAACCAACGTCACTCTCAACTCCAGATACTGTGAATAGAACCAGCACACAGGAGATTCCCTCAGTGGGGCTTCCTCTGCTAATATACGCAGAAAGGCCAGATTTCTTGGATCGTGGTGATTGTTACTGAGACCCATGTTGTGCCATAAGGGCAAGTTTTTAAACTCAATGAGAGAACCAAATTTAAGTTGACTGCAAAGAGCTGGCCTTGATAAAGAAGACCCCTGGGCACTTTAACTATGACCAGACCTTTAGATCTGTCTCTGAAGTTCTAGATCAGCAGTTCTCAACCTGTGGGTCAGGACCCTTTCCCAGGGGGAAATTGGCCAGATATTGATCTGCCAGGTTAGAAAATTCAGTCGGATTGGGCACCGCATCAGCTCGTTGATGCGGTCCCCGAACCGACTGCCCCATTGCCGCCATTAGAATTCGATTGTTTGGCACCTACATGTTCCCTGATATCGCCCACCCGTAAGTGGGGCTATCGGGTGAAGATCCGCTCACTTGGCGACCTCGCTAAGCGAGCAAATCTTCATGTGTATGGGGAACTTTAGGTGTCAACTTAAGGACCTTAAAAGCATCTGCTGTCAAGTTTTCCCACTAATTTGCTATTGACCTGTGATAATAATATAAGGCCTGGGACAGGCAGTAGCACAGTTGTTCCATTACCTTCCATGGTTGAGTAATGTTTAGCTTTCCCATGACTCGTATGCCGATAGAGGTCAGATTTCCCACCTCACACTCAAATATCTGTGGATGATATAAGTATGAGACACTGTGTTGCTCAAGGCCGTCTCTGTCACTGGAGAATAATATATCACCTTATCTGAGGCAGATTGTGGAACCTTTGAAGTTGTCCAGTTTGGAGTCTTGGGATCACAAACAATATCCTGGCCCTGAGGTAGAAGGTCACAGAGTTTCAAAACCCATTAAGGTTTCATTGTGAAGATTAAAGTGAAACTCAATAACTTTGCACTCACCACGGAGACACTTTTTACGTCCCACCGTAGGCCATGGGGCAGCTGTCCTGGCGTCACCACAGAAATGGTCACCTTGGTTGGGACGTTACTGAGCTGTAAGTTCTGGATCTGGGCAAAGCAGAATTCAGACAAGAAAATGTCAATGCTAGAAGGCTATAAGGAACACTATTGGATCAGAGACATGACTAAGAGCTGACTGGCTGTGGCTCGGGGAGATCAAGGTATTGGGTAGATCGAGGTATATCCTGGGATGTTTCTACAAACCAAAGAATGCATAGACGTGGGTCCAAAGTGATGTAGGTTGAACACACTTGTATATTTAATGCACGTTTCTTTAACAGTTGTTCTTTTTCACATTAAGATATTTTAGGACCTGTGTATTATGCAAGAGACAATGGGGAAATCTGGCTCTGAATCTGCTCTGGCTGTACCCAAGTTCCTGGGTGATCGGAAGTGGAGTGGAAGATGGTGCCGTTGAGTTGGGGCAGATAGGCAAGTGAGGGGGCTCCCCATCTACAATTAAAAGTAGCTCCGGGGTATAAAAGGTTAGGGCTCCTTTGTTCTAAACAGTAGTATACAGAGCATTGTCCTGTTCTAGCTACCCCCTTGATGGGTCTATCAAGATCCATTTTAGAACCACAAATTTCCTAAAACCTTTCATGTATATTCTTTTCCCACTATTAAATTCATGTGAAAATGTCATTCTTCTATGTCCCTTCATATTTACACCATTGATCTGTAAGGAGATGAAACATCACTATATTTCATTGCAAATAGTTGGTGGCACCAACCCTTGAGCTCAAGGCCTTTAGGGGATGTCTCCCAGAGGAGCCTATATAAGGATATGCAGGGGCCAGGAATTTCCATTTTTGCCAATATCTAAAGGCAGGGCAGACTTTACAGCCAGAGCAGATGGGAGGCTGCACCTTGGTAGGACTAGCTAGGAGGTTTGGGTTCTAGCTTTCCCTCCGGCAAAGGCAGCCTGTGGCCCTGACGAGGACCCCGGGGGTGTGTAGTTAGAGACAGTAGGGTTCAGAAGTAGGTTAGAAAGAACCTATGGGGTCTACAGTGAGGCAGCATGGGAGGCCTGTGCACTGCTGTGATGTACACGAGAGAGAATTAGGGGGAATGTTCTGTGGCTGGGAGGTCCCCTCAACGGTTACCAGCTCTCTGCTTGTGTTTACACAAGACTGTTCCAGACTGTTACCTGGTAGTGGTGGGTCACATTGATGCTTTGGTCATGTGTGGTGAATTCTACATATTTTGTGGAATTGTCCAGACTGCAATGAAAATATATACCAATAAATACATCCTCCAATGAGAATTCTTGTTGCTCTGTGTATCCCCCTATTATCTTTTTCTCTTTCACTATATCTACCCTTCTGATTGCAATGCAATATTGGCCAAAAACTGACCAAGTTTCTCCCTGTTAAATACTAGGCTCATATTGTCCCTAGATTGTGCCCTCCCCCAGGTTAAAAAAGACTTTTGGGGCCCCTGGGTTCTGTACATGGTACTTTGTTGTTCTCCCAGTACATTCATATTGCACTCCTCTGTGTGGTTAGGGTGTTGGGATGAGGGTTGGGATGAGGGACCTGTAATAGAGGTGTCCCAGAGGGAGACTCTGCACCTTAAGGGCTATGACATACCCATTTCTTTGATATCCCCCAAATCGCACCATAGCCAGGTTGTACATACCTTTTAGTGAAGATATCAATTGGATACAGGACTTGAATGGTTGTGCTGCTGTTTGAGGTCTCATTTTCCTGGTTATTACTGGGGAACAGAAGTTATAGGAGCAAATGAGAAACCTTCTCAGACTAGAGGCTTTGGTTAGAAAATGTCCCCCCCTCTATCCATATGGCATATGGGCATGTCACTGAGAAAACGGAAATGTTTTAGTCTTTTGATAGATATCTCCATCTTGTTTTGAATATTCTTTCATGGACCCTCAGACCTCTCTTCTACAATGGAGGATATAGTAAATAGGCACTCATGGCCTCAGCTGTTTGGAATTTTGGAGGTCACAAGTCTGTGGATTGTTGCTTTATGGCAAATATCCTTTACAACTATTAAAAGAACTGACGAAAACCTTGCCAGGGCAATAACTGTGGGAGCCAGCCTGGAGATCTCTTATGAGAGTCCTTAGAACTATTCCTGAAACACCTTTGGTGCTACCCAACGTGTGCCATGGGAGCTAGGATGCCCATATGGCCCCTATGAATACGTTACTGGGGAAAGCAGGTCTCTATTATCAAAGGAAGGCTTGGTCCTTTGTGTTCCATTCTAGTATCACAAATAGCCAAAAACAAGGCACTTTGCACCCTGCCCTGATCTTTGTAAATGAACCTATATGTTTTGTATCACCGTTGGAAGGGATGGTTGTGGGAGTAATAGACATAATCAGTTGCCAATGCTTGTGTAGAAGCCAAAAGCTGTTTATTTGTTGTTTTTCCTAATCAGGGTTGTATTTGTTTGTACCAAATGACACCTCACCTCATTGCAGTTGCTTCAATCTGTATTTGACTTGGCCAGGGCACGCTGGTGATAATATGAAACATAATCTGAATCTTAACCTGGAAAATAAATACTTGGCCATCAGAAAGACGCCCTGTTGTAGAGTCAAAGCCTCCCTATTAATGTGTAAAAGCCAAGAACAATAAACCTCTTGTCTCTGCTGAAATACTATCATTGTTACCTACAAGCTTTGCTTCTTCAAATTGATGGGATTGTTGTCACCATTAATGCCTTTTCTATTTACAGAAAGGTAACTCTTTAATCCTTTCTTGTGGCTGTTCCTCAACTGCCTACTGCCTACTGCTCAATTGTCTTCAATTATCCAAGCCTCATTCTCCTGTTTACCTGATCATCTGCAAATAAAGCAACCCCCAACCTTTCCTGGTCCCTGAGACCTTTCTACCCCAATACTTTTTGTTATCACAAGTAAAGGTCCCCATACACATTAAGATCCGCTTGCTTGGCGAGGTCACCAAGCGAGCGGATCTTCTTCCGATATCCCCTCCTACAGGTGGGTGATATCGAGCGAATTTAGGCTAATACAGTTATTTGGTCCTGGGGCAAAACAATCGAATTATAAGGACGGTAATGGGCACAGTCGGTTCGGGGACTGCATCAACGAGCCGATGCGGTCCCCGATCCGACTAAATTTTTTAACCTGGCCAATCAAGATCTGCCCGATTTCAGGCCAGATGTCGGTCGGGCAGGCCCATCGTTGCTTTGCCTACACAGGCCGATAAGGGACCGATATTGGCAGGTACAATTGGCCCGTGTATGGCTACCTTAAGTCCACAGCTTACAATCAGCATACACTCCTCATAAGTCCCAAGAAGTTGCAAGGGAGACCTGTAATATCAGGTATCGGACCCCTTATCCGGAAACCCGTTATCCAGAAAGCTCCGAATTACGGAATGCCTGTCTCCCATAGACTCCATTTTAATCAAATAATTCAGAATTTTAAAACTGATTTCCTTTTTCTATGTAGAAATAAAACAGAACCTTGTAACTGATTCCAACTAAGCTATAATTAATCCTTATTGGATGCAAAACAATCCTATTGGGTTTAATTAATGTTTTATTGCTTTTTTAGTAGACTTAAGGTATTGAGATCCAAATTACGGAAAGACCCCTTATCCGGAATACCCTTGGTCCCGAGCATTCTGGATAATGGGTCCTATACCTGTACTGGGTTTACACCAGTAAAACCATAGAGTGGATGCATCCCCAATGCTACGCCCCAGTCTTTCTCTCTTGTTGTCTCATCTCTGATTTCCATCTTCTCCATTAAACCTTCAACTCTCCTTGCTCCACTATATCTCTGTTTTCTGTCTATCCCTCAGGTCCTTCTTCTTACAACCCCCCATATCATTTTTATATATCCATCTTACCCATTCTTTGTATTTCATTGAAGATGGGCTAAAGTTACAGATTAGATTTTGTGCCTCAGACTCCTTGCAACTCAAAAGGGTCCTCCTTGAAGACTAGATAATACAAGTTATGTTAGTTCCATATAACTATGAATTAAACACCAGTCCCTACTCAGAGTTTTGCTACCTCGGTGACGTTACTCTTGCTGTAGGACAGTCCAGGTGGACAGGTGATGTTGAGGCTGACCCCGAGAGCAATCTCGCCCAAGTTCTGCAACTGCAGTTGCAATGAATATAAATCAACTTTCTGTACAACCAATGGCTTGACACTGTTGCAGAAAGGAAAAAGAGTGAGAAACAGTGAAATATACTTATTTATGTATAGTTCCTGTTTGGTACATAATATATATATATAAATGAAAGCATATGTCCTATTATTTGTGCCTAAATCATGTCTGTCTCATTAGACTGCCTATAGTCCCACGCTCAGAGCTAGACTACAGGTACATACCTATGGAAGCGCACAACGAGATTGGGAGTGCAGACGTCACTGCCGCCGCATACCTGAAGGGGGAGCTGAGAGAGAGATATCTAGTATAAATAAATCTAAAGCAACTGGACTTGTTAAGTAATCATTGTAGACGTTTCACTACTCATCCGAGCAGCTTCTTCAGTTCAACTGAGAGAGAGAGATCATTTGTTACCACCTAAACGTTTTCTTCTGGCTTTTAAGGTCCAGGAACTATATTTGCCTGAGACTAGACACAAAGGCTACAAGACCATAAAGAAAGTGGATACCAAGTACAAGTTATGAGCAGACTGTACTTTGCCCACCTTTGCAACTTGCAACACTGTCAGGCACCACTATTTGTATTTGAATGACCCCAAGATGAGCACTCCTACAGATACCTGTAGATTTCTGGGTGTCATTATGAGGGTAGCCCTGTATATTGTAAATCAGTGATCCCCAACCAGTGGCTCAGGGGCAACATGTTGCTCCTCAACCCCTTGGATGTTGCTCTCAGTGCCCCCAAACCAGGGAGTTATTTTTGAATTCCTGACTTGGGGGCAAGTTTTGGTTGAATAAAAACAAGATTTCCTACCAATTAAAGCCCCTGTAAGCTGATAGGGTGCATAGAGGCCCCATGAACTTGTGTTGCTCTCCAAGCCTAGTAAGAAAGCCAAGTAACAAAGGTTGGGGACCCCAAATGGTTCAGCCTAGACACATTTAGTTTTTGGGTATTCCTACCATTGAGAAGATGGAGCACAGGAGTTCAACATTTTTTCCCAATGTGCTTTGTGGAGCATCATACACACCTGGGAAACATCTTTAAGGTTGCTGAATTGTGATAAAACCCATTGAGAGCCGTCTTCTATCTGAGAGACATTCATAAGCACTTGAACTGGGCTGATATCTTCCATGGAACAGTCCTGTAACACAGATAAAAATATGGGAGAGGCAACTAGCCACCATGGCTCCGAGGCTGCTTGCCCTCTACAAATGAACTCACTGTTAGGAAGAGGGTGAAATTCTGGCATTGCCAACCTTCGCTTTTCAAACTAAACGTTGTATTGACTTCTCTATCTTGGCTCTCGAAAGAGACCCGACTCAAGACGCGCCCCACTTCCAGAGAAAGATCGCACTCAAGAGAAACACTCACGGGGTCTGCATTAGAGACAGTAAAGCAATTTGTTAGAACTTTCATTTCTTCAATGAACCGATTGCCCAATGAGTCCAATCATAAACTGAACTAGGATCATCATTTTGTGCAGACTAGAAGATGCTAATCATCATCCAAGTATGTGTAGGCCTAAGTCATGTTCTCACTTGTATATTGAGGTGTAAGTCTTGTGAGGTGCACACAAGCCTGCAGCGTCACTTTGCTCTCACACTTGGTACTTTCCAAATGACGGGTGGGGATTTCTGGAGGGTCAAATGTCATCTTCACCGTTACATTGAAAAGTGGTTTGGACCTGAGTGATATAATTGAAAAAAGGATAAGTCTACTTGGTCTCAAGTTTATACTTAATACACAATGTGACTGGCTAAATGGTTCCCTCTAACCTGTGGAGGGTGACATTATTCCATGATCCGACGGCGAGATCTATAAGGCCATCCCTCGTCATGTCGAGCACACCGTCGATGGACAAACCAAAGCCTCTTTTCCCTGGAGGAGCCACCAATCGCTGAGGATAAAATTAGACCAAGAGAGGTGTAAGGAATGGAGTCCTGGTCTTTCTTAAAGCAATCATAAGTAGCTAGACCAGGGATCCTCAAACTATGGCCCGCAGGCCGAATCCGGCCCCCTAGGCTAATTTGCACCCGCTGTGTCCTCACCCCTGGCAGTGGAGAGAGAGGACTCAGCGGGGAGTGGGAGGGGGGAGCTGGGAGAGGGAGGACGGATGGAGCGGGGGAAAGCTGGAAGAGGGAGGACAGAGCAGGGGGGTGAGCTGGAAGAGGGAGGAGCTGGGAGAGGGAGGGAGGACGGAGCAGGGGGGAAAACTGGAAGAGGGAGGAGCTGGGAGAGGGAGGACAGACGGAGCAGGGGGAGCTGGAAGAGGGAGGGAGGACAGATGGAGCAGGGGGAGCTGGAAGAGGGAGGGAGGACAGACGGAGCGGGGGGAACTGGAAGAGGAGGACGGACGGAGTGGGAGCAGAAGGGGGTGCTGGAAGAGAGTGGACTCAATGGAGAGTGGGGAGCTGGGAGAGGGAGGGAGAACGGACGGAGTGGGGGGGGAGCTGGAAGGAAGTGGGAGGGGGGAGAGGGAGGACGGACGGTGTGGGGGGAGCTGGAAGAGAGAGGATGCAGTGGGGAGTGGGGGGGGACTATAGTCCGGCCCCCCAACAGTCTGAGGGACCATGAACTGGCCCCTTGCTTGAAAAGTTTGAGGACCCCTGAGCTAGACTGTCCATATGTACCTTGAGCATAAACTCTCTTTATAGGGACACCTTACCATGTGGTAGAAGAGCGCCTCAATATAATTCTAATGAGCTTCTCCCTTTCCCCCTATGACATATCCTAGTATACATTCCTTATACACAATCAAATGAATAAGTGAGACCCATGAGAATGTATTACAAGCTTGTACCTGGATGTATGCTTTTTGAATCCCAGTGTTTTTGCCTTTGAATATATAGACTGCTCCTCTGCCTTCAGTCTCATATGGTGCTCCCACTGCCACCTCGCAGAGACCATCTCCATCCAGGTCTCCCATTGCTGACACGGCGGCACCGAACTGTGCAAATGGGTGGCCGACATCCCCAAGGAGAATGCCAGAGCTTTGGAGGGAACCCTAGTACAACAAAAGCCAGTTAGTCAAAAACTCCTTAACAGATGGGAAAAGCTTAATCTGAGCCTTACTCACATTTGTGAAGATATAGACATACACACGCCCTCCCCTTCTCTCTTCCTGGTAGTGAGGGGCTGAGATCAACACAAGGTCGGAGAAGCCATCTTGGTCAAGGTCAGAGACGGCTATTTCTGCGCCAAAGTATGATCCTAACTGGGGAAGAAAAGAAAGAGTTTGGAGTTAGTAGGAAAAATACAAGTACAAAAGAATTAGTCTGGATATGCAGCCGGCCAGAAACTGAGAAAAGGTTCTAAGGTACCATAGAAGAAAAAGAGAGAAGATGGAAGATGGTCATGGACAACCATTTGTGGTGCAAGTAAGTAGGAAACTCAATAAGAAAAGAGCTTCAACAAGAAAAAAATGTAAAGAACAGAGGTCCCTATTTTGTCACTGAATCTGGAAGACTATACATTTTTGGTACAGTTTTACAGTAGAATCTTGACTAATAGCGCTATATAGTAAATAGTGGACCCCCTGTAAAGTAGAAGGATATTCTAAGTCACCTTGGAGTTCCATAACTAGGGTTCCCAACTGTCTGGCCAAAACTACCTGCCTTCCCAGTTTGGAAAACCAGACAGGATTCTCAAAAGATTGACGTCAATTGGCCAATCGCCAATCGCTGTGTCATTACACTGCCCCCATGATGGCACAGCCCGCCTCCATGACGTGGCAACCCTATTCATAACCATCTTTCATACAGGTCATGGAGCTCAGAGGTGAAATTTACATAATTAATCTTTACTATCGAGAGAAGGCTCTCACCTGTTCTCCATACACTCCATCTATCTCCTCCCATCCTGTCTCACTCATGGATTTCTCTAGTAATGTCACCTGTCCATGGTATTGGTATCTGGGGGCCCCTGCCACGCAGAAAACTCTCCCCGGTGCTCGTAGGAATTTCACAGAGTAACCTGTATTGAGAGAATAGCACATTATTGTAATGGAAATATTTAACTTCTAGGGGGTTGTCTCTTGCATCTTCCTTTCCATCTCCATGTTATGGGCTTTTCATGTACTGAACTATTATGTTGTCCTTCATTGAAATAGTCTTAATACAGCTGGTGTATTAGTTTGTCTGTATGGGAGCTATGGAATATGACCTCATTAATGTTAGGGTTACAGCTTACTACTGCCGTCAATGTATTTGCCTAAACAGTGGGTTGATCTGAGAACCTTCGTCTGGGGTCTACCAAATATCTTACAAGACCTGAACGCCTCTTTCCGCGTTTTTATTCTTGCATCCAAATCCACAGGCAGACACAGGTTTGCTTATGCATCAGTTCTATGTTAAGTCACTACAAGTTCCTGTGTTTGCACTATTGGCGCATGAGGCAGACGAGCCTAGATCAGTAGTTATGGTCTCTGCAGTGACTCCCACCGTTCCTTCAGTTGTTTTCTCCTATTGTGACCCAGAATGTTTGACCTTTGCTACCTTCTGCCTGCTATGATCTTTGCCTGACTAAACCTTTGATGCTCGCCTCAACCTCAGCCTGACTTTTTCTCTTGAACCTCTGACTCCTGCCTCAACCTCAGCCTGACTTTTTCTCTTGAACCTCTGACTCCTGCCTCAACCTTAGCCTGACTTTTGCTCTTGAACCTCTGACTCCTGCCTCAACCTCAGCCTGACTTTTCCTCTTGAACCTCTGACTCCTGCATCAACCTCAGCCTGACTTTTTCTCTTGAACCTCTGACTCCTGCATCAACCTCAGCCTGACTTTTTCTCTTGAACCTCTGACTCCTGCATCAACCTCAGCCTGACTTTTTCTCTTGAACCTCTGACTCCTGCATCAACCTCAGCCTGACTTTTGCTCTTGAACCTCTGACTCCTGCATCAACCTCAGCCTGACTTTTTCTCTTGAACCTCTGACTCCTGCATCAACCTCAGCCTGACTTTTGCTCTTGAACCTCTGACTCCTGCATCAACCTCAGCCTGACTTTTTCTCTTGAACCTCTGACTCCTGCATCAACCTCAGCCTGACTTTTTCTCTTGAACCTCTGACTCCTGCATCAACCTCAGCCTGACTTTTGCTCTTGAACCTCTGACTCCTGCATCAACCTCAGCCTGACTTTTCCTCTTGAACCTCTGACTCCTGCATCAACCTCAGCCTGACTTTTTCTCTTGAACCTCTGACTCCTGCATCAACCTCAGCCTGACTTTTTCTCTTGAACCTCTGACTCCTGCATCAACCTCAGCCTGACTTTTTCTCTTGAACCTCTGACTCCTGCATCAACCTCAGCCTGACTTTTTCTCTTGAACCTCTGACTCCTGCATCAACCTCAGCCTGACTTTTTCTCTTGAACCTCTGACTCCTGCCTCGACCTCTGCATTGGCTCTTAGTTGACTACATTTTGCTTTGTTCTTTGGCACCTGGTTCCAGCTAGTCTTACTTTTCTGTGTTTTCCCTATATCTATTGTTTACCTTAAACATGGCTAATCAAAGCTGCCTTTTTCTCTGTGTTGCATTAGATCAGTGATCCCCAACCAGTGACTCGGGGGCAACATGTTGCTCCTCAACCCCTTGGATGTTGCTCTCAGTGCCCCCAAACCAGGGAGTTATTTTTGAATTCCTGACTTGGGGGCAAGTTTTGGTTGAATAAAAACAAGATTTCCTACCAAATAAAGCCCCTGTAAGCTGATAGGGTGCATAGAGGCTGCCTAATAGCCAATCACAGCCCTTATTTGGCTCCTCCATGAACTTTTATGGTGCTTGTGTTGCTCTCCGAGTCTTTTTATATTTGAATGTGGCTCACGAGTAAGAAAGGTTGGGGATCCCTACATGAGTGCTATACCAGTTCTTAGGTGATGTTTGCAAAGGCCATAATCTACTTATTTATTCCAAATGCCTAAGAAGGACACTTTATACGCTTGCAGAGAGCTTCAAGATGCTGGTGTAGGTTAATCTCAATGGATATGCTATGCATTACACTACAGACCCTATGGCTCTAGAGTAATTATTTGGGAAGGTCCATGTGTTGTGTCTTTAACTGCATTGATCTGTTACCCAGGTATCCAAAATGTCTGCCATCTTCTTGGCTCATGTTGATGAATAGTTCTTTGTGAGAGAGTTCGAGTTCCAGCAATCCTCCAGACCACCCATAGACTCCAGGATCACCCAGCATGACCATGTCCTGCAAGAGATAAGCCAATGAGGTGCTACCTTGATTGTTTCACTGTCTAATCTAAGGACAGTGGGCTTCTGGCTCTCCAGACCTCCCCAGATCGCTCCTCTCACCTGGAGCACCGCAGAGCTGAGACCGGCGGATGAAAATTCCCGCTTAAATTTCGTCCCCTGACCTGCACCTAAGGGCATGACAAATGATAATATTT
Source organism: Xenopus tropicalis (assembly GCF_000004195.4). Lineage (NCBI taxonomy): Eukaryota > Metazoa > Chordata > Amphibia > Anura > Pipidae > Xenopus > Xenopus tropicalis. Next base: position 13,657,126 of record NC_030685.2, on the reverse strand, counting down.
ATATTATATAAACTCAATGCAGCCTCTCAGCATTTCCCCCTGAGCATTATGGCCTTCCCCTGTAAACTGCAGTCTCTTAGGTGCCATGAAGTCTCTCACCTTCAATAGAAAGAATCTTGCGCTGCAGTTCCGCAAAGAGTATAGTCAGTTGCTGTGCATCAAATTTCTCAATGGTCCTTGTGTGTTCCTTTGCAGGCCAGGAAACAAATGCTTCCAAGTCTTCGGTTTTAAAATTCTGACCTACCTGTAAGATGATCCAAGAGACAAGAAACATAAACCAGAGAATCATGGAGACTTGGGGGACACAACAAAACTTGGTGTTCAACCAGTTGGCAGAGTATTGTACGATGTTAGCCATAGATCAAACCAGAGAATATAGAGTAACTTAGTAGAGGCTTTTGGACAACTTAGGTCCCTGCTTAAGTGATTGTATACACATTTTATAATTTACTAAGTTAGGCAATAAAAGGTATCACCTACCTACTCTATATTTTCTGTTGGGTCTATGGGACATGTACATGTGACACAAATCAGACACAAATGAGGTAAAGAGACAACAAAAGTTGTGTTTGAGAGTGAGAGAGAGAGAGAGAGAGAGAGAGGAATAATTCATAAATTGAACTGTGTGGTACATGGGGGTCAGAAAGAAGCACAAGTAAGAGTCAGTAAGCCATAGATGGATCTGTAAAACTCATGTAATGCCCAGGATGAACTCAAGTGGAGTGAGACGTGGAAGCGTATAGAGTCTTCTTTCCTGTATGGGTATGAGTGAGATGGGTGGTTTCTCTTATAGATCTGGTAATGATACTTGGATTTGCTATTGTTCTTTGCCTGGTACCAGTGGGCTCAGGTCAATAGTTTGTCATGGTGGAACCGCACAGCCCTAAAGAAGTTCTGACTATATGGCCCTCAAGAAGGTGAACCTGAATATAATAAAGCATGTCATGAAGAAATGGTCTATGCTTAATGAAGTCCACATGTGACCCAGGTGCATTTTCGACCAATAGCTATTGAAATAAGTAAAACGTAACCACAAGATGGGTATCTTGCAAGAAAAAAACGTCTCCACTTTATATACCAGCACTTTACTAGAAAGATTCTTTGGCACAACATAATTCTGATAGAAAGCAGATGTTTCAGTCAGGTGAAAGGTCTGATGGTGTGTGCTGGGGAAATGTCCCTTTGCCTATTTATTAAAAAAGCCTTGTTGAAGATGAAAGGTTGGAAAGATTGTATTGTGAAGAAAACTTGAAAATATTGACTTTATCCATGGAAGTCTCTCTGAAGGCAACACAATCTCCTGATGTACAGTCCGAAACCACTTATGGAAGGAAACCCCTGCCGTATGGGTCAATGTTGAGCTGCCTGAATGAAGGTTCCAATGTCTGGATTGCTTGAAACCTGTTCCTGCAGAATGATGAACAAGATCTTGTGCTATGTCTAGGTAAACGCCAGAATAGTAGGGGTGGTGGCCAAGGGGTGATGGGTTCCAAAAACGTCCACATTGCCAGTGACCGAGCAGAAAGATTTCACTTTGAACATGGAAACCTGGAGAAACTAGTTTAGCTTAGTCTAAAACTGGGTGAATTTTGGGGACCAAGAATATGTTGGTATAGAAAAATTAGTGTAATGGCCTGGTGGCTTTGTTTCTGCACATCACTTGAGCAACAGCCTTAGGGTTAGAGTGTCTCTGAGGGTTCTTAAGGGGCCCTGGAACATTTTTAAAACTGAAGGTGTGGAAGGTCTGGTGGAGCACCTATAAAAGATTGGGTGAAAGTAGAAGGCACCATGGGATGAAGTCACCAAAGACATTTGCTGCCAATGGCAGAATAGAATGTGCATGATATCATACACTGGTGCCTGAGGAAGGGAGGAGGGTTGTGCAGAATAGTGATGCTGGAGAATGCCTTATTATATGACAGTAAGTAGAGCAGAACCAGAACCAGTTTGACCAGTGTATAGACATCACACAACAACACAGTGATAGAAAAGCATTACACACTAAGAGTGAATTGCTAAAAAGACACAGTGAGACTCACATATTAGTGGGGTGCAATAATAAAACGTGCAACGCTTCCCTAGGCCGGGTAACCCATAGCATGTAGCACTTACTGCAGTTGTCTGAAATATAAAATCTGACTGGTTGCTGTAGGTTACTAGACCTGCCCAGAGTTTGCACCTTTTATGCAACCCCATAAGAGAGACACAAATGGATAAAGACAAGGAAATGTATCCAGTAGGCTTTGTCACCCCAATGATGTAGCGAGACACTCGAGCCTTATCGGCCTTCTCTATTGCCTTTGTAGTGTCATCGTCTGTGCTTTCACCATCTGCGAGAATCACGAGAACCTTCTTAGCGCTGGGCCGGGAGCCATTTTGTTCTGTAAATATATGGTCTCTGTAGGGATGGCACATAAGAAGATATTCACATGTCACTTATTTTCCCAAGTTTGGTCTAACCGTTGTCCAGATTTATACATTCAATTATATATAAATTCAATAATGCCCCTATAGTCTTCAAAGGAGAAGAAAGGTAAAAACTAAGCTTTATCAGAAAGGTCTATGTAAATACAGCCATAAGCACTCACAGTAACTGTCAAAAGATTTCTTATGTCTGTTTTCCTCTGCCAGAGACATGCAGCTCTCTCCTCTCTCCCCTCTCCCCCAAGAATGCTAAGAACTTACTCCCCCCCCCCTAGGAATGTGGATCTGAGCCAATCAGCAGGAAGCTGACTCATAGTCTAACTAACTGAGCATGTTCACTGGTCTGGGTCTCGATGCAGGAGTGAGGCATTATGGGAACTTTCTTTACACAGCTGTTTGGCTTCTTATCATCTGAACGGGTGAAATATGGGGAGACTTAAGGGCACTATTGAGAGAACTGAAGGTATGCCTGCAGCTTGGGATTAACTCTTTATTAAGCCTTTCCTTCTCCTTTAAAGGGAAACTATACCCCCAGAATGAATATTTAACCAACAGATAGTTTATATTGACCCATTAAAGAATCTCACCAAACTGGAATATATATATCAGTAAATATTGCCCGTTTACATCCTTTCCCTTGAGCCGCCATTTAGTGATGGGCTGTGTGCTCCCTCAGAGATCAGCTGACAGGAAGTGATGCAGCTCTAACTGTAGTGTGGGAGCAAAAGGCAGAACTCTGTCCATTCATTGGCTGATGGGGCCTAGCATGTATGTGTGCCTTGGCTTGTTTGTGTGCACTGTGAATCCTATGATCCCAGGGGGCGGCCCTTAATTCTTAAAATGGCAGTTTTCTATTTAGGATTACCCAATGTAACCAGTGCTAAAAGCAATGCTGCTGGGGTTCCATTAACCCCGTATGTACTTACAGTGTGTACTGAATGGCCTTGTAGGTATTGGTGAAGCCCTTCAAAAGCCTATAATTAGCCAGAAGAACATCAGGATTCCGATCTTTCTGGAAATCAGCGAATGTAAATTCTGTCTTTGGGTGTGTTGAGAACTGGATGGCGGCAAACTGTAAAAAAAAAGAATGTCAATAATGATTAGGGGACTTTGGAGGGACACGTGGGTCCCAAGGGGGTGGTGTAATTCTAAAGTAACCAGGAAGCAAGTAGGCATCCGCCCAAAACTCCTTCCAATTCCAGTCCGGTGTGTGAATTATCCTAAATACCGTAAGTACCCACAATGCATCTCACCCTAACTGGCCCTAGGGGAACTTACATGCACACTGGTTTCATTCTCCAGGCTCTTTATAACGTTTTTCATGAATTCCTTTACGATATTGACCTCTATCTCCCCCATGCTGCTGGAACCATCTACCATGAAGCACAGATCCACCTCGGCTTTCTGGCAATCTGCAAGAACATTAATGGGGTTATTCACAAGCTGAAAATCCATAGCAACTACTTAGCAGTTACCTATTCCTGGTATGTAAATAATACTGCACCATTGGAAGGGTTGAACTTGATGGACTTCGGTCTTTTATCCAACTTAACTATGTAACTTAATTATGTAACATGCACATGAGTCCTAGATCCTAGGGCAGGGATCCTCAAACTTTTTAAACATGGGGCCAGTTCATCGTCCTTCAGACTGTTGGGGGGCCGGACTGTAGTCCTCAAACTACGCCCCCCTCCTGCGTCCTCAAACTATTGCCCTCTCCCTGCATCCAAAAACTACGGCTCCTTGCTCCCCGCTGTGTCCTCCAGCTCCCTGCCCCCCGCTGCATCCTCCAGCTCCCTGCTCCCCGCTGCATCCTCCAGCTCCCTGCCCCCCGCTGCATCCTCCAGCTCCCTGCTCCCTGATGTGCCCTCCGGTTCCCTGATCCCCACTGTGCCCTCCAGCTCCCTGTTTCCCTGCTCCCTGCTGTGTGCTCTGGCTCTCTGCTCCCCCGATGCGTCCTCTGGCTCCCTGCTCCCCACTGTGCCCTCCGGCTCCCTGCTCCTCCACTGTGTCCTCCGGCTCCCTGCTCCCCCACTGTGCCCTCTGGCTCCCTGTTCCCCTGCTCCCTGCTGTGTGCTCTGGCTCTCTGCTCCCCCACTGTGTCCTCTGGCTCCCTGCTCCCCACTGTGCCCTCCGGCTCCCTGCTCCTCCACTGTGTCCTCCGGCTCCCTGCTCCCCCACTGTGCCCTCCGGCTCCCTGCTCCCCCACTGTGCCCTCCGGCTCCCTGCTCCCCCACTGTGCCCTCCGGCTCCCTGTTCCCCTGCTCCCTGCTGTGTGCTCTGGCTCTCTGCTCCCCCACTGTGCCCTCCGGCTCCCTGCTCCCTGCTGTGTGCTCTGGCTCTCTGCTCCCCCACTGTGTCCTCCGGCTCCCTGCTCCCCCACTGTGCCCTCCGGCTCCCTGCTCCCCCACTGTGCCCTCCGGCTCCCTGTTCCCCTGCTCCCTGCTGTGTGCTCTGGCTCTCTGCTCCCCCACTGTGTCCTCCGGCTCCCTGCTGTGCCCTCCGGCTCCCTGCTGTGCCCTCCGGCTCCCTGTTCCCCCACTCCCCGCTGTGTCCTCTGGCTCTCTGCTCCCCCAATGTGTCCTCCGGCTCCCTGCTCCCCCACTGTGTCCTCAGCTCCCTGCTGTGCCCCTTGGCTCCCTGCTGTGCCCTCCGGCTCCCTGTTCCCCCACTCCCCGCTGTGTGCTCTGGCTCTCTGCTCCCTCAATGTGTCCTCCGGCTCCCTGCTCCCCCACTGTGTCCTCAGCTCCCTGCTGTGCCCTGCAGCTCCCTGTTCCCCCACTCTCCGCTGTGCCCTCTGGCTCCCTGCTCCCTGCTGCGTCTGCAGACAGGTAGTAGCCAGGGGTGGGGACACAGTGGGGGCTGGGTAAATTACCTTGGGGGGCCGGATCTGGCCCATGGGCCGTAGTTTGAGGATCCCTGCCCTAAGGCCTATGACCACCCACAGTTTGGGACATTATTTACTCCCTCAATGCCAAGACCCTGGGTAGGGAGTCACTAAACAACGTACCAAACTGTGGGGAAGGGTCTCACTGACTGGGGCCACCCAGCATGAAGGGCACTTCTTAAAATTTGGGAGGAATGTCTGTTTGTTCTTACAGATAATCCTGATATTTTCCATATATTATTGGAACTGTAGCTGAATGGCTGATGCAAATGTATAAGTTAAAAAGTACATTGGAATAAAGGGCTTTCTATGGGAGGCCGGTCTTAAAAACTGTGGGGCCCAATTGGGACCATTTTGGTGGGGCCCCTACACAAGGTGTTGGCAGCCGGCACAGGGTTCCAGGGCGGGGTGGCCAAATAGCCCCTGCCTCTCTCCATGGGACTAATGGTGTAACCCCGCCTTTTCACCTCTCTTTCTATTGCTCCACTGGCCCCCAACATTTCATGGCCCAATGTGGCCCCCAAGCACAGAATAATCAAAGAAACACAGAGATCTCAGGTCCAGGCCAATGCCCATCCAGCCCTACCCTATAACTTTTTGGGGTCAACTGTTGAAGCACAATGGAAACATGGCAGACTCTGTCTGATTTCTCTTTGCTGCCTTAAGTAACCCATGGGGAACTTCTATTTTCACAACCGATACAAGAGGAAGTCTAAAAGCTGTTGCACAATGTTATTCTGCGCAAGAGAATGGTTTCATTAACCTTGGCTGGTGTAGCTGAAGCCAGAGGAGCGGTGGTTTATTGGAACTGCATCAGCCAGTCACAATCCAGCTGACAGTTTGGCTGAGGTTTGGCCATCCCTTGTCTGACAGTGAAGGAGACAGAATTATGAAGAACCCCAAGCAGTCAGGGAAAGTTCTTGGAAACCTGTATCCTACCTTGGTGGCCGGGGTTGAGTTCTTTGGATGTGGCCAGACTGGAGTCAATCATGTAACATTCCCCATTCGTGTAGGGCGTCTGGTAACAATCTCTGGGTTTGCCAGGACCACACACCTATAGGGGTTAATAAGATATTTTTCATAAATATATATATTGAAACTGCCTGCAGCCTTGTGCCTTTATATGGGCACAGAGCCCCTCAGTGACTGCTAATATCCTTATCATTTACAGTAGGGGGTACATTATCCCTTATAATACATGAGTGATACTCAGAGTTCCCTGTATAACTCAGCCTGCAGCCTTGTGCCTTTATATGGGCACAGAACCCCTCAGTGACTGCTAATATCCTTATCATTTACAGTAGGGGGTACATTATCCCTTATATACATGAGTGATACTCAGAGCTCCCTGTATAACTCAGCTTGCAGCCTTGTGCCTTTATATGGGCACAGAACCCCTCAGTGACTGCTAATATCCTTATCATTTACAGTAGGGGGTACATTATCCCTTATAATACATGAGTGATACTCAGAGTTCCCTGTATAACTCAGCCTGCAGCCTTGTGCCTTTATATGGGCACAGAACCCCTCAGTGACTGCTAATATCCTTATCATTTACAGTAGGGGGTACATTATTATTATATTGTGGATATTTTCTGACATGCCTTTTCTTTGCACACAGTGGATGACCTTACTTTGCCATCTACTGCGTAATTCTCCTCTAATGTTGCCATCTTCCTATAATGCAGATTCCCTTACATCACCATCTTGTCCTACTGTCTCCATCTTGCCCTACTGCCACCATCTTGTCCTACTGTCTCCATCTTGCCCTACTGTCTCCATCTTGTCCTACTGTCTCCATCTTGTCCTACTGACTCCATCTTGTCCTACTGCCTCCATCTTGTCCTACTGTCTCCATCTTGTCCTACTGCCTCCATCTTGTCCAACTGTCTCCATCTTGTCCTACTGTCTCCATCTTGCCCTACTGTCTCCATCTTGTCCTACTGTCTCCATCTTGTCCTACTGTCTCCATCTTGTCCTACTGTCTCCATCTTGTCCTACTGTCTCCATCTTGTCCTACTGTCTCCATCTTGCCTTTCTATCTCCATGTTGACCTAATGATGAAAATTTTCCCCTACTGTATCCATCTAACCCTACTGCTCCTACCTTGACCTTCTATCATAATCTTTCCTTATTGCTTATATTGCTTGCCATAATGTTATTGGAAGGCTGGTCTGGATCTGCCCCCCTGGTGGGTTCTTGAGCAGCAACCAATCAGGTTGAGCCTGATGACCAATCAGGGTGACTTAGGGGCAAATATTGATTTTTCTCCCCTAGATTATCTGGGAAACTGAAGGTCCTACAGGTTGACTGAGTGAACACTTATTTACTGTCCTTGATATTCTTACATCCAAGGATACAAGTACTAATATATCAATGGGTTTATATATCCGTTACCCTATCATTGGCTAATGGGGGTTCTGGCAATATCCTGAACCCTAACAGGGGACTTAAATAGGCAATAGAACCTTGATACAAATGAGGGATACCCATTCTTTGTGATATTGGAAAGGTGGGTTTTCATTGGTTGCAGGGTGGTTTTTATGTGAATAGATCACCGAGCGTTGCCTCCCCCATTGCTTTGTAATGAAAACAGATTTTCAGAGCTCTATACTGGGGTTTGCATGGTTATGGTTACAAAACCTCTGTCGGTTTAGAAAATCTAGTGGTGGGAAGTTACATCTACTGGTGGAGACCACTTGTATTCGCTCAGTTCCTGACGCAGCCAATGTTTAACCAGCGCTTTGGCCCCAGCGTTGCCGTCTCAATATTCACTTTGTTTAATAATCCTCAGACCAAGATCCGCACAGGGCAACCTCCAACCACATCAGGGAAAATACGGTTAGGGTCTTGTTGTCAATGTTGAAAACAAAAATCTCATACAGGTATGGGATCCCTTATCCGGAAACCTGTTCTCCAGAAAGTTCTGAATTACGGAATGGCCATCTCCCATAGACTCCATTATAAGCAAATAATTCTAATTCTTAAAAATGATTCCCTTTTCTCTGTAATAATAAAACAGTACCTGTACTTGATCCCAACTAAGATATAATTACCCCTTATTGGGGGCAGAACAGCCCTATTGGGTTTATTTCATGGTTAAATGATTCCCTTTTCTCTGTAATAATAAAACAGTACCTGTACTTGATCCCAACTAAGATATAATTACCCCTTATTGGGGGCAGAACAGCCCTATTGGGTTTATTTAATGGTTAAATGATTCCCTTTTCTCTGTAATAATAAAACAGTACCTGTACTTGATCCCAACTAAGATATAATTACCCCTTATTGGGGGCAGAACAGCCCTATTGGGTTTATTTCATGGTTAAATGATTCCCTTTTCTCTGTAATAATAAAACAGTACCTGTACTTGATCCCAACTAAGATATAATTACCCCTTATTGGGGGCAGAACAGCCCTATTGGGTTTATTTAATGGTTAAATGATTCCTTTTTCTCTGTAATAATAAAACAGTACCTGTACTTGATCCCAACTAAGATATAATTACCCCTTATAGGGGGCAGAACAGCCCTATTGGGTTAAATTAATGTTTTATTAAGTTTTTAGTAGACTTAAGGAATGGAGATCCAAATTACGGAAAGACCCCTTATCCGGAAAACCCCAGGTCCCGAGCATTCTGGATAACTGGTCCTATACCTGTAATATATTATGTGGTTTTGCCTACAGTTTACTTTGCCCTTTCTGAATGACAGTGGCAGCAGAGTCCCTGGTATCACTCAGTGAGCTTGGCCTGTGCGCTTGGGTGTTGATATTTGCACTAGGGGTACAAGGGCTAGAATGGTTGATGTTTGCTTTGAATTCAGCTTCTAGAACCATGTATAATGTGACAGTTTAGTACAAATTGCCAAGAGATCATGGAAACTCTTTGCACCCCTATGGGTTCCTGCAGACATTCCATGATATATGATGTTCTCGCTAATAAAAGGAGTTCTACTTATAATTGTGTCACCTTTGCTGCACAATAAGCTGTGACACATATCTGTGGTTTTACTTCTGGCTGCTGCTATAAACATGACTTCCTGCTCCTGCGAGTCCTGTGTCTGTACGTGTGGTCTTTGACATGCTGAGAAGTGAGCAGTTCCTATCTTAGAACTTAGCAACCTGATGCTGCAAGGAGAAGGAAAGGTAAAAGCTAAGTGAGCTTTAGCAGAAACACAGCCATAAGCACCGAGTCCTCTATCAAAAGAAACACAGGATTTATTTTCTTCTTTTGTGTGCACATGTTCTTCTGTGTCAGACTTCCTTCTCTCAGAAAAATCCTTCAGGGCACGGAACGAGTCTGCGCAGCTCTCTACTCCCTCGCTCTCCACCTCCCTTCTCCTGCTCCCCCTCCCACCTCATCCCCCTCCCTCCTCCTGCTCCCCCTCCCACCTCATCTCTCTCCCCCTCCCAACTGTGCTGTGTAATCTGAGCTACCAGCAGCCAGAGCTGCAGCACTGAAGCTACTGAGACCGAGCTAAAATGCCAGCTGCTATCTTAGACAAACAGAGGGAGCTTCTAGGGCTTCCTGCAGAATAAATATAGCGTTCTAGGTAGCACTATCGTGGCTATTGTGCCAAAATGACTTTCTTTCTCTTTTGAGGTGGTTACTGGGAGAATAGGGGTAAGGTGCTATGGGCAATAGGCCACATTTGAAGTTCAAGCAGGACCATTTGTGGTGGTGAGGCCTGGGAAAATTGAGTGCTTGTCTTAGGGGGAAACATTCAATACTTTTTCTGCAAGATGGATCATACTCACAATACTTTTGTTGTGGGATGGATCTACTTCCAATGTCAGACCAAGGTTGGAGGCATCCGTTTTGTCTAGGAGGGAAGATGAAAGATTAACTGCACTGGCATCTGTGAATGCTAAGAACCTCGGTCAATTTGTTAATCCCATACATCCTTATTATCATGAGAATCCAATCCTAACGAGGTACAGAACCCTGACTGTCGGAGCTTGCTGTTCCGGGCTGTCTCTCATTCCCATAGAGATGTTATGGATAGGGCTTAGACTGAAGGAGTTGACTGGGGTTTTCCTATTATATTTAACTGGGCTCTCTGAACCCTAGGAAGTAGTTTGATGGAGCCAGTGGACAATGTCCTATCGACCAGCTTCACCCTTCCATAATAATCACTCACTCAATGAAGAGAGTTAGAACGCAGAAGTGCTGCATCATGGGGTGCCTAGAAGGCTTAATACAAGTTGATATAAGAGTTTTCTAGCAACAAACTCACATGGGATCACATGGGTTCTGTTATATCATTATCACATTATTATATGATTATATCATATGGGATCTATTATCCAGAATGCCTGGGACATGGGCTTTTCCTTGTCTTTCCATAATGTGGAGCCCCATGCCTTACTCCTGACAGAGCTGATAAGGCAGGGATCCCCAACATTTCTTACTCGGGAGCCACAGTCAAGCACCATAAAAGTTCATGGAGGAGCCAAATAAGGGCTGTGATTGGCTATTAGGCAGCCTCTATGCACCCTATCAGCTTACAGGGGCTTTATTTGGTAGGAAATCTTGTTTTTATTCAACCAAAACTTGCCCCTGAGTCAGGAATTCAAAAATAACTCCCTGGTTTGGGGGCACTGAGAGCAACATCCAAGGGGTTGGGGAGCAACATGGTGCCCCTGAGCTACTGGTTGGGGATCACTCTGAATTATACAGCGTATTTGGTATTATTTCTGCTGATCTGCCCTGTGGTTAATGGGGCTGTACATTAGTAAATGTTCACACCTTTTTTTATTTAACACAAAAGTTCAAACCACAGGCCCTTTGAGGTTTCCTTTACCGTTTGGACACACTCAGGTTATTTTTGTGTGCTATCAATTTTCTCATACTTTACTCAAATGGCTAAAGGGAAAATACACCCAAAATGAAACAAGTGCACGGGCAGGTTAAAAGATTTAAGGTAGCCATCCATGGAATATCGAGGGAATTTAGGCTAATTCGGTCGCTTGGCCCTGGTGGCGCAGTCAGTTTGGGACCGCATCAACGAGCCGATGCGGTCCCTGATCCGACTGAATCTTTTAACCTGCCCAATCGATATCTGGGCAATTTCAGGCCAGATATCGGTCGGGCAGGCCCCTCGTTGCTGCCCCCACGCGGCCCGATAAGCTGCCGAATTGGTCCAAGGGACTGATATCGACAGCTACAATCGGCCTGTGTATGGCCACCTTAAAACCAGACAGGCCTTTCCTAGATTAATGCAGCAATTGGCCAATTGCCGATGGCTATGTCATAGCCCCACCCCATGACATCACGGCTCCATTGCATCGCTGTAATGTCGATGCCCACCGCCCTGCCCGGCTTTCGGCAGGGGGAAAGGTGGCAACCTTACCAGGGCCAAACGATTGAATTAGCCTAAATTTGCCTGATATCGCCCACCCGTAGTTGGGAATATCGGGAGAAGATCCGCTTGCTTGGCGACCTCGCCACGTGTATGGCCACCTTTATACATTAGGAAAACCGCAGGCAGGCAGTTTTGGCCTGGAATGCCCTTCTGAAATCTGGGCTGTCCGGGCCAAATCCGGAAGGCAACCCTACACCAAAGGTAGTTAAAATATGTGCGCTGATGTGCCCAGAGGTGGAAAGAAAAGCCTACCGCAGGCACCTGGAGCACTTTGTTGGCCCAAACCCACCCCACCTGCCGGTAAACACAGGTCCAACAGATTTCAGGTAGACTTACCCATCACTACAAGTTGCCACTGGTAGCAGAGATGTTATAAGTTGTGAAGGGCCCCATAGCAGCCGATATAGACTAGCCAATAGACCAGTTAACACAAACTACTGAATAAAGGAGGTTCATATTGTTACTTTAAACACAAGGATGAGAACATTTTCTATTGCAGACATAAAAGATCCCAGAAGATGACCTGAAGGCCAAAATACACCTCATGGCACAAAATATCTGCACACTATAAGTCCAAATGTATATGGAAAGCCCATCTAAAGCCATTTATCTAAAGGTCCCCATACACGGGCCGATTCTAGCTGCCGATATCGGTCCCTTAGACCAATTCAGCAGCTAATCAGCCTGTGTATGGGCACTACCGACGGGCCTGCCCGACCGATATCTGGCCTGGAATCGGCCAGATCTCAATCGAGCAGGTTAGAAAATCTAGTCGGATCGGAGACCACATCGGCTCATTGATGCGGTCCCTGGACCGACTTTGCCTATACCCGTCATTATAATTCGATTGTTTGTCCCCAGGGCCAAACGATCGAATTAGCCTGGATTCTCTTGATATCACCCACCCGTAGGTGGGGGTATCGGGAGAAGATCTGCTCGCTTGGCAACATCACCAAGTGAGCGGATCTTCACGTGTATGGCCACCTTTAAAAAGCTGGCAGTGTTGGATGCCTCAGGAATTGCTGAATGGCATTTAAGCGACTGGCAGTTTGTGGATGAGCCTGGGTTTGGGGGTGCTTGAAGAACCCTACCTGCCTAGGAGATGGAATAATTCTATGGGGCTGTTTTTCATGGTTGGATAGGGCCCCTGGTTCCAGTGAGAACAAACTCAGGTTGGGAAAGACCCTTTCGTGTCTCAGCAGGACGTGGGCCCTTACAGAATGGGTTTGCTAAGATGGCAGTTGAAAAACTGACTGACTGGGCTGCCTCAATGCAATTGTGGGATGAATTGCAAAGCTGACTGAGAGCGAATATTCCAACGTCCAATGGAAACCAGCTCAGAAGAGTAGCCAAAAACCTATGATTCCGAAGGATATAACTTTCTATTACCATTCTCATAATTACATACATAGTTTGAATACAATACAGCACCTTTATACAATTTGTCAGCCATTAATACATAATTGGCATTAGTAAGTATGATCCAGATCTACTCACTGGCCCCTATGATGACATCACATGATTCACTATCGACATCACAGGCGTATATCTGTCCTGACCCTGGATCTCCCACTAGGATCCTGTAGAGATAAAAAGCACATTATGGAATTGTAGGTACAAGGGAGAACCACATGGAGAAGACCTCTGTTAGGGGGATACCCCAGGAGACCAAGAAAATGATAACTTCTGACACATGGAGTTACCTGCAACTACTCCCTCCGGGAGATGTTTCTCCTGCACAACCTCCACACTTTGTTCTGAATCCTCTTATCTGTTTGTTTAAAACCGCTCACCTTCAGAACTTTCTTCTGATTTTTTTTGTTTCTAGAACATACTCATATCCAATGGTGAGTAAAGAACTCATCCCATTGTATGTTTAATTGTGTTTTCTCTGCAGCGTCAGACTGGGATGTCCAGGGCCTACTGGGACTGCCACCCTGGGGACCCCCCACCCCAGTAAGGCGCTATATAAAGGACTTATTCGCTACTTTGTGCATTTCTCCAGTTGAGGAGCACTTATAGATCACGTAAGACGCTATATAAAGGACTTATTTGTTACTTTGTGCATTTCTTCAGTTGAAGAGCACTTATAGATCACATAAGGCACTATATAGAGGGACTTATTCGTTACTTTGTGCATTTCTCCAGTTGAGGAGCACTTATAGATCACGTAAGGCGCTATATAAAGGGCTTATTCGTTACTTTGTGCATTTCTCCAGTTGAGGAGCACTTATAGATCACATAAGATGCTATATAAAGGACTTATTCCTTACTTTGTGCATTTCTCCAGTTGAGGAGCACTTATAGATCACATAAGGCGCTATATAAAGGACTTATTCCTTACTTTGTGCATTTCTCCGGTTGAGGAGCACTTATAGATCACATAAGATGCTATATAAAGGACTTATTCCTTACTTTGTGCATTTCTCCAGTTGAGGAGCACTTATAGATCATGTAAGGCGCTATATAAAGGGCTTATTCGTTACTTTGTGCATTTCTCCAGTTGAGGAGCACTTATAGATCACATAAGATGCTATATAAAGGACTTATTCGTTACTTTGTGCATTTCTCCAGTTGAGGAGCACGTATAGATCACATAAGATGCTATATAAAGGACTTATTCGTTACTTTGTGCATTTCTCCAGTTGAGGAGCACTTATAGATCACGTAAGGCGCTATATAAAGGACTTATTCGTTACTTTGTGCATTTCTCCAGTTGAGGAGCACTTATAGATCACATAAGATGCTATATAAAGGGCTTATTCGTTACTTTGTGCATTTCCAGTTGGCCAATGCCAACACTTCTTATAGCCCTTAAGCAGTCACACCCCTTTATCTACCCATATCCCTCAACCACTACATGTGGTATTGTGCATTGGCATTTCACAGTGAGTGATGAGCAAAACTTGCCTGCTTGGCACACTACCCACCAAACATGAAGAGTGGCTTTGCCACAGTTGTATCATAGCCTACACAGCCTTGCTTTACTGATTAAACCTCTTCATTACAAGTGGAAAGAATTGTTTGTTCCAATCCCGCAAAATGCTACTTGCCTACGCTTGGTGCGGCCTACACAACACCAGCCCGCAAGAAACACAACCAAAGAGATTCCTCTTCCTATCTGATCGCTTGGCTTGAAAACAACTTGTGATTTACAGTTGACCACAAAGGAAATCTGACAAAAAACTGCAGTTTGGCAACAAAATGATTGACACCAGCTGGAGCACATGTATTAGAACCGTTTGTATATTTATAAGGTACCAACCCCACTAAGGTGAGTACATGGGTACACAAATAACATGCTATTTGGAAGAAGAATACCCACCCAAGTAAGAACCCACAACCACACAGAAGTCTCAACCCTAAGCCCCTCACCTTCCAGATGCAGAGGAACCGGTGGCTTGTGGTCACATGTTCTTTAGAGCCCCAACCCCTCACTACTTCCCCTGTGCCCATGAAATATATCTATAAATCTCTTCTCTCAAAACCCAAACTTCCTTCTTTTCCATTAGTGCCACAGTACATTCTACCCCTACTGCTTAGTCAGCTTCCAACATGCAACGCAATCCAATTAAATCCAATCTGTATCATATCATTCTCCCGCAGTTCTTTCCAAAGTATGGAACCCTCTAGTGAACCCCCTGGAGCAGCAGTCAAAGCAGCAGATGAGTGGTGGGGAGCGTGGAGTTAATTTAAGGTGAGATATGGAGATAATGCCTATTTTCTCTTCAAAATACCCCTGAATGCTCAGCTAGAATGCCACTAAGGGTGAAAATTGGAGTTTGGGCACTTATCTGTCCTATATATTCAGGGAACTATCTATGAACATTTGATAGAGCAATGTTTTTACTGAGCTAAGGGGGTCGCTGAACAAAGGTTGGACCTCCAAGGTGGGCTAAAGTCAAAAATAGTCAGGCAGCCACCACCCTATGGTATACTCAATATATACTCTTTCACTTTCACCCATGTTTTCCTTACACTAGTGATCCCCAACCAGTGGCTCGGGGCCAACATGTTGCACACCACCCCCTTTGATGTTGCTCCCAGTGGCCTCAAAGCAGGTCTTCATTCTTGAATTTCTAACTTGGAGGCATAATGACTATGGGTACCACCAAACAGAGTCTCCTGTAGGCTGCTAATCCAAATAGGGGCTACAAAATAACCAATGACAGCCTTTTTTGGGCACCCCCAGGAACTTTATTCATGCTTGTGTTGCTCCCCAACTTTTTTTATATTTTAATGTTGCTCACGGGTTAAAAAGTTTGGGGACCCCTGCCTTACACCATTCCAAAGTTTTAATCTTAATCTATATCAGTGGTTCCCAAACTGCGAAACCCCCCCCATACCTTTTTAGATACCCCTGATAATCCAGTTGACAGAGGAAGACTTTGGCCAAAACCCTTGTGCTGCCCTGGATATTCTTTAAACTAGGGTTGGCTGTGCTTGTAACCTTGATGTAGACTAAGGGGTGCCTGACCCCCACAGGTTTTGAAAATTCTGACAACCACTGGTCTACACAAAAGTTCAGACCAAAAACTCAAGCATTTTGGGGTTATCTGGCCTCTAATTATGTGTGGGGAGGTTGATGGAATGGCAAGGAGAAACATGTATAGGATCATTTTTAGGAGAAGGCCAGGAGGCACAGGCATCCAATCTGCCCCATGTTGTGCCCAAGCACATCCCCTATGTTGCCTAAACCTGCCCTGGGGTCCTCCAGGACTAGGATTAAACTTTTTGGGTTACTGTTTAGTTTTCACCCATAGCCCTTTCCAGCCTTACTGGTTCAGGACCTGCTAAGGGCCCCATAACTCCAAGGGAACCCCAACAGTGGCAGTGAACCAAGTTACAGCAACCAGGCCTAGACTGGCAACCTGGAAAGCCTGGGGAATGTCCCATGGGCTACTTTAAGCAGCAGTAGACCCCTTTGTTTTATTGGGGGCTGTTGGGGACATTGTGTTCTTGAAATGCCAGGAGTAAATTTTGCATCTCAGCCCAGACGTAGCACCAGATGAAGGAGCACTGTGAAGCATATATTTGGCTTTTGTTTCATTACTGGCGGCACAGGATCAAGTCTAGTATTTGACTGAGGGAAGGCAAATAACGATGTTAGTGAGTCTCTTCCCTTAGGCTGCAGCAATGCTGTGGGCTTGAACCAGCAGGGTATCCACCATGACAATATATTGTTTTAACTGTGTCCACAAATACCTATTCTACTTAGAGCTCCATTTAGTCTTAATTCATTCTGCACCAGTTAAGGTTCAGCCATTTACACCAGCACCCCCATAATGACCTTAGCCTCCAAACTTCTACAACAATTCATTTCTCACCTCTCTCCTTGGGTTGTGTGGAACTGTCTCACTCTGTACCCAAACTGCCCGCTGGACTGGCCAGAGAACTCCTTCTCAGCAGACGTTGCAAGGTTATATCCCAGGCAGACGCATAACTCTACAAAAAGCCAAATTCAATAGTGAGGCACATGAGAGGCGAGATGAAAGTAAAGGGGGAGATGTGTGGGTAAGTACCTTGGAGCAGAGCAAGTCCCAAGAGAAGATGCCTCATTCTGCCAGCGAGAGAGACCCAGTGAGAAAGGTGATCAGCCTGAGAGCACAAACAGGGCATAAAGTTTGTGGTTTGCAACAGAGGAAGGAAACAGGTTGATGGGGGGGGGGGGCAGATACAGTACCGTAAGTGTGAGAGAGCGTTGGTGGGTGTGTGGGATGGAGAGCAGAAGTGTGAGTGAGACAGCAGCAGTAGAGCAGCGCTCAGCATGTATAGAGACCCAAGGGTAAAGAAATGGAAGCGGAAAATTAAAAAGAATAAAGAAGTTTAAATATAAAAGTTCCCAGTTAGCAATGAGGTGAGCGGATCCACAATAAGCAAAGCAGCAGCGAGACGGTCATTCTATGTGTTTCTGAGATTAACGAGAGGAACAGGATGGAAAGTGAGTCAGAAAGAAGTGTAAGCCCACGTGCAGCCCTGGGGGAGGCGGGGAGACACATATACATTAACGTTAAGCTTCGCCCCATTCCGATAATTTCATTTTATGTCCATGAGTTCAGATCCACAGGGGAAAGAAGGGAAATAACCTTGTTTGTACCTGGCTTTATTTGTATATTGTGTTATTTATTATACACATCCGGTCAGTGTCGGAATGGCCCACCAGGATACCAGGAAAACTCCCGTTGGGCCCAGGGGTCGTTGGGCCCTCCTGCTCACCCAGCCATTTGCTTTGTATGCCTGTACCATGGCCATTACTTACTTCTATATGAGAAGAAACAAAAGAAATGGAGGAAAGGATAGATAATAGTATGTAAAAAAGAAGTAATTAAGAGATTAAAGAAAGTGAATGAACAGAGAAGAGGGGTTTCTGGTGGGCCCTTGGCAGTCCGACACTGCATCCGTCCCTGTCTACAGTGAAGCTTACACTAACATGCAAGGGGGTATCCCCAGTATCCAGCTGTGCAAGTCTGACCTTGTATATTTACCCAACCATGTCAGAAAACCAAACGCACAGACTAGTAACAAAGTAGTGATTATTCCTCTCTGGGACACTCACCTTCATCATCAATAGTACAATGGTAGTTACATAGTTAATTTGGGCTGAAAAAACACAATAGTCCCTCTCCATTAGGAAAACCCAAAACTGCAGGAGCTATAGGGTTGCCAACTTTTACCTGGAGACCATCAAGACTTGGGCGGCCTGGGGGAGGTCAGGGCCAGGACTGATGATGTTAGGGGTGGAGTTTTTGATGGCGGGGGGAATAATGGGAGTTGACTGGCCAGGGTTTAATAGAAGGAATACACTCCAGAGCCTGGGGTTGTAGCCCCCAGTTAGGTCTAAGGAAAGGTGTGCCCTGAAGCTGGAGGCCTCGAAGAAATCCCAAGTTTGGACAAGGGGACCTGTTAATAAGGAATAGGCAGAGTGGGATGGCTTTGACTCCACCAAGGGTGGTAACAACAGAAAGACTCAAGTGGTAGTGATGTGGGGTTCAGGGAAAAACTCAACCCACACCGACCCTAACACGCAGCAACCTAACCCATGAAATGTTGCCATGTAGGTCCCACACCTAAGCTGTACCTGCGTCTTTCCACTCTGCATGTGTATTACCCCAGTCTGGCCCGCACCCAACCCGCAATGGTTGCCCAGATTTCAACCCTAACCCATCTGACCTAAGGGTAAACCAGTGGGTCCTGCAGATTGCAGGTCAACCCATACATCACTATGAAGAGCGTTGACTTAGGGTAGATGCATGTTCTCCTGGAAGTTTGCTAAGAAGTCTCTTTATAACACCCAAGTGTGGGTATCGAAACTCAAGAGCAGGGCCACGGTCAGGGGGTACAGGGGGAGTTGCAGTCAGGGGCCCCATGGTAGGACAGGACTCAAAGATGGAAAAGTGAACTTGAAAGGTGGGGCTTGCATGGTAGTGGGCAGGGTTTGGGGGGATCATGGGTGAAGGATTGGACTAGGGGCATGGCTTTGCGTGCTAGAGGCATTTTCTTGCCATTGGGGCCCCATTTACTTGTTGTATTGGCCCACAACCCTGATTACTGATAGCTCCCTGCCCAAGAGTCATGTATTGGGCTACTATTTATACAGAATAAGGGATCCGCGGTGTGGCCCCAGTCTTTTCCTGAAGACCCGAAGAGTGTTATTCTCCAACATGTATAATTGATAGAAACATTGTGCTCAGTACAAATGGAATATATATCTCACTAATCACTTTGCCCACAGTGTATTTGTGCTAAACGGAGTATCGTATGGGGTATTTCCTCTCCATCCTATCAGCTGCCAGGGTGGGGATAGTGTAGAACCACTTGAGGGTAACACTTCTGTAGGGCGGGGCAGCCAGCTAGTAGTATAGAGCGGTACCGGGGCTCTGGGCTGAGGTGTAAACCCTCAAGTGCTGCTCCAGAAAAGCTCAGCTGCTAAAAGACAGCACATCTCAATAGCACGAGCAACTCATTACTGCTATTTATTCTCACTATTAGTAAAACATCTTTTGTGACTGTCCCAGGAACGTCAGAGAGAGCCGTCATCAGTAGTAGTGGGACCCCATGCTACTAAGCTCCTCCCTCCCAGGGTGCCCTAATCATTAGCCCACTAGACCCTCAGGCCACCTAGGAGATGAACCCAACCAATAAGAACCTGCATATGCCCCCTATCCACCCATGCTAATGCAACACCCCCCCACAATCTTCCCTTTGTGACTCATGAATTTCACCTTCGGGCCTCTTGGGCCCAACTAATAGTGGGCAATATTGGGCTTATTAAATCCTTTGGGCTAATTAAATTGAATTACAACAGCGGGCACAGGCGCCATCGAATTGGGAGCCTCAACAACAAATGGATGTGGTCCTCGATCAGCTTCCTCTTAATGTTCTATTGTAAATCCTCGCTTTAAAGGGGGCCCGGCTGTGATACAGTTTTTTTGCTCGGGCCCCCTTTAAAGAATTACGGGCCCTGTCATTGGTGGTCAGCGGATAATTCTATTGGTTGCGCCCTGTGCGTAAGTGTGACATCACTACACACGGGGCGCAACCCTAAAAAAATGTGCATGTAGTGGGGAGTCGGGGGACATAGCAAGAGGACACACCCGGAGGGATGGAGGGAAAAAGGGAGCTGGAGGATGTTGGGGGGGAGCTGAAGGATGCTGGGGAGCTGGAGGATGATGGTGGAGCTGGAGGATGCTGGGGAGAATGCTGGGGGGAGCTGGAGGATGCTGGGGAGGATGCTGGGGGGAGCTGGAGGATGGTGGGAGAGGAGCTGGATGATGCTGGGGAGGATGCTGGGGGGGAGCTGGAGGATGCTGGGGTGGATGCTGGGGGGAGCTGGAGGATGCTGGGGAGAATGGTGGGGGGAGCTGGAGGATGGTGGGAGAGGAGCTGGATGATGCTGGGGGGGAGCTGGAGGATGCTGGGGTGGATGCTGGGGGAGCTGGAGGATGCTGGGGAGAATGGTGGGGGGAGCTGGAGGATGCTGGGGAGAATGCTGGAGGGAGCTGGAGGATGCTGGGGGAGGAGCTGGATGATGCTGGGGAGGATGCTGGGGGGGAGCTGGAGGATGCTGGGGTGGATGCTGGGGGGAGCCGGAGGATGCTGGGGAGAGCTGGAGGATGCTGGGGGGAGCTGGAGGATGCTGGGGGAGAGCTGGAGGATGCTAGGGGGAGCTGGAGGATGCTGGTGGAGCTGGAGGATGCTGGGAAGAATGGTGGGGGGAGCTGGAGCATGCTGGGGAGAATGCTGGGGGGAGCTGGAGGATGCTGGGGAGGATGCTGGGGGGGAGCTGGAGAATGCTGGGGGGAGCTGGAGGATGTAGGGGGGAGCGGGGAGGTGGCCATAGTATGAAGACACTGGGGGTGGACCAGCAATGTTTTAGGGGGTCCCTGCCCTGGCACCAATGCAAAATGTAACCCCTGGCCACCAATGTTTTAGGGGGCCCTTGGCTACCAATTTTTTAGGGGGGCCCTGGCTACCAATGTATGTGTGTCATTTGTACTGATGGGTGGGGTAACTGGGTGAGGGACCATGGGGGGGGGGGCCTTGGGAGGAGGGAGGGCCCAGAAAATTTTGTTGTGAGGGGCCACATGATTTCTGATGGCAGCCCTGGTCTTGCTCAATGCAGAGTGGTAAACCAAGAACTAACTACACTGACGAGGGGGGCTGCCTTTTGAAGCTTAACCATCAGGAACTGGACTTAACCAATATACCACAGAAGTTCCTTTTACACACTGTCAGCAGAATGTCAGGTCAAAACAGCTGAGTTTACCAATGATATTACAGGAACTTGGGGAAATTTTAATGAAATAAAATTACAAAATACAAAGAACATAGGATAACATTTTTAAGAATAAAATCATATTTTGATTTTCTATACACTAAAAAATAAAATAGAAAATATTCATGTTCTTAAAAAAAAAAAATATATATATACTAACATCGCTTCAAAAACAGCACTGGCAGTTAATAAATAGACTACAGGAGGATATTTGACCTTAAAATGAAACAAACAACAGTTTTCTGATGTAAAATACCTTATTGGAAAGGGATAACGATCTCAGTCAGGAAATTATAGGCCTGTAAGTCTGACATCTGTAGTGGGAAACTATATGAAGGTTTGTTTTAAGCATTTATTGCTTTTTATAATGAGTTGCAAGTCGGAAGTTGGATAGAGGGGGTGCAATAGATTTATTTGGGTTTTGATACAGTGGCATTGTGTACAGAGGGTTGTTGTCAATTGTACATTCTCTACTTGGAGTAGAGTTCTTAGTGGAGTGTCACAGGGTTCTGCACTGAGTCCATTTTTATGTCATTTGTTCATTAAAGGGGTTGTTCACCTTTACATTAACATTGAGTATGACAAACATTAATATTCTGAGGCAGAATTATTGTACGGCAGCTCTCCAGTTTGGAATTTCAGCTGCTCTCTGGTTGCTAGGGTCTTGTTTACCTTGGCAACCAGGCAGTGATATAAATGAAGACTGAAATATAAATAGGAGAGGGACAGAACTAGAAGATAAGGAATAAAAAGTAACAATAATACAGGTATAGGATCCATTATCCAGAAAACTGTTATCCAGAAAGTTCTGAATTACGGAATGGCCATCTCCCATAGACTCCATTTTAAACAAATTATTCTAATTTTTAGAAATTATTTCCTTTTTCTCTGTAATAATAAAACAGTACCTGTACTTGATCCCAACTAAGATATAATTACCCCTTATTGGGGGCAGAACAGCCCTATTGGGTTTATTTAATGGTTAAATGATTCCCTTTTCTCTGTAATAATAAAACAGTACCTGTACTTGATCCCAACTAAGATATAATTACCCCTTATTGGGGGCAGAACAGCCCTATTGGGTTTATTTAATGGTTAAATGATTCCCTTTTCTCTGTAATAATAAAACAGTACCTGTACTTGATCCCAACTAAGATATAATTACCCCTTATTGGGGCAGAACAGCCCTATTGGGTTTATTTCATGGTTAAATGATTCCCTTTTCTCTGTAATAATAAAACAGTGTTAAGGCTAATTGCAACCACCCTGTAATGACTTTGGGGGGGCGGCATTGTTAGCAAAGTTCTGGTGTTTGCCGATGACACAAAACAAAGCAGGTCAACCTGGATCTGGATAAACTGCCCAGTAGACATACCCGATTCCACAGACCGAAAGGAAGCCATGATAGTCTGCCTGTGCTCGCAGGAACCAGTACAGCCACACCCTTGTTATGCAATCCCCCCCTCACCTTTTTATACTGTGAAGTGATGACTTCTGGGTACTACCCAGTATAGAAAGCAGAGAATTTCATCCCAGAGTCCATTGCTTCACAGTAGAACAAGGTAGGGGGAGGGGCTGCCTGTCAGTGCGAGGGCCGGGAAATGGTTCTTACGAGTGTCATGTTTTTCTTTCAAAAGTGGAGCAATACAATAAGCAGCAGTTCCATGCCGAATATACGGTTCCTGATAAATTTATGATTCTCTTAGTTCCTGTTGATTCAAATGCAAAGCCCCCCCCCCCCAACAGAGTTCCCTAAAGCTTAATATAACCTATTGCAGCAGATATATATCTTTATAGGTTGCTAAAGCAGCAAGTACAAGGTTCCGTTCCCAGGCATCTTCTCAGAATCTGATGGGTGGGAACAAAATAAAAAAAAAGACAGCAGGCTGTTCCTATTAAGGTAGTTTAGCTTTAAATAACCGGTATCTATGGAATGGACTATTATTAACTGGGGGCTTTGGCTCACTGGCTAGGTATGGTAAATGAGGCCAGTTGGCCTGATCTCCTTCAGATGGCCACCTGGGGGCACGGGTTTAACCCAAATAAAAAAAAGGGCTCTTCGAGTTGCATTGTTATCTCTGGGCCCCTGCAAAACAGACATGGGAAAGAGAGCAGCCCATACACAAGAGGGTGTATTTGCTTACATTGGAGGCGATGTTGCCCACAGCAACCAATCAGCTCTTTGCTTATGTTTCCTAAAGGTCCCCATACACAGGCTGATTCTAGCTGCCGATATGGGTCCCTTAGACCGATTCAATAGCTAATCGGCCCGTGTATGGGCACTACCGATGGGCCTGTCCGACAGATAATTGGCCAGATATCGATCGGGCAAGTGAAAAAATCTAGTTGGATCGGGGGACCGCATTGGCTCGTTGCAGTCCCCGGACCGACTTTGCCTATACCCCAGGGCCAAATGATCGAATTAGCCTGGATTCTCCCGATATCGGCCACCCGTAGGTGGGGGATATCGGGAGAAGATCCGCTCGCTTGGCGAGATCTGAAGGTGTATGGGCACCTTAACTCTCTCTGGAATCACTTTTTTTCTGGATCATGAAACCACCATTCAGACCTTTTATTGGGGGAAGGTACTGCTGTCATGGGTCCCAAGCTGGAAGGGAGCCATTTTGTGAAAGGGGTGGAGCTTAAAAGCCACATAAACCCTGTATTTTCCAACCCTGTATATAACTCAGACACCTCTACCCCATCCAAACCACACCCATTCATATTGCATATGTCCCCTCTGTTTGCCAGCACCATTACATCTTCATCTGCAAACAGTGCATGTGCGCAATTAAAAATGCAGGCTTACACAGGCAGAACTGACTGATTACAAAGTACTGATTGAATTGAGCACTGTAATGTCAGGTTTATTAAAGAACATCATATTTCAACAGCAGAGTGCACAGCTGGAGCAGAGTTTCTATGGAAACCAGCAGCGTCATCTTTTCATTGGCTGCTAGACTGGAGGGCATGTGTGGGAACCAGCAGCCCTGGTGGGGCGCAGGGGGGGGGGCCCGGACCGCCTTGTCTGCTATACCTTATTTATTGAGAAATTCCCCCAAAACTCCACTAGCCCCGCCCACCTGTCCCACTTCCTGCTGCCTCCTTTCCCAGGCTATGCAGGGGGGCCAGTGGCACTCAGCAAATTGCACTGTAGGATAGGAACCAATCAGCAGCTAGGCTGACCCGATCGGGAACTGAAGCCTGTCTTAGCTTGTGTGACTGCAGGCCTGTGATTGGCTATCCCTCTCCTACTCTGCTTCTGGCAGGGACTGTTAGGACACGCCCACCCCTCATTTCAAACAGGACAGGGATCTATAGGGAGCTCCAATAAAGGGGCCATTTTTACAGATACGGTCCCCCCCATTTATCCTATATGTCTCCTTTAAAAGGATTGCCCTTCACTGGTAAGACTAGTACATTTGCTTCAGAAATACTACTTTAGTTTATAAGCTACACAAAAGGATAGAAAGGCACAGGTTACAAGGTTAAAAGCATTACATGTAACAAGAACGCCACCTGGTGGCTGGCAATTGCAGTAAAAAAAATTTTGAAAATAGAAAGTTTTTTAATTCTAGATTGGGCAATTACGTAAATAAACCCATGGAAAATTCCATGTCAGTGGGGGTATAGGAACTGTTCATTCACTAAATGGGCGGGGCATAGCCAAAAGACAGGGTTTTACAAACCAAGCCTCTCTTATGTTTTGTGCCCCCCCATCCCATCATTCCACCCACTTTTTTTGCATCCATAAGGACAGACCCCATTGAATACACAAGAACAGAACTGCTTCCAACAGATGCATTTAATAAAGCACTGAAGTCAAGGTTACCGGCTGCACCCACGCGTCACCGAGATCAACAAAAACTGCTGGATTTCCAACGCATTTGATGCTCAAAACATAAAAGTGAAATGTGAAGATGCAAAGCATCAAAAACGTTACATACATTTAAACCAACAGGATTTCCGACGTCCATGGGAAAATCTTTAGTTGGGCAAGTCAGAAGCAAAAACAGGACAGGGCAATAAAATCCACCCTGTCGACAGGCCACTTTAACCCATTCCTTACTGGCACGGGCAACAGCAAGCATTTGCCTCCCATCTGGCAGGGCTGGTCTGTTTATCCTTGGCTCCATAGAGGTTACTGGACTAAAACTCCCAGTACACATCAATAGCTTAACACTAGGAGTTGTGGCTCAGTAACATATGGGGGATCCAAGGTTAGAAACAAGATTTGCAAGTATAAAAAAAAAAAAAAAAAAAAAACATTTTAAACACAATGAGAGCGATCCGATTGGGTGTCACAAAAATAAAAACTTGTCAATAATAAAAGTCCAACTCTAAAACGAGGTTAAAGTAAGAACAGATTAAGAGGCGGCCATTGCGATTTCCCCCTCCCTATATATCCCCACCCACCATAATAAAAAGAGCCACCCTACAGTCGTTGCACTACTATAGCTGTGGAAGTGCCAGTGTACAGCGGAGCTTCTAGTGCCACAGTCCTTAGGGGTATCCCTCACCCCCAACCACCTTCGTCATATGCCCAGCATATTCCCAGGCAGTTAATGTCCCTGCTCGCCATCCTCAGTGCTGTACTCTGTATATTTTTTGGCGCTGCCCTGCACGCGTCCCGCTGGGTATTTCTTGGCATTCAGTTCCATTTTGGCAAGGGCCGCCTGTGGCAGATCCACATGGCATTTCTCCGCCAGCTCCAGGAGATAAATCAGGACATCACTGAGTTCATGAGACAGGGCTTCCCGCTGGGACGGGGTCCATCCGGGGAGACCTTCGGCCACTTCTCCCTTCCATTGGCTGCAACACAAGAGGTCACAGAGTGAAATGAGTGGGGAAAGCTGGGCCTCTGCCACTAACAGCAGGGAACATAGTAAAATAATCCCACTGCAGTGCACAGGTGAAACCCCAGAAGCACAGCTGATTGCTAAAGACCAATTAAAATGAGATTTGAGGTGAGAACGTATTTGAGAACGTAATGTATCTAGAATATGTCTATGAAGATTCTCATTCATCCAGGTCATGTTATACAGTATCTAGTAGAATTAAGTCTAAAACTGAGTTTTTTCTTCATGACAACGTTTCACCACTCATCCCAGTGGCTTCTTCAGTTCAAATGACTGGTAGGGAATTCCCCGGTAATACCAGTCATTTGAACTGAAGAAGCCACTCGGATGAGTGGTGAAACGTTTTCAAGAAAAACTCAGAAAAGTCCAGTTGTTTTAGACTTAATTCAATGTATTTAGAGTTTATACCCCAAAATATACTACTGGAACTCTTTAGCTCTACACTTGTTATGGCATCAGGGAGGCTTGAACCTAAATAGTCCAAATAGTGCCTAGTCAGGTGGTCTTTGCTCTTTTGTTCTGCCAACAGGGGGGCGTATGGGCAATTATACTTACAAAAGCTCGGCCACCTCTCCTACTTCTCCGACCAAAGCGAGCAAGAGGTTCCTCGGCTGGTGGAACTGGTTCCAGTCTCTCTCTGCTGTAAACTGGGCCTGGAGCCGGCGGCTGCGCGTGGGAGGAAAGGCACAAAGGATTAGAATGTGCCAGACACAGTCCAAGTCTATTTGTTACTTATTACTTATCTTTTTATTTAGGCCCTCCTCTATTCATATCCCTGTCTCTTTCAAACCTCTGCCTGGTTGCTAGGTTAAATTGAAGCCTAGCAACCAGATAGCTGCTGAAATTCCAAACTGGAGAGCCACTGAACAAAATTGAGATAATTCAAAAACCGCCAATTAAAAAAAAAAAAGACCAACTATAAATGGTCTCAAAATAGTCTGTACAGGATACTAAAAGTTAATTTAAAGGTGAACTGCACTTCATATTAACTTCGTTTGAGAACTTTTGCAATTTACACAATTTCTTCTAGTTGAAGATTTGCAGTTTTTACACCAATATGAATTTGAAACAGCGCCACCTGTTGGTTGCAGCCAACTGTACAGCAGTAAAATATAGTTAGGGAGCAAAGAGACTCCTGCCAATTCTCCAGTCAGCATCACAAAACATTTTCTTTAAAAATGACCAGAGGGTGGTGCTATTTTAAAACACATTATATTAACGGTGTAAATACTGATAATCTCTTAGAAACTTGAAAAAAAAAAAAAATGTACATTGCAAAAGTGCTCAGAAAAGGCTCTGAGCCATTTCATTTATTTGTTCTGAAGGTTTACCTTTCCTTTAAACATGAACAAACAAGACTGCCATCTGCTTATTCTGTAAAAGCCACACAATATGACCAAACATTTATAGTTATTGTAAGTAGTGTAACATAACAACAAAGCCTCCCTCCCGGCCATAATAATCCCTCCCGTTCTTACATGTCTTCCATGGTCGGGGAGCTACTGAAGCGGAATTCTGTAGTGGAGTCTCTGGCAGGGCCGTGGTTGTTCTCTGTTGGAATCCCCTACGAGCAGGAAAGGAAACAGTGGTTACAGCGGAGTAAAGATGAAAGGTGGCCAAATGGGAATCTAAGCAGTGTCAGGGCAACATGGCGAGATAATGCACAACAGGCTCATCCCCAACAATTTAGTGCAATGAGAGGAGCAGTATGGCCCACCAGGAAAACTGCCTGTGGGGCCCAGCTCTCCCCGCCTGTGGGGCCCAGCTCTCCCCGCCTGTGGGGCCCAGCTCTCCCCGCCTGTGGGGCCCACTGCTTCTAACTATTTGGCAAATTGCATAGTCATTCCCTATTTCTGTATGGGGAAAAAGATGGAAGAAGAGAGACTTGGAGGAATACTAGTTTAGAGTGGGCCTATGGTCCAAGGTTTTCTGATAGGCCGCTGGCAACTCCGTCCAACACAGCACGGACCCAACCCCTGTGCCATACTTCCCATTCGCTTGCTCCAACCAAAGAGATCCAGTGCTTCAGATACAACTCCCAACATACCCCGACTGCAAAGGTGGGTTGGTAAGAAGATTGCAAGTCTGATTCCCTAATGTAACGGCTAGATATTTATAATATGCACGAAATTCACTAAATAAGGTTTACAGCATGAAACTAAAGATTAAAGGACCCTCCATGCAGGATCTAAATTTAAAGGCCTGTGAAACAAACAAGGGTGAAGACACACAGAGCTACTGGTAGCAGCTACTTTTTCATGGCTACTAAACTGCAGAAAATCCCCTGCCATAGACAATACTGAGAATTGCCAAAAAACACAGACAAAATTATCAGTAAATGATCAGCATTGTCTATTTTAGTAGCCACGACAAGTAGCTGCTACTAGTAGCTCTGTGTGTCTTGCTGTAGAAGATCCCAATAACGAGCTGCTGAGAGGTTGCTGCTTAGGGCAACAGCACATGGGGAGATCAGTCGCCTGTAGTTAAATCTCAGATACGGCGGGCACCCAAACACCTTCCCGCTGGAAATAAAGTAAGTCACCCATGGGAAGGCATACGTGCCGCTTCGACTACTCTCCCTGTGTGCCATTGCCATTAGAGATAGAAGAGTTTTAGTTAAAACAAAAACAGGGAGCTCTGAACAATTTGCTGTTTATAAAGAATGGGGGAGGCGAGTTCAGTGAAAATAGCCCAGCCTTGAAAAGGTTAATAATAGCATATGTTATATATTATATACTGCCTGCTCATCAAACATTACATTACATTACAGGACACTGGGAGTTGTAGTTTTCCCGGCCAGACTACTAGCAGCCTTATTATTATTATGTAACAGACCTCAAGCGATGAGATCCTATGATATGAAGGCAAAGCCCGTCCCACCTACTAAATCGCAAAATACACAGCATCTAATCATGATCAGTCACCTCCATCCTCATACACGTGTATCGCCAGTCTCTTCCTGTTGGGGGGGCGGGCTCAAATATTCTCCCCCTCACCAATCAGCGCATAGCGCGCCACAGTGTGCGCCAATTAGAGCTCGTCTCTCACACAGTGCTTCTGCTCCAATCAAGCGGCGGCTTTCCTAGTGGGCGCTCCAGTCAGGGGGAAATAAAGCACAATTTTCTCATTTTACTACTGTTGTGTAAACAATTTCTGTTTAACAGTTCTAGTTATCAGTACAGTAAGATTGTCCCTATGATAAAGCCAGACACCATAACGATATTATAGCTCATTTTCCACATCATGCAATTCCTCCCTGTCATAAAATGTCACCCAAAAAACTCCTCACTGACCCAGAGAATTCTGGGATCCGCCATCACTATAAGAATCGCAGCTCCTCTATTTCAGGGACCCACATCCCACAACAGTAATTGCTTGGCTTTCCCAATACCATGCAGGTTAAATAGATGTATTTTGTTGGGACAGGAGCACGTTGCTATGGAAGGGTTGCCATGCTGGTATTTTGCTGGCTCAGCTGGGAAAAATAATGGTTGATGCCCATGTTAATTATTGGTTGAACATGGGAAAAATATAGGCCGGTATCTTTTTTTCTGGAGTATGTGGTAACTGTATGGTTTCCCCAGCTTACCCCAACAACACCCAATATAGTTACCCCAATGTTTCAGAAATGGCTGATAACAGGGAGATTTATATGATTTAAATCAAACCTAATTGTAAGGTTAATGTTGGCGGTGTCCCACTGGGGACCCTTTGTCACAAAGACTTCTTGCCATTGGAGAATGCTGGTATGTGGGGAATAGAGAGCGGCTTTAGATTATTGCTTTTACTGCATTTCAAGCATATTTTCTACAACAATAGAAAATATAATAGAACTATGGGTTTACTTCTCCTTTAAAAAAAGTTTTCCATTTTTATATTAAATAAAACAAATCAGTATATCAAATAAAAACCAGCAGCGGAACTTGCTTTCCCAGTTCAACGGTGTAAACATGACCTTTTATATTGTGTATGAGCTTAGTGGCAAGTCACCTCTGAACTCTGACCCCTCTGGGGGATTGCGCAATGGTCTGTGTGCTCTCTGATAACAGGGACTAGCGGGTTAGAAATACAGCAGTGATTGTGAGGGAAAGAAGCACAACAACAAGTCACACAGGTAAGAGAACATTTTGGGGGCTTTTTAGGAGTAAAGGTGGCCATACACGCACCGATATTATCGTACGAAACCTCGTTTCGTACGATAATCGGTGCGTGTATGGTATGTCAGCGAGCCGACCGATGTCGCAGGAAGCTGCTGAAATCGGTCGGCTCGTCGATCGGCCAGGTTAGAAAATTTTGATCGGGCGCCATAGAAGGCGCCTGACCAAAATTCTCCCTTCAGAGCTGAATCGGCAGAAGGAGGTAGAAATCCTATTGTTTCTACCTCCTTACCTGCCGATTCAGCCCTGAATGGTGTGTGGCGGATCTGACGATGTTTCGTGCGACCGATGGTCGTACGAAACATCGTCGGATTGCCACGTGTATGGCCAGCTTAATGGGAACATTTCTGTGCTGGGAGATAGTGCATAAAGGTAGGGGTGGTGTGATTCTGGGGCAAAGTCTTGAATCTGTATTTATAATTAACCCACTCTGTTGATTGGTATATTATTATTTCTTAAGGTGGCCATACACAGGTAGATTTCTGCTGCCGGTTTGGGTCCTTCAGACCGATTCGGTAGTTTATCTCTCCGTGCTCCCGCGATCCACTGTCTCCTTCCCCCCGACACGCCGCTGGTAAGTTTCTTTTTGGAGCACTCAGGGTAGGGGGTTGGAGGGTGTTGGTGGCCTCTGCGGGTGGGAGGGGGGTAAAGGCGGCGAGGGCCAGGGGCCCTTGAGGCAGAAGCCCCGGTGGGTCCTGCACCCTCCAATCTGAGGGAACCCCCCAACAGGCCTACCTGACCTAAAATTGGGCAGGTTTGATTTACTTGTTGGATCGGGGACCGCATTGCCTCTTTGATACGGTCCTTATTATGACAGCCGTCATTTTAATTGAATCATTTGACCATAGGAGGCCAAACGATCGAATTAGCCCGATATCACCCATCGTACGTGGGCATATTGGGAGAAGATCCGCTCATTTGGACCTCACCAAAAGAGCAGATGGCACAGTGTAAGGCCACCTTTGCACACACTTGAAGCAATTGCTGTGCGGTGGATTTATTCCAGCCCTACTTTTCTACATCTGACCATGGGAAATAGGCAGTTCTGCATGCAGTTATAGCTCTTATAGACTTGGTTGTCCTCTATAAGGGCCATGACAGACGGGGAGATTAGTCGCCGGCAACTAATCTCCCCGAAATGCCATCCCACCGGATGTAAATTGCTGGTGGGATGGCATACGCGGCACGTCGATTTGCCGAAATCGCCAAAGTTGCCTTGAGAGGAAACTTCGGCGCCGCGTATGCCATCCCACTGGCGACTTACATTCCAGCCGGTGGGATGGCATTTCGGGAGATTAGTCGCCCGCGACAAGGAAGATTTGTCACGTGGCAACTAATCTCCCTGGAACTTTGGGCTAGGTGCCCAGTGGGCTATATAAGATCTGAAACCCTCACAAATGATGTCAAAAACAGGCAGCATTGGGCAGAGCTTGGAGCACAATAAGGGCCCTGGCCTAGCAGCCTGGGGGGTAATGGGGCATGGTTGGGGCATAAAAGGCTATGGGCAAAAGACGCCTGGAATTCATAAGCACCATGCTGGCATGTGTGGGTAGGTGTATGCATTAGGGTGGCAATGGAATGGAGTTTGCACTAAGAGTTTTTCACAAAAGTCCTACAGAGAAAACATTATGTTGGAAATTGACGTTATTTCTCTCCCCTTCTGCTGTAGAGTAACTACAACGATGGACTGCCATGATCTTACCACTCTTTTACCCCAACCCCGCCTGCAGCAGTTTGCTCGTGACTGGTTGGCCGAGGACGCACCCTGGTTAGATATTGCGGGCTGGGCAGCTTCCCGCCGTAATCAGGGTGGACAGGAAGAGGCCGTGCTACTGTGCAAATCTGCAGGCGTGCTGGCAGGGGGGCCATTTTTCCAAGCAGTATGTGAGGAAGCTGGGTGCACTGTCCAATGGGAGCACAGAGATGGAGAATGGTTGGAACCAGTCACCAGGGTGGCTACTGTCAAAGGTGACTTTACACTTGGGCCGGGGGCTAACTGACTGACTTAGGGGTTCATTTGTAATAGTTACGTTGCTAGATGCAGCCAATCAGAAATTAGTTTTTTATCAGTCTGCTACAAGTTAGAAAATTACAACAGTACTATGGGTCACAGCACTAGTCTGACTTAAAGGAACAGTAACACCAAGAACATGACCAGCCTGAAAGTTCAGACCAACAGAAAGTGTAAAGGAGCTGCGGGTTGTGCAAAGCTCACCAAGTTGTTCCATTTATTCCAGGTCGCGTGAATGATTTACTGCTGGCGGAACGCCCTGCCCTGAATGCTCTGTCTCGCATCAGCGGAGTGGCTACTCTGGCAAGGGAGGCGTCACGGAAAGCAAAAGCCACAGGGTGGCCAGGGCTGGTCACCGGCACAAGGAAAACTACGCCAGGGTTCCGCCTGCCTGAGAAGTATGGACTGTTGGTGGGAGGAGCTGGCACTCACAGATATGGGACCACTGATCTGGTCATGCTAAAGGACAACCACGTCTGGGCCATGGGAGGAGTCAAAGAGGTGAAGAAATAGCTTGCAAATCATAGTCAAATTCAACCTTATGGTCCATGCACTTAAAGGGGACCTGTCACCCTAAAAAATAATCCCAAATCCTTTTCTATCATGTTAGGTGAGCAAAATAAGCTTTACTTACACCAAATAAACTATATAATGTTTTTCCCTTCAGTCCTGGAATTTACAGTCACAGCCAGCAGGTCGGCGCCATTTTGTGAAGCTTTGTATTATCCCAAAATCTTATACATTTTCCATCTAGGTGATATCTGACAATCATATATTGCCTGCCCCGCCTCTATGCTGCAGGTATAGAGGCGGGGCAGGCAATATATGATTGACAGCTCAGATTTTGAAATACATTTATAACAGGTATGGATGATTTCATTAAAAAAAACTTTGGTTTTCATTTTTAAAGGTCTTTTATAATACAGATTTTAATATGTGGGTGACAGGTCCCCTTTAAATTGTAAGATATGCGTTCATACAAACAGTCTTCTTCTGACCCTCAGGCCCTTGATGGTGTTCGCGCTCTGGCTGGGAAAACGTTGAAGGTGGAAGTTGAATGCAGATCCCTGGAGGAAGCGTTAGATGCGGCCGCAGCAGGAGCAGATATTGTCATGCTCGATAACCTGCCCCCCGAGGTACCGCGTAGCTCTTAATTATACTTATCTCAGAATGATGGGAATTGGGGGTTTCGTTCAGCTGCAGGTCTGCAGACTCTCCACTAGAGGTTGCACTCACATTCAGCAAGGTACAGGTGTCAACTCAGCCGCTTTAGACGAGAGTCAATAGCTTATTGGCCCCTATATTGGGCCATTATGATGGCCTACCTGACTGATATAATGAATTTGAAACTACACCTACTGGTCTCTTTGGCCAAACGTCAACAGTCAGCAGAAAATTAAGTTAGTAAGATAGGTGAAGTTTCTCTGCTTGGAAAACAAAGTAAGTGAGAAGAAAGTAGGGTTGCCACTGACTAATACCGGCCTTTGGGTTGGGGGGTGGACCATGACATATTTGGGGCGGAGCTTTGGTGCAAGGGAAAGGTGGATGGGGCTGGGAAATGGGCAGGGAAATGGGCAGGGAAATGGACAGACTGTGCAGGGTTATAGGGGAAGCAGAGGTGGGCCCATAGCTATAAGAGCGAAGACACATGGAGCTAATTAGTAGCAACTACTTGTCACGGCTACTAAACAACAGAAAATCCCCTGCCATAGACAATACTGAGAATTGCCTCTGCTAAAACACACGTAGAGACAATTATCAGTAAATGATCAGCATTGTCTATTTTAGTAGCCACGACAAGTAGCGGCTACTAGTAGCTCCATGTGTCTTCACCCTAAGGGTGGTCAGCAGTGAAGATGGTCAGGGAAGGGAGGAATTTATAGGCCATTACAAATTTACCGACTAGTATATTGCTGGTAAATTTGTGATCTGGTGATTTACTGGCTAGGCCGGTTAAATACTGGCCAGTTGGCAACCCTAGCAGAGAGGTACCATTTGACATATACAGTATCTGATCAGTTCTAAGCAGAGCATCATCACATGACCTTTCTTTCCTCACTAACTTAATTTTCTGCCGACTGTGTACAGGCTGCCAAAATGAACAGCAAATGGCTCTGTTGTTTTCTTTCAAATTCATTATATTCACTGTGTAAAAACTGGTCATATCTTGAAAACTAGAAAACAAAATAATTCATGTCACTTGCAAAAGTGTTTAGAAGAGCACTCTGAACAATTTCCTAATTATTTGTTTGAAGGCTTTGAATTTCCCCAGATGGAGCTGCAGCCCCTCAAACACAGTTTTCCTGTTCTCCAGTCTCAGTAGGTGGGCATACCCATTTTGGAGAGCTAGGGGGCGTAAAGGAGCTATACATTTTTAGGGAAAGTTTGTATCCCCTTATCCTAGCCCCCCAGCCACATATATGTGTTTCCTTCTTGCACAGGTGTTTATTTTATACATGGTTTGTGGTCATTTTAAAGGGTAAGTACGCATTTTTCTATAGGCATAAAGTTGTGCAATTTACACCTCACACGTGAGACACAAGTGGCTGAAATAAACAGCTGGGAAAACTCATGTCAGGACATCTCCAGGGTTAAAAGCCACAGTGCAGGTCTCTGTTTTACTGTCGGCCATTTGGTACCCTGAGACGTTACAGCACATGAGTCAACATTTGGGCTAAAAAAAGGCTTCACTTCTGCACAAGGAAATAAGCTCCTCCTTAAGTAGAGGGGGGTCACAAGTCGTTACTGGTGGGGGGAGATTGGGACAATATCGCTTTATTTAATGGACAAGGTGAGGTAAAAATTCAAGTTACATTTTAGTATGTTATAGAATGGCCAATTCTTAGCAGATTTTCAGTTGGTCTCTATTATTTCTTTTTCATAGTTTTTAAATCATATGCAGTCTTCTAACTCTTTGCAGATTTCAAATGGGGGTCACTGACCCCGGCAGCCAAAAGCGATTGCTCTGTGATGCTCCAGTTATATTGTTATTGTTACTTTTTATTGCTTATTTTTCTGTTCAATCCCCCTCCTATTCATATACCTGTCTCTCATTCAAACCACTCCCTGGTTGCTAAGGTAATTTGGACCCCAGCAACCAGATAGTTGCTGAAACTCCAAACTGGAGAGCTGCAGAACAGAAACTGAAATAATTAAAAAAAACTACCAATAATAAAAAACAAGGAAGACCAATTGCAAATTGTCTCAGAATATTACTCTCTACATCATACTTATGATTAACACAAAGGTGAACAACCCCAGTATATTAGTATATTTTTCAATGTCCTATTCTTTTCAGTTGGTCTTTATTTTTTCTTTTCTGCCTCTTTCTGACTTGCAGTTTGAATTGCTGTCTGATTGCTGGGTGAGGCTACAACATTATTGTTATTGTTACTCTTTATTACTTATCTTTCTATCTTTTCTGGCCCCCTACTATTCACCTTCCAGTCTCTCACACAAATCACTACCTGGTTGCTAGGGTAAAGTGAACCCCAGCAACCAGATAGCTATTGAAGTTACAAATACTGAAAGTTGATTTAAAGGTGATCTACACCATGTAGGGTTTCCAAAACCTGACCTAGGCCATTGCATTGATCCCAGCTCCTCCAAAATCTCCAAAAGCCTTTGGCCTCCCCCATGTATTTATGAGTTGTGGGAGGGGCTCCCATAATAATAAAACACAAAGATGCAGATAAATAAGGCTCATGTTTGATCATAATGTCCCTTTTCCTTAACGTCTCTCAGTGTCTCATGTTCTCTCTCTCTCTCTCTCCTGCAGGCCCTCCATGCTGCTGCACTTGCCGTCAAATCCAGTTATCCATCCGTTGTGATAGAGGCCAGTGGGGGTGTCACATTTACCAACTTGCAACAGTTTCTGGGGGCTCATGTGGACATGGTGTCTATGGGATGCCTCACTCAGGGATCACCCAGCATAGACTTCTCTCTAAAACTCAGCCATGGTCTCCGTAGGAAAGCCACAGACTTGGGCCACTGACATACTGACTCTAGCCACTGTGCCACAGACTCTAGCCACTGACCTACTGACTCTAGTCACTGTGCCACAGACTCTAGCCACTGACCTACTGACTCTAGTCACTGTGCCACAGACTCTAGCCACTGACCTACTGACTCTAGCCACTGTGCCACAGACTCTAGCCACTGACCTACTGACTCTAGCCACTGAGCCACAGACTCTAGCCACTGACCTACTGACTCTAGCCACTGAGCCGCAGACTCTAGCCACTGTCCTACTGACTCTAGCCACTGAGCCACAGATTCTAGCCACTGACCCTAGTCACTGAGCCACAGGCTCTAGCCACTGAACCATAGACTATAGCCACTGAGCTACAGACTCTAGCCACTGACCTACTGACTCTAGCCACTGAGCCACAGACTCTAGCCACTGACCTACTGACTCTAGTCACTGTGCCACAGACTCTAGCCACTGACCCTAGTCACTGAGCCACAGGCTCTAGCCACTGAACCATAGACTATAGCCACTGAGCTACAGACTCTAGCCACTGTGCTGCTGACTGGAGCAACTACCTGTTTATGCTTTGAACTTATCATATGTTATTTTCTTGTTGCTTTGTAGATACTAAAGATGTCACTGCAAAAGTAATGTGTTTTAATGTATTATTACAGATATATAGAAACATTGGGGTAACAGTCACCCTGCTATAGTTCCAGGGGTACCCAGGGCACAAATAAGCACTCACCCCAAATCCCCCCTAACTGGCCTTCAGGCTGGGCCCCCTTAGCCCATAACAAGGTTACAGATATATAGAAACATTGGGGTAACAGTTACCCTGCTATAGTTCCAGGGGTACCCAGGGCACAAGCACTCACCCCAAATCCCCCCTAACTGGCCTTCAAGCTGGGCCCCCTTAGCCCATAACAAGGTTACAGATATATAGAAACATTGGGGTAACAGTCACCCTGCTATAGTTCCAGGGGTACCCAGGGCACAAATAAGCACTCACCCCAAATCCCCCCCTAACTGGCCTTCAGGCTGGGCCCCCTTAACCCATAACAAGGTTACAGATATATACAAACATTGCGGTAACAGTCACCCTGCTATAGTTCCAGGGGTACCCAGGGCACAAATAGG
Organism: Xenopus tropicalis; assembly: GCF_000004195.4. NCBI lineage: Eukaryota > Metazoa > Chordata > Amphibia > Anura > Pipidae > Xenopus > Xenopus tropicalis. The sequence goes on along the minus strand of NC_030685.2, from coordinate 13,619,538 downwards.
CACTCACCACAAATCCCCCCCTAACTGGCCTTCAGGCTGGGCCCCCTTAGCCCATAACAAGGTTACAGATATATAGAAACATTGGGGTAACAGTCACCCCGCTATAGTTCCAGGGGTACCCAGGGCACAAATAAGCACTCACCCCAAATCCCCCCCTAACTGGCCTTCAGGCTGGGCCCCCTTAGCCCATAACAAGGTTACAGATATATAGAAACATTGGGGTAACAGTCACCCCGCTATAGTTCCAGGGGTACCCAGGGCACAAATAAGCACTCACCCCAAATCCCCCCCTAACTGGCCTTCAGACTGGGCCCCCTTAGCCCATAACAAGGTTACAGATATATAGAAACATTGGGGTAACAGTCACCCTGCTATAGTTCCAGGGGTACCCAGGGCACAAATAAGCACTCACCCCAAATCCCCCCCTAACTGGCCTTCAGGCTGGGCCCCCTTAGCCCATAACAAGGTTACAGATATATAGAAACATTGGGGTAACAGTCACCCTGCTATAGTTCCAGGGGTACCCAGGGCACAAATAAGCACTCACCCCAAATCCCCCCTAACTGGCCTTCAGGCTGGGCCCCCTTAGCCCATAACAAGGTTACAGATATATAGAAACATTGGGGTAACAGTCACCCTGCTATAGTTCCAGGGGTACCCAGGGCACAAATAAGCACTCACCCCAAATCCCCCCCTAACTGGCCTTCAGACTGGGCCCCCTTAGCCCATAACAAGGTTACAGATATATAGAAACATTGGGGTAACAGTCACCCTGCTATAGTTCCAGGGGTACCCAGGGCACAAATAAGCACTCACCCCAAATCCCCCCCCTAACTGGCCTTCAGGCTGGGCCCCCTTAGCCCATAACAAGGTTACAGATATATAGAAACATTGGGGTAACAGTCACCCCACTATAGCCCAAGGGGCAGATCACTGGGGAACACATTAGCTATTGCTATGCCCTTCCTGTAATTTAACCTTTCGTTGCCCTTTAAAGACTCTGCACGGACATGTTGTAGCAGCGCTAATCTGAGTTGGCAGTAGAGAGGGGGCTGAGGAGGCACGGATATTAAACTGAAGGAAAGCGACAGCTTGATGACAGATACGAGTCTCCCCGTAAGGAATTTAAGCAATGGCAGCTGACCACACTGTACTGAACCTCTGAAGTGGTTTCCAGTAACAGTACATTTTACCACTTGAAGGGGAAGTAAGCCCTAAAGTGAAGTCAAGAAAGCCGTGATATTCGCCCGAGCCCTTGGCGATACACTCCTTCCTGGCCCCCCGGGGCCCTCCTAATCGTAACCACCCCAGTCTCCTCGCTCTTAATCCGCCGCTGTCTGCCATAAAACCCAGCGGAATAATTAATAATTCTTTATATCAGCATTTTGCATTATGGGATGCATCGGCTTGGCTCATGTATATCCTGGGCATTGGCAATTATCCTGCTCTTGTTATTTGTTACCTTTGTGGTGGGTTTGCTGTACAGGCTTTCAGCTGAAAAAAATGCCCATGATTTCATGACCAGGCCCGGACTGGCAACCTGTGGGTTGTGGCTAATGCCAGAGGGGCTGCTGTAAGGTGCCATAGACACTCACTATTTATTGGGCTACTGGGGGGCTTCTGTGCTCTTGGAATGCCACAACCTATTGTGACTCCCAGTCCAGACTATTCATGGTACTGCTCTCCAGGGCCACCATCAGAAATCTTGGGGCCACAATAAACAAGTGATTGGGACCCCTCCCATGACCGTCCCCAGAGCCCCCAGATTTCGCCCTACCTTCCCTGTGGATCGTGATCCAAAATCGGTGTTGGACTGGCCCACAGGGATAGCAGGAAAACTCCCGGTGGGCCCAGGTGTCAGTAGGCCCTCCTGCTTCTAGCCATTTGGTCTAATTTATAGGCATTCCCTATTTCTCTATGGGAACAAAACAACTAAATATACAGAAGAATAGATTATAGTATATAAAGAAAAATATAAAGACTGAGTAAGAAGTGGATGAAAACTGGAGAGTGGGCCCATGGTCTAGGATTTCTGGTGGGCCCCTGGGGTCCCAGTCCGACACTGTCCAAAATGAACCCCCTGTGCCAAGAACAAAGTGCAGTTCCAGTGCTACAGACATGAGTAATACATTGCACTACTTGTGGCTGGCACTTAGAGGAAAGAAAGTGGCAATTTGTCAGGAGTCTGGGCTGCTTGGTGCCAATGATGGTCCCGAGGGATTACGTCAGCTTTTAGTTTCCGCAGAGGGGAGGGACAGTGCCGGCCGTGGGGATCAATATGATCCCATTTAATGTATAAATGTATAAATGTCTTGGCTGTTTTCCCATACATCCTAGAGGCATGCAGGCATTAACCCTCAATGGAACTGAAAGTACTGTGTATTGCGCTTACGTAGCCATTTATTATACTGATTCAGTTTGCTGTGAATGTGATGATGTGAATGTTCTATATGTGAATCTATATGTGAATGTGAAAGTTCTATATGATTTATCATTGGGGTTATGGAGTCTGTTGTATAACCACCATGTTCCGTATGGAATTTGTAACATTACTAACATTGGGATACCAGTAAACCTTTTCCCCCTAGTGTTGTATCCTTTACCCATTTGGCTCTCTTTTGGACCCGCTATAGGTGACATATTGGTATGGCCTATGAATTAATAATAACTGGGCCCACTGAGATGTAACCTGGGTCCCCCTAACCCAATGTCTATAGAAGGACCAACAAGAGCCATACCATTTTAAACCAGAGGGAGGGGTGGTGAAACCAGACAGTGCTACTCTATGGTGTCCAGGGTATTAAGTGGGGGTAAGGAGGCCCATTTTGGGGCACATAATGAAATACAAATAAATTCCATCACTGTTTTGAATAAAAAGTTGACTTTATTGTTCTTCCCTTGAGGGCTCCAGAGTTCCAGTTTAAGACATCAAAGAGCGAAATGTGAGGGAGGGTAAAAGAGGAGGGAAAGGGACAGCGAGAAAGGGGACAAGAACAACAGAGAGGGGTCCCCTTTCAGACCACCCCTAGAAGAAATAAATTACAGTTGTGTCTCTGATGGGATGAGTTTATAAAATAAGACGCAATATACAGCAAGGTTGGTGCTGGGCGTGATGGCGCACCCCCTCCATCAGGAGGGCAAGACTGGGCCTGTTTATTCCTGGTCTTTGTCCTCTCCGTGGGTGATGACATAGCAGATGTTCTTGTAGTCTACGTTGCCAGCAACATCAGGGGGGAACGCTGTCCACATGTTCTTGATCTGTCAGCCAAAGAGAAAAAAAGATTAGTCAGGAAAGGACTGATACCCTTAGCATAGAAGCCCACCAAACCCTGCCAGGGTATTTAGCATCGACCCTCACCTCCTCTGGGGTGAATCTGTCACACTGTGTGGTAAGGAGTTCCTCAAGGCTGGAATAAAAAAGATAAGTAAAGAGATCAGTAAGTGGTTTGTGAGTTGGGGCAGAATTAGGTGGAATAAACTGAGGTCTACAGAGTAGAGGGAAGCATTCTACAGGGAATAATGCCCCCCCTATTATGAAATACATGGAAGGGCCCAAGGAAGCAGGAACAGGGCCACCATCAGAAACTCCAGTGCAAATGGAATACATGAGGCCCCTTCTGACATGACTACTAGGTATTAGTTTGCAGGTCCCCCTACAGATGTATAGTTATAGTATATTCATGCTGTCTGCTGTATGAAAACCAAAATATGGTTGTGGTTACTAGATATTAAGAAAGGTTCGCCCAACAGAAGGACTACATTGCCTCCTAGTGATTTGGGAAGAAGCCAGAAGTCATCTTAGGATGGGAAGTATATAGAGAGTCTACAGAGGAAACTGGGGCAGGGGTGGGGGTGATTATAATATACCTATGGAACATAGGGGGTAATTGGAAGGGGGTGTGTGGTAGCAATGTGAAGGGGTACTTACAACTGCTTCTTGATGGATCCTTTGGCCTCAGGATCAAGCACCTTGAATGCCCCAGTGATAACGTCTTCGGGATCAGCACCTAGAACGAAAAATTAGATAGAGACTTAGCTTTGAAGCTTGAAGTTTGGGAAAATGATGCTATGGGAGTAGGGGGCAGACTGTGCCACAGAGGACTATTTAGAGGGGGTGCTGTTTAGGTGAAATAAGATCTTACAAGACCCTGTCCCTTACCCTTGAGCTTCTCGCCGAACATGGTCAGGAAGACGGTGAAGTTGATGGGGCCAGATGCCTCTTTGACCATCTCTTCCAACTCTTCATTCTTCACGTTCAGGCGGCCTGGAGATGGGGAAGAGATGGGAACCTACATAAGTAAGGGAAGGAATGGGGGACCGGGAACACCTGCCTCTCTAGATCCTCAAGAACCTGCGAGCAATGGTTGAGGAAGGTCTACAAGGTGCGGAACCTGGACATTTGCAAGGGATTCCGCACTATTGACTAGAATGGAATATATTTTTGAAAATTTGGGTTTGGTTCTTAGACTTAATCATTGCCAACAAGTCGCATGAATTGTCGCAGCCCAATATTTTCTGAGTGTTTATAGGGAGCACATATTGGTATTGTCTATAACTGGAGAGTAAAGGTCCATAAGTGCACAGAACCGTTGATTTACGGTTATAGTAAGGTTTTAGCCTTCACTTGAATGTTATGTTGCTGGGAAATGCTCACCCATAGCTGCGAATGTGTCCCTCAGGTCTTCCTTGTCAATGATGCCGTCTCTGTTCTGATCAATCACTGTGAAAGCCTGTGGATGAGGCGGAGAGAAGGACATGGGACATAAGAAACTGAGCATAAAGCACCTTGCAAACCCAATGCTGGAATAACCCTTTATTCCTTGCAAATATTCTAGTATTTTCCCCCATCCCCTTGTTCCTATCCCCCATGACAAGATAGTGGGGGGGTCCCTGTCTTTGCCTTTCATACTGAGAGCCCATCTGCCCATGGTGGTTCTATATTTGGCTCTGGTCGCACCCCCTCACCCAGCCCACACCTGTCTCCATCTCTCTCATGTTCTGCTGAATGGGAAGGATCCCCTGGAGAGAACCAGCAGTCACAAGGAATTACATGTTTTTTTTTCTCCTTATACAGGACAACTGCAAGGGAATGAGGCCAGGCATGGCTGTTTGGCAAGGTAACCCTACTCATGTAGTGCTGTGTTGGAAACCCTACTATTCTGTATTTGTACTCTACTATGTAAGGTAACCCTACTGTGCACCACCCTTCTTGTAAAGCTACCATTATCCTACTATATAGAAGTAACCCTACTGCTTCAATACTGTGCATTATGGGTAAACCTAATAGTGTATAGTACCCTACATCTGTAGTAATGTATATCATAGATAACCCCACTCCTAGAGTAATGTGCAGTGTAGGTAAGCTTACTTATGCATTACCTTGTATAATAGGTAACACTACTCTTATAGTACTGTGCATCATGGGTAAGACTACTCCTATAGTGTATAATAGTAGCCTCACCCTTACAATTCTGTATATGAGAAGTAACCGCACTCCCATAGTTCACTCACCTCCTTGAACTCCTGGATCTGGGTTTGGTCAAACATGGACAACACATTGGAAGATCCACCTTCTGCTGCCTTTCTCTTGGCCTTCTTTGCTGGTGCCTGTGGTTGGGGGAGAGAGGACATAAGCGGAGGCAAGTGGGGGGGGGTGGGTATTAGGGGACATATGTAGGGGTCATTGTAACTATAATATTAACTGGAGGAATTGGTTTGGTTTTAAACTCTTCAATTTTGGACAATGGGGTGAGCTTCCTGGATCATCTGGATTACTTCTAATAATATATAAATATACAGCATTTGGGATAAGTGATGTAACCAGGTGCACAGTAAATGCCCTGTAAGGGTTCTAGAGATAGAACCTGCACAGCTAGATGTACAGAATATTCTCAGATACAGTAGGGTACAGGCATCACAGCAGAATTCTATGCCAATACAGGGCACAGTCCACTTGGAAACATATTTATCCAACATAGAAAATGCTATAGAGATCATGCAATGGAATTGGGCTGCAGAGTAGCAATTTATTCTCTTCACCCAATGTGATTCCCTGAACACTTAATCTGGCTTTCCCATTCTCTTACCCCCCTCTGCCCGCTTCTTTCCCCTCTCCCTTGCTTGCTGGTTCTTATACATACACAGATGGGCCCCCAGTTATTCCACTTTTGCAACGAGGTTACATTTCTCTAATGCATCCTACAGCCAGAAGGTGGAATAAATTTTTGTATCTTTTCCCCTCTTTGACCCCCACTTATCCCCATTATCACAATTCCTTTTTGCTAATGAGAAACATGCAGCACTTATAATTAGTATGTGGACACAGCTAAATGAGCTTACAGCTTAGTCTTTCTCTGCATAATGTGCACAAAAGCTTCCATATTGCTTGCTTTCTACTCAGTAGGCACCAGTAGACCATCTACTGAGCAAGCATTGCTACTGATTTCTACGGAGGAAGCTTCTGTTATAGTAATCAATATAAGTTCCAAGCCATGAGACTTACTGCATTGGAAACAATGAGAGCCATTTTTTAGCTGCTGAAAAGTGGCTAAACACCATAGGTGGCATCTTTATGGAGGAGTTCTACTATGCAGAGAAGAAGAGCTGGGCGCCCACTGAGCTCTACCCACTTACTAGTTAAAGCAAAGGAGTTACAAATATAAGTTCTTCTTCATCTCTCCCATCTTTCAACCACTTGTTCACTCCTTTCTTTTTACTCTTCCCTCTTATAATCCAGTTGCAATGATAAGGTTCCCCATCCTCTCAGGATCCAGACACTGCCATCCTCACATGCTGGGGCCAATGGAGCAGTCTAAGAGCTACGACCCCCTAGCACTCACCATGTCCTCGGTTGAGCTTGGTGCTTGTCCTGATCAGAAGGAGAGAGTGACATAGGAAGAAGGTCCACAGGGTGGGATTATATACCCCTCCGCATCAAGACGTAGCTTCTAACTTTAGCCTCATCCTCAACTTTGGCTGCAAGGAGAAGGGAGGAGATGGGAGGAACCGGGGACAAAATTGTCCTGACCAAAATAGATGTGGATTCTCAAGGCGTCTTCTGATTCCTTTCTTGGACACACAAGGAGAGAAGGGAACAGCTGCTGGACTGGGATGTGGAGAGCTGATAGGCAAGTGGGGGGCTAGAGAAGGAGGAGGGGGAGAAAGGGTGGAGGGGAGATGAGAATAAAGGGGAAATTAATTAGACCGAGGGTGTCTGATAAACGACAGAGAACTAAGGGGGGCTGAGTAGCTGTCACAGCAATCAGAGAAGGTGTGTTATGCACATAAGAGTATAAACACCCAAAAGGCAAGTTAATTGAACTGTATACAACTGTCCTAGGGAGCTAAACGCCAGGGCACAACTCCGAGGCCCTGCAAAACTGGGGGCAAAAATAAAAAAATAATGAAGATTCTATATGTTCTCTAATACAAAGTATTTAATTTGTAGTCTCCGCAAACAAATATTTCACCTTCCTCCATTGCTTGGAGGGCCAAAAGAGCAATAGATGTAGGTTGAAAGACCGTGGGAAAGTCTAATAGTGCAGCAAAGATATATGTTTTACTGTGCAAACAGCAAACTGCATTTTGTAGTAGGGACTGTGTCTGTGGGATAGCAGGTATAGTAGGGAGAGATGGTGCCTATAGTAGCAGTGGGATAATAGCCTCTGGGAAGGGACTGGGGCTGTGGGATAGCAGGTATAGTAGGGAGAGATGGTGCCTATAGTAGCAGTGGGATAATAGCCTCTGGGAAGGGACTGGGGCTGTGGGATAGCAGGTATAGTAGGGAGAGATGGTGCCTATAGTAGCAGTGGGATAATAGCCTCTGGGAAGGGACTGGGGCTGTGGGATAGCAGGTATAGTAGGGAGAGATGGTGCCTATAGTAGCAGTGGGGGGATAATAGCCTCTGGGAAGGGACTGGGGCTGTGGGATAGCAGGTATAGTAGGGAGAGATGGTGCCTATAGTAGCAGTGGGGGGATAATAGCCTCTGGGAAGGGACTGGGGCTGTGGGATAGCAGGTATAGTAGGGAGAGATGGTGCCTATAGTAGCAGTGGGGGGATAATAGCCTCTGGGAAGGGACTGGGGCTGTAGGATAGCAGGTATAGTAGGGAGAGATGGTGCCTATAGTAGCAGTGGGGGGATAATAGCCTCTGGGAAGGGACTGGGGCTGTTGGATAGCAGGTATAGTAGGGAGAGATGGTGCCTATAGTAGCAGTGGGGGGATAATAGCCTCTGGGAAGGGACCTGGGCTGTGGGATAGCAGGTATAGTAGGGAGAGATGGTGCCTATAGTAGCAGTGGGGGATAATAGCCTCTGGGAAGGGACTGGGGCTGTGGGATAGCAGGTATAGTAGGGAGAGATGGTGCCTATAGTAGCAGAGGGATAATAGCCTCTGGGAAGGGACTGTGGCTGTGGGATAGCAGGTATAGTAGGGAGAGATGGTGCCTATAGTAGCAGTGGGGGGATAATAGCCTCTGGGAAGGGACTGGGGCTGTGGGATAGCAGGTATAGTAGGGAGAGATGGTGCCTATAGTAGCAGTGGGATAATAGCCTCTGGGAAGGGACTGTGGCTGTGGGATAGCAGGTATAGTAGGGAGAGATGGTGCCTATAGTAGCAGTGTGGATAATAGCCTCTGGGAAGGGACTGTGGCTGTGGGATAGCAGGTATAGTAGGGAGAGATGGTGCCTATAGTAGCAGTGTGGATAATAGCCTCTGGGAAGGGACTGGGGCTGTGGGATAGCAGGTATAGTAGGGAGAGATGGTGCCTATAGTAGCAGTGGGATAATAGCCTCTGGGAAGGGACTGTGGCTGTGGGATAGCAGGTATAGTAGGGAGAGATGGTGCCTATAGTAGCAGTAGGGATAATAGCCTCTGGGAAGGGACTGGGGCTGTGGGATAGCAGGTATAGTAGGGAGAGATGGTGCCTATAGTAGCAGTGGGGGGATAATAGCCTCTGGGAAGGGACTGGGGCTGTGGGATAGCAGGTATAGTAGGGAGAGATGGTGCCTATAGTAGCAGTAGGGGGATAATAGCCTCTGGGAAGGGACTGGGGCTGTGGGATAGCAGGTATAGTAGGGAGAGACGGTGCCTATAGTAGCAGTGGGATAATAGCCTCTGGGAAGGGACTGGGGCTGTGGGATAGCAGGTATAGTAGGGAGAGATGGTGCCTATAGTAGCAGTGGGGGGATAATAGCCTCTGGGAAGGGACTGGGGCTGTGGGATAGCAGGTATAGTAGGGAGAGATGGTGCCTATAGTAGCAGTAGGGGGATAATAGCCTCTGGGAAGGGACTGGGGCTGTGGGATAGCAGGTATAGTAGGGAGAGATGGTGCCTATAGTAGCAGTGGGGGGATAATAGCCTCTGGGAAGGGACTGGGGCTGTGGGATAGCAGGTATAGTAGGGAGAGATGGTGCCTATAGTAGCAGTAGGGGGATAATAGCCTCTGGGAAGGGACTGGGGCTGTGGGATAGCAGGTATAGTAGGGAGAGACGGTGCTTATAGTAGCAGTGGGATAATAGCCTCTGGGAAGGGACTGGGGCTGTGGGATAGCAGGTATAGTAGGGAGAGATGGTGCCTATAGTAGCAGTGGGGGGATAATAGCCTCTGGGAAGGGACTGGGGCTGTGGGATAGCAGGTATAGTAGGGAGAGATGGTGCCTATAGTAGCAGTGGGGGGATAATAGCCTCTGGGAAGGGACTGGGGCTGTGGGATAGCAGGTATAGTAGGGAGAGATGGTGCCTATAGTAGCAGTGGGGGGATAATAGCCTCTGGGAAGGGACTGGGGCTGTGGGATAGCAGGTATAGTAGGGAGAGATGGTGCCTATAGTAGCAGTGGGGGATAATAGCCTCTGGGAAGGGACTGGGGCTGTGGGATAGCAGGTATAGTAGGGAGAGATGGTGCCTATAGTAGCAGTGGGATAATAGCCTCTGGGAAGGGACTGGGGCTGTGGGATAGCAGGTATAGTAGGGAGAGATGGTGCCTATAGTAGCAGTATAGTAGAAGTATATGTTGGCATTAGAGGAGCCATTTTATTGCAAGAGGCAGCCCTTAGAAAACTTAAATATGGGGGAGAGCACAGAGTGGCCATCTCTTTGGGGTCTAATACTGACTTTCCTGTGCTCTGCTGCTGCTAATAATAATAATAATAATATCAGCACAATGTAGGTTAAACGAGCCTGAGTATTTAGCTGTGGGTTGGTAAATATCTGCCTGTGAGTAGGGGAGGGCTGCTGGCAGTAGCGGAGGGGGTGACTGGCACAGTAAGGACAGGTGGGAGCTGGGAAACAAAGTCCTAATACTAAAAAAACATTTTACTATCAAACTTCAGCTGTTGTAGACCGCCAATACCAGCGACCCCCAACAGATTTTGGCTTTCAGGGGATGCTGGGAATTGTAGTTTACAATGTACAACTTTGTATTTCTATAGCTATGTATGTATCTAAATGTAGATAGCAGGCCATTCTGTTTGTGCAGCACCCCTACATACAGTGGGGTACACATTATGGCCCTTGTCATTCTGCTTATTTAGAGAATAATGTACCTCCTGCTGTAAAAGATAAGGATAATATAAGCCGCAGACGTCACATGACCATATAAAGGCACAAGGTTGGAAATGGGGGCACATATACACAAAGGGTATATTATATTTTTTCTTATACAAGTTCCGATGACTAATGTGGCACAAGTGACATCACTAGGCACCAGTTACGTCTCATGACATCACTAGGCGCAAGTTTCGACTGATAACATCACTAGGTACCAGTTATGACTCATGACATCACTAGGCACCAGGTACGACTCATGACGTCACTAGGCACCAGGTACGACTGATGAGATCACTAAGCACCAGTTACAACTGATGATATTACTAGGCTTCAGTTACAACTGATGACATCACTAGACACCAGTTACGACTGATGACATCACTAGGCACCAGGTACGACTCATGACGTCACTAGGCACCAGGTACGACTGATGAGATCACTAGGCACCAGTTACAACTGATGATATTACTAGGCTTCAGTTACAACTGATGACATCACTAGACACCAGTTACGACTGATGACATCACTAGACACCAGTTACGACTGATGACATCACTAGGCACCAGTTACGACTGATGACATTACTAGGCACCAGTTAAGACTGATGACATCACTAGGCACCAGTTACAACTGATGACATAACTAGGCACCAGTTACGACTGATGACATAACTAGGCACCAGTTACAACTGATGACATCACAAAGTATTGTTGATAAAGATATTTTAAAGGTATCTGTGGCTCTTGTGTGTTACAACACTGTGTATATACTGCTGGGCATGCTCTTTGAGCTAGCACTAAGGGGAATGCTTTGGCACCTGTAGCCAGGCCCGGACTGGCAATCTATGGGTTTGGGCCAATGCCAGAGGGGCTGCTGTAAGATGCCATAGACACTCACTATCTCTGGGCCTACCAGGGCCTATTTTGAAAACCCCATTAGTGCCCTTTGTACTTCTATCCAGGGTCTGTATAAAGGTTTGTACAGCAGGGAACATTTGCCTCTTTCATTAAAGAAGAAGGAAAGGTCTAATCACTGGGGGTCCCAAAGTGTCAGACCCTGGGTTGGTGCTGCCATTAGCAGAAAAATGCACTGGCCCTGGGTATGTATGACCCAACGATCCTCTTTTTCTGCCTTTCCTTCTCCTTTAAAGGAAAACTATACACTCAAACCATGTAGGCCTATAAAAAAATATATTTGCCCTGCTTTATCTAAACCATTTTCATACAAATATACTTTTTTTTGTAGTATGTGCCATTGGGTAATCCTAAATAGAAAACTGCCCCTGGGATCATAGGAGTCACAGTGCACACAAACAAGCCAAGGCACACATACATGCTAGGCCCCATCAGCCAATCAATGGACAGAGTTCTGCCTTTTGCTCCCACACTACAGTTAGAGCTGCATCACTTCCTGTCAGCTGATCTCTGAGGGAGCACACAGCCCATCACTAAATGGCGGCTCAAGGGAAAGGATGTAAAAGGGCAATATTTACTGATATGTATATTCCAGTTTGGCATAACATAATATAATCTTTTGGCCAAGTATTAATTAAATAATGTTTCTGGGGCCTGAGCTCAGATATAGCTGATATATTTTCATAAACCTACGAGGCGGGAATATGTAATTACATGGGCGGAGTTTGCTACGGGCCACTAACCAATCAGATATTCTCACATGAATCACATTTTGGATGAAATAGGGAGTAAATGCGACACCAATAAAATCAGTTTTCTGATTTCCTTTTGATTCTCTTTTCTCTTCCTTTTTCTTCATATTTCCCCCATGTACAGTACCTTTCTCTCTAACTTTTTTATATTTTTATTTTATAATTGTTTTATTTCTCACCTTTCCCCTCTCCCTTTCCCTTGTGCTCTCCTCTTGTATCTCTCTATGTGACATTCATACTCCCCCTTTTCTCCACTCTTTATGTTTTCTTCCTCCTCTCTCCCTGACTTGCCCTTTGCCCTTACTCCCCCTCCCAATTTTTGCAAATGTACCTTTATTTCCCCCCTCCAATGTCCCAGTCTCATGCATATCACCCCCCTTCCATATCCTTCTCCCCCTTCTGTTTTTCTCTTGGTCCATTCCCTTTCCTCTCCCTTCTCCCCTTGTGCAGTTCTATTTCTTTCCCCATTTCCTGGTGTCCCCATGCGCAAGACTTTCTTCTTCCTGTCTGAAACTACCCTTGCACCATTTCCTGCTTTCCTTCCCCCTCTCCTGTGGGGCCTTCCTCTCCCTTCACCTTCCCCTTCTCTCTCCTTGTGCTCATTTCACACCCTTTCGGCCATTTCTCTTCTCCCCTGATGCCATTCACTGTTCTCCTCTTCCCTTGTGCTTGTGTCTATCACTTTAAACCCCTTCTGCCCCCCATTTCCCTCCTTTCACACACTCCTCCTATTCACTCCCCCCTCTCCAATGCCCGGTGCACACTAAGTTCCACAAACAAAACAATGAAGAAGATGTTTTGAGCTCAAAAAATGTAAAATGGATATGTCCCAGGGCCCCTGGTAGCTGCTATTCCTATTAAAATAAAAGAATCTTCTCCTCATATGATGGTTTCTTCCTTATTTACCTTTTCGACTCCCTATTCTATTTGTGCGCTGATTCTCAGGGGCTTTATTAGCTCTGTATGTGCTGTGTGTGCATGAGAGGTACAACTGTCATTAGAAGGAATAGTTAGTGATAAAATATGGCACCTGTATGGTCATGGGATGCCCAGCTCACTGCTCTCTCTAGTAACTGAATAAGTATAATGAGCACGCTAACTGCTCCTACTAGTAAGGAATAAGTATAATGAGCAGGCTCACTGCTGCTACTAGTAAGGAATAAGTATAATGAGCAGGCTAACTGCTGCTTATAGTAAGGAATAAGTATAATGAGCAGGCTAACTGCTGCTACTAGTAAGGAATAAGTATAATGAGCAGGCTAACTGCTGCTTATAGTAAGGAATAAGTATAATGAGCAGGCTAACTGCTGCTACTAGTAAGGAATAAGTATAATGAGCAGGCTAACTGCTGCTTATAGTAAGGAATAAGTATAATGAGCAGGCTAACTGCTGCTACTAGTAAGGAATAAGTATAATGAGCACACTTACTGCTCCTACTAGTAAGGAATAAGTATAATGAGCACACTTACTGCTCCTACTAGTAAGGAATAAGTATAATGAGCAGGCTCACTGCTGCTACTAGTAAGGAATAAGTATAATGAGCAGGCTAACTGCTGCTTATAGTAAGGAATAAGTATAATGAGCAGGCTAACTGCTGCTTATAGTAAAGAATAAGTATAATGAGCACACTTACTGCTCCTACTAGTAAGGAATAAGTATAATGAGCAGGCTCACTGCTCCTACTAGTAAGGAATAAGTATAATGAACAGGCTCACTGCTCCTACTAGTAGAGAATAAGTATAATGAACAGGCTCACTGCTCCTACTAGTAGAGAATAAGTATAATGAGCAGGCTCACTGCTCCTACTAGTAGAGAATAAGTATAATGAACAGGCTCACTGCTCCTACTAGTAGAGAATAAGTATAATGAGCAGGCTCACTGCTCCTACTAGTAAGGAATAAGTATAATGAGCAGGCTCACTGCTCCTACTAGTAAGGAATAAGTATAATGAGCAGGCTCACTGCTCCTACTAGTAAGGAATAAGTATAATGAGCAGGCTCACTGCTCCTACTAGTAAGGAATACGTATAATGAGCAGGCTCACTGCTCCTACTAGTAAGGAATACGTATAATGAGCAGGCTCACTGCTCCTACTAGTAAGGAATAAGTATAATGAGCACATTTACTGCTCCTACTAGTAATGGATATAATGAGCAGGCTCACTCCTCCTACTAGTAAGGAATAAGTATAATGAGCATGCTTACATATCATTCTAGAAAAAGAAAAATAGAAAAAGTATAATATATGAACTGTTTTTTATAATAACATGAGATGATTATAGTGATGATTACAGTTGTAATTATGTATAATGAACAGGCTCCCAGCTATAGTGAGTATAGCAAACATACTCTGTGCTAGTGATACAGTAAGTATAATAACCCTATAGCGAGCACTCTCAGTGTGGCCTCTGTCACTGGGTGAATTCTATTTTGCATTTGAAGCTTTGGCCAGAGATAGCCAGCCAATCCAGTTAATGCCTGGGCAGTGCCAATTCTGGCCATGTCATACAGTAAACATAGCTGCATTTATATGTACTCGGAGCTCCCAGCAGCCAGCGCATGAAGCCAATACGGCACAGCATTACTTGCTTTCATATAACAGTAACAGTGCAGTGATATACAATATATTGTGCATTTTATTTATTCTGTAAACTGGGCAGTTATTTGTTATATTCACAGAGAATTTAATGCCAGTGCAGGAAAATAGGAGGAAAGAGACAAATAGGAAGAGGAAAGATAGATAGATAGATAGATAGATAGATAGATGATAGAGATGCATAAATAGATAGATAGAGACAAATAGGAAGAAGAAAGATGATAGATAGATAGATAGATAGATAGATAGATAGATACATAGATACATAGATACATAGATAAATGATAGAGATCAATAGATAGATGATAGATAGATAGATAGATAGATAGATGATACACAATTGATAGTTACATAGATGATAGATAGATAGATAGATAGAGACAAATAGGAAGAAGAAAGATGATAGATAGGTAGATAGATGATAGAGAGATGGATAGAGAGATAGACAGACGATTGATAGTTACATAGATATATGATAGAGAGATAGACAGACGATTGATAGTTACATAGATATATGATAGAGAGATAGATAGATGATTGATAGATAGTTACATAGATAGATAGAGAGATAGAGAGGGAGATAGATAGATAATAGATGATAGATAGATAGATAGATAGATAATTGACAGATAGATAGTGAGACAGAGCAAGGCAGTTTATAGTAGATGAGGGGTTAACGGCTGAATGTAGGAGGAGCCAGAGGCGCATTACTCAGACTCAGCTAAGTGAGTGTCAGATTGGCGGGTGGCAGTCAGATACCAGACATGGGATGGAGCATGAATGGGAGCAGCACTGGGGCCCCTCCCCCCCTCACTAATCATCTCTCACTTACTAAGGCTTTGCCTTTGCATCAGCATGAAGCTCTATGATGTCATAGGGAGTGCTTATGTCAGCATCAGGGGAGGGACTAGAGTTGCAGAAAGGGAACAATGCAGGAAGGTTGTGCTCTATAGTTACTCCCTGTGCCCCCAGTAACCCATGGTGGCAAATCACTTATTTTCTGCCTTACAGAAACTGATTTATAATTTAGCATGATGTAGAGACTATTTGCAATTGGTCTTAATCTTTTATTGTTCATTGTTTTTGAATAATTTAGCTTTTTGTTCAGCAGTTTTTCAGTTTGTAATTTTAACAGCTATTTGGTTGCTAGGGTCCAAGTTACCCTGACAACCAGCCAGCCATTTGAATGAGAGACTGTAATAAAAATAGGAGCAATTGTTTTATGGCTGTTGGGGTTCAGTGACCCCACAAAATGAAAGAAACAGAAGAGGAAGGCAAATAAAATATACAAAATAAAAAATGAAGAATTGTCTATTGTATTTTATCTAAAGATAAACTCCCACCCCCCTCTGGTGAATGCCAACTGCTGTAAGGTGCCACAGTCACTATTTATTGGGCCTCTGTACCTCACGGCTTATTTTGAATCTCATTCCAGACCTGCATAACTTTACTGCTGTAAAGCCAAAAATAACCCAGAATTGGGCCTGTTTGTACTTACTGCACCCAAATCCCTGCAGCCACATGACTGGGATTCTGCCCATACTGTACTGTACATAGTAAGCACTGGGAATGTGCCCAAGGTGAGCAGGATTGTCTGGCCTTCCTTAGTAGCTATTATCCCCCCACTGCTACTATAGGCACCATCTCTCCCTACTATACCTGCTATCCCACAGCCCCAGTCCCTTCCCAGAGGCTATTATCCCCCCACTGCTACTATAGGCACCATCTCTCCCTACTATACCTGCTATCCCACAGCCCCAGTCTCTTCCCAGAGGCTATTATCCCCCCACTGCTACTATAGGCACCATCTCTCCCTACTATACCTGCTATCCCACAGCCCCAGTCCCTTCCCAGAGGCTATTATCCCCCCACTGCTACTATAGGCACCATCTCTCCCTACTATACCTGCTATCCCACAGCCCCAGTCCCTTCCCAGAGGCTACTATCCCCCACTGCTACTATAGGCACCATCTCTCCCTACTATACCTGCTATCCCACAGCCCCAGTCCCTTCCCAGAGGCTATTATCCCTGCTGTTACTATAGGCACCATCTCTCCCTACTATACCTGCTATCCCACAGCCCCAGTCCGTTCCCAGAGGCTATTATCCCCCCACTGCTACTATAGGCACCATCTCCCCCTACTATACCTGCTATCCCACAGCCCCAGTCCCTTCCCAGAGGCTATTATCCCCCCCACTGCTACTATAGACACCATCTCTCCCTACTATACCTGCTATCCCACAGCCCCAGTCCCTTCCAGAGGCTATTATGCCCCCACTGCTACTATAGGCACCATCTCTCCCTACTATACCTGCTATCCCACAGCCCCAGTCCCTTCCCAGAGGCTATTATGCCCCCCCCCACTGCTACTATAGGCACCATCTCTCCCTACTATACCTGCTATCCCACAGCCCCAGTCCCTTCCCAGAGGCTATTATCCCTGCTGTTACTATAGGCACATACACTAGTCATGGAAAGAATGGGACAATTCCAGGGGCAGCAATAACAAGTATTCGGGGATTCCATTCATAGAGAGGTGGGACTGGAACTGCAATTCTGAAATTATGGCTAGTCTATACATAGCCCCCTGCATGTATGTGTGTGTTCAGCTCTGGTGGGGGGTTACGTTCAATATTTTCCCTTGGAGTATTTCTGTCAGTGTCTTAGCTCTGTGGAACCATCTCAGCTGTCACCTTCCCTCCCCGTCAGCTGTTCCAGCACCTCCTGTGACTCCTGAAGTGCATTGTACTGTGCCATTGCTTAAACACAGGGGTGCTCTTAGAGTAGGCACTAATACGTTTGGCATGGGGGAGGAGCATTTCTATCAAATGTAACCAACTGAACTACAACTCTTTGCAAGTGGGGATGCTGGGAGTTGTAGTTTATCAACAGCTGTAAGACAACAACAAAACCTAAAGGACACATATTCAGTCCCCTGAGGTCTTGCTCCTTAATTTGGTTATAGCTTTCCTGTTTCTACTTGTAGTAGCCTGTCTATGTAAGGCAAAATACACCAGTTTATAAATAGAGTGCATATTAAGGACAAGCAAGGTTTCCTGTCTCATTGTCACTGCGTTAGTCAATTTATAAAATAAAAACTGGTGTTTTGTGGTGCAAAATAAGACAGTTATTAGGTGCGCACCAGTGAATAGGAGGTGCAGAGAATATGGCTTCCTGTTGGTCAAGACCCTGCCAACTTGTTAATGTTTGTGGCATCACTGGGATACCCCATATAGTCTGGTTAGTACACAAACATGGCTTTTCGACCATATAAATCCTCTATCCGTTCCACTTGCCAAGCCTAAAGGCATATTTAGGCCAAATTTGGGATGTATGACTAAAATTGGCCGTGTACGTTTGGCTTGGGCTGCTGACTCGGCCAATTCAGACTGAATCTGCAACTTATTGGCCCATGTATGGACAACAACAACCTCACAGACCAGTAATGGAGCTATACATCCATGGGCCAGAGGGCAAAATTTGAAACTGGGCTCCATACGATATCCATTCGCCACCACTGCTGGGCCCCATTAGGGTACGGACCTGGAGCAGTTGCAACCCATGCCTTCTAGGTAGTTACACCGGTGTCACAGACTGAGCAAGTCTAAAGGTCCCACTGGGCCAGCACTCCAACTGCATAGGCCCATTGGTTCAGTCCTCCCCTTACAAATCTGCAGAGACCTCTTAATGACTAGTGAGTTAAGGTGGCCATTCATGTTAAGATCTGCTCGCTTGGCGAAGTTGCCAAGCGAGCGGATCTTCTCCCTATATCCCCACCTACGGGTGGGCGATATTGGGCGAATTCAGGCTAATTTGGTCGTTTGGCCCTGGGGCCACACAATCTAATTAGTACGCCGGTAATAGGCACAGTTGGTTCGGGGACCGCATCGGCTCGTTGATCCGACTACATTTTTTAACCTGCCCGATTGATATCTTCCCGATTTCAGGCCAGATATTGGTCGGGCAGGCCTGTTGTTAGTGCCCCTACACAGGTCTCGTCTGCAATGCCCCATGCAGTGTGCACACATTACAAAAAGGCAGCAAATGGCCATGTTTTTGCACTTTGCACCCTGCATGGGGCACTGATGAAAAAGCTGTGTTAATTAGCGCTTGATTAGAGAGGGGTGTGGGAAGGCCTCCCGCCCCCAACTTGTAGGGCTCCATTCATTGCATTTATTATTTAATTCTTGAACTTTTCAAATAGTGTGGTTTTTGCGCGTGGGCAGCTGTATTCCTTGTGCTTCTGTTGCAAGGGGACAGTTACAACAGTCTGTACAGTACAAAGTAGCAGGAAGTGAATATACAATTCTGCGGTTCCTATATTGCTGTAATAACATACAGGAGGGAAAGCAGCAATATATAAACATATCTAAACTCTGCTCTGATTGGTAGCAAGTTTTACTGATATTCTATTGGCCTGGCCGGTACAAATGATACTTATTATTAGGGAAGAAAGATTAAAATATAGGAAGGGTGGTCATTTCTTTTTTCTAGAAAATATGTGGTAATTCTAGTTTGCAGTAATACAAGCTCCATTTCTGGTCATGTGACAGGAAGAGGACAGCTGGGAGCTGTGGGATATTCTGGGGCTTGATTTGTAGGCACAGATTGTGGTGCAAACTGGCGACCCACAGGTGTATCCAATATCCGCCGCTCTAGCGGGTTTGGGTCACAAAACATGGTTGTCGTAGAGCAGGGGTGGGCAAACTACGGCCCGCGGGCCACATCTGGCCTGTTCAGCTTTTTAATCCGGCCCGCCGACTCCGCAAGTCTCATCACGCGTAACGCTTGCCTGACCCGGCCCGTCTGTTGGCCCCTGAGCCAAAAAGTTTGCCCAACCCTGTTCTAGAGTATTTGGCCAGGTGGTGGGCCCAGCTGCTGGTGTTGCTTGACCAGTGAGCCTTCCCCCTTTTCTGTAGTTTTCCTGTCAGTGGCTTGCCCCTCCCCCAATGTGATGTCATCAATAGGTTTCGGGTTGAGGAAAGAGGGTACAAGGCCTGTGGGTTGTGGGTCCCTAGATGCAGGTTAGGCTTGGGTGCAGGTCATAGATTTTGCAGGGGCCTAGGTACTTAAAGGGGAACTATCACCCACACATAAAAAGCTGTTATAAATGTATTTAAAAATCTGAGCTGTCAATCATATATTGCCTGCCCCGCCTCTATGCCACAGGCAATATATGATTGACAGCTCAGATTTTTAATTACAATTACTTTCACTTTCCATTCGGCACTTCCTAGATATCACCTAGATATAAGATTATGGGGGAATACAAAGCTTAATAACAGGGTTCACAAAATAGTGCCGGCCTGCTGGCTGTGACTGTAAATTCCAAGACAGAAGGGGAAAAAAATGAAATCGTTTATATGGTGTAAGTAACGTTTATTTTGCTCAACTAACATGATAGAAAAGATTTTGGAATTCATTTTGAGAGTAACAGGTCCCCTTTAACATGTACTTAGGTACCGAGGTGCATGTATCACCAGTGCAAATCCCCTATTGGCACAAATGTATTAACAACCAAATCTGGACGGATATATTCTAGCAATATGTATTATTTGCAAACACCCACAAAGGGGTGGGACTTGCCATAAAATGGGCGTGGCTTGATACAGATTGGGGGGTGTATCTAGAGCAGCTTATCAAGCAATAGCAAATAATTATGCTATTTGGAGAAACTCCTAGGATTCCCCCAGCTCCAAGCATCATTAATCAGCCTTCAACTGCTTCCCCCTCGTGGCTGATGGGGAATGCTGGGAGTTGTAGTTGAAAGGCAGTAAACTGGACCTCTAGTGGACAGGGATACACAGTAAATAAGCAGTAGGAGGATCAGAAATAGCTTGGAGGTGGCAGGCCCAGCAGATTCGCCCGGCAGACTGTCACTTGAGCTTCTGAGCACAGAGCCAGCTGTTTTAGGGGTATTTATATGCACAATGCTGAAGCAGTTATGAAATGCTATACATGGGAAGGAAAGCCAGAGTACGCTAAAATCAGGACTGAGGTTGGGGAGGCCGGTGCCGTTATAGGAGGCTCCACCCACAAACTGGTTTTCTGCATAATCAAAGAAAATGAAAGTCTAAGCAGCTACTCCATATATATTCATTATACACGTTCCTGTATATGTTACTGTATGTGCAAATGGAACTGGTAGTGGCTGTTTATATTCTCTGCACAGCTGGTTCTGACTCCCAAAACAATGTACCTTGTACTTGAGCCAAACTAAGAAATAATCCTTATTGGAGGCAGACAATTCTATTGGGTTTAATTAATTTTTAAATTATTTTTTTAGTAGACTTAATTTAATACTTAGTTTAATACTCCTAATGTGATCAGAGACTAATACTCCTAATGTGGCCAGAGTTTAATACTCTTAATATGAGCAGAGACTAAAGCTCCTAATGTGGCCAGAGATTATTACTCCTAATGTAGCCAGAGATTAATACTCCTAATGAGGCCAGAGATTAATACTCCTAATGTGGCCAGAGACTAATACTACTAATGTGGCCAGAGTTTAATACTCCTAATGTGGCCAGAGACTAATACTCCTAATGTGGCCAGAATGTAATACTCCTAATGTGACCAGAAACTAATACTCTTAATTTGACCAGAGACTAATACTCCCAATGTGGCCAGAGTTTAACACTTCTAATGTGACCAGAAACTAATACTCTTAATATGAGCAGAGACTAATACTTCTAATGTGGCCAGAGACTAATACTCCTAATGTGGCCAGAGACTAATACTCCTAATGTGGCCAGAGACTAATACCTCAAATGTGGCCAGAGACTAATACTCCTAATGTGGCCAGAGTTTAATACTCCTAACGTGGCCAGAGTTTAATACTCCTAACGTGGCCAGAGACTAATACTCCTAATGTGGCCAGAGACTAATACTCCTAATGTGGCCAGAGACTAATACTCCTAATGTGGCCAGAGACTAATACTCCTAATGTGGCCAGAGACTAATACTCCTAATGTGGCCAGAGACTAATAATATATGAGCAGAGCAGAGACTAATACTCCTAATGAGACCAGAAACTAATACTCCTAATGTGCCCTGAGACTTAGGGGCCTAATTTACAACAAGTAAGTCAGGGTGCAAAGTTTAGTAAAAGCCCCATGTTGTTTTGCACTTTGCACCCTACCATGTACTTATCACCCACAGAGATGCACATTTGCCCTCCAGAACGAAGCACAGAGACCCAGCCTTTCTCACAAATAGAAATAGAATGCTGCCTGTGTTCCCCAGCCCTGCATACATAAGGTCTTGGATGCCCCCCTCCCCCAAACCCATACAACTTAGGGAGCACTAATGGGTGCTAGGGAGCCCTATACTTACTGCCTGCTGACAGGCGCCAATCCACCCCTGCTTCCAAGTTTTTAATCTGGGGCAAAAAAATCACATGGGGGCAAATGCTGAGTAGATGGGGTGACATTTTGTGCCACTTAGGGCTCTTGCAGTTGCACCCATGGGATTAGTAAATAAGCCCTTAGTACTCCTAATGTGACTAACGCTCCAGAGGTTTTTGCCTGTGTGACAATCTGTCACATGATTAGATGCACAGATAATGGCACTGGCTGTGCTGCAGTCCCAGCATCCCCTTGCATCGCTTCCCAAGGCCCAGTGTAAAAAAAAAAATCAGATTTATGAAATGTGCCTAATAAGGGAATGCAGGGATTTCAGCCCAGGCTGCACAATGCATTTCCAGCAGGAAGCTATTTATAGGAGAATACTGGGTGCTATGTAAGGGGAGAAGGAGCCCTACCTCAGTGCTTTAACGCCGGCCAAGCAACACATCCACATGCTGCAAGGCTGATTGGTTATAAGCACAAATGCATGCTGCAGACTAAATGGATTTCTATGAATCCCTGCTACTTTTACTTTATAATTAACAGAGAATTTTTCCGGTATTTTTATTTCTTTTTTTAAACTTGCCTCTCCCGTTTGCCATTTCAGGTCCACAATGTTTTTTTTCTTTTCCATTTGCCTGTCTGATGCTTTCTAATGCATTCCTCAGCGTGTCACTGCCTGAAGTCATCGGTCTCATTCATCCGTGCAGGTCTCTATTTTGTCTGCCTTCAGCTCTTGTCTCGCTCACCCTGGCTACAGAGTTGCAGGCCGGTGATTACACGTAGTCAAAATCGAAGGATTAAACTGCTTTCTGGTTGCTAGAGACACTGGCTATAGCAACCAGTAGAGTACGGGACCTAGAAAAGAAATATGAAATAAAATATATTTTTCTTTTTCTTTATGTATGTATATTGGGATTTATAAGGGCCACAAATAGGTTCAGTGCAACGGTACATTATTGCAGCCCTGTAAAAAGGCACAGCAGGCATTCACCAATAGCGCCCCCTACCTCAGGACCTGGGGAAGTGCAGGCTAATATTTGAGATTCCTCTGATGTTGGTGCTTCGGCACAGCAGCAATGAAAAGTCATGTGGGTGCTTCAGGCTCATATTTAATTAGCTGCAGCCAGAGAAATATGTGTGATATAAAGGGAGGGCTGTTTTTATACTGTATTTATATTTCATATGCCCTTATGTACTACACAGAAGTACAGCATTCTTCATGACAACCTGGCTACACTCTTCAGGGCAACCAATGTGGTAGCTCCAGCTCATTGAAGTCAACACAAATATGGGAAATTCCCAGCATTCCTAGCTTTATAGCTTTCTTACCACATGCATTGTTACTACTACTCAGGCTGATAGTTACTAAAATACCTTGTGCAGCAGTTGCACTTTGCAATGACACAACAGGGAACTATATTGACCTTGGCCATTCTACATATAGGCCTATGATTCAGTATAATGGCCATTGCAGAATGGTGGTTTAGACACTGCATTTTTGTACTGAAAGGAGACATATTGAATAAATGAAAAAACTCTAATCTTGTAGGCAATTATGAATCATATACAGTGCTGGTCCCATAGGACTCAATGGCACTCTGCAGCTCCAACCCGGCCCAAGGAAAGTCTCCCATAGGGCTCAATGGCACTCTGCAGCTCCAACCCGGCCCAAGGAAAGTCTCCCATAGGGCTCAATGGCACTCTGCAGCTCCAACCCGGCCCAAGGAAAGTCACCCATAGGGCTCAATGGCACTCTGCAGCTCCAACCCGACCCAAGGAAAGTCTCCCATAGGGCTCAATGGCACTCTGCAGCTCCAACCCGGCCCAAGGAAAGTCTCCCATAGGGCTCAATGGCACTCTGCAGCTCCAACCCGGCCCAAGGAAAGCCTCCCATAGGGCTCAATGGCACTCTGCAGCTCCAACCCGGCCCAAGGAAAGTCTCCCATAGGGCTCAATGGCACTCTGCAGCTCCAACCCGGCCCAAGGAAAGTCTCCCATAGGGCTCAATGGCACTCTGCAGCTCCAACCCGGCCCAAGGAAAGTCTCCCATAGGGCTCAATGGCACTCTGCAGCTCCAACCCCGCCCAAGGAAAGTCTCCCATAGGGCTCAATGGCACTCTGCAGCTCCAACCCGGCCCAAGGAAAGTCTCCCATAGGGCTCAATGGCACTCTGCAGCTCCAACCTGCCCAAGGAAAGTCTCCCATAGGGCTCAATGGCACTCTGCAGCTCCAACCCGGCCCAAGGAAAGTCTCCCATAGGGCTCAATGGCACTCTGCAGCTCCAACCAGGCCCAAGGAAAGCCTCCCATAGGACTCAATGGCACTCTGCAGCTCCAACCCGGCCCAAGGAAAGTCTCCCATAGGGCTCAATGGCACTCTGCAGCTCCAACCCGACCCAAGGAAAGCCTCCCATAGGGCTCAATGGCCCTCTGCAGCTCCAACCCGACCCAAGGAAAGTCTCCCATAGGGCTCAATGGCACTCTGCAGCTCCAACCCGACCCAAGGAAAGTCTCCCATAGGGCTCAATGGCACTCTGCAGCTCCAACCCGGCCCAAGGAAAGTCTCCCATAGGGCTCAATGGCACTCTGCAGCTCCAACCCGGCCCAAGGAAAGTCTCCCATAGGGCTCAATGGCACTCTGCAGCTCCAACCCGGCCCAAGGAAAGTCTCCCATAGGGCTCAATGGCACTCTGCAGCTCCAACCCGGCCCAAGGAAAGTCTCCCATAGGGCTCAATGGCACTCTGCAGCTCCAACCTGGCCCAAGGAAAGCCTCCCATAGGACTCAATGGCACTCTGCAGCTCCAACCCGGCCCAAGGAAAGTCTCCCATAGGGCTCAATGGCACTCTGCAGCTCCAACCCGACCCAAGGAAAGTCTCCCATAGGACTCAATGGCACTCTGCAGCCAGGGTCGGACTGGGGGGTGCAGGGCCCACCGGGGCTGCCACCCCAGGGGCCCCGCACCCCCCAAGGTGCCTCCTCTGGCCACGTCCCCCTCGGGGCCCCCGCCGTGCACCTCTAAACCCCCCACCGCAGGGGCCCCTGTCCGACGTCCTCCTCTGTATGCGTATGTGAATTGCCTCAGGGGAGGACATCGGTGGCCAAAGGAAGTAGCAATAGGGTCAGGTCTGGGCTACTGGGGCCCACCGGGTATTTTCCTGGTGTCCCGGCGGCCCAGTCCGACCCTGTCTACAGCACCAACCTGGGCAAAAGACAGTCACGATACCAAAGCTTGAATGAATTCCGAAATGGTCGTAGTCTTTGCGAAAAATATGACTTTTTCGTGGAATTTAACAAAAACCACGAAAAAGTCGTACTATTATAAAGATATTATCGTTGCTAATAGAAAAGTCCTGACAACTGGAAAAAATACTACTTTTTCTCATTGGTGGTCAATGGTGCTTTGATGAATGGGCCCCCTAGAGTGTAATTTAGCCCAGTGCAATATGTCTGTTGGGGTATGCCTAGCCCATTAATGGCAGCAGAACGCACCAATGATTATTCACCAGAGCTGCCCATGTGATGTAACTGCTAAAGTTTGTAATTAATAGAAACTTAGAAAGAAATCCGCCCCGCCCATTCCAGTGGAATGCAGGAATAAGAGCCAAATGGGTCTTTGCAACCCTAGAAAACTTGGCACCTGTTCCTTCAGCTGTGGAGAAAATGAACAAATAAAGTTATTGAGTAAATAAAAAAAAACACACACAATGACGGTTCTGATTGGTCGGGACTCCACCCTTTGTTATCAGGCCGCTGTTTCCTTTTCCTTGTTCCGGGTCCCGCCCTTCTTCCCACCGCACGTATTTTCCCACTGATTGGTAGGCAGGGGTCCGCATATAGCCAATCACAGCGCACCTGCTATTTTCTTTTCCGTCAGAGGTTCTGTTCCGTCTTGTGATTCGCCTATGCTGTTGTCACAGCTCACGCCTATCTCTAATTGGATTGGCTGACGCTTACGATTGTCCGTGCTCTGATTGGCCAGCGTTGGTTCCCTGTCAGTTCGGGCCGGTGCGCGTTTCAGCCACCGGCCTGCACAGATTCGGAGAGGACGGAAACGCTGGAAACTGGGGCCCCAACATGGAACTGCCCCCCGGACGCGGCTCCTCGCCGCCGGGACCGCGGCCCATACCACCTCCCCGCAAGAGCTCTATGGACCGCAGGACGCTCAGCCCCGCAAGACGAGAGGCAAAGGGGAACGCAGCAGGTGACGTCAGTGTTGGTGAGCAGAGGGCATTCTGGGAGAGAGTGAGTGATGTCAATGGCAGCGGGGATTCGGTGGCCAAGGGGAAGCTTCCTGACACCCCTGAGAAAGCTGATCAAGATGGAAGTGAAAAAGGCCACAGGAAGGATGGGAGTGTCACCCAGAGAGTTGTCATAGTGATGCAGAGCAGGGCTACAACATCAGCAGGCAACCTGGGCCACTCAGCAGCATTGGAGAGCGGCGACACAACAGCAGGGGATGCCAAGAGTTGTGATGTCCAGCAGCACCTTCACCCAGACGAGCAGATCGGCATAACCCAACCAAGGGTACAGGGTCACAGCGCTACACCCGTGCCGGCACAACCGGACCCACAGCCCCATGGAGTTCTGCCTCAGGATAGCACGGCCCAAGGGAGTCTGCAGCCGGAGAGTGTGAGCCACGACACCGCCCCACCACAACACCAACTCACCCTGGGAACCGAAGGGCAGATTACTTGCCACCCAGATGGGGAAAAGCAGTGGGTGCCACAGACGGATGGTGCAAAAGTGCAGCAGGAGAGCGTGAGCCACGGCGCCGCCCCACCACAACATCAACTCACCCTGGGAACCCAGAGCGAAGGGCAGATTACCTGTCACCCAGATGGGGGAAAGCAGTGGGTGCCACAAAAGGACAGTGCAAAAGTGCAGCAGGAGAGTGTGAGCCACGGCGCCGCCCCACCACAACATCAACCTATTCTGGGAACCCAGAGCGAAGGGCAGATTACTTGCCACCCAGATGGGGGAAAGCAGTGGCTGCCACAAAAGGACGGTGCAATAGCGCAGCAGGAGAGTGTGAGCCACGGCGCCCCACCTCAACATCAACCCATTCTGGGAACCCAGAGCGAAGGGCAGATTACTTGCCACCCACATGGGGGAAAGCAGTCGGTGCCACAAACGGACGGTGCAATAGCGCAGCAGGAGAGTGTGAGCCACGGCGCCCCTCCACAACATCAACCCGTTCTGGGAACCCAGAGCGAAGGGCAGATTACTTGTCACCCAGATGGGGGAAAGCAGTGGGTGCCACAAACGGACGGTGCAATAGCGCAGCAGGAGAGTGTGAGCCACAAACTCATCCAGGTCATCCTGGGGACCGAAAGCGAAGGGCAGATTACCTGTCACCCAGATGGGGGAAAGCAGTGGGTGCCACAAACGGACGGTGCAATAGCGCAGCAGGAGAGTGTGAGCCACAAACTCATCCAGGTCATCCTGGGGACCGAAAGCGAAGGGCAGATTACCTGTCACCCAGATGGGGGAAAGCAGTGGGTGCCACAAAAGGACAGTGCAATAGTGCAGCAGGAAAGCGACAGCCAAATTAAAGTGCAACCAAATAGGGAGGTCCAGGTGACTGCACCACAGGATAGCAGGAACCACGTAGCTTTCCCACCGCAGCTTGATGTTAGCGGACCAGCACAGCAACAGCAGCAGAGAGACAGTTGTGTGCCAGACAGCACTAGCCAAGAGACTGTGGCACAGCCAGTCAGTGCAAAGCAGTTGGATAGTGCAAGTCCAGCGGCGCCGCAACAGGATTCTCCCACAGAACCCAAACCTGCAGTAAGTACTGAGAGCCATGTAAGTGTGCAACTAAGCATCGTCATTCAGGGCAAGGAGACCGCTCAGCAGGATGGTGGAGCATCAGAAAGCGTCGGTGCACAAGGTGGGGTGCAGCAGTGTAGCGAGCATCCCCCGGCAGTGTTACCTCGACAGGACGGTATGGCACCGAGTGAAGAGGCACTACAACTAACTAACGTCATACTTCCACAGGGCTCCGTTATGCAGGATAGTGTCCCCCAAGCGCAGGATAGTGTTATGCAAGGTAATGTTACCAAACCTCAGGAGAGCACCACGCAGAAGGATGGAACGGCAGTTCAGGACAGCGCTGTGACTTCTGTACAGAGCCCCCCTTTGCAGAATAGCATAAAGGGCAGTCCAGCAGATCAACCTTCCACATCCTCAGGACCTTCTCATTCTTCCCCCGGAACAGCCCCAGTGGCTGCCCCCGAAGGGACTGCCCTTTCCCCTATGCGTGTAAATGAACTCTCAAGCCCTCAAAGGAACATATCTGCTAAGCCCCCTCTCCCCACCCCGATTAGATCTAATCTGTACCCCGGCCCCCAGCTTCCAGCACACGATCCGGATTCGTCCCTCCGGAGTGAAACAGCCTCTTTGTCCAGCTACAGGATGAAGGCTCCAGCTCCGGACACCCTCAGCTACTTGGATTCTGTTAGCCTGATGTCGGGTACGTTGGAGTCGCTCACCCTAATGGACGACGCCAGCTCTTTGGGCTCTGATTCGGAGATCAATGGCATTCCGTACCGCAAGACCGACAAATATGGATTCCTGGGAGGAAATCAATACAGCGGCAATGGGTCAGTGTTCCAGTGGTGCTTAAACAGAGGGAAGCTGGTGTTTGGGTGAAATTATCTTTAAGGGTAACTCTAGTTATAGAGGGGTATTTTCTTATCAGAGTAGGTTGTTAAACCATATGGGGGCTGATTTTGGCTGCCAATTTTGCCCTTTGGCCTATCACCCTAGGCCTGGGGCCAAAATGATGCTCTCCCTGACCATTTATCCAACTGGTGCTTTGTCCCAGGTAGGAGAGGACAATCAGAGATCTTGTTGCCAGAGATTGTTGCCTGGGGGCAAACAGGTGACTCAATTTGGCCCTCTAACTGGGTGATAATCATATATAGCAGCTTTATAATCTATTTATTTTGCAGGGCAGATCTTTGGCCTCCCAACTATTAAAGGAATAGTAACACCAAAAATGTAAAGTGTATAAATGTAATTACAATATTCAAAGGAAAAAATGCACAGGTTACTTGACCGATGACCGATATAATCCATTATAGTCTTCAGAGCTTATCTGTTATCTGCTATGTAACCTGTGCCTGCTTGAATGGCTGCCCCCGGGGCTACACAGCAGGGTATTTATATAAACTATAGTAGGGTTTCTGTAGCAAACACCCCAGCTGTACCAGTGCAGGAATGGCTGCCCCCGGGGCTACACAGCAGGGTATTTATATAAACTATAGTAGGGTTTCTGTAGCAAACACCCCAGCTGTACCAGTGCAGGAATGGCTGCCCCCCGGGGCTACACAGCGGGGTATTTATATAAACTATAGTAGGGTTTCTGTAGCAAACACCCCAGCTGTACCAGTGCAGGAATGGCTGCCCCCGGGGCTACACAGCGGGGTATTTATATAAACTATAGTAGGGTTTCTGTAGCAAACACCCCAGCTGTACCAGTGCAGGAATGGCTGCCCCCGGGGCTACACAGCGGGGTATTTATATACACTATAGTAGGGTTTTTGTAGCAAACACCCCAGCTGTACCAGTGCAGGAATGGCTGCCCCCGGGGCTACACAGCGGGGTATTTATATAAACTATAGTAGGGTTTCTGTAGCAAACACCCCAGCTGTACCAGTGCAGGAATGGCTGCCCCCGGGGCTACACAGCGGGGTATTTATATAAACTATAGTAGGGTTTCTGTAGCAAACACCCCAGCTGTACCAGTGCAGGAATGGCTGCCCCCGGGGCTACACAGCGGGGTATTTATATAAACTATAGTAGGGTTTCTGTAGCAAACACCCCAGCTGTACCAGTGCAGGAATGGCTGCCCCCGGGGCTACACAGCGGGGTATTTATATAAACTATAGTAGGGTTTCTGTAGCTAACACCCCAGCTGTACCAGTGCAGGAATGGCTGCCCCCGGGGCTACACAGCGGGGTATTTATATAAACTATAGTAGGGTTTCTGTAGCAAACACCCCAGCTGTACCAGTGCAGGAATGGCTGCCCCCGGGGCTACACAGCGGGGTATTTATATAAACTATAGTAGGGTTTCTGTAGCAAACACCCCAGCTTTACCAGTGCAGGAATGGCTGCCCCCGGGGCTACACAGCGGGGTATTTATATACACTATAGTAGGGTTTCTGTAGCAAACACCCCAGCTGTACCAGTGCAGGAATGGCTGCCCCCGGGCTACACAGCGGGATATTTATATAAACTATAGTAGGGTTTCTGTAGCAAACACCCCAGCTGTACCAGTGCAGGAATGGCTGCCCCCGGGCTACACAGCGGGATATTTATATAAACTATAGTAGGGTTTCTGTAGCAAACACCCCAGCTGTACCAGTGCAGGAATGGCTGCAATTTCATTTTTTGGTGTTACTGTTCCTTTAAGGCTGCGATCTACTGGTCCTAGGCATCTCTTAGCAAAATGCAAAGTGCTGTGTAAATAAATGATGATGATGTTAATGCAGACTTATAGCAGTAACTTTGCTTCAGCTATGTGGTCGCAGTAGCACAACTCCTAACTGCACAGTGTAACCAGCAATCATTCCAGTTCTGTGGCGAATGAGGATGAATATAAAGCCATTTCCAAATGAGAAATTTAGTCTGATTGTTCCAGTGCTCACTGTGGCTCATTTACTAACAACGGGCTAATGTGCTGCAGGGCAGTAACCCATGGAAACCAATCTCACCCATGGTTTGCTGGTAAAACGGTGTTTGTGCAACGTGCAGGTATGGTGATACAGGGGCTCAGTGAACATCATCAGTATAAATTTAATTACAGGTATAGGACCCATTATCCAGAATGCTCGGGACCAAGGGTATTTCGGATAAGGGATATTTCCCATAAAAAAATCAATAAAACATAAAATAAACCCAATAGGGCTGTTCTGCCCCAATAAGGGGTAATTATATCTTAGTTGGGATCCAGTACAGGTACTGTTTTATTATTACAGAGAAAAGGGAATCATTTAACCATGAAATAAACCCAATAGGGCTGTTCTGCCCCAATAAGGGGTAATTATATCTTAGTTGGGATCAAGTACAGGTACTGTTTTATTATTACAGAGAAAAGGGAATCATTTAACCATTAAATAAACCCAATAGGACTGTTCTGCCCCCAATAAGGGGTAATTATATCTTAGTTGGGATCAAGTACAGGTACTGTTTTATTATATAGTTACATAGTTACATAGGGTTGAAAAAAGACCAGTGTCCATCAAGTTCAACCCATCCAAGTAAACCCAGCACACCTAACCCACACCTACCAATCTATACACTCACATACATAAACTATAAATACAACCACTAGTACTAACTGTAGATTTTAGTATCACAATAGCCCTGGATATTCTGATTGATCAAGAACTCATCCAGGCCCCTCTTAAAGGCATTAACAGAATCTGCCATTACCACATCTCTAGGAAGGGCATTCCCCAACCTCACTGCCCTCACCGTGAGGAACCCCCTACCCAACATCCCCCGGCAGGGCATTCCATAACCTCACTGCCCTCACCGTGAGGAACCCCCTACGCTGCTTCAAATGGAAGCTCCGTTCCTCTAATCTAAAGGGGTGACCTCTGGTGCATTGATTGTTTTTATGGGAAAAAAGAACATCCCCCAACTGCCTATAATCCCCTCTAATGTACTTGTACAGAGTAATCATGTCCCCTCGCAAGCGCCTCTTTTCCAGAGAAAACAACCCCAACCTCGACAGTCTCACCTCATAGTTTAACCCTTCCATCCCCTTTACCAGTTTAGTTGCAGTCTCTGCACTCTCTCCAGCTCATTAATATCCTTCTTAAGGACTGGAGCCCAAAACTGCCCCCCATACTCAAGGTGAGGCCTTACCAGGGACCTATAAAGAGGCAAAATTATGTTCTCATCCCTTGAGTCAATGCCCTTTT
Source organism: Xenopus tropicalis (assembly GCF_000004195.4). Lineage (NCBI taxonomy): Eukaryota > Metazoa > Chordata > Amphibia > Anura > Pipidae > Xenopus > Xenopus tropicalis. Next base: position 13,587,447 of record NC_030685.2, on the reverse strand, counting down.
TTATACAAGACAGCACTTTATTTGCTTTAGTAGCCACAGAATGACACTGCCTGGCATTAGACAACTTGTTATCAACAAAAACCCCTAGATCCTTCTCCATTAAGGATACCCCCAACACACTACCATTCAGTAGATAGTTTGCGTTTATATTATTTCTACCAAAGTGCATAACTTTGCACTTATCAACATTGAACCTCATATTACAGAGAAAAGGGAATCATTTAACCATGAAATAAACCCAATAGGGCTGTTCTGCCCCCAATAAGGGGTAATTATATCTTAGTTGGGATCAAGTACAGGTACTGTTTTATTATTACAGAGAAAAGGGAATCATTTAACCATTAAATAAACCCAATAGGGCTGTTCTGCCCCCAATAAGGGGTAATTATATCTTAGTTGGGATCAAGTACAGGTACTGTTTTATTATTACAGAGAAAAGGGAATCATTTAACCATGAAATAAACCCAATAGGGCTGTTCTGCCCCCAATAAGGGGTAATTATATCTTAGTTGGGATCAAGTACAGGTACTGTTTTATTATTACAGAGAAAAAGGAAATCAGTTTTAAATATCTGAATTAGTTGACTAAAATGAAGTCTATGGGAGAAAGGCTTACTGTAGTTTTGAGCTTTCTGGATAATGGGTTTCCAGATAAAGGATCCTGTACCCATAACTTTTTTTAGTGAATTAACTTACTTGTAAATGTAATTGGTAATTGGTAGTCTGTTTAAATCCTCCTCACCATCAGGTTTTGACTCCTGAAACAATGTAGCAGGAACTAAATGGAGGAGAACTGACCTGTTTCAAGAGTCAGAACCAGAAAACTTTCTTCTGCCGTGTGCTACAAGTTAATCTCTAAGCTGAACTTCCCTTTTAATAAACGGTTATTCTCCTCCAAGTTCTGCATAGCAGCACAGCGATTTTAGTCACTTTTTCCACAGTATCGTTTTAGCTTCGCTTGAAAGCGCAGTGCACGTATGCACTGAGCAGCCCCAGTATAGTGATTGGCCAAATGTAAAGCTAGAGTACGGCTTCTTATTAAGGAACACTGTCATGGGAAAACATGTTTATTTCAAAACCCATCAGTTAATAGAGCTTCTCCAGCAGAATCCTGCATTGTAATCTGTTTTTCCCATGGGGCTAGCCATATTCTTCATATCCCAGGGTGCCACAGCCATGTGACCTGTGCTCTGATAAACTTCAGTCACACTTAATTGCTGCGCTGCAAGTTGGAGTGATATCCCCCCCGCCTCACCCCCAGCAGCCGATCAGCAGAACAATGGGAAGGGAGCAAGATAGCAGCTCCCAGTAGGTATCAGAATAGCACTCAATAGTAAGAAATCCAAGTCCGGCTTGGGACTCCTCCAGTTACATGGGAGTAGGAGAAACAATAGGTTAGCTGAAAGCAGTTTTAATGTGTAGCGCTGGCTCCTTCTGAAAGCTCAGACTCAGGCACACTTTACTGCTGCGCTGCAAGTTGGAGTGATATTGGGGTCAGTTGCCCCCTGCTTTTCTGTGCTACGTTGAAGTGAATGTGTAATTGGAAGGCACAGGGTGTGCTATTCACTTTATGGAAATGATATCATGTATAAGGGTTTGTTTGTTTGTGCAGAAAAGGTATGAAATCCCCTACTAGGGTGGCTTTAATGAGTGATTCACTGGGTGGCTCAATGTGTGAATAAATGGGTAGGAATTCCCCCGGTGAGGTTTAATAGGGAAGCCCAGCCTCTGTGTGCCTTTTCCTTTTTTATAAACCAGGGCTGAGGGCATGTGTAAAGCTTTAATGGCTTGTTTTCAGCCCCACCGTGTAACTATAGTTAGTTTATGTTAAGAAATTAAGGGGCCAAGTTTGTTCTAATATAGTAACCCAATGACATTTTCACTTTCCTAACATTGGTTGGTTGATTGGTTACTGTGGGCGGCCACCCAGGTGACAGTTTGTTCGCTGTTCCTGAAACGAGCCCCATTAACTGTTCATTTCATGGGCAGTCGTTCAGATCTAACTCTATTTAAAGTGAAGAAGACCTGAAATATTCAATTGTATTTGTTGTGCAGCTGTCAGACTTGGAAAGGTAACAGGTGTGTGGTTGCTAGGGTATAAGTACTCTAGCTACCTGACCCCAGTAAGGAAGTCAGAATGGCAGATAAACTGATTGATAAGCAACAAAAAACTAAGAATGACCATTAAATCAAAAGCCTTTCGGTCAGTCTGTTTTTTGGTTGCTGGGTTCAGTGACCCCAAAAATCAGATGTGGGATATCATTAATGGGGGTATATTCCATCTCTTTCTATCTGGTATAATGTATTGTGCAATAAATATTAAATATCATGTTATCTATGTGTTAAATGCTCTTCCTCTATGTGTCTGTATTGTGTATCTACCATTATATAAATATATTAACTGATTTATGGCCTGTGCTATTTTGCAGGGAGGGCTTCTTATCTGTGGAAATCTCCCGGCAGAGGGAGCTGAAGTGGCTGGACATGTTTAGTCACTGGGACAAGTGGCTGAGCCGTCGATTCCAGAAGGTCAGTATAAAACAGGGCGGTAATGTGGCTACAGCAGGCCAATGCAGCCCTTTAGGGTGAAGACACACAGAGCAACTAGTAGCAGCTACTTTTTCACTGCTACTAAACACCAGAAAATCCCCTGCCATAGACAATACTGAGAATTGCCTCTGCTAAAACACACGTAGAGACAATTATCAGTAAATGATCAGCATTGTCTATTTTAGTAGCTGCTACTAGTAGCTCCGTGTGTCTTCACCCTTAGCAGGGAAGATCTGTGTCTTCGAAGATTCCCCCAGTAGCTCCCTATCTGCTGATTAAGGCTGTTGGAGTGGTTTAGTCGCCCAGGATATACCTCTGGTAGTGCTGGGCGGTATACCGGTATATACCGAACACCGGTTTTTTTAAAAAAGATGATAAAAAATTTTAACTTACCGGCATACCGGTGTGGGCGCCTCCTGGCAATTTTTCTTACTATTTCCGGGTTGTGCGCGCTGACGTCACGCGCGCAACCCGGAAATAGTAAGAAAAATTGCCAGGAGGCTCTGTGAGCTGTCCGGGGTGCCTGCGGCTGCCTGGCCCGTAAGGTTTATTTATGTGAAGGGGATGGGGGGGTGTTTGGGGTTGGATGGGGGGTTGGATGGGGGGGTGTTTGGGGTTGGGGGGGGGTGTTTGGGGTTGGGGGGGGGGGTGTTTGGGGTGGTCACCTAATCATGCATGGGGAAAAAAAAATACCGTCAAATACCGTGATACCGATATAATAAAAAAAATACCGTGATATAAATTTTTGGTCATACCGCCCAGCACTAACCTCTGGTATCGCAGGGACAACTAACCGCCTCAAATGCTTTTCCTCTGGCAACAATAGGAGTCAGCAGTGGAAAGCCTGTTGCAACGCTTCGGTTTTCCGAAGTACTAAAGCAATGACCTTTCCACTGGCGATTCCTATTGTTGCTGGTGGAAAGGCATTTCGAAACGGTTAGTTGTCCCTGCGATACCAGAGATATATCCTGGGCTGTTATAGTTAGAATCTATCACGGGCGACTCTATGACAGATGTAACCTTACTGGTTCATTGATGATATAATACAACCCCTTCAGCTCAGCTTTTCAACAGCAGCCCACTGAGCATGTGCAGTGCCACTGACACATAAAAGATGGCCTAATTAAATGCAAGATGGGGAGCTACTGTGCACAGCATGGACCATTACTGCTCTAGGGCTGCTGAGCCTTTAGGCAGGTACAGTTAAGGTCCCCATACACGGGCCGATTCTAGCTGCCAATATCACTCCCTAAGACCAATTCGGCAGCTTATCAGCCTGTGTAGGGGCACTAACGACGGGCCTGCCCGACCGATATCTGGCCTGAAATCGGGATATTGATTGGGCAGGTTAAAAAATTTAGATGATGCGGTCCCCAAACTGACTGCACCTATTACCAGCGTTCTGATTCGATCGTTTGGCCCCAGGGCCAAATGACTGAGTTAGCCTGAATTCGCCCGATATTGCCCACCTGTCCGCTCGCTTGGCATGTATGGCCACCTTTAGTTTTGCAGGTTTTTTTTTTTTTTTTGTTTTTTTTTACATACTAAATAAGGGTGGGGGAGAAATGAAGACTGTAGAGGAGAGCACACTGACTCATAAGCTTTGCTATTTCTCCAGGTGAAGCTCCGTTGCAGGAAGGGCATTCCTTCCTCCTTGCGAGCAAAAGCATGGCAGCTCCTGTCTAACAGCGAGGAACTTTTGAGGAAGAATCCAGGAAAATTTGAGGTGAGCAACTGCCAAGAACTACAGTGTAAAGGGAATAAGATCAAAATAAACGTGGTATGGGAGATAATAATGCATTTCTTGCCCCTACAGGAGATGGAGAGGCAACCAGGAGACCCCAAGTGGCTGGATGTGATTGAGAAGGATCTGCACCGACAGTTTCCTTTCCATGAGATGTTTGCCGCTCGCGGTGGGCACGGGTGAGTCCGACCATGCCAGGGAACCTGCTGGGCTGCCGGAAATAATAACAGTGCTGTGTGTTAGCAGTGGCACGTGGGGGGTTGAAGGGAGGCAAGGGCAAGAATATTCCCTGGTTGGGGGGGGGGGGGGGGGAAATAAGAGTAAGTGAAATGTGTATTTCCCTTGATCCCTTCCATTTAGTGGTGGATAAAAGCAATTTGGTTTAATAGGCGGCCTCCCACCCCCAGTATAATACGGGTTTCACTTCTGTCCATAACCTTCCTTATTTTGTTCTTGCGCTCACAGACAGCAGGACCTGTACCGAATCCTAAAAGCCTACACTGTGTACCGGCCGGAGGAAGGATACTGCCAGGCGCAGGCCCCGGTGGCAGCCGTTCTTCTCATGCATATGCCAGCTGAGGTTATTGCCTACCCCCCCCCCCATACCTGGGCACTAGTCTTACACTTCTATTGAACTCTCCTTCCCTTTTTTCTCTCACTTTAATTTATGTGTTTATTTATATTTACCTTCCCAGTGAAACTACACAACCTGTTCTGTAATTCTTGGCCCTGGCAACTGCCCGCGGTGCCTCCTCCTTCCTCCCTTCCAATAAAACTGAGCTGCTCTGTCTCACTCTTCTACCATCCCCCTATACAACACTTCTCATCCTTAGGGTGAAGACACACGGAGCTACTAAACACCGGAAAATCCCCTGCCATAGACAATACTGAGAATTGCCTCTGCTAAAACACACGTAGAGATAATTATCAGTAAATGATCAACATTGTCTATTTCTGTAGCCACGACAAGTAGCTGCTACTAGTATCTCCGTGTGTCTTCAACCTTATTTGTACTATGGATAAATATCCCCATCTCTTCCAGTGAAATCCTTCTTTCCTCCTTTACCACTGGGATGAAAGTCCGTGCACAGTTCCCTCTTCCCCTGCTCCATCTTGCTCTGACTACTGTAGTGTTTGTCCCTTTCCTTGGTGACAACCAACCACTCTTTTTTTTTTTTTTTTTTTATAGTGTCACAGTTTTTCCTTCCCCGGCTCATTCTTGCTTTAAGTGTATTACCCATAAGCCCAAGCCCCTTCTCTTTGTTTACTGAGTCATAGTTTCTCGCTGCTCCTTTTCACTTTAACCTTATTGCCCATTTAACCCCTTCTCTTTGTCTAGTGAGTCATGGTTTCTCCGCTGCTCCTTCATTACCCATTTAACCCCTTCATTACCCATTTAACGCCTTCCTTTTGCCTAGTGAGTCATGGTTTCTCCGCTGCTCCTCCATACTTTAGCCTTATCCGTTTAACCCTTTCTCTTTGTAAACTGTGTCCCAGTTTTTACCTTCCCAGACTCCCTCCCTCTTGCTCTCTACTCTCTACTCTCTTTTATGTAATCTGTCATTCATTTGTCATTGCAGCAAGCCTTCTGGTGCTTGGTTCAGATCTGTGATAAATACCTACCAGGATATTACAGTGCTGGCCTGGTGAGTGCATTTCTACCGCACTATACAACATTGCTCATATCTTACGTGCCACCCTGTACTGCCCATTTCCTACTAGTGATTAGTGCAGGCCCAAAACCCACAGGACCCACAGGTTGGGGGGAATTCAGGCCGACCTTGCTCTGCCCGGTTTCCACCTTATAGGCCCTACTCCCTTCATAATGTCACTGATGGGAAGGTCGGGCACAGGTCTTTTACTACAGGTACCTTGTCTGGAGCAGTTTGGGGGTGGGCGGGTTAGGGTCAGGGGGCGACAAAATGTCAACCTACACATGGCTATTTTCTATTATGCAGTTTTCCCTTCCATACTCCCCAGAGCTGAAATTTCAGCACACCATGGGCAGTGTAATAGGCTGTTCATATTCTCAATTATCAGTCACAGCCTTTCTCGTGTTCTTTACTCGGCCTCCTCTTCCTTCCCTGTAGGAAGCGATCCAATTAGACGGGGAGATTTTCTTTGCCCTCCTGCGTAGGGTCTGCCCCATGGCCTACCGCCACCTGAAGAAGTTCAAGATTGACCCAATCCTTTACATGACTGAGTGGTTCATGTGCATCTTCTCCCGTACCCTGCCGTGGGCATCGGTGCTGCGGGTCTGGGACATGTTTTTCTGTGAAGGTTGGTGCAAAGCTGTTATTAGACTGGTTTTACCAATACATATAAATACAGATAGAATGTCAGTGAGTGACCCACTGTATGGGATTTGGTATATTGGGAATATATCTGGTATAACTCGTCCTAGATGGGGGCCAAGTTTATTAATACTGAGGGGTGGGACTAGCAGAACAAATGCATTTGAGGCATCCTGTTTAACTTACCCTTTGCTCTGCCTCAGGGATTAAAATTGTGTTCCGCGTGGGCCTGGTATTACTAAAGCACACCCTGGGCTCTGTTGACAAGCTTCGGAGTTGTCAGGGGATGTACGAGACCATGGAAAAGCTTCGGAGCCTGCCGCCACAGTACATGAACGAGGATTTTCTGCTCCCGGAGGTAAGTGTTGCCAAGGGCTGTGCTGGGGGAAGGCAGCGGGGCAGACTGCTGCCGGGGAAGGCAGCGGGGCAGACTGCTGCCGGGGAAGGCAGCGGGGCAGACTGCTGCCGGGGAAGGCAGCGGGGCAGACTGCTGCCGGGGAAGGCAGCGGGGCAGACTGCTGCCGGGGAAGGCAGCGGGGCAGACTGCTGCCGGGGAAGGCAGCGGGGCAGACTGCTGCCGGGGAAGGCAGCGGGGCAGACTGCTGCCGGGGAAGGCAGCGGGGCAGACTGCTGCCGGGGAAGGCAGCGGGGCAGACCTGGCATTGAGATATTGCCCGCTTATGTCCATTATGGCTTTTGAGAGTGCATGGGGGTTTCATAATGCAGAGCTGGGCAATTGTTTCCTTTTTAGGTGATTTTGCTTGTCATAGAGTTTGTAATAATACTTGGCAACAGACTTTTGTTACTATTTTTTTTATGCTTGAGCATGTACAGTGTAGGCCCTATAGGGGATTGATTGGCCTGGGTGTGCTGCCCTTTCCTTGTAGCCATACAGGTCTCTCCTACCTCTCTCCCCCCTTTGCCAGTTATATTTATCCGTTTGCTGGAACTGTTGTGCCAACACTCTGTAGAGAAACGGCTGGGGCATTAACCCATCTGCATGGAGGGCATTTCCAGATGGATAGTTTTTACATATAACCAACCGCTTAGCTGTGCCCATTCAACTGCAACTGTCTGTGTGATGATTAAATGTGACATTCCCTGTTGTGCCACCCTGTCAGTTGCAGGTTTGACATCTGCTTCTCCTTTTGTCTTCCGCGTCCCTCATTCCAAGATATTAAGGGTTAAAGTTCTGTTAATGTGACTCCATTTTGTTACAGCAGCGCCACCCGCTAGTCGAGGAAGTTGTAAGGAGTTTTCTAAGGTTTTTCCCAAGCAGAAGAACATCAGCCCGGCCCTTTCTTTCGTCTCACAACTTCCTCCACTAATTCATGTTCAGAAAGTGACCAACAGGTGGCGCTGTTGTAACCAAATACATTCACATTAACAGCACTTAAACCCTTAATATCATGGAAGTGGAAAAAAAATAATATAAATTGCAAAAGTGCTTATAATAGCATCAATTTTACAACAACTTATTTAAAAGGTTTACTTATCCTTTACCTCAAGCTTTTAGTATGTTATAGAATGGCCAGTAGTAGAGATGCACCGAATCCTCTATTTTGGGAATCGGCCGAATCCTTTGTGAAAGATTCAGCCCAATCCAAATCCTGCTGAAAAAGGCCCAATCCTGAACCTAAATTCTGAATTCAGTGCATCCCTAGTTCTTAGCAACTTTGCAGTTGGTCTTCATTACTTCTTTTTTATCATTTTTTAAATGATTTGCTTTCCTCCTCTGCCTCTTTCCAACTTTCAAAAGAGTGGGTCACTGACCCCGGCAGCCAAATGAAACTACAGTTTCATTGCTATTGTTACTTTTTCGGACCCATTGCTATTCACATTCCAGTTTTTCATTCACATCAACCCTGGTTGCTAGGGTACTTTGGACCCCAGCAACCATATAGCTGCTGAGATTCCAAACTGGAGAGTTGCTGAATAAAAAGCTAAATCATTTAGAAGCAGTAGTAGAAAAATGAAGACCAATTGCAAATTGTCACTGCCACATATTAAAAGTTGATTGAAAGGTCTGCATCCCCTATAAAGGGAAACTATACCCCCAGAATGAAAACTTAACCAACAGACAGTTTATATTATGTTAAGTGACCTATTAAAGAATCTCACCAAACTGGAATATATATATCAGTAAATATTGCCCTTTTACATCCTTTCCCTTGAGCCGCCATTTTGTGATGGGCTGGGTGCTCCCTCAGAGATCAGCTGACAGGAAGTGATGCAGCTCTAACTGTAACAGGAAGTAGTGTGGGAGCAACAGGCAGAACTCTGCCCATTCATTGGCTGATGGGGCCTAGCATGTATGTATGCCTTGGCTTGTTTGTGTGCACTGTGACTCCTATGATCCCAGGGGGCGGCCCTTAGTACTTAAAATGGCAGTTTCCTATTTAGGATTACCCAATGGCACATACTGCTAAATAAGTATATTTATATGAAAACGGTTTGTTTAGATGAAGCAGGGTTTTACATATGAGCTGTTTATATTATATATTGTTATAGAGACCTACATTGTTTGTGGGTATAATTTCCCTTTACTCTGCAATGATGAATACCCTCAGTGCATTATGGGAAACCTTAGGCCATTTTAGAACATAATGAGATTAGAGACGGCCTATTGCTCATTGCAACCCGTGGTGTGTCTGTACTGAGTCACATGGTACGGTGGCTCTGGGTTTGTATTGCTCGTTAGTCACGCTTGTCCCTTACACATTAGGGCTTCATAATGGAGTTAGAGGAACCGACCCAAACGGTGACATCGGCCGCAGTAAGCTCCATAATGGGGAGCGTCAAACCACTTCTTACATATGAGAAAGAGTGGGCGGAACCTGTTGTGTTTGGGCCCTGTGGCTTTGTACATGCACAGTAAAGGCTTCAGTGGTTTTTTTTTCAAATCCAAAGTGTTCATTGTTATATTGCAGTGAAACGTCACAGCCGATTGGGAGTGTATTGTCTTCTCTCTGAGATACTCAGCCATGCAGGAAGCATAAAGGGCAACTCAGCTGTACAATATTGTTGTTTTTGTTTAACTTTCCTGGTCTAGTTTTATGGTATCTCTCTGTACAGGCTATGAGCAAACTTAGGGGGCTGTTCCTGCTGAATTGTGCTTAGTACAGGGGAATCCCTATGCTGCCATAGTTTTATGGTATCTCTCTGTACAGGCTATGAGCAAACTTAGGGGGCTGTTCCTGCTGAATTGTGCTTAGTACAGGGGAATCCCTATGTGCCATAGTTTTATGGTATCTCTCTGTACAGGCTATGAGCAAACTTAGGGGGCTGTTCCTGCTGAACTGTGCTTAGTACAGGGGAATCCCTATGTGCCATAGATTTATGGTATCTCTCTGTACAGGCTATGAGCAAACTTAGGGGGCTGTTCCTGCTGATTGTGCTTAGTACAGGGGAATCCCTATGCTGCCATAGTTTTATGGTATCTCTCTGTACAGGCTATGAGCAAACTTAGGGGGCTGTTCCTGCTGAATTGTGCTTAGTACAGGGGAATCCCTATGTGCCATAGTTTTATGGTATCTCTCTGTACAGGCTATGAGCAAACTTAGGGGGCTGTTCCTGCTGAATTGTGCTTAGTACAGGGGAATCCCTATGTGCCATAGATTTATGGTATCTCTCTGTACAGGCTATGAGCAAACTTAGGGGGCTGTTCCTGCTGAATTGTGCTTAGTACAGGGGAATCCCTATGCTGCCATAGTTTTATGGTATCTCTCTGTACAGGCTATGAGCAAACTTAGGGGGCTGTTCCTGCTGAATTGTGCTTAGTACAGGGGAATCCCTATGCTGCCATAGTTTTATGGTATCTCTCTGTACAGGCTATGAGCAAACTTAGGGGGCTGTTCCTGCTGAATTGTGCTTAGTACAGGGGAATCCCTATGTGCCATAGTTTTATGGTATCTCTCTGTACAGGCTATGAGCAAACTTAGGGGGCTGTTCCTGCAGAATTGAGCTTAGTACAGGGGAATCCCTATGCTGCCATAGTTTTATGGTATCTCTCTGTACAGGCTATGAGCAAACTTAGGGGCTGTTCCTGCTGAATTGTGCTTAGTACAGGGGAATCCCTATGCTGCCATAGGTTTATGGTGTCTCTCTGTACAGGCTATGAGCAAACTTAGGGGGCTGTTCCTGCTGAATTGTGCTTAGTACAGGGGAATCCCTATGTGCCATAGTTTTATGGTATCTCTCTGTACAGGCTATGAGCAAACTTAGGGGGCTGTTCCTGCTGAATTGTGCCAGTTCCTGTAGTTGAACCTATACATCAGTATTGGATAGAGGCAGGACACACAGCAGCCAGGCAGTCACGAGAGAGACCAGTCCGTACAGTTCCAGGCTTAGATAAACATCCCGATTGCTTTCTGCTTTGTTGGTGGGTTGAATAACCAGGAAGCTGAATTTGTGGTTGGCATTAATGTTTATTAAAGGGGCGGTTCACCTTTGAGTTAACGTTTAGTTTGTTATAGAATGACCAGTTCATAGCTAATCCAGTGACCCCCATTTGAAAGCTGCAAAGAGTTGGAAGATGAAGGCAAATAATTAAAAAAACTTAACAAATAATGAAGACCAATTGAAAAGTTGCTTAGAATTCTGTAACATACTTAGTTAACCTTTCTACCCAGCAGTCTGTGCAGCTCAGGGAGCCCTGAAAATAACAGGGAAAGGCTTGTTATATACGAGAGGCTGAGCCAATACACAGCTAGGGAGCGATCGCCTTCATCTGCCGCAGTCAAGGCCCTTTCCCTGCCAAGGACTCGCTTTGTTGTGTGTGATAACAAATCATTCACTGAGTGTGTTGTTATTATGGGTCAGTCAGGCCTTGAGTCAGATCCCTCACTATTGTGGCAATAAAAGCAGGGGAGGCAGGGGCCGTTTCAGTTTGGGGCAGAAGGGGCCGTTTCAGTTTGGGGCAGAAGGGGCCGTTTCAGTTTGGGGCAGAAGGGGCCGTTTCAGTTTGGGGCAGAAGGGGCCGTTTCAGTTTGGGGCAGAAGGGGCCGTTTTCAGTTTGGGGCAGAAGGGGCCGTTTCAGTTTGGGGCAGAAGGGGCCGTTTCAGTTTGGGGCAGAAGGGGCCGTTTCAGTTTGGGGCAGAAGGGGCCGTTTCAGTTTGGGGCAGAAGGGGCCGTTTCAGTTTGGGGCAGAAGGGGCCGTTTCAGTTTGGGGCAGAAGGGGCCGTTTCAGTTTGGGGCAGAAGGGGCCGTTTCAGTTTGGGGCAGAAGGGGCTGTTTCTCAGCCTTAAAGGGGGGGCCGTTTCAGTTTGGGGCAGAAGGGGCTGTTTCTCAGCCTTAAAGGGGGGACCGTTTCAGTTTGGGGCAGAAGGGGCTGTTTCTCAGCCTTAAAGGGGGGGCTGTTTCAGTTTGGGGCAGAAGGGGCTGTTTCTCAGCCTTAAAGGGGGGGCCGTTTCAGTTTGGGGCAGAAGGGGCTGTTTCTCAGCCTTAAAGGGGGGGGCCGTTTCAGTTTGGGGCAGAAGGGGCTGTTTCTCAGCCTTAAAGGGGGGGCCGTTTCAGTTTGGGGCAGAAGGGGCTGTTTCTCAGCCTTAAAGGGGGGGCTGTTTCAGTTTGGGGCAGAAGGAGCTGTTTCTCAGCCTTAAAGGGGGGGCTGTTTCAGTTTGGGGCAGAAGGGGCTGTTTCTCAGCCTTAAACGGGAGGGCCCGTTTCCCAGCCTTTAAACGGGAGGGGGGGGGGGGCGTTTCCCAGCCTTAAACGGGGGGCCCGTTTCCCAGCCTTAATTGGGGGGGTCAGTTTCCCAGCCTTAATTGGGGGGGTCAGTTTCCCAGCCTTAAACGGGGGGCCCGTTTCCCAGCCTTTAAACGGGGGGGGGGGGGCATTTTCCAGCCTTAAACGAGGGGGGGGGTCCGTTTCCCAGCCTTAAACGGGGGGGGGGGGGGCGTTTCCCCAGCCTTAAAACGGGGGGGGGGGGCGTTTCCCAGCCTTAAACGGGAGGGGGGGGGCGTTTCCCAGCTTTAAACGGGTGGGGGGGGGGCCTTTTCCCAGCTTTAAACGGGTGGGGGGACCGTTTCCCAGCCTTACCTAGATTCCCCTTATTGCTGCCCTTCCCCAGTATAAAGGGGCGGCTTCCCATGATGTGGCAGGTAGGTGTGTATACGGCCTGTATGTAATATCACTGCTGCACTTACACTTCCATCCTCTCTCCCCATAGATCAGCTCCCTCCCTATCACGGACGTGCTGATTGAGCGAGAAAGCACCACCCAACTGCGCAAGTGGCGGGAGAATCGCGGGGAGCTACAGTACCGCCCCTCTCGGCGGTTACACGGAGCGCGTCAGATTCACGAGGAGAAAGTGAGGCTCAACCCATCCCTCAGCGGCAGCCGCCTCAGCCTCTCCAGCCTCCGGCGCCCCTCCCCGCCCCCAACTACTGCTCTTCTGCCCGAGTCGGTGGTGGTATCTGAGGGGCTTCGCCCGGCCCTGCCTTCCCCTACCTCCAACAAGACCCCGCTGGTCCCTCCGAAAGAAAGCGGGAAGAGAACCAAGGAGAAGCAGAGAGAACAAGAGAAGAAAGAGAAGGAGGAGAAGGAGCGTGAGCGGAAGAGAGAGAAGGAGGAGAAGCAGAAGGAGAAGGAGAGGGAGAAGCTGCGAGAGCGGGAGGAGAAGCAGAGGGAGAAGGAGCGCCGGGCCCAGAAGGAGAAGGAGAAAGCCGACGGCAAGCAGAAAAAAGAGCGGAAGTTTTCTTTTCGCCGCAAAGACCCATCTACCCCAGCAGCGGCTGATGCCCCCAAAAAGACTGGCAAAGGGGCAGCGGACAGTGCAGCGGGGGCAGGAGCAGTCCATGACACATACTTTTGAAGGACTCTTTCCCCTTCCCCTGTCTGACTTGGGGGGGCTTCACCCCTGTATACGGCAGCAGAGCCCGGCGCTGGGGGGCACATCCGAGTCCTTACCATAGAGTCTTACTGAGAGACAGCGCTACTCCCAGCGCCCCCCACCCTGATACCCAGAGGAGGCTGCTCTGAGGGGCTTCTGTTAGGATGGGCAGTACCAACAGAAGGGGGGGGGGGGGAAGGTGTGTGCTGAGCTAAGATCCCCCCCCCTGCAGTTATTCATGTATGGAAGAGAGTTGTCCAATACATTTGTTTTAATGCTTTTTTTTTTTTTTTATCTTTTAAAGGGGCGGGTTGAATTAAGTCGCACACAGCGGGGGGAAGAATATAGCTATGCAGTTAGGGCCCCCCCCCCAATTAGAAGGGCACATGGTTTGGACCAATCTCCTCTGCCTATCACACACACACAGGGGAAACAGAAATATGGCGCAGCCTGGAACTTCTCATAGGAAACCACCTCCCACTGGAAGCCTTCCCGGTCCCCCAAGCTCATTATATATATATATCCTTCTCATTATAAATACCCCCCCCACCCACCTTGCTTGTTACCCACCTCCCCTTATAGCCCAGCCCCCCCCCCCCCGCCTGTCCTTGTTTACAATATGATGTGTGTGGGAGCCCTGTAACCCCCCCCCCTTCCTGCGCAGCTGGTTCTACTTCCTGCCTGCAGGGCTGGGGTAGCCCCCATGTTGTTTGGGGCGGCCAATGACTGCTCCGCGCGCATTTCAGGTTTTTTTCCAGTTTGTTTTATTTGTGTATATATATACAGTATATATATATATATTTTGTTGATGTTGCTTCTTGTTTTTAAATGACTCCGTGTGTGCCGTAAGCCCCCAAGCCCTGACTGTACCGGCTACAGAGCAGCTCCCCCCTCCCACCCGGCGCGGTTCCGTAACTTAAATGCCATGTAGGACTGCAGAGCCTGGGGCTGGACACGTGGAACCCGCTCGGCCGAGGTTCCTAACTGTGTATGATACCCCTGTGTATGGATTCCCCCTTTGCCCAGTGCCAGAGAGGCTGAATCCGCACTGCGCGGGTCACTGATAGGCCAAATAGAGCGCAATGCACACAGCGTGGGCGGGGCTTGGTGCCAGTTGGTACATTTCATCTGTATGCTTTTCCCTAATGCACAGCTCTGATTGGGTTACACACTACTGCGTGCACTTTGCTGCTAAACCCTCACTGCCCTGTACTTGGCATCACTATCCACAATGCCCTAGGTGTATTGTCGGTACCCACAATGCCCTATGTGTATTGTCGCTACCCTCAATGCCCTGTGTGTATTGTCGCTACCCACAATGCCCTGTGTGTATTGTCGCTACCCACAATGCCCTGTGTGTATTGTCGCTACCCTCAATGCCCTGTGTGTATTGTCGCTACCCACAATGCCCTATGTGTATTGTCGCTACCCACAATGCCCTATGTGTATTGTCGCTACCCACAATGCCCTATGTGTATTGTCGCTACCCACAATGCCCTATGTGTATTGTCGCTACCCACAATGCCCTATGTGTATTGTCGCTACCCTCAATGCCCTATGTGTATTGTCGCTACCCACAATGCCCTATGTGTATTGTCGGTACCCACAATGCCCTGTGTGTATTGTCGCTACCCACAATGCCCTATGTGTATTGTCGCTACCCACAATGCCCTATGTGTATTGTCGCTACCCACAATGCCCTATGTGTATTGTCGCTACCCTCAATGCCCTATGTGTATTGTCGCTACCCACAATGCCCTATGTGTATTGTCGCTACCCACAATGCCCTATGTGTATTGTCGCTACCCACAATGCCCTATGTGTATTGTCGCTACCCACAATGCCCTATGTGTATTGTCGCTACCCACAATGCCCTATGTGTATTGTCGCTACCCACAATGCCCTATGTGTATTGTCGCTACCCACAATGCCCTATGTGTATTGTCGCTACCCACAATGCCCTATGTGTATTGTCGCTACCCACAATGCCCTATGTGTATTGTCGCTACCCACAATGCCCTATGTGTATTGTCGCTACCCACAATGCCCTATGTGTATTGTCGCTACCCACAATGCCGTATGCGTATTGTCGCTACCCACAATGCCCTATGTGTATTGTCGCTACCCACAATGCCCTATGCATTTCTCTCCATGCTTATAGCTGTTTCTGCATGTTCCTCTCTGTCAGTCCTGGGAAAGTGCCGGCCAGTGGCAGTTGCCAATTCCCCTCCCTGATAGCGACCGGCGTAAGGGTTCTGTATAGGCTAGAGATTCTGTTGCCCAGTCCGACCCACTTGGTGCCGTTGTATTGCCCACGGGTGCTCCCTCCCAGCGTGCCAGACCAGCTGTACATTGCCCTGCATGTCCCACGTATACGTTGTGCTGTGTTAGAATGTCGCACCCCGCTCTGCAGCCTCTCCAGCACTGATGGATGGAACTGGAATATTTTGTTGTAATATTATGTATTTGTCAGAACCAACCGGGGTGCAGTGTGTGATATGGGGTGCTCCCTGTCCTGCTGTCACTTGTACCCTTTATTTACGGCATCATTATAAAAATTTAACCCTTACAAGTGTGTGTCGCCTGTCTGTCTCATATAATACGAGTGATACTCAGAGTTCCCTGTATAACTCAGCCTGCAGCCTTGTGCCTTTATATGGGCACAGAACCCCTCAGTGACTGCTAATATCCTTATCATTTACAGTAGGGGGTACATTATCCCTTATAATACATGAGTGATACTCAGAGTTCCCTGTATAACTCAGCCTGCAGCCTTGTGCCTTTATATGGGGGGCACAGAACCCCTCAGTGACTGCTAATATCCTTATCATTTACAGTAGGGGGTACATTATCCCTTATAATACATGAGTGATACTCAGAGTTCCCTGTATAACTCAGCCTGCAGCCTTGTGCCTTTATATGGGCACAGAACCCCTCAGTGACTGCTAATATCCTTATCATTTACAGTAGGGGGTACATTATCCCTTATAATACATGAGTGATACTCAGAGTTCCCTGTATAACTCAGCCTGCAGCCTTGTGCCTTTATATGGGCACAGAACCCCTCAGTGACTGCTAATATCCTTATCATTTACAGTAGGGGGTACATTATCCCTTATAATACATGAGTGATACTCAGAGTTCCCTGTATAACTCAGCCTGCAGCCTTGTGCCTTTATATGGGCACAGAACCCCTCAGTGACTGCTAATATCCTTATCATTTACAGTAGGGGGTACATTATCCCTTATAATACATGAGTGATACTCAGAGTTCCCTGTATAACTCAGCCTGCAGCCTTGTGCCTTTATATGGGCACAGAACCCCTCAGTGACTGCTAATATCCTTATCATTTACAGTAGGGGGTACATTATCCCTTATAATACATGAGTGATACTCAGAGTTCCCTGTATAACTCAGCCTGCAGCCTTGTGCCTTTATATGGGCACAGAACCCCTCAGTGACTGCTAATATCCTTATCATTTACAGTAGGGGGTACATTATCCCGTATAATACATGAGTGATACTCAGAGTTCCCTGTATAACTCAGCCTGCAGCCTTGTGCCTTTATATGGGCACAGAACCCCTCAGTGACTGCTAATATCCTTATCATTTACAGTAGGGGGTACATTATCCCTTATAATACATGAGTGATACTCAGAGTTCCCTGTATAACTCAGCCTGCAGCCTTGTGCCTTTATATGGGCACAGAACCCCTCAGTGACTGCTAATATCCTTATCATTTACAGTAGGGGGTACATTATCCCGTATAATACATGAGTGATACTCAGAGTTCCCTGTATAACTCAGAGATATGTAAATCTGTGTTTATATTTCCGGCCCTGTTTATCAGTCATTACTCCTTTGCTTGTGACAGACAGATGTATGTGTGTACATATGGCCCTGCAGTCCCCCCGGAGCATTTGCAGTACAGACCCCCTGGGTGCAGCGTGCCTTTAAAAGGACATATACTGATCAGCGGAGGTTCCCAGGCCGGGTTACAGTCCCCGCTGCTGGTGCATAAAGCTCACTGGTGAGCGGCTCCGAGGTGGGCGAGGGGGCAAACGGAACCCACAGCTGTCACTGTCATTGCCCCCCGCTCCCCCGGCTGCTGATATTGAAACCTGACAGGGGAATGTGAGACCTCAGAGCTGCGGCCTTTACTTATCTACGGTTGGGTGCCTGGGCCCTTCCCAGCCTAGCACGGCTCTCCTGCACTCACTGCTGCCCCACTGTAAGCTGCCGGGTCATATACATAGTAACATAGTAAGTTAGGTTGAAAAAAGACATACATCCATCACGTTCAACCATAATGCCTATATATAACCAGCCTAACTGCCAGTTGAGCCAGAGGAAGGCAAAAACCCCATCTGAAGCCTCTCTAATTTGCCCAATTCCCTCCTGACTCCAAGATGGCAATCAGACCAGTCCCTGGGGCAACTTGTACTAAGAGCTATCTCCCATAACCCTTAAAGCTATCTAATGTATCAGCCAGTACGACTGATTCGGGGAGGGAATCCCACAACCTCACAGCTCTCACAGTAACAAATCCTTTCCAAATATTCAGACAGAACCTCTTAAGCGCCTCTTCTCCAGAGGGTAAAATAAAATTGCACCCCAGGGCCCTCCATGCCCCTCCCCCTGTGCATGCAATCGGGAAAGGGAGGTCAGTAAGGAAGCTACTGCAGGTATTGGGTCTGGTTCAGTGGGGCCCAAGAGGGCCGGGGCCTACCAAGTTTCATCCCGGTGTCCCGCTGGCCCAGTCCGACCCTGCTAGTAACTACTAATACTATTTTTTCGTACAATAATGCCAGCTGATACCCAGGCACTATGGTTATTGGTTGGTTTGGGCAAGCTGAAAAATATTGGCTAATGTGCTGTATCTGCTGCTGGAGGGTACACTGGCAGTTGAGGATGGTGCAATAAACTGACAGTCAGCACCAAACTAGGCTCCTTTTTTCTGGGTGCAAGTCCAACTGTGTCCACCTCACAGAGCAATAATTCCTCAGTCTATAATCTGGAGGTGAGGAAGGTGGCCTGCTGGGCCCAATTTTTGTCACTCACATTCTGGGCCAAAATGACTGATCTGATTGTTAGCCTTAAGGTCCCCATACACGGGCAGATTGTAGCTGCTGATATGGGTCCCTTGGACCGATTCGTCAGCTAATCGGCCCGTGTATGGGCAGAACAGAGCGGCCTGGCCGACCGATATCTGGCCTGAAATTGGGCAGATCTCAATAGGCCAGGTTAGAAAATTCAGTCGGATCGGGGACCGCATCGGCTCATTGATGCGGTCCCCGAACCGACTGCGCCTTGCCGCCAGGGCCAAACGATCAAATTATTTTTTTTTCTAACTACACGCTCCCCGATATCGCCCACCCATAGGTGGGGATATCGGGTGCAGATCCGCTCGCTTGGCAATCTTGCCAAGCGAGCGGATCTCAGCGTGTATGGGGACCTTTAGGGTACTTGGGGCCTACAGAGACTCATCAGATGAGGAATGAATCGATGGAATTTACATTTGGTGGGCCCTGTATGCAGGCAGACAAGCTGCCAACTCAGTCTGAAGGGCCCCTCATATCTATATATATATATATCTATATAAGCAGATATTTGCCTTACGATCCATATGACATGGGTGGGGAATGAATCGCCGGTGGGAAGGCACACGTGGCCCTTTGTTTCCATGGTTTTCTGTGCAGGGCGACTTTGGAAAACAAAGAGCCGCTGTGCTTTCCCACCAGCGATTCGCTTTATTGCCGGCGGGAAAGCATTTTGGGGAGATTTGTTGCCCGCAGTAGCCGAGATTTTACCATTGGCGACTAAACTTCCCTGAGCCAATACCCTAAGGGCTAAACTACACGGGAAACTTTGTAGGATTCTTTCTGGCAGACACAATGCATGTAGTCGGATGAGCCAAAATACAATGGCACTGATACAAAAATCTCATGTGTAAACTGCATGAAAGATGGGGGAAAGGGGGAACACTTAGGGGTGTATTTACACCCAAATATGCCCCTATGTCATGCACGTGTAGGCACACACATCTAAGTCACGGAAATGACATCGTTCCACAGGGTTCCCGACCCACTCGCCCCCCCAGCTCCGTCGCCAGATTTCCTATGGAGGCAGAGGCTGGGGGCATATTTAGAGAAAATTCAGGCACCCAAGGTGCGCGTCCCAAAACCCGCCACCCTAGGAACAAGCCGTCGGTTGCCTTGTTGTAAATATAGCCCTGGAGGCCGCTACGTACAGATTTTCAAATATTTGAATCTCATTCAAATGCATAGACTGTCGGATGTAGATGCAGGAACAAAACCCACCGTCAGACTTTATCTGATCCCGCTTTACATTACAGCCTATGGCGAGCAGATTACGTAGGATCCTACAGAATGTCATGGTGTTGCATGAACGATCAGATTTAATCTGACCCACAGAATCTGATGAAAATCTCCAGTGGAGTTTAGCCCCGGGCCAGGCAGGGCTTTATTTACAGATATAATAAGGGAGGCGTTATGGCAAACAGAGCAATGAAATCTCATTACAAAAGAGAAATGGTTAAATAAATACTTTTTATTCTTGGCAGTACTGCTCCTTATGGGCCAAGGCACACAACATAGAAATCAACCACAGTTGTGCTCGGTGATCAGCTCTCGTAACACTAGTGCAAGCAGCTTTTTACTGCAAAATGTGTGCTAATAGGAGAGAGTCCCCCCGATAAACCCTGTAACTGCCCTGGGGGACAGCAGATATAGTAGGGCAGAGTCCTAAACTGGGTAGGGTACCTGTAGAATACCTGTAAAGTGGTTGGGGTTTGGGCAGAAAGACCCCTAAACATGTGGGAGGTCCGCAGGTACCCTGTCTAGATACCTGGGCCATTTGCTCGCATTCCCCCACCTACAGAAGTCAAAAGTAATTTTTTCCCCCTGGTTGGTCCGCCTCCAGAGTGACATCACTTCTGCCCACCAGTGACGTCACTCCTGGTTTGAGCGGGTCCTCAGGTCAGGTTAAAAGGTTGGGTAGCGGGGACAGGGGTGCTGGTCCGGGTTGGGTTGTGAGTTAGCGGGTCCAGGTTAGGCACGGGTCTGCCCAACTGGACCAGTGCAGGATTCTATAGTAGGGCAATATGGTTACAGTAGGGCAAGTTGGAGACAGTAGTGCAAGATGAAGACAGTAGGGTAAGATGGAGACAGTAGCGCAAGATGGTTACAGTAGGGCAAGTTGTAAAC
The DNA here is from genome assembly GCF_000004195.4 of Xenopus tropicalis. Lineage (NCBI taxonomy): Eukaryota > Metazoa > Chordata > Amphibia > Anura > Pipidae > Xenopus > Xenopus tropicalis. The sequence goes on along the minus strand of NC_030685.2, from coordinate 13,566,804 downwards.
AGTAGGGCAAGATGGAGACAGTAGGGTTAGATGATTACAGTAGGGCAAGATGGAGACAGTAGGGCAAGATGGAGACAGTAGGGCAAGATGGTGACAGTAGGGCAAGATGGAGAAAGGGCAATATGATTACAGTAGGGCAAGGTGGTCACAGTAGGGTAAGATGGTTACAGTAGGGCAAGATGGTTACAGTAGGGCAAGATGGAGACAGTAGGGCAAGATGGAGACAGTAGGGCAAGATGGTAACAGTAGGGCAAGATGGAGACAGTAGTGCAAGATGGAGACAGTAGGGCAAGATGGTTACAGTAGGGCAAGATGGAGACAGTAGGGCAAGATGGAGACAGTAGGGCAAGATGGTTACAGTAGGGTAAGATCATGACAGTAGGGCAAGATGGTTACAGTAGGGTAAGATGGTGACAGAAGGGCAAGATGGTTACAGTAGGGCAAGATGGAGACAGTAGGGCAAGATGGTTACAGTAGGGTAAGATGGTGACAGTAGGGTAAGATGGTGACAGTAGGGTAAGATTGTTACAGTAGGGCAAGATGGAGACAGTAGGGCAAGATGGTGACAGTAGGGCAAGATGGTTACAGTAGGGTAAGATGGTTACAGTAGGGCAAGATGGTGACAGTAGGGCAAGATGGTTACAGTAGGGTAAGATGGTTACAGTAGGGCAAGATGGAGACAGTAGGGCAAGATGGTGACAGTAGGGCAAGATGGTTACAGTAGGGTAAGATGGAGACAGTAGGGCAAGATGGTTACAGTAGGGCAAGATGGAGACAGTAGGGCAAGATGGTTACAGTAGGGTAAGATGGTGACAGTAGGGCAAGATGGTTACAGTAGGGCAAAATGAAGACAGTAGGGCAAGATGGTTACAGTAGGGCAAGATGGAGACAGTAGGGCAAGATGGAGACAGTAGGGCAAGATGGAGACAGTAGGGCAAGATGGTTACAGTAGGGCAAGATGGTTACAGTAGGGCAAGATGGTTACAGTAGGGCGAGATGGTTACAGTAGGGCAAGATGGAGACAGTAGGGCAAGATGGTTACAGTAGGGCAAGATGGAGACAGTAGGGTAAGATGGTGACAGTAGGGCAAGATGGTTACAGTAGGGTAAGATGTAGACAGTAGGGCAAGATGGTTACAGTAGGGTAAAATGGTGACAGTAGGGCAAGATGGTTACAGTAGGGCAAGATGGAGACAGTAGGGCAAGATGGTTACAGTAGGGTAAGATGGTGACAGTAGGGCAAGATGGTTACAGTAGGGCAAAATGAAGACAGTAGGGCAAGATGGTTACAGTAGGGCAAGATGGAGACAGTAGGGCAAGATGGAGACAGTAGGGCAAGATGGAGACAGTAGGGCAAGATGGTTAAAGTAGGGCGAGATGGTTACAGTAGGGCGAGATGGTTACAGTAGGGCGAGATGGTTACAGTAGGGCAAGATGGTTACAGTAGGGCAAGATGGCAAAAGTAGGGACAGATGGTCAACAGTAGGATGTGTTGCCCAACCTAAGGCCAATTAGTAGTTAGCTAGAGGCCCTGCTGGGGCCCCCTGCAAAAAATACAGCCTTAAATGTAACTATGGCTGTCAAGCTTGAGCTTGAGAGACCTTCATAAAAGCTCACCGGATCTTTGTATCCCAGCTTTTCTATGAGTAACATGCCATTATCATATAATATATCAATGTATTATATTCTATATGCCAACGTTGGCCTTGAGGACTCATTGCTCTCCACCCTGATAGAATACGCCCAGTAATGGTGTCCATGCAGCAAAAAGCCTTCTGCCCGTGGAGTTGGGTTTACGCACCAGGAAACAGTAAAGGGGAGTAGTGAGCCATTCCAAGAGCTAATGTTTATGGATATCACTACTGCAAATGGGTGACCTTCTTTGCACGAAGAGGAAGGATCTCCTCTCCCAGCCAATGGTGGAGCACAGCAAAATCTGCCTTCCATGTGTTCTCCTGAGGACATGTGATATTTGGTCCATCGTCTCCTGCATTGAGGATCTGGTACTGACCCTGTACCTCATCCAGGAGGGCCTTTGTATATCCGACGTTGGCACTAAATAAGGCTTTGACCCAAAGTTCTAAGTCTTTCTGGCTCTCTGCTGCCATCTTGTAGACCCGGGACAGGGAGTAGAGGGAGAAGGCAAACTCCAGGCGGGAAGGCCTGAGAGAGACGGAGCACCTTTCCAACACAATGACGCCCAGCGGCTGGGGGTCCCCTTGCTTCTCATAATAAAAAAGCAGGTTGCCCCAGAGCAAGAACCACCGGCGCTGATAAGGCGAATGGTTACGACTCCCTTTCTTCAGCAGATACCCCTGCCGCTCCGGAGCTGAACCGGCCAACATCGAACTAACCTTCAGCTTCATGGAGGCCCCTGAAAAAGAAAGGGTCAGTGTGTAAGAGGGGGGACTTTATCACCCTTCCTCATCATTTTACCCTTCTGTAGGGCAGTTAATGAACTCTAGCAATGCTCCCCAACTTCATTTATACCTTCTCTTTTAGAGAGTCAGAACAACCAATCACCAATAGCACTGCGACTCCAGACCAGAAGGATGTCGGCCATTGTAGTACAGGTATGGGATCCCTTATCCGGAAAACCGTTATCCAGAAAGCTCCGAATTACGGAAAGCCTGTCTCTCATAGACTCCATTTTAATTAAATAATTCATAATTTTAAAACTGATTTTCTTTTTCTCTGTAATAATAAAACAGTACCTGTACTTGATCCCAACTAAGATATAATTACCCCTTATTGGGGGCAGAACAGCCCTATTGGGTTTATTTAATGGTTAAATGATTCCCTTTTCTCTGTAATAATAAAACAGTACCTGTACTTGATCCCAACTAAGATATAATTACCCCTTATTGGGGCAGAACAGCCCTATTGGGTTTATTTCATGGTTAAATGATTCCCTTTTCTCTGTAATAATAAAACAGTACCTGTACTTGATCCCAACTAAGATATAATTACCCCTTATTGGGGCAGAACAGCCCTATTGGGTTTATTTAATGGTTAAATGATTCCCTTTTCTCTGTAATAATAAAACAGTACCTGTACTTGATCCCAACTAAGATATAATTACCCCTTATTGGGGGCAGAACAGCCCTATTGGGTTTATTTAATGGTTAAATGATTCCCTTTTCTCTGTAATAATAAAACAGTACCTGTACTTGATCCCAACTAAGATATAATTACCCCTTATTGGGGGCAGAACAGCCCTATTGGGTTTATTTAATGGTTAAATGATTCCCTTTTCTCTGTAATAATAAAACAGTACCTGTACTTGATCCCAACTAAGATATAATTACCCCTTATTGGGGGCAGAACAGCCCTATTGGGTTTATTTCATGGTTAAATGATTCCCTTTTCTCTGTAATAATAAAACAGTACCTGTACTTGATCCCAACTAAGATATAATTACCCCTTATTGGGGCAGAACAGCCCTATTGGGTTTATTTCATGGTTAAATGATTCCCTTTTCTCTGTAATAATAAAACAGTACCTGTACTTGATCCCAACTAAGATATAATTACCCCTTATTGGGGCAGAACAGCCCTATTGGGTTTATTTCATGGTTAAATGATTCCCTTTTCTCTGTAATAATAAAACAGTACCTGTACTTGATCCCAACTAAGATATAATTACCCCTTATTGGGGGCAGAACAGCCCTATTGGGTTTATTTAATGGTTAAATGATTCCCTTTTCTCTGTAATAATAAAACAGTACCTGTACTTGATCCCAACTAAGATATAATTACCCCTTATTGGGGGCAGAACAGCCCTATTGGGTTTATTTAATGGTTAAATGATTCCCTTTTCTCTGTAATAATAAAACAGTACCTGTACTTGATCCCAACTAAGATATAATTACCCCTTATTGGGGGCAGAACAGCCCTATTGGGTTTATTTCATGGTTAAATGATTCCCTTTTCTCTGTAATAATAAAACAGTACCTGTACTTGATCCCAACTAAGATATAATTACCCCTTATTGGGGCAGAACAGCCCTATTGGGTTTATTTCATGGTTAAATGATTCCCTTTTCTCTGTAATAATAAAACAGTACCTGTACTTGATCCCAACTAAGATATAATTACCCCTTATTGGGGCAGAACAGCCCTATTGGGTTTATTTCATGGTTAAATGATTCCCTTTTCTCTGTAATAATAAAACAGTACCTGTACTTGATCCCAACTAAGATATAAATAACCCTTATTGGATGCAAAATAATCCTATGGGGTTTAATTAATGTTTTATTGACAGACTTAAGGTATGGAGATCCAAATTACGGAAAGACCCCTTATCCAGAATACCCTTGGTCCCGAGCATTCTGGATAATGGGTCCTATACCTGTACTAGAGCACACAGGTCACATTTTGAACCCACCTTTCAGGCAATGGGGTGCATTTTACCAACATCATGCACGTTGCCTTTTAATTGGCTCTATGACAGGGAACAGGTCAGGCTTAACCTGTTTGTGGTGTTGCCATGATAAAATTAGCACTACTTCAAACAGATTCCGCCTGATTGTGGCACACACACAAAATATTTACTGTCTTCTAAATCCACAATAAGTCTCTTTACTGATCCTTTAAACCCCGTAAAGGGAAACTCCACCCAACCCCTGACCTAACTTTCCAAAATACATTTGTTTGCAATGGGTTTAGAGTTACATGGAAATGCACTGTCTGGCTGTCCCTTTCTGCTATCCAACCTTCCCCTCCTCTGCATTCTGCCCCCTAAGGGACATGTAACCCCCCATTTACACAAAAATGTAATCAGTGAACAGCCTCTTTGAAATCTTTTAATACCTACCACTCTGGTTATTCAAAGGTTAATAGTAGGGATGCACCGAACCCACTTTTTTGGGTTTGGCTGAACCCCCGAACCCACCCAGCAGGATTGGGCCAAATCCCGAATCCTAAGTAACATATGCTGATTATGATCGGAGGGGGTTAAAAATCGGGAAAAGATTTTTTAATGCCTATTTAACATTTTCAAAATTCTAATTTTCTAATATCGGCCCGATTTTAGCCCAGATGTTGGTCAGGCAGGTCCGTTGTTACTGCCCCTACACGGGACCAATATTGGCAGCTACAATCGGCCCGCGTATGGCCACCTTAAGGCTGCAGCATCCACTTAATCACTTAGATTTCCTTCTCCTCCTGTAACTCACTCAACCCCCTCCCTCAGGGATTTACTTTGGCTGTTGGCTACTGGGCATGCTCAGTTCTTCTCAGCTCAGATTACTAAACACGCCCTCCAGTCTAGCAGCCAATAAATAGATTAGATTACTGGTTTCCATTGAAACTCTGCTCTAGCAGTCTACTCCTATTTTTTTCTTCTAACCTCCTCTCCTGAGCTTAGCTTAACCATTACAGGGCTCAATCCAAGCATGACATTTAATCAAAGAAAGTTCTGCCTGTGTAAGCCTGCATTCTGCACTGCATGAACTTTACAGTGCACATGTGGTGTTTGCAGATGGAAATGTCACTGAGGGAAAATGGGCGCTGGGCAAAAGCTGCTATTTGATTTAGGAAAATGTGATGGTGCCGGCAAAGGGAGGGGATATATGCAGTACAAATGATGCCATTTGGGTGGGGGAGACGTGGGCTTTACATGCCCGTTAAGGTGGCTGTGCCCATTGTTTGGGGATTCTATTATTTGGCATCTGGGAGACTGTGTGCCATGGGAATGGAAGACGTGGGCGTTAAAAGGCAAGAGACAGTTATAAAATGGGCCCCAGTGGGTGTGTGTGTGTGTGGGATGAAGGGGAAGTGAGACATACATCCTGCCATACAGTCTGTCTCACTTCTGCCATATCAGAGCAGAGCTGTCACCTTGCTATTCAGCCAGTCCCTGTGCTACAGATGGGAGGGCAGTGACAGTCTCTTACTGAAGCAAATGGAAACCTCACAGGCTCACACTCTGTTACTGTCTCTTTCCCTTTAATTGCCTCTGCTTCACTGATTGTCTCTTGTCTCAATGATCACTATGATTGTCTCTCTATTCCTGTAAGTGCCGCTCTGCCCCTGTAACTGCCTCTCAGGCACTCAATGGCACTGTCTCGCAGTCACTGTAATCTCTCTCCATATGGCTGGCACAACTGACTTTCTGTTTGTGCAACTGCCTTTATGTGCCTGTCACTTGTCTGCCTGGCTGCTGTCTCGCTGACATTAAATCAGTCTCTGTGTCCCACACTTACTTTCTGTGGCTGGTCTCTTGGGTGCTTTTTCTCCTTCTTCTCCTACTTCCCCTGTTTAGTTTCACTGTTACTGACCTCTCCAAGGGGTGTGTCTCACTGAGTGTGACTGTCCCTCTCGCTCGGCAGCTCACCTGTGCTGCACACACCTGCTGGCCGGCCGGGAGAAGCAAGGCATTCTGGCCTTTGTAGTCCCAGTGGGGCAGGATTGCATTAATGTACTCACATTTCATTCTCTCAGTTTGGAACATTAATGATCACAAAGGCTAAAGTGGCTCAGTTTCTGGGACTCATAACCAATAGTCATTTTTGGCAATAACAAATTCATTTGATTACTCTACAATGTATGAGATAACAGGACAACACAGAGACTGCACTATCGTTGCTGTTTTACACCTTTTACTGTGTTTTACACTTCCTGCTTTACACTTCTCACACCCATTACTGTAATAGCCACTCCCAGTTCACACACACACCGCACACACCGTGCCCATACACACACACCGTGCCCATACACACACACCGATCCCATACACACACACCGTGCCCATACACACACACCGATCCCATACACACACACCGTGCCCATACACACACACCGTGCCCATACACACACACCGTGCCCATACACACACACCGATCCCATACACACACACCGATCCCATACACACACACCGTGCCCATACACACACACCGTGCCCATACACACACACCGTGCCCATGCACACACCATGCCCATACACACACACCGATCCCATACACACACACCATGCCCATACACACACACCGTGCCCATACACACACACCGTGCCCATACACACACACCGTGCCCATACACACACACCGTGCCCATGCACACACCGTGCCCATACACACACACCGATCCCATACACACACACCGTGCCCATACACACACACCGTGCCCATACACACACACCGTGCCCATACACACACCGTGCCCATACACACTCACACCAATCCCATACACACACACCGTGCCCATACACACACCGTGCCCATACACACACACCGTGCCCATACACACACACCGTGCCCATACACACACCGTGCCCATACACACACACCGTGCCCATACACACACACCGTGCCCATACACACACACCGTGCCCATACACACACACCGTGCCCATACACACACACCGATCCCATACACACACCGTGCCCATACACACACCGTGCCCATACACCACACACCGTGCCCATACACACACACCGTGCCCATACACACACCGTGCCCATACACACACACACCGATCCCATACACACACACCGTGCCCATACACACACCGTGCCCATACACACACACCGTGCCCATACACACACACCGTGCCCATACACACACCGTGCCCATACACACACACCGTGCCCATACACACACACCGTGCCCATACACACACACCGTGCCCATACACACACACCGTGCCCATACACACACACCGTGCCCATACACACACACCGTGCCCATACACACACCGTGCCCATACACACACACCGTGCCCATACACACCGCTCTAACTTCTCCAGCTCTCCTCCCTGCATGTCTCTCACATAACTACACACTGCATTTGCCTGCATACAAGCAGGGTCTCGTACAAAGGAATATGCCCCTAAGGGCCCTTACATGAGCGTGACATTCACATTTCATGCATTCCCTTGCAAGGGAAGGCATGATTTAAAGGAAAACTATACCCCCAAGCAATGTAGGTCTCTATAAAAATATATTGCATAAACAGCTCATATGTAAACCTAACTAAATAAACCATTTTCATAGAAAATAGACTTATTTAATAGTATGTGCCATTGGGTAATCCTAAATAGAAAACTGCCATTTTAAGTACTTAGGGCCGCCCCCTGGGATCATAGGAGTCACAGTGCACACAAGAAGGCACACATACATGCTAGGCCCCATCAGCCAATGAATGGACAGAGTTCTGCCTTTTACTCCCACACTACTTCCTGTTACAGTTAGAGCTGCATCACTTCCTGTCAGCTGATCTCTGAGGGAGCACACAGCCCATCACAAAATGGCGGCTCAAGGGAAAGGATGAAAAAGGGCAATATTTACTGATATATATATAACATACCTCCCAACTGTCCTGATTTTTGCGGGACAGTCCCTCTTTTGACAGCTCAACCCGCAGTCCCGGATTCTTACTGAAAAGTCCCTCATTTCCCTTTGATCTCCTGCACTGAAGCTAAAAATATACAAATTTAATTAAAACTGAGACTCGAAACTTTCAGACTCGAAAATTTCACCTTTTTCAGCAAAACTGTAATAACACATAAAACAGGCCCCCCAAAACCCCCCAGAAATGTGTTCAAACTTTAACTATCTTGTAGATTGTAAGCTCTTTTGGGCAGGGCTCTCTTCCCCTCTTGTATCGGTTATTGATTGCTTTATATGTTACTCCTTGTAGATTGTAAGCTCTTTTGGGCAGGGCTCTCTTCCCCTCTTGTATCGGTTATTGATTGCTTTATATGTTACTCCTTGTAGATTGTAAGCTCTTTTGGGCAGGGCTCTCTTCACCTCTTGTATCGGTTACTGATTGCTTTATATGTTACTCCTTGTAGATTGTAAGCTCTTTTGGGCAGGGCTCTCTTCACCTCTTGTATCGGTTATTGATTGCTTTATATGTTACTCCTTGTAGATTGTAAGCTCTTTTGGGCAGGGCTCTCTTCCCCTCCTGTATCGGTTATTGATTGCTTTATATGTTACTCCTTGTAGATTGTAAGCTCTTTTGGGCAGGGCTCTCTTCCCCTCCTGTATCGGTTATTGATTGCTTTATATGTTACTCCTTGTAGAGTGTAAGCTCTTTTGGGCAGGGCCCTCTTCACCTCTTGTATCGGTTATTGATTGCTTTATATGTTACTCCTTGTAGATTGTAAGCTCTTTTGGGCAGGGCTCTCTTCACCTCTTGTATCGGTTATTGATTGCTTTATATGTTACTCCTTGTAGATTGTAAGCTCTTTTGGGCAGGGCCCTCTTCCCCTCCTGTATTGGTTATTGATTGCTTTATATGTTACTCCTTGTAGATTGTAAGCTCTTTTGGGCAGGGCCCTCTTCCCCTCCTGTATCGGTTATTGATTGCTTTATATGTTACTCCTTGTAGAGTGTAAGCTCTTTTGGGCAGGGCCCTCTTCCCCTCCTGTATCGGTTATTGATTGCTTTACAGTGGTGTGAAAAACTATTTGCCCCCTTCCTGATTTCTTATTCTTTTGCATGTTTGTCACACTTAAATGTTTCTGCTCATCAAAAACCGTTAACTATTAGTCAAAGATAACATAATTGAACACAAAATGCAGTTTTTAAATGAAGGTTTACGTTATTAAGGGAGAAAAAAAACTCCAAATCTACATGGCCCTGTGTGAAAAAGTGATTGCCCCCCTTGTTAAAAAATAACTTAACTGTGGTTTATCAATTTCAATTTTCAATTTCAATATCAATTTCTGTAGTCACCCCCAGGCCTGATTACTGCCACACCTGTTTCAATCAAGAAATCACTTAAATAGGAGGTACCTGACACAGAGAAGTAGACCAAAAGCACCTCAAAAGCTAGACATCATGCCAAGATCCAAAGAAATTCAGGAACAAATGAGAACAAAAGTAATTGAGATCTATCAGTCTGGTAAAGGTTATAAAGCCATTTCTAAAGCTTTGGGACTCCAGCGAACCACAGTGAGAGCCATTATCCACAAATGGCAAAAACATGGAACAGTGGTGAACCTTCCCAGGAGTGGCCGGCCGACCAAAATTACCCCAAGAGCGCAGAGACAACTAATCCGAGAGGCCACAAAAGACCCCAGGACAACATCTAAAGAACTGCAGGCCTCACTTGCCTCAATTAAGGTCAGTGTTCACGACTCCACCATAAGAAAGAGACTGGGTAAAAACGGCCTGCATGGCAGATTTCCAAGGCGCAAACCACTTTTAAGCAAAAAGAACATTATGGCTCGTCTCAATTTTGCTAAAAAACATCTCAATGATTGCCAAGATCAATATCTTGTGGACAGACGAGACAAAAGTTGAACTTTTTGGAAGGTGCGTGTCCCGTTACATCTGGCGTAAAAGTAACACAGCATTTCAGAAAAAGAACATCATACCAACAGTAAAATATGGTGGTGGTAGTGTGATGGTCTGGGGTTGTTTTGCTTCTTCAGGACCTGGAAGGCTTGCTGTGATAGATGGAACCATGAATTCTACTGTCTACCAAAAAATCCTGAAGGAGAATGTCCGGCCATCTGTTCGTCAACTCAAGCTGAAGCGATCTTGGGTGCTGCAGCAGGACAATGACCCAAAACACACCAGCAAATCCACCTCTGAATGGCTGAAGAAAAACAAAATGAAGACTTTGGAGTGGCCTAGTCAAAGTCCTGACCTGAATCCTATTGAGATGTTGTGGCATGACCTTAAAAAGGCGGTTCATGCTAGAAAACCCTCAAATAAAGCTGAATTACAACAATTCTGCAAAGATGAGTGGGCCAAAATTCCTCCAGAGCGCTGTAAAAGACTCGTTGCAAGTTATCGCAAACGCTTGATTGCAGTTATTGCTGCTAAGGGTGGCCCAACCAGTTATTAGGTTCAGGGGGCAATTACTTTTTCACACAGGGCCATGGAGGTTTGGATTTTTTTTCTCCCTAAATAATAAAAACCCTCATTTAAAAACTGCATTTTGTGTTTACTTGTGTTATCTTTGACTAATAGTTAAATGTGTTTGATGATCAGAAACATATTGTGTGACAAACATGCAAAAGAATAAGAAATCAGGAAGGGGGCAAATAGTTTTTCACACCACTGTATATGTTACTCCTTGTAGATTGTAAGCTCTTTTGGGCAGGGCTCCCTTCCCCTCCTGTATTGGTTATTGATTGCTTTATATGTTACTCCTTGTAGAGTGTAAGCTCTTTTGGGCAGGGCTCCCTTCACCTCTTGTATCGGTTATTGATTGCTTTATATGTTACTCCTTGTAGAGTGTAAGCTCTTTTGGGCAGGGCCCTCTTCCCCTCCTGTATTGGTTATTGATTGCTTTATATGTTACTCCTTGTAGAGTGTAAGCTCTTTTGGGCAGGGCTCCCTTCCCCTCTTGTATCGGTTATTGATTGCTTTATATGTTACTCCTTGTAGATTGTAAGCTCTTTTGGGCAGGGCTCTCTTCCCCTCTTGTATCGGTTGATTGCTTTATATGTTACTCCTTGTAGATTGTAAGCTCTTTTGGGCAGGGCCCTCTTCCCCTCCTGTATCGGTTACTGATTGCTTTATATGTTACTCCTTGTAGATTGTAAGCTCTTTTGGGCAGGGCCCTCTTCCCCTCCTGTATCGGTTACTGATTGCTTTATATGTTACTCCTTGTAGATTGTAAGCTCTTTTGGGCAGGGCTCCCTTCCCCTCCTGTATCGGTTACTGATTGCTTTATATGTTACTCTGTATGCCCAATGTATGAAACCCACTTATTGTACAGCGCTGCGGGATATGTTGGCGCTTTATAAATAAATGTTAATAATAATAATAAATAACAAATGTAATAAGTAAATTTAGTCAAATGGGAGTGGTATTTAGGGGGTGTGGTTGCACGCAGCGTTTATTTTTGTCCCTGTTTTCAGTTTCAAAATGTTGGGAGGTATGTAACCATGTCTGATTCATTGATAAAAGCGACCAACAATGTATTTACTTTCTCTCCTGGGGCCCTTCCATTCCTGGCTAAATGACCTCTCTCTGGTTATAAAACCTATAACTATCAGGAAAAAGCCCTGTAACCCAATCCCATTTTAATAACCAGTGGCAATAAATGACAATTATTTTTTAATGTTATTACTGGTGCTTTAACTTAAATTGTGCATTAATAAGTCAGTGGGATGCACCAGTGACAACTACAAGTCCCAGCATCCCCTGCAAGACGACTACTTTGTGACCTGCAGCAGCTATACAGTCATATTTCAAAGCGATACAACTTCATTTGCCCTACTTCCGGTTTGACTTCATCACTTCCTGCGCGTCATCCGGCTGCGACACCCGCGTCTCGACGAGTGCTTCCGAAAAACGAAAGGTTTGTTGGATACTTACCGAGCTGCGCTAGAACTAAGGGGATCTGGGAACTTGTGAGGCCTTTAAAGTTGCAAAACACCGGCCCTTATTTACGGCAGGTCGGCCCTGGGGGCGGGGCCTGTTTGATACGAATCCCCTCTCCGTTATTTATGTTATAAACAGGGTTATACTGAGGAACCTGCAGGGATCTCTCTTCCCCTCATGTTTCCTCACACCGAGCGGTTTTCTTGCATTTTCCTGGTTTTAGACTTTCCCCCCCTTTATTTTGTATACAAGTTCCCTTCTACTCACAGGGTCTCTTAACCCAATAAGGGGTAATTATATCTTAGTTGGGATCAAGTACAGGTACTGTTTTATTATTACAGAGAAAAGGGAATCATTTAACCATGACATAAACCCAATAGGGCTGTTCTGCCCCAATAAGGGGTAATTATATCTTAGTTGGGATCAAGTACAGGTACTGTTTTATTATTACAGAGAAAAGGGAATCATTTAACCATTAAATAAACCCAATAGGGCTGTTCTGCCCCAATAAGGGGTAATTATATCTTAGTTGGGATCAAGTACAGGTACTGTTTTATTATTACAGAGAAAAAGGAATCATTTAACCATGAAATAAACCCAATAGGGCTGTTCTGCCCCCAATAAGGGGTAATTATATCTTAGTTGGGATCAAGTACAGGTACTGTTTTATTATTACAGAGAAAAGGGAATCATTTAACCATTAAATAAACCCAATAGGGCTGTTCTGCCCCCAATAAGGGGTAATTATATCTTAGTTGGGATCAAGTACAGGTACTGTTTTATTATTACAGAGAAAAGGGAATCATTTAACCATTAAATAAACCCAATAGGATTGTTCTGTTCTAATGGGTTTCCAGATAAGAGGTCCAATACCTGTAGTCTTTCATAGGGATGCACCGACTCCACTGTTTTGGGATTCAGTTGAACCCTGAATTCTTTTGTGAAAGATTCGCTGAATCCTGGTACAAAGGGGCTAAAGAGAACTCCTCCTTTCCGCTATCATGCGATGAAAAGTCATGTGACTTTAGGGATTCGGTTTGGCCAGGCACTGGCCAAATCCTGTATTTAATGCATCCCTATTAATAGTGCCTGTTGCCTTTTCTATAGGATGTCTAAAAGGAAGGTCACATTTGTGGATGGGGCTGAAGACGACGATGATGAGCAGAAAAAAAAAAGGGTAAGTTAAGAAGCAGAGCCGAATTGCACCATGTCGCTTTTCTTTTTCCAAACTGATCCCAGTAACCTTTATAAAGACGCCATTATATAGACGGTCTGCATTAGCCAATGTGCATGTCTGACACGGTCTCACCCCTTTATTGAAGCTCCCGGATGTAGTGGGAGGCCCAGGAAGTCGATTTAAAGGGAAACATTCTCTGGACAGCGATGAGGAAGATGATGAGGAAGAAACCAGTGATGGACGTTCTGCAAAGTATGACATATTAGCCCCCGAGGATGTTGAAGGTGAGATTCCATAGCAGGGTGCCCGCTTTGTGCCTCTTGTAGTATTATAAACCCCTTTACAAGAAACAAGCGGACGCATAATATAAGGATGTTTGGGAGAGGGTAGCTAAAGATACCTGGTACTGAAACATCCTATGCATAAGTTGCCCCCAGGCCACCCTAGTGTATTGGTACCCACAGTAATGATGAGGGAGTGAGCTGCAGGAGCAGTGCTGCTTGCTTTGCTTATGCTGAGCTGGAGGCAGGCCAGTAATTCCATAGGCTGAACTGCAATTTTAAACTCTACTGCAACCTATCAAAAGATGGCACTTCCTCCAGCTCAGCATAACTTGGGCACAATGGGCTCTCCACTCCCAGTCACCTAAAGTCATATCAGGGTGTCTGCTGCAGTAAGTACCCATCAGCTGGGGGTGGCTTGGGGCAGTCATCTACAAAAGAAGATCATGGCCATTTTGCGGACTACTTCATACTGGATATTATAGTAAAGTCTTTGTACAGGCTATGAGCAAAGCAAATGTTATGCTGACAGATACCATAAAACTATGGCAGCATAGGGATTCCCCTGTACTAAGCACAATTCAGCAGGAACAGCCCCCTAAGTTTGCTCATAGCCTGTACAGAGAGATACCATAAAACTATGGCAGCATAGGGATTCCCCTGTACTAAGCACAATTCAGCAGGAACAGCCCCCTAAGTTTGCTCATAGCCTGTACAGAGAGATGCCATAAAACTATGGCAGCATAGGGATTCCCCTGTACTAAGCACAATTCAGCAGGAACAGCCCCCTAAGTTTGCTCATAGCCTGTACAGAGAGATGCCATAAAACTATGGCAGCATAGGGATTCCCCTGTACTAAGCACAATTCAGCAGGAACAGCCCCCTAAGTTTGCTCATAGCCAGTACAGAGAGATACCATAAAACTATAGCAGCATAGGGATTCCCCTGTACTAAGCACAATTCAGCAGGAACAGCCCCTTAAATTTGACTTAAATTTGTCTTAAATTTGTCTTTGCTCTTCTTCCTCTGCAGGACAAGAAAACGCTACTCTGGAGTCGGAGGGTGGTGTTCCGATTACTCCTTTTAACCTGAAGGAGGAAATGGAGGAAGGGCATTTTGACTCTGAGGGCAACTATTTTTTGCGTAAAGAAGCTCAGATTCGGGACCACTGGCTTGATAATATAGACTGGGTGAGTGAATATGAATTGGGAGAACATGAAACGTAATAGCAGAATTTGAGTCCCTTCAGGTGGAACAGGGTGATTACAATCCAAGAATCAAGTTGGGCACTGTATGAACACAGTCACATTAGATGCCTCTTGGAATGCACTGAACCCAGTATTCAGTTTGGGATTCAGGCAAGATTCTGCAGAATCTGTAAAATCACATGAACACAGAAGTAAAAAATTAAGCGCGCGCTTCATTTAACTGTTCCGTAGCTTAATTTGCACATGCAAATAAGGATTCAGTTCAGTATTTGGCCAAATCATTTACAGAGACTTTTGGGGTTCGACTGAACCCAAAATAGTGGATTCGGTGCATCCCTAGATGCTTCCCAACTTTTTAGATTTAAGGCTGTCGCTTCTCTTCATGACGCCCTAAGCATCCCGTCATGTTCAGATCTGTTCTTGCACCCCACCAGTGGCATTGGCCAAGGGAAACTGGCACCTCTTCATGTGATTGGCCAGACAGGATAGGAGGAGGATGCTGGGGCAGTCAGGATGAGAAGAGATCATTGTATATTGTAGGGGAAGAAGCACTTTAAGATGAAAGCAGCACACATGGACCCTTCTGCTTATACCTAAACATGTGCGCCCGTGACCAATGGCACCCAGTAACCAGCAGTAACCCCTATCCTCTTGCCCTAGGTCCGAGTTAAGGAACGCACTGCACCCACAGAAACCGCTGATGATGATGACTCTGATTCTGAGGAAGGCAGAGCACCACTGAGCAAGAAAGTGCTACTGGAGGGAATCTTGCAGCTGCTTCAGCCTGGCGAGACTGTGGCTAAAGGAATCCAGCGTCTTGGAGGGACAGGAGGCAAAAAGGCAACTGGGGGCCAGAGAGCAAGGCAGCAGAAGACCCCCCAAGGCAGGAGAAAGAAGAGAGGGACTAAGTCTGACGGAGACAGAGAGCAGGAAGATAATACAGATTCTAAAATGGATGAGGGTAAAGGTGAAACGGATTCAAGGCAAGAGAGAAAGGATGAGCAAGGTCAGGAGTCCCTAAGAGACAGGGTGCGGGATAATGGCCAAGAGGAAACTGCACAGAGCAGAGTGGCTGCGGGGTCGGAGGAAGCAAGTAACGAGGCAGAAAGTAGGCCAGAGCCCCTCGAGCTCCTCATATCCCTAGCAGATCAGATGGTAGCCCTTGGTGTGTATGAGATCTACCAGGACACATATGAGAAGGTGGCGTACAGGCTCAAGACCTTGGCTCCACCTGCCGAGCTGGACATGTTTGCTGATGAGGTGGAGGAGAAAACACTGGAGAAGAAGGCGGGTAAGGGCCGGTACCACTGATTATTGTGCTGGGAAATAACATAGGCCAGCCCGTGGCATCACCCCCTTTCTTTTCTTTTTAGAGTCCCAGTCGTCGGATGCAGTGATGTGGGAGTACAAATGGGAGAACAAGGACGGAGCAGAGCTGTATGGGCCCTTCTCCAGCACACAGATGCAGGTAAGTGGCTTCTCTGTAGGTAGGTGGGACAATAAAGGTGCATCACCGACTGTTTGTGTGTTATTTTCTCCCACCTCTCTGCTCGCTTCAGTTTCCTATCTTGTAGTGGGTGAATGGGATGGGCTAGGGAATGATGGCATTTATTCGAAGTGCAGCAACTTTTTGGGGGCCTAACCCTTCATGAGGCATACCAACCAGTGCAATAGAGACAGTTAAATACATAATAGCATAAATAATTACATAATTAATTATATAAAAATACAAAGACCTGAAATTCCACAGTGACCGGTAGTAGCAGTAGCAGTAGCAGTAGCCCAAAAAAAAGTTTATAAACAAACATTTTTGAAAAGTCCATAAGTAAAAACATTTTTGAAGTCCATAAGTAAAGTAAATCACCTACCAAAGTAACTCTAGAAAATGAACTACTAACAAAAATTCTTTATCGTTTATATGTGCAGAAAAACATAATTAGAAATTATTATAAATAGCGAGACATGTTACAATCCTTGTTTAACCCTTGAGGATACTTCGTTTTTCAAGCCCATATCCAGTAGCATTCCTTTGGTAGTAAAATTCTCTTTATATCCTGCCCCTCCCTCACTTTTACCTGCTCCAATATTTGCCGTCTAAGTTGCGAGATCTGATGGCCAGATTCCAAAAAATGTTCAGCTAAAGCTGTTTCCTTTCTGTCTTTCCCTAGCTTTGTAACCAATTCTCTGAGGGGTTTATAATCCTGAATTTATCCCCATTCAATCGCACGCGCACTGCGTGACTTCTCTGCCCAACGTAAACCAATCCACAGGGGCCAGCATCAGACTGGGAACCCAGGGGCCCACCAGAAAACCTTAGACCCTAGGCCCACCCTACAAACTATTTTTCCTCCTTTCCTCACCCAACCTCTTTATTCTCCTAGTCTCTTTTATTTACATGCTAGCATCTATTCTTCCATCTATTTCTACTCTTCCTTCCCATTCAGAAATAGGGAATGACCATGAAACAGGCCAAATGGTCAGGAGCAGGAGGACCCACTGACACCTGGGCCCACCGGGAGTTTTCCTGGTATCCTGGTGGGCCAGTCCGACACTAATGGGGGTATTTCATGTAATAGACCACATTTTTACTATTACAGTTAATAGTTCCTTTTATTGGTAATTTTGAACTATTATGTGGATGTATTACGTTATCCCCACAGATCATACCATTGCAATGGCTACAGTCAGGGCTGGACTGGGCTGGCGGGGACACTGGGAAAAATCCCAGTGGGCCCCAGCGGCCCATGCCGGCGCTCCCCCTGCCCGACCGTTACTCCCCTGACGATTTAACCTTACGCATGATTGGGGAGGACGTCTGGTGGGGGACCCTGCAGGGGGTTAGGGGACGTGGATTGCAGGGGCACCTCTAGGAGCACTAGGAGCCCCGTTGGCCCCTGCACCCCCTAGTCTGACCCTGGCTACAGTTGGTGCATGGATATGTACCTCCCTTTTCACATACTTCACTGTATTTTTTATATATTATTTAGGCTCAACTTTACCGATTCCCCCATTGTCTTTCCTTTTTTCATACGAGAACATCTGTGGATTACTGAACAATTTACCCAACTTTGGGTCCGATTTCAGAACAGCCCAGTATTTTAACACCAGCTTTTTAATTAGTCCAGCATTATTGTCATAAGTACAGGTATGGGATCCCTTATCCGGAAACCCGTTATCCAGAAAGTTCCGAATTACAGAAAGGCCATCTCCCATAGACTCTATTATAAGCAAATAATTCTAATTTTTAAAATTGATTTCCTTTTTTCGCTGTAATTAGAAGCCAGTACCCAATAGGGCTGTTCTGCCCCCAATAAGGGGTAATTATATCTTAGTTGGGATCAAGTACAGGTACTGTTTTATTATTACAGAGAAAAGGGAATCATTTAACCATGAAATAAACCCAATAGGGCTGTTCTGCCCCCAATAAGGGGTAATTATATCTTAGTTGGGATTAAGTACAGGTACTGTTTTATTATTACAGAGAAAAGGGAATCATTTAACCATTAAATAAACCCAATAGGACTGTTCTGCCCCCAATAAGGGGTAATTATATCTTAGTTGGGATCAAGTACAGGTACTGTTTTATTATTACAGAGAAAAGGGAATCATTTAACCATTAAATAAACCCAATAGGGCTGTTCTGCCCCAATAAGGGGTAATTATATCTTAGTTGGGATCAAGTACAGGTACTGTTTTATTAATACAGAGAAAAAGAAAATTGGTTTTAAAATTCTGAATTATTTGATTAAAATGGAGTCTATGGGAAACGGGCTTTCCGTAATTTGAAGCTTTCTGGATAACGGCTTTCTGGATAAGGGATCCCATACCTGTAATACCATTTATTGTTTTGTGATACCACACAATTTCTAAATAAAATCACCCCCTGTAAAGCCATAGACACATAGCATGCCAGTGGTTGAAAAAAGGACCCTCTGGGTTGCCCAAGAATAATCTCTGGGTGGGTAGCCATGTCGGTGCTGTTTCAATGAAAAGCCATAATATCCGCTGCTTCTCTGTTGCAGGAATGGGTGGATCAGGGCTACTTCGCCGAGGGAGTTTATTGCCGGCGAGTGAGCGGCTCCGGGAGTCAGTTCTACAACTCACAGAGAATAGACTTTGAGCTTTACATGTGATTGGTCCCGGCACTCTCGCTGCCCCGCCTCTTCCACTGTGATGGACTCTATGGACTTCCCCTGTGGGACACTGACACATGGAAGAGACCATTGTGTGTGCTGGTATATCCCCCTGAGTGCCGTTTGTGAGCGAGAGAAGCCTCCCGGAGTGCACACTCATGCTAATCTGGTCTGTACGTGTGTGTGTGATCCTTACACAGATTTATTGCAGGGCTTCAGCTGTTTGTAATAAAAATATTTTATTTCTCTTATTGGTCTCTATGCCGTGTCAGGCTAAGCGGTATATTTACCAACCGGGGCTGGGTATGTGAGATTAACCTTCTATAGAGTCCGAATAATGGGTAAATACACCCACGTTTGCTGTTATCCCATTGGACGAAATGTATCTTTATTTCCCCTTTTGCTTTTATTTCATAATAGGTTCTATATTTTCATTTCTTTGCTTGTTATTTCATGCACTAAGCAGGGCAAAATCATAAATGGGGAGTAAAATTCAAATTCCACTTCCTGTTTAGTAAGCGCACAATAAAAACATAACGTAGGGAACAGGAGGTAGAATGTGACTGTACTTTCAATTTTAGATTTTGCCTAGATTTTTGCCTCTAGTTTGCTCATAGCCTGTACAGAGACATACCATAAAACTATGGCAGCATAGGGATTCCCCTGTACTAAGCACAATTCAGCAGGAACAGCCCCCTAAGTTTGCTCATAGCCTGTACAGAGAGATGACATAAAACTATGGCATATAGGGATTCCCCTGTACTAAGCACAATTCAGCAGGAACAGCCCCCTAAGTTTGCTCATAGCCTGTACAGAGAGATACCATAAAACTATGGCACATAGGGATTCCCCTGTACTAAGCACAATTCAGCAGGAACAGCCCCCTAAGTTTGCTCATAGCCTGTACAGAGAGACACCATAAAACTATGGCAGCATAGGGATTCCCCTGTACTAAGCACAATTCAGCAGGAACAGCCCCCTGAGTTTGCTCATAGCCTGTACAGAGAGATCCCATAAAACTATGGCACATAGGGATTCCCCTGTACTAAGCACAATTCAGCAGGAACAGCCCCCTAAGTTTGTTCATAGCCTGTACAGAGAGATACCATAAAACTATGGCAGCATAGGGATTCCCCTGTACTAAGCACAATTCAGCAGGAACAGCCCCCTAAGTTTGTTCATAGCCTGTACAGAGAGATACCATAAAACTATGGCAGAATAGGGATTCCCCTGTACTAAGCACAATTCAGCAGGAACAGCCGGCTAAGTTTGCTTGCATCCTGTAAAGAGAGAAATAAAATAAATATATAACAGCATTGATATATACTTTGTGCTAAGTACTCTGTCCCTTAATATAATACAGCTATATTTTTCTGGCCTACAGAAGATGAGGGCTTGTTCTTAGTGACCCACACAATCCATTTTATTTTTTTTATTCCGTCCCAGTGGCTCAATTCATTGGCTGTTATATTTTCTAAACATTTCTTTCCCCACTGGATCTCCCTTGCTTTCCCTTTTCTTTATGTAGGAATATTTACAATTACTAGACAGATGAATGGAGGAGAGCTGAGCCAATTTGCGTATGCTGCGCCCCCACTCTTCCGTGAGTACTTACAGGGGTGCAGACCCTGTGTCTTGGCTTCTCTCCCTCGCCATGATCAGGCAGGGGGCGGGGCTTGGTTCTGACCCAGAAACTGACTATGGGTTCTATCTGGTTACACTGATCTCTATGGCCCATTAAAGCAGCTTGGTGATGCTTCGGCCACTAGAGGGAGCATTTGTGCTACTGATCTGTTTTTATACAACTTCACTTGGCGCATAGAGATGAATGAGATTCAGTTTCTGTTGGATTCAAGCCCCAACATCCTCCATTGGAACTGAATGCAGAAAGAACCCAAGTTATGTCCCTGGCTCAGTACTGAGGGGGCAAGAAGGTCCCCTTCCCCAGGGTAGGATACTAATGCAGATGGGATTCATTCCAGACAGATTTACCCCTTCCCTTGGCAGATGCCATGTTATACCCAGCAGAGGGGTATTTATCCCCCTATTTAGTGTGGGCTGCTGTGTATGAATACCTGGTGTGCGCGCTGAGTGACACATGTAATAAACAATATTTTTATGAATCGGTTTTGTCATATTTGCATTAAATACCCCTTTACCCTTCCTTTCCCTGTAAGGAGCAGTATATGGCACATATGTGTTACAGGGGCCGGTTACTGTGTGTGCATGTTTATGGGGTGTGGGAGAAACCAGAACACACACACCTGTTTATAGCCCACTGGTACCTGAGCCTTTTAGCCAATAGAATGGGGTTCCCATGCGCTGTGCATGTCTGACCCAACCAGACACACCTATCACACCCCTAACCCCATCGATGATCCAACCAAACACCATTTAATTGTCTGCAAGCCCTGTCTACTTTGTGACCCCTAAATTATACCTTCCTTTGTTATGGGACCCCCCGCACTGCCACAGGGCCCCTGAGTACCACCCTCATGGTGGTGCTGCCAATATGAGCTGAAACTGGCTTATTATCTGCAGGCAGCATTGCCCCTAGGTGTCTGTCACTGTAACTGAACATAAGCCTGGCAGGTAATAGGTGATAGTGTTATGCTGTGCTCTGCAGCCAATCATAGTGATCCTTCCTAGGGCATCAGAAGTGACATCACATGAGCATATTGGGGCCCCCACCTACCTGAACCCTGCGCTCCCTCTGCATTCAATAAATAGGCCCCTAGCTGAGCTACATCAGATGACAGAAATAATATCAGGTAATCCTTCCTATTCTGCCCAGCAACTGGGTTGCTGACCCTGGCAACCAATCAACACATCTACTGTAATGTTACAATTCTATTTTTTTATTTTTTTTATTTCTATCATCCAGTTCTTTCCCATAGGCAGAGTCTTACTCTACTTTCTGCTTCTTGGATTACCAGGCTGGCAGGTAATCTCCCAATGGGCCCAGGCTCTAGATGCCACCAGAGATGGGCCTAGTATGTGTAACAGGCAAAGGTTGGGCCAGACGGACAAACCCACAGCAACCAATCAGATCTTTGTTTCATTATAGAAACTTCAGACATCCCCTAACTTCAAAACTGGTGCTATGGGTTACTAGCTTTGGGGCAAAGTTTGCCCAATGTTACACAGCTCCTTCCTGCGCTATTGTGTAAATGCACCCCCTCGATACCACAGTAAGAAAAATAGTCCCTGGGTTCCTAGGGTACAGGCACAATCACACAAGTTTGATTTCAATTGGTGCTTTTATTGCAGCATGTGACTGAGGACAAATCATTCTATCAGGGCCCTCTCCCATTTTGCCCCGCCTCTTGCGTCCTCAGGCCAACTAGATATAGACAGGTAAGGTTGCTCCTCCTTAAACGTTGCACAGGTAACTGTAGCAGCAGGACACAGAAGCTAATTTGTACGTCTGCTTGAAACTCATACATTCCTCAATAGTCATACAGAACCGCTCCAACACTGGAAATAGAAGGCAGAGCATTAGTTCATACCATGTAGGCAATAGGGGAGAAGGGGTATATTTGAGAGAGGGAGAGTGGATACTAATGTCAATGAGAGGCTGAGTGAGGAACCCTCTCAGCAGGATGATTGGCCCTCAGCACTAAGGGTAAGTGTTCATATGGGGTCTAAATCAGAGGTGCCTGGAATCCACCCCCACTAGCCAAAGGCTGTTTCATAGGGAGGGAGATTTCTCTTGTTATCTTTTAATTGAATGCTCCCCCCTAGTGGCGGAATATATGGGCACGTATGGGGCCGCAGACAAGGATAGAAGATAGAAGGATAAACAAAGAGAGAAGTTGGCACATAGGAATTTAGGACGGGGACACTTACCCTGAACATTCATGGTTGGGTTGTACTCATTCGCACGGTCAGGAATGCCGGTGTAGCCAGGAATTGGTTTGTAAGTCTTCACACAAGCATGTTGGTCCTCTCTGCAGGCAAAAGTGCGCCTTTTCTTACAGCTGTTGAGGGCATTACAGGAAAAGCACTGTAGGCCTGTGGGGGGGATACAAGGTATGGCATGGGAGGTGTGTAATACTGAATTGATTCAGCTCGGGGGGAACAAAAAGAGCTGTCTTTAGGTGGGGTCCCACCATGCAAAAGTGCTTTGGGCAAACAGGCAACAACATGGGCACAGTAGAAATAATTACCACTGAATGTCAAGATGGACACAATACGGCAAGAAGGAGACAATAAGACAGAATGAAGACAATAGGGAAAGATGCAGACAGTAGGATAGAATGTAGGCAGTACAGAAAGGTACAGATAGGATAGAAAGTAGGAAGTTAACCCTTCAGGAAGTAGGATAGAATAGAGGCAGTTGGGAAAGATGCAGACAGCAGGATGGAATGGGGACAGTAGGAAAGTATGGGGACAGCAGGCTTGAATGAAGACAGTAGGGAAAGATGCAGACAGTAGGATAGAATGTAGGCAGTAGGATAGAATGAAGGCAGTAGGGAAAAATGCAGACAGCAGGATAGAATGTAGGCAATAGGATAGAATGAGAGCAGTAGGGAAAGATGCAGACAGTAGGATGGAATGGACAACGTAAGGACAAGTTGCGGACAATAATACAGAATGGAGATGGTAGTGCAAGATGGAGTCAGTAGGAGAACATAGTGACAATGGGCCGTCAATAACACTTTATATCATTGTTTTCCACCCTGCAGCCCTTCTACTGATGTTGAAATACAACTCCCAGCAGCCAAAAGGTATAACATGCCTCTGTATTTAATGACATGTTATAGGGTAGTAACTGTCTATACTCATATACAATAGCATTTCATTGTTACTCTTCTTGTTTTCAGGAACTATTTACATTTTTTTCTGAATTTTAAGAATTCTCATGTGTTATTCTCGCCCCATTGCATTATACTCGGCACTTACCTTGAGTCGGCTTGGTCCCTGCGGAGGAAATAAAAAAAGACACCAATTAAAAAGAGACTCCAGGAACAAACATCTCCCCCATTATTTCTCCTTCCCTTCCCTACAGTTTCACAGAAATAACACGACTGGAGGAGTAACTTTGGATCCACAGACTACAACTCCCAGCATGCTTTGGCCCTTTATTAAATATGTTAAAGAATACTGGGAGTTGTAGTCTAGCAACATCTAGGGGTTTAAACACAGGGCCTCAGTAGGTAACTATCTCATTTCAAATAGATATGCCCCCCCCCCCCCCATTAAGTTGCATCCATTCTCATTTCCCTTCTGTACAGTGTTAGAGCTCTGGGCACCCATGACTTACCCTGAAGCAGGACTGCCAGGGACACAACAAGGAGAGCGACCAACAGCTTCATCTTCAGTATCTCTGATTCTGCCCAAACTCTGGCGCTTTAATGCCTTAGCAGCACCTCCCCATTTATATACCCTGCTCCCTGTCTCACCCCCCAATGCAAAAACTAGAAATTCAGCCATGGGGGTATTTGCTCTGCCCTGCGGTGACAGGTAGTGACTGCCATTATAATCAGGGAGTCACCAAACTGCATTCTTATGGTTCTACCCATTCCCTGTATTTATTGTTTAAATTATTTGTATTTTTTGATCACAATGATATCTATTTAAAGGGGTCCTGTCACCCTAAAAAATAATTCTAAATACTTTTCTATCATATTATCACGCTCCGTCTCCCTGCCCGGAGTTCCCAACCCTATCCCTCGCTGGTAGGCGACTGTCACATGTAAACGCCAACTGGCGAAATTTCAGAGCCACATTCACCCGACAGGGGGACAGGGTCAGAGCGATTCCCATGGGAGGCAAATTCAATGACTAAACATACAATTGTGCAATGTACTTGAATGGGCCCCGTGCCCCATAACCCTTAGATCTCCCTGATCTGTTTGTACACAGGGTGTCCCTCTACTCAGGGCTTGTTTGGGGCCCTCATTACAGCCAGCAGAGCAGTATTAGGGTGAAGACACACGGAGCTACTAGTAGCAGCTACTTTTTCATGGCTACTAAACTCCAGAAAATCCCCTGCCATAGACAATACAGAGAATTGCCTCTGCTAAAACACATGTAGAGACAATTATCAGTAAATGATCAACATTGTTTATGTTTGTAGCCATGACAAGTAGCTGCTACTAGTAGCTCCGTGTGTCATCACCCTTATTTGCTAGTCAGCTAGCGGGACGTTATATTAAAAGATTAATCTGGATCGACGGGTTTCAACCAGTTTCTAGTTTTCCTCAGAATCGCTCCTCCCCCCCCCCCCCCCCCACTTAACTGAGGGCTCAAAACTATTTTCATTGCTGCTTTGCAGGGTGGGGGGGGGGGGAGTTGGGCGAGTAGGTCTGGGCTGAGATTCAAAATAGGCCCTGGTATTTCTGCTACCCAGAGGCACAAACAGCCCCCCCCAGCCCAATAAATAGTGACTGTCTGTGGCACCTTACAGCCCCCCTGGCATTCCCAGTACCCAGAGGCACAAACAGCCCCCCCCAGCCCAATAAATAGTGACTGTCTGTGGCACCTTACAGCCCCCCTGGCATTCCCAGTACCCAGAGGCACAAACAGCCCCCCCAGCCCAATAAATAGTGACTGTCTGTGGCACCTTACAGCCCCCCTGGCATTCCCAGTACCCAGAGGCACAAACAGCCCCCCCAGCCCAATAAATAGTGACTGTCTGTGGCACCTTACAGCCCCCCTGGCATTCCCAGTACCCAGAGGCACAAACAGCCCCCCCAGCCCAATAAATAGTGACTGTCTGTGGCACCTTACAGCCCCCCTGGCATTCCCAGTACCCAGAGGCACAAACAGCCCCCCCAGCCCAATAAATAGTGACTGTCTGTGGCACCTTACAGCCCCCCTGGCATTCCCAGTACCCAGAGGCACAAACAGCCCCCCCCCCCCCAGCCCAATAAATAGTGACTGTCTGTGGCACCTTACAGCCCCCCTGGCATTCCCAGTACCCAGAGGCACAAACAGCCCCCCCAGCCCAATAATAGTGACTGTCTGTGGCACCTTACAGCAGCCCCTCTGGCATTCCCAGTACCCAGAGGCACAAACAGCCCCCCCAGCCCAATAAATAGTGACTGTCTGTGGCACCTTACAGCCCCCCTGGCATTCCCAGTACCCAGATGCCCAAACAGCCCCCCCAGCCCAATAAATAGTGACTGTCTGTGGCACCTTACAGCCCCCCTGGCATTCCCAGTACCCAGAGGCACAAACAGCCCCCCCAGCCCAATAAATAGTGACTGTCTGTGGCACCTTACAGCCCCCCTGGCATTCCCAGTACCCAGAGGCACAAACAGCCCCCCCCAGCCCAATAAATAGTGACTGTCTGTGGCACCTTACAGCCCCCCTGGCATTCCCAGTACCCAGAGGCACAAACAGCCCCCCCCAGCCCAATAAATAGTGACTGTCTGTGGCACCTTACAGCCCCCCTGGCATTCCCAGTACCCAGAGGCACAAACAGCCCCCCCAGCCCAATAAATAGTGACTGTCTGTGGCACCTTACAGCCCCCCTGGCATTCCCAGTACCCAGAGGCACAAACAGCCCCCCCAGCCCAATAAATAGTGACTGTCTGTGGCACCTTACAGCCCCCCTGGCATTCCCAGTACCCAGAGGCACAAACAGCCCCCCCAGCCCAATAAATAGTGACTGTCTGTGGCACCTTACAGCCCCCCTGGCATTCCCAGTACCCAGAGGCACAAACAGCCCCCCCCCCCCAGCCCAATAAATAGTGACTGTCTGTGGCACCTTACAGCCCCCCTGGCATTCCCAGTACCCAGAGGCACAAACACCCCCCCAGCCCAATAAATAGTGACTGTCTGTGGCACCTTACAGCCCCCCTGGCATTCCCAGTACCCAGAGGCACAAACAGCCCCCCCAGCCCAATAAATAGTGACTGTCTGTGGCACCTTACAGCAGCCCCTCTGGCATTCCCAGTACCCAGAGGCACAAACAGCCCCCCCCAGCCCAATAAATAGTGACTGTCTGTGGCACCTTACAGCCCCCCTGGCATTCCCAGTACCCAGAGGCACAAACAGCCCCCCCCAGCCCAATAAATAGTGACTGTCTGTGGCACCTTACAGCCCCCCTGGCATTCCCAGTACCCAGATGCCCAAACAGCCCCCCCAGCCCAATAAATAGTGACTGTCTGTGGCACCTTACAGCCCCCCTGGCATTCCCAGTACCCAGAGGCACAAACAGCCCCCCCAGCCCAATAAATAGTGACTGTCTGTGGCACCTTACAGCCCCCCTGTCATTCCCAGTACCCAGAGGCACAAACAGCCCCCCCAGCCCAATAAATAGTGACTGTCTGTGGCACCTTACAGCCCCCCTGGCATTCCCAGTACCCAAAGGCACAAACAGCCCCCCCCCCAGCCCAATAAATAGTGACTGTCTGTGGCACCTTACAGCCCCCCTGGCATTCCCAGTACCCAGAGGCACAAACACCCCCCCAGCCCAATAAATAGTGACTGTCTGTGGCACCTTACAGCAGCCCCTCAGGCATAGGCCACAGGTTGCCAGTCTGGGCCGGGGGCTGAGCACCCAGGGGAAACAGTAAATATTGCAGCTTCCAGGCCTCTGCTGCGCCATTTCATCTCCTGTCTAACTGGGACCTGTGTGATTCTCTGCCTTCCCACAGCAAGAGCGGGAGGCCAAAATGTCTTACTGCCATGCTAAACAGGTGACACATCACATGACATCTCTATAGATTTTGCCTCCATCTTGTCTCTCCCTACACAGGGCGCCTCAGAGATGTTTCTGTACACAGGGACTCCAGCTGATCTATGTGCTCATATCCTTTCTGATTTCCATGGGCAGCGTCCTGGTTATGGCATTTATACACTGACTGGCTGTCATTTTGAGAGATAATCCACTATCGAGACTATTACCTTTCAGACTGGAGAGTTGGGGACCTGGACCTGACCGTCCATTAAGCCTGACACCCTGTCCGCCAGCCCCGTCTGCCCACTGGCCCCTGTTTGCCCAACTTGCACCTCTGCACCCCTCCCCACCCTTGTTTAGTGCCTCTTAGGTCACAGATGATCCCCTGAATCTCACAGCACGGAGCTGAAAGTACAAGAGAAAGGGTGAACCAGCCCATTAGCAGACTTATTGTGGAGCAGCCGCCATTCGGTATGGGAGCATAAAGGCTCTGGTTTGAGTGACTGGAAG
The DNA here is from genome assembly GCF_000004195.4 of Xenopus tropicalis. Classification (NCBI taxonomy): domain Eukaryota; kingdom Metazoa; phylum Chordata; class Amphibia; order Anura; family Pipidae; genus Xenopus; species Xenopus tropicalis. The sequence goes on along the minus strand of NC_030685.2, from coordinate 13,538,578 downwards.
CAGCTGAGCCCCTCATTCACCATGAAAGTAGCGCAGAACATCAGCAGCAAGTAAAAGCCTGTATCCAATGGTGCCGGGCACAAGGCCACAGTGACATTTCTCTCCCAGTATGGCTTAGCCTCCCGTGGAACAGTGGAGAGATATGACTCCCCAAATAACTGTGTGTTCCATGGGTGCCCTGAGTACTTAGCTCCGTCGGATCCATTACTACAAGCACACATAGAAGAGCATTGTAGCAAAGGCCAAGTTAAACCTGGAAAGTAAGGAGGAAGGGAAGCTTGACCACTGGTTGAAACAATGCAATAAATTGGAAAATGTCACTATGCTTTTTGTTTGGAATCTGTATTCGGGAGCAGTTAAACCTAAATAAAGGGTTGAGGTGGCCACACACGGACCCATAAGAGGTGCTGATTTGGTCCTTCTGGATCAAGCTGGCAGCTTATTAGCTGTGTATGGTGCCGGCCAACAGGCCTGAATGACCAATATCTGGGCAATCAGCCATATGCCGATTGGGCAGGTTTTATTTTCTGTTGGATCAAGGGCCCAGGACCCACGTACATGTCAAATAAACCTTCGCTTTTTACCTCAAGTGACTTTTCGGTATCTGCATTTCCATAGCCCTGGGGTGTGGGAGAAACCTGTTTACCAATCAGGTTAGCGCCCAACATATTTTCCCCCCACAGTGTTTACCTGTTATGTTTATGTTTAGTTGTTGTTGAGAGGAAGGGCCCGTCTAATGGTGAACACAGTGACTGGGTCTCTCTTTCCCTGCTACAGGCGGCTCTAAAGCAGGGGTGCCCAGAAGGGTTGCCCAGGGTTGTTCCCATTATTCAGACTTCAACTGAAATAGCTTGGGGCAAGGGTGCTGTTTGTTTAAATACAACAAGGGTTCCATTACAGTGTAACACCTGAGGGGGCAGAACTAGATGCATACCTCCCAACATTTTGAAAATGGAAAGAGGGACAAAAAGAAACGGGGCGCATTTTTTGACACCCCCTAAATACCACTCCCATTTGGCTAAATTTGGCAGGTAAAGTTTGAACACATTTCTGGGGGTCTTGTTTTATGTGTTATTACAGTTTTGTTAAAAAAAGCTGAAATTGCCCTTTAATCTGCAAGTCTCAGTTCCCCCAAGAGACCTGGTTAGCTTATTAGAATTAACTTTCTGGGCTCTCTGCCAAAAGCTGACTTATTTAATTAAATGTGAGAAACAATGTATCTAAGTGCAGGTGAAGCTTATTAAGATTTCTAAGCTACTTTTTAATTAGGTTTGTATCTTTTTTAGGGTTGAGCTATCAACAGAGGGACTGTCCCGTGAAAATCAGGACAGTTGGGAGGTATGTAGATGCGATAACTTGTCATCACATGGGCACAATCTGGGCACCTCTGGTCTATAGAGTAGTGATACCCTGATGCCTGGAGCCTTTGCAGCAGTGCCATTTGTCAAGGATCATAGCAGGGAGATTTCTGTTACTTTTCTACTGAATGCTCCCCCTAGTGGCAGAATGCAAAATATATATATATAAATGGGCGATTAAGTATGATGGGATCGACAACACAGAAAAGGTAGGGACACGTATGTGGCAGGGATACATGTAGTGCACATTTGAGATTAAGCACCAGACCCAGTAGGTAAAGCTCTGGCTGTCACTATGAGTTCTGTTTTACTTCCCATAGTGCCCTCTAATCGTGTATATTAGACTTGAGATCAGCAGTTAAAGTGCCCCGTTTTAGGGTGTAAAATAGGTTTATAAAAGAGAAGGAAAGGTAAAAACTCAGTAAGCTTTATCAGAAAGGTCTGTGTAAATACAGCCATAAGCACTCACAGAAACGCTGCACTTAGTCCTCTATCAAAAGAAACAGGATTTCTTGTCTCCTTTTTTGCAAACAAGCTCAGACTTCCTCTCCTTTAGGTCCTTTAGGTTTGGGGCAGGAGTCTGCTCAGTTCTCTCCTCTTTCCCTCTCCCCCTCCCTTCTCCTGCTCCTCCCTCCCATAAAAATGCATAAAAACTCACTCCTGTGTGATCAGCATTTTTAACTACTATAACTTTCTGCTAAATAAATATAATGTGGGCAAAATGACTTTCCTTCATCTACAAGGCACAATTGCTGTAAAGGCTTCATTATCAAGTTTTAATTCATCTTCCTTAATCACTGGAATGGAGGAAGTGATACCGGCCTTGTGGGGGGGCACATTTGGCACTGTTTCTAACACTGATCACCAGGAGTAAATGGACCCATCACGTGTGCAGAAAGACACTTACCTGCTGTCATATGTAACAGGCAAAGGTTGGTCCAGATTTCATTATAGAAACTGCAGACGACCTGTAACTTCGACACTGCTAATTGGTTTTAAAGGGTTTCTAGATTTGGGGCAAGCATTGCCTGTTGTTACATAACCCCCTCCAGCGCTACAGTGTAAATGCACCCCCTTAGGGCCACAGTAAGAGAAAATAATCCCTGGGTTCCTAGGGTACAGACACAATAACACAAGTCTGGTTTCAGTTAGTGCTTTTATTGCAACATGTGACTGAGGACAAATCATTCTGTCAGTGCCCTCTCCCATTTTGCGCCTCTTCTTGCGTCCAATCAGATTTAACCAGACAAGGTTGCTCCTCCTTAAGCGTTGCACAGGTCACTGGAGCAGCAGGACACAGTGGCTAATTTTTTCTTCAGCTTGTATCTCATACATTCATCCATAGCCATACAGCTCCGCTCCAACACTGGAAGTAGAAGGCAGAGCATTAGTTCATACCATGTAGGCAATAGGGGAGAAGGGGCATATTTGAGAGAGGAGAGTGAATTCTAATGTCAATGAGAGTTTGAGTGAGGATGATTGGCCCTCAGCACCAAGGGTAAGTGTTCATATGGGGTCTAAATCAGAGGTGCCTGGAATCCACCCCCACTAGCCAAAGGCTGTTTGATGGGGAGGGAGATTTCTCTTGTTAGTGTTACCTGAATGCCCCCCCTAGTGGCAGAATCTACTTATAATGAGATATTGGTGTTATAGGATTGAGAGCGCAGAATAACATATATGGGCACGTATGGGGCCGCAGACAGGGATAGAAGTATATAGAAGATAGAAGGATAAAAGAAGAGAGAAGTTGGCGCATAGGAATTTAGGATGGGGACACTTACCGTGAGCATTCATGGTTGGGTTGTACTCATTCTCAAAGTCAGGAATGCCGGTGTAGCCAGCGATTGGTCTGTAAGTCTTCACACAAGCATTTTGTTCATGTTTGCAGGCAATAGTGTGCTTTCTCTTACAGGTGCTGAGGGGATTACAGGAATAGCAATGTAGGCCTGTGGGGGGGATACAAGGTATGGCATGGGAGGTGTGTAATACTGAATTGATTCAGCAAAAAGAGCTGTCTTTAGGTGAGGTCCCACCATGCAAAAGTGCTTTGGGCAAACAGGCAACAACATGGGCACAGTAGAAACAATTACGACTAAATGACAACATGGACACAATACGGCAAGAAGGAGACAGAATGGAGACAGTAGACAGAATGTAGGCAGTAGGCTAGAATGTAGGCAGTAGGATAGAATGAAGACATTATTATTAACATTTATTATTAATCTTTATTTATAAAGTAGGATATAATGGATGCAGTAGGGAAAGATGCAGACAGTAGGACAGAATAGAGACAGCAGGACAGAATAGAGACAGTAGGACAGAATAGAGACAGCAGGTTTGAATGAAGACAGTAGGGAAAGATGCAGACAGCAGAATAGAATGGATGCATTCGGATAGAAAGATGCAGACAGCATGATGGAATGGAGACAGTAGGAAAGAATGAAGACCACAAGAAAGAATTGAGACAGCAGGACAGAATAGAGAGAGCAGGACAGAATAGAGACAGCAGGACAGAATTGAGACAGCAGGCTTGAATGAACACAGTAAGAAAACATGCAGACACTAGGATAGAATGTAGGAAGTAGGATAGAATGTAGGCAGTAGGGAAAGATGCAGACAGTAGGATAGAATGGAGATGGTAATGCAAGATGGTGACAATGGGCCGTCAATAACACTTTATATCATTGTTTTCCACCCTGCAGCCCTTCTACTGATGTTGAAATACAATTCCTGTTACTCTTCTTGTTTTCAGGAACTATTTACATTTTTTTCTGAATTTCAAGATTTCTCATGTGTTATTCTCGCCCCATTGCATTATACTCGGCACTTACCTTGAGTCGGCTTGGTCCCTGCGGAGGAAAAAAAAAAAACACCAATTAAAAAGAGACTCCAGGAACAAACATCTCCCCCATTATTTCTCCTTCCCTTCCCTACAGTTTCACAGAAATAACACGACTGGAGGAGTAACTTTGGATCCACAGACTACAACTCCCAGCATGCTTTAGCCCTTTATGAAATTACTGAAGAATACTGGGAGTTGTAGTCTAGCAACATGTAGGGACCCAAGGTTTAAACACAGGGCCTCAGTAGGTAACTATCTCTTTTCCAAATAGATATGCCCCCCCCCCATTAAGTTGCATCCATTCTCATTTCCCTTCTGTACAGTGTTAGAGCTCTGGGCACCCATGACTTACCCTGAAGCAGGACTGCCAGGGACACAACAAGGAGAGCGACCAACAGCTTCATCTTCAGCGTCTCTGATTCTGCCCAAACTCTGGCGCTTTAATGCCTTAGCAGCACCTCGCCATTTATATACCCTGCTCCCTGTCTCACCCCCCAATGCAAAAACTAGAAATTCAGCCATGGCCGGGTAATTTACTCTGCCCCACAGGAACAGGTAGTGACTTCCACTATATCCCACTATAATCAGGGACCCGCCAAACTGCATTCTTATGGTTCTACCTCTTCCCTGTATTTCTTGTTTAAAAAAAAACATATTTGGTCACAATAATCTTTTTAAAGGGGTCCTGTCACCCTAAAAAATAATTCCAAATTCTTTTATATCATATTAGTTGAGCAAAATAAACGTTACTTACACCATATAAACGATTTCATTTTAGTCTTGGAATTTACAGTCACCGCAAGCAGGCAGGCGCCATTTTGTGTGAATAAGGCAAGCTTTGTATCACCCTAAAATATTAAGCATTTGCCATCTAAGGGAATTCTAGGAAGTGCTAAATGGGAAGATAAAGTAATTGTAATTAAAAATCTAAGCTGTCAATCATATATTTCCTGCCGCAGGCACAGAGGCGGGGCAGACAATATATGATCTGGGTCGAGAACTACCTGCCCAGTTTTCAAAATTTGGAAAACCAGACATGATTCGTGAAGATTAGCGTGGTGATTGGTCATAGCCCTGTCCCCTTGACGTCACTTTTCGTCTCCCTGCTAGGAGTTCCCAGGCAGGCGAGGTGGCAGCCCTATCCCTGTGACTGTCACTTGGAAACACCAACTGGCAAATTTCTGAGCCACATTCACCCGACAGGGGGACAGGGTCAGAGCGATTACCATGAAAGGCAAATTCAATCACTAAACATACAATTGTGCAGTGCACTTGAATGGGCCCCGTGCCCCATAACCCTTAGATCTCCCTGATCTGCTTGTACACAGGGGGTCCCTCTACTCAGGGCTTGTTTGGGTTCAGGCCCTCATTACAGCCAGCAGAGCAGTATTACTTGCTAGTCAGCTAGCGGGACATCATGTTCAGTGGTTAAACTGGATGGACGGGTTTCAACCACTTTCTAGTTTTCCTCAGAATCGCTGCTCCCCCCCCCCCCGTCACTTATCTGAGGGCTCAAAACTATTTTCTTTGCTGCTTTTGCAAGGCCCTGGTATTTCTGCTACACAGAGGCCCAAACTGCCCCCCCCCAGCCCAATAAGTAGTGAGTGTCTGTGGCACCTTACAGCCCCCCTGGCATTCCCAGTACCCAGAGGCACAAACAGCCCCCCCAGCCCAATAAATAGTGACTGTCTGTGGCACCTTACAGCCCCCCTGGCATTCCCAGTACCCAGAGGCACAAACAGCCCCCCCCCCAGCCCAATAAATAGTGACTGTCTGTGGCACCTTACAGCCCCCCTGGCATTCCCAGTACCCAGAGGCACAAACAGCCCCCCCCAGCCCAATAAATAGTGACTGTCTGTGGCACCTTACAGCCCCCCCTGGCATTCCCAGTACCCAGAGGCACAAACAGCCCCCCAGCCCAATAAATAGTGACTGTCTGTGGCACCTTACAGCCCCCCTGGCATTCCCAGTACCCAGAGGCACAAACAGCCCCCCCAGCCCAATAAATAGTGACTGTCTGTGGCACCTTACAGCCCCCCTGGCATTCCCAGTACCCAGAGGCACAAACACCCCCCCAGCCCAATAAATAGTGACTGTCTGTGGCACCTTACAGCAGCCCCTCAGGCATAGGCCACAGGTTGCCAGTCTGGGCCGGGGGCTGAGCACCCAGGGGAAACAGTAAATATTGCAGCTTCCAGGCCTCTGCTGCGCCATTTCATCTCCTGTCTAACTGGGACCTGTGTGATTCTCTGCCTTCCCCACAGCAAGAGCGGGAGGCCAAAATGACTGTCATGCTAAACAGGTGACACGTCACATGACATCTCTATAGATTTTGCCTCCATCTTGTCTCTCCCTACACAGGGCGCCTCAGAGATGTTTCTGTACACAGGGACTCCAGCTGATCTATGTGCTCATATCCTTTCTGATAAAGGCTCCGGTTTGAGTGACTGGAAGCATCTGAGCCCCTCATTCACCATGAAAGTAGCGCAGAACATCAGCAGCGAGTAAAAGCCTGTATCCAATGGGGATCCCGGGAACAAGATTGTCTGGGGGGACCTAAATAACAGGCACTCACTTTAAAGGAGACATATCCTATAAAAACTAAGAATATACCAGTGAATTATACTCCTCTAAATATAGAAGATTGTGCTTAAAAAAGTTGTGTCTGTGCGGACAGACTGAGAAATTCCACCAAAACCCCAGTAGCCCCGCCCATTCGTTCCACTTCCTGCTGGCTGAATTCTCTGGATGTGCAGGGGGGCGGCGGCTCTCAGTACACTGCACTGTAGGATTGGAACCAATCAGCAGCTAAGCTGACCTGATAGGGAACTGACACCTGTCTGTGCATGTGTGACTGCAAGGCTGTGATTAGCTTTCCCCCCCTATTGTGTTTCTGGCAGGGACCGTTAGGACACGCCCACCCCTCATTTGAAACAGGGACAGAGAACGGATAGGATCTATAGGGAGCTCCAATAAAGGGGCCTTTTTCACAGACTGTATTCAATTTAAGCCCAAAGTGAAACCAGCACCGTGTATTATTCATAATTGCCTACAAGATTAGGATTTTTCCCATTTATCCAATATGTCTCCTTTAATAATATGTAATCACTGGCAAATCCAGATGTACAAACCCAATCAGATGTTTGTTTCATTATAGAAAGTTCAGACAACCCCTAACTTCAAAACTGGTGCTATGGGGTTATTAGCTTTGGGGCAAAGTTTGCCCAATGTTACACAGCTCCTTCCTTGTGTAAATGCACCCCCTCGATACCACAGTAAGAAAAAGAGTCCCTGGGTTCCTAGGGTACAGGCACAATCACACAAGTTTGATTTCAATTGGTGCTTTTATTGCAGCATGTGACTGAGGACAAATCATTCTATCAGGGCCCTCCCCCATCTTGCCCCGCCTCTTGTGTCCTCAGGCCAACTAGATATAGACAGGGAAGGTTGCTCCTCCTTAAGCATTGCACAGATCATTGGAGCAGCAGGACACAGTGGCAAATCTTTTCTTCTGCTTGTATTCCATACATTCATCCATAGCCATACAGAACCGCTCCAACACTGGAAGTAAAAGGCAGAGCATTAGTTCATACCATGTAGGCAATAGGGGAGAAGGGGCATATTTGAGAGAGGGAGAGTGGATTGTAATGTCAATGAGAGGCTGAGTGAGGAATCCTCGCAGCAGGATGATTGGCCCTCAGCACCAAGGGTAAGTGTTCATATGGGGTCTAAATCAGAGGTGCCTGGAATCCCCCCCCACTAGCCAAAGGCTGTTTGATGGGGAGGGAGATTTCTCTTGTTAGTGTTGCCTGAATGCCCTCCCCAGTGGCAGAATCTACTTATAATGAGATATTGGTGTGATAGGATTGAGAGCGCAGAATAACATATATGGGCACGTATGGGGCCGCAGACAGGGATAGAAGTATATAGAAGATAGAAGGATAAAATAAGAGAGAAGTTGGCGCATAGGAATTTAGGACGGGGGCACTTACCATGAACATCCATGGTTGGGTTGTACTCATTATCATCATCAGGAATGCCGGTGTAGCCAGCAATTGGTCTGGAAGTCTTCACACATGTATCTTGTCCACCTTTGCAGGCAATAGCGTACTTTTTCTTACAGCTGTTGAGGGGATCACAGGAATAGCACTGTAGGCCTGTAGGGGGGATACAAGGTATGGCATGGGAGGTGTGTAATACTGAATTGATTCAGCTCGGGGGGAACAAAAAGAGCTGTCTTTAGGTGGGGTCCCACCATGCAAAAGTGCTTTGGGCAAACAGGCAACAACATTGGCACAGTAGAAATAATTACAACTAAATGACAACATGGACACAATACGGCAAGAAGGAGACAGAATGGAGACAGTAGGCTAGAATGTAGGCAGTAGGATAGAATGAAGACAGTATTATTAACATTTATTATTAATCTTTATTTATAAAGTAGGATATAATAGATGCAGTAGGGAAAGATGCAGACAGTAGGATGGAATGGAGACAGTAGAAAAGAATGAAGACCACAAGAAAGAATAGAGACAGCAGGACAAAATAGAGACAGCAGGCTTAAATGGGGCAGTAGGGAAAGATGCAGACAGTAGGATAGGTAATGCAAGATGGTGACAATGGGCCGTCAATAACACTTTATATCATTGTTTTCCACCCTGCAGCCCTTCTACTGATGCTGAAATACAACTCCCAGCAGCCAAAAGGTATAACATGCCTCTGTATTTAATTACATGTTATAGGGTAGTAACTGTCTATACTCATATACAATAGCATTTCATTGTTACTCTTCTTGCTTTCAGGAACTATTTATATTTTTTTTCTGAATATTAAGAATTCTCATGTGTTATTCTCGCCCCATTGCATTATACTCGGCACTTACCTTGAGTCGGCTTGGTCCCTGCAGAAAAAAAAAAAAGACACCAATTAAAAAGAGACTCCAGGAACAAACATCTCCCCCATTATTTCTCCTTCCCTTCCCTACAGTTTCACAGAAATAACACGACTGGAGGAGTAACTTTGGATTCACAGACTACAACTCCCAGCATGCTTTAGCCCTTTATTAAATATGTTGAAGAATACTGGGAGTTGTAGTCTAGCAACATGTAGGGACCCAAGGTTTAAACACAGGGCCTCAGTAGGTAACTATCTCTTTTCCAAATAGATATGCCCCACCCCCCCCATTAAGTTGCATCCATTCTCATTTCCCTTCTGTACAGTGTTAGAGCTCTGGGCACCCATGACTTACCCTGAAGCAGGACTGCCAGGGACACAACAAGGAGAGCGACCAACAGCTTCATCTTCAGTATCTCTGATTCTGCCCAAACTCTGGCGCTTTAATGCCTTAGCAGCACCTCCCCATTTATATACCCTGCTCCCTGTCTCACCCCCCTGAAATGAAAACTAGAAATTCAGCCATGGGGTAATTTACTCTGCCCTGCGGTGACAGGTAGTGACTGCCACTATATCCAACTATAATCAGGGACCCGCCAAACTGCATTCTTATGGTTCTACCTGTACCCTGTACATATTGTTCCAAAAAACATATTTGATCACAATAATATCGATTTAAAGGGGACCTGTCACCCTAAAAAGTAATTCCAAATAATTTTCTATCATGTTAGCTGAGCAAAATAAATGTTACTTACACTATATAAACTATTTCATTTTTTCCCCTTTAGTCTTGGAATTTACAGTCACGACAAGCAGGCAGGCGCCATTTTGTGTATCACCCTAAAAAATTAAGCATTTGCCATCTAAGTGATTTCTACTAAGTACTGAATGGAAAGATAAAGTAATTGTAATTAAAAAGCCAAGCTGTCAATCATATATTGCCTGACACAGGCACAGAGGCGGAGCAGATAATATATCATCTGGGTCAAAAATTACCTGCCCGTTTTTCCAAATTTGGAAAACCAGACATGATTTGCGAAGGTCAACATTGATTGGTTAAGATTGATTAAGAGTGATTGGTCCAAGCCCTGCCCCATTGACGTCACGCTCCTCCTCCCTGCATCGAGTTCCCAACCCTATCCCTCACTGGTAGGCGACTGTCACTTGGAAACACCAACTGGCGATATTCTGAGCTACATTTGCTCGACAGGGGGACAGGGTCAGAGCGATTCCCATGGGAGCCAATGAAAGGCAAATTCAATCACTAAACATACAATTGTGCAATGTACTTGAATGGGCCCCGTGCCCCATAACTCTTAGATCTCCCTGATCTGTTTGTACACAGGGTGTCCCTCTACTCAGGGCTTGTTTGGGTTCAGGCCCTCATTACACCAGCAGAGCAGTATTACTTGCTAGTCAGCTAGCGGGACGTCATGTTCAGTGGTTAAACTGGATGGACGGGTTTCAACCACTTTCTAGTTTTCCTCAGAATCGCTGCTCCCCCCCCCCCGTCATTTATTTGAGGGCTCAAAACTATTTTCCTTGCTGCTTTGGGGGGAGTTGGGCGAGCAGGTCTGGGCTGAGATTCAAAATAGGCCCTGGTATTTCGGCTACCCAGAGGCCCAAACAGCCCCCCCAGCCCAATAAATAGTCCCAACATTTTGAAAATGGAAAGTGGGACAAAAAGAAATGGGGCACAATTTTTGACCACGCCCATTTTTGAAACCACACCCCCTAAATACCTTTCCCATTTGACTAAATTTGGCAGGTTTTTGGGGTCTTGTTTTATGTGTTATTATAGTTTTGTTAAAAAAGCTGAAATTGCCCTTTAATCTGCAAGTCTCAGTTCCCCCAAGAGACCTGTTTAGCTTATTAGGTACAATTGTATCTCAGTGCAGGGGGGGGGGCTTTTTAACTTTCTGGGCTCTCTGCCGAAAGCCTACTTATTTAATTAAATGTGAGAAACAATGTATCTAAGTATGGGTGAAACTCATTAAGATTTCTGGGCTCTCTGCTAAAAGGTATGTAGATGCGATAACTTGATAACATGGGCAAAATCTGGGCACCTCTGGTCTAAAGGGTAGTGATACCCTGATGCCTGGAGCCTTTGCAGCAGTGCCATTTGTCAAGGATTTTAGCAGGCAGTTTTCTGTTTAAATCTATATATAATGGGTGATTCAATGTGTATGGTTTTAGGGTGTAAAATAGGTTTATAAGGAGAAGAAAAGGTAAAAACTAAGTAAGCTTTATCAGAAAGGTCTATTTAAATACAGTCACAGTAAGTGGAAATAGTCCCTGGGTTCCTAGGGTACAGACACAATAACACAAGTCTGGTTTCAGTTGGTGCTTTTATTGCAACATGTGACTGAGGACAAATCATTCTGTCAGTGCTCTCTCCCATTTTGCCCCTCCTCTTGCATCCAATCAGATTTAACCAGACAAGGTTGCTCCTCCTTAAGCGTTGCACAGATCACTGGAGCAGCAGGACACAGTGGCTAATTTTTTCTTCAGCTTGTATCTCATACATTCATCCATAGCCATACAGCTCCGCTCCAACACTGGAAGTAAAAGGCAGAGCATTAGTTCATACCATGTAGGCAATAGGGGAGAAGGGGCATATTTGAGAGAGGGAGAGTGGATTCTAATGTCAATGAGAGGCTGAGTGAGGAATCCTCGCAGCAGGATGATTGGCCCTCAGCACCAAGGGTAAGTGTTCATATGGGGTCTAAATCAGAGGTGCCTGGAATCCCACCCCCACTAGCCAAAGGCTGTTTGATGGGGAGGGAGATTTCTCTTGTTAGTGTTACCTGAATGCCCCCCCTAGTGGCAGAATCTACTTATAATGAGATATTGGTGTGATAGGATTGAGAGCACAGAATAACATATATGGGCACGTATGGGGCCACAAACATGGATAGAATTATATAGCAGATAGAAGGATAAAAGAAGAGAGAAGTTGGCGCATCGGAATTTAGGACAGGGACACTTACCGTGAACATCCATGGTTGGGTTGTACTCATTCTCAAAGTCAGGAATGCCGGTGTAGCCAGCAATTTTTCTGTAAGTCTTCACACAAGCATTTTGTTCCTCTGTGCAGGCAATAGTGTGCTTTCTCTTACAGGTGCTGAGGGGATTACAGGAATAGCAATGTAGGCCTGTGGGGGGGATACAAGGTATGGCATGGGAGGTGTGTAATACTGAATTGATTCAGCTTGGGGGGAGCAAAAAGAGCTGTCTTTAGGTGAGGTCCCACCATGCAAAAGTGCTTTGGGTGAACAGGCAACAACATGGGCACAGTAGAAATAATTACGACTGAATGACAAGAGGGACACAATACGGCAAGAAGGAGACAGAATGGAGACAGTAGACAGAATGGAGGCAGTAGGCTAGAATGTAGGCAGTAGGATAGAATGAAGACAGTATTATTAACATTTATTATTAATCTTTATTTATAAAGTGGGATATAATGGATGCAGTAGGGAAAGATTCAGACAGTAGAATAGAATGGATGCATTTGGATAGAATGAAGGCAGTAGGGGAAGATGCAGTCAGCAGGATGGAATGGAGACAGTAGGATAGAATGGAGGCAGTTGGCTAGAATGTAGGCAGTAGGATAGAATGAAGACCACAAGAAAAAATTGAGACAGCAGGACAGAATAGAGACAGCAGGACAGAATAGAGACAGCAGGTTTGAATGAAGACAGTAGGGAAAGATGCAGACAGCAGGATGGAATGGAGACAGTAGGAAAGAATGAAGACCACAAGAAAGAATTGAGACAGCAGGCTTAAATGGAGACAGTAGGGAAAGATGCAGACAGTAGGATAGAATGGAGATGGTAATGCAAGATGGTGACAATGGGCCGTCAATAACACTTTATATCATTGTTTTCCACCCTGCAGCCCTTCTACTGATGTTGAAATACAACTCCCAGCAGCCAAAAGGTGTAACATGCCTCTGTATTTAATTACATGTTATAGGGTAGTAACTGTCTATACTCATATACAATAGCATTTCATTGTTACTTTCAGGAACTATTTACATTTTTTTCTGAATTTTAAGAATTCTCATGTGTTATTCTCGCCCCATTGCATTATACTCGGCACTTACCTTGAGTCGGCTTGGTCCCTGCGGAGGAAAAAAAAAGACACCAATTAAAAAGAGACTCCAGGAACAAACATCTCACCCATTATTTCTCCTTCCCTTCCCTACAGTTTCACAGAAATAACACGACTGGAGGAGTAACTTTGGATCCACAGACTACAACTCCCAGCATGCTTTGGCCCTTTATTAAATATGTTGAAGAATACTGGGAGTTGTAGTCTAGCAACATCTAGGGGTTTAAACACAGGGCCTCAGTAGGTAACTATCTCTTTTCCAAATAGATATGCCCCCCCCCCCCCATTAAGTTGCATCCATTCTCATTTCCTTTCAGTACAGTGTTAGAGCTCTGGGCACCCATGACTTACCCTGAAGCAGGACTGCCAGGGACACAACAAGGAGAGCGACCAACAGCTTCATCTTCAGTATCTCTGATTCTGCCCAAACTCTGGCGCTTTAATGCCTTAGCAGCACCTCCCCATTTATATACCCTGCTCCCTGTCTCACCCCCCAATGCAAAAACTAGAAATTCAGCCATGGCCGGGTAATTTACTCTACCCCACAGGAACAGGTAGTGACTGCCATTATATCCCGCTATAATCAGGGACCCGCCAAACTGCATTCTTATGGTTCTACCTCTTCCCTGTATTTCTTGTTTAAAAAAAACATATTTGATCACAATAATCTTTTTAAAGGGGTCCTATCACCCTAAAAAATAATTCCAAATCCTTTTCTATCATATTAGTTGAGCAAAATAAACGTTACTTACACCATATAAACTATTTCATTTTAGTCTTGGAATTTACAGTCACGGTAAGCAGGCAGGCGCCATTTTGTGTTAATAAGGCAAGCTTTGTATCACCCAAAAATATTATGCATTTGCCATCTAAGGGATTTCTAGGAAGTGCTAAATGGAAAGGGAAAGTGATTGTAATTAAAAATCTAAGCTGTCAATCATATATTGCCTGCCCCGCCTCTATGCCGCAGGCACTATATGATTGACAGCTCAGATTTTTAAATACATTTATAACAGGTATGGATGATCTTTAAAAAAAAAAAAAGAATTTGGGTTACATGTTTAATTTTTAAAATTTGTACAGCTTTTTATGTGTAGGTGACAGGCTCCCTTTAAAAGCCATTTTATCCGCCGGACTGATATTGTTGCTGCTGGCACCTTCTGCAACCACAGTGAGAGTGAGAGTTACAGTTCAGCATCTACCTGCCAATTTTTCCGCATTTGGAAAACCAGGCAGGATTCTCGAAGATTGACGCGGCGATTGGTCATAGCCCCGCCCCCTTGATGTCACGCTCTGCCTCCCTGCCCGGAGTTCCTGGGCAGGCGAGGTGGCAACCCTATCCCTATGGCTGTCACTTGGAAACACCAACTGGCGCATTCGCCCAACAGGGGGACAGGGTCAGAGAGATTACCATGGGAGGCAATGAAAGGCAAATTCAATCACTAAACATACAATTGTGCAGTGCACTTGAATAGAACCCTTGCCCCATTATTATTATTATTAACATTTATTTATAAAGCGCCAACATATTCCCGCAGCGTAACCCTTAGATCTCCCTGATCTGTTTGTACACAGGGTGTCCCTCTACTCAGCAGAGATGTAGCGAACTGTTCGCTGGCGAACTAATTCGTGCGAACATCGGGTGTTCGCGAACGCGCAAGTTCGCGAACTTTTCGCGTATGTTCGCAATTTGGGTTCGCGTGGCGTTTTTCCGCTGCGTTTTTTTAGGCATAAAAACGCCGCGCAAGCCATACATGGCGTTTTTCAGCAAATCCAGTTTCCATGGTGGTAATGGCGCGAAGTAGCAAAAAACGCCGTGTATTTCCGCTAGGTCTGCCAGCTGCCTTTGCGATTTTACGCAACGCTGTGCCAACAAAGTATTTTTCAGAGAAATTTTTGCCCTTGATCCCCCTCCTGCATGCCCCTGTCCAGGTACCCTTTAAACAACTTTAAAATCAGTTTTCTGGCCAGAAATGACTTTTCTAGGTTTTAAAGTTCGCCTTCCCATTAAAGTCTATGGGGTTCGCAAAGTTCGCGAATATTCGCGCTTTTTGGCGTAAATTTGCGAACGCGTTTGCGAACTTTTTTTTTTGAGGTTCGCTACATCCCTACTACTCAGGGCTTGTTTGGGTTCAGGCCCTCATTACAGCCAGCAGAGCAGTATTACTTGCTAGTCAGCTAGCGGGACGTCATGTTCAATGGTTAAACTGGATGGATGGGTTCCAGCCAGTTTCTAATTCTCCTCAGAATCGCTGCTCCCCACTCCTTCCCCTACTCATCTGAGGGCTCAAAACTATTTTCTTTGCTGCTTTTGCAAGGCCCTGGTATTTCTGCTACACAGAGGCCCAAACAGCCCCCCCCAGCCCAATAAGTAGTGAGTGTCTGTGGCACCTTACAGCCCCCCTGGCATTCCCAGTACCCAGAGGCACAAACAGCCCCCCCCAGCCCAATAAATAGTGACTGTCTGTGGCACCTTACAGCCCCCCTGGCATTCCCAGTACCCAGAGGCACAAACAGCCCCCCCAGCCCAATAAATAGTGACTGTCTGTGGCACCTTACAGCCCCCCTGGCATTCCCAGTACCCAGAGGCACAAACAGCCCCCCCAGCCCAATAAATAGTGCCTGTCTGTGGCACCTTACAGCCCCCATGGCATTCCCAGTACCCAGAGGCACAAACAGCCCCCCCAGCCCAATAGTGACTGTCTGTGGCACCTTACAGCCCCTCTGGCATTCCCAGTACCCAGAGGCACAAACAGCCCCCCCAGCCCAATAAATAGTGACTGTCTATGGCACCTTACAGCCCCCCTGGCATTCCCAGTACCCAGAGGCACAAACAACCCCCCCAGCCCAATAAATAGTGACTGTCTGTGGCACCTTTCAGCCCCCCTGGCATTCCCAGTACCCAGAGGCACAAACAGCCCCCCCAGCCCAATAAATAGTGACTGTCTGTGGCACCTTACAGCCCCCCTGGCATTCCCAGTACCCAGAGGCACAAACAGCCTCCCCAGCCCAATAAATAGTGACTGTCTGTGGCACCTTACAGCCCCCCTGGCATTCCCAGTACCCAGAGGCACAAACAACCCCCCCAGCCCAATAAATAGTGACTGTCTGTGGCACCTTTCAGCCCCCCTGGCATTCCCAGTACCCAGAGGCACAAACAGCCCCCCCAGCCCAATAAATAGTGACTGACTGTGGCACCTTACAGCCCCCCTGGCATTCCCAGTACCCAGAGGCACAAACAGCCCCCCCCAGCCCAATAAATAGTGACTGTCTGTGGCACCTTACAGCCCCCCTGGCATTCCCAGTACCCAGAGGCACATACAGCCCCCCCAGCCCAATAAATAGTAACTGTCTGTGGCACCTTACAGCTCCCCTGGCATTCCCAGTACCCAGAGGCACAAACACCCCCCCCAGCCCAATAAATAGTGACTGTCTGTGGCACCTTACAGCCCCCCTGGCATTCCCAGTACCCAGAGGCACAAACACCCCCCCCAGCCCAATAAATAGTGACTGTCTGTGGCACCTTACAGCCCCCCTGGCATTCCCAGTACCCAGAGGCACAAACAGCCCCCCCAGCCCAATAAATAGTGACTGTCTGTGGCACCTTACAGCCCCCCTGGCATTCCCAGTACCCAGAGGCACAAACAGCCCCCCCAGCCCAATAAATAGTGACTGTCTGTGGCACCTTACAGCTCCCCTGGCATTCCCAGTACCCAGAGGCACAAACAGCCCCCCCAGCCCAATAAATAGTGACTGTCTGTGGCACCTTACAGCAGCGCCTCAGGCATAGGCCACAGGTTGCCAGTCTGGGCCGGGGGCTGAGCACCCAGGGGAAACAGTAAATATTGCAGCTTCCAGGCCTCTGCTGCGCCATTTCATCTCCTGTCTAACTGGGACCTGTGTGATTCTCTGCCTTCCCACAGCAAGAGCGGGAGGCCAAAATGTCTTACTGCCATGCTAAACACGTCACATGACATCTCTATAGGTTTTGCCTCCATCTTGTCTCTCCCTACACAGGGCACCTCAGAGACTCCAGCTGATCTATGTGCACTCGTGGCCTTTCTGATTTCCATGGGCAGCGTCCTGGTTATTGCAATTATACACTGACTGGCTGTAGTTTTGAGGGATAATCCACTATCGAGAAAATACACTAGCTGTTTCAGACTATTACCTTTCAGACTGGAGAGTTGGGGACCTGACCGTCCATTAAGCCTGACACCCTGTCCATCTGCCCCCGTCTGTCTCAGGCCCACTGGCCCCTGTTTGCCCAACTTGCACCTCTGCACCCCTCCCCACCCTTGTTTAGTGAATCTCACAGCACGGAGCTGAAAGTACAAGAAAAAGGGTGAATTGGCCCATAAGCAGACTCATCTCTTCTTGTGGAGCAGCCGCCATTTGGTATGGGAGCATAAAGGCTCTGGTTTGAGTGCTGGTGCGTTGGTGTGGTTTGCACGGAATACAGAGCAGGAGAAAACCCGGGCTTATTTTCTGATGCTGGGTGCTGGCACAGGAACATATTTGGGCATAGGCGGATTTTCAATAAGGCTTGGGGAGGCTAAGCCTCCCCAAACCTGCTTTGGCACCTTAAAACCTGGCTCCCTTGCTGCACTGTCCTGCAAATCTTCCCCGGGTTCTGCAGAAATCAGCTGTGCTCTGATTGGATCTTTCTTCTTGTGGATTCTCCAATCAGAGCACAGCTTTCTTGACAGGCAGTAAAATTGACCAATCAAGGCGCAGATGCAGGCAGGGATCGGGAGATTTTGCAATTTGAATTGAAGACAAAAAAAAGAAGAATCTGCAGGCTGTAAACTTTACCCAAGAACCAACTTTGAACTTTTGCTGCAGTTTTAATCCCACAGGCACTATACACAGGTACTATACACAAGTACTATACTGTATATGTTCTAAAGGCTGACCCACTAGCTGAAATTAAATTGTTTTTTGTCACCTGACATCTATAATATCCCCTACCCTAACAGATGGAGGGTAAGTTAACTTTTTCCCCCTGACAAAGCTCATTGTGCTTTTATATATTTGTTATTTGCACTTTCTATATTTCTTTTACTTTTGTCATTGTTTTTTTCATTTCTAGTTAGTTACAGTGGAGCCAATGCTGTGTATCAGTGCCAGTGTTATAGTGCCAGGGCCTGAATATTTGCCATCAGTGCCCACTGCTCCTCATGGCATATAATGTGCTGGTTTTGTATGTAAAGACTGTGTCTCACTGCATATAATGTGCTGGTTTTGTATATAAAGACTGCGTCTCACTGTATATAATGTGCTGGTTTTGTATATAAAGACTGTGTCTCACTGTATATAATGTGCTGGTTTTGTATATAAAGACTGTGTCTCACTGCATATAATGTGCTGGTTTTGTATATAAAGACTGCGTTTCACTGCATATACCGTATTTTTCGCCGTATAAGACGCACTTTTTCTTCCCCAAAACTGGGGGGGAAAAGTTGGTGCGTCTTATATGACAAATACGACAAATATTGACTCACATATAGGTGCCCTGTTCCCCGTGCTCCTCATATTCCCCAGAGCGAAGCCGTGCGCACGCGCGCCCGTGTACCCGCCGGCAGGTGCACAGGCGCGCATGCGCACGGCTTCGCTCTGGGGAATATGAGGAGCACGGGGAACAGGGCACCTATATGTGAGTCAATACGGCAGCACGCTCCGGGGACTGTAGGCGCCTGTCAGTCCGGCGCGCTCGCAACTATATACTACAACACCCAAGAACACACACCCCCCGTGGATGGACGGGCGCACGGCTTCCCGCTTAGGGGAAAATAAGGAGCACAGGGAACTTGTTGTGGCACCTATATGTGAGTATATAGTAGTAGTATATAGTTTACACGCATTGTATGTGAGGAGCATGGGGACTGCATTGGGAGGGGAGTTTAGTGTACGATCTTAAGCTGTTGGTGATTTAGAACTGATTTATTTTGGGGGAAATATAGATGGTGATTCAAGAGCTTCAGGTTACTCAATTGATTTGGTTCAGAATCTTTTCTAGATTTTCCTCCTTTAAAATTGGGTGTGTCTTATATTCCGGAGCGCCTTATATGGCGAAAAATACGGTAATGTGCTGGTTTTGTATATAGAGACTGCGTCTCACTGTATATAACGTGCATGGGATGTCAGTACCTGCTGCCTCTCTCTCTATAAAGCTAACTTAAACCCATCTAAAGGGGAAGTTCACTTTTAAGTTAACTTGTAGTATGTTATTAAATGGCCTATTCCTAGCAACTTTGCAATTGGTCTTCCAAGTTAATTATAGTTTTTGAATAATTTGCCTTTCGCTTCTGCCTCTTTCCAGCTTTCAAATGAGGGTCACTGACCAAAAAGTATTGCTCTGTGAAGCTACAGTTTTACTTTTCCATGCAGGCCCCTTAACTATTCATATTCTCATCTCTTGTTTAAACCACTACCTGGTAAATAAGACCCTAGCAACCAGATAGCTGCTGAAATACCAAATGGAGAGCTGCTGAACAATAAGCTAAATAACCGAAAAACCATTAAAAATAAAAGAGGACCTATTGCAACTTGTCTCAGGATATCAATGTCTACATCATATTAAAAGTTAATTTAAAGGTGAACTACCCCTTGAAGCTAACTGATCACAAACACAAATGTATAAAATGAATGCTTTTACATCCTAAGCATTTTATGGTTAAAAAAAGCACCCCCACCCGCACTTTTGTACAGTATCCCTGGGAGTCAGTGGGAATGGCAAGAGGTAGTTGGGAGGTTAATTTTTTACACCAGCAGCGAATCCACTAAGTGTCACATTAGCTGTAGGTCAGTCTGTGTAGGGGCCCATATTTAGCCCCCCCAAACAAAAAAGTCACCCTCCGCCTATGTATTTGGGGGCAATATCTTGGCCGCTGCTGGCACAGGTACAGATTATTTGGGGGCTTTGGGCAATATGATGGCTTTTGCTGGCACAGGTACAGATTATTTGGGGGCAATCGGAGGGATTGGCTGCTGCTGGCACAGGTACAGATTGGGGGCAATATGATGGATGATGGCCCAGGTACATGGGGACAATATGAAGGCTGTTGGCATGGCTACATGGACAGTCAGAAGGGGGAAGGGTTGAATGATGGCAGATGGCATACATTTATTAGTTTTTTCTGAATATCTGGGCTGCGGTTGGACCTCCGGGTTGCGATGTGTGACTGCTGTGACTGGGGGCTGCTGTTTCATGTGTGCTGTATTTAATTTATATAAATTAAGTTTCCTTCATAAATGTGTTGTAAGATGAATGAAACTGTCTGTTGTGCCACTAACAATTTTATTTAAAATGCAAAAAAAAAAAAATTAAACTGTATAATAGTGAGGTGGGAAATGGTAATGCAGGACGGGGGGGGGGCTGATTAAAGCCTTTGCCTAGGGTGTCAAAATACCTTGGTCCGGCCCTGAAGGCCTGTCTCTAATATACATGCACACGGCCTGTGTCTAATCTACAAGCACGCAGCCTGTCTCTAATCTACAAGCACACGGCCTGTGTCTAATCTACAAGCACACGGCCTGTCTCTAATCTACAAGCACACGGCCTGTCTCTAATCTACAAGCACACGGCCTGTCTCTAATGTACAAGCACAAGGCCTGTCTCTAATATACATGCACACGGCCTGTCTCTAATCTACAAGCACACGGCCTGTCTCTAATCTACAAGCACACGGCCTGTCTCTAATGTACAAGCACAAGGCCTGTCTCTAATATACATGCACACGGCCTGTCTCTAATCTACAAGCACAAGGCCTGTCTCTAATGTACAAGCACACGGCCTGTCTCTAATGTATAAGCACGCAGCCTGTCTCTAATGTACAAGCACACGGCCTGTCTCTAATGTACAAGCACAAGGCCTGTCTCTAATATACATGCACACGGCCTGTCTCTAATGTACAAGCCCTGTCTCTAATGTACAAGCACAAGGCCTGTCTCTAATGTACAAGCACGCGGCCTGTCTCTAATGTACAAGCACGCAGCCTGTCTCTAATGTACAAGCACACGGCCTGTCTCTAATGTACAAGCACGCAGCCTGTCTCTAATGTACAAGCACACGGCCTGTCTCTAATGTACAAGCACACGGCCTGTCTCTAATGTACAAGCACACAGCCTGTCTCTAATCTACAAGCACAAGGCCTGTCTCTAATGTACAAGCACACGGCCTGTCTCTAATCTACAAGCACACGGCCTGTCTCTAATGTACAAGCACAAGGCCTGTCTCTAATCTACAAGCACACGGCCTGTCTCTAATGTACAAGCACACGGCCTGTCTCTAATGTACAAGCACAAGGCCTGTCTCTAATGTACAAGCCCTGTCTCTAATGTACAAGCCCTGTCTCTAATGTACAAGCACGCAGCCTGTCTCTAATGTACAAGCCCTGTCTCTAATGTACAAGCACAAGGCCTGTCTCTAATGTACAAGCACACGACCTGTCTCTAATGTACAAGCACGTGGCCTGTCTCTAATGTACAAGCACGCAGCCTGTCTCTAATGTACAAGCACACGGCCTGTCTCTAATGTACAAGCACACGGCCTGTCTCTAATGTACAAGCACAAGGCCTGTCTCTAATGTACAAGCACGCAGCCTGTCTCTAATGTACAAGCACACGGCCTATCTCTAATGTACAAGCACACGGCCTGTCTCTAATGTACAAGCACAAGGCCTGTCTCTAATGTACAAGCACACGGCCTGTCTCTAATGTACAAGCACAAGGCCTGTCTCTAATGTACAAGCACACGGCCTGTCTCTAATCTACAAGCACAAGGCCTGTCTCTAATGTACAAGCACAAGGCCTGTCTCTAATGTACAAGCACACGGCCTATCTCTAATGTACAAGCACACGGCCTGTCTCTAATGTACAAGCACAAGGCCTGTCTCTAATGTACAAGCACACGGCCTGTCTCTAATGTACAAGCACACGGCCTGTCTCTAATGTACAAGCACAAGGCCTGTCTCTAATGTACAAGCACATGGCCTGTCTCTAATCTACAAGCACAAGGCCTGTCTCTAATGTACAAGCACAAGGCCTGTCTCTAATGTACAAGCACAAGGCCTGTCTCTAATGTACAAGCACAAGGCCTGTCTCTAATGTACAAGCACAAGGCCTGTCTCTAATGTACAAGCACACGGCCTGTCTCTAATGTACAAGCACACGGCCTGTCTCTAATGTACAAGCACACGGCCTGTCTCTAATGTACAAGCACACGGCCTGTCTCTAATGTACAAGCACAAGGCCTGTCTCTAATGTACAAGCACAAGGCCTGTCTCTAATGTACAAGCACACGGCCTGTCTCTAATGTACAAGCACAAGGCCTGTCTCTGATGTATCTCTCCATACGGGGTGGGGGGGGGGTTATCTATAATATCAGAGCGAAAGGACATGAGTTTGTTTCTCACCAGGATATTCTGTCATTACTCAGAGTAAAATAGTGAATTTCTGTTGTTGGATTGTGACACACCTGCCTCATATTCTACCCCTCACGGTTTAGGTGACTATCACTCGGAAACCCCCACTGATGAATTTCTGAGCGATATTCACCTGAGGCAAACTCAATGACCAAACTGAAAGTGGTGCAAAACATTTGAATGGGCCCATGTGTTATAACCCATAGATCTCCCATTTGTACATGGGGAGTCCCGCTATTCAGGAAGCCTTCAGGCTTGTTTGGGTTCAGGCCCTCGTTACAGCCATCAGAGTGGTATTACTTGCTCATCAGGTAGCGGGTAGTTATTTTAAAATGTTTAGCTGGATGGACGGGTTTTGACCAGTTTCTAGTTTTGCTGAGGGGCCTAATACCCAAACAGGCCTAATAAACATTAACTGTGTATGGCATCTTACAGCAGCCCCTCTGGCATTTGCCAGAAACAACAGGTTGCCAGTCTGGGCCTGGGAAGGGGCACCCAGTGGAAACAGTAAATATTGCAGCTTCCAGGCTGCGCCATTTCATCTCCTGTCTAACTGGGACCTGTGTGATTCTCTGCCTTCCCACAGCAAGAGCGGGAGGCCAAAATGTCTGACTGTCATGCTAAACATGTGACACATCACATGACTGACTTCTCTATATGTTGGGCCTCCATCTTGTCTCTGCCTACAGAGATTTTTATTTACACATGGCCTTGGCCTAGTTATGGCAATTGTACTCAAAATGACTGGCTGTAATTTTGAGGGATAATCTGCTATCAACAACTGTTTCAGACGATAACCTTTCAGATTGCAATAGAGGGCACCCTCCACTAATACAGCCATCCTTTCCATTTGTCCCCATCTAGGGTTGGACTGGGGGGTGCCCCTGCTGGGGGCAACATCCTCCATAGGAAGATGGGCAGCCCAGGAACTTCTTGCCCCTCAGTACTGAGGGGGCATAAGGATCCCTTCCCCAGGGTAGGATACTAATGCAGATGGGCCCAGGTTTAATCCCAGACAGGTTTAGCCCATCCCCTCGGAGTAACACGACATGTTAAATTCAGGAGAGGGGTATTTATTCCTCGTGTGGGATGCTGTGTATAAATATTTGGTGTGTGTGCTGAGTGACACATGCAATAAACAATATTGTTATGGATCAGTTCTGTTATTCTTGGGGGTATGAAAGAGTTTCCTCTTCCCCTTTGCCCTTCCTTCCCTTCTATAGGAGCAATATATGGCTAATTTGCTTTACAGGGGCCGGTTACTGTTTGTGCATGTTTATGGGGTGTGGGAGAAACCAGAACACACACACCTGTTTATAGCCCACTGGGTACCTGAGCCTTTTAGCCAATAGAATGGGGTTCCAATGCGCTGTGAATGTCTGACCCAACTAGAAAAGCCAATCACACCCCTAACGCCATCGATGATCCAACCAAACACCACCCACTTCTTTGCAAGCCCTGTCTACTTTGTGACCCCTAAATCAACCTTTCTTTTTTCATGGGACCCCCCCACTGGCACTGGGCCCCTGACTGGAGTACCCCCTTCATGGCAGCCCTGCCAGTATTAACTGGTTTATTAATACTGCTCATAAAGGGTGCCAGGGATGTTCATAGTCTAACACTGTGTTTGTGTATTACACCGGAGCCAGGCAGTAAGTAAAGCTGTGACTGCCACTATGATCTCTGTAGTTCTTTGTGTGCCCATAGTGCAACCTAATGGTGTAAATCGGCCATAGTCCATAGACCAGCAGCTAAGGTTCATAAAGGGGCAACAAAAAAAGGCACAGACAATGTAAAGGCTTCATTACCTATTTTAAAATCATCTTTCTTAATCAATGGAATGGAGGAAGTGACACCGAGCTCAGGGGACCCATTTGGCATCACTACTAACACTAATCACGCAGAGTAAATGAACCCATTATGTGTGCAAAGAGACCCTAAAGGTGGCCATACATGGCCACATATCCCTTGAACCGATTCGGCAGCTTATCGGCCCGTTTAGGGGCACAAACAACAACATCTGGGCAGATATCGATCGAGCAGGTTAAAAAATTTAGTCGGATCAGGGTCCGCATTGGCTCGTTGATGCAGTCCCCAAACCGATTGCGTCTATTACCGGCGTTCTAATTCGATTGTTTGGCCCCAGGGCCAAATGACAGAATTAGCCTGAATTCACCTGATATCGCCCACCCATAGGTGGGGATATTGGGAGAAGATCCGCTCGCTTGGCGACCTCGCCAGGCGAGCGGATCTTAATGTGTATGGCCACCTTTACCTGCTGTCATGTGTAACAGGCAAAGGTTGTTCCAGACAGGGTCGGACTGGACCGCTGGGAAACCGGGAAAAACCCCGGTGGGCCCCGGCGGCCCAGACCCGACCCTTGCCAAACTTTGCCCATTGTTTCATATCTCCTTCCTGTGCTATTGTATTAATGCACCCACATGAGGCCACGGTAAGAAAAAATAGTCCCTGGGTTCAGGCACAAACACACAAGTCTGGTTTCAGTTGGTGCTTTTATTGCAACATGTGACTGAGGTGCCCTGTCAGCGCCCTCTCCCATCTTGCCCCGCCGATTGTGTCCAATCAGATTTAACCAGACAAGGTTGCTTCTTAAGGGTTGCACAGATCGTTGGAGCAGCAGGTCACAGTAAATATTTTCTTGGTCCTCTCCTTATAACGCCTACATCCCTCAGCAGTCATACAGCGCCGCTCCAACACTGGGAGAAGAAGAAGGCAGAGCGTTCGGTCATACCATGTAGGCAATAGGGGAGAAGGGGCATTTGAGACACAATAGAGAGAGAGAGTGGATTTTAATCTCAATGTGAGGCTGAATGAGGAATCCTTATAGATATCAGGAGGCTTGGCCCTCAGCACAAAGGGAGGCACTAGGGACACTTGGGAAATGGGCCAAACATGGCGGCACAGCACCCCAGAAGGATATACACTGGGCAAGTGCGATTTTTATGGAAAATATTCACCGGCCTGGGCTACAAAGTTAGTGTTCACTTCACCCTGGGTGTCCCCAGCATATTGGCACCCCACAGTGTTTTCTTTTCGATAAAAAATATTTAGTTGTTGTTGAGAGGAAGGGCCTGTCTAGGCAGAAGTATTTCTATTGGTGAACACAGTGACTAGATTTCTTTCCTCTGCTACAGGCAGCTCTCCAAAATGGAGATCCCTGGCCCAGCATTGTTGCCAATATTCGGGCTTTAACTAAAATAGCTGGGGACATGGTTGTTTAAATACAACAAGGTCTTCGTTTCCATGACAGTGTAACACCTGAAGTGGCAGAATTAGATGTGATAACTTGTCTAAAACTAGTCATCACATGGACAAAATCTGGGCACCCCTGATCTAAAGTGTAGTTATACCCTTATGCCTAGAGCCTTTGCAGCAGTGCCATTTTTCAAGGATTTCAGCTGGGAGATTTCTGTTTTTAAGTGCATGCTCCCCCTAGTGGCAGAATGCAGAATCTATATAAAATGACAGATCAGTGTGATGGGATAGAGAACACAGAATAAAATACACACAGAGCACATCTGAGAGAAGTTGGAGCATAAGAATTCAGTGGGGAGGCACTTACCAAGAACATCCATGGTTGCGTTGTACTCATTCTCCCGGTCAGGAATGCCGGTGTAACCACGAATTTTATTGTGAGCTCTTACACATGAGTCTTGCTCAGGTTTGCAGGCGATAGTGTGCTTTTTCTTACAGCTGTGCTTGTAATCACAGGAATAGCACCGTAGGCCTGTAAGGGGGGGGGGGGGTACAAGGTATAAAATGGGGGGTGTGTAAAGCTGAAATGATTTAGCTCAGGGAATCAATAAGAGCTGTTTTTAGGTGGGTTCCAACCATTAAAAAAATTATTTGGGCAAAGAGGCAAACATATATGGTGACAGTAGGAGAAATGGAAACTGAAGGACAAGATAGAAACAGTAGGGCAAGACACAGACAATAGGACCGAATGGAGATGGTAGCATAAGATGGAGACAGTAGGAGAACATGGTGATAATAGGCCAGTCAGTAACCCTTTATATCATTGTTTTCCACCCTTCAGCCCTTCCGCTAATGTTGAAATACAACTCCCAGCCCACCAACAGCCAAAAGGTATAACATGCCTGTGTATTTAATTAAATGTTATAGGTAGTAGCTGGCTACACTCAGATACATTAGAATTTATATGCGGTGTATGACCAGACAACATTTGTGCCTGGTGTTGTACAGCTACTTTTATACAGATAGAAACAGATCCCAGAATCTCAGCCATAAAGCAGGGCAGGACTGCTGCTTACAATGGGGGGGAATCAGATAGGATCTGTGCCACTGTGACAGAATGCTCTGTTATACAGATAGCTAGAATCTCAGCCGTAAAGCAGGGCAGGACTGCTGCTTACAATGGGGGGGGATCAGATAGGATCTGTGCCACTGTGACAGAATGCTCTGTTATACAGATAGCTAGAATCTCAGCCATAAAGCAGGGCAGGACTGCTGCTTACAATGGGGGGGGATCAGAGAGGATCTGTGCCACTGTGACAGAATGCTCTGTTATACAGATAGCTAGAATCTCAGCCATAAAGCAGGGCAGGACTGCTGCTTACAATGGGGGGGATCAGATAGGATCTGTGCCACTGTGACAGAATGCTCTGTTATACAGATAGCTAGAATCTCAGCCATAAAGCAGGACAGGACTGCTGCTTACAATGGGGGGATCAGATAGGATCTGTGCCACTGTGACAGAATGCTCTGTTATACAGATCCCAGAATCTCAGCCATAAAGCAGGGCAGGACTGCTGCTTACAATGGGGGGGATCAGATAGGATCTGTGCCACTGTGACAGAATGCTCTGTTATACAGATAGCTAGAATCTCAGCCATAAAGCAGGGCAGGACCGCTGCTTACAATGGGGGGGGATCAGATAGGATCTGTGCCACTGTGACAGAATGCTCTGTTATACAGATAGCTAGAATCTCAGCCATAAAGCAGGGCAGGACTGCTGCTTACAATGGGGGGATCAGGTAGGATCTGTGCCACTGTGACAGAATGCTCTGTTATACAGATAGCTAGAATCTCAGCCATAAAGCAGGGCAGGACTGCTGCTTACAATGGGGATCAGATAGGATCTGTGCCACTGTGACAGAATGCTCTGTTATACAGATAGCTAGAATCTCAGCCATAAAGCAGGGCAGCACTGCTGCTTACAATGGGTATAGAAGGCAGCCCTCTCCTGCATTAGGGCTGAGATTCTAACTTTCATTGTTATCCCTCTCTAAAAAATCCATTATACTCTCCCCATTGCATTATACTCGGCACTTACCTTCAGTCGGCTTGGTTCCTGCAGAGCAATGAAAGACACCAATTAAAAAGAGATTCCAGTAACAAACATCTCGTCCCATTATTTGCCCTTCCCTGCCAACACTTCTGGAGGAGTAACTTTGGATCCACAGACTAAAACTCCCAGCATGCTTTAGCCCTTTATTAAATATGTTGAAGAATACTGGGAGTTGTAGTCTAGCAACACCTAGGTGAAGACACAGGGCTTTAGGAGTTAATTACCTTTTTCCAAGCTCTGTACCGCTGCTAAACTCTAACCCCTCCCTATAAAACTGAATATAATTCGGTAAAGAAATACACATCAATCTGCACAGTACAATCTGCTTTGTACCTGAGCCTAACTGATATATAATGGAGGCAAAGCAATTCTATTGGTGTTTTTTTAATTTTTTAAGCAGACTCAAGGTATGGAGATCCAAATTACTAAAAGGCCCCTTATCCAACAGAAAACCCCAGGACCCGAGCATTCTGGATAACAGGTCCCATACCTATATAGTAATGTTTATGATATTTAATATATTGTCCATGGGAGAGGTCCCGGGCAGCTATATTGGGCATGGCAGCAGAAAGGCATATTCAGAAGCAGCCAAAGATGGCGGAGCTGCACTGCTAGGAGGAAACCTTGGGCCGCTGCATTTTTAAGTGATGAGGAGCACTGACCCGGATCAGTGACTGTAATTACTAGGGGTATCTAATTAACAGACACCCCCCTTCCTTTTAATAGCATGTAACTATTGGCAATCAGAAGAGGCTGAGTGCAGTGAATACAAAAGAAGCCCCATAAGGGCTGTGTGGGTAATAGGCCGGATGAAATCAGTCTGGGGGGGTTTGTTAATTGATAAACAATAGGTGGTGGGAATGGCAATGGTGGTTGGCAGGCCCTGGAACTGTGTGGGGGCAACCGCTGGGAATCCACCTGGCATGGATTTTGCTTTCTGGCCTTGGGGATAAACCAAGTAAAGCCCATTTTAACGGAGGGGCGACCACTGAGGCGCTCACTGGCACTGGTTCAGCTTCCGGGTCAACGAGTATGCCTACAGGAGAAGCCCAAGTGTGTTTTCGGAGGGGCGACCATTGAGGGGCTCACTGGCACGGGTTTTGCTTCCGGGTAAACGAGTATGCCTACAGGGGAAGCCCAAGTGTGTTTTCGGAGGGGTGACCATTGAGGGGCTCACTGGCACTGGTTCAGCTTCCGGGTCATGTGTACCCCTACAGGAGAAGCCCATACATGTCTACTATGGCAACTGGTGGTGGGCCTGCCCATTTGCAATGGTGCAAATTGTGTTCTCCCTTAAATAGGAATGATTTGGGGCCCGCATTTTATTCGGTGAATTTATAGTAAAAATTTTAATAAACATGACCAAAAACTAATGATGTTGTCTGAGTGATTATTATGATTACTGTCATATGACAGAAGTTGGTTGTTGGGGGTTTTGCTTTAGTGACAGGAGACCAAGTACACGCTGCAGAACTTACTATCCTTGTTATTACCCCCGTACCCAGCCCCCCTAGTTTCTGCTTATTGCCATGTAATTCCATGGGGCGCCCAACACTTACCCTGAAGCAGGACTGCCAGGGACACAACCAGCAGAGCGACCAACAGCTTCATCTTCAGCGTCTCTGATTCTGCCCAAACTCTGAGGCCTTTATGCTTTGGTAGCACCTTCCCACCCTCATTTATATGCCCCAAACCCTGCCTCACCCACACAAACAAGAAATTCTGCCATGACCGGGGTACATTTCTCTGTGCGCAGGGACAGGCAGTAACGTAGAGCCCTATATAATCAGGGAGGTGCCAAACCGCATTCTCTTCATGGGCATGGTTATACCTCTGTGTATTTATTGCTATAATTGGTCACAATGAAATCCATTTAAGAGCCATTTTAAGCACCAGACTGTTACCGTTGCTACTGGCACCCTCTGCCCCCACAGAGTGAGTCCCCTAGGGTTGCCATCTGTCCGGTTTTGATCCGGGCAGAAATCCGGGTTCAGAAATGCTGTCTGGGTCAAAATTGCCTGCCCGGTTTTCCGGCCAATCGCCACATCATAGCCCCACATCCCAGTGACCCTACTGTCCCACCCCTTCCCTGCCCCGTGACATCACCACCCACCCCTCCCCCACTCCCCGTGACATCACCACCCCCCCACTCCATGTGACATCACCACCCCCCCACTCCCTGTGACATCACCACCCACCCCCCTGCCCGTGTCGCCCACCAGTAAAGGTGTAGGAGCAGCCATTTAGGCTGAATAGGGCTACAGGGCACATGTTTGCTAGCACATAGTGGAAAGGCTCCGTGGAATACAGTGGGTTGGGTTCCTACACAGGAAGGTTTCTGCCCCTAAATCAATAGAATGTAAGATTGAGTTATACCAGCCTCGTGCCTAAAAGCACTACGGTTGCCACCTTTTTCTCTGCCGAAAGGCAGCAGGGAGGCAGGTGGTGATGTCAGAAGGTGGAGGCAGTGACATCACGGAGGAGGGCTTTGACACAGCAATTGGCCAATCGCAGCGTCAATCTAGAAAAGTCCTACCTGGCAGGCAATTTTGACCCAGACAGCCCTTCTAAAAACCTGGCAGTCCTGGTCAAAACCAGATGGGTGCCAACCCTAAAAAGCACCCACCTGATAGGAAGGAGCAAGTAGAGGGAGACTTACCTGCAGTCACACATCATTTTGGAGTGTCGTCTATGCTCACAGATCCGTAAAGTGGAATTCTGTCACAGGACAATCTAACAACCCCTTAGCAGTCAATCAGATGTTTCATTCGGCCTGGTTGCTATGCGTTACTAGACTCCTTAAATACCCCCAGTATATAGACACAAGCACGCAGGTTTGCTTTCAGCTCTTACTTTAATAACAAAATATGATTGAGGAGACATCTTTTTATCAATACCCCCCTTTTCAGCAACTTCCACTGCCCCTGCCTCAGGCCTCGTGCCCCCCCAAGGCTTATCCAGACATGGCCGTCCCTTCTCAAGCATTGCACAGATTTGTGTTGCAGCAGGTCACATCTCTTATTTTGGTGCGTTGCTTATAGGCTTCACACTCCTTGGCAGTCATACAGACCCGCTCCCACACTGTCAGAAGAGAGCACAGCATCGGTATATTAAAGGACATGCAAACCCTCAAAATGAACATATGTATAAATGCTCGTCCTGCACTTCTGCAAATGACATCCATTTCAGTTTTTGAGTTTTTAAAATAGAAGCAGTTTTTTAATTAGTGTGAAACTACAGCGCCACCTGCTGGCTGTCAGCTGACTGGATACAGTAGGCTCAAAATGACATTTGCGAAAAGGAAACTCTTACAATGCTGCTCTTGCTCTGTAGGCTGTCATCCAATATGACCAGCAGGTGGCACTGTGGTTTCAGATTCATTACACGAGATTGCCAGTTGGCAATTAGTTTTATTTAGCTGTTCGATTTGCTTAAGGTCCCCATACACGGGCCGATATCAGTCCCTTAGACCGATTCGGCAGCTATCGGCCTGTGTATGGGCACTACCGACCAGCCTGCCCGACCGACCGACATCTGGCCTGAAATTGCCCAGATCTCGATCGGGCAGGTTAGAAAATCTAGTCGGATCGGGGACCGCATCTGCTCTTGATGCGGCCCCTGGACCAACTTTACCTATACCTATCGTTATAATTCGATCGTTTGGCCCCAGGGGCCAAACCCTGGATTCTCCCGATATCGCCCATCCGTAGGTGGAGCTATCGGGAGAAGATCCGCTCGCTTGGCGACATCATCAAGCGAGCGGATCTGCCAGTGTATGGGAACCCTTAGTTTAAAAACAGATAATATCTTGAAAACTAGAAATAAGGTAAATTGCAACACTATTTTTTGCAACACTGCATTTGCTTTCAAGCTTGTGACTAGGGTTGCCACCTCACCCCTTTAATACTGGCCACTTATTGAATCCACACCCTGCATGGCTAATTGCCAATTCATTTAGATGCTTCATGGCTGCTCATAAATCAGTGCAGTGTGCTGCATACATATAAATAACAACCCGCGGGTCGGGTGGGTTTGGACCAACCTCTGCACAACATTTTCGGGTCATGGGTGGGTTTGGGTTGAGCAGATGTGCTTGCTCTCCCCGCCCGCGACCTTACACTGCCGACTTTACAGCTCTCTTATCTATAGGCCCACCCCTGGCCCCTCCCTTTTGTGAGGTCATTGGTGGGTGGGTCAGCCCTAACCTGCCACTCCCAGCTCAAACCCTACCCAACCTGGCTAGTCCCCTCTAATTATAGACCCGTGCCTGACCCGCCTACCGATGACAAACTTGACCCGCACTATCATCAGCCATGCAGAGTGTGAATTTAAAGGACAAGTGAACCTTTAAAATAAGTGAAAGTAAAATAAAGAACACTATTCTAACCACTTTTTCAATTTACATTCATTATTGATTTTGTTTTTTTTAATTCTAAGCTATTAAGGGTTACACGTACCATTAATATGAATGCATTTTGTTACAAGAGCACCAACTACAGGTCAGTTTCTGACCATGATTTTGTCGGGGGAATTGTCAGGAGAAAGAAAGAGGGATGGTTTGATGATCAGCCCAGCCCTCTCCAGTCAACTTCCTCAACTATGTCATGGTTCAAAACTGATCAGCAGGTGGTGCTGTTGTTACAAAATACATTCATATAACCAGTACTTTCAAAATAATGAATGTTAATTGCAAAAGTGCTTAGACTAGCACTCTCGTCAATTTTACATTTACTTGGCCCCAGGGCCAAACGATCGAATTCACCTACAGGCCTCCCCAATATCGGCCACCCATAGGTGGGGATATTGGGTGAAGATCCGCTCGCTTGGCGACATCGCCAAGCAAGCGGATCTGCCCGTGTATGGCCACCTTTACCACTCCGAAATGCCTTTCCACCGGCAACAACAGGAGTTCATACCCCTCAATTGTCCCGCTTTCTGTGGGACAGTCCCGGTTTTTATGGCTGTACCCGCGACGTTGGCTTCTTCTGCTGCTCTGCAACTTGTGCGGCGATGACAGGCCCTTTTATAAGGTTGTGCCCCGTGGTACGTGTGACATCATGCGCATGGGGCACAACCTTATAAAAGGGCCTGTCGCAGAAGAAGAAGGAGCGGCTGTGTACAGCAGGGGTTACTGTGTAGGGGGGGCTACTGTTTATGGGGGCAATTGGGGGCACTTACTATGGGGGCATTGTCTATGGGGTCAATTGGGGGCACTTTCTATGGGGGTACTGTCTATGGGGGCGGTTTCTATGAGGGGCACTGTGTATGGGGGGTACTGTCTATGGGGGCACTCTATATGGGGGGGGGGGTACTGTCTATTGGGCCATTGGGGGCACTGTGTATGGGGGGGCAAAACTGGTACATAGTTATAACTCACTTTAGGAGTTGCTATATTGTTTTCCTTAGGTAGTACAGTATGAGGGTATAGCACATTTTGCGTCTGATCCCGCCATTTCAACTATATATAAAAAAAGGGGTGTGGTAATTGGGGCGTGGCCACAAAAGTGGGCGTGGTAAAAAAAAATCGCCGCACTGCGCGCACCAAATCTTTTTATCCCCCTTTTCATTTTTCAAATGTTGGGAGGTATGGGAGTTGGAAAGGCCTATGCGTTGTTTTGGCTTCCCGAAGTCAAGCAAAATGTCCTCCTTCAGAGAGCCAAAGGAATGCGTAGGCCTTTCCACTGCCAATTGTTGCTGGTGGAAAGGCATTTTGGAGCAGTTAGTCAGCCATGGTAGCAAAGATCTATTGTGGTGGCTAACTTGCTCCATGGGGCATTAGCCGTAGGATTACATATAGGTATATATGGGGCTACAGATAGAGAAATACATTTGAGAGTGGTGGTGGTATTGGAGACACTTACCCAGAACATTCATGAATTTGTCGAATTCGTTCTTCTCGTTGGGAGAGCCGTCATAGTCTACAATTTTTGTGGTGGTTTTCACGCACCTATCTTGTCCAGGTTCACAGGTAATAATTTTCTTTTTGTAACAGTTGGGAGGGGGGGCGTTGCAAGAATAGCATTTTAACCCTGTGCGGAGAACACAAGATTTCATTCAGGAGTCGTATTAAAACAGACTTTGACAGGAGGAAAGGGTCCCCAACCAGTGGCTCAGGAGCAACATTCATCAACCCCTTGGATGTTGTACGGGGGATGATTGTAAGCAGCAGTCCTGCCCTGCTTTATGGCTGAGATTCTAGCTATCTGTATAACAGAGCATTCTGTCACAGTGGCACAGATCCTATCTGATCCCCATTGTAAGCAGCAGTCCTGCCCTGCTTTATGGCTGAGATTCTAGCTATCTGTATAACAGAGCATTCTGTCACAGTGGCACAGATCCTATCTGATCCCCCCATTGTAAGCAGCAGTCCTGCCCTGCTTTATGGCTGAGATTCTAGCTATCTGTATAACAGAGCATTCTGTCACAGTGGCACAGATCCTATCTGATCCCCCCATTGTAAGCAGCAGTCCTGCCCTGCTTTATGGCTGAGATTCTAGCTATCTGTATAACAGAGCATTCTGTCACAGTGGCACAGATCCTATCTGATCCCCCCCCACCCATTGTAAGCAGCAGTCCTGCCCTGCTTTATGGCTGAGATTCTAGCTATCTGTATAACAGAGCATTCTGTCACAGTGGCACAGATCCTATCTGATCCCCCCCCCACCCATTGTAAGCAGCAGTCCTGCCC
Source organism: Xenopus tropicalis (assembly GCF_000004195.4). Classification (NCBI taxonomy): domain Eukaryota; kingdom Metazoa; phylum Chordata; class Amphibia; order Anura; family Pipidae; genus Xenopus; species Xenopus tropicalis. The sequence continues at coordinate 13,503,927 of NC_030685.2, read as the reverse complement.
TGCTTTATGGCTGAGATTCTAGCTATCTGTATAACAGAGCATTCTGTCACAGTGGCACAGATCCTATCTGATCCCCCCCATTGTAAGCAGCAGTCCTGCCCTGCTTTATGGCTGAGATTCTAGCTATCTGTATAACAGAGCATTCTGTCACAGTGGCACAGATCCTATCTGATCCCCCCCATTGTAAGCAGCAGTACTGCCCTGCTTTATGGCTGAGATTCTAGCTATCTGTATAACAGAGCATTCTGTTACAGTGGCACAGATCCTATCGGATACCCCCATTGTAAGCAGCAGTCCTGCCCTGCTTTATGGCTGAGATTCTAGCTATCTGTATAACAGAGCATTCTGTCACAGTGGCACAGATCCTACTTGATCCCCATTGTAAGCAGCAGTCCCGCCCTGCTTTATGGCTGAGATTCTAGCTATCTGTATAACAGAGCATTCTGTCACAGTGGCACAGATCCTACTTGATCCCCATTGTAAGCAGCAGTCCTGCCCTGCTTTATGGCTGAGATTCTAGCTATCTGTATAACAGAGCATTCTGTCACATTGGCACAGATCCTATCTGATCCCCCCCATTGTAAGCAGCAGTCCTGCCCTGCTTTATGACTGTGATTCTAGCTATCTGTATAACAGAGCATTCTGTCACAGTGGCACAGATCCTATCTGATCCCCCCATTGTAAGCAGCAGTCCTGCCCTGCTTTATGGCTGAGATTCTAGCTATCTGTATAACAGAGCATTCTGTCACAGTGGCACAGATCCTACTTGATCCCCATTGTAAGCAGCAGTCCCGCCCTGCTTTATGGCTCAGATTCTAGCTATCTGTATAACAGAGCATTCTGTCACAGTGGCACAGATCTTACTTGATCCCCATTGGAGACAGCAGTCCCGCCTTGCTTTATGGTTAAGATTCCCCACATTGCAATATAATCAGCACTTACCTTGTGCAGCTGCTGGCTTTGTCACTGCGGAGAAAAATAAATGTGTCACAAAAGGAACCAACAAAAGGAACAAACATCTCAACATCTAAAGGGATGGAAGAGGGGGTTCTATAGGGTAGGTGGCGCGTGAGAGGAGGAGAGAGCATTACATCTGGGATCCTAAAACCAATTCTGTGTGAGGCAAGCAGTGCTCTGACAGGCAGAGAGGGTTCTATTGCTGGATTAACTTTTAGGGCCGTGGCAGACGGGGAGACTAGTCGCCCGCGACAAATCTCCCTTGTCGTGGGCGACTAATCTCCCTGAAGTACCATCCCACCGGCGAGTATGTAAATCGGCGGTGGGATGGCATACGCTGCGCCGTGATTTCTCCGAACTCGCAGAAGTTTCCTCTCAAGGCAACTCCCGTGATTTCGGTCTATTCTCCCCGTGTTCTACAGCCCTTAGTCTGCGAACTACAACTCCCTGCTGCACAGGGTTATAATCTAGCAAGCCAATCCAGGGACCCAACGATCAGACAGTGCTGCTGCTGTGCTCCAACCCCTCCATAGAAATGAATGCAGTTCAGCTGCTCCTTTGACAATTGCAACATTCTGGGGTACACTCCCAATGGCAACGGCCCGGTGGCCCCTTCCAAATAGCCCCCATTCCATGCTGGGCGCCCATCACTTACCCTGAAGCAGGACTGACAGCAACACGATAAGGAGAGCGACCAACAGCTTCATCTTCAGCTTGAATTCTGTCCAAACTCCTTTGCCTTAGCAGCACCTTCCCACTCTCATTTATTTGCCCCAAACCCTGCCCCACCCACAGAAACAAGAAATTCTGCCACACCCGGGGTACATTTCCCAGCCCCACAGGGCCAGGCAGTAACACACGCACATAAGGCAGGATTACCATTATACTGTAACACAAAGCCTGGTGTAATCAGGGAGCTGCCAGGCTACATTCTCATGGGAACGGCCATACCATGTATTCATTGCTTAAAACAACATAACTGATCACAATCATATCCACTGGCACTTTCTACAGACACAAAGGGAAAGTTACAGTTCAACAGCTGGAAGGGCACAGTTTTGCCCAGTTGGAGCATAGGGATATCTCAGTATACTGTATCCCTCCTAATACCTGAAAATACAAAAAAACCCGCCAATTTTACCAGAATGTCGCTAACATTATGGTAAGCCCCACCCCCTTTTGGGGTGTGCAGGTTAGGACTGATTTTTCTTGATGGGGATGATTAGGAGGAGGGTGTGGAGCTACATTATAGGCTGTGTATTGCAAAGGTAACTGTATATATTGTATATATTCCTGTTTAAGGGCTCTGGCACACGGGGAGATTAGTCGCCCGCGACAAATCTCCCTGTTCGCGGGCGACTAATCTCCCCGAATTGCAGGTGATTTGCCGAAATCGCGCCGCCGCGTGTGCCATCCCACCGGCGACTTACATTGTCGCCGGTGGGATGGCAACTCGGGGAGATTAGTCGCCCGCGAACAGGGAGATTTTTGCGGGTGACTAATGTCCCCGTGTGCCAGAGCCCTAAAGGTTATATAAATATCTATCAGCCAATAACAGCTGCCCACTCTGTCCCCTCAGACCAAGTTGGCAACTTATTGGCCAGTGTATAGGGACCCCCACTTCTCTCCTGACAAGTACCCCCAGGCCCCCATTATGATCCGATCACTGGCCCAGGGGCCAAACAACTAAATCTTGATTTCTGAATTTCCTAATTCCCTTTATATTTCATAAAGGTGCCCCAAAGTATCAGACCATTTGGGGTCCTTTTAAGACCCACAGTCCCCTCTGTCTCCTCGATCCGTCGGTACCTAATATACAGTTACGGTGCCCATATCGCCCTCTTTAAAAGGAGATATTTATTTTATCCACATCACACAGGGATTATTTCACAGAAGTGCTGCAGACTGCACTGGTTTTTAACACCCTCTGATATAATATTGTGCTGGGGCACGAGTGTGTTACTCACCAGAATGTTTTGTCGTTGCTCGAACTGTAATGAAATAGAAGGAAAATAATGAATATCTGTCTGTTGTTGGATTGTGACATAACTGTCTCATATTCTGCTCCCTCATTAGTTAGGGAAAGCTACTGAAAGCCTGGTCCTCTTTGAGTTAAACATATTGTGGGCCCACCCTAACACATAACAGGGCCACGGACTTATGGAGGCAGCTCCACAGTGTGGGAACTAATCTCTCAATACATAGCACCTCCATTTTGTCTCTCCCTTCACAGAGTACCATAGAGATCACGCTGGACAGAGGTGTTAGCAGCTTGAGGCTAAGGGCACACAGGCCACTTCTCTCTGTCAGTATTTTGTACGCAGACATTACACCTTGCCTCATGTGACTTTGTCCTACAGTTAGGGAACCTCTCTCCGGGTACATTGGGCCTCTGGCCTGTACTCACCAGGGGGTCTAGCAGCTGCTGGGTGTGCTCCTGTCAGAAAAAAGGTTAGAGAGGTTAGAGCAGTCTATAAAGCAAGGGGCATTCTGTAGGTTTTCCCTTCGGCTGCCATTTTCTGTTATTCCATCACTCAATGATCACCTGACAGGAAATAATGTATTTGATATGTTTATACCCAGGGCCTCCCTCTGATATGTTTATACCCAGGGCCTCCCTCTGATATGTTTATACCCAGGGCCTCTCTCTGATATGTTTATACCCCGGGCCTCCCTCTGATAGGTTTATACCCAGGGCCTCCCTCTGATATGTTTATACCCAGGGCCTCCCTCTGATATGTTTATACCCCGGGCCTCCCTCTGATATGTTTATACCCAGGGCCTCTCTCTGATATGTTTATACCCAGGGCCTCTCTCTGATATGTTTATACCCAGGGCCTCTCTCTGATATGTTTATACCCCGGGCCTCCCTCTGATATGTTTATACCCCGGGCCTCTCTCTGATATGTTTATACCCCGGGCCTCCCTCTGATATGTTTATACCCAGGGCCTCTCTCTGATATGTTTATACCCAGGGCCTCTCTCTGATATGTTTATACCCAGGGCCTCCCTCTGATATGTTTATACCCAGGGCCTCCCTCTGATATGTTTATACCCAGGGCCTCCCTCTGATATGTTTATACCCAGGGCCTCCCTCTGATATGTTTATACCCAGGGCCTCTCTCTGATATGTTTATACCCAGGGCCTCTCTCTGATATGTTTATACCCAGGGCCTCTCTCTAATATGTTTATACCCAGGGCCTCTCTCTGATATGTTTATACCCAGGGCCTCTCTCTGATATGTTTATACCCAGGGCCTCCCTCTGATAGGTTTATACCCAGGGCCTCCCTCTGATATGTTTATACCCAGGGCCTCCCTCTGATATGTTTATACCCAGGGCCTCCCTCTGATAGGTTTATACCCAGGGCCTCTCTCTGATAGGTTTATACCCCGGCCTTTCTCTGATCTCTCTGAGGCTTTCAAGAGATCTCCCTGTGTGCAGGGCTCCTGTCATTGGCTCTAGTTGCCTCACCTGTGCGTTTAGTAGTCGCGGGGTTCATGCCTATAAGATACAAAACGGAAAAGGTCAGAGTGAATTTTACATTTCTTGGGATATTTTTTTCTCATATTCTACTTCCTATGTAGATGGGGGAAGACAGAACAGGCACTTAGAGTGCAACAGGGGAGGGTCATTAGGCTTGTACCTCGTCTATCTGCCTGTCTTTAGTTTGGCCCATCTACATGCCTACCCATATTGTAGAATTGCCATGAGTGATGGTGGCCATTGTTACACAGGGGCTCTATCTAATACCTCAGGCTCCTCAGGCCTCCCACAGATGTTTTTGTATGCAAAGTCTCCCTCAGATCTCTCTATACAGTTTGCTTACCAGAGTATTTTGTAGTTGCTGATTTTGTACCTATGGGATAAAAAGAGAAAGGTGAGAGTGAATCTCTGTGCCTTTCTGGCTGAAAACTGAACAGGATCATATTTATTTTAATGTGTAAGCAAACATCACTGGGGGTGTTGCCCATAGCAACCAATCAAATCTTTGCTTTTGTTTTCTAACTTGTAGGTGACCATTCGAATTTAATTGCTGATTGGTTGCTATGGGCAACATCACTGGTGATGTCGGCTCACACACTATAATAAATATGTGTGCAGGAACACTACCGGCCAATAATGTCAGAGGATCCACTCCATGTGACATTAGCCCCCAGACCTGTCACCGCTACCAGAGAACATTGGTTTGAGTTTGTTGCTCACCGGGGCTTTTTGTAGTCGTGGAGTTTGAACCTAGGAGATAAAAAGAGAAAGGTGAGAGTGAATCTCTGTCTTCCTTCTGATTGGAGGATAAATAAATCTCTTGTTGGGGATCTCCAGAACTCACCTGTGTTGCCTTGTGAAATGGCATCTGTGAAGGCAAAATAATAGCGATCGATAAGTATTTGTGTGACCCAGCACTAGTATAAATGGGCATGCCGGAGAGCATAACAAGGATATTCCAATACACTTTGGATGTATATCTTCAATTTTAAACTTTTATCTGGTTATTAGAAACCCACTTGCCTTAGCAACCAAACAATATGTTACTGAAACATAAATTTCAGATCTTCTTAACATAAAAAGCAATTCTGTCATGGGAAAACGTGTTGTTTTTCAAAACCCATCAGTAATAGAGCTTCTCCAGCAGAATCCTGCATTGTAATCTATTTTTCCCATGGGGCTAGCCATATTCTTCATTTCCCAGGGTGCCACAGCCATGTGACCTGTGCTCGGATAAACTTCAGGCACACTTTACTGCTGCGCTGCAAGTTGGAGTGATATCCCCCCCCTCCCCCCCAGCAGCCGATCAGCAGACAATGGGAAGGGAGCAAGATAGCAGCTCCCAGTAGGTATCAGAATAGCACTCAATAGTAAGAAATCCAAGTCCGGCTTGGGACTCCTCCAGTTACATGGGAGTAGGAGAAACAATAGGTTAGCTGGAAGCAGTTCTAATGTGTAGCGCTGGCTGAAAGCTCAGACTCAGGCACACTTTACTGCTGCGCTGCAAGTTGGAGTGATATCCCCCCCCCTCCCCCCCAGCAGCCGATCAGCAGAACAATGGGAAGGGAGCAAGATAGCAGCTCCCAGTAGGTATCAGAATAGCACTCAATAGTAAGAAATCCAAGTCCGGCTTGGGACTCCTCCAGTTACATGGGAGTAGGAGAAACAATAGGTTAGCTGAAAGCAGTTCTAATGTGTAGCGCTGGCTGAAAGCTCAGACTCAGGCACAATGCACTGAGATGGCGCCTAAACACCAATATTACAGCTAAAAATACATTTGTTGGTTCCAGAATAAAAGTTTAAATGGCAGAGGGAATTATTTGCTATGTAAACAGCATCATTTAGAAATAAAAAGTACTATCCCAATTAAATTATTGCAGGAGCTGGGTGTATCCCATTGGTAAAAGGTAATTCCTTACCACTAGGGGTGCAGTTGTATTTTGAGCTAGTGACCCAAAGTAACCAATCAGCAAGTAGCTTTAAATTGTAAACTGCAGTAAAACAAATGAAAGCAAAAGCCTGATTGTTTTTTATGTGTCACAGCCCTTGACCATGTACTTGACAAAGCTGATACCTCCAGGTAGCCCATCTGCTGTCTTACTAATGATGCAGTTAAGAATCATTTTTACTGGCCGGTAAAATAGTAGCCACGTGGCAACACAAGTCTGGGTGCTCTGTGAGAAATAACTTGTATCCCTACTTGCTACTAATACACCATAGAACCAGTTCTCTTTCCATAGTGATTCTTATCAACCCTTGTGCTACCTTGTCCCCCCCCTTCCACCCCTCTGGCTCACCTTGCCACTGGAGGGTCAGGATCAAAAGGCAGAGAAGTGCGAGTTTCATCTTGATCTTTGTCTCAATCCGTCTGCTGGCTGTTGTTCCTATCAATCACTTTATAGCCGCCTCTCCCATCCCGGTTTCCTAAATTGCCCCACACCCTGCCCCACCCCAAGCCAAGAAAGAACAATATTATTTTAGAAACCAACATGGAAGGCAGCAATATCCTTGATAAATAAATATATATATAAATTAAGATATTTCATGACCATGTTAGCCAGACCTGGACTGGCAATCTGGATATTGTGGCAAATGCCAGAGGGGCTGCTGTAAGATACCATAGACCAGGGGTCCACAACCTTTTTTACCCGTGAGTCACATTCAAATGTAAAAAGAGTTGGGGAGCATGAAAAATGTTCATGGGGGTGATGAATAAGGGCTATGATTGGCTATTTGGTAGCCCCTTTTGCAGGCCCGGATTTGTGGAGAGGCCACAAAGGCCCGGGCCTAGGGTGGCAGAAACCTGGGGGTGGCATGCCGCCCCGCCGCACCAAAATCGAAAAAGTTTTGTACCCATACGGAGCAATGGGGGGACTTCTCCCCACTGATCCGTATCCAAGTTTGGCCCACTGCGTATGCGCATGCAAGGCGCCCCGCCCCGCCGTTCGCGCATGCGCACGCAAACTCCTCTCCCCCTGTATCGCGCATGCGCACTGGGGGGGGGGGGGGGGGCGTGCGACCGGGGGCGGCCTCGGGGGGCGGCCAATTTGGAAATCCGGCCCTGCCCTTTTGTGGACTGTCAGCCTACATGAGGCTCTGTTTGGCAGAACCAAAAACTTACCTCCAAACCAGGAATTCAAATAAGAACCTCCTTAAGGCCACTGGGAGCAACATCCAAGAGGTTGGCAAGCAACATGCTGCTCAGGAGCCACTGGTTGGGAATTACTGCCAAAGACTATCACTATTTATTGGACCCGTTGGAGGCTGTTTGGGCTTTTGTGTAATTGAAACTCCAGGGCCTATGCTGAATCTTAGTCCAGGTGTGACGTTAGCCACTGTAAGAACTTGTGCACCGTCCCCTATTTGCCAGCTAATGGAATGTAGACAAATCATTGGTTGTGCTTTGTGGAACAAAGTATGACTGTGTAAATACAAGTGGACCCTAAGGACATCAGACATCATGTCTTGTTGTAGAGAAGCACCATAGGCCAGGAATGAAAGCAGCTCAAGACAGACTGGCCTGATGAAGTTCATTCTTCAGTAGGAATTGTACTTTGCCCCAGCCTAACGGACATGGTAAATCTGAGACTCTGATACCACTTTGTATTTTTAAACGTGGTCCTGGCCATAGGTGGAGATTAATGAGCATTAAGCCTCTCCAAAAGACTGCTATGTTTTTTTATTTCTCTAGTAGGAAACCTTCTACTGGTAGCTTCACCCTCCCACCTTGGTCCTGGAGCAGTTCTAGCAATGGTTTTAAAACACAACTGTGGCTGGAATTGCACCTTCTCAACCAATTTGTTAGCATTTGTTTTGCTTGATGGGTGCATTAGCATTCATGTTCTAGCGCCTACTATTGGATTTTGTGGATGTCTCCATTTAGGAAGGACAGTCCTGAACTGTAGACCCCAACAACGACAGGGCTAACAGGGAAGGAGCTAGAGTTTTGGCAATTGGGAAACACAACTGGGTGTTGCTTGGAGGGATCAGGGGCATGGCCTAACATGTCCCAGCATTTAGTTTTAAAAATGGTGGAAGGTAGATAAAAGAATGATCCCGAGTATGATGGAGGGAACCTTAATTTTTCCAGGATGACCTAGTCTTGGTTATGACTAGCACTTACCATATGTTGTCTATATTTTTCAGGATAGAGGTGTAGGTGCCATAGAAAGAGTGTGTTCATCTTGGAATTACCTATTAACAGAAAGTAGATATTACTATTTGGATACAGTTAGCTATTTTTTTAACATATATTTTATTGATCAACTGTCAACCAGGATAGGCAGAGGAACTCCTTGCCCAGGGTGCAGCAATGGTGTCAGTCGCTTGATGACATATGGGTGAAATAACCAAGGTGGTACTTGTGAGGGAGAAATGGAGTACAAGCAATAGCACATAGCCAATTGGGCACAACTGCCACCCTGGCTTGCTCAGAAGCACGATATCTAGTGGTTGGTTCCTTGTCTTCTCTCACCCATCTCATATCAGCTGATCTGTATCTGCAACTAACTTCCAGATTGGGGGAAATTGCGCAGTAGGGTTGCGCAATAAGTTTGTTCTATCATCAGTGTGTATTGTGGTTTTGTTTACCTTTGTATTTCAAAATCCCATAGCAGTCTATTACAAACAAAATATAAATGATAAAAGGAACGACACTATTATTATATATAAAACATACTTGTGATATTATTATAGCCAAGCACAGTATTGTCACCCTGACGCACGGAATGTCCTGGCACTAAACCTTCTATTTGGGGTGTGTTTATTCAAGAGGCACAAATGCCCATCATATGGAGCAGATTCTATGTGGCAGGTAAGCGGCAATTTCATATGGCATCAGTGCCAAATGCCTCCTTTATATATATATATATATCTCAATAAGTAGGTGTAGCAGCAGGAGTATGATCAAGCTCTTTTTCTGAAAAGATGATGCTCTTTTGGAGGTCTCATCTTATATATCTGAGGTTCTGAGAGAGTTAGAAGAAAGCATTGCACTTAAAAACCCTACATATTCTAGTGGACTGAACAATCTGAGGAGCTTTGGAATACCAGGCATTCTGGCTGCCATTGTGCTCTCAGAGTGGACCTCGGGGGTTAAAACTCTTTTCAGGTTGAATTGCACCCAAGTGTTCCCAGCCTGACATTGTCCAAGAATGAGCATTCCCTATTTAGTTAAATTGGCAAGAAGGGTAGTTTGACCATGACACACCTCCAAGGGCTCCATAAGGCTTTGGGTTATCCTTAATTGTACCTTTCCTTTCACACCAAATATAATCGCTGACTATGGAACTGCTCCATAGTGATTGCTCTAACATTGTGTGTTCCCCTCCATAAATGAGCATTTTCAAGAATAAAGTCATGCACATTCAGACAAGTTCATATCTCTCCCTCAACATTAAACCTGAAGCGCCATCTCCATTATTTTCCCAAGTACCCATTAAAATGCCTGTTTAGGTAATTCCTGCTTACCTCTTCTCCCATGATCTCTTTGCATGCACATCTTCAAGAACTCCAAAGGGCTGTGCCATTTCTCTAGAACTCCTCTTCAGCTTTCATCAAAAGTTCTCACATCACCCACTGATCTGTGCTGGCATGGCTTATTGGCTATACAGCCTTCAAGAAACCCAGCAGGGTACTCCATCTATGGCCCCACTTGGCTAGCCCCATCTACAGTGATATCAGAAAAAGCTCCTTTGCTTCGTAGGTCACAAATGGAGGAGATGATTAGGAAGGTTGTGCCCAACCAGCCAGAAGAACATTCCATTAACTATTACATAGAATCCAGGAGGTGAAAAGCAAAAGGAAAATACATTCACCTCTTAATATTTCCACTTAACGTAAAGGTATGTGGGCAGGAATTGTTAAGCTATGGATAAGGGCAGTTTAATCAGAAGCCAATTAACCTACCATAATGTTTTTGGACTGGCTGGTTGGACTAGCAACACTAAACATAGAAGCAGCCCTGGCTTGAAGATGATGGTTTACTGGCATTCTGGAACCAGCAGGAACATAGACTATGGGGCTGGTTTATTAACATAGTGCCATTGCTTATAGGCAACTGTCAAGATGGCGCCGGTGAGGATGGCAGCCGTTGCTCAGTGTCCTCCTCAACTTTGCATTTTTCTTATGTTTGTTGAGTTATTTTTTAGTTTTTTTGCAACCTGCAATGCTCTCATCTCCTATGACAGACAAACTCTCCTGGACATTCGACAAAATTCACAATCCGGACCTTCACAGACTGACTTTTTTGTGAACGGAGGTGACTTACCTTGGCTACCTGGGCAGAAGAAACACCGGAGGAAAAGGGGGAAAAGAGCTGGGATCCTGGTCAGGCTGAGGAACAGACAACACCGCGCCCCACTTCCCAGCATTCTTCTAGCGAACGTCCAGTCTTTGGAAAACAAGCTGGATGAACTAAGAGCCAGGATAACTTTTCATAGGGACATTAAGAACTGCAACGTCTTTGTTTTTAGAGACATGGCTGGACCCTTCCATCCCTGTTCCTGAGAGACTCTCCATTCACCGCAGGGACAGAACAATGGACTCAGGTAAATGCCGGGGGGTGGTGGTGTGTGTGTAAAGACTAACAAACGGTGGTGTACTGACAGTTTCGTCTGGGTGCTCTCCTGATCTTGAACATCTTATGATCAGATGCAGACCTTTTTATCTGCCCAGGGAGTTTACAGCAATATTTTGTACCGCTGTTTATATTCCTCCCCACGCCGACACCACACGGGCACTGGATGAATTGTTTGATGCTATCGACCGGCAGGAAACATTACACCCGGAGGCTGCTTTTATCGTGGCTGGCGATTTTAATAAAGCCAACATGAAGAAAGTTTGGCTGAAGTTTTACCAGCATGTAAACTTTCCAACGCATGGTGAGAACATCCTAGACCATGTTTACACTCCATACGCACATACTTATAAAGCCCGCCCTCGACCAGCCTTCGGCAAATCAGATCACTCCTCAGTCCTGCTGCTGCCAGCCTATAGGCAGAAGCTGAAACGCGAGCAGCCTATGATGCGTTCGGTTCAGCGTTGGACCGACCAGTCAGACAGCACCCTGCGTCACTGCTTCAACATCACGGACTGGGAAGTCTTCCGGACTGCCGCTGACAACAACATCAACAACTACGCTGAGTACGTAACGGACTTTATTCACAAATGCATCAATGACGTCGTACCGCGGGTTTATGTACGGACTTACCCCAACCAGAAGCCATGGGTTAATGGAGAGGTCCGCGCAGCGCTCAGAGCGCGGACTGCAGCCTTTAAATCTGGAGACCCAAGTGAGTACAAATCATCCTGGTATGCACTCAGGAAAGCAATAAAAACAGCTAAGGGACAGTACAGAGAAAAGATGGAGTCCTGCTATAGCAACTCTAACATCAGGAACATGTGGAGTGGACTGAAGACCATCACAGACTACAAAGGAAAGAGCAGCAGAGTGGGGGAGGTAACTGCTTCTCTACCTGATGAGCTGAACACCTTCTATGCACGCTTTGATAAACACCTATCTCAGGAGCTTTTGTTGGAAGAGGCCGGTTGCCCTCTTCAGATATCTCAGGCAGACGTGTGCAAACACTTCAGAAAAATAAACACACGGAAAGCTCCTGGACCAGATAACATCCCAAGGCTATTTGCTTTTACATATGGATAAAATAAAATTTATACTTTTTTAACTTAATTATTTTCTACTGGCTGCATCTTTCTACCTTTGCAACAAACAATTCGGAGTGCCTGCCTATCTTCATACTTGATTTCCTGTGATGGCTCCCTATGCTGAATGGTCTGGGGCATGAGCACCCGGACCCACCGTCACTGTGGGTAAGAGTTATATATCCACTAAAAAGTGTGATCACATCCCATTATGTTTTGAACATCCCAGGTCGTCTTGTCAAAGCCTGCGCCCATGAGCTAGCAGATGTCTTCACAGATATTTTTAACCTTTCCCTGCTCCAGTCTGCTGTCCCAACATGTTTTAAGAGGACCACCATCATTCCTGTCCCTAAGAAAATGAATGTGAGCTGCCTAAATGACTATCGCCCAGTAGCACTCACCTCCATTGCCATGAAGTGCTTTGAGCGTATAGTGAAGGCTCACATCACATCTTTACTCCCTGCTTCACTTGATTCACTCCAGTTTGCCTACAGGTCAAATAGATCTACAGACAATGCAATAGCAATTGCACTTCACACTGCCCTCTCCCACCTGGACCAGAGAAACACATACGTGCGGATGCTGTTCATTGACTACAGCTCCGCTTTCAACACCATCGTACCATCCAGACTTGTCATGAAACTCCGTGACCTGAACATCGGTTCCTCCCTGTGCTGCTGGATCCTGGACTTCCTGACAAACAGACCTCAGGTGGTTCGGATCGGCAACATCACCTCATCCACACTGACACTTAGCACGGGTGCCCCCCAGGGATGTGTGCTCAGCCCCCTGCTGTACACCCTGTTCACCCACGACTGTACAGCAACACACAGCTCCAATACTATCATTAAATTTGCAGACGACACCACCATCATCGGCTGCATTTCTAATGGAGATGAGTCGGCCTACAGGGCAGAGGTGAGAGCCCTGACATCATGGTGCCGGGACAACAACCTGCTGCTCAATGTCAGCAAAACTAAGGAGCTCATTGTGGATTACAGGAGACTTCAGGGAGGAGGCCATACCCCCATTCACATTGAGGGAGCAGAGGTGGAGAGAGTCAGCTGCTTCAGATTCCTTGGCATCAATATCAGTGAGGATCTGAGTTGGTCTCACCACGTTGGTGTGATCACAAAAGCTGCAAGACAGCGGCTCTTCTTTCTGCGGCGCCTGAGGAGGTTCGGCATGGACTCCAGAATACTCACAAACTTCTATCGATGCACCATTGAGAGTATTCTGTCTGGCTGTATCACCACCTGGTATGGCAGCTGTAATGCTTTGGACCGCAAAGTTCTGCAGAGGGTGGTGAGATCAGCAGAGCACATCACCAGGACTGAACTGCCAGCCATGCAGGACCTGTACAGACAGCGCTGTAGGAGGAAGATGCAGCGGATTCTCTCTGACCCCGGCCACCCCAGCCACAGTCTTTTCACGCTCCTACCATCAGGCAGGCGGTACAGGAGCATCCAGACCCGCACCAGCAGATACAGAGACAGTTTCTACCCACAAGCCATCAGGCTTTTCAACTGCTGACATTCTGCACAAACCAACACACACTCCCCATAACTACTGGACTCTTTGCAGTGTCACTTTAAGCAAAGCCACTTTAAATCCTTACTGCATAATTTCAAATAATTCATTGCATTTTTTTTTATTACTTGTACCTTTATTGCTCACTTTTATTATATTTAATATGTAATATGTCTATGTAAAGTTGGGAGGAACACGGGTCAAAAAAATGTCATTACAGTAATGATGCTTCATTGTTATTTGTATATGACAATAAAACTTGAAACTTGAAACTGTTTAAATAGTAGTTAGAAGCCAGACATAATAATCAGGTCAGAAAAGCATAATGCTGTGCCTCCATTGTAAATGAACCCCCCTACCTTGGTTGAAGCTGAACATGTGTATAACGACAACAAGAGGTCAAAGTACAGATGACATTCACCAAGGTAAGGGGCACAGGTTTGTGTCACTAAAACTCAGGAAAGCCATTGTGATGCAGCTTTGTCCTTTGTTGAGCAGCACCTTGATGGCCAAATGAAATTAAAGCCGGCCATACACGCACCGATAATATTGTCCGAAACCTCGTTTCATACGATAGTCAGTGCATGTATGGCAAGTCGGTGAGGCGATCGATATCACAGGAGGCTGCTGATATCAGTCGATATGCCGATTGGGCGGGTCAGAAGAATTTGATGGCACCCGAGCAAAATCTATGTTCAGGGCTGAATCGGCAGAAGGAGTTAGAATTCCTGTTGTTTCTACCCCCATATCTGACAATTCAGCCCTGAACATCAGTGGAGGGTTGGAGCGATCTTTCGTGCGAACGATGGTCACATGAAAGATTGAAAATTGCCACGTGGACAAAATAAGCATTTAGTGTTGTGAAAACTAAAAGCCAGGATGAGCCCTAAATTGCTTGGGAGCTTTCTAATAGGTCTAATTGAATGTTTCCCCCATGGCTGGCTTATCTGCTAGGTTTAAAAGGATTAGTGGATCAGTAAAAAGCATGTGAAGAAGGTCAGCACAGTCAGGTCGCAAACAAGGTTAGTAGGCAATGTGCTAGATATCTCACTGATGTTTATCATTATTGAGAATCAGAAGGACGCCAACTATAGCAGAGCTATAACAGAAAAGTTGGGCATTGGGGGGGCTTGATTTTGACCTCTTCGATCATCGTTGAACGGTCATCACTAGAAGGCCTAGATAAACTGTCTGCGTTGCATTTTGGTTGAGTATGTCAGATGCTTTGTCCCCAGAACCAGAATTTGGAACAGCCTAAAGCTCAACCTTTGAAACCCTCCAGCCATGCTAGAACTGGTTCATTATACGCCAAGTGTCAATTTTCTGTTTGGTAGCAACTTTGGTGAGTCACTTTTACAGCTGCTCAGGGTTTTCTACAATCATAGGGGCACTCAAACTGTTTGGAACCTTCTTTAATATTGTTCCATTGTCCTGCAAAAGTGTAACGAGATTTTTAACTGGATATGGGGCTCACACAAGGGCTCATGAAACGGTGATCCAACAGTACTCTTTAGAAATCCATCCTGTGTGCATCCAGGGTAACCATGTTTCTACAGCCCCCCATAGTACCCCAATAATATCATCGCTGCCCTGTCTATTTCATGCAAACTTTAATGACACGGGGTGCTCTGCAATTACAGATCGTGAAGTAAAACATGTTCTGGGAGGTTGTGCCTCTTTGGTTACAATGCGTAGGTTTGCTAATCATACATAATTATAGTATGGGAAGAGTCTCCTCTCTAGGTCGGTGCAGGTTGGCTATTTGATATTTCCTGTATAAACTCTGCCGAGCTCCGTGTCCCCACTCTCCGCAAGCACATGCAGTGTTATTATCTCATAGCACAAAGTCTCGGCTAGCAGGGTGGGGCGCACCCTCCTTCCCTTGAACAAAGGCCTTGGGTGCTGGAATTGTGCCATTGAATAACAGCTGATAGAATTACATGTTCTGTATAAATGAATACAATGCTGCATTGCTCTTGCACTATGCCTGCATAGGAAGCAGCCAACTGAATAAAATGCTATGAAATCAGTGCTAGCGCTACCTCTAGCTCTTTTTATTTGCCCCATTGTACGTACAAACTACATGGCCATTGTTACCCATAACATTTAAAAGGAGTGTGTTCTGTGTCCCTGGAGATGCCTATGGTTGATTTACCACTGAGACCTACCAATTTTTGAAAATGAAAATTCCATGGCCACAATTGGCCCCAACTGAAAGGCATAATCATTTGATTCTTTTGGAGGTCCCCATACACGGGCCGATAATAGCTGCCGATATCGGTACCTTGGACCGACTCGGCAGCTTATCAGCCCGTGTAGGGGCAGAAACGAGCGGACTGGCCGACCGATATCTGGCCTGAAATTGGCCAGATATCGATCGGCCAGGTTAAAAGATTCAGTCGGATCGGGGACCGCATCGACTCGTTGATGCGGTCCCCGAACCGACTGCCCCATTGCCGCCTACATAATCCGGTCGTTTGGCCCCAAGGCCAAACGATCGGATTTTTTTTTTTTAACTTCAAGCTCCCCGATATCGCCCACCCGTAGGTGGCGGGGACCTTCTGCTGTGCAGGCACAACCTGCTGTGGCAGTAGCCCCATTTTCCAACATCAATAGGCACAGTTGCCTACAATTTAGTAGAATGGATACCATTGTCCCCTAATTTAATCCTTTGGTTATGCAACCTACATATTCATATGTTTCTTTGTAAGCTTTCACTATCACCCCACTCTCTCCTATTGTGTTACAATCCCTTTACAAGAAGCTAGAATAGTACCTGTCCTAGTGCCATGGAGCATGTAGTGACAGTGCCCACTGTTCTTTAACGTGGAATGGAAGATATGGTGGCATTTCAGGGAGACAATAGTAATAACGCCCATGACTGGATTCTAAGAGCACAAAAAAGAATAAATACAGACAAAGGACTCACATATGTGCTAACAAAGTTGGATTATCCAGTTGTTTTATTCACACACACCCTTAAAACTTTGTATTCTGTAGACCAAGCCCAACTGAAGGAAACAAAAACAACTGGAGATGCCTGTTTCTGATCTGCCCAGACTGTCAGTAATACAACAGATGCCTGGGGCCAGGGCTGAAAACTCGTACTAAAGGGATGGTCTTATGAGAACCGTGGGACTGGTGAGTGTTGCATATAGAGTTGGTGAAAAATAAAGCTGCTGGATTATATAAACATGTGGGTCCTGTTCTCTAGATGCTCAAGCAACCTCCTGCTTGGTAACCATGTTGTTTGAAGCCCCACCCAAATACTCACAAATAACACCTTTCTTATCTTTTATGGCAGACCTTCCCCCATAAATATTTGCAGTACAATTTTCTGTATATTATGTTCTGAGTTAGTAGCTCTTCTCCCATAAATATTTGTAGTACAATTTTCTGTATATTATGTTCGTTGCTCCACCTCCCCACATAGCTAATAATATGAAAACATTGTGGTTATTTAGGAATAGTTAAAGAATTTGTAGAGCAACACATGTATCACCCTAATTGGCCTTAGGACAGTAGGTAAATAGGGTAGAGGTTGAAAGGGGGACATCTATGTGCCTCCTTCCACCTCCCCACCATGAACACATTGTTGGCTAACAAAGGCAGTGGCTTATTTATGGTGGGTATCTTTGGGCAGCTGCCACCCAGCCCATGTTTCACTCTTTGGAGTTGAAGTGGGTTGGGGGCGGGGGCATGGCTATTGCACAGGGCTACCACACTCTGTGGTCTTATGTTAGCTACTTGTCTACTAACCCATCGCAACCAATCAGCAGGTAGCATTTACTTGTCAATGCCAATACTGATTAGCTGCCGTGGGTTACTAGATATGTTTATTATTCAGTCTACATCAGTAGACACGCCTAAGATTTCCTAACGGAATGAATATGGTTCCTTTCCAAGCAAAGAATCATTGTATATAGGTATACTGTATAGTGAAAAAAACACAAATGGAACCTGTGCAGAGAAAGGAAATTAAATGCACCAAGACCTTGATATGTACAAACTGGAAGATAGGAGTGAAGGGATATGGGGTAAGGGGTATGGCAGAAATGGGAAATAAAGAGAATTCAGGAGGGGACATTTTCTGGCAGCAGAAGACTTCTGGAACTAAAGGTCCCCATACTCGTGAAGATTTGTTTGCTTGGCGAGGTCGCCAAGCGAGCAGATCTTCACCCAATATCCCCACCTACGGGTGGGCGATATCAGGGAACGTGTAGGCTAATTCGATTGTTTGGCCCTGGGGCCAAACGATCAAATTATAACGAAGGGTATAGGAAAAGTTGGTTTGGGGACTGCATCAATGAGCCGATGTGGTCCCCAATCTGACTAGATTTTTTAACCTGCCCGATCGATATCTGGCCGACTTCTGGCCAGATATCGGTCGGCAGGCCCGTCAGTAGAGCCCATTCTTGGGCCGATTAGCTGCCGAAATCCCATGTATGGCCACCTTAAGAGGACACCCGTGTATGGCCACCTTAAGAGGACACAACATGAAGGGTGAGGGAGGAACACAGAAAGGAAAGAGTGAGAAACACATGACTGGGCAGATGGGTAGAGGAAACATTTATTCACGTATGGGATAGGGGTAATTGTAAAGGGCTGGAAACAAAACTTGAAATACCGTAATCCTGATAAAGAGGAGATATTCTTGGAAGTTATATGGTGGTATCATGTGATCTATTCACATACTCATTAGTAGCTATATGGTGCAGTTACGCGATAAAAGATAGATTGGGGCCGATTCACTAAAGGTCGATAAAACGAGCGCTATTTTTAGCATGAGTTAAAAATTCGCTTCTTATTTTTTGCGACTCAACGCTCGATTCACTAAAAGGACACGTGTCATAATTAAGAAGCGATGTTCTTTGCGTTATTTAACTCGCGATGAGCGTTTATCTTGTGTTATTTTCCGCCGTGTGCGTTATTTCCCGCTGCGCGCGATATATTTCGCCACATGGTATATTAGCGCACGATATTACGCACGTAACCATTACTTTCTGAAAATAACCATTTCCCTGCAAACTGGCGGCTGCATCACTCTGGGGCCAACACAGACTTGAAAAAATCCCACTGCAAAGTCCATATTGTGTTGCCAAAAGCTCACCAACCACAATTTTCTTTAAGTATCGCCTACCCCAAGTAGGTGTTAATATTCACACAGACTAATGCGATATTTAGCGCGTTTAACGCTTCATGTGTGTTTGTGAATCATGTGTTAGTATTATTTCTATGCGAGAATTACCGCAATGCGAGGTAAATAATAATAATAATAATTTTAATAATAAAATTTTTTTGCTCATGCGATATGACTGAATCGGGACTTAATTATCGCATGGTTTTTAACGCAAAAAAGCATGCGATAAGGGTTATCGACCTTTAGCGAATCAGCCCCATTGTGCGCAATTGTAAACAAACAAAATCACAACTATGCACGACTTTCCCAGGTTTTCTGCTCATATCTGAATCATAAGTCATGGCAAAAAATTGTGAATCCCAATTTTCCAGGTACTTCCAATCCATTTGATAAATTTCAACATGACCAAAATCACAAAATTTTGCAGACATTATGTATGACTGACCTAAATTTTAACAACTTGACTACTAAGGTCTCATGTCTTTCTAATATTCAGTCTATATAGGGAATGGAACAAAGGAGAATTTGATTGTTTGGTCACCCTTGGGTCAAGTCATTATCTCCATGCATCTGGTTACATGTTGGGGGATCCCTGGCCTATAGTAAGCGGTCTTTAATAATGTGACTTTACCCTTGGAGGATACGAACCATGGAAAGAATTGGGGATTCTAATTGGGCTGGAGAGGGCAGCAGAGGGGGGAGAGCACAGATGCAGGGCTAGAAGCTATTGTCCACTTGGACCTTCATGAATGAGCCCTATTGAACATTGAGTGAGTAGGTGCACTACTAAGAGGAATGACTGTGAAGGTTTTCAATCATCCAGGTCATGGGATATCTGAAGAAGCTGCTCGGATGAGTAGTGAAACGTCTTCAATGATTTCTTAACAAGTCCAGTTGCTTTAGATTTATTTATACTAGATACACTAAGAGAAATGTAATGACATGAACAGTAATTATACACTTATACATAATGTTCTGTCTCTGCTAAAGGGGAACGCAACAAACCTTACGAAATGTTCTGACGTCTCACAGACACAACAACCACAGACTTAGTCATCTTTAAATAAAGGGAGTAGTTATCATTCTTTGTCGTGGCCATTGCTGTTGTTTGGGTCGCACAATTAAACTGGCAAACCTCAAGATATTCCACAGATTTATACAAACAAACCCAGGAATGGCTGGGCAGGGATTCCTGTGTGCTATTATAGAGCAGCCATTCATGCTAGTGTGATGAAATAGGGCATCAAAGAAAAAATTCACGAAATATTTTAAATCTGAACACCCAGGGTCGGACTGGGCCGCTGGGACACCGGTGGGCCCCAGCCCTAGTGGCCCCGGCCCAGATCCGACCCTTTCGGCGCTCCCCCTGCCCGACCATTCCTCCCCTGATGCGTTAAATTTACGAGAGCTCAGGGGAGGACGCTGGGCGGGGGCCCCTGCCGGGGGTTAGGGGGGGCCCTGCGGGGGGGGTTAGGGGACGCGGCCAGCGCGGGCCCCTGTGGGGGGTTAGGGGGGCCCTGCGGGGGGGTTTAGGAGGCGCCGCCAGTGGGGGCCCCTGCAGGGGGTTAGGAGGGGCCCTGTGGGGGGGTTAGGGGGGCCCTGCGGGGGGGTTTAGGAGGCGCTACCCTTGGGGGCCCCTGCAGGGGGTTAGGAGGGACCCTGTGGGGGGGGGGTTAGGGGACGCAGCGGGAGCCCCTGTGGCCCTGCACCCCCAGTCTGACCCTGTGAACACCATAGATTTTAATACTACATATATTTTCCAAGATGTGTTCTAACTGTCAAAGGAGAACTAAAGGCTGTAACCTACCCCTTTGTCATTTCTTTCAGTCTCAAATATTGACTTAAGCATTACCTGCCATCATGCTTTACCTTGTTTTTCAAGTCAATGTGGCTGCCATCTTGAATATTGTGTGGGCAGTTGTCTCCCATGTATGAAGCCACACCTTAGTATCATTAGTTATGGTGGTGCTAAACCCCTTCTTACCCCAACACCTCCATTTGGCCACTTTCTGTGCGCTTGCTCCTTTCAATAGATCAGGGCTGTCCAACTGGAGGTTCTCCAAAGGATTTTTATGGCCCCCAGTCTGCTCAAAGGTTCCATAATCTGGCCCTCATTCATTTAAATGCCTTACATGAAATATAAATAAGTTGTCATGTTCTTTGTAGGCATGGATCAAGAAGATTCCAGTTAGACCAGCAGCAAAGCAGACTGGACTTTTGGGGTTAGCTAGGATGTCCAGAGCTCTCATCTGAGCATGCAGCACTGTGTAAATTCAAGATAATGACAAAGGGAGGGAGTAAAGTCAGTTATGATAGAGATTGAAGAACAATTCCTCTAAGACAGTAACCTTGTCATCTACACTGGGCCTTTGGGTGGAGAATGTAATGAAGATCACTTCAAAAACAGCTCTCCTTGTTAGACTATCCACTAAATTGAGTATAAAATAAGTTGTGTTTGTAGTCCAGCTTGGCCAGTGTAGGGATTTAGTGATTTCCTGGGAAATTAGAGTTAATTGCAAGCCCAAAATAGGCTAGAGATGTTGGGAAGTATAGGATTTTGCTGGAATATTAGGTAGGGTTCCTTGGCTTAGGTCTCAGCTTGGAATCAGCTTGTAGGAGAAGGGCGGATAGTGCTTGGATCCTGAAAAAAAGTAGGTCTCGGTAAGAAAGAAGTGCACATGTGGTAAGGATATCACTTGTGAACAGTGTAGGCAGGTAGAGAGACCCCATGAATATACTATTGTGGAGAGGCTATAGCTTATTCTGGCAGAGTGAATGAGGCCTAGGGTGGCAAATAAAGCAGCCAGAGGCTCCAATGAGGGGAACACCAGCATCCGTGTCACCAACCAGTGTAGGGATCGAGAGAATTCTCTTGAAGCACCAGTGCAACCTCTTTTGGCTGGATACCTGTACATCACTATAACGATCTAACTACTCTGCATTTATCTCACAAGAGCAATTTGTCTGACCAAACCCATTTCATGTCTTGGATTCTCAGGAACAATCACTCTATTCATATGCCAGGTCCCCTCTATCTCATCTCTCACATACACTGTTTTGCAACAAGTTTTGATAACCTGCGGCTATGAGCAACCTCCAGGATTCCACTAAATTCCACTCTGTTTCTAGCATGGCAGCTTTCAGACATTTTGGGTTCAAACCAACTTTTACGCCTTACATTTGGCAGGGCCCCCTTACCTCAGAAGTTGCAGAAAGTGTTGTACTAGCCATCCTGCTACCTGCCCTGGAAGTCCATATGAGGGAGTGCGTATTTGGGCCAGGCCTCTTTGGTTGACATTGGGAAGAAATAATGATGCTAAGAGCCTTAGGATACCAACCTCAGAGAGCCAACTCCAGGTAGAAGTCAATCCCATCTTTATTATTTATTTAGCCCAGCTAGTTGGTAGGTCCAACACAGTGGTTGAATCAGTGGTTTGCTTCGAAAAACATAATGGACTTAGGGTAGGAGCAACAATCTCTGCTGCAGAGTAGATATTACTTCATTTTTTGGGGAGAGATTATGCTGATCAGCTGGGTTTTCTACAGAAGTTAGGAATACCGGCTGGGTAAAAGACCTTTAAATGGTAGGGCATTCTAGAGGTCCATTAGCAGCAGCCTGGTGGCCCACCCATGGCATAATTCTGGGTTTAGATATATTTAACGCCAACCTACATAATGGCATTGATATAACATTGGGGCCAGAGAAAAAGAGGGTTGGGAGTATGGTAAAGTGAGTTGCACTGTAGCCCCCTTTTAGTGGCAGAATCCAGCAGGACAGAGAAAGTGTCAGCGGGTGGGGGCTATAGCCAGGCTGTGATCTTACACTCAGGTGCAGAAACCTGTGGACCACCATGAAGTGCAATGAGAAGACCAGGGAGGGCAGAGCAAAGAACTCTAGGCTGGATCCTCTTAAAACTCAATTGGGCTGCATTTGGTGGAGGGAACTTAATACTCTTAATGTCAGTAGAGCAACTACTCTCTGCCTGGGGCCCACCACAAAAATAATCTTTAGAGGAGCCCGGCGCAGAGTAGCAAACCCTACCTGCAGGCCTGGATTTGTAGAGAGGCAAATGCGAACACGCGGTGTGTGGGGGGGGAGGGGTTGGGAATGGGGGCGGCCTCGGGGCGCCCCAATAACAAATCTGGCACTACCTACCTGAGCCAGCCCCCGTCCCCCCATCCTCTATAGTCCACCTGCATATAAATCCCTGGCCCGCTTACCTACCTGACAATGGGCAGGGAGTGGGGGTTTATATGTAACAGTAGAGGAAGCAGACCCCGTTGTCTGGGCCCCCCTGTCCCCCAGGCCCAGGGTTGGACTGGGGGGTGCAGGGCCCATCGGGCTCCCACCCCAGGGGCCCTGCAGATGCCCCTGCCAGCCGCGTCCCCCATACCCCCTAACACCCCCCCCCGCAGGGTCCCCCACCCGGGGTTGGGTCCCAGTAGGGTGTCCCGGGGTCCCAGCGGCCCAGTCCGACCCTGCCCAGGCCCCCCCGTTGCCGTGGGGTCTGCCCCATCCATTGTTATGCCACTGCTTAATATTGTTTAATAAAGCTGTGACCTCTGATCCCTTTTCATTTTCCACAAATTCCTCTGTTCATGTTATTTGGTTATTATGACACAATGTTTAGACGGGTTATGTTAGTGTTGGAAGGCAACAGATAGGGAACATAGAACATTTAGGTCTCGTATAGGTGCTGCAGAATGCATCAAGCACTGTACAAATCCGGAATAATAATATTGCATTTGTTTGCATTATATCACATTTCAATGAGCTGCGTGACAAACAATAACACCATTAAGCACCCTCCTTTGTAGATGATGATTAATACTGTTCTGACCTGTTTCAGTCATTAGATGGCAGTGTGGGGTAGAAAATCCTAGTTGGAGTTGGTCCCTCCATGACAATCATATTGCACTAGAAGTCTGTTTAAGGGTGAATAGTTGGTTCAGATATTTTTTGGCTGATGTTGGAGATAACGGATGACACCTCTCTTTAGATCTGAGTGTGCCTATGCCTAATTCCCCACCCCCCTGCCTGCCCCCCCGTGAGGAACCCCCTACGCTGCTTCAAATGGAAGTACTGTTCTAAAGGGGGGGCCTCTGGTGCGTTGATCGTTTTTATGGGAAAAAAGAACACCCCCTATCTGCCTATAATCCCCTCTAATGTACTTGCACCTTTTTTCCCAGAGAAAACAAACCCAACCATGGCAGTCTAACCTCTGTAGGGACCCAGAGGGTTAAATGGCCCCTATGGCTTTAAATCCCTACAGGTTCAGTTCCCTTAGTTGCTGGGCAGAAGGGAATGTATCTAAGTAAGTTCATTAACATATGTGTGCCATTGGCTAGAACAGGGGTGCCCAGACTTTTTCCCCCGGCGATCGACTTTTGGCTCCTCCCCGTGTACGTACGCAACGCAGCGTACGTGCGCATACCCAATAAACGTGTGGAACTGCCACACTTCCGCATTTCCCGGCTTCAATGCTGTCCACCAGAAATCTACGGGGGATCGACTAGTGAACCGCGATCGACGTTTTGGCCACCCCTGGCCTAGAAGGTATGGTGACCACATCCTGCCTCACTTTGGTATAGTGCTGGGAAAGGCGTGGCACCTTCCTCTTTGCTTCCACCTGAGGAACAGGGTGGGTGCTGCTGGGAGTCCAGGGAACAGGCCTAGTTAAAGTCAGGGAACGGGGCCCCGTGAATGAGGCATTAGATAGTGGCAGTGAAGCTTCCTTTATAGTACCACTCTAGGGGTGTAAGGCAGTTAGAGTTGGGCCCCCATACCAGTACCACTCTAGGGGTATAAGGCAGTTAGAGTTGGGCCCCCGTACCAGTACCACTCTAGGGGTATAAGGCAGTTAGGGTTGAGCTCGAAAGAGCAGTTCTGAGCTCCTACATAGGACTGGCAGTTTTGGAGGTGTCTCTCCCAGGCCATATTGCCTGTAGTGTAGGGATCCAAGTGACTAGGGAATCAGGATAGAGAATTCCCTGAGGGGATCCACTACAGGGTGTGTCGCAGAGGTGAAGTGAGATTCCTGCCAAGTCTGTACTCAGGGGAGTGTCAGTCTGTATATACACAATGTATGTGGTGTTGCCTCATAGGTGGATTTTCAATAAGGCTAAGCCTCCCCAAACCTGCTTTGGCACCTTAAAAAAAACCTGGATCCATTTCTGCACTGTCCTGCAAATCTTCTCCGGGTTCTGCAGAAATCAGCTGCGCTCTGATTGGATCTTTCTTCTTGTGGATTCCCCAGTCAGAGCACAGCTTTCTTGACAGGCAGTAAAATTGACCAATCAAGGCGCAGATGCAGACAGGGATCGGGAGATTTCGTAAACTGGAGGCAGTGCAGAATTGAAGACTAAAAAACGAAGAATCTGCAGGCTGTAAACTTTACCCAAGAACCAACTTTGAAATTTTGCTGCAGTTTTCATCCCACAGGCACTATACACAGGTACTATAGCCAGGTACTATACACAGGTACTATAGCCAGGTACTATACACAGGTACTATAGCCAGGTACTATACACAGGTACTATAGCCAGGTACTATACACAGGTACTATACACAGGTACTATAGCCAGGTACTATACACAGGTACTATAGCCAGGTACTATACACAGGTACTATACCCAGGTACTATACCCAGATACTATACTGTATATGTTCTAAAGGCTGACCCACTAGCTGATATTAAGTTGTTTTTTGTCATCTGACATCTATAATATCCCTATCCCCTACCCTAACAGATGGATGGTAAGTTAACTCTTTCCCCCTGACAAAGCTCATTGTGCTTTTATATATTTGTTATGGTTTTTTGCACTTTCTATTTTTCTTTTACTTTTGTCATTTTTTTTTCATTTCTAGTTAGTTACAGTGGGGCCAATGCTGTGTATCAGTGTCAGTGTTATAGTGCTAGGGCCTGAATATCTGCCATCTGTATCCACTGCCTCTCACTGTATATAATGTGCTGGTTTTGTATATAAAGACTGAATCTCACTGTATATAATGTGCTGGTTTTGTATATAAAGACTGCATCTCACTGTATATAATGTGTCTGGTTTTGTATATAAAGACTGCGTCTCACTGTATATAATGTGCTGGTTTTGTATATAAAGACTGCGTCTCACTGTATATAATGTGCTGGTTTTGTATATAAAGACTGCGTCTCACTGTATATAATGTGTCTTGTTTTGTATATAAAGACTGCGTCTCACTGTATATAATGTGTCTTGTTTTGTATATAAAGACTGGGTCTCACTGTATATAATGTGCTGGTTTTGTATATAAAGACTGCGTCTCACTGTATATAATGTGCTGGTTTTGTATATAAAGACTGCGTCTCACTGTATATAATGTGCTGGTTTTGTATATAAAGACTGCGTCTCACTGTATATAATGTGCTGGTTTTGTATATAAAGACTGTGTCTCACTGTATATAATGTGTCTGGTTTTGTATATAAAGACTACGTCTCACTGTATATAATGTGTCTGGTTTTGTATATAAAGACTGCGTCTCACTGTATATAATGTGTCTGGTTTTGTATATAAAGACTGCGTCTCACTGTATATAATGTGTCTGGTTTTGTATATAAAGGCTGCGTCTCACTGTATATAATGTGCTGGTTTTGT
This sequence comes from Xenopus tropicalis, assembly GCF_000004195.4. Classification (NCBI taxonomy): domain Eukaryota; kingdom Metazoa; phylum Chordata; class Amphibia; order Anura; family Pipidae; genus Xenopus; species Xenopus tropicalis. The sequence continues at coordinate 13,477,519 of NC_030685.2, read as the reverse complement.
ATATAAAGACTGCGTCTCACTGTATATAATGTGTCTTGTTTTGTATATAAAGACTGCGTCTCACTGTATATAATGTGTCTTGTTTTGTATATAAAGACTGCGTCTCACTGTATATAATGTGTCTGGTTTTGTATATAAAGGCTGCGTCTCACTGTATATAATGTGCTGGTTTTGTATATAAAGACTGCGTCTCACTGTATATAATGTGTCTTGTTTTGTATATAAAGACTGCGTCTCACTGAGTATAATGTGTCTTGTTTTGTATATAAAGACTGCGTCTCACTGCATATAATGTGCTGGTTTTGTATATAAAGACTGCGTCTCACTGTATATAATGTGTCTGGTTTTGTATATAAAGACTGCGTCTCACTGTATATAATGTGCTGGTTTTGTATATAAAGACTGTGTCTCACTGTATATAATGTGTCTTGTTTTGTATATAAAGACTGCGTCTCACTGTATATAATGTGTCTTGTTTTGTATATAAAGACTGCGTCTCACTGTATATAATGTGTCTGGTTTTGTATATAAAGGCTGCGTCTCACTGTATATAATGTGCTGGTTTTGTATATAAAGACTGCGTCTCACTGTATATAATGTGTCTTGTTTTGTATATAAAGACTGCGTCTCACTGAGTATAATGTGTCTTGTTTTGTATATAAAGACTGCGTCTCACTGCATATAATGTGCTGGTTTTGTATATAAAGACTGCGTCTCACTGTATATAATGTGTCTGGTTTTGTATATAAAGACGGCGTCTCACTGTATATAATGTGTCTGGTTTTGTATATAAAGACAGCGTCTCACTGTATATAATGTGCTGGTTTTGTATATAAAGACTGCGTCTCACTGTATATAATGTGCTGGTTTTGTATATAAAGACTGCGTCTCACTGTATATAATGTGCTGGTTTTGTATATAAAGACTGCGTCTCACTGTATATAATGTGCTGGTTTTGTATATAAAGACTGCGTCTCACTGTATATAATGTGCTGGTTTTGTATATAAAGACTGCGTCTCACTGTATATAATGTGCTGGTTTTGTATATAAAGACTGCGTCTCAGTGTATATATGGTTTTGTATATAAAGACTGCGTCTCACTGTATATAATGTGTCTGGTTTTGTATATAAAGACTGCGTCTCACTGTATATAATGTGCTGGTTTTGTATATAAAGACTGCGTCTCACTGTATATAATGTGTCTGGTTTTGTATATAAAGACTGCGTTTCACTGTATATAATGTGTCTGGGATGTCAGTACCTGCTGCCTCTCTCTCTATAAAGCTAACTTAAACACATCTAAAGGGGAGGTTCACTTTCAAGTTAACTTGTAGTATGTTATAGAATGGCCTATTCCTAGCAACTTTGCAATTGGTCTTCCTAGTTAATTTTTTTTTATAGTTTTTGAATAATTTGCCTTTCGCTTCTGCCTCTTTCCAGCTTTCAAATGAGGGTCACTGACCAAAAAGTATTGCTCTGCGAGGCTACAGTTTTATTTTTCCATGCAGGCCCCTTAACTATTCATATTCCCATCTCTTGTTTAAACCACTGCCTGGTAAATAAGACCCTAGCAACCAGATAGCTGCTGAAATACCAAATGGAGAGCTGCTGAACAATAAGCTAAATAACCGCAAAACCATTAAAAATAAAAGAGGACCAATTGGAAAATGGACGGAGAACCCCTCACAGAAGTGCACGTATGAATACTTTTACATCCTAAGCATTTTAGGGTAAAAACCCACTCCCCCCGCACTTTTGCGCAGTGTCCCTGGGAGTCGGTGGGAACGACAAGAGATAGTTGGGAGGTTCATTTTTTAACACCAGCAGCGAATCCACTAAGTCTCACATTAGCTTTAGGTCAGTCTGTCCTGAATTCCAAAACCAGATTATGTACTGATTTAAAAACAAAAATATACAGCAATGGCAGCTCCTCCAGTTGGGTGGTTTTCCTTGTTAGTTCAGATACTTCTGCCAAAATGGTGCTCGGGGGGCTAATGCTGGGGGTGCCAATATGGGGGTGGTGCCTTCCCATTGAAGCACCATCGTAGATGAGACAGTTCCAACATGGTGGTGGCAAATCCCCTACAACAAAAAAAGTGATCAACCAGTGTCCTCTACACCCATAGAGCATATCTTCCTAGAGCAGAAGGTATTACAGGTATGGGATCCGTTATCCGGAAACCTGTTATCCAGAAAGCTCCGAATTACAGAATGCCTTTCTACCGTAGACTCCATTTTAACAAAATAATTCAGATTTTTAAAATGCATTTCCTTTTTCTCTGTAATAATAAAACAGTACCTGTACTTGATCCCAACTAAGATATAATTACCCCTTATTGGGGGCAGAACAGCCCTATTGGGTTTATTTCATGGTTAAATGATTCCCTTTTCTCTGTAATAATAAAACAGTACCTGTACTTGATCCCAACTAAGATATAATTACCCCTTATTGGGGGCAGAACAGCCCTATTGGGTTTATTTCATGGTTAAATGATTCCCTTTTCTCTGTAATAATAATGCATCTGGGAGTGCCACTCAGTGGGGGGTCCATTGATGATGTCACAAGGTATCAGTCCTGGGAGTGCCGCTCAGTGGGGGGTCCATTGATGATGTCACAAGGTATCAGTCCTGGGAGTGCCGCTCAGTGGGGGGTCCATTGATGATGTCACAAGGTATCAGTCCTGGGAGTGCCGCTCAGTGGGGGGTCCATTGATGATGTCACAAGGTATCAGTCCTGGGAGTGCCGCTCAGTGGGGGGTCCATTGATGATGTCACAAGGTATCAGTCCTGGGAGTGCCGCTCAGTGGGGGGTCCATTGATGATGTCACAATGTTCTTATCAGTCCTGGGAGTGCCACTCAGTGGGGGGTCCATTGATGATGTCACAATGCTCTTATCAGTAGGGGAATCCCGTAAGAGTTCTCTTAATGCCACAAAGCAAGCACCAAGCTCATTTGCTGGAGGTGGTTGCTTGGAGACAGACGTGCCTGGAGCTCCTGATGCCCTGTAGGATCTAACATTTCAACGGCTACTTTTTAGTGTTACATCACTCATTTCTTTCCTTTACATCTAACGCTACTAAACAGAATTCTTTAGAAGATGGACCCAATAATAATGGAATTTTTGAAGTTTGCGTCTGTACTAATTCTTGGATATTTCCTAAAATGGATTATCACAGCAGAAAGATGAAAAGCCAGAATCAGTCGCCCCCCACAGGTCTCATTGGGAAACATAGAGAGACTTGTTACCTCTAACACAGAGGGGGATCGGCAGGAGTCATTAAACAAGGTTATGGCCCTACATTTATATACATGTAATATATATATATACTCATATGTATCTGTGTGTGTAGATAGATAGATAGATAGATAGCCAGATATATGAAAGACTGATGATAGATAGATAGATAGATAGATAGATAGATAGATAGATAGATAAATAGCCAGATATATTAAAGACTGATATATAGATAGATAGATAGATAGATAGATAGATAGATAGATAAATAGCTAGATATATGAAAGACAAACAGATAGATAGATAGATAGATGATAGATAGATAGAGTAGATAAATAGCCAGATATATGAAAGATGTACTTGATCCCAACTAAGATATAATTACCCCTTATTGGGGGCAGAACAGGCCTATTGGGTTTATTTAATGGTTAAATGATTCCCTTTTCTCTGTAATAATAAAACAGTACCTGTACTTGATCCCAACTAAGATATAATTACCCCTTATTGGGGGCAGAACAGGCCTATTGGGTTTATTTAATGGTTAAATGATTCCCTTTTCTCTGTAATAATAAAACAGTACCTGTACTTAATCCCAACTAAGATATAATTACCCCTTATTGGGGGCAGAACAGGCCTATTGGGTTTATTTAATGGTTAAATGATTCCCTTTTCTCTGTAATAATAAAACAGTACCTGTACTTGATCCCAACTAAGATATAATTACCCCTTATTGGGGCAGAACAGCCCTATTGGGTTTATTTCATGGTTAAATGATTCCCTTTTCTCTGTAATAATAAAACAGTACCTGTACTTGATCCCAACTAAGATATAATTACCCCTTATTGGGGGCAGAACAGCCCTATTGGGTTTATTTCATGGTTAAATGATTCCCTTTTCTCTGTAATAATAATGCATCTGGGAGTGCCGCTCAGTGGGGGGTCCATTGATGATGTCACAAGGTATCAGTCCTGGGAGTGCCGCTCAGTGGGGGGTCCATTGATGATGTCACAATGCTCTTATCAGTAGGGGAATCCCGTAAGAGTTCTCTTAATGCCACAAAGCAAGCACCAAGCTCATTTGCTGGAGGTGGTTGCTTGGAGACAGACGTGCCTGGAGCTCCTGATGCCCTGTAGGATCTAACATTTCAACGGCTACTTTTTAGTGTTACATCACTCATTTCTTTCCTTTACATCTAACGCTACTAAACAGAATTCTTTAGAAGATGGACCCAATAATAATGGAATTTTTGAAGTTTGCGTCTGTACTAATTCTTGGATATTTCCTAAAATGGATTATCACAGCAGAAAGATGAAAAGCCAGAATCAGTCGCCCCCCACAGGTCTCATTGGGAAACATAGAGAGACTTGTTACCTCTAACACAGAGGGGGATCGGCAGGAGTCATTAAACAAGGTTATGGCCCTACATTTATATACATGTAATATATATATATACTCATATGTATCTGTGTGTGTAGATAGATAGATAGATAAATAGCCAGATATATGAAAGACTGATAGATAGATAGATAAATAGCTAGATATATGAAAGACTGATAAATAGATAGATAGATAGATAGATAAATAGCCAGATATATGAAAGACTGATAGATAGATAGATAGATAAATAACTAGATATATGAAAGACCGATAGATAGATAGATAGATAAATAGCCAGAAATATTAAAGACTGATAGATAGATAGATAGATAGATAGATAGATAGCTAAATAGCTAGATATATGAAAGACTGATAAATAGATAGATAGATAGATAGATAGATAAATAACTAGATATATGAAAGACCGATAGATAGATAGATAGATAGATAGATAAATAGCCAGATATATTAAAGACTGATAGATAGATAGATAAATAGCCAGATATATGAAAGACTGATAGATAAATAGCTAGATATATGAAAGACTGATAGATAGATAGATAGATAGATAGATAAATAGCCAGATATATGAAAGACTGATAGATAAAAAGCTAGATATATGAAAGACTGATAGATAGATAGATAGATAGATAGATAGATAGATAAATAGCCAGATATATGAAAGACTGATAGATAAATAGCTAGATATATGAAAGACTGATAGATAGATAGATAAATAGCTAGATATATGAAAGACTGATAGATAGATAGATAAATAGCCAGATATATGAAAGACTGATAGATAAAAAGCTAGATATATGAAAGAGTGATAGATAGATAGATAGATAGATAGATAGATAGATAGATAAATAGCCAGATATATGAAAGACTGATAGATAGATAGATAGATAGATAAATAGCTAGATATATGAAAGACTGATAGAAAGATAGATAGATAAATAGCCAGATATATGAAAGACTGATAGATAGATAGATAGATAGATAAGATAAATAGCCAGATATATGAAAGACTGATAGATAGATAGATAAATAGCTAGATATATGAAAGACTGATAGATAGATAGATAGATAGATAAATAGCCAGATATATGAAAGACTGATAGATAAAAAGCTAGATATATGAAAGAGTGATAGATAGATAGATAGATAGATAGATAGATAAATAGCCAGATATATGAAAGACTGATAGATAGATAGATAGATAGATAGATAAGATAAATAGCCAGATATATGAAAGACTGATAGATAGATAAATAGCTAGATATATGAAAGACTGATAAATAGATAGATAGATAAATAGCCAGATATATGAAAGACTGATAGATAGATAGATAGATAAATAACTAGATATATGAAAGACTGATAGATAGATAGATAGATAGATAGATAGATAGATAGATAGATAAATAGCCAGATATATGAAAGACTGATAGATAGATAGATAAATAGCCAGATATATGAAAGACTGATAGATAAATAGCTAGATATATGAAAGACTGATAGATAGATAGATAGATAGATAAATAGCCAGATATATGAAAGACTGATAGATAGATAGATAGATAGATAGATAAATAGCCAGATATATGAAAGACTGATAGATAGATAGATAGATAGATAGATAGATAAATAGCCAGATATATGAAAGACTGATAGATAGATAGATAGATAGATAGATAGATAAATAGCCAGATATGTGAAAGACTGATAGATTAAAAGCTAGATATATGAAAGACTGATAGATAGATAGATAGATAGATAAATAGCCAGATATATGAAAGACTGATAGATAGATAGATAAATAGCCAGATATATGAAAGACTTATAGATAAATAGCTAGATATATGAAAGACTGATAGATAGATAGATAGATAGATAGATAGATAAATAGCCAGATATATGAAAGACTGATAGATAGATAGATAGATAGATAGATAGATAAATAGCCAGATATATGAAAGACTGATAGATAAATAGCTAGATATATGAAAGACTGATAGATAGATAGATAGATAGATAGATAAATAGCCAGATATGTGAAAGACTGATAGATTAAAAGCTAGATATATGAAAGACTGATAGATAGTAGATAGATAGATAATAGCCAGATATAGATAGATGATAGATAGATAAATAGCTAGATATATGAAAAGACTGATAGATAGATAGATAGATAAATAGCCAGATATATGAAAGACTTGATAGATAGATAGATAAAGTAGATATATGAAAGACTGATAGATAGATAGATAGATAGCCAGATATATGAAAGACTGATAGATAGATAGATAGATAGATAAATAAGATAAATGAAAGACTGATAGATAGATAGATAAATAGCTAGATATATGAAAGATGATAGATAGATAGATAGATAGATAGATAGATAGATAAATAGCTAGATATATGAAAGACTGATGATAGATAGATAGATAGATAGATAAATAGCTAGATATATGAAAGACTGATAATAGATAGATAGATAGATAAGATAAATAGCCAGATATATGAAAGACAGATAGATAGATAGATAAATAAATAACTAGATATATGAAGAAGATAGATAGATAGATAGATAGAATAGCCAGAAATAGATAGATAGATAGATAGATAGATAGCTAGATATATGAAAGACTGATATAGATAGTAATAGCCAGATATATGAAAGAGATAGATAGATAGATAGATAAATAGCTATCTATAGAAAGACCGATAGATAGATAGATATAGATAGATAGATAGATAAATAGCCAGATAGACTGAAGATAGATAGATAGAAATAGAGATAATAGATGAGATAGAGATAGATAAATAGCCAGATATATGAAAGACTAGATAGATAGATAGATAGATAGATAGATAAATAGCCAGATATATGAAAGACTGATAGATAGATAGATAATAGATAGATAGATAAATAGAGATAGATAGATAGATAGATAGATAGATAGATAGATAGATAGATAGCCAGATATATGAAAGACTGATAGATAGATAGATAGATAGATAAATAGCTAGATATATGAAAGACTGATAAATAGATAGATAGATAGATAGATAGATAAATAGCTAGATATATGAAAGACTGATAAATAGATAGATAGATAGATAGATAAATAGCTAGATATATGAAAGACTGATAGATAGATAGATAGATGATAGATAGATAGATAGATAGATAGATAGATGATAGATAGATAGATAGATAGATAGCCAGATATATGAAAGACTGATAGATAGATAGATAGATAGATAGATAGATAGATAGATAGATAGCCAGATATATAAAAGGCTGATAGATAGATAGATAGATAGATAGATAGATAGAGTATAAGAGACCAGCTTATTGTTGGCTGAGAATATCTCTTTGGATACTGTATTGATACATATGGGAGGGGATGCCACTTGGTTTCCCCCTATACAGAGAGGTTGGGGTGATATCTTTTTCTTTTCAACCTGTGTTTCTTATCTTTGGGCCCTAGATGTTGCTAGGCTACAGATCCCTCCCTTCTGTTCCTCAACATATAATCACAGGTCGGTGCCTCTGGGAAGTGTCAGTCAGTAAGCTGTGGGGGCCGGAGGTTAGGGACGGAGGCCTCACACTGTACAGTAGGATGATACGGGGCTCCCACTGAGCAATGTGCTATCCAAGCTGGAGAGCCTCAGGCTGCTGCCACAAGCGGCCAAGCTCCGACCGCTTCTGATGGGGAACCAAAGGTATCGCCTCTGCTCTTTGTCTTTATTGATAGAGCCCGAGGCCTTCAGCTCAAGCACACAAACATCCTTCAATCCAGGCAGAGATCAAGGTCCATAAGTGCGTGCAATAGCCCAAATCTGCCCCAATACCAAGGAACCGGTGTGGGGGGGACATTCACCTTCCTGATCCGGAACCCTCATAAGGAGATGCAGGAGTTACAGGTACGAGACACTCACCCTGGGCCCTTGGGCTCTGTCTCTCTCTGCCCTACTGTGTGCGGGAAGTCTCCCACCGGAACATTCCTATCAACTGTCTCCCAGTGCAACTGAAACTGCAGCAGCGGGAAGACTTAGATAGATAAATAGCCAGATATATGAAAGACTGATAGATAGATAGATAGATAGATAGATAGATAAATAGCCAGATATATGAAAGACTGATAGATAGATAGATAGATAAATATGAAAGACTGATAGATAGATAGATAGATAGATAAATAGCCAGATATATGAAAGACTGATAGATTGATAGATAGATAGATAAATAGCCAGATATATGAAAGACTGATAGATAGATAGATAGATAAATAACTAGATATATGAAAGACTGATAGATAGATTGATAGATATATAGATAAATAGCTAGATATATGAAAGACTGATAAATAGATAGATAGATAGATAGATAGATAACTAGATATATGAAAGACTGATAGATAGATAGATAGATAAATAGCCAGATATATGAAAGACTGATAGATAGATAGATAGATAGATAGATAGATAGATAAATAGCCAGATATATGAAAGACTGATAGATAGATAGATAGATAGATAAATAGCTAGATATATGAAAGGCTGATAGATAGATAGATAGATAGATAGATAGCCAGATATATGAAAGACTGATAGATAGATAGATAGATAGATAAATAGCCAGATATATGAAAGACTGATAGATAGATAGATAGATAGATAGATAGATAAATAGCTAGATATATGAAAGACTGATAGATAGATAGATAGATAGATAGATAGATAAATAGCCAGATATAAGAAAGACTGATAGATAGATAGATAGATAGATAGATAGATAGATAGATAAATAGCCAGATATATGAAAGACTGATAGATAGATAGATAGATAAATAGCCAGATATATGAAAGACTGATAGATAGATAGATAGATAGATAGATAGATAAATAGCCAGATATATGAAAGACTGATAGATAGATAGATAGATAGATAGATAGATAGATAGATAGCCAGATATATGAAAGACTGATAGATAGATAGATAGATAAATAGCCAGATATATGAAAGACTGATAGATAGATAGATAGATAAATAGCCAGATATATGAAAGACTGATAGATAGATAGATAGATAGATAGATAGATAGATAGATAGATAAATAGCCAGATATATGAAAGACTGATAGATAGATAGATAGATAGATAGATAAATAGCCAGATATATGAAAGACAGATAGATAGATAGATAGATAAATAGCCAGATATATGAAAGACTGATAGATAGATAGATAGATAGATAGATAGATAGATAGATAAATAGCCAGATATATGAAAGACTGATAGGTAGATAGATAGATAAATAGCCAGATATATGAAAGACTGATAGATTGATAGATAGATAGATAAATAGCCAGATATATGAAAGTCTGATAGATAGATAGATAGATAAATAACTAGATATATGAAAGACTGATAGATAGATAGATAGATATATAGATAAATAGCTAGATATATGAAAGACTGATAAATAGATAGATAGATAGATAGATAGATAACTAGATATATGAAAGACTGATAGATAGATAGATTAGATAGATAAATAGCCAGATATATGAAAGACTGATAGATAGATAGATAGATAGATAGATAGATAGATAAATAGCTAGATATATGAAAGACTGATAAATAGATAGATAGATAGATAGATAGATAGATAGATAGATAGATAAATAACTAGATATATGAAAGACTGATAGATAGATAGATAGATAGATAGATAGATAGATAGATAGATAGATAGATAGATAGATAGATAGATAGATAGATAGATAGATAGATAGATAGCCAGATATATGAAAGACTGATAGATAGATAGATAGATAGATAGCCAGATATATGAAAGGCTGATAGATAGATAGATAGATAGATAAGATAGATAGAGTATAAGAGACCAGCTTATTGTTGGCTGAGAATATCTCTTTGGATACTGTATTGATACATATGGGAGGGGATGCCACTTGGTTTCCCCCTATACAGAGAGGTTGGGGTGATATCTTTTTCTTTTCAACCTGTGTTTCTTATCTTTGGGCCCCAGATGTTGCTAGGCTACAGATCCCTCCCTTCTGTTCCTCAACATATAATCACAGGTCGGTGCCTCTGGGAAGTGTCAGTCAGTAAGCTGTGGGGGCCGGAGGTTAGGGACGGAGGCCTCACACTGTACAGTAGGATGATACGGGGCTCCCACTGAGCAATGTGCTATCCAAGCTGGAGAGCCTCAGGCTGCTGCCACAAGCGGCCAAGCTCCGACCGCTTCTGATGGGGAACCAAAGGTATCGCCTCTGCTCTTTGTCTTTATTGATAGAGCCCGAGGCCTTCAGCTCAAGCACACAAACATCCTTCAATCCAGGCAGAGATCAAGGTCCATAAGTGCGTGCAATAGCCCAAATCTGCCCCAATACCAAGGAACCGGTGTGGGGGGGACATTCACCTTCCTGATCCGGAACCCTCATAAGGAGATGCAGGAGTTACAGGTACGAGACACTCACCCTGGGCCCTTGGGCTCTGTCTCTCTCTGCCCTACTGTGTGCGGGAAGTCTCCCACCGGAACATTCCTATCAACTGTCTCCCAGTGCAACTGAAACTGCAGCAGCGGGAAGACTTGCCCTGAAGTGACGTATTATTTTTACTACATTGGGGGGGCATGCTGGAAGACTTGCCCCAGGAAGTGACGTATTATTTTTACTACATTGAGGGGGGCATGCTGGAAGACTTACCCCAGGAATTGACGGATTATTTTTACTACATTGAGGGGGGCATGCTGGAAGACTTGCCCCAGGAAGTGACGTATTATTTTTACTACATTGAGGGGGGCATGCTGGAAGACTTGCCCCAGGAAGTGACGTATTATTTTTACTACATTGAGGGGGGCATGCTGGAAGACTTGCCCCAGGAAGTGACGTATTATTTTTACTACATTGGGGGGCATGCTGGAAGACTTGCCCAGGAAGTGACGTATTATTTTTACTACATTGGGGGGGCATGCTGGAAGACTTGCCCCAGGAAGTGACGTATTATTTTTACTACATTGAGGGGGGCATGCTGGAAGACTTGCCCCAGGAAGTGACGTATTATTTTTACTACATTGAGGGGGGCATGCTGGAAGACTTGCCCCAGGAAGTGACGTATTATTTTTACTACATTGGGGGGGCATGCTGGAAGACTTGCCCTGAAGTGACGTATTATTTTAACTACATTGAGGGGGGCATGCTGGAAGACTTGCCCCAGGAAGTGACGTATTATTTTTACTACATTGAGGGGGCATGCTGGAAGACTTGCCCAGGAAGTGACGTATTATTTTTACTACATTGAGGGGGGCATGCTGGAAGACTTGCCCTGAAGTGACGTATTATTTTAACTACATTGAGGGGGGCATGCTGGAAGACTTGCCCCAGGAAGTGACGTATTATTTTTACTACATTGAGGGGGGCATGCTGGAAGACTTGCCCCAGGAAGTGACGTATTATTTTTACTACATTGAGGGGGCATGCTGGAAGACTTGCCCCAGGAAGTGACGTATTATTTTTACTACATTGAGGGGGGCATGCTGGAAGACTTCCGCCAGGAAGTGACGTATTATTTTTACTACATTGAGGGGGGCATGCTGGAAGACTTGCTCCAGGAAGTGACGTATTATTTTTACTACATTGGGGGGCATGCTGGAAGACTTGCCCCAGGAAGTGACGTATTATTTTTACTACATTGAGGGGGGCATGCTGGAAGACTTAACCCCAAGAAGTGACGTATTATTTTTACTACATTGGGGGGGGGCATGCTGGAAGACTTGCCCCAGGAAGTGACGTATGTTTTTACTACATTGAGGGGGGCATGCTGGAAGACTTGCCCCAGGAAGTGACGTATTATTTTTACTACATTGAGGGGGCATGCTGGAAGACTTGCCCAAGAAGTGACGTATTATTTTTACTACATTGGGGGGGGCATGCTGGAAGACTTGCCCCAGGAAGTGACGTATTATTTTTACTACATTGAGGGGGGCATGCTGGAAGACTTGCCCCAGGAAGTGACGTATTATTTTTACTACATTGAGGGGGGCATGCTGGAAGACTTGCCCCAGAGTGACGTATTATTTTTACTACATTGAGGGGGGCATGCTGGAAGACTTGCCCCAGGAAGTGACGTATTATTTTTACTACATTGAGGGGGGCATGCTGGAAGACTTGCCCCAGGAAGTGACGTATTAGTTTTACTACATTGGGGGGCATGCTGGAAGACTTGCCCCAGGAAGTGACGTATTATTTTTACTACATTGAGGGGGGCATGCTGGAAGACTTGCCCCAGGAAGTGACGTATTATTTTTACTACATTGAGGGGGGCATGCTGGAAGACTTGCTCCAGGAAGTGACGTATTATTTTTACTACATTGGGGGGGCATGCTGGAAGACTTGCCCCAGGAAGTGACGTATTATTTTACTACATTGAGGGGGGCATGCTGGAAGACTTGCCCCAGGAAGTGACGTATTATTTTTACTACATTGGGGGGGCATGCTGGAAGACTTGCCCCAGGAAGTGACGTATTATTTTTACTACATTGAGGGGGGCATGCTGGAAGACTTGCCCCAGGAAGTGACGTATTATTTTTACTACATTGGGGGGGGGCATGCTGGAAGACTTGCCCCAGGAAGTGACGTATTATTTTTACTACATTGAGGGGGGCATGCTGGAAGACTTGCCTTGAAGTGACGTATTATTTTTACTACATTGAGGGGGGCATGCTGGAAGACTTGCCCCAGGAAGTGACGTATTATTTTTACTACATTGGGGGGGCATGCTGGAAGACTTGCCCTAGGAAGTGACGTATTATTTTTACTACATTGAGGGGGCAATGCTGGAAGACTTGCCCCAGGAAGTGACGTATTATTTTTACTACATTGAGGGGGGCATGCTGGAAGACTTGCCCCAGGAAGTGACGTATTATTTTTACTACATTGGGGGGCATGCTGGAAGACTTGCCCCAGGAAGTGACGTATTATTTTTACTACATTGGGGGGGCATGCTGGAAGACTTGCCTTGAAGTGACGGATTATTTTTACTACATTGGGGGGGCATGCTGGAAGACTTGCCCCAGGAAGTGACGTATTATTTTTACTACATTGGGGGGGGGCATGCTGGAAGACTTGCCCTGAAGTGACGTATTATTTTTACTACATTGAGGGGCATGCTGGAAGACTTGCCCCAGGAAGTGACGTATTATTTTTACTACATTGAGGGGGGCATGCTGGAAGACTTGCCCCAGGAAGTGACGTATTATTTTTACTACATTGGGGGGGCATGCTGGAAGACTTGCCCCAGGAAGTGACGTATTATTTTTACTACATTGGGGGGGCATGCTGGAAGACTTGCCCCAGGAAGTGACGTATTATTTTTACTACATTGAGGGGGGCATGCTGGAAGACTTGCCCCAGGAAGTGACGTATTATTTTTACTACATTGAGGAGGGGGGGCATGCTGGAAGACTTGCCCCAGGAAGTGACATATTATTTTTACTACATTGAGGGGGGCACATGCTGGAAGACTTGCCCCAGGAAGTGACGTATTATTTTTTTACTACATTGGGGGGGCATGCTGGAAGACTTGCCCCAGGAAGTGACGTATTATTTTTACTACATTGGGGGGGGCATGCTGGAAGACTTGCCCTGAAGTGACGTATTATTTTTACTACATTGAGGGGGCATGCTGGAAGACTTGCCCCAGGAAGTGACGTATTATTTTTACTACATTTGGGGGGGGCATGCTGGAAGACTTTGCCCAGGAAGTGACATATTATTTTTACTACATTGAGGGGGGCATGCTGGAAGACTTGCCCCAGGAAGTGACGTATTATTTTTACTACATTGAGGGGGGCATGCTGGAAGACTTGACCACCAGGAAGTGACGTATTATTTTTACTACATTGAGGGGGGCATGCTGGAAGACTTGCCCAGGAAGTGACGTATTATTTTTACTACATTGAGGGGGGCATGCTGGAAGACTTGCCCCAGGAAGTGACGTATTATTTTTACTACATTGGAGGGGCATGCTGGAAGACTTGCCCCAGGAAGTGACGTATTATTTTTACTACATTGAGGGGGGCATGCTGGAAGACTTGCCCCAGGAAGTGACGTATTATTTTTACTACATTGGGGGGGCATGCTGGAAGACTGCCCCAGGAAGTGACGTATTATTTTTACTACATTGGGGGGGCATGCTGGAAGACTTGCCCCAGGAAGTGACGTATTATTTTTACTACATTGAGGGGGGCATGCTGGAAGACTTGCCCCAGGAAGTGACGTATTATTTTTACTACATTGGGGGGCATGCTGGAAGACTTGCCCCAGGAAGTGACGTATTATTTTTACTACATTGGGGGGCAATGCTGGAAGACTTGCCCCAGGAAGTGACGTATTATTTTTACTACATTTGGGGGGCATGCTGGAAGACTTGCCCCAGGAAGTGACGTATTATTTTTACTACATTGAGGGGGCCATGCTGGAAGACTTGCCCCAGGAAGTGACGTATTATTTTTACTACATGAGGGGGGCATGCTGGAAGACTTGCCCCAGGAAGTGACATATTATATTTACTACATTGAGGGGGCATGCTGGAAGACTTGCCCCAGGAAGTGACGTATTATTTTTACTACATTGTGGGGGGCATGCTGGAAGACTTGCCCCAGGAAGTGACGTATTATTTTTACTACATTGAGGGGGGCATGCTGGAAGACTTGCCCCAGGAAGTGACGTATTATTTTTACTACATTGGGGGGGCATGCTGGAAGACTTGCCCCAGGAAGTGACGTATTATTTTTACTACATTGAGGGGGGCATGCTGGAAGACTTGCCCCAGGAAGTGACGTATTATTTTTACTACATTGGGGGGGCATGCTGGAAGACTTGCCCCAGGAAGTGACGTATTATTTTTACTACATTGAGGGGGGCATGCTGGAAGACTTGCCCAGGAAGTGACGTATTATGTTTACTACATTGAGGGGGGCATGCTGGAAGACTTGCCCCAGGAAGTGACGTATTATATTTACTACATTGAGGGGGGCATGCTGGAAGACTTGCCCCAGGAAGTGACGTATTATTTTTACTACATTGAGGGGGGCATGCTGGAAGACTTGCCCCAGGAAGTGACGTATTATTTTTACTACATTGAGGGGGGCATGCTGGAAGACTTGCCCCAGGAAGTGACGTATTATTTTTACTACATTGAGGGGGGCATGCTGGAAGACTTGCCCCAGGAAGTGACGTATTATTTTTACTACATTGAGGGGGGCATGCTGGAAGACTTGCCCCAGGAAGTGACGTATTATTTTTACTACATTGAGGGGGGCATGCTGGAAGACTTGCCCCAGGAAGTGACGTATTATTTTTACTACATTGGGGGGGGCATGCTGGAAGACTTGCCCCAGGAAGTGACGTATTATTTTTACTACATTGGGGGGGCATGCTGGAAGACTTGCCCAAGGAAGTGACGAATTATTTTTACTACATTGGGGGGGGCATGCTGGAAGACTTGCCCCAGGAAGTGACGTATTATTTTTACTACATTGGGGGGGCATGCTGGAAGACTTGCCCCAGGAAGTGACGTATTATTTTTACTACATTGGGGGGGCATGCTGGAAGACTTGCCCCAGGAAGTGACGTATTATTTTTACTACATTGGGGGGGCATGCTGGAAGACTTGCCCCAGGAAGTGACGTATTATTTACTACATTGGAGGGGGGCATGCTGGAAGACTTGCCCCAGGAAGTGACGTATTATTTTTACTACATTGAGGGGGGCATGCTGGAAGACTTGCCCTGAAGTGACGTATTATTTTTACTACAATTGGGGGGGCATGCTGGAAGACTTGCCCCAGGAAGTGACGTATTATTTTTACTACATTGAGGGGGGCATGCTGGAAGACTTGGCCTTGAAGTGACGTATTATTTTTACTACATTGGGGGGGCATGCTGGAAGACTTGCCCCAGGAAGTGACGTATTATTTTTACTACATTGAGGGGGGCATGCTGGAAGACTTGCCCCAGGAAGTGACGTATTATTTTTACTACATTGAGGGGGGCATGCTGGAAGACTTGCCCCAGGAAGTGACGTATTATTTTTACTACATTGAGGGGGGCATGCTGGAAGACTTGCCCCAGGAAGTGACGTATTATTTTTACTACATTGAGGGGGGCATGCTGGAAGACTTGCCCCAGGAAGTGACGTATTATTTTTACTACATTGAGGGGGGCATGCTGGAAGACTTGCCCCAGGAAGTGACGTATTATTTTTACTACATTGAGGGGGGCATGCTGGAAGACTTGCCCAGGGAAGTGACGTATTATTTTTACTACATTGAGGGGGGATGCTGGAAGACTTGCCCCAGGAAGTGACGTATTATTTTTACTACATTGAGGGGGGCATGCTGGAAGACTTGCCCCAGGAAGTGACGTATTATTTTTACTACATTGATAGGGGCATGCTGGAAGACTTGCCCCAGGAAGTGACGTATTATTTTTACTACATTGGGGGGGCATGCTGGAAGACTTGCCCCAGGAAGTGACGGATTATTTTTACTACATTGGGGGGGCATGCTGGAAGACTTGCCCTAGGAAGTGACGGATTATTTTTACTACATTGAGGGGGGCATGCTGGAAGACTTGCCCCAGGAAGTGACGTATTATTTTTACTACATTGAGGGGGGCATGCTGGAAGACTTGCCCCAGGAAGTGACGTATTATTTTTACTACATTGGGGGGGCATGCTGGAAGACTTGCCCAGGAAGTGACGTTTATTTTTACTACATTTGGGGGGGCATGCTGGAAGACTTGCCCCAGGAAGTGACGTATTATTTTTACTACATTGAGGGGGGCATGCTGGAAGACTTGCCCCAGGAAGTGACGTATTATTTTTACTACATTGAGGGGGGCATGCTGGAAGACTTGCCCCAGGAAGTGACGTATTATTTTTTACTACATTGGGGGGGCAATGCTGGAAGACTTGCCCAAGGAAGTGACGTATTATTTTTACTACATTGAGGGGGGCATGCTGGAAGACTTGCCCTGAAGTGACGTATTATTTTTACTACATTGGGGGGGGCATGCTGGAAGACTTGCCCTGAAGTGACGTATTATTTTTACTACATTGAGGGGGGCATGCTGGAAGACTTGCCCCAGGAGTGACGTATTATTTTTACTACATTGAGGGGGGCATGCTGGAAGACTTGCCCCAGGAAGTGACGTATTATTTTTACTACATGTTGGGGGGCATGCTGGAAGACTTGCCCCAGGAAGTGACGTATTATTTTTACTACATTGGGGGGGCATGCTGGAAGACTTGCCCCAGGAAGTGACGTATTATTTTTACTACATTGAGGGGGGCATGCTGGAAGACTTGCCCCAGGAAGTGACGTATTATTTTTACTACATTGAGGGGGGCATGCTGGAAGACTTGCCCCAGGAAGTGACGTATTATTTTTACTACATTGGGGGGGGCATGCTGGAAGACTTGCCCCAGGAAGTGACGTATTATTTTTACTACATTGGGGGGGGCATGCTGGAAGACTTGCCCTGAAGTGACGTATTATTTTTACTACATTGGGGGGGCATGCTGGAAGACTTGCCCCAGGAAGTGACGTATTATTTTTACTACATTGAGGGGGGCATGCTGGAAGACTTTGCTTGAAGTGACGGATTATTTTTACTACATTGAGGGGGGCATGCTGGAAGACTTGCCCCAGGAAGTGACGTATTATTTTTACTACATTGGGGGGGGCATGCTGGAAGACTTGCCTTGAAGTGACGGATTATTTTTACTACATTGAGGGGGGCATGCTGGAAGACTTGCCCCAGGAAGTGACGTATTATTTTTACTACATTGGGGGGGCATGCTGGAAGACTTGCCCCAGGAAGTGACGTATTATTTTTACTACATTGAGGGGGGCATGCTGGAAGACTTGCCCCAGGAAGTGACATATTATTTTTACTACATTGCATGCTGGAAGACTTGCCCCAGGAAGTGACGTATTATTTTTACTACATTGAGGGGGCATGCTGGAAGACTTGCCGGAAGTGACGTATTATTTTTACTACATTGGGGGGCCATGCTGGAAGACTTGCCCCAGGAAGTGACGTATTATTTTTACTACATTGAGGGGGGCATGCTGGAAGACTTGCCCCAGGAAGTGACGTATTATTTTTACTACATTGAGGGGGGCATGCTGGAAGACTTGCCCCAGGAAGTGACGGATTATTTTTACTACATTGAGGGGGGCATGCTGGAAGACTTGCCCCAGGAAGTGACGTATTATTTTACTACATTGAGGGGGGCATGCTGGAAGACTTGCCCAGGAAGTGACGATTATTTTTACTAACATGAGGGGGCATGCTGGAAGACTTGCCCCAGGAAGTGACGTATTATTTTTCTACATTGGGGGGGGCATGCTGGAAGACTTGCCCCAGGAAGTGACGGATTATTTTACTACATTGGGGGGGGCATGCTGGAAGACTTGCCCAGGAAGTGACGTATTATTTTTACTACATTGAGGGGCATGCTGGAAGACTTGCCCCAGGAAGTGACGTATTATTTTTACTACATTGAGGGGGGCATGCTGGAAGACTTGCCCCAGGAAGTGACGTATTATTTTTACTACATTGAGGGGGGCATGCTGGAAGACTTGCCCCAGGAAGTGACGTATTATTTTTACTACATTGAGGGGGGCATGCTGGAAGACTTGCCCCAGGAAGTGACGTATTATTTTTACTACATTGGGGGGGCATGCTGGAAGACTTGCCCCAGGAAGTGACGGATTATTTTTACTACATTGGGGGGGGCATGCTGGAAGACTTGCCCCAGGAAGTGACGGATTATTTTTACTACATTGGGGGGGGCATGCTGGAAGTCTTGCCCCAGGAAGTGACGTATTATTTTTACTACATTGAGGGGGGCATGCTGGAAGACTTGCCCCAGGTAGTGACGTATTATTTTTACTACATTGGGGGGGCATGCTGGAAGACTTGCCCCAGGATAGTGACGTATTATTTTTACTAAATTGAGGGGGGCATGCTGGAAGACTTGCCCCAGGAAGTGACGTATTATTTTTACTACTTTGGGGGGGCATGCTGGAAGACCTTGCCACAGGAAGTGACATATTTATTTTTACTACATTGGGAGGGGCATGCTGGAAGACTTGCCCCAGGAAGTGACGTATTATTATTACTACATTGGGGGGGCATGCTGGAAGACTTGCCCCAGGAAGTGACATATTATTTTTACTACATTGAGGGGGCCATGCTGGAAGACTTGCCCCAGGAAGTGACGTATTATTTTTACTACATTGAGGGGGGCATGCTGGAAGACTTGCCCCAGGAAGTGACGTATTATTTTAACTACATTGGGGGGGCATGCTGGAAGACTTGCCCCAGGAAGTGACGTATTATTTTTACTACATTGAGGGGGGCATGCTGGAAGACTTGCCCCAGGAAGTGACGTATTATATTTACTACATTGGGGGGCCATGCTAGAAAGACTTGCCCCAGGGAAGTGACGTATTATTTTTACTACATTGAGGGGGCATGCTGGAAGACTTGCCCTGAAGTGACGTATTATTTTTACTACATTGAGGGGGCGCATGCTGGAAGACTTGCCCCAGGAAGTGACGTATTATTTTTACTACATTGAGGGGGGCATGCTGGAAGACTTGCCTGAAGTGACGTATTATTTTTACTACATTGAGGGGGGCATGCTGGAAGACTTGCCCCAGGAAGTGACGTATTATTTTTACTACATTGAGGGGGGCATGCTGGAAGACTTGCCCTGAAGTGACGTATTATTTTTACTACATTGAGGGGGGCATGCTGGAAGACTTGCCCTGAAGTGACGTATTATTTTTACAACATTGGGGGGCATGCGTGAAGACACCCCAGGAAGTGACGTATTATTTTTACTACATTGACGGGGGCACGCGTGAAGACACCCCAGGAAGTGACGTATTATTTTTACTACATTGAGGGGGGCATGCTGGAAGACTTGCCCCAGGAAGTGACGTATTATTTTTACTACATTGAGGGGGGCACGCTTGAAGACACCCCAGGAAGTGACGTATTATTTTTACTACATTGGGGGGGGCATGCTGGAAGACTTGCCCCAGAAAGTGACGTATTATTTTTACTACATTGGGGGGGGCATGCTGGAAGACTTGCCCCAGGAAGTGACTTATTATTTTTACTACATTGGGGGGGGCATGCTGGAAGACTTACCCCAGGAAGTGACTTATTATTTTTACTACATTGGGGGGGGCATGCTGGAAGACTTGCCCCAGGACGTGACGTATTATTTTTACTACATTGGGGGGGGCATGCTGGAAGACTTGCCCCAGGAAGTGAAGTATTATTTTTACTACATTGGGGGGGGCATGCTGGAAGACTTGCCCCAGGAAGTGAAGTATTATTTTTACTACATTGAGGGGGGCACGCTTGAAGACACCCCAGGAAGTGACGTATTATTTTTACTACATTGGGGGGGCATGCTGGAAGACTTGCCCCAGGAAGTGATGTATTAGTTTTACTACATTGAGGGGGGCATGCTGGAAGACTTGCCCCAGGAAGTGACGTAATAGTTTTACTACATTGGGGGGGCATGCTGGAAGACTTGCCCCAGGAAGTGACGTATTATTTTTACTACATTGGGGGGGCATGCTGGAAAACTTGCCCCAGGAAGTGACGTATTATTTTTACTACATTGGGGGGGGCATGCTGGAAGACTTGCCCCAGGAAGTG